>NC_058095.1:6280000-7530000 GCF_020171115.1 Neogale vison | reverse complement strand
CTGTTAATAGCTATGGGGCAGGAGGAGGGACAGATGAGCACAGACACCCGCCCCATAGGTTCTAAATAAAGTTTGGAAGCACTTAGTATAAAGGTTTTCTAAAAGGATTTGATTTTCCTTCTGGCAGCAGACCTACTAACAACACTGTTCCAGATACCACTCCGGAAGGATTTAAACGTGACAAGAACAAACAAATCAATGTTGAAGCCAGTGCCCAACCTATTTCTAGTGTCTTCCTGGAAGAGCCCCTTCTAGAAAATTCCAGAAGCCTGAGGCCTCCTTTCGTTCGCCATCCTGTTCTCTTCCCCTAGAAGGGGCTGCGTTTAGTGCACACATTCGGTCCGGCTTTGCTCCGAGGGGCTCCAGGCTTGTGGTGCATGAACCGGGGATGAGGGATGGAGGGGGGGCTGGGGGCCTGGGACCACCCTTCCTCCTGCCACAAGCCACCGGTCACAGGAGGAACATCAGGAGAGGAAAGGGACAGCCGGTTCCTTCTGTCAGCCCCCGCCTATCCCACAGTGCTCAGAAGGGCTGGGTGCTCCCCACGGCCCCCGCCAGCTCCCCACGGCCCCCGCCAGCGCCTCTCGTCCGGGAGGTCCAGGGTCTGCAACCGAAGCCGGGCTCTTGGCTGCCCTGCACAGGGGACGGGGCAGGGAAGGGGGGTGGTGTGGCTTGGGGGCAGGGAGGCCGGGAGCCCCTCACACTCGGATCTCCTCATCCTCCTCCTCGTCCATGAAGGAGAACTCCTTGTCGGGCTGCCGGGACAGCGGGGCCCGGGCCCTCTCGGGGCCCCGGGGGACTGGGCTGCGCTCGTCCAGGACGCCCGAGGTGCAGCTGGACAGGGAGCTGCTGTCCCGAGTGGTGTGGCTGCCTTCGCTGCGGGCCGAGCCGGGGCTGGGGGCCGCCGCCCACCCCTCGTCCTGGGGCAGGTCCCGGCCTGCAGCGCCCTCCTGCCTGGCCCTTGGAGGGCCCCCCGCCGCCGCCGCCGCCCCTGCCGCAGTCAGGGGAGCCTGCAGGGTGCTGTGTGGTGCTGCGTCCCCGTCGTCATGGTAACCGCCATCCTCCTCCTCCTGTTCCCACTCCTCTTTGTCCATGATGCTGAGGACGTCGCCCAGCATGGAGGGTCCCAGGTCAATGTGGAACGACATGATGGACTCAGCGTGCTTGAGCCCCAAGCCAGCCTTGGGCATGATGGGCAGCTCTGTCAGGTCCCCGAAGGCCTGCTCGTCCAGGAGGGGGTCTGGGGAGTGGGGGGCGGCCGCCCCGTTCCGCCGGGGCCCAAGCTCCCCCTCGCCCATCTCCTCCTGGCCGCCCTCCCCGGAGCTCGCCTTCTTCACGGGGCTGGACGACAGGCTCTTGGGCAGCTTGCCAGAGCCCTTCTCGGCCGCCTCCTTCTCGTTCAGCTGGGGCAGGGACATGGCGTTCTTGACGAACAGAGCCGAGTCCCGCAGGGAGCCTAGCATGTCCCTCTGCTCCCGGTCCCCCCTGGTCACCGACTGCGACCGCTTGCTGCCCCGGAACTTCCGGGACAGGAGGCTGCGTTTGGAGGACGAGGAGGAGGCCTGCTCGTCCAGGGACTCACCGTCCAGCTCGCCGGCCTTGCTGTTGAGGAAGGAGGTGTCCCCAAAGGCGTCCCCGGCCCGGCCCACGTGCATGGTGTGCCGGAAGTCGCCCAGGGGGGCGCTGATCATCTCGGCCGTGAGGTCCACGCGGGAGCGGCGCTTGGAATGCACCGAGCTGGACACGAGCTGCTTGAGGATAGGCATCTTGCTCGGGGGATGACGGGGGAGCTCCCGGGGGCACGGCAGGCGGCTGGGGGGTCAGATCTGAAGTCCGGCGGGTAGAGGAGATGACGAGGAGGAGGTCATAGGGCTGCAAGGAGAGAACAGCAGACAAAGGGTTAACCCCCACTGGCCACACGGCACCAAAGCCCAGTGGCCCCGAGGGGCTGCTACTCAAACCTCAGCCCTCCCACCAAAACCAACTCCTGTGCAATGGCGATCCGCAATGGGCATCTCAACCCTGCCTTATTCCCCTAGCCCTGCCCAGGCACTTGGGTCAGGGGAGCGCTTTTTACAAAGCCGAGTGGAGGTCAGACATACGCCCCCTGAACCCACAAGAACGACGTCTCCCCCCGACCCAAGATACCACCAGAGCGAACGTGACCACACCGGAGGAGGCAGAGGTACACAGGCGAGTCCACGTGGCAGTCCAGGGCCGGACACATGCTGTAAGTCCTTCCTGCCATCTGACCTCAATCCCTGCAGTCAGGGGACACTTCAACCTGAGTCACAGTCCTCAGAGGAGGGAGCCGACAGGACGGGCCCCAGAGAGACGCTGCCGGACATACCTCCTCCCCGTGCGTAGGCGGCCAGGCTCACTTTCTGAATCAGAACTGGGGTGGGGCTGCCGGGACCCACAGGACCAGCTCCCCAGCCTCCCAGTCCTTGCTGGGTGTCCTATCAATGAGGAACCCGCCTGCGACCTCTCCACCGTGGGGCCGAGCTCTTTGCCAAAGACTCACTCTGTGCCTCTTGTGCCTGATTTCTTTAACCATCGGGGTAGGGGGCGGTCCCCTTGTCCTCCAGAGCGACCGGCTCCAAACGCTAAAGCTGGTAGTGGGGGGCCGAGAAGGGTGGGGAGATGGGGTATTGCCCCCCAGTCCTGCCAACAGTTCTCAACTCTACCTTCATGGCAGTCCGACCCTTCCCACCGCGAAGGACAACCTGTAGGCACCCCACTGGTTTCCTCCTCATCCCCAACGCTGCCCCCCACCCACATCCCACCTGATCCCTGACACGAGCCTGGCGGATGCTCATTTTTCCCCTTCCGCCCCTCTCCAGACCATTCGTCACCTTTTATCTAAAACAAAACCCCTCCAGGACTCCCCAGCGCAGACCCCTGGATCTGCCACCCGTCCTCGCCTCCCTCCCTCCTCAATGCCATTCCTTGCTGTCCTCTACCTCTGCCCTGGGGCCCCTGCCCCTGGGCGGCTGCCTCCTGGACTCCAGGACTGGACAAACACAGGTCCCTAGTAGAATACCCTGTTACCTGCCTCACCCAACATCCTTCAGGGCTCAGATGACACGTCACTTCTGGGAAACACCCTCTCGGCCACCTCTCCTCTGGCCTCCCAGCACTCTGGACGTCCCCGCTCCCGCAGGTACCGCTCCCTCATTCTGTTCTGGCCCACCGGGCTGTAACCTGCCCACAGGACACAAGCTTCCAGAGCGGGTCTGATGGACCTGCTCACCGCTGACGCCCATCGAGCAGACCCACCGACGGCCACACCTCCGTCCAGGGACCGCTCTGGGGTTCCCGGCCGGACCTCTCTGTCCTCCAACCACCCCCTCCCCTGGTGTCCTCGCTCCTGGTCCAGCTGCGGACGCCCAGTCTGACGGCTCCCTCCCCCAAGCAAGTGCCACTCCTCCCAACCCCGTGCCAGCCCTGGGCAATCCTACGCTTGTCACTCCGGCAAACAAAGTCCTGTAGGACGTGCGGCAGGAGCCAGGCACCGGCGCAGACCTGCCACACAGGTGACCTGGGCTGGGCTCCGAGCCAAGGAAGGACTTTCCTGGATGGCCTTGAGATGACCCACTCTGGCCGTCAGCCCCCCCTCCTCTTGTTCCTCCTTCTCCCCACCAAACCCTCAGGCGAGTTAGCTTCCCTCACCCCTAACCTGAACTGTCCCTCTGGCCCACATCCTGGGGATCTAACCTCTGAACCATTAGACGTGCGTCACCTAGACCAACAGGCCAATGTTTTTTATAAAGGGTCAGAGATTCGAGATTTTTGGCTTTGCGGAAGATACTGTCTTTATAGCAAGAAAGCAGCAACAGACCGTATGTAAACAAAGCATATGGCTGTGTCCCCATAAAACTTTATATATAAAAACAAGCTGTGGGCCAAATTTGGCCCATGGGCCATAGACTGTGGACTCTTAAACTCATGGAGAGTACTTGCCTCAGGGTCATCCCCTCGCCACTGCTCAGAAGAGGGTCGCCCAATGTGACCCCCGGGCCAGCCATGGGCTCTCAGGCCAACCTTTGGGGGAATACTCTCTTTGGCTAAAAAAGAGAAAGGGAGTCCGCAGCTGGCTTCGGACTTGGTAGTTACGGAAGGAAACCAAACCAGGTTTCCAGGGACACTCTGACACTAGGGAACCCCTCAGGCTTCCGCGGCCACCCACCAAGCAAGAACGGAGAAGGCTCATGTCTTCAACCTGTCTGCCTCTAATCACAGAGTCCTAGGATTTCAGAGAGCTGGGAGGGAAGGGACACCCAGGGTAGCCCCAGAAAATAGGCGTACTGAAGCCAAGTGACTTATCCAGGTTTGTGCCCCAGAGGGCGGAGCTGGGCGAGAAGCTGGTCTCCTGGTCTAGTGCTCTCTCTACTCTGCTCCAGACCTTTCTCTGGCCTTTGGTGGGTAGCGCCCCCATCAGTTACCATGACCCACAAAATGCCCCCCACCCCGCCTGCTTCCGGGCCAGGGGAGCCCAGAGAGAGGAGGAGTCTGGCTGTTTCCTCAAATGTCTCCAGCTTCTCCAGGCTTCCAAATGTCCCCCGGGGCGGGGGGGGGGGCAGCGCAGAACAGCCCCAGGTTCCGAACACAGCTATGAAATTAAAGCTTCTGCTATTTACCACGTACACACACACAGAAAGCAGAGAGGCAGGGCAGGCGGCATGAAGGGTTAGAATCGTAGGAACACAGACATGAACTTGCAGCGTTGCGGGAAGGGTTTCAAAGCAAGGCAGGAATCCCCAGACCCAGGGAGCAGCCAGCCCCGTAGTTTCCCATCTGAAGTGCTCCTCCTCACAGAGAAAAAGACAAACCACAGGACCCAGCAGCCAGGGACTCAGCAGACCTGGTAAAGAGCTCTGTGGCCACTCACAGGGGCCTGGTACTCTGGCCATCGTGACTATGGGACAGGAGGGTCCCATCAGCCCCCACTTCTATCCTGGTGGGTAAAAACAGGAGAACAGGTGAGAGAGGCCAGCAGGGACACCCGCAGGTCAGCCCCCAGAGCCCCAGCACCTGGCTCGGCCCTATGCCCCAGAAAGAAAGCAAAGTCTGGCCAATGCTATCTTCTGCTTGTGGTCTCACTCTCTAGGGGTGGGAAGGAGGATTTTTGTCTCCAATACCCAGCGTGAAAAATTCTCGAGAGAGCTGGGGCCTGTATGAGTCACCTACCCGTCCCACTGCCCAGCAAGGAATCCTGGAGTCTGGCTCAGGTCTAGGTATCCGGAATCCTAGAGCTCAGACCCGACCTGCCAGGCTTCAGGGCTGGTGAGAACCCTAAGCTCTGAACACAGAACAATGTGGGGGTAAGGAATACTGAGATTAAGGACCAGCAGGTGGCCGGGCAGGTCAGGGGGCCGGTCAGGACGCCTAAGAGCCCACCAGGAAGGGGATCGTGCCAGAGAGAGCTGGCTGTGTCTTTGGCAGGGGGCGTTGCTAAGTGAGATGACTCAGCTCTGGGGAAGTGGCTAAAATAGGCTGCCCGATGACAGGGCAGCCACTCCCCACAGCCTGCCCAGGGCGGGGCACCCCTCACCCCAGCCCGGAAGCCACATCCCACTTTCCTGGCAGAGCAAAGGAAAACCCTAGCAGGAACTCGAGGCTCTCCCTCACTCTCCCAGCCTCCGATGGGTCTAGACTCCCCTACCCTTGACCCCACCAACCAGAGAACGTTCCTTTAAGGCAGGAGCAGGGAGCCCTTCCTGGAAGGCCAGGCCCCTGGTGGGTTTACCCTGACCACACCCGCGGCTCAGTTCTGCTCCTGGGACTCCAGAGGACGGCTCTCACCTGGATCCCTCCCGCCCGCCACACACAGCCCGGATGAGCCAGTCCAGCAGCAGCTAGACAGACAGAAGGACAGGCTAGATGAATCCACAGCTCCCAAACACCCAGGCAGTGGCCAGCTGCTGGCAGCCAGCCCGAGGCAGGAGATAGAACTAAGCTCTCCGGCCGCAGCGGGGAAAGCTCCCCACTTCTGCAGCTCACCCTCCCTCAGAGGACACACGCTTCAACGCCCACCGCACCGCCCCTGGGTGGCTGTCCCTCCATCGGCTCCGCTGAGCTGTCCTAATGTCCATCCGGGGCCAGCCCCAAGCAACATGCCTGAACAGAAGGGGGTATGTGGTGACGGACGACCTGTCGTGGCTGGGAATGGCTACAGGCTTCATTCATTCACTCATTCATTCATTCAACGGCTTCCTGCATTGGCCGATTTCCCAGACTCTTTTTGGCCCTGAAGGCAGAAGGGCAGTGAGAATCACAAGCTGAATAAGCCCCCGGCCTTCCTGGGGCAGGTGTGTACTGTGAGTGCGGCTGGGTGGGGAGCAGGGCCCTACAGACCCCACTGAGACAGTCTCTCGCAGTCCTTGGTGCCCAGAGGGAAGGAAACGAGGAAACGGGAGCCAATGTGGGTGTTACGGGACGGGGTGGGGGGGGGGCTCTGAGGAAGGGGCTCTGCGGGCTGAGAACGGGAAGATGGGAAGGAACCAGGCAGGTCAAGGGCCACCGGGCGACAGCACAGCCCCTGCAAACGCCCAGAAGTGGGAAGAAGCTGGTGGAATTCGAGGAACAGAATGAAGACCCAGGGCCCGGGGCCCACCGGCCTGGCAGGAGCTCGGATGGCGTTCTAGGTATGAAAGGAAACCAACAGGTAGTTCCTGAGCAGGGAAGTCATCCAATCGGTGCATCCGGAGCTTTCCACGGCAGCCGGCTCTGCAGGCATGGAGGGCAAGCAGGGGCTCAGGGCAAAGAGAATGAGGGCCAGGAGATGGACATGGTGAGGAGGTGGACGGGGGTTGGGGGCATTCCGGAGATAGGGACGCCAGGAGCTGCTGAGGGCCGAAAGGGGGGAAGAGAGAAAAGGCAGAATCAAAGGGGACTCCAGGCCTTCCAGGCCCTATGCCAAGTGCCACAGGCCTTCTGCGGTGCCAGGTCTCACCCAGTGGGCTATGAACCCTTCTGCCAGGTATGCAACTGACATGCCGCCACCAGGGAGAGGTTCATGTGGCCAGAACCAGGCGAGGAGGCATCTGCTCCAGGGCGACTGCCTTCGGGAGCCACGCAGAGAGGGGCTCGTGCGAGCAGCTCAGGGAGAGGTGAGCCGCTGGCCCCCGGGAGAGGTTACGGGCTCTGGCAGAGAGTCGGTGCTTTCTGGAACACTTGGCAGCCTTAGCCTGACAAGATAAGACGCGCCAGCCGAAGGCCAGAGAGAGCTTCCCTCTAGCCACGGGACAAGGGCTGCCGTGAATGGGAGCGAGCTGCGGACACTTCGATCCACACTGTTACAAAGGGCGGGCGGGAGGAACCTCCATGGGGGCTGTGGTATCCTTTTAGCTGACTTGGGTACTATTTGGAATCTTTTACTTCCTTCACATGCCCTGCAGAAGCCCTCGGATTTGAAAGTGTGCTATCTGCACCGGGCGATTAAGCAGCATGGTCTTCGAGCCTGAATAGTCTTAAAAAAAAAAAAAAAAAGCCCAGGATGGGAACATGGTCTTTCGTGACCCCCCACTTGTACCACCTGCGTTTCTGTGTCAAGTATCACCTGAAGATCCTGGGAATCGAGCAACCAGTCTCTCAGAGACGGCGAAACCACATTAAGGGACCTGCTAAGGTCACGGACGGAAGCCAAGCCTTCGTTACCACACCAGGACTCTGGCCACTACCGTGGTTTCCCTAAATAACGGCTTGAAAATGAGTATGATTCAGCCACTTCTCCAATGGGAGCCCTACCCTATGGAACGATTTCAAAAAGCAGAGGGAAAAGTCACTTAACCCAGATAGGCACAGAGGCCTTCTTTATAATCTCGAAAGGCAGGAAACCACCTAACAGCCCGGAATAAGGAACTGGCTGTTAACGGACTGACACGCAGCCACGAGGAGGAGCACGATCACGAAAGACCGGGCTGCCACATGGGCCACGGGTGACCACGGGCCATCACGTGGGAGGGGGGAGAAACAGGCAGGGCTTACACTGGTCTACACAGAGTGATCCAAACCTACACCAACAGAGGCTTAAAGGAGTTACGTCAAGCTCGAGAGGACACAGGCATTTTGTTTGTTTCCTTTAATGTGGTCATGCTGTTTTCATAACAACACCAGTAATAATAATAATATCCCGAAGCATCAAAGGCTTATGGGAAAGATGTTCATTTCAACACCATCTCAGAAGGGGCTGGTTCTCAGGCTCAGTACAAGGCCCCAAGCTTGGGTCTTGGGTTCAATCTCTGCGCCAATTATGTCTCCCCATCCCACCATGGATGTCTGTTGTCCCTCCCTCCCTGCCCCCAAGCTGGAAGGATGCATTTTATTCCAAGTCCTGTGGGAGGAGGAAGGGGGCAATCTACAGCAACCTGAACCAAGGGGAGACACGGAGATTAGGACTCCCCCGAAAGAACTCGCTCCCCAACAGCTGCTTCCTGATGCTTGAGCCTCTTTGACTGAGCAGGAGAAGAAAGATAACGATCATCCCCTCTACACCGTCACCGGAGACTGGCCAATTTCCAGTGCCACTAAAAGCTCCAAGTTGGAGGCCAGCCTCCCACGTGGGTGATCCCACAGCGGGATCCTAGCCAAGATGCCCTGGGCAGGTTCTGCTTCTGCTGCTTCTACAGCCCTCGCTCAGCTCATCGGGAGGCTGCGAGGGAGCAGAAGAAAAGGCTGGGGTCCCACAGGACCACCAGCACTCACTGTGTTCCCACAACGAGCCAACCATCACGTCAATACTATCATTTACCGGTGTCTGCCCCATGCCAGGCGTTGTGCTAGGAAAGGAGAAACTCATGCCCCTCTCCCTGCAAGGAGGGTGTCAAGATTGCCCCCATTTTACAGAAGGGGAAACTGAGGCTCAGATGGCATCAGCCTCACCCCACACAGATCACTCTCACAGCTATTAAATGGTGACTTGACCCCACTTCCGGCCGACCTCAGACACACAGTTTTCAGAATGGTAAGGCCTCCTAGCCCATTCAGACGTCCCCAGCCAAGAATGTCCCCATGGAAGATGGGGGTGGGATGGCACTGGGGAGGCTGCTTCTTGGAAGTCCCTGGAACCAGGACTCTCTTGGATGGGCTTCCCATCAGACACCTGCTCTCAGGGATGGCTCAAATGGGCTCCTCCTTACTCAGGATCTCATTTCAGCCTCCTGCTTGGAGCAACCTCCCCATGTTGGGATTTCCTGGGAGGGGAGATGTGGGGGGTGGGGAGGCCCACACTGGAGCAGGACCTCCCTGGCACATTTAGGAGTGGGCTCAGGATGAGGCCCCGCCTCCAACATTTCTCAGGCCTGCCCTACTCTAGGCCCCATTGCGTGTTTCATGGGCCTTCCAGCTGCCAAGAAGGAAGACCAGAGCCTTGACCAGGCTGGGTGCCCTGTGCTCGCTCCGCCACCCACCTGCATGTCCATCCCGACCAGGCTCCCTGACCTAAGGGTGCCACTGCCTGGCCACGCTTGGGCAGATCCCATTTCCTGGAGATGGACTCCCTGCTTCCTGGAAGAAAGTGGAAGTGAACGAGGCCTGGTTCCAACACCTGCTTCCCCCCAGGGATCCCTGATGGGGGGGTGGGAAGCAGGGTGAGCCCCGCCCAGCTCCTCAGGATACCAGGCTCTTGCCAGAGCAGGGATCACTCCACATACTCTGTACCACGCCTTCTCAGTGACTTCTGCCTTCTGCTGCCTCTCTAGGGGTTATTAAATAATTTATAGCCACACTGTCCAACGGGACAGCACCAGCCTTATGTGGCTCCAGAGCATCTGAAATGTGGGGAGTCCAAACGGACATGTGCTAAGGGGTGAAACATGCAACAAGACTTCAAAGATTTGGAATGAAAAATAAATAAATAAATAAAACAGCTCATTACATTGTTAAGATGGTAACATTTTGGGGTACCTGGCTGGTTCAGTGGGTTCAGAGTCTTGATTCTGGCTCAGGGCATGATCTCAGGGTTGTGGGATCAAGCCCCATACAGGGCTCCATGCTGGGTGTGGAGCCTGCTTGGGATTCTCTTTCTCCCTCTCCCTCTCCCACTCCCGCTGTCTCTGCCTGCCCTGCTCCATTCCCCCACCACCACCTCAAAAAAAACACAATACTCTGGATGTATTGGGCTAATGTGTTAATCTCACTTATCTCTTCTTACTTTTTAAAATGTAGTTATTAAAAGTGGAAATGATATATGAAACTTGCAGAACCTTCCACGGCAGGTAGATAAATAGAGACCCACTGTTCACATTTGGGTGAAAATATTTACACGTTAACAAATTTTAAACTAAGTTATTTTAAATTAAGCACTAAATTCCTGAATTATATACCCAGTGGGCCACTAAGGAATACCAGGTTATTTCCATTTTGTCTGAACTCTGTAACAAAAATCCTTCCTAGCTAAGCTGGTACAAATCCTCATTCCAGAGGATACATATGAGCGAGTTAAGTAACTTTTGTTTCTTACTGTTAACTTGTTTTCCGGAAGGTTCTACCAAAGATACAGTTCTACCACTACAGGAGATGGTGTCCAGTACTAGGTGTTACACCTTCTTTAGTTAGAAACAAAAACAAGGGGCACCTGGGTGGCTCTGTGGGTTAAGCCTCTAATGGCTCAGGTCACGGTCTCAGGGTCCTGGGATCGAGCCCCACATCGGGCTCTCTGCTGTAAGGGAGCCTGCCTCCCCCCCCCCTCTGCCGCCTCTCTGCCTACCTGTGATCTGTCAAGTAAATAATAAAATAAAATAAAATAAAAAACAAAAAAACAAACAGTAACCAGCACACTTGCAAACTTGTAATTTGTACTTCTTTCACTATTAAGTAGGGTGAGCATTTAAAACCTGTTATCATTGGCTTCTGTATCCTTTCTCTTGGGAATGGTTTGTTGAAATTGTTTGCCCATTTTTCTGGGGAAGGGCTTTACCTTTTCCAATGGATCTGTAGGAATTTTTTTTAAAGTATTACACAATTCCATTTCTTACCATCATATTTGGAAAGTATTTCTGCAAATTTATCATATACTTGTTTACAATGGATGATTGTTTTCTTTTCCAGACTGCTTATTAATTTTTACATAGCCAAATCTGTTTCATTGTCTGCGGCTTTCACTATAGGAAGCAAAGACCTTCCCCACTTCTAAGAGTATGAAAATATTTCCTTCCTCTAAAGCCACCAGGTAACGTAAGAATGAACAACTACAGAAAAATACTAGGAGGAAATGCAACAAAGTGAAGACGACTGTGTGTCATTTAAAATAGAAAAAAATATAAAATATAACAGTAATGTTAGTTACTGATTCCATATAGGACTGTTGTTAAGATGTGGGTGAAGCATTAAAGGTTACCTTCATGGGATAGGAAAATTCTTTAAATACAAATACCTCCTACTCACAACTGTATTTCCAGACTCCCCTTTGTGTTCACAGATCTGTTGATTTCTACACCTGGTCTACACTGCCACTCTGTAAAACGTGTTTGAGCATCTAGGAGGGTAACATCCCTACTTAACTTTTTTTTTTTTCTAAAATGCTCTTGTTTTTTTCTAATGTTGTTACTCTTCCAGATGGACTTTAAAAACGTAAATCCCCAAAGAAATCCTGGTGGGATTACGTTGAACAGAAAGGAAGTAAGAAATAAACTTGGAGAAGAATAGACTTGATTGCCACATCAAATCTTCAGGTCTTGACTCAAGTCTTCTGGATACCCTCCATGAAATGCGGTGGGTTTTCTTCCTACAAGTCGTACACGGTCCTGGTCATGTTTATTCAGGGACATTTAATGCCCTCTTATTGTTCTAAGTGGGTTCTGCCTCCCCCTGCTTTTCCACAGCTATAGGTTCTGACCGTCAGAGCTGGTAAATGGGAAAGCTACAATCTTGATTTATACATATTTAATGTCCACCCTACTAAATTTGGACTGTCTAGCACACACGGGAATCAACGTTAGGGTTGGACCTTTTGGGCCCTGCAACTAGACAAGCCCATTATCTGTAACTCGTAATAATTCTGTCTCCTCCATTCTTTATTCTTATCTTATTACATCTGCTACAATTGCCAACGTAACATCGAATAACACGGCTGACACGAAGCACCTGTTCTTGGCACTCGACAGTAATATTTTCAACTTCTGGCAGTCGACAGAGTAATTGCTGGTCACACAATCCTTTATTTTAAATATTTAAACTTAAAAATTGATGCCAGATGCAGTTTTTTGGAAAACTTACGTATAAAACATACTTGCATCAATGAATCTGCTTTTTCGGCCCCAAACTTCAGGAGATTCAAATTCAGATTAAGTCTTTGTGAAATTTAGCATTCAAGTGAGGATGCTACAGGAGTGAAATACACACGGGATTTCTGAAGACTTTCTACGATGAAATAATGTAACCTCTCACTCATTGTTTATGACTATGCGGTGAAATGGCAATCTTTTGGGTATGTACTATGTTAAATAAAACATTAAAATTAATCTCATCAGTCTTTAGTTTTTAAAATGTGGCTACCAGGGGACGGGAAGGCTACCTATGTGGCTAGCATGGTACTCCACAGGCAGTGCTGTTCTAGAAGGTTCTCTGCGAACCATGATGCTCACCACTGCATTCAGAGAACTTACAGTTCTTAACAGTTTATGAGCAAATGAAGCCAGTAACTCAGCCAGGCTCAGTTGTAGTAGGGAAAATGCGCTATAGCTTAATTTACCCCTTAATGGCTAGAAAACAGAAGCAGCTGTCCTACCTGGCTCAGACAGTGACTTGTAATCAAGGGAACTATGGAATAACATTTCCCAGGCTGGGCTGTGGCCGCTCTCAGGCCGGTGCCTAGGAAGCCACTCTGGGCAGGAATATCCTAGCCCCAACCTGTGGATCTCAGGTGGACAGGCCCTTCCTGGACCATGGGTCACCACAAATATGAGAAAGGGAAATCATATTCCCTGAGCCTTCGTTCCAAGCAGCTGCTTTATCTTGACTACACTTTGCCTTTAAAAAAAATAATAAACAGGCGCGCCTGGGTGGGTCAGTGGGTTAAAGCCTCTGCCTTCGGCTCAGATCCTGATCCCAAGATCCTGGGATCAAGCCCCGCACATGGCTCTCTGCTCTGGCTCTCTGCTCAGCATGGAGCCTGCTTCCTCCTCTCTCTCTGCCTGCCTCTCTGCCTACTTGTGATCTCTGTCAAATAAATAAATAAAATCTTTTAAAAAAATCATAGTAATAATAAATAAAAGTAATAACACCATCCTGTTTCCTTCCCCACAATCCCACTGAGTTATCACCACCCCATTTCACAGATAAGAACTCTGAGGCTAAGAGATTGCCTTGAGTCCCCAGGCCACACACACTTGCTAGGGACAGAGCAGAGAGAAGCAAGGGTCTTGAGATCTGCCTGATTCTGAACCCTGGGCTTTTCCCCCTCCACCAGAAGGGGCACCGGGGCAGGTCAGAAGCCATGCTGGGGCCCCTGAAGGTTCTGGATGCACGAACACCCGTAGGATAGGCATTTTTAGAAAAATTTTATTTATTCATTTGACAGAGATCGATCATGAGCAGGAGGGAGACGCAGAGGGAGAGGGAGCAGCAGATTCCCCACTGAGCCAGGAGACCAACATGGGGTTCGATCCCAGGACCAAGAGATCATGTCCTGAGGCAAAGACAGTCCTTTAACCACCCGAGCCACCCAGGTGTCCCAGGATACATAGTACTCCACAGCATTTCAGGTTAAAATGGCTCTAGTCTGGGCACGCCACTCCCTGCCACTCCAAGGAGAAGTGCAGATAAATCCTGGGAAACACAGACCACAGCCAGCCACCAGAAGCCTTGCCCTGCTCCTGCAGGGCTGGGAACAAGCCACTCTGCCCTCCAGCTCCCTCCCCTTTATCCCGTATCCCTCCTAATCCCAGAACTGTGTGCTCTGGGCCAGGGGAGGAAGGTGGGGAAGGCAGTAGGAGCGGGAGGGAGCAAGCCTCCTCACCACCTGGGAGTTAAAACAGCTCTGGAAAAAAAAGAGAAGGCATGACCTGTGACCCCCTGGTTGGGGGGTGGGGGGACAGGAAGCTACAAGGGAGTCAAGATGAAGAGCCAGTGACTCAAGGGTATTCAGCAACTCTGGCTAGTGGAGGCTCTCTTCCTGGAGACGTGCTTCCCCACCAGCCTGTCCCCGGACAGACTGACGGATACAAGCACCAGGTTGCCATCACAGAGGGAAGAGCTGGGAGAGAGCAAGAGGTGCCTGGGGTGGTGGTGGGGGGCCCCAGGATCAGCAGCCCCAGTGCGGGGCAGGTCTCCCTCACCTGGGAGGGCCCCCTTGCTCCTCCCTCCTGCCCAGAGCTCCTGCCTCGGAAGGAACGCGGCTGGGCTTGAAATCAGATATGCCAAGCCCTGTTCGGTTTCACTTCCCTTCTCCTGAGTGTACAGTGCTCAGAGGAGGAGTGGGGACAATGGAGAGGACACTCCCGGCTCTTGGCTCTCGGAGGGGACAAATGGATCTATACTCGTTCCAGAGCAGGCTGCGAATGGGTCTTGGCCTTGCCGGGGTGTGTGCAGGGTAGAGGCAAAGAGCATGGACCCGGGAGCCAGGTGCCTCCCGGCCGGGCCACACACACAGCCCCTGCTCCACACTAGCTTATAGCTTTCCAAGTGATCTGATCAATGACAGCTTGGACCTCCCAGTGTGACCGGGCGAGGAGGTGAGCGCTCACCTGTGTGCCATGGAGGTGCTGTGACATGTTCTCTCTCCCTCTCAGTGCATACCCCATGTCTGTATCTGGAGAGGCAGGAGGAAAATTCCAGCATCCCCAGTGACCGACGCTCTGGCCAAGTTCAGGAGGACACGTGAGGAACCTGGGACACCTATCTCTGTGTCACCTGACAATACCCCATCCAAAAGGCTCCAGGGCTGACCCTTTTCCAAGTCCTTGGAGGGTCCCCGGGATGAGGCACTGCAGGGAGAGGGAAACTCCAAGCTTCTGAGGCCAGGCGCGGGGGACTCTAGTCCCCCCCAGCCGCAGATCCAGCAACCGGAGGAGACCCGTTTCCCTGCCCATCTGACGTCCACCCTCCTGATCTTTCATGACGCAGGAGGGAAGAGCCTGGCTTCTCAGACAGGACTTAACACTCTGATTTCAGCTTGATGGGGGGTGGGGAGGGATGAGGCAAAGGTGGGATAAAATAGCTCCCTGCCCTTCCTCTCTAGGATGAGGGTTGGATAACTCTGGAATCTGGGGGTGCTATGGGGGCTACCAGCAACCGATAAGGCGCAAACCCTCCACACTCTCCACCCCTCCCCCCAATAAAACACTGGTTGGTCCGTAGGACCTAATCCAGCTCTCAACAGAGATGTAGAGGCTACAGTGGAGCCCAGAGAAGGCTCCTTTTGTGTCCCTCCAGGGCCAAAGGCACTAGTCCCCTTTTGCTGCTTCAGGGTCAAGGGCAACGCTGTAAGGAATAAAGAAGGGTTGCAGGGAGCAGGTCTGAGGGCACGAAGGAGGGGCAAGAGCAGAAGGTGAAGCACAGAGCCTGGCTGTGCGGCCACCCCGGAAAGATCTGAAGCTGGGTTGGGCAGTTCACGTTCAGTCACCCCAAGAACAGCACAGACACAGGTGCACGGAGAACCCGGAGGCTCTCCCAGGTTCCCCCAGCCCCCCATGGCCAGGGCAGAAGACAGTAGCCTGAGCCAGCAGGGGGGAGCAGGAGAGGCTGTTCCTGAGTATACACGAAGGGAAGTTTCTTGCCTGACACTGCTGTCTTACAGATGTGCCCCCCCATCCCCCTCCCTACCGCTCCCTAAGCCTGCCTCCTTGACCGCGCCCCATACTGCCCTTGCTGGGCCCTAAAGGGAGCCCATTCCTCAGCCTGGGAGCCTGAGTGGAGACTTCCCGTTCCTCCGTTCCTGGAGAAGGTGGAGGGGTCTGGATGCCAGGCCTTGCCACCCTGGCATGGAGCCCCAAGCTGCAAGCTGGCAGTGCCTGGGGGAGACTCTGATGTACGTTTCTGGAAGGAAGCCCAAGGCTCCACAAGCGGCGTATTTTAAACCCGAGCTTCGAGGACGCCGAGTGGGAATGTGGGGAAACTAATAGCTTCAACTTCCTTTGCCACGCACTGCGAACGGACAAGGGCCACATCCAGCCGCACACCAGTCCCTCCCGGTGCCACCATCCACCTCCCCGTCTGGAGAAGGCTGGCACGGGTCTGTCCTCCCCTGAGCACCCCAGAAGTCCTCTCCAGACCAGGCCTTCAGGACTCTGCCAGCTGGCTCCAGAGTTTGGTTCCTTTTCCCAAGGTTGAGGAAAAGCCTCCAGGACGTAGGTCAGAAGACCTAAGCTTGGGTCAGCCCTCTCTCAGCTCCCAGGGCAAGATTGCGTAAGACCCATCCCTCCGCCCCCAGGCCTTATCTCAGGCATCAACCCAGATCCTGTTCCTCCAAGGGACAGACTCCTCCCTCCCCACCTAGAGCCAAGCTCCTCTGAGCCTGTGGAACGTCTAGCCCAGCAGAACCAAGCTGGAGGCGCGGACAGCAGGAGTCGCTGGCTCTCCACTCCCACCGACCCAAACCAGACAAGGGAAGAAAGATAGGGTGGGAGCGTGGGGGAGGGGGGAGGAGGGAGAGGGAGAAAGAGAAAGCAGACAGGCGAGCCTGGCCAATATCAAACACCTTGCCTGCCACACCTGGGCACAGCCTGTCCCCGCCACAGAAATCAATCAGCCGCTCCAAAGGTGGAGGGGGCTGGAATCCTTGAACCAGAGCCAATCTGGGGCCCTTCTGGGAAAGCGCCTCACTTGTCAAGAAGGGTCTAAGATTCCTCTCCCAGGTCAACATCTGCCGGGGGGTGGGGGTGGGAGAGCCAATCCATTCTGTAATTAAGACTCTCCTTCGCTTAGGACTCCGTGGACTCCAGTCCTGGGAGGGCTGGACAGTCAGTCTCTAAGGGGCAGGAGAACAGAAGTCAACTTGCGTCCGCACACCGGACTGGGATGAGCATGGGTGGGCGGGCATGTGTAAGACCGCAATGAAAGCGAAAAAGAGGGGTCAAGAGAAAAAATGGCAGAATCCCCAGATAACGGAAAGAATGTTCCAAGTGGAGGCCTGAGCGAAGGGTTTTATATGAATCCTGGCTGGAGTACGAGCAGGGTGTCTGTGACCTCGGGAGAGAGACATCAGAAAGGCTGGGAGTCACCCCAACCTGCCACCTCTTGGGAACTGACACACCAGATCACATCAGCCCGCTCCCAGTCCCTGCGTGGATTGCCAGGTCCCCGGGGGAAGACCAGAACCCACTGGGCTATCTCCCCTAGGTTCACGGAAGCCCCCGTTGTGGGAAGTAGCAGCTGTACTTAAGGAGGAGAGGGGCGAAGTCCACACTTGGAGATAAACACCCTAATCAGTCAGTCACATGGGCAGCTCGCACAGGCCAACTGGTGAAAACGGGAGACCACATGGCACCCCCACACTGGTGGGTCCTGGCTACCTCACAGGCAGGGAGCCTCCCAAGACTCCAGAGAATGCCCCATTACAGCTCCGGGAGCCTGGGAGCCACCTAGAGGCCTGGATGGGCCCAGCCTTGGGCCAGCAAACTCCCCATTTCTGGGGGAAACCCACAGCTCGGCTTCCCCTTCCTTTGTGCCCTGTTCTTTGTTCTCTTAAAATTCAGTCCGTCCTGCTGGTGGTCCCCTCCTCCACCCCAGCCTCGGAAAGGGGGCGGGGGCGTCGGGGAGTTACTAGAAACCCTGACTGTTCCAAGAAGTTGCATTACAGGAGGCCCTCCTGCGCCGGGGCCCCTCATTGTTTACGCTGGCTGCAGGGGGAAAGCTCCTCCTGGTCCAGATGGCCGCCGGGGGTGAGGATGAGGGAGAGCCTCCCTCCAGCACCACAAACCCTCTAGAGAGAAGCAGCAGGCTGCAGCGGCTCGGGGACCTTTTCCCCATTCAACCGCTCCGATACACACCGGCCAAGAATAGGCGCCGCGGACGCAGCGGAGGGCGTGGGAGCCAGTCAAGATTGCAAAGGGCGACAAGAAAAGAGAAAGCATTGTATTTCCCCTCCATTCTCCTAGGGACAGAAAGAAAACTTCCAAAGCCCGGGCTGCAGTATCTCTACGGGAAACACCAGGAATCTGGTTTGAGTTAGCAGAGCACCCCTCCCCCCGCCCCCAAGCTACACAGGCGCGCGCGCGCGCGTACACACACACACACACACACACACAGACACACACGCGTGCGCGCGCGTACACACACACACACACACACACGCTCACAGTGCTCCCGCTCAGTCCTCTCCCAGGAACCCGCCCAGCTACAGCCCTCCAGCCCCGGCTCCCACTTCCCGCCCGGCTCCCCCAGTCCCGAACTCACCCGCGGCGGCCCAGCCCACAGGGCAGCTGGCAGGGTACGCACCGGCGACAGGGACAGTTTTGTACCCCCCGGTTGGGGGCGCTCCGGGGAGGGGGCGGAGCCACCGACGGCTGCGACCGCGGCTCCACCGCCCCAAGCGGGTGATTAAATCATTAACCGAGCGCTGGCGGCTGGCGGCCGGCCGCCCGGCCAGCAGCGCTTGGCCCCGGGCGCACCTAGCGCGCCGACCCCGCGCGCAGCCCCTCCGCCGGGCCGCCGGCTCGGCTGCGCCCCACCCCGCCCGGAGGCGCCGCGGCCTCTCCCGCCCGGGCCTCCCCCCGCCGCGGCCTCCAGGTCTTCCGAGGCGGCGGGCGGGGCGGGAGCCCGGCGGGGGTTGGGGAGGGCAGTGTTTGTTTCCCCGGCCGGTCCCTTCCAGGCAGCTCCTTCCCTCTTTCCTCCCCGGCCCGGGGACACTGGGTGGCGTGTGCTGCAGTGTGTGTACGAGAGCGAGCGCGTGTGTGCACGCCTCCGCCACTACAGGCGAAGAATTCGGCTCTTATCCACGGAGAACTCCGGGCGCACACACGCCCCCCTCGCGGAGACGGCGGGCGGCGCGCGGCGATTGTGGTGCCCCTGCCGGCTCCAGCGCACGCCCCACTTCCCCGCCCGCAGATGGACCTTTAAAGCCGGGAACCCCCGTCCCCCCCGCCCCAGCAGCGCCCTGGGTCGGACGCCGAATCCCAGTCTGGGGAAAGAAAATCGAGGCGGAGCGCGGCTTCCTCGGCTCTCCGCCGCCCCTCCTCCCCAAAGCCCGATCGGCTCGGACCGGGGGTGCGCGGCTCCGGGTCCCAACACCCGGGCCGCCCCGCACGCGCCCCGGCCCAGCCCTTCCACCCGGGGGCGGGCGCAGGAGTGGGGGTCTCTGAGCCCTCCTCCCCGCCCCTCGGCCTCCTCTCCAGGCGTTTTCCATCCTCTCCGCCCCTCTGGGGGCCTCGAGCCCACCCAGGCCTCGCAGGGCGCAGGCGGCTGTCGCCTACCTGGGTCCCCAGAGACGCGAGCGCCGGGCTGGCGTGGCTGCGCTGTCCCCTCCGTGGGCTCCGAGCGGCACCGGGGCTTGAGGCCCATGTCAGCGCCGGCGTCGGTTTCCCTCTGCTCTCCGGCTTTCTGGGCGGCGAGCCTCCCGGACACTCCCCTTCCAGGCTCCTCCCGCGCCCTCCCGCCCGCGCCCTCCGCGCTGAAGTCACGGCGCCGCCGCAGCCAATGGCGGCTGCGAACCCCCGCACGGCCGCTTGGCCTCCTAGGTTCAAATCTGCCGGTGTGAGACCGTCGGAGCTCCATGTGGGGAGGCCGGCCGGGAGCCGGGGCGCTGGGGTCTCGGGGAGCCCCGGCGGTGGCCAGGAACGAATATTCCCGGGCGCCTCCCTCCCGGCCCGGCACCCACGGGAGATGGGAGCCCGGGGGTCTGCGCTCCTAGGCCAGTGGATTCCGTCCCGGACCCTTTCTAGAATCGAGAGGGGCGGGGAGGGGCCAGCGCGAGGCCAGCCCTGAGCGGGTGCAAGAGCGGGGGGTTTGGGCGGGGTGACCTGGCTTTGATCGGCCAGCTTTCCGGAGGCCCGAGTCCTGTGCCTCCTAAGTATCCGCGGAGACTACGTTCAAGTTCTGCTCCTAGTGAACCTCTGGGACGATGAACTCCCGAGCCCCAAAGGAGCAGGCCTGGTCTGCTTTTCCCTCTTCCCCTACCCCTGCTTGTGTTCCCTCTCTCGCTGTGTCTCTCTCTGTCAAACAAATAAATAAAATCAAACAAATAAATAAAATCTTTAAAAAAATAAAATTAAATTCCTGAGATGGTGTGTGGGTTCCAGACTCCGCTCCAACGCAGGTTGCTTTCTGTGGGACCCTACAGGAGGTCCCTTTGGGCTGGTGCTTTACCCTACTTGGCTACCAGCTGGAAGCTCTCCCCCTCCCCCCCATTACTGGCGGTCCTGAAACCACAGCTTAGTCTTAACGGTCCCATGAAAACTTACCTGATTGGCTGGGGCGCTGCCTGCGCTCCCTCCATGCCTCCATTTTTAACACATTATTTGTCTTTTAGGGCCAGCTGTTCAGCAATTTGTTCTCCTTTTTACAGGTGTCTGGGGGTTGGCCTTCCCAGTTAGATTACACAGCAATTAAGCATACCTCCAGGACAAAGTCTTCACCCCTGTGTAATTCTGCCGCTCCTTATCCGAATTCAGGGCTCTGCGAGGGAGGCTCCTTCTTCAAACACCGCCTTTCATTATGGTTTGCCTTTGGGGCAAAGATGTGTAAAACTCAACCCTGCCTTCAGGAGGTGCAGGGTGGCTGGCTCCCCAGGGAGCTCGGTAGGTGATGCTAGACAGTGGTCCCCGTGGCACTGCTAGGACCCTGGTGGGGAGCCTTCATTGAAAGACAGTGTCACTTGTCCCTGATGTTTGGAATCTCAGACCTGTGAATTTCTAGGGACCTTTGCCTCCTAAGTATCTCCGAATTTTCAGACCTGTCTACGGATGATCAGAGGAAGTTAACAAAATGAGGAACTTGAAGCTTGAAGAGCTACCTTGCAATTTCTGGCAAGCTCTAAGCCCCTGACTTTGGAGAGGGATTTGAGGTCTTAACGGCACCTCTGCTGTAACTTGACCTATAAGCTTTTAGGCCTGGGCGTGTGTCTCTGCCTGTGGGAGCTGCTGGGACCTGCCCAGAGGGTTTGGGTTTCTGTGATCCTCAAACTGCCCCACCCGCTGCCTCCCAAGGCCCCCCACCCATCCCAAACACACACCTTCCTCCTTTGTTAACATTGGGTTCTGGGCATCTTGATTCCTATTGTTTTGCCCCAGCTTGAAGACGGTCCATGACAATGGGTGGCTTAATCCTGCGTCTGTGCAGAGAGCCCACTCCAGTAAGTTGCTCTAATCAGGTTTGCCATAAAGTAGGACTCTGGGCAGGTCATTTTACTTTCTGGAGGGACCTGACCTATGGCTTCCCATCTATTCTGAGTCCCTTTACCATCCCCTCCCCACCCCCATCCCGGGGTTAGCCAAGGTGGTCCAGGATGGAAACCTCAGCACCTCACCAGGGCCTGATGTCTGCACAGCTTGGAGCCTTGGTGATCTGAGGCCCTGCCCACCCTCCCAACGCCCCACCCCACCCCACCCCACCCACCGGCTATTCTTGCCCACCCTGTGCGCTCTTTCATGTTGGCTCCCCGCTCTAGGGAACCACCTGGAGCCCTTTCACTGGACAGAGGGAAGCTCTGCTGGGTACCCTGGGAAGATCCCCAGGGCAAGGCTCCCCACCATGCGGGAAAGTCCACCTCTGGGGTGGGGGCTCTTTTGCTTCTGAGGGATTTAACCCACATCAGGGCGCTGGGTCAGCCAGTGAACCCAGAGAGCAAAACAGCAGTTCATCCCTATAGGCTCTTGGGGACAGGACAGTGTCTGATGGGCACTGGAGTCTCCAGTGTGGGCCGGCATACGTGCATTGAGCAGATGAATGAATGAGCAAAGTCCAGAGCCCAGTACACCCTCTTCTCTCACTTGCAGCTCCAGCCTCGAACTGACCTCTGTCTGGTGACAGTGACCTTGCTGGGCCATCTACAGGGTTAGGGATCCTCCTAGGATGGCAGGTCCCAAGGCTCAAGGGGCTGAGGGAGGCGCTGTGTCTCAGAGGCCCCCTGGCCCTCCTTGGCGAGCCTGCTCACCAGGCTGGGGCTCTTTGGAGGCAGGAGGAAAGCAGTCAGCTTGAGCTGGACCCAAAGAAGGTGATAAGGTGGGTCAAGGGCCAGCAGACAGAACAGAGAGGCCATGGAATTTACTAGAAATGAGTCCAGATGTGGGGTCAGAACATCTGGGCTGTGTGACTTTGGGGGAGTCACTCAGTCTCTTTGAGTCATATCTGTAAGAAGGGGACAGTAACAAACAGCCTTAAGGAGGTTATCAGGAGGATGGACGGAGATAAAGCATGTGACCTTGTTTTGTGAACTGTCAAGTCCAAAGTAAGGTTTCTGGTTTCTGTTATCATTGTTAAGTCAGACTTTAGCCTCTGGGTTCCCTCCTCTATCCTTCTGCCAGGGGAAAAGACAGACACCCCGCTCCCCGCTCCCACCAACTAGAGGTTCTGGGTCACTGTGCATTGTCCCGTTATTAACATGCTTCCCCTAACCACTGAGCTGGGACATTTCCAGGGAGGTGGGAGATGGTATGAAATATCTTGTTTATCTGGGAGGGAGAAAAGGATGGGAGGAAAAGATACAGTCAGCGTTCTGGATTCCTCAGAAAATTAGCATAGACTTCAGCTAAAGATAGTGAGTCTCAGAAACATGGATCCCAGAAGGAATGTTTCATGTGGTCTCCAGATTTCTGAAGCCCCAAGCTTCAACCACCAAGTGACCCCCCACACACACACACGCACAGTGGGGGAAAAGCAAAAAAGCCCAGCCCTGGGCTCCTCTTGGTGCTCCAAGGGCCTGCCGCTCTCCATTGAGAACTCAGACGCCTGAGGCCAATCTGGGTTCAGATCCCAACTGTCACTGTATGACCTGAAAGAAGTCACTTGGGTTCCTGGGGGGGCTCAGTGTGCTCATCGGTAAATGGGGGGCATGTGGGTCCCTACCTCATGGAGGTGGGGTGAGGTTGGTAGAAAACGCAGGCCAGCCTTCAGCCTCAGGCTGGGGCCCCACGAGGGTTCCTGATGTGGTCGCCAGCCGGTCTCTGAATGAAGGGCTCACGTTAGACCTCTGGGAACGCGTTTGTTCCTGAGCATCCCCTCCTTGGGCAGAGAGGGGCCCATTCTCATCAGTGTTACCCCGAATCAAGCTAACAGAAAAAAAACGAATGCCATTATCTGTAAGAGGCAGTCTTGGACTTCTGATACTGATAAGGGAGTCTGCTGGGCTCCAGGGGGCCCTGGAGGGGCTCGCCCAGAGCCTTCTGCCATTGTCGCTGGAGGGGGTGGGCAGACACCCAGCTCTGCTGGAGGCAGCCCTCGATAACCAGAAACCCTCTTGGGCCCCCGAAAAGATGGAAAGAAAAGCAACCAGGGGGAAAGAAAGAGCTTTTGTCCACACCCGGAAAGGCTTGTTTCCTCCCCAAAAGCCCACATCAGAGGTATATTGGCCTAAAAGTGGCACTTGGAGAAGGCGAGGCCGCTGTCAGCTGTTGAGAGTACTTTACTCTGAGTTAAGAATTCTATATCTCTGTCCCAGTTGCTTTTACTCCCAGGTATCATATTAAAGACAGAAAAGGCTAAGTACCCTGCCCAAGATTCCACGGCTAGCAAGTCCAGTTTCTGGACTGAAAAAAAGCCAGAGCCGTCGAGACTTGGAGCCCACGGTCCCAGCCACAAAACCACAAGATGGCAGGAAAGGAAACTGATTCCCGCTGAAGCATGAATGATCTTGTTACTATACTTGGCCACGGTAGGCAAGGGAAAGTCGCTAGGGCAGACGGGACACCCATCCTATCGAGCAGACACACGACCTTATCAAGCCCAGGAGGGTTCTAGACGTCAAAGGGGGACTGACGCGCCCTGCCTCCAGGCGGTTCTTAGGGGACCTCCGCCTGGCCTCATCCCTTCCATCGCCCTGTCTCTACCAGCCCCCATCCACACCAAACACCCCAGTTAAATTCCTTCCTGGAGCTCAGCGCATGGCCACGGAGTGAAGAGGAGGGTGCTTAAAGCCAAAGGCATCACTCACCATCCTCTCTGTCCCAATGTGACGTGACACACGGACCCACATGTTCCAAGGGCTTAAAGGAACAACCCCCTCCAGTCAGGAGGTCCTTGTGCCTGTGCTTTTGGTTTGGGTGACTCCTACCTCCTTCCCTCCTTTTGCCCTGAGGCCCCCAGATCCCAGATCCTTGGGCTGACCTGAGGCCTGTGTGCTTCTGTCTGACGCCAGGATTTCCCTCTGCTTTCCTAGCCCCCCTGGGCACCCAGAGGGAGGTTCCTCTAGAACAAACAGGTTCTAAGGGACATCTGTCTCTCCTCTGCAGTCTCTTTCCACATTCAAGCCGATGCGATTGTGTCTTCAGCCAGTGACTTCAAAGAAGCCACAAGGATGGGAAAGGGTCTGGCGTTTCGGTGTCCCTTACTCTTGTGGGGAGAATAAGGCAGAGGTGCCGGGAAACGTGTTTCTAGGCTGAGTGTAATTGTCAAAGCCCCTCATTGTGTCTACAGGGTTGGTTTTCTCTAGAGTTTTCTGTTTCCTGTAAGTACTGTCTTGCGTGTGTGTGTTTGTGTGTGCATATCTCTGTGTGTTTGTACGTGCATGTGTGTGTGCATGTGTGCGTGTGTGTGTCCTTCCTCGGGTCCTGTAAAGCCTTTCAGTCATAACAATAACTCAGCCTGATGTCAGGGCTAATTTACACTTCCTGGCTTGATGGCTTGATGCCACAGGATGCTAGCTTTCTCCTCTCCCCAAGTCCTCTGTCGCCTTCACAAGCCAGCTGTGGCTGAAGACAGCAGACATGTTAGGTAAGCCAGCAATGAGGACTCAGTTTCAAGCTGCTGATTGCCCAGACCCAGACCAGTGGAGTTTCTGGGTGACAGATAAGTCTTGGCTGAGTGGCAAGCAGGGATTCCTCTAGAAAAGCAAACTTTGCTCATGGAGGGGCACCCGAAGACAACAGAAAGAGAGAGCAGGATGAGGAGGCATACGAACCTTGTAATTAAATCTATAATAAACTAATTGCATGGAAATTTGCACAAGAGATTATTTCCCCCTTCTATCCCAGCACGTAGTTTGGCTGCTTAGGGCTAATGATTAGAACGCCAGCAGTCACCCAGGCCTCCCACTTTACAGAACAGAAAATAAAATCCAGAGAGGTGAAGTGAATTTTCCAAGGTCACACAGCCCTCTAATAGCAGAACCTGGGGGGATACATGAGTTCTTCTAACCCTGGACCAGCACTTGTCCTGCTGCATGGGTAGTTTTCAAAGATTTTATTTTCTTAAGTAGGGACTCCTTCTCTCTACACCTCGAGTGAAACTGTACGTGATCTAAAACAGATCAAGGTGGTCCTCCTACTGAATTTGCAGTGGGGGTGAGGCTCCCAGAGCCCCACCTGCTTTAGCTCTGGAAGGTCTTCTGGGAGATCCCAAGGCATCGGGACACTGAAATTTATACCCCCAGTCCTAACGATAGTAAGCCCTCAGGACAGCTCCATTTCCACAAGGTTCCAGGCACTTCTCTGGGGGCTTTTGCATGTATTAGATCGTTGGATCTCCAGAAAGCCCTGTGAGCGCATACCCTGATGGGGGCTGCAGGTGCTTTGCGGAGCTCTGTCATCTACACATCCCGGCAGGCAGCATCTCTTGGAACCTGGGATCTTGACATGGGATCGTTGCTAGTTGAGGTGATTTCGTGCACACATGCACTCTGTCCCCACGTGGGTGATCCTGTCCTAGCAACCCAGCTCATCTCTGTCCTTCCTTCCTATTCTCATGTCATGTCATGGCCCCCTCTCCCCACGGGTGTGGAGAAGGCATGGCTCCAGCTCGGGCAACTCTGTAGGCTTGCAGAGCCCAGGACAACCGTGTGATCTGATCCAAAGGCAAACTGGTGGCCTGTGGGTTGGATGCACCCTGAAGATATAGTCCATTTGCATGCGCAGCTGTTCTGCACAGGAGTCTGCAAAACAGACTCCTTCCAAGCAGTCATTTCATCATGCTTTTAGACTCTATGGGTCCTAGGAATGGAGACTAAGGACAGAAAGAATGGCTTGTCCCTGTTTCATGACGTAAGCGGTCTCCGCTGGGAAGACTGAAGACAGGGTTGGGGGCGGGCAGGTAGAAGTGGGTGGGTATGGGTGGTGTGACTCAGTGGTTGGGGGCTGGAATCAGACTGGCTCACCTTCACTCCGGCGGTTACTCCTGGCTGTCAGCCAGAACTCCTCCCTATGGCTTTTCCACATGGGGTGGTTTGGGCTTCCTCACAAGATGGCGACCAAGTGTCCAGCTCAAGCATCCTAAGAGAACCGGACAGAAACTATATGATCTTTTATGACTGTATTGGTCTCTTAGAGCTGTCATAACAAACTATACAGTGTGGTGACTTAACAGAAATTAATTCTCATAGAGAATTCAAAATCAAAATCAAGTTCAAAATCAAGCTATCAACTCAGTTGGTTTCTTCTGAGGCTACAAGGAAGAAGCTGCTCCATGCTCCCTCTCAGCTTCTGGTGGACTCGGGCATCCCTCGGCTTGTAGACCCGTCATCCTAATCCTGTGTCTTCCCTTGGCCCACTTCCTGCATCTCCGCACTGTCTTCCTTCAGTGCCTATCTGTCTCTGTGTCCAGTTTCCCTTTTCATAAGGATGCCAATCATCTTGGATCAGAACCTACCTCCTCTTAACCTGATGATCTATAAAGACTCTATTTTTAAAGGTCACATTCACGGGTCCTGTGGGTTAGGACTTGGACATCTTTTAGGGTGTCATAGCTCATCCCATGACAATGATCTTCAAAGTCACATAGCAGGGCACCTAGGTGGCTCAGCTGGGTAAGGGTCTGCCTTTGGCTCAGGTCATGCTCTCGGGGTCCTGGTCCCACATCAGGCTCTCTGTTCAGGGGGAGTCTGCTTCTCCCTCTCCCTCTGCCTGCTGCTCCCCATGCTTGTGCGCTCACTTGCTCTCTCTCTCTCTCTCTCTCTCTCTCGGTCAAATAAATAAATTAAATCTTTTAAAAAGGTCAAATAGCCTCACTTCTACTATAGTCCTATGCCCTTCCCACCCAGGTTCAAGGGGAGGGACCTGGGCTCCACCTTTGGGTAGAAGGGTATCAGAGGTACCTTCTAAGAAGAGCACATAGGATGGGAGAACTACTACAATCATTTGGGGAAGATATGATCTGCCACAACAAAGCTTGCTATATATATATGTATATATGTATATGTGGTTGCTAACATTTAGGCTTAAGGAAATTTACATAAAATATGGGTTTCTGGATCTTGAAGAATCAGAAAATTCTGGAACATGGGGCTCTCACCCTGCCTCATCCCCTCCCAGTGGCAACAGTCAGGGAGAGCTGCCCCTTTCAGGAGGCAGTGGGTTCTTCAGCTTGACCCACTTCCTGAGTGCCCCGTCTCTGAGGGCCATTGTCAGCTGTCATCTTGTCACTGTGCATTGCTGTGCGTCCCTTACACTCAGCCTGCTTCTCTCCTATATGGCTTTGAGGCCCACTCCCGGGGCTGTGAAGGGTGTCCCGTTCAATGGTCCAGGTTGTGCAGAGGAAGCTCCCTGGGGCAGGACCCCAAGAACGGCCCCCTCAGGAGAAGCGGCCGGTGTCACGACAGAAACCACTGCACCCCCACCCCAAGAGCTGACAAGAGGGCCACGGAAAGGAGCCAGCTTCTGATTCAGGGCCCCGTGTATGCAGGACGGGTCTAGACAGGAGGACAAGGCTGGACAAGCTCAGACAGCTGGCTGATTACAGAGGGCAGGGTGAGGAGGAGTGGGGAGGTGAGCTGGAAAACTGCAAACAGATGTGGTCATAGTCCCTCTAGCCCCGCCCCTAGGGCCGGCCCCGCCCCCAAGGTCGGCCCCGCCCCCGCCTATTTCCTTCCAAGAAATGACGTGGGGGCCACTTCTGAGATGGCTTCTCTGACTTCCCACCATTCCCATCTGTTTTCTAGAACCCTCCGGATGTTCCCTGCTATTGGCCAAACCCCTTTACAACTCATGTCACTAAAGTAAACAATCCAAGATTGCCAACTGTAGTTCAATGTCATCCTGGGAGCCTTGAACTAGAGCAGTAATTTTCTCGGCAGGAGAGACCATGGATGGGAAGCAGTCCAGCACTGGGAGTCAGAGGAGAGGCTCCAGCTCTGGGTCTCAGGCAGGAGTGTGGGCAGCTCCCTTCAACCCCAGGAGCTCTCTTCTAGCTGGAACCCAGGGTATTTTGGCTGGGGCAGTCCCCAGGCATCGGGGGTATCCCTGAGGACCCAGGCCCTGTACTTCAGGCAGGTTCCTTGGCCTCTCTGTGTTTCAGTTCCTGCCTTTGTGAGACAAAATGAGTTAATTTATGCAAAGCGGCTAGGAAAGCATTCAGCCAAGGGTGAGCTCTTGCTCCTGTGTACCCATGTCCTTGACAGCACCTGGGTATCTTCCATCTAGTGATGTACTGTTGTGTTCTAGCAAAAGATTGGGAATGTGGAGCCTTGCTTTGTGAGGCTGTGAGGTGTCCCCATGTACCAGGCACTGTGCCAGACCCAAACAACCAGGTAGGTCTGGCCACTCCCTCTGCACTTACCCAGCAATGGCTACAGAGGGAGAGAGGGCCTCCCCCCACCACCTGAGTTCTGGTCACGGGCATCTGTGATTAATATTTTGCAGATTGGTGGTGGGTGAGGGTTTTTCCTGACCTCAGGGAATGACTGTTATTTGGCTCTTACTGAGAGGTGGAAACAATTTAAGAAGGGGGAGGTTGGGGAGAAACAGGAAAACAAGCATCCCATAGTTGCCAATTTCATTCAGGGCTGGCTGGTGCTTTTGTACAGAAAGCTAAGACAGCCGGGGGAGGGAGCAGGAGGGAGGCATGAGGTCTGGGAAGTGCCGGGTCCTGGGAAGGAGGCCAGCCAGCCTGTGTGAGTCTGTTGAACCCAAACCTTCCAAGATAAAAGACACACATTGGAGCTCCAAGGAGAGCCATGGCACGTTCCCTGGGGCCACGATAACAAAGGACTATAGATGGGGGGGGGTGGCTGAGACCAACACAATTTTATTCTCTCCTGTTCTGATGGCTGGAGGTCCAAAATCAAGGTGTCCACAGGACCACACTCGCTCCGAAGGTTCTAGGGGAGGCTCCTTCCTGGCCTCCTCCAGCTTCTGGTGGCTCCTGTAGTCCTTGGCATTCTTGGCTTGCAGAAGCGCCATTCCCATCTGTGTTCACATGGTCTTTCCTGTGTTGTGGGTCTCTCTGTGTCCGCTCCTCTTATAAGGACACCCGTCATTGGATTTAAGGCCCACCCTACTCCGGTATGACCTCACCTTAAATAACTGTATTTGCAAAGACCCTACTTCAAGATAAGGTCACATTCGGAGGTTCCAGGTAGATGTGGATTTCAGGGGAACAGGAGTCAACCTACTATAGCACCTTTGACTCCCTTACCTGGGGGTCACGCCATAGAGGTTCTAGCAAACATGGACGTGACCGGAAGCCACTTTAGAACTAGGGTCAGCAAACTCGTTTTTATACGACCTGCGCGCTAAAAATTTTTACATTTTTAAATGATTCAGAAAAAATACAAACCAGAATGATACGGCAGTACACGTCAGAATATAGAAAATTCCAATTTCCATGTCCCTAAATAAAACTTGATCAGAATATAGCTACCCATTCACGTTTATATCATCTTTGGCTGCTTCCTTGCTAGGACAGGGACTACGGGGCTGGAAAAGCCTGAAATATTGACCACTCGGCCCTTTAGGGAAAACGTGAATGTTCACCCCTGTGAACGTCACTATCCTGAAACAATGTTTCCTGCCTGGCCTGGATCCATCCAGAAAGATCCGTCCAGGTCGAGCAGGGTCTGACCCCTGGCTGGAGGAAGCTTGGTGGTTAAGGGGCAGTGGTGGTGGTGGGGGATGGTGGGGGGTGTCGTGCACCGTGAAGCCAGCCAGGCCTGGGGGCCAGTCCTGGCTCTCGCACTTACCTGGCTTTCCCTGTCTGGGTGTCCTTCTCTGGTAAAAGGGCAGAGGCGAATTCCTGCGTCAGGGGGCCGCTGTGAGCATTAGCGAAGGGCAGAAAGGGACCTTCAGCACAGTGCCGGGTGTGGTGTGTGGTCAGCAAAGGTCAGCTGCTGTCATTGTCCTGCTGCCCGGGCTGGCGCAGGAGACTGCCGCCAGCTGAAAGTCAAAGACCTTCTCAATTCCCGAATACACCAGAAAATCCCACCTACTCTGGCAGAAGCTCCCAGCAAGTCTATTTGGGTCTAATTCCACTCTTCATTAACTTTGAGAAAAGAGTAAGAGGTTCAGGTGGAAGCATGGAACTTTCCACGGGGACATCAGCAGTCGGGAGACACCCAGAAGCGCTGCTGTGGGCCTGCCAGCCCCCGTGTGACCTTCCTGTCCCTCTTGCTCTCGGCCTTCCGGGGGGAGGCCGGCCCGCACGGACCGCATCCTAGTGCCCTCTGAGTTCCTGCTGAATTTGGATCACAGAAGGAGAGCCAGGCCCAGACTGGGAAACGGTGCTTCTTTAGCTCCCCACTGGCCCCTGGGTGGCATCTCTCTCTCCATCCAACCTCCTCTGTCTGCAGGTTCCAGTAACTTCCTCTTCCGTCCTCTGCAGGCCTGGGCGGGTAATGGCACCAGGTGTTCTTAACTTCGGGTCTCATGGGTTTCCTTGAGCTCCTCTGCTGCAACTTTGTGACATTTTCCTTAAACGGTCCTAATTTGAGTGAACTCTTGGTTTCCAGCACGGCTGATAACACTCTGAAAGGCAGGCTTCACTCTCCTCCCTGGGACACCCCCTCCACCCTATGTCTACAATTCAGGAGTTTTCTCTGGATGTGATTTCCAGCTAGGATGGGGCCTGAGGCGGCTAGAACACAGTTTGTTAAGGGATTGGAAGTCAGGACAGATTGAGCCGGAATTGTGCCCAAAGCCAGAAGCTCTTGGATGATTCCCCACGAGTGTCATGTTATCCGTGAACAATAGCAGTGATCTCTTACATGTGTTGAGTGCTGTACAGCTTACCAGTTAGGTTCCCATGTAATCCAACTTCTACTTCCTGCCAGCATCCAGGATAGCAAATTCCAGAAGGGTCATGCTGAGGATGCCACGGCATCCAGATCCCCACACACCTTCCAGTGGGGAAAACAGAGCCGTTTCTGGCATCTCCCACTTTCTGGAAAAGGACACTGAGGTTCTAAAATTTTGTATGAGTACCCGCCTCTGGTATGGAGTTAGGATTTGAGCCAGGTGGGTGACTTAGCAAATAAAAATAGAGGATGCCCAGTTAACTTGGAAGTTCAGGTCACAACAAATAATGTTGCATGGGATAAACACATGCCACACAAATCTGGGGGGGGGTTGCCCTCTATCCAGTGGCCCTACCCAATGTCACAAATCATCCGTCAGGCTGGGGGAGTGGGAGTAGAGACGGTGGGGGAAGGCCCCATCCAAGGAGGATGTTTCTTGTCTCGTAGGCAACTGTTGGCAAGACTGCTGCGTCAGAACAATCTAGGCAGAGCCCTGTCCCCCAGACATCAATGCCTGTGTCCCAGAGCCATGGTTGGGAGATCCAGAGAGAGGACAGCACAGACCTTCAAGAATCAGGACATAGGGTCTGAGACAACAAGAGGATGAGATTCCCTCTGAATCTGGGGGCCAGATGGGCCAGTGTCCCATCCTGGGTGCAGTGGAGCAGAGCAGGAGATACAGCCCCGCAGGGAACCCGACTCGCTGGTTTTCAGTGCCATTCCCCTTGTCCCAAAATCCAGCTCGTGTCCAGGAGATGGTCCCTTCTGTTCTCCCAGACCTTCAGCTTGGCAGTCCCAGGGCCCAACTGTTGGAGGGGCTGGAGGCTAGACCCCACCCAGCTGTCCAGTATCACTCATCAGTGGGAGGTCGGGGGAGGACAGATGATTAAGAAACGAAGTGAAAGGGGACATTACTAATAATCACATCAGGACGATATGTGTAAAACAGGACCTAGGGTGACCCTATATATTAGTCCCTTTATCTGGGCCCCACAGGAGCTGCTCCCAACCCTTTCAAGGCCATGTTGCTGAGAGCAGTTGGAGCAGAGGGGAAGCGGCAGTGAGAAGCCCCCATGACCTTGCAGCCCCATGGTCCGAGCTGCGTGTGAAATGAAGGCCACGAGCCATGAGCAGAAGCCTCCTTGGTCAGTCCAGAGTCCGGCTGGTGCTATACTGGGCCCATATCCGTGCAACCAGCATCCAGGATAGCAAATTCCAGAAGGGTCATGCTGAGGATGCCACGGCATCCAGATCCCCTGAAAGCAAGGGATCATGTTCTTTTGGGTTTGAGCCCTGTGTTATCTGGGGTAACTCTGGCCCTGGTGGCAGCTCTAGCGGAGTAGTGATAAACCCCAATGCAAAGAGCCTGGTTGACTTGGATGGTCAATGTTGGGAGGAAACATGATTGTCTGTCTCGTGTCCCTGCTTGGCTTCCGAGCAATTGGCTTGCTAGAGCCCCACCGACCCCAAATGGGAAGTGGTAAGGTCTCCCGAGTTTCCTGGAGCCGGTCAGGGCCAGCGCTGGAGAAAGGAGGTTGTGACAGGTGGTAGGAGGTTTGGGATAGGTGGTGGGGCAGCCCATCTTGGGTCGGATGGAGCCAGTCAGCTTGAGCCACCGGGAGCAGACGGCTTAGGCTGACCCAAGTCTCTTTTCCCTCCTACCTTCCTGTGCTGTGCCTTAACAGAACCCCCTTCCCAGCTGTAACCTCCAGGCTTCAGTACCTCTTCCCTGCCAGACACTAGGATGCTGGAGAGAAAAAGAGTAGCCACTTTCTCCACCTGCTGACTGTAGCCAAGCCTCATAGCCAAAGGGCTTTGCCAGCAAGATGGGGAAATCAAAAGAAGTTCCTGTGATAGTTCAGGACAGAGGAGCGGGGCGGAGGGGGCGGGCGGTTGGGAGTGGAAGGTTGGTGGGTTGGAAGGTTGGGGCTTCTCTGGAGGTCCCCTCTCTCGAAGAGGTTATTTCCCTACACTTCGCTGCAGGAGTCTGATGTCGGAAGAGGCAGAAGTTGTACCCATTCCACAGATGAGGTAACAGGCTGGTCAACGTTGAGCTCACGTTCCAGGGTAAGCAGAAATTTGTGAGAACCGAGGTCTGCGGAACTCGTGCTCTCTTCGGTGAACCTCCCCGATCCAGAGTGCTTTTCTCAGTTAGTCACTCTGGGAAGTTTAAGGAAGGGAGGGTCACTGGATGCTGAGAGGCTTTTCCTGGTGTTTTCCAGGTGAGGTTACCTGGGAAAGAGTGCTGTGTCTAATCCAAACCAGAGTACGCCCTCCCACCACGCCTCCTCGGCTTTGGAGAGCGTCTTCCCCTCCCGTCCTCCTTTCTTTCCTAGCAGATTCACTTTTCTCATTTTGGGGGGGGCAGACACTGTTTTGGGTAACGGAGCTGGAGGCCACCCAAGTCCTCGCTCGCCAGCTGCAGTGAGGGGAGGAGCCAGTCTGGGATTAGAAAGGAATGAGGAGGAAGAATTTTGGGATTAAAGATGACAACGGGGGAAAAAAAAGTTACAATGAGACGTCTCCTGGGTGTAGAATAAACGTTCCACCAGAAAGATACGCCTTTCGGCGTTCAAAACCTTTCCTTTCCAGTCCCATTACTTTCTTTGATCTTTTCATTGATCAGATTGCTGGTAGATCTCATGACCCCGAGAAAGCTAAGAAGCACTTAGTTTGCAAGTGCCTGTTCTAGAACCCGAGCCCACTCTTCTGAATCCAGTTTCTAGAGTGCCTTCTGGCTTAGGACCCGGCACCCCAGCATTCTCCAATCAGTTGGAGTGGAGTTGCATGTAATGTGGGGGTAGGGCTCCAAATTCTGTGTAAGATAAAGACTAGGTATAGTTCAAATTACCCTTGAAACCCCCCTCATCACCTTGAAAATCAGTCAAGTTCAGGATGCACGGTTTGTACTGTCACGTGCACGGAAGCCCTCTCCTCTGCCTTCCACTCAGCCTGCCAGCCTTATTGCGTCTCTGTATTTTCTCTGCAACCGTGAAGCTGTCCATAGTCTCCTGAACCCCGAAGGCTAGTAACAGGCTGCTTTCTGAGGCCCGTATTATTTCTGCTCTACCGAATCAAGTTGTATGTTTATAAAGATTCAATTATCACTGTTCCCAAACTTGTTTTTGCCAGTTGTACTCTTTATAGTAATTACATAATTTAATTCAATATGATGTCATGAATAAGAGTGCAAAAGAATAGTTATTTTTTTGAAAATTCCACTGAATGCTTTGATCAAAGAGTGGCAAAAATGAAAGGGCGTGTTATATTGGTCATGGACGAGTCCTGTAGAAAAATTAGGGAAATAATAAACAAATACAGGATTCTGCTGTTACAGCAATCCAGTTTCTACGCTAGATTCTCCATAGGTGCCCATGTGTTTTGGGCACAGCGGTTTGCCCTATGAGATCCTGTCTCTCTCTCTCCCTTTTTTTTTTTTTTAAATAAAGATTTTATTTATTTATTTGACAGAGAGAGCAAGAGAGCAAGAGCACACAAGCAGGGGGAACCGCAGAGGGAGAGAGGAGAGCAGGCTCCCCATTGAGCAAAGAGCCTGACGTGGGGCCCCGGGATCCCAACCTGAGCCCAAGGCAGACACTTTACTGATGGAGCCACTCAGGCGCCCCGTGACTTCCTATCTCTCATGGATCTGTGAATTGCTGTTGCTTCTTTAGTTTGCTGGATTTTTCACTGGTGAAGACGGAGCGGCCGCTTTCAAGCACGCTGCACGTAGAACTGGACACTGCAAGTCCTTGATCCATGATTTCTACACATTTTTGCTTTATTTTAAAGAAATAGACTAGAACTCACTGACAACCCATGATAGAGGTGATTTATGTAAGAAATGCAACAAAGACTGTATCCACGGAGCCCCTTCTTGAGAAAAGAAAAAAGCTATGGCCCAACATGAACAGATTGGCGAATGAATTTACATGTGTGTTTTAAGAAAAAAATAGTATATAAGGGTGTATGTATGTAGATTTTTAAAAATCCCCTGCTTTCATCGTTTGGATTAGTTGAGTAGCCCCCGTAGGAGTGTCTGATGTACATTACACCACCGACTTTGTAGAGTAAAGGTGCCCATCGAGTGGCCTTCCGTGGGCTGCCCACGTCATTTGTCCTTCGCTCCTTTCCTGTTTGAATCTGACTGCCTGTGGGAGAAATGTGGGATCCTGCCACACCACGGTACTCATAAACTCAGCCATCCAAGCCCTCCCTCTCAGCCCAGGAGGATGAACAAGGGTAGTTCCACCAAGCACCACAGTGCCTCTTACCCGACCCACGCTAGGGTCCGCGGGGCTGGCTTGGAAGGAATGAAGATGAACACGGGCGAGGAACGTGCCTCAAAACATCGCAGAGGCAGCGCACATCTCTGGAGCCAGACCGCTTTGGCACAAACCCCGGCTTTTCCAGCTGTCAACGGCATGCCCCTTAAATGCTCCCCGATTCAGTTCCCCTCCTGAAGGTGTTCTCGCAGGACTCCCCGAGTTAATAATGAACGTAAAGTGGTGAGAACAGCGTCTGGAGGCGTAAACAGCACACGTGTGAGCCATCGTTACGAATCAGGGCCATTTTGCCTCTAACTTGGTGTCATCTGAGTGACTCTTACCCTAAAAGCATAAATAAGTAAAATAGCGCATTCCCTTGAAGGCACGGACGTCCACTCACCTATGAATTAAGAAGGCAAGTGAGTGGGACTTTTGTCACTGCAAGGACACAGCCTGGCTGACAACGGATGTTGGAGGAGAAGATGGCTTCAGCCTGATGCGAGGGTAGCGGTCCCCACTTACCTTCCAGGGAGGAGGAGAAAAAAATGTCGTTTCAGAACTCCAAAAAAAAAAAAAAAGTTTATTTATAAAATACTGACAAGTTTGACAGGCCATGGGACATCTCGTGGTATATATTTCAAATCAATTTCTTTCTTACCTTTCATTTAAAAAATAAACCTGCTAACAAGCTATAGGACATATAGATATATTTTTTTCTTATAGATAGACACCTGCCACAATGAATACTCTCCCCATAATTTTTCATTATATCTTTTAAATCAAAAAATAAAGATTTGTGTTGGTTTTTGTTTTTGGAGTCTCTATGTGTAAAGAAAGGTAACACGTTTGGATGCTTTTGGTTATTCTTACGGAAACAAAGAGAAGGGAGTGGTCCCAAGAGAGGTCATCTGTGCTCCGGGCCGGGTGGGTGGCCAGGTTTGCCACTGGGCAGGACCATACAGAGGCACTCGGATTGGGCGGCGGCTGCTGCTCGGGGGAAGGGGGGAGGGTTCCCCCTTCCTGCCCTCCGGCCCCTCACGCCATGGGCACCATGGGAAGGTGAGGGGAGCCCCTGCCCAGAGTGGGCTCTGGGAGGCTCTGGCACCTTTAGAAGCTCTGCCCAGGGAGGTGCGGGCAGAGACAGAAGGCCTCGAGGCAGCGGTGCTCTGGGAGGGGCAGCCAGAAGTGTCCTTGTTTCTTCTGAGTCACGGCAGTGTCAGGTGAGGGAATGGGGAGGGAAGCCTGGGTTTGCAAGCTACCTGGGGCCCTGGGACCAGAGCCGCTTTTTGGTTCGTCTTGGTAGTCTGGGTGCCGAGCTGCTGTGCACACCAAAGGCGTGGCCGCGGGGGGTTGGGCAGTGCTGGGGTGCCAAGCAGAGGCCTTTGGGTGTGACACCAGATTTCCCTGGGGCACCATGAAGCAAGAGCCAAAGGACACAGAGGTGTCCTGCTATGAACTGGCTTCAGGTGATCACGCAGACAGGCCCCGGCATCACTGGCCCAGGGAGGTTCCTGGTTACCCACAGGCAGTGCCCGGCACATCCTTCTAATGCGGCCAGGAGTCCGTGTGGGGGGCCAGGAGCCCCCACTGCCCCAGCAGATATGTAAACGAGGGCAGAGGTGTCCTCTAAGAAATCTAGAGCTCCATGGCTGGACACCTGGTCTTCCAGATGAGGTTGGGGCAGGGGTAGGGGTTGGGGGGTGGGTGGATATTGACTAAGGGCTGGACTTTCACCTTGGGCCCCGCCCACCTTCCGGCTGGTGCAGTGTCCTTGCCCCCTGAGACAACAGATCCCAGCTGCCTTCCGGTGGGAGGGACCCCGGCTGCCCGGGCCTCACAGGGGACAGCCAGCTTTGGCCGTCAGAAGGAACCAGAAGCCTTTCTGCGAATACACACCCGGATACGCGTTCTGCGCATACGTGTGCACGTGTGTGTGTGAACCCCGGCGTGCACGGGCACCGTGCCAAGTGTGCATGGGTGTGTCCACGGGGGCGTGCAGGGGCACGAAAGGCAAAGGAAATCCTGCCTCACGTGCCGTACACACACGTGCGCCCACGCACACACGGCCTCACATGTCCCGCATCCCCCGCCACCCCCCCCCCACCCAGAGCCCTCCCTCCACTGGGCTCGACTCATTCCCTAACGCAAGCTGGGAGCTTCCATAAACGGCTACACACACTGCCGACAAGGAAAGGATGAGGGTGTTAAAAAAAAAAGATGAAAAGGGAGGAGGGTGCGGGAGACTACATACAGGCGGCCTCCGGCAGACAGGCTGCTAAGGAGACGCCAGCTGTGTACAGGGCAGGGCTGGGGCCCGTGTCCTCATGGCCGGGGCCAGTGCGCATCTCCCTCAGAGCCCCTAGCAGAGAAGCCTATTCTGGGTCTGGCTGTGGAGACCTCTGCCGGCATCCCCAAGGGGCTGAGGGCTTGGGGAGCTGCGTCCTTCCTGCAGACCCCTGGCCTGGCTCCCACCCCCCACCAGGGATGCCGGGCCCCCGTGGGGCTCCTTGCAGACCTTCACTTTCCTTGGCTTGCTCCCCCAATTTTTCTCTTAGGCATCCCCTAACCGTTCCTGCATCCCGGAGATGGGGCCTGTGTGTGGCACCCCCAGAAAGCCCCGTCTCACAAAGGGGCTCCACTGAACTGAAAAGGTCCACCCAGACCCACGGGGCTGGCCCGACCCCGGGGCATTCGGGGAATTCGACCCTCAATCCCTTCATGGTCGGTGGGGGGGGGCTGACGGGAAGCTTCAGGCTACCACAAGTGGCTTCTTTAAAGCACATTCCTTGGAGCAGATTGTGTGTAAAACTTTGCTTCCCATCAACTATTCTGGGCCTTGGTCCCATCTGACCTGCGCCTCCAGCCTGGCCGCACATCTCGGAGCCGGGTCCAGTTCGGACGGGCCCCCCCCTTGCTCCGAGCCCTGGCCAGCGAACACATGACTGGGGGTTGGGTCTCTGACTCTTTGTAAACCTGGGGCTGGGCTGACCCAGCAGATTTGGTGCGCTCTGGCTTCTAGACTAGGGGCTTGGCTCACCCCTCTGGACTTCTGTACCCCTGTTTGCCCGGGTTGGGGGTGTGTGTGTGGGAGGGACGTGTTTTAGATGTGGCTCGCTCTGGCTTGAGAGTGAGAGGGACCACGCATCTGGGAGTGAGTGTCCCGTCTGGCAAGGACCCAAAGGGATTTGTCTTGGAGAGGCTCTCTAGACCCCTGGGGCCGGGGAGAGGCCCCCACTTGGCTGAACCTTCCTTGCAAGTGCATGGGGGACTTGTGTGTGTGTCTGACGAGGAAGAGGTCTATCCAGAGATGGGGTGTGTTTGCCTCGACCGTCATTCCTTGCCCTGATGAGCTCCCCAGTCCTGTGCCCCCTGAACTTCCTTGTCTAAGCAGCTTCCTATCAGGAGGGAAGGAGAGAAGTCAAGCTTCTTTCTTATGTTCTGATTTCCTGTCTTCATCACCCCAGTGATGCCTGGCTAGTGCCCTGTCCCTCTGCCCACCCCGGGTTCACCTCTCCTGGTCTGTGCCCGGGAAAGTGAATTCAAGTAAAGCCACGGCTGGGTTCAGCGGTGCTGTGGGGCCCCAGGGGCCCCCCTCTTCCTTGGATTCACCATAAAAAGAATGTATAAGAAACAAAGAGCCAGCCAGGCAGACTCTCAGCCCTCTGTTAGTTTCCTTTTTCTAAAGAAACCCAATGCTTGGTGGAGACGTTGAGCCGGGGAGGGGATAGCAAAGTGGGATGAGCAGGCCAGGGGACCAGACCGTCTGTCCATCCATCTGTCCTTCCGTCCGAGGCCTGCCAGCGACGCACGGGTAGGGATGGGCGGGTGCCGATAGAGAAGGTGAGCTTTGCCCCCCAGGGATGCCTACCCTTGCATGGCAGCCTTGCACACCAGCAGCCAGCAGTGGCCCCAGCACAGGCAGAAGGGGCAGCTGTCAGGACTTCTAGAAGCTTCTCGTCCCCTCGGCATGCTGCCCTACAACTCTCCAGGCCTCAGCTTTCTCGCAGGCCCCACCTCTCTCAGGCCCGGCCCGGCAGCCCCGACTCGGAACACAGTCTGCAAAGGGAGCGGCGGACCCCACAGTCTGGAGCCGACCCACCGCCGGCCCCGCACGGCGCCCCCCCTCACGGCTTCCTTTTCTTCCTTCTCAACACCGGTTTTGCTGGCCCTGGAATCTCTGGAAAAATAAACTCAGGAGGTGAAAAGTTGACTTGGTTTCTTGGTGTTTTTGTTTTCTGGCAGGCAGTGCGGGGAGGGGCGGACGGGGAGTTTGGTGCCGGTTTTTTCTCTTTCTTTGCCCCCTTCCGATGTCAAACGAACGAAGAAAATCCTGCTATAGGAGCCCGGGAGCCGGGGGTGAGGCTGCTGGGGGGGCGGTAGAGGGTGCTCTGCTGACTCGGGGGGTTTGGGGCGTTCTGGGGCGTTGGGGTCCGACTGGCCTTGGGCCGGAAGAGGCTGCCCTGCGGGGCGCTGCCGCTGTTGGCCCCGGGGCCGTGGTCCGGCTCGCCCGAGTCGCTCTCCGTGTAGCTGTACGCCTGGGCCCGTGAGATCCCTTTCTGCTGCCGCCTCCACGAGTTGTAGTACGTGGGGTCGCTGATGTAGTGGTTGACAAAAGAGTGGGCCTTCTGGTGGGTCTGGTCGGCCTCGTACTCGCTGTCGCTTCCCTGGGAAGACGGAGAATCGGGGAGTCAGGGGCCCCCAGGGGCCAGGTCCTCGTGCTTGGAGGCTGGAAGGCGGCCAGTGACCCTGTCTGAGGCTCCCAAGCCCTGGACGGGGGGCCACGGCCACCCCCCTCCCCACCAAGGGAGTCCGGCACCCGGTCATATCCACCTCCCCGGCCGTCGGAGCAGATCGTGGGGACGGAGCGCCCACCGTGGGGCCGGCACACAGCCTGCGGGCATCTGGCGCGACCTGGAACTCGGAAGACCTGAGTTCTAATCCTTTTTTCTTTTCTTTTTTTTTTTTTTCTGTCGTTCCTCCCACCCCCCCGTGGCCGTTCCCGTTCCCTCCCCGGCCCCCTCTGTGAGCGACCACCGACCTGCTTTCTGTTTCTGTGGATCTACCATACAGGCAGGGTCACAGAGTAGGGGGCGTGGGGTGCTGGCTTCCTTCACTTAGCATGTTTTCGAGATTGACTTCATCCTGCCTTTCCATCTGTTGTAGTTCTGATGCTCGGACCCCTGGGGCCTCGCTGACTCCGAGTGGAGTGGTGACGGGCTCCCGGGGCAGGTCAATCCTTGCAGCTAGTGATGCTTTTTCCTATCACGCTGCCTCACTCTCCCCTGTCCCTCGTCACCCTAGGGCTGGGTACCAGACAACCAGGGACAGCCCCTCTACCCCAGGGCCCACTGAATTTATTCAAACAAACTGCAGCTTGCTCCCACAATGAAAGCTCCTCCCCACGTGTCCCTCCCGGGCACGGGGAACCATTCCCGGGGACCCTGGTGCTTCCCTGAAACAGCCCTGCATGATGCGATGCGTCCCCTTCTCCTTGGGAACTGTGAGTAATTCCATTTTTCAAGGGCTGTCATCCCCTGATCCACTGGCCTGGCCATACCCCGATCGTAGCAAAACCTACAGTTCAGAGCAGCACGTTCCTGCCTGACATACCGAGTTCCAGCCTTGATTTATCTCTGACTTACGGTGTGACTGGGGACGAGGCCAGGGCCAGACCTGCGGAGGCTCCTGGCACCGAAAGGAGATGCCGGTGCCCACCCACGTGTGATCCAGAATAAAGGCGACACTCAGTTACGAAACGAGCATGAGAAAAATATCAACAGAAGGTCCGAATTTCACACGACAGTGGCCCTGTGACTTTTTCTCGTAAAGGCAAAACATTAAATCATTCCTAAAATTGTCGCTACTCCGGTGTCCCAGCATTGCTTCATCTGCCCCTGGGGGAATCCGCAGGAGACCAGAGTCAGGCTGGGTTGTGAAGTGAAGCAGCATTCGCTCCTTGGTTTGGATCTGAGTCGTCCTCGAGCTAAAAATATTGTGCACCCCTCCCCCACACCCAGCTCCCAGCACTGTTTTGAGAACCAAGAAGAGGACAGATGGGAGCACCCTTAGAACGCTCTGGAAGAGACACGCTCTGATTTGAGTGAGCAGTACACTCTCGGTGCAACGCAGCTCTGAAGGCCTCCCTCTGGTTACGGCGTCCCCACCCGAATCGACGGAGTCGGTACATTTGGTCAAACTACTTGGGATAAAAACCGCAGCAAGAAAACCCCGTGAGCCCAGTGCAGACACGTGTGTCCCGCTCGACAGGGAGGGCGAACAGAGAGTTGTTGACCTTGCCGCAAAGTGTCTGAGCTACGGGGAGTGCAAGGTGCACCTGTGCCCAGGAGCCCGGAGACCCATAGGGCATCTAGCCCCTCTGGGGAAAGGTACTGAGCTCCAGCCGGGGGCGAACAGGCCCTCTGCCAGGCGTCGGGAGACTGTCGTTAACTTTCACACCTCGGTGCTGGGGACGCTGTGGACTCTACCGCTCTGTGAGTGCTGGGAACCCCAGCGCAGAGAGGGTGACGGCTCGCCCCAGACACGAAGAGCTGGGGGGTTGGATCTGCCGGATTTTCCAAAGCCCACGACCCCCCTCCTGCTGGGAGTTGGGAACAAGAGCCCTTCTACTCTCCCAGCTGGGATTACATCCACCCTCCTCCATCTGCAAATTTCTGTCTGGCCCCTCCCCTCCTCCGCCTCACCCCTCCACCGTCCTGGCTGCTCTCCTTACCACCGCCCTGCACACCCTCCCAGGACCCCAGTCCTCTTGGCAGCAGAACTGGCTGCCGGAGACCATGGAAAGTCCCTAGCTCTCCCCCTGACGCAGAGCAGCACAATGCGAGCCCCTTCTCTTTGCTACTGCCCAGCTGCCGGCCCAGGAGGGAACAAAGGGGCCCTACAGGCAGGGGCTCCATATGCCAAGAGTGGGGAGGGGGCTGCGGGCTGGGCACCTGAGGCCTGGGGCTGCCGGGTGGCAGGGTGGAGGCAGAGGAAGTCAGAGCAGGCTGTGATGGGAGCCATGAGGCAGGGGCCTGGGGCGGGGGTGGGGGTGGGGGATGGGGACAGGCTGGTCCCAGAGCAGTGAGGATCTGTAAGTGTGAGGCGTGGGAGAGGGCCACCCCACAGTTCAGCCTAGGGTCAGGTCTTCCCAGAAGGGCCTCCACCAACCGGTCTGAAGGGTTGCTAGCATCGATGCTAAAGGTTCTAGAACTTCAGCTTGCCCTGCAGGCGAGTCCATCACCGTGGCCCCATCCCAGAGTGAATGAGCATCTAGGTCACTTCCTGTGGTGCGGCCAAATCCCCACTCCGTCCCTGGCTAGCTAGGTGAAGTTCAGACCCATCACCTGGCCACCCCCAGCCTCAGCATCCCTGTCTGTAAAATGGGTAGATGTCTGCAGTTCACGGGGTGGAAAACTACTGGAAGCCCCCCTACCCCAGAGGGCTGCAGAAAGAGCTGGGGTCACCGAGGGTGAGTCTGCTCAGGCGGCTGGGAAAGGGGAAGGACGGTCAGCTCTGCCGCCCAAAGTAAAGCCTCCCGAGAGTGGGGATGGGCCTCTCTGGCCCTCCCAGGGGGTCCAGACCCCAAAGCCCATTCACGCACATCATCACCGTCTGACGGTTACCAACTGCTGAGCACCTACTGTGTGCTGGACACTGTGGGGTGGCTTTCCAGACGGGCCTGGAAAAGCCACGGAAGAGCTGGGAGCCCCGGAGGCAGAGCTGCAGCAGCAGGAGCTGGGGGGGTGGGTAGAGGTGGGCCGGCCCCGCCCCCTGCTCTCCCAAGCCAGAAGGGGGGCGTCTGCCTCTTCTTCCTCCACCTCCTTGAACATCTGTTTCTTTTCTGCGTGGGGGTGGGGTGAGAAGGGAAGAAAGCAAGCGAGGGGGGACCCCGGGCGCCCATTCCGGCTTTCAACTCTCACACGGGCCTCGGTAATTGAATGCAGCTTCCCAGTAACCGGCCCGGCACAAAGGGGACCTTTCACAGGCAGCCCAGCCAGGCCGCCAGGCAATCAGGGGACTGCTCCAGCTCTGGGCCTCTTCACAGCTCCTCAAAGCCACTCACTCAGCAATTACCAGGCCTGGGCAGGGGAGCGGGGAGGGGGTGGGGCGGGGAGGGGCCGGCAGGAGGGGGGACCCAGACAAGAGCCCACAACAAAAGAGAGGGGGGCAAAGGAGAGCCTCTCGCTCTCCTGCTGCTGCCAGCATGGCGGTGGGGTGGGGGGAGGGGGGTGTCCTTCCCCAGACTCAGGACACGGAGCCCACGTAGGGTGCCCTCATCTCACTGAGGCTCCAGAAACCTAGCAGGAATGTGCCGCCCTAGATGACAGGAGGTCCCTTGTACCGGCCCCTTGGGAGGCTGGAAGCTGGAGGCCCTCCCGGGTTGGTGGCCCAGGGGCTCTCTGTGTGGGATGAGGCTAGCCCTGCATCGGCCCCTTGGACACCCTTCTCCTTGGGCCAGTGGGCGGGCCTCTCCTGGGCACCAGAGGTGGGAGTGAGGAGGGGCTAAGCGTCTCCCTCTCTAGGAGCCCCCTTTATGCACCATTTTGTTAGGGATCTGGGCTTCTTGTATTCAGACAGCTAGAATCCTTCCCCCGGGAACGTCCTTTTAAGTGTCAGCTTAGGGACAGCTGGCTGGTAGGGTCTGTTCAGTGGCTGCCTTTGGCTCGGTCACGGTCCCAGGGTCCTGGGATTGAGCCCCGTGTCGGGCTCAGTGGGAAGTCTGCTTCTCTTTCCCCTTCTGCTCCCCCTTCTTGCTCGCTCTCTCAAATAAATAAATACATCTTTAAATAATAAATAATAAATCTTGTGACAGCTCAGACGCAAGGCCCCCTATGCCCTTCCTTACAGGTGAAGTGACAGTCAATGTGTTCCTCTCCCATAACCCCGCTGTCAGACACGCTTGCATTTGGAGGCTTCACAGAAGGTCACTCGTATGGGGGGTTGTTGAGATCAGTGAAGGCTTCTCTCTCCTTCCATTTCCCTTCTGTGCCTGGGCGAGGCCAGGCCGCCAGAGACGAGGCCCTCAGAGTGGCTGGACCCAGACTCCAATGCCCACGGCCTGCACTTCTAAGCTCTGTGATCAAGGGCACGGTGCTGGACTTCTCTGAGCCTCAGTCTCCCCCAACTGTTAACCGGGGGTCCTGCAACTTGCATGGGAGGGGACGGTTAGATTTTAAATGAGAACACGTACCGTGCCCGGCCCAACAGGTAGCTTGGCCCCTTCCTCCTGGACTCCCTCCGCCCTGCCCGTAGTGTGTTTCTAGCTTGGCACAAGCTCTGGCTTCCTCAGCCTGCATGGGTCAGCCTGAGGAGACGCGGGAGACGGGCCTCAGTGAATCTCTTAGACTCATGGCCCAACTCAATGGACAAGAGGCAAACACGGATGAAAAACCAGAAGCTCAGACACTCAGAGGGAGGGGGTGACAGAAACACTTAGCCAAATGCAAACCTATAGACCCTTACTGCTCCCATTGATGCATGACCCAGTCTTGTTCACACTTGGAGGCCCAGCTGAAATGCCACCTCCTCCAGGCAGTCCCCCCGTGACCTTCCCCTAAGATTCCTCACAGGGCTTTCTGTCCCTGCACCACAAGAAACAGGAAGCTTTTTGCTCCCCATTTTCTTCCTGAAGTTAGATACTATGGTGCCATAGTAATGAAATGAAAACATGGGGTTATTTGAAACATGTGGTCTTCCCTAATGGGTCCTAACACACCATAATGCAACGCTCCTAAGAGCCTGTCTTGCTCTCTACGGGAGCCGCCGTGTGTAAACCGTGCTTGGTACTGTTTAGTGGGTGCAGAAAAAACAGTTGTTGAATAAACACACCGAGAAAGGAATGAACAGGTTCCAGGGAGGACAAAATCAGCCAGGTGCTGCCCAGGGCCCGATCGGAGCACGGCACACGTAGGGGTGTAGGGGCTTAGGTGGGGGGCCTGGCCTTGTCGTCAGAGGCTCCCTGACCCATGCAACAGGTAACCCCACCAGGCTTCGCCGAACGCTCTGAGGGTAAAGTGGTACCAACCTTGAACAATCCTCCGGGTCATTCCTGGCCGCCCGTAGGGGCTCCCTAAATGTTCACGCTTATAAAACCTAATCTGTCTGGTGTATTTTCTTACTTTTCTACACAGGCTTAATTTCATTACAAAGCACTTCCCAGGGCTTCCCAGGAAATCACAAAGGCTGCATACTTATTAGGAGAGGCGTGCCATTGGCGGGGAAGTCCTTTCCCATTGAGATTTACTGGTGCGCCATGTAATTTTTCTCCCATACTTGGGCTCTTATTTTGAAAATGAACTTGGAATGCAGCCATACTTGGTTTTTAAAAGTTGCATCAAGCAAGCCCCGGCCTCTTCAAACCTCAGCCTTTGTGTGTCACCAACACCCCTCTGGAGACAGCCCGTCTCCCCTCCTGCCCCCGAGTCTACCCGGAGCCCCCCGTTAGGGCCTTGCTTGCATCTGATCGTGTGTGTTTGTTTATAAGCAACATGGACGTTTGTTTATCACCACATCACAGGAAGAGGGCTGGGCGGGTGTCTACCCATTTTGGAGAGCCTGTTTTGGGTGGTCTGACTTGGACTGGAAACCAGGCGGCCTGTGCAGAACTGGCTCTCAGAGGGCCTGGGGGGAGGGGCGCTCCACAACGTCAGGCCATCCTTCTCCAGAGCCGCTGAAAGGCTGGGGACCCCGCCTGCGTGGCTGCTGACCCCGGTGGGGGTACACTCCTGCAGACGCCATCCCGCGCGGGGGGCCCGTGGAGCACGTACCAGGAGCCCCAGCTGCGGTCGCTGTGGCGGATGCTCTCCGTACAGCCTCTCACGGGGGCCAGCGAGCAGTCCTAGGGTCTGCTTATTTACGCCGCAACAAGGGCGTCCGAGGGACACCGGCTGCTCTGTCTTGGAGTCTGTCCCCTCCAGCCCACCAGGAGCCCCTTGGAAGCAGGGTCCTGTCTCCGTCATCTCCATGTCCCTAGAGTCCATGCTCAAGGAACGAGTGCTGAGTGACCCCTGAGTCATGCACTTCTGAGGATGCCAGTCCCGGAGCCCAGGGCACCTGCGGTGGCCCAAAGCCAATGGCCTGGTTTTCAAGAACCATTCCAAAGCAAACAGACCCCAAGGATCCTGACCGCCTCTCCCCAGTGCCCTGTGAAGAGCCCGGCACCGCACAGGCCTGACTCCATCCCCTGTCATGGCCCCAAGAACAGTCGCTTGGACAGGGTGCCATAGTGCTGAGGGGGGTGAGCTGTGAAGGACCCCTCCCCCTTCCTGAGTCAAGGAGGGGGAGGGGCCGGGATTCAAGCCCAGCCCCGAACACCAGCCACAACTTTTCACGTGAGCATCTCCCTGCTCGGAGCCACCCTCTGATGGGACTGCATGGTCCCCTGAGGGAGCCTCTGGGCAAAGCTCCTGGGGCAGCTTTCTTGGGGACAACCTTAATGTCTCTGGTACTTTGCTCTGGGCCTGTGTCTTTATCCTTTGAAGATGAGCTTGAGCTTTGTTTTTTGGTTTTCTTTCAAGAAAACCCACAGTTACTTGTTCTCGAGAGTGTCTCATTGGCTGGTTCTGAAGGCCTTTCTGGAAAGGTCTGCTGTGAGGGTGACCTCACCGGCTTTGGGACAGGGGAGAGCCAAGGAGCCAAGCTGGGCTCTGGGTCAGAAGGGCCCGTGGGCAGGGTCCACCTCCACACTTCTTGGCTCTGGGGCCTGAGCCAACTCAGTGAAGCTCTCTGAGCCTCAGGTCCCCATCTGTACAAATGACAGGACACTAAGGCCATTTGGAGGGTCACTGGGATTGTGGTGAGGCCTGTGGATGGTAAGCACAGCCCCCAGGGCTGGTGACCCTGCCCAGCGGCACTACTCTGAAGGGCCACGCCTCTTGGAAAGTGTGTGTTCTGACCTTGGTCCAAAAGGGATGGCTTGACAACCGTGAACCTTTGTCCGTCTCTCCTGCTAACGTGCTTGGTCTTGACTAGCTTGCCTAGCTTCTCTCATGATTGACCCTTCTGTGCTTTAACCACACACTCTGTGCCAAGACAGACATTGGGGAGGTGACTGACCTCAGGACTGTAACAAGTCTCTGTCTTTATGAAACTTAGCTTGAAATAAACTAACTTAACTTGAGATAAATAAATCCAAATCAAACCCCAAACCAGGCGGGGCTCTAAGCCTGGGCAGGGCTCCACTGCGCCCCCTGAAAGGGAATGTGGGAGTTCTGCTGTGACAACTGGCTTCTGGAACCAGGAGGCCTCCCCTCCCCAGGGCATGTGCTCCTGCTCCCCTCCCCGTACAGGACTGGTTCCAGATTGTTATGGAAACTTCATTCAAGTGATGGGCTTGTTTCAAACAAAAGACACTAGGGGTAAAGCGGAGAATTCCAGGGACTCTGCTGGGTCTTGGGGGCGACTGAAGTGAGATGGTCAGTGCCCAGCCAATGAGTGCGCAGGACCAAGGCCCTCTGTGGGAGGTCGAAGGGGGCTAATCAGAACAGCCCGGAGTGTCCCTTCCACTGGTTCCTGCCTTTGCTCTCCATAGACAGGAGCACGGCGTTAAGGAGCCCTCTGTCATAGCCTCATGGGCAGAGGGAGTCCCTTTACTTGAACTTTCCCTTGAGTGCCTGGAACCTAAATGCTCACTGCCCTCCTTGGGGAGAAAGAAAGAACAATCATGCTTCCGTGGAGCACGGGGCCTTGGAAGTCCCAGGACGTATATGGCTGCAAAGTGTTAAACACTTAAAATAAGAAGCCATAACCTGAGTCATGTGAGTTCCTGCGTTAGCCAGGCTAAGTTGGCGTCTCTGTCCCTGCCAGCTCTGTCTGAGCTGCGCTGTTGTTAGCTCCAGCCTTGTGGGCCCTGCCAAGCCCTGGAGCTGAGCAAAACAGTAGTGAGCCAGAGGCCCCGGGTCCACTGGGCCCATGACCGCATCGGGGGATGGGGCACCTCCTACCCGCTGACAGCCTCGCTCCCTGCTGGCAGCCCTTTGCTCCTGTCCTCTCCCAGGACTGGACAGAAAAGGTCTAGGGCGTGGGACGCGGTGGGCAACCACCAGGCCTGGCCAAGGCCAAGATGGCTGAGTGGGAGGCCATGACCTTGCTTCACTGGAATGCACTCACCCCCTCTTGCCATCGTCTGGGACAGTGTCCCCATGTGGCCCACTTAATGGCAGCCTCTCCAGAGCTGTGTGTCTCCCCGAGGCACCATCTCCTTCTTCAGACGGAAGCTGACATTCATCAGACAGCTGCTGTGTGTGCTTGCTAAGCTTCTCTGGGCCTCGACTCAGCAATCCCACTGCCCCATGATACAGCCTCTCACTGTCCCTGCCTGTTCCACAGACGGAGAAACAGGCTCAAAGAGGTCGTGTGCCCCACCCCGGATGCCCTGGCGCACAGGTAGCAGAGCCGGGATTCAAACTCAGGCTTGAGCCTCCAAAGCTGAAGGCCTCGCCCCTCCATCCCTGGGGCTCCAGAACTTTCAGCTGGCGGTTTCAGGAGCTCGCTCGGACCGGGACAAGCTAAGCTCAGCCCTGGCAGTACGGGCCTCCTTCTCCTCGTCCTCACGAGCTCCTCTGCAGGCCAGGGCGCGAGGGGGACACTCCAGACGCTCTAGAGGACTGGGCTCTTGGGGGCTCTTCTCTGGTCAAGGTTACAGGCCCCCATTAGCCCTGGAGCAAACTCTGAGCAGAGCTTTGGAGGGGGACGGCGGGTCCACAGACGATTCCCGGTTAGTTTTCTGGGGCTCCATAAAGGGCAGGAGGCGAAGAAGCCCAGGTTCTGGGCCATCGCACAGGCCCACGGTCTGGGAAGGGCCTGATCCCCGCTCCCGCCCCTCACCTGAGAGTCGGAGATTTCTGAGGGTTTCTCGGTCAGGCTGCTGCTCTCGGCCGGAATGAGGTCATTGTACTTGGTGACGTCCTCATCAGAGTAGTGGAGGCTGCCTGGGCTGGGCCGGGGAGGCGACCTGGAGGGAGCGGGGGTGAGGCTGAGAAGTGGCCCTCCCCCCAGGAAGGCCACAGCGGGGCCTGGTGGGGCACTGACCCTGGGTGTCTCTGTCGTATATTCCTCCTCTATTCCCCACAGGCCTGGGCCTTGGGCTGGGGAGCCCCAGGGGTGGGAGAGGCTCTGTTGGACCAACCTCCTGAATCAGCTTCAGGGAAACGGAGGGGTAGCAGCCCACTTCCCACTGGATTCTCCACTCGTGGTTTTAAGGCCTCAGGCACTGGGATCGCTTGGCAGGAATGTTACAAAGCCTTTTGGAGCCCGGAGACCTCCCGGGTCAGACTCCCAGGTGAGGCCTGTGTGCAGGCGCGACAGGCAAACCCTCCCCCAGGTCATTCTTGACCTCACCAAGGGAGCTTTAGACGGTTAATGCAAAGGGTTCAGAGAAGAAACGAAACCACTGCCTCCTCCCTCCAGATCTGCTCAGAGACCAGAAATAAATTCGGGCACGGAGTCCTGCCCTATTTCTGAAAATCAGGCTTCGAGAAAGTGCATTTCCCAGTGAGTTAGAGAACTGACTTGTGTCATCTGCGCAAACATGCAGGACAGGACACCTGAGCACTCCACCTGCCACGGGTGCCTGGAGGCTGGAGGCAGAGCTGTGCTTTCCAGAACCCCTGAGCTGAGGGCAAGGGCAGCGGGCTGGGCAGGCTCCTGGGGTGCCCAGCAGATGGCTAGGGTCTTTTATGACCCTGCCCTATCCGTGCTTCCTGGGGACCGGGCTCAAGGGAGGCCCTGCTGAGGGCCTGGCATCCTGAGGTCTGCCCAGCCTGCTCTGGGAAGGGCTCTGGAACCATGGCCCTGAACGCCGGCTGCCCCCACCTGGGGCCAGCTGTGCCTTCCTACAGAAGGGCTGTCCTAGGACCAATACCATGGCCTGGGAGTATGTCACAAGCAGCTTCCCCGCTACCTCCAACCTCTCGGACTCTATCCGCACTGATATGATTCCAAATAACAAAGCCGCATCCTTAACTACTTAAAAATAAAACCATAACAATAGCGGCAGCAGCCACGTGTCGGCGCGATGGGCAGACACGGGACGCTGGGACAGGGGAGAAGGAATGTTGGGTTCAGGCCGTCTTGGCCACGAGCAGGGCGAGTAGGGGCTGACGGTGTCACCAGGGCTGGGTCAGACTCCAGGAGCCCGGGGCTGGTTTGGCGCCAAGAGGATTTCTGTGTGTACACAGCAGGGTAGGGGACACGCGGGGGCCCTGGTGTGTGTACTCTGGGGGCGTGAGAGGCAGGCGAGGCCGGGCCATCCGTGAAACGCCCCCTTGTTCCATGTGGCAGGGCCCCGGAGCCAGCGCGGCGGGGCTGCGGCGGACCTGCTGGGCCCACCACCGCGGCCTCAAATGGCTCTTTCTTTGGAAAGCTGGCTTTGGCGGGGGATGAGAGCGGGGCCTGCTGGCCTGAGCGCCCCTCCCTCTGTCCTCCTGATGAACACACACATCGCCTCTTCCCTCCAGGACGAGACAGAGAGAAGCTTTGTGAGCTGTGCCTGGCCCGCATGCCCCTCCGATGAACTGGGAATGTTAATAGGGCTGAGGCCAAAAGGACAGGCGCTCCCGGGCTGCAGACCGGCCTCCCCCCACAGCTCTCCTGAGCTCCCTGGAGCATAAAACTGCCAGGTCACATCAGGGGAGGGTCAGGTGGGCCTCAGCAGCTGCCCGGGCCCTTGGAAATGGGCCGCCCAGCCTGCGCCAGGGAGTGGGGTAGGGGAGGGGACCCAGCGTTGGAGAGAAGTCAGGAAGAAACAGAACCGAGGGAACCAGCCGGGACCTTTCCGGACTGGCTCTTCCCAGGTGCTGCCGTTTGAGGACGATGCTGGGAGCACGGGCTCGTGGGGTGAATAGGAGAACACTGGTCTGTAAGACGCGTGCGTAAGGGCCTACGGGAGAGGGTTTCCTTACTCTGAGTGCCCTTTCTTTCCAGAACAGGGAGGAGGAAGGTAAGGCATAGGCCATGATGGGGGACTCCAGGCACCCATCGCTCGAGTGTGTCTGCCTAGCCTATGTGTGTGGGGCCCGTCTCACTACTGGGGCCGGTGGCTCTCGGGCCTTGGGCCCGTTCCTCCAAGCAGCTGGCTCCAAAAGGCAGCAGGTTGGGTTGCAAAATTGTACAAGTTCTTTGCACTTGGCTGTCCTTGTCAGAAGCCCTGTGTCCCCACCTCCTTGTGACGTCCCCCACCGTGTTCTCACACCGGCCTGGGGCCCCCACCGCCTGGGTGTGTTGCTTGGGCCCTGTTGACTATCCCCGGTCCCTGAGCCCAAATGCCATCGTTGGCACAGTGAGACCAAGTAGGCACAGCCTGCTCTGTGGCCTTCCCCAGAGCCTTCCACACCCTGGCCCTGCTGGCCCCCACAGCTCTGGCCTCTGCCCCCCACCCGCGCAGAGAGCCCTGTACCTGGTATACAGGCCATTCTTCCGGCAGAAGGAATTCTTGACGGACAGCCTCCGGTTGTTGAGCTCCAGAGCAGGGAAACTGCTCTCATCCAAGCTCATCATCTCCCCGTGGCCGAGGGCACCAGCCTTGGCATTGTTCCCTGGGTGGGGGCGGGGTGGGGGAGACAGGATTCAGTCACCTATGTCACCCCTTTAGACCACTGGCCTCCCTTCCCCCACCCGGCCAGGTGGCTCATTCTCTCTCTCGCTACAGGTGAGACCAAACGGGAGATGGAGGCTGTACACAGGGGCCCTAGGCTGCTCCTCCTCGCAGGACAGACGCCTTCCTAGGAGAGAGAGGACCCCCGGCCCCACCTTGCCAAAACAGAGGCAGACCCGTCTGGCCGGCGGGGCTTGGTCTCAGCTCACCAGAGTCTGTCTTCTTGGCGTACTTCTTGCTCTGGCCTCGGATAATGAGCACGAAGACCAGGAGGAGGATGAAGATGAGGCCCACGAGGGCAATGACCACCAAGAACCACCACTCCTCGTAGAAAGGGTTGGCCTTCTGGGCTGGAACACGAACGGGGACGTCAGGTCTGGGGTGCTAGGCCGCCTCCCGCCTCCACGCCTCCGGCTGCAGCGGGGACCCTACCCCAGACCCCAGGCAAGGTCTGTGCCATCCCAGTGAGGCACAACCCAAGACAAGGTTGGCCAGGAGAGCTGAATCTCAAGTGCCAGTAAGGGGATGCCTGGAGGGCTGCTCTGAGCTCTGAGGATGCCTCTGGACTTACCAGGAAAGAGTACGGGGATTGATTAGTGATGTCTGCCAAAGACACAGAATGAGAAGCCCCAGCGTGCGTGCTATTTTTCATTTTTTGTTTTGTTTTTTTCCTCCCCCTCTTGCCACCCATGGCCTAGGGGCTACCTGGACAGGCAGGCCCCAGATTTGTATTGGAAAAGTACCCATCTGGCCTGTGGTAGGCCTGGGAGAGTTGCTCCCCAGGGTCAGGACTCCATCTTTCTCTGGTGGCTGAGAGTGAGGGAAGTCAGGAGGGTGGACAGGAGCAGGTCTTCAGAATGCCTCCTCCAGCCAGACCTCCCCTCCCTTCAAAGCCCTCAGTACCACGCTTTTTGCACATAACCACAAATCCAGGGGGCTGCCTGACGAGGGGCTGGCTCTTCTGCCTCCCGCGACCTGGTTGTATCCATCGGGACAAGGGAGAATGTGTGTGTGAGGACGGAGGCAGCCAGGTTTCCGACACTCACCCAGTGGGTTACAATTTTGAGCTGTGTTTCTGCCTTGAGGGAAGGGGCGTTGGTATTAAAAGTTGGTTAGTGGCTGGATTTGGGGTCATGGATTTTGGCATTAGAGTCCTCTGCGAGTCCTCCAAGACATGCCGGATGGGAAGGATGAGAGGAAAACGGGGAGGGATGGCAGTCCTATTCCCTCCAGCCCTGGACACTGCTTCATAGACCGCTGACTCTGTTTTTTGGGGTGGTTCCCATAGAAACATGTAGTTTATGGCCAGGGTGAATCTCTTGGGTGATGAGTTCAGAGAAGGTCTTTTCTTGGACCCACTGACTCATCCACAAGCCCCACTAAGCCCCCTGCCCAGGGCTTCTGGGATCCTTACAAAGGAACCCCAAAGATGCACACCCCCCAGCTTCTTCTGGAGCTCAAAGCTGACCCAGGCCCTGGCCCAGAGTTCACTATTGGAAGAATTGAGAGGACAATACATTTTGGTCCCCCCCCAACACATCTGGGGCTCTGCTGCCTCTCTTCTTTGCCCACCACCAGCCTCTGCCATGAGGCTCTTCGAGGGGGTGCTGTTCCCCCCCACCGGCAGTACCTGGCACAGACTGGGAGGGGCTGCTGGGGGTCCCAAAGCCGTAGTCATTGACGGCGATGACCCGGAAGTCGTAGCTCACGCCTGGCTTCAGGATGTCCATGCTGAACGTGTAGGAGGTCACCTCCTTGGGGATGTCTTTGATGAGGATGTCCCATAGCCCCTCGTCTGCAAGAGGGTCAAGAGGGAGACGCCTCGTGACGAGGAGCCCCTTCCCATCCTACCTGTTGCCCCTGAGAGCAGGGCCTGTCTGGTCTGACCTGTCAACGCTGAATCTTAGAAGGTATTTTTCAACAGATAACTTTTTGCAGTCTCTGACTCTTTGTTCCCTTTACTAAAATGCTTGTAAAATATATATACTAATAAAAACACATAGCGTGTAGAAAATACGATCCCAACCAACCCCATGCCATTGGCCACAGGCGGCTCAGCAGTCTGGTGACTGTGCGGAATTCAGATCGCCTGTTCTCACATCCTTAGAAAGTGCGGGTCAGCGTGACTCCACCAGGACGCCTACGATTGTGGCACACGGGCACACCCTCCTTTCCCTCACTGGGCCCCTCTTCTTCTCATCCCCCTGCCTATTCAAAATACACACAGCAGCATCAGGTAAAAAGAAGATCCTTTTTGAAAGTAGCCGCAGGAGGGCTAGGCTTGCCGGGGACAGTGAGGGCCGACGGCGCCCACCATCAGCGGCCTCCTCGCTGAGCGGCGGAGATCTGGGGAGAAGGGGCCCAGGCAAGCCTAGAGGGGTCCCCCATATGTCCTCCAGGTGCGCTGCCCCTAGCCACCCCCATCCTTTGCGCTCCTGACTTCCCTTCCAGTCCTGCTGCCCCCTTGTCCGCCGCTCTCTGGGTCTCGCCCCCCTGGGGACCTAATTCATTTCCGCCTCATTCAAAAGGAGCAGCGGGCATGGTGCCCTGCACGAGAGAAGTGCGAGCTCCTGCCAGGCCCCGGGATGCGGCGGCCGGGTGGGGGCCCCGGCCAGAGGCTCCATGTGGGGCCAGTGGGGCTGGCGTGACCCTGGGAAGGAGGATGAGTCCCCCTCTCTGTGCTGGGGAAGGGCTGATTTGGCAATTAAAGGGTTAAACCACCCTTTACACACTGGTCCAGGGGTCCAGAGAGCTTAGAAGCACCTCCGTGGGCTGAGCTCCTAGGTCCTCCAGGGAGGTCGCCTCAGGGCCTGGGATGAGCTCCTGCCTCAGCCTCAGCCTCAGCCTCAGCCTCGGTGGGCACCGTCTCTCCTCATCCGTTCCTGAACTCCCTCGGGGAGGAGCCGCCTGTGGATCCAAGGGCTATGCACTCGCTCTGGCCTGGCCCGTCCAGGGGCTGACAGATTCCGGATTCCGTTTCCTTCCCCACACTTGCAGCCGTCCACCCCCCCCCCCCAATGTCAGGAACTTTAGCAACATCCCCCGCCCTGTCACCTCTGCACTGGGGACCAAGAGTATGTCGGCATCTTCCAAAGCCGCCTTTTGGCCCTGTCCACCCAGATCCCTCCTCCTGGCAGCCGTGGGCCCCCCGTGGGTGTCCTCCTGTCCTCACAAAGGCTCAGGATCCTGAGCTTGGCCTCGTTTTCTCTCTCATGTCTCTGTTTTGGGTGCTGCCTCACGCACCCAGTGGCTGTCCCCGGCTAGGCTGTGCTGTCCCTCCGGGGCCAGGACCGTGCCCAATTCGCTTCTGCAGCCCAGCGCCCAGCACAGGCGACCTCTCAGTGTCGGGGGCGGGATGACTGGATGCAAAACTTCTACCCCGACCTTCTCTGAACATCACGGGCTGCGATTTCAGTGCTGCAGACCCCGAGATCCGAGTTTTGGGGTGCAAATCCATTCTCCTCTCATGCCCCCTGAAAGCTCTCATTCGCTTTTGGTGACAGTCACAGACGGTGATGCTAGCGATGACCCAACAGCAGTGACTCCTTCCTCGCCGAGAGCTGTGGTTCTAAGGGCTTTACCTCTCACACCCACGGCGATGGCGGGGAGAAGGAGGAACCACTGGGTGTCCAGGACGGTGCCTTTTGAGGTCCGCGGCGCATTCGGTGTTGGCTGGGCAGGCTCATCTGGGACCTTGCGGCCTGGCAGAAGCTGGGGTCTCTGACCTACTGTGTGACCAACCTTGCTCTGCCCCGCACAGAAACAAAGGGTGGGACCCTGGTAACGGGGCCAGGCCTGAAGCTGCTGGAATGTCATGCTGGGGCTCCGGCCTCCAGCCCCCGTGGTCAGCTGGTATGCACGGCAGGGCCCCTGGGTTGGAAACCTTTTTTTTTTTTTTTTTTTTAAAGATTTTATTTATTTATTTGACAGAGAGAAATCACAAGTAGACGGAGAGGCAGGCAGAGAGAGAGAGAGGGAAGCAGGCTCCCTGCCGAGCAGAGAGCCCGATGCGGGACTCGATCCTAGGACCCTGAGATCATGACCTGAGCCGAAGGCAGCAGCTTAACCCACTGAGCCACCCAGGCGCCCCTGGGCTGGAAACCTTGAGTGAGCCCCTCGCTCCTTGCTCTGCAGTGCCTGGCAGCTTCCAGTTTGTAGGAAGAGGGCCTGTCTGGCGATCCTAACCGGTTGACCATGAGGCGGGGAGCACGGGACAAGAGCAGTTTCGTCCCGGAGAGGAGGATGGAGAGCCTGGGGGCACGGAGGTGGGGAGATGTCTCCAGCAGCCACAGGGAGAGGCCCAGCTTTCCTCTTGCCCTCTGTCCTCCCAGCCTTCAGGGGGTCCCTCCTTGAATCCACCTGTGTGCACCAAGGCACAGCCCCAGGTCCCATGCTGGGCCTCCCAGGGAACGCTGGAAAATCAGCAGGCCTGGAGTCCGGAGCCAACATTCCACAGCCTGGCATCCCGGCCGGCCAACTTGGACAGAGAGCAGAGGCACGGGCGCCGGTGGGGAGAAGCACGTGGTGCTCTCCTGGCCAGCTCGGCAGCTGGCACCACGGGCTGGGGAGGGACCACTGGGGATGGGGGGACAGCCAGCCCTGCATATACCTTCCAGCTATAACAGATCATGGATTGGAGTAGCTAAACGTAATAGTGATTGCCACTGCCATTACTAGCACAAGATGAGGGCAATGGGGGTGTGTGTGTGTGGCTGCTTCCCGGAACGGCAGGCGTGCTCTCTTGGATGTTGAGATATTAGCACTCAGTGACCCACGGTATTCAGCTTGCCTTCGGGATGCTTCGGTGCTCTCGTTAGAAGTATTAGCTACTGATATGCCTGACTACCTCCCATTCTGATTATCATTTGCTATCCATGCTGTTGGCCCTTCTCCACTTCTGCCGGCCGATCACGGGGCTATGGATTACCAAGAACAAGCCTCCAGCTCTCGCCCCGGCCCTGGCCCCTCTGACGAGCTGGGAAACCTAGCAACGGAGCGGAGCGAGCTGGCTCAGGGCTCCTGCGGGGAAGGGGAGCCGGGAGACGCAGGTGTCAGGGCGATGGTGACACAGGAGCGCTGACAGCAGCCCCCTGGAGCGACTCATCAGTCCCCGATGGCTCTGGAAGTACTTGTGATTCGATTTCAGGCTTCACCACCCCTGATGCAGTTACCGGAACTGCTGAGATCATCAGAGTGGCAGAGGCGGACCTCAAGGCGGTAGCCAGCGTCCCTGGGGGACAGCCAGCCTCCTGATGGGACACCGGTCAGTGGGGTCTCGTGAAAGACTCAGTGTATAACCAGGGGCAGGGGCGAGGGGCCAACTCTTTGCTCCTCCAGTATCCTGAATGATCTTCTATTCGAGTTGGTCCTCACCTGGCGCGAAGTGCCATTCTCCAGGGGACCCCGGGGAGTCCCCACCTAAGGGTGTGACCCTCCATTTCCCACTTGCCCCAGGGCCACCTCTAGCTTCACCTGCAGAGGGACCAGAGCCTTCTCAGGAGGACACAAGGCCGCCGGGTGGAGGGACTCCAGCGGCAAGAGAACACAAGACCTGGAACCCGCTAGAGAGGGAGGCACTCAGCCCGGGGCAGCGCGTACCTGACGGCCTGGCCTCTATGACGTAGCGGGTGATGGGTCCCTTGCCCGGGTCTCCGCTGGACCAGTGGATGGCGATGGCGGAGCTGTACCGCACGATGATGGGCACTCCAGGCGGTCCGGGGGCACCTGCAAACGGCACACGGTGGGCAAGGGGCGGCACAGCCTCCCCCATCCTGGCTCCCCGTGCTCCGGCTGGGGGACCTGCACAGCCAAACCCTCTGAGCCTGGCCAGAGTCTCTGGAAAGTCTGCGAGCGCTGAGGCCCGAGGGCTGGGTCTCCGGGCTGGCCTGCTGATACAGCTGTGCTCTCTGGGTCACCCACACTCCCTCGTTCCAAATTCAAAGCCAGAAGAGGTATACAGGGAAATGCCAGAAAGGTCCCTGGAGCGGAGTCAGGAGACCTGAACTCACTAGATGGGTGACTCTGATCAAGTCACATTGCCCGCCAGTGCCTCAGTTTCCCCATATGTGAGGCCCTTTTGGACTGTAAGGCCTGAAGAGATGTGTCCTGAGGCGATGGTAGAGGTGGGTGTGATGATGGTGGAATGGGCCTAGGATAAGTGGGGGGTCGGGTTTTGAGGGGCCGAAGGGCTCCCTGACATCTTGTCTTCCAGCCTAGGATGGCAGCGTCCGCCCTGCTTCCTGCCTGAAACGCACCCACCCCCGCTGGGCCAGGGAGGAGGCTGGGAGCACTGGAGGAAAGCGTGGGCTCTGCCGCTGGCTGTCCTGGCTGGTACACCAGGGTGGCAGCCCGTCATGTCGGCCACCAGCCACCTGGACACCAGCCCCGGGAGCCGAAGCAGGGGAGAGCTCACTTGCGAAGTCGGAGGAGTGGGCCAGTTTCGTCTATGGAGGGTCCCAAGCCCCTCCTCTCTGGGGGTCCCTGTCCCCTGGGCTCTCACTGGCCCCCAAGCCCTGACCCTGTCCGTGGTCTACATGTCTGTCCATCACTAGACCCGGAGCATTGCACACCCAGAGCTGGGCACAGAGTGGGTGCTCCCTACACACTTGTGGGACGGGGGAGCAAGTCAGGGAGTGAGTGCGGGGGTGACTACTGGCCCGAGTGAGCGCCGAGTGTTGTGAATGCCTCCAGGCAAGGAGCCTGCAGTCCAGCTCGGACTGAAGATCCTCCAGGCCCAGGGCAGCTGGCAAGCTGGACAGCAGGCCGGGGACTCCCGACCAGAGCTGGGCTGCCCACCGCCCGGCCCGTGTCCGGTCCCGACCCGTGACCTTGGAGAGCCTCATCTTCCTTCCTTCCTTCCCCAGCACACATCCTGCCTACGGCTCAGGGCAAAGGCAGCTGAGGGGTCAGGGGTGCAGGACACAGCTCAAGTGGGGTGTGAAGGGTGGGGGGGTGCTGTCGGGACCCCGAGTTCTCACTCTGCACAGGACAGAACTCAAGGCTGACAGCTGTCATCAACCCCTGGACCGGAAGCTTCTAGCACTCCCAGGTACCTGGCCCGGAGCGAAGAGGACGTGTGATGGCATGTCCTTTGCTCGCCCACACTTGCCGGGCACAGCTCAGCTGTTTCACAGGGACCCCCACTGCCTCCTCCGAACTTCCTGCCCGCCCCCTTCCCACGCCAGGCCTGGGACATTTTAAGCCCCAGGTTAGAACAGCCTGTCCCTCCAGCCTTCTCCTGTCACCACTGCCCCGCCTCCCTTTGTCCCTGCCCGCTTGCTTCCTGCTTTTGTCTCCCAGGGAAGTTGGCTCAGGTGAAGAGGCAGCACAGGAGGGAGGGGGCAGGTGCAGGGCAGAGGGCGAGGAATCTTCTGGAAGCTTCCTCCGGGGGCGCCCTGTAGGCTTTGTTCCGTAGGAGCCTAGGAGCTGGCGGGTTCACTGCAGAACCCGGCTGGGGGGGGGGCGGAATAGAAAGCGCCCACGAGGAGAAAGTGCAGGGTGGCCGGCCCAGCTCAGTGTGGAGGAAGACACCTGCCTGACAGGTGAGAGAGGTCAGGACCAGTAGCCTCTCCGTGCTGCAACTACCCCCCCACCCCCCCAGCTAAGCAGCTAAGCTGCTCGGGCCCACAGGGCAGTGAGCAGGAGGAGGGAAAGAGGGAGGAGGAGGAAGAGGAGGAGGGGTTTCAGCGAAAGTCTGAGATGGGCTGTGTCCTTTCTCAGGGAAGGAGGGAGCAGAGGCTGGGCGGTGGCTTCTGTGTTCGGGAAGGGACATCCTGCTTGGGTGACAAGGACTTTGGACAACAAATTTTGACCACAGCAGGTGCCAAAACAATTCCCCCAGCTCAAGGCCGGCCTCAAGAAGTGTCACAAACTCAGACAGAACCACTCTGGGGTCCTGGTCCCTGCTGTCCCCCTCCTGTTGCCACTCAGGCCCAATGCACAGCCTGGCCTCTAAGCACCCTGCTCCTTCTTCCCTTTGTCACCTGTCAAGGGAGGACGCAGCCTGACAGGTCCCCCTGCCTGTGGCCTGGATGCGCTCCCTTCCTCCCCCCGCCCCCCCGGCCCCACCCTTGTCCTCTCTCGGGCTGTGGCTCTGTCCCCACTAGACCCCGTCCCCCCGCATCTCCGCACCTCCAGGATCTAGCACCGCTCCGAACACCCCCTCTGACTCGGGGGCTGAACACGGGGTGCGGAGGGCAGGACTCCTGTCTGCCCTGTGCTCCCTTACCTTCTCCCGGGCCAGTGGTGACGTTGGCCTCGATCTCCGGCCCATAGGCGAAGGTCTTGGCTCTGATGCGGAACCTGTAGGTCATCCCCTCGGCCAGGTCCTTCACCTTCAGCCACAGAGGGCTGTTACCCTTCACATCCACTGTCACGATCTTGCTGACACCTGGGAAGGAAGTACCGCATATGTGGGGGACCGCGAGGGCAGGTGGTGGCCATGGGGGGCCTTGGAGCCAGGCCACACGGCCGTGCTCCCCCAACACGCAGTCCTGCAGGCCGGTCCTGGGAGAAAGGGGTCCACGGCCGGAGACGTTGGGAAGAGCTGGGACTGTCTGTCTGTGGAGTACACGGTGTCCCTCGGGATCTGGTAGGAAACAGCTCCCTACCGGTCTCACTGAACCACTGTCCCCCACAGAACTAGAATCCCGAGGGTCCCCTTTCAGGAAGGGCTCTGGGAGAGAGATCACTGGAGTCCAGAGTTGGAGGGGAGAACCTGCAGCCAGGCCCTACAGCCGAGGACAGCCTCGGGTCCACCAGCAAGGGCCCTCCCCGCGGGCCCTCCATCAATGCCCCCGGAATCGCGACAACCAGAGAAGAGGCTACGATGGTTTTAGGGGGTCGAGGTTTGTGCTCCGTGCTTCCTGGGCCCAAATCCTCCCGCCCGGAAGCCTCCCCAGGGGTCAGGACCCGGGCTGCTCTCGGTGTCCCCCCTGAGCGAGGTGGTGACCCCTGGGAGATGGGCTTCGCAAGTCACAGCCCAGCGCTGGCCGTCCCCTGCCCTCGCTGTGGTTTGTTGTCCCGCTGAATGAGGGCATCGGTAGCATCGAGGACAGCACGTTAGGAGGTTAAATAAAAGAGGACCTGGCAAATGCCCAGACTATCTCACGAATAAACAGGCATCCGATGACAGAGGGATGGCACCTTGAGCGGCCCTTCTAAAGGAAGTCACCCTCGGGGGGCCCGGAACAGCGGCACTGGGTCCCCGTTCCCTGACGTTTCTGAGCAAATCCCACATGGGTCTGGGCTGTGGTGTTCCCGACAGGAAAGGGGCCGGGAGCCCCCTGGGTAGGCCAGGCGGAGGCCACCGTGAGGAGAGCCTGTTTGGTCGCCTGCACCTTGTCCCCGTGACCTCCGCCCTCTCCTTCCCCTCCGAGGGGGAGACGGCCCCTCTCCTGGGGCCTGCACCTGACCATGTCTCCTGGCCCCCCCTCCCCACCCCCGCCAGTGTCCCAGAAACACAGTGCTGCTCTGCCGAATGAACTAGCTGCTGGCAGGCAGGTGATGGCGAAGACTGAGGGCCATTGTTTCCTTGGCCGGCTCAGGACTGCGGCCCCCTTGGCTGTCCAAGGGCTCCGGCCCTCCTTCTGGCCAGGCTCTGTAGTCAGGGAAAGGTGAGAGTGAGCAGAGGACCTCAGGCCATCAGGCTACCACCTGTGAGCCAGCCAGCCCCCCTTGAGTCCTCTCTGGGCTCTGGAACCGGACCGGCCAGCCAGGAGCCCCTCTAAGTAGATGGCCGAGCTTTCTGGGTTCACTCACATCGGCGCGGGGGCAGAGAGCTGGCAAGGGTCTGACATCCAAGGTCAGGGTTAGCAGGGCCTGGCCTGGGAGCCTGGCAGCAGGGAAGGGTCCCCACCAAGGCCTGGAGGAAGGGGTGGGGCAGGGGTCACTGGGGGCTCTAAGGACAGGCAGAGGAACAGGGCTCCAGGTGAGAGGAAGGCAACTTGCACATCGGGGTTCTTGAACGGAGGTTCATGGGGAAAGGGGGGCAGTGACACCCCCAGACTTGTACTTTCCAGGGAGAAGCTCCAACCCTCTTAACAGATTCTCCAACGAGTTCCTGACCCCACGAGAGGCAAAGACCTAGATGGAATAAGGTCAACCCCCTAAATTCTGGGGGACAGGGAAGGGAGGGGCCACCAGGGGCTCCCCGATCTTCCCGGGCGGGACGGCAGCCTGGGCACCGTGGGACACCGCAGCCCCCGTAAGCTCCCTTCCTCCCCTCCTCGCTCTGGCCGGACTCGGGAGAACTAGGGTGCTGCTCGGTTTTGCGCCCCTGCTTGCTGCTGGGGAAATGCTCCTCTCGTCTGCCCCCGCGTCTCCCTTTACGAGCAGGGGAGACGCTCACCCCATCCAAGGCCGTGCAGCGACCCCGGACAAGAGAGAGGCCTTGGGAGTCGGGCTGGGAGGGCCCCACTCACCGTCCACTGGGGTGCAGGGCTCATACACCAGCCGGTAACCCTCCAGGACACCGTTGGGGAACTGCGGGGTCTCCCAGGACACGTTCACCGAGGTTGTGGTCAGCTCACTGAACTTGACCGAGCTGGGAGCACTGGGAGCTGCAGGAGGACAGGAAAGGGTTCGTCTTGTTCTCCCACGGACGTTCAAAGCCCTGCGTGGCTTCCAGAAACTGGCAGGAGCTCTTGGGTCTGGGCCCCAGGAAGAGAGAGGGCAGGGGGTCCTCAGAAGTCATCTGTGCCCCTCCCCTCCCCCACTGATGCTGCTAGCACTCTATTTCCAATTCCAGAGTCCACGAACGGGGAGGGAAGAGAACGGTCTTTTCCCCTAAAGTTAGAGTCCTCCCTTTCTTCCTGCCAAGTGGTCCTAAATCTCCAGGGCCGCTGTGGGGTCAGGAGAGATCCTGGCTTTGCAGGGCTCCATCTTTCACCCTCCCTGGTGGGAAAAGCAGTGCCCGCTGGGGTCTCAGAGTATGAGGCGGCTGGTGAATAAGAAGATACCAGAACAGCCACGGTGTGGCCCTTCTCCGGCCCCTGGGGCCCCAGGGCTCGTCACGGAGAGATTGTGCTGTCAGAAGCAGCCCAAAATAGGGACGGTCAAACCATGTGGAAGAGATGCTTTCTTGGCCGGAGAAGCCTGGAACGACCCTGAAAGCCTGGGGGCCGTGCGGGTGGGGGTGGGGGACTCTGGTGGGGAGGACAGAGAGGAAGGGAAAGAAGCACGGAGCTGGCTTCAGGCGAGCTGACCGGGCCGCCCTCCCACCGAGCCGAGGCTAATCTGGACCCTGCTTCCGCTCCAACTCCGGGATGCAGCCTCAGCCCGCAGTCTTTGAAGGAGGGAGGCGAGCTCAGGGGGCCTTTCCTGCCTCCCCGAAGCAAGAGGGACATGGGTCAGAACACTTTGTCCTGCTGCCGGAAGCGTCCAGGCTCCCGGGGGCTCGCATCCGGCCTGGGACACTGACAGCGCGGTCTGGATGAGCAGGCAGACAGAGAGGCCAGACCCTCGGGAGCCAGGGGAGGAAAAGGGTTTCCCTGGAGTCGTGGCTTGGCCCCAAAGAGGACAATGCTTAAGAACTGACCCCACAGTCCGGCCCTCTAAGCAAATTAACAGGATGGGAAGCAGCAGGCTGGGAAGGATGCTCGAGAGGGTGCAGGACAAAAGGCTCGTATTTAATCCACGAGGAGGGAGCCCCATGTCAGGGGAAGGGGCTGCCGTGCCGTGAAGACAGCCCCGGACCAGCTCACCCGTCCTGGCCTCCGGCCTCTGCTTCCCCATGGGCGGGCCAGAGGCTCCTGGGCACGAAGCATCCCTACCTAGGCCTCCCCTGCTCACTGAAATGGGTAATACCTGCCCTACCCATCCCAGGGCTTCTGGAAGGAGCTGGCGGCGCATCTGCCCGAGAAGGTCTTTGGACACGATACACAGACCCAGCACTGGTCGTGTGGGCGCTAGGGTTCTGACCCTCACCATCCAGCCTCCTAACTGGCCTCCCCGCCTCCCCGCACAGCCGGCAGAGTGAGTTTTTAAAAACATACACCGGATCCTGTTGGCCAACTGCTTAAACCCACCAACGATCCCCCAGTGCACTGAGAATCCCTCCCACACTTCCTTCCAGGGCTCCCGGACCCTCTTGGGCCATTTCCTCTCAGGTCACCCATTAAAGCTCCTTTAATCCCCTCCGGGTCTCGACGCCTTTGCACCTGCTGCTCCCTCTGCCCGGAACCCTTCCTCCAGGCTTCCCACGCTGGGCTCTTTCCCCTCAGGTCTCAGCTGTCAGCCGTCAGAGGCCGCAGCAGACAGACCTGTCCACGGCCACATGTTCATCCCTGCCCGCGTCCATCTGCTGGTCAAACTCACGGCACTGAGGCAGAGTCATCTAGACAGGTGGTTCCCATCTGTCGCACTCCCTAGGGTGGGAACCTGGGCTGCTGTGCTCCCAGCATCTAGCACAGGGCGGGTTTCTAGAAGATGCTCAGTAAATATTTGTTGAAGGAACAAAGCCGGGGCTGTGACCCCGTGACCCAGAAAGCTGTGTCAGAACAAGGCCCGGCCAGAAATGGGGTTGGCGGGCTACAAGATGTGGGGAGGACTGGGGACATCTGGGGGCTCTCTCTAAGGCTCTCTGGGGACAGCCTCTGTCTTCTGAGCACTCTCACGGAGGCCCCCTCTTTTGGAGCTGTGCTCTCTGCCTCTGGAGGCCATCTCCTGGGTCTGGGGGCCCAGCCCAGATGTCTCAGCTTTTAAGGCGGCTGCTTCTACCACGCCCCCCCCCCACCCAGGAGCACAGGTGCCCGGTGCCCCCCTCCCCCTGCTGCCCCCCCCCCCACCTGCTTGCTGCGTCTGCCCCCGGGTGGGGGGACTCCGAGGCCCGTCCCCCGCGGCATTGAAGGCGGCCACGCTGACCATGTAGGTGGTGTAGCTGGTCAGGTTCTTCAGCTTCACGCCGTTCTCGGCCAGGAAGAGCGTCTTCACCCGCTCTGTGAGGTTGCGCCGCTGGGCTTCCCAGAAATAAATCTGCGGGCACAGCCAATCGTGGGAGTGAGGTGGACACACTCGGCTTTCCTCCTGCCCCCTGCCAGCCCCAGGGTCGCAGAGACGCCCTCGTTGGTACCCTCCACATGCCCTGCGTGCGCCCCTCAGGGAACAGTACAGAAGTATTTAAGAGCGGTTTTGGAAACCCTTCCAGAACCTTCTTTTCACAGCGAATACTTCAGTCTCTGCTGCACTGAGTCCCAGGAGAGCACAGACCCCACGTATCTGTGTGCCCCGGAGACGGGAGGGTTTAGCACCGCACAGGCTCATCAGCCCTCGGGATAGGGGACACGGTTACAAGGAGGAAGAAGTCAGCTCCACTCTTCAGGACCCTGAGCCGGGGAGGGAAGTGCCGGGTGGGTAGACTCTGCCCCAAGGGAGGGGAGAGTGCGAGGACCAGCCTCTGGGCACCACCATCAGCTGGGAGCCGGTTAGGGATGCAGAAAGGCCTACCCCCCCTTCCCCGGCTACAAAGCACCTGCCGGTTGACAAGGACCCCGCTGGTGAATTCACCTGCAGGCCTGCAGGCCGGCCTGGGGCTGAGCCCCCAGCGCCCCATTCACGAGCACGGGGACTTCGCCAGGTGATCCCTTAGCCACGGTGCTGTCCCCGAAGCTCAGGACTCCTCACTAGCGTCAAGAACTCTGAACAGAGAGCCGCACGGGAAAGCCGCAAGCCTCCCGCCCCAGGGACGATCAGCGAGTATTTGGCGCCACCTGCTGGCCGAGAAGATTGCTGCAAGCTACGGACCTCAATTTCTCAATTTGCCTGGAGGAAGCCTAGTGCCAAGGTCCCCATCTGGCACTCCGGACATCTTGTCACCCAGAAATCCTTGCTTTCATCTAGCCCCGCCCACTTTTAAAAACAGATTCTTCCGATGCAAGTAGGTATGAGAGAGAGAGTTGATGTGGTTGTTCGTGTACCGTTCCCAGTGATGGGCACTCAATATAGTGGACAAAGTTCCCGCTGAATTAGGGATGCAGGGTCAAGGCCAAGGTCAACACCTGAGATCTGGGTGTTCTCAGCACACAGATGGGACTTGCTGAGTGCAGATGCAGACAATGAATGTAGAAAGCCATCCCCCCCTTGTATCTACCATTTCACTCCCCTGCGCTTAGGGCTCCATCAGATCCAAGAGGCCAGCTTTGAGTCTTGGTTGAATCCGGACCACAGCCACACGCCGCCGCAGGGAATTTATGCTTTCAGTCTTCACCGTGCTACACCACCCTGGTCCACCAGCCTTGGGCGCATCTCCTACATCCGGATCTCTCATCCACTGCTCCTCCCTGCCCCTCCCCTCCCGGCATGAGGCTCCTTAACCCAGAAGCAATCAGATGAGATTTTCTCCACACTCCCGGGGCGCTGCCCATACCTTCAGCAGCCCCTGCATCCACACCCTCTGCCTGCCTCCCTCTGTGCCCCGGCTGCACGGCAGGCTCCTCTGTGAGACGACCTCGCCTTCCGGTACGAAATCCCAGCCCCTCTCACCTCCTCCAGGACCTCATTTCCCCCCCAGCTTCTGCTCTTCCTAGAATCACCACATTTCCCCTCTGGCTGGATCATTATCCGCACAGACGCGAGCGGGCATTTCTTCAGTCTTAAAACCCCCTCTGTTGACTATTTCTAATTCCTGTTTCATTTTCCCTTTAAAGCAACACTCCTTAAGAGGGGTATGTGTACTCGCTGCCTCCTCTCCTCCTCTCTTGAATCCCTCCAAGCTGGCGCCCCCACCCCCTTGTCAGAGTAACCTATGAACTTAACCTGGCTAATGCAATAATCCTGGGCTCCGCAGGCTTTCTGGAAAGGGCCAGGTAATAAAGATCTCAGGTTTTGCAGGCCACGTATCTCTGTGGTAACTCAAAAGTAGCCACGGGCAATTTGTAAACAAGTGAGTGTGGCTGTGTTCCAATAAAACTTTATTTACACAAACAAGTGGAGGGCCAGATTGAGTCCTTGGGCTATAGTTGCTTCCTAGATTTCATCTTGCTTGAGCTCTCAGCAGTATTTAGTATAACATAGTCCTCCCTACTCTGGGAAGTACGTTCTTTATGTAGGTTTTGAGACTTCAGTCCCTTTTTTTGGTCCTAGGTCTCAATTTTCATTCTTCTTGGGTTTCCTATTTGGGTCTAATCTCTGGGCTTTCACCTACATGCTGCGGACTCCACAGTTCACATGTCCAGCTTAGACCCTCGCTCTTGAGCTCCAGACACGGAAACCGGCTCCATGTGACGTCTCCCACGTCTCGAGCCAACTCCAGCTCTCCCCCGCAAGCTTCCTCCTTCTGCTCCCTTTTGTCTCTTCCGGCTCTGTGCCTGGAAGCTCCGTCATCAAATTGCTTGTAATCCTCTCTTGCTCTCCAATTCAACTCAGCAAATTCTACCAGCTCCATCATTCCAACGAGCCGGAGAACAAATACCTCTCACTGCGCTATTAGCTGGCCTCAGCCACTACCATGCCTCACCTAGATGACTCAGCCCCCTCTTTGTGGTTTTGTGCTTTCCCCATTTCAAAACCCAATCACCTGTGGCCCTCCTTTGCCCCAAACCTTCCACAGCTGTCCTCTCATTTTGAGTGACAGCCAAAGCCCTTGAGGGTCCTGGGTGATGTAGCCTAGGTCACTACCTGACCCATCTCCTATCATGCTGCCCTCCACACACACACACTGGGACGCACTGGGCTCTTAGTTGAGCTTTGTAAACGCCAAGCACCCACCGACCCCAGGATCTTTGCTCTTCTTTTCCTCTTTCTGGAATGTTCTTCTCCCAGAAGAACATGTGATTCTCACCCTGTTCTTCATTTTTGCCCAAGTGTCCAGTTCCCATTAAATGATTTCCTAAAAACCCTATTTAAAGTTCCAGACCTCCCCCGGCTCATTTGCTCTACACCCTCCGCGGACCACTTTTGCCACCCTCTGGAGGAGCTTGTTTTGCATGTTGTTGGTCTTCTTCCCTTAAAATTTAAGCTCATGTTTGCCTCTCTGTTCACTGCTTTCCTCCCAGACTGAGAAACACCGCTGGGAACAAAATAGCAGCTCAATACACACGCGTCTCTGAAAGATGGTAGCTGTGGAGCATGACTGCCTGGGCACACATCACAGCTCGGTCGGACCCAAATCAAGCTCACTTGGCTGGCGACGTCCACCCATCATTCACGTCCATGCTAATTACCGTGGAGGTTAATGCACATCTGGGATGCGGCCATCCCGGGCCCCCTGCTAAGAATGCCAACTGTCTCCATGTTTTCCTAGCACACAGACACCTGCTGTGTGATAGACGCGGTCTGTGTGTCCGCGTGTTTCCTGGGGCTACATGTTCGCTGGAGACTTCCGCACCTCGACGGTCCGCTGCTACAAATGGTGGCAGGCTCTGCCCCGGCTCCTCCTCCTCCTTCCCAAGGGAGGCCTGTGCTGGGGGTCTGGGACTAAGCCTCCCCCACCCCGCACTCCTGGGCAGTGTATCACCCTTCCTAGGTGAGATGCCTTCCCTCCTCCCTCCCACCTCCTAGGTGGAAAAAGAGACTCCTACGTGGGTTTCTGTCTTCAACTGGGGCCACTACAGTACAAGCTAGGTGACCCGGGCACGCCCCTGGCCTTTGCAGGAACTCGGTTTCTGCCTGTGCAATGAGGGGGCTGAGCCAGCAAACCATGAGGCCTCGTGGAGGGGGGAGGTATCTCACACTCCCCCTCTCGTTCCCCTGGAACAACCCCCCCGCAGGAATCAGAGTGGCGCTAGGCCCTGGCCCAGGACGCAGGCCTCGGACACACCAACGGCTCCGACCAAGGAGACACAGCATTATAACTCTGCCCACCGCCTCCTCTGCTGGGTGGTGGCGTGCTGTGCCCCCCTCTGCCCTGCAAAGGTCAGGGCTGGCAGACCTGGTGTCTGACTCTTGGCTACCTGCTTCTTTTGTGCTCTTGCCGCACCCCCTCAACTGGGTCTCGGTTTCCTCATCTGTACAATGGGTACAAATGTTTATACTCTGCCGACTACACAGGCATTCCAGACAGTGAAGGAGTTCTAAAGGGCTCGGAGAGTGCTGCAGACGAAATGAATTCTGTTAGGACACGTGACATCCTCTAACATCTGGAAATAATTTGAATCAGAGATTTCTACATCCTCAGCGAGGGCGCCTCTGCCACTTGGTCAAATCAATATTGTAATTAGGGTCGGCCCAAGGACCACCTTGGCGGGGGTCTTTTGCTGGCATTGGGAGTTGGGGGACTGAGGTCAGGGGTGTTGCCTGAAGCAAGACCCAGAGGTTTCTTGCCTCTGAGCTGCGCCGGGCTAGGCTGCCGGAGAGGCCAGGTGTGGTGCTGCGTCAGTGCACAGTGTCCCCGGGGATTGGGTGCCCATAGCCAAGAGACCCGGTGCGGACCTGCCGACCTCTCCCTCCTACCACCCAGGGCTCACCCCCACTCCCAAGCTGGCCCTTTGTCCCACCTTGTGACACGGGTCACAGGTCACCCTTTCTGGCCTGTCCTGGGCACACGGGTCACAGGTCACCCCGTCCCCACCACGGCAGACGCCTGAAGCTCCCAGCTGCCCTGGCCCCATCAGGCAGCTTGGGCCCCCCGCCTCCACCCCCAGACCCTTGCTCTGCCGCAGCGCCCCGTACCTTGTAGCCTTGGATGTCTCCATTCTGGCTCTCCAGCGGTGGTGGCTCCCATGTCACATCCAGCTGTGTGGCCGTGGTACCGTGGACAGCCACATTACGGGGCGCCGCAGTGGGCACTGGAGGGCGTGAGAGGTCGTGAGTGAGGGGCACCGTGGGCTTTAGAGAGGACAAGGAGGTGGGTTGGGGCCCCTGAATCCCCTTTGTCCTCTAGTTGGACTTGTGGGGTGGGAGAGGCTGGGGCTGGGAGGGCAGGTGGGCTCACCGGCTTCCCCGACGAAGACTTCCTGGGGGGGGCTCGAGGGCCCCTCCCCCACGGCATTGTACACGCTCATCCGAATCTCATACCGCCGGTGTTGGTTCAGATCTGGGGGAGGGGGGCAGAAGCACAGAGAGGTCACCGCCCTGCAGGGGACAGAGCCAGCACAGAGGACGGAGCCTGTAAGGACGCATCTCTGACTCTAGCTCCTGCCAGAAGGTTCAGGAAAGAAGATGTAGGAACTGGGGTGGCTGGGAGGTGGTCCAGCCCCCCAGGAATTGGGACACGGGACGCCTGTGGGTGGCTTCCCAGCAGAGGGCGAGCACACTAGACACTTCTGAGACTCAAAGAGACGCTACTAATATTTGCGCAGAGACAGCTCGTGCGAACCAGTGCTGTTCTCCTGGGCACACGGGTCACGGGTCACCCTGTCCCCACCATGGCAGACGCCTGAAGCTCCCAGCTGCCCCAGCCCCATTGGGCAGCTCTCCCCTCAGGGAAGGGGCTGATTAGACGTGAATTCTGGGCTAAGAGACGCTAAGTTTTTGCCAAGTTTGGGGGTCCTGGGTGGGGATCCCTGGACGGAAGCTGGGAGACAAGACAGTTGTAGGAAAATGGGCCCTAAGACCTCGGGTGGGAATTGCTATCCCTGCTTGGCTGGGGGAGGCTAGAAGGTTCTCCTACCTCTCTCCCTGGGCACCCTGCCCTTCTCCCCTTCCTCGGGGGGAGTTCTGCCCCTCTGCTGGAATGTGGGTGGGGAGTCACCCTAATTTAACCGGCCACACTGCCCGTGTGGGCCACCTGGCTGATGAAGGAAGGGGAAGGACATCATGGTGTCACACTTTGCATCGTACAGAGAACAGGGTCCCTCTGCCCAAGCTCTGGGCCTCAGGGAGAACCACGGACTTTAGAAGGAGAGTGAGACTTGGACCAGACATCCCCCTGGGAACATCCCCAGGTCCCTGGGGGACAGTGGGGGTTCCGCTCACTCCGGAGGTGGGAATCGGCGTGGAACACAGAGCCATGCAGAAAAGTGCCTTCGACGGGAGAGGTGGGCGGCTGTGCCGTGGATGCCTGCCCTTCCCAACAGCAGACCCAAAGCTCCTCCCTCGGACCTCCGGCCATCCACCGCCGCAGTCCCCCCCATGGAGCACAAGACCGGAGCCGCTCCCTCCCCCGTTCTGCACCTGATGGACGCAGGCTTCCCTGGTCACTCACTCTACATTTCTGCATGTTTCCAGAAAGTCACGTGCCCTTAGGGCGACCCCATTCTTCAAGGGGCCTGAGGAGGGCGCAGCCCTCAGCCCGGGCTCGGGTGTCCTCAGAAGCCCCGCGCTCCCCATCCCCGTGGAAGGCCTGAGCCCCACTCGGGAGCCGCCATGCAGGGACACTTACTGTCCAGCTCGTACTGCGTGAGGCTGGGCCGGCTCAGGTTCCGCACAGCGTACATGGCTACGGGGCGGGAGGCCGAGGGGGCCAGGGGGAGACAGCAGACAGAGGAGGTTAGTACACACACCCCGCTCCGCAGAGACCCCGAGGAGGGGGGCAGGCGGGGGGCAGGCTGGGAGCACACAGGCAGACAGAAGGGGTGTCTGGGGGCCTGACGGTGAGTGGGGGGCCCCGGGCAGGAGCGAGATACTGCACACGACGGCAGGGGCGGGGGACGACACAGGGCACGGCGAGCCCCCCGGTGCCAGGCACCCTGAGGACGGCTCTGGTGGATGCCCCGTCCCCACTGGCCCTGGGGGGAGCCCCTGGTCCCCAGTCGCTCCCTCGTCGGAGGCGGGACTTCGACAGAACCATCTCCACACCGTGGGGGGCGTTCACTTTCTCCTCTGAACCAGAAACCCTTTTACTACCAGGAACTAGGACCGCGTTATCCCCAGGCCTAGGAAATCACAACCACGAGCACAGTCTGCCAAGACATGAAAGAAATCGTGCAAGCTGTCGGACCAGCTACACGGAGCTCTGGGAACATTCCTCTGCCCCGCGTCCATCCATTTCGCGGTCCGCCGATACTCTTAGACGCCAAGGCACGGACGCTTTAGGGGAATGACGCGAGAGCACCCAGCACGCTCTCCGTCCCCCGCCCGCTCAGGGACCCCCGTCCCTGGGCTCCTCTCTCCTGCCCACTCCCCGGCCTGCCGCCAGCCGGTCACAGTGGCCATGGCACACAGCATCTCCCACCCCGGCCCTCCCGTCCGTTCCGACCCACCGCCTTGGCCCCAGCCGCCTGCTTCTCTCAGCGACCGCACCCCTGCCTCTGGTCCTCCACGGCGGGCCATCGCTCTCCTGCCCCAAAGGGCAAGCACGTCATTCCCGGGGCTGTGACTGCCCCTGGGACTCACAGGCCAGATCCGAGGATTGCGGCACAGAACCACCAGCAGGTCGTCAGGATGGGCAGGGTTAGCTCCTGGCCCTTTCCATGGCAGACCCTTTGCTGGGCTTTCCCCTTAGCTTCGGGGGGTTGACTTGGGATCATCCAACAGGGTCAGCGCCAAGGCCATCTTCTGGGAGGCCTTCCCTGGCACTGGCTCCCCTGGAAAAGGCCTCCAAGGCCGCCATGCCAACCGTCCTGGACATGTATTGTGAGTTTGCTTCTGGAGCGCCCCTCCTCCTTGAGCCCGTAAGCTCCAAGAGGGCAGAGGACAGACATCTCTCCTGTTCACTGCTGGGCCTCCAGTGCCTGACGGCATGCAGAAGGTGCTCAGTGAACACCCAGTGGCTGAACAGGATGGGGGTGGTGGGAAGAAGCACACTCAGGAAAGGGGAGCGGATTTCAGGTCAGGGTGGCTCCAGGAAGCTGAAAGCTTTTGGGCTGGGAGGGGAGTATAACAGCCCCGCTGTCCCCTGACCCATGCGGATGCCACTCACAGGTAAGCTCGGCCCACTTGGCCCCCGGGTTGTTGATGCCACGCAGCGTGAAGCCCCTCAGCCCCTCGTACAGCAGCTCCCGGTACCGGATCCGGAAGCCCAGGAGGATGCCGTTGATCTTGTCCTCCGCTGGGGGCTGCAGGGAAGGGAGCGGAGAATGAGAAGGGGCAGGAAACACTGAGGTTCACCCGCTTCCGCTCTGCCCCCCTCCCTCCCTCCCCATGCTGCCTCCTGTGACCACAGGGCCGAGACTGAGTGGCCACTGGGAAAAGAAATCAAAAGGACGCTGAACATTTTTAGTTTAAGAAGCATTTCCAATGAGGTGATTTCATGTCTGCAATAGTCCCTGCAAGGCAGGGAGAACTGGAATCTCCCTCCGTGCCATTCCCATTCCCGGAGCAGGAGGGGAGGCTCAGAGAGGGTAAGGAGTTTGTCCAAGGGCACACAGCACCAGCCTCCCTGGGCTTGGTGACCCACCTTGCCACCTCCCACCTGGCCAGTGTCCCCTGGGGTTCCTACGAGGCCACCCCCTATCGCTGGAGGCACTGGCCTTGCCCTGCCTTTTATCATCGTCTCCTTCGCTCTCTGCTCCCATCCATGGCCCAGTGGGAGAACAGGATTTAGGAGAAGGTGGAAGCGACTTTTTAAGAGACCGCTTTTTAAAATCCCACTGAAGGGGTTCAGTCTTGTATTAGCTCCTTCACTGCCTCCCTGCTGGCATCTCCCTGCCCCTTCGCCAGGATGGCCCAGGGCTCCGCCGGCCTGGTCCTGGCTTCTGGCCGCATGAGGTCACTTCCACCGGACGCAGTGTCCTGTTGCCGTGAGGCCTCGGGCTGGGGAGGGGCTGCGGGCCCCTTCTGGTTTCCTCTCAAGGGGTCTCCAGTCAGGGGGGCTGCAGTGGACAAACGCCTGCCCCTCTGATCCCAAAAGTGGAGACAAGGGTTTGCTGCTTTGGGGCCCCTGTGGGTAACCTGCGGAGTCTAGAGGCCGAACCTGAGAGCAGACGGGAGGGTCCGCAGGTGGAGACCAGCAGCAGCCTGGTCTCATGCATCTGGTGGACCTCCTCAGACCGTGGCAGGACAACATGCCCACCCAGGGACGTGTGGGCGGCTCAGCTGGTGAAGTGTTTGCCTTGGGCTCTGGTCATGATCCCAGGGTCTGGGGATCGGGCGCCACATTGGGCTCCCTGCTCAGCGGGGAGCCTGCTTCTCCCTCTGCCCGCTGCTCCCCCTGCTCATGCTCTCTCTCTAATACATAAAATCTTAAAAAACAAAACAGTGCCCACCAAAGACCAGGCAATGGGGGGAGGAGTGGAGAAAGGGGCTTCTCTCTGCGCCCGGACGGTGGGCAGGATTCATGGGGACTTGGGGGCCCTGAAAGCCCCAAGCACTTCTCTGTCCCACGACTGGCAGCTCTGAGGGCACAAAGCCTGACCCTGCCACTTACTAGCTATGCGACCGGGCCCATTTGTGTCACTTCCTTGAGGACTGGGTCCTGGTCTGCAGGAGGGGACTGGAACAGGGCCTGCCCGAGAGGATTATCTGCGGAGCAGAACGGAGAGGCAGTGCTGTGTGTGTGTGTGTGTGTGTGTGTGTGTGTGTGATGCTCCAGCCTTGCTGGTCCCCACACAGGGGGTGCCTGAGTCCTCCTGGGCCGTGGGCCCCTGCCCGCCTGCTGGCTGCCGGGCCATACCTGCCATCGGATCAGCACGGAGGTGGTCGTGTGGGGCGTCACCGACACAATGGTGGGTGCTTCATCGGGCGCTGGGAGAGAGACAGACGCGTGAGCTCCGGGGGCTGGGGCCTGGGCCCCCTGGGAGGCCACAGGGAGGAGATTCCTCTGCAAGTGTGGAGGGAGGAGGTCTGGAGCCCTGACCCCAGTCTACATCCAAGAGCCCAGAGCCCCCTCCTCTTTGTCCCTGGAGCCACAGGTCTCTGTGCTGCCGCTGCTAAGGCCCCCCAATGCCCCTTCACTGGTTTTCTGGGTTGGTCACGAGCTTGGGGACAGCAGAGACAGAACACATTAGGATGCTGGGATTGGCATGGGAGCCTGAACCATGGCAAAGGCCCCCTTGGCCCCAAATTCCTTGGGACTCTGCCCAGGGAGCCAGACACAGGGCCCACTGGGCCCTCCACCCCTCCCACCTTTGGAGGTCCCGCCCCTCCGAAGAGGGGTCTCCAGTCAGGGGGGCTGCAGTGGACAAAAGTGGAGACAAGGGTTTGCTGCTTTGGGGCCCCTGTGGGTGACCTGCGGAGTCCAGAGGCTGGACTGAGAGCACGCCCAGTGCCCCGGAAGCGCCGTGGGCCAAGAGAAAGAGATCCGAGTGGAGGGCGTCACTGACCGGCCTGCAGAGTGGTCAGCGGCTCTGACTCCTCGCTGAACTCGCTGTCCCCAATGTCATTGGTCGCCTTCACGCGGAACTTGTAGGATGTGAACGGCTTGAGCCTGTGGGGTTGAGAAGTTTCAAGGAACAGAGGTACCCCCTAATGCCTCACCCCATCGTCCCTGCTCGGGGAAAGGTGGGGGCAGAGGGCGCTGATCTGTTACACAGATGGGAACGTCAAGGCTCAGAAGCTAGGAGTGTTCCATCGGGCACACAGGGCCCAGGGCCTCACGCCAGCCCACGTGTGGCCTCGCTTCCAGCCCCCAGGTGGCCTTGTCTCCACGTCTGCTACCTCACAGGGGCAAGCCGCTGGGCTTGCTCTCCCTGTGAGCAAACTCCTCCCCGGGGAAACGCCATCCCTTTCTAGAATTTAGTAAACTTAGCAGGGGTCAAGGTTCTCGAGAGTTCACCAGCACTTCATCTCTATAAGCCTTGTTCCTCTCCGGGCCAACGTCTTCCTTTTTGATTTACTGGGGGTGGGAGGGGTGAGGAGGAGAGAATTGCTCAAAACTCTGGGTCGCGTCCGCCAGAATATAAAAAATTATGAGCCACTAGGAATTAAATTGAAGCCAGAATTTGGAGCTGGCTCCACTTCCCTGTTGCAGTCGGACAGGGAGGTGCTGTCGGCTGCAGGGATGGCTGAGGAGGGATGGCGAGGCCCTCCCTGAGGGGCTTCCGGGCTCCAGAAATAGGTAATGAAGAGGCAGCCCTCGCAGGGCTCCCGAGAGCAGGGGCGGCGGGGTTGGGGAGGTTAGGACAGAGCCAGAGGCGGGGTTCTGGGAGGTGCGGGCTGGGGAAAACACCTGGGGGTGGGCAGGCTCCAAGAGCATGCTGGAGACCCTCCCGGCGCCCCCTTCCAGTGCTCCCCGCACCCCGGGAACCCCTCTGGTGCTGTCTGCACTGGGAGGGGTGGAGGGAAGCTGCCGGCGGCCCGGGGCCTCACCTGTCCACCACGAAAGCGGAGGCGTTGTGGCTCACGGAGGCCGAGTGCAGTGCCCACCGGCCGCCGGGCAGCTCGCGGGTCTGGACCGTGTAGTAGCGCACGGGGGACAGCCCGTCACTTCCCGGCTCCCAGGACAGCAGCACGCTGCGCGCCTTCACGTCCTCCTGCTGCACCACCGGCTTGCTGGGGGGCTGGGGGCGGTCTGTGAGGTGGTGGAGGGGGACAGGAGCAGGGGGGTCAGCCAGGAAGGGGGTGAGGGGAAGAGAAGGAGGTGCCTGATACCCGCCGCCCTAGCCCCTTTCTGTGCACACGGTCCCGACAGCCGGCACCCATGGCTCCGTGGCTCCTCGTCCGTGACCTGTCCTCAGCTCATTAGAGGCTGAGATGCCCGGGAATTCAGATCTCCTGAGGACAGCCCAACCTGGGGCTGGCAGGGAGGAGGTCCAAACACCCAGCTCCTTTGGCCCCGCCTGCCCAGTGCCAAGACGGGGCCTGTGTGGTCCCCGACAGGGTGGGACGGAGCCCACGCTTCCCTCGGTGGGGCTCCGCCGGATGCCCTGCCCGTCCCGGCCTCCTTCTCGCCACCCCAGGCCCTGCTGCAGGGGCTCAGACTCGGCACTCGGGCACTTGGGGAGGCCGGGTCTGTGTTACGGGGTCGTCCTGCGCTCTGTAGGGTGTCGGCAGCATTCTGGGTGCCCCCCCCCCAACCTGCAGATGCCGGGCATAGCTCCCTCTTAGCTGTGACAACTCCCAGTCGAGAACTGCTGTCTTACTGGTTTTTCCTGGGAACACGGTGTAACGAACCACGTTCACAGGAATCGGGGTCTCAGCCCGCTTCAGGGGAGCCTGGCCTCTGGCCTTTGAGTGGAGGGGAGAGGGAACCAAAGCTGGTCTCACCAACCCTCCCCCCTTCAGAAACCCAGCAGCTGAGGCAGAGCGGGATCCTCGGGACGGGGCCTCCCAGCCTGGCTTCTGGAGTCCACCAAGCGCTTGCTGACCCCGACCTCAGAGACAGCAACCCTCCTGCCACTCCAGGGCAGGGCAATGTGGCTCGTAACTGGCTGATCCCCAGGTCCCCGCGAGCACAGGGCAGGGGCACCTGGCTTGGCTGGGGCTCCCTCCTCCCCGCTTTGCGCTGGTTGCCCCCCAGGCCTCCCCAGCCCCAGGAAGCGGTCACCTCTCTTCTCGGTGGTCACCACCAAGGCCTCGGCGGCCTCTCCCCAGCCCTTGCGGGTCTGGGCCGTGATGCGGAACAGGTAGACGGACTCTGGCTTGAGGCCGGTGGCCGTGTACTGGCGGGCGCTGGGTGCCAGCACCTCCACGGTGGCCGTGTTGGCCGTGGTGGCGTTGAGCCGGTGGGTGACCTGGTAGGCTGCGGGAAGGAAGGATACGGGCTGTGCTGGGAGGCAGGTCAAAGTCCCTCAACCCCGTGAGCCTTCCCCCGGGGGCCTGCGTGCATGTGTGTGTCTGTGTGTGTGTGTTAGGGGAGGATCCTTGAATAGGAAAGGATGCTTCAGACCGACAGCTTCCCTCTGTGCCTTGGGTCGGACTGGCTTTGCAGAGTTGGCCAGTGCGCCCTCACCTGGTCACGCTTAGGAATTGCAGCCTAGGTTTACCAGATGGCCAGTCAGGGGCTTTGGGGAATATTTAGGAAAACACAGCTAATGCTAATGAATGGTCCTTAAGGAACCTTAACCTTGACCATGCCCTCCCAGCGAAATTTCTAGTGGGGGAAATAGGACTCGAAATTCTTCTTGAGAAGAGGTGGACACTTCCTAGGCCTAGTCTGCCTCTGGCCTCCTTTACACCTTATGCCTCCTCCTTCAACCCATAGTCAGGGCACTGGAGAGGGGAGAGGCTTACCAAGGATGATGCCGTTGGGGGCAGCGGGGGGCTGCCAGATCAGTCGCACGGATGTGGTCCTCACCTCTGGGAAGAGGATGCCCATGGGTGGTCCCGGGACTGGAAGGGACAAAGGAGAAGCAGGTGGCAGCTGCTGCTCAGCCCCTCCCCCCGCTCCTTGGGTCCAGCTCCGGCAGAGCAGGTGGGCGGGCCGTGGGGGAAGGACACACTCAGCTCGATGACCTCTGTGGAGTGCTGCTCTGTCCCTGACACCTCAATCCAACACGGGACACAGAGATGCTATCGGTGAGGTTTCTACCCTCAAAAAGAGGCATTATTTGGCAGGAAGTAGAAGGGTAAAGGCTCCAGCTTCCTGCGGCTCAGGGTCCATGTCTGTGCACATATATGTACATGCTGGGTTGACCTCAGGACTGGGCAAGGGGGCCTTGCCCTTGGTCTCTAATACAGAAGGCGCCAGTCTGACTTCCTTCCACCCATAGGGTGGGATGGGTGGGGGGCTCACTCTGAGCCCGAAACACTCCTTTAGGAGGGTCTGCATGGGCCTGTTCCCCCAACTTGCACCTCCGGACCGATGGATGACTGGGAGAGGGGCAGCTGTTTGGGGCAGGTGGATGGAGACCAAGTACCATGTGCCGGGGAGAGGGGGGAAAGGAACAAGGCACAGGCGATCCTTCCTGGGCAAACTCATCCCAACAGAGAATCCCCCGAAGTCTGAGATTTCTAAACTTGAACCTGGCCTTCCAGGTCAAGGCAGGAGAGTCAAACATACTGAATTTAACAGATCATTAGCTTGACCTACAACTTTAGAATATGTGGACATATGGTGTTTGCGCTTCCTTTTGCGCTTTTGTCTGGACCCCAGCAGTGTTTGTAGGGGGTGGTCAGGGTATGTGTGTGGGGGGAGGGGAGGGAGCCAAGGAGGCTTTGACAGAAAGTTCTGTTGCGGGGATGAATGCCTGCAGCCCTAATGGCATCGCTCTTTTGTAAATGAGACCAGGAGACTCGTGCCCAGGAAAAAGCAAGCCTTTTCCTTGCACAGAGCTTTGTTCCAAGTGAACCTGCCCCAGGCAAACTCAAACTAAAACAGGTGCCAAGTTTCTATTCTGTGCACTTGTCCCAGAGAGCAAGAGACTGAATCCAAAGTCAAACCGTTCTTGCCTTCCATTTCTTCCTCAGGGAAGCAGAGTCTGGAATGTGTAACCCCTCGCGATGGCCTTAGGTGACCTGCCCCCCAACAGGAGAAGCCTGACGCCATGGTTCGGTTCGGGGCAAAGTGTGAGCCCAGAGGGGCAGGGCCAGGCAGGCAGGAGGAAGGGGAGCTCCCAGCCTCCCCAGGTGCACAGGGATTCAAACTCACCATCATCCAGCGTCCGCTCCAGGATGGGGGGGTGGCTGGGGCTGCCGTCCCCGATGCGCGTAAAGGCCAGCACCTGGACCTCGTAGAGCACGTACTTGCCCAAGCCCGTGAGCTGGGCGCTGCGGGAGGAGTTCCCTTCCACCAGCCAGAACCGGGGCTGGGAATCTGAGTCCTTCTCCTTATACATCACCTGCCAGAGCGCAGTGCAGGGGTGAGGGCCTGCGGTCTGGGTCTTGCCTGCCAGCGCCCTCCCCAAGTCTCACACCTCAAGCGAGGCAGGCGGGAACAGAGCTGGTGGGCCCCGGGCTCCTAGGAGAGGCTTGGCCCCAGGAAGGCATGGGATATGGTGGAGCTTGGGCTCTGGGAGAGCAGGGGACACAAAGATGTACTGGGCCATGGAGCTGCAAGGTTCCTTAGAGACCATTTAGCTGGGAAAAACAGGCTCAGAGAGGGGGCATGACTGGCCCGAGGTCACACAGCCAGTACTGGCAGAGCAGGGACGTCAAGCCACGTCTCCCAATCTGTGGGCCAGGGCTGAACCCTGCGGCTGGGCGCAGCTTTGACAGCGGTTCTAGAAGATGGTAGGAACCAGGCCCACAGGCTGAGCGAGGCTGGGGCAGCCAGCAGGGCCTCCTGGGGGCGGCGGGGATGGGTGGGAAGGACCTGGGCCTCCTTGGAGGCCTGCAGTCCTACAGAAGATTCCTTGGTTGCTGTGCCACCTGAACACAGACGCTGGGATCCCCTGCGCATCCACTTCAGAAGGTGGAGACTCGGGCCCCAGGGGTCACGGGAAAGGGCAGCTTGGATGCGAACGCATGACCTTGGAGCCGGGACTCACCTTGTAGCCCAGCACAAGCCCATTGCGGTCGGCCTCCGGGATCTCGTTCCAGCGTACTAGCATGCTGCTGGAGGTGGTGGCCAGTGCAGATACATTAGTGGGGCCAGAGGACGGAACTGAGGGAGAGACAGAGCAGACAGAGGGAGCTCAGGACCCAGCCGGCCCTCCAGGGAAAGGAGGTGTGACACCTGGTCCCCAAGTAGCAAATTACCCTGCAGTCATTCCTGGTGACTCTGGAACATCACAGATGCTGCTTCTGGTTTCAGATAAGCCTCCCCATTAACCTCTACTGGATCAACGTGAGGATGAGCCCCTACTTCCTGTCTGCGCAGCAGTGATGAGGGGGAGGGGCTGGGATGGGGAGGGACGTCCTTTAAAAGGTGCCAGGAAAAAGCCTCAGAGCGGCGAACCACATGTGGGTGCGTGAGGGCTGCCTGAAGGCTGGGGGCTCATGTTCTGTGGGTGACCCTTGCCAAGGTCCCATGAGCGGCTGGTTCTGGTTCTAGAATGTTCTGAGGGCTGAGCCGACCTCCCCACTTCCGGTTCTTTCAGCCACTGCTGGGTGTCAGAGTTGAAGGGGAGGGCCCAGAAAGCATGGGCAGTTCGCAGGGAAAGATTAGACTCTGGCTAACCCGTAGGGGTGGGAATCCCCCAGGCCCCCAACTTTGGGACCGGCGGAAAGGTCAGGTGCTCCACCGGGATGTTGGACATGAATGGGAAAGTGAGCCTGGGCTTATTCTGAACAATGGCTCCAGCCTTCGTGCCCTTGGAAGGCTGTGAGGGCAGAGACAAAGGTGGGGCGATCCCTGCCACAGGCTAGTGGGACCCAGGGCAAGGGCCGCAGTACCTGACTCCCGGGTCCTGCCCATCACCGTCTGGCTCCAGGGCCCGCTCCCGATGGCGTTGAAGGCCTGGACCTGGACGCGATACTCGGTCCACTCCTCCAGGTCTTCAATGGTGTACTCACGCTCCACGCGGTCCTGGACCACGTGGCTCAGCGTCTTGCCGTGGCCGTCTGCCCGGCTGTATTTGATCTTGTAGCCCACCGACTCCGGGTTCCCGTTGTATTCCATCTCTGGGAGAGGCTGCGGGAAGGCGGGATCGTACAGCGGCTGTGAGGCCAGGCCCGCCCCGTGTGGGGAACTATCTGGCTCATGCACCCTCTTCCAGGGAGCCCTACAGGATCACCACACCCACCGTCCAAGCTGTGCGTGCCCATGTGAGTTGCTCTCCCCGAGGAGGGCTTAGATTGTGTGAGTCTATGATCTGGCGGCTCCCGTCTCCCTGCCTGTCTGTGCCAAGCTCCAAGGAGAGGCGGCATCTACGCTTTACTGTGTCCAGGGCAAACTGAGGAGCTGGCTGGAGCCATCAGACTGGGGAGGAGACCCACAAAGCCCGTCTGTCCAACAGGCTGAGGAGCATAGCATGCGTGGCCTTGGCTGTCTTTACCACTTAACTCCCTCGCGTAGGCTGCCAACACACACTCACTGAATTGCTTCTAACATGCCTGTTCCCGGCGCACGCGCGCATGTGGAGAAGCAAGTGTGGGGCACAGCATCTCGGGCACGGAGGGAACACCCGGCACTGGCGGCAGCCCTTCCAGCAGCAGGCCCCAGTCTCTCCTGCTCCACGTTCGGCCTCCCCTTCTAGGAAGTTTCAGCCAAGAGGACAGACAGATTCCCTTCCTCGGCTACTGGGGCTGTGGTTGCTGGCTCAAGGTCATTTGGATGAACCTGGGCAGTGTTGGTAGGCGGTGGGGGTGTGTGCATGTGGCGAGGGGGTGGGGGGAACCTGTGATCGGGAGCAGGTGTGAGCGGAGGACTCTGCCTTCGGACTCCCTCCGAAGGCCCTTGGCCTTCACCTCCCTGCCATACTGCTTCCCTGGGGGTTCTGAAGGGCCCACGGCCCACAGGCTCCCCACATTCTGACCCACTTCCTCTGGTTCCTCGGCCTCTGCCTCTCTCCCAGCTCACTCGCTGCCTCTGGCCAGCCACTGCTCCCGCAGACACTTAGTGAAGCCGACCAGAGACCATTAAGACAGAAATCGATGGGCCTAGAGCGCACGCTTCCTTACCTGCCAGGGAAAGGTAACAGGCCGTGCACGATTAGGCGGGTCTGGAGGTGCCTGGGGCCCTGCGCGGGGCACCAACTGCCTTTTTACTTCTCCCCCAGCACCCCCCTCCGCCACAGGGCATCTAGTCTTTCAGTGTTTGGAAACCTTTAAGTGAGCTGCCAGAGGAAGGTGGGAGCCGGCCCAGAGTGGGGGCAGAGCCTAGTAGGCTCTCAGTAATGCGGGCTGCACACGTCCGGGGCCGTGAGGCCGCTGAGCTGTGCTCGGCACCAGCCCCCTGGGAGGGGACTCAGCATTAGGAACTACCCTTTGTCCCGGGCTGATGGGGCCATGAGCTCCTTCTACCAGGCGTCCGCCCGAGTGAAAGGGTGTAAGGGATTTCCAGTCAATCCCACAGCCTGGTGTTTTGCAAATTGTGTTTTGTGCAAGTGGTAAGAGAGCTCATGCGGACACAAAGCCCAAATCGTGTGTGGCCAGATCGGTCGGCGAAGTGGGGTCAGGCAGGCTTTTCCTTGCACTAAGGCCAGGAGCCAGGCTGTGGGGTGCTGTCCCCCACGTTCGCTTGTCTCAGAGTTCCTGTATGCGCCTCACACCTCTCGGATGACTGCCGCGTGGGGCAGCAGTCGGGACAATGCTGTCCGTGGGGGGGTCGGCGTCGGGGAGACACATTCTCTCCTGATCCCGGGAAGAGGGGGCGGCAGCGTGCTCAAGGGTTAAGACTGCGGATTCTGGGAGGCCAGACCCCCCAGGGTGGGAAAACGAGCCCTGCTATTAAGTAGAGGGTGGGGGAGGACGTTGGTGGGGGTGGGTGGGACTCGGGCCAGCGATCTGACCGCTCTCTGCCTCAGTTTCCCCATCTGTGAAGCAGGAGCTCAGGATCAGTCTGCTGTGACAAGCCGGTGGAGAGGGTTCCAGGCCGGACTTCGAATACAGCGCTCTGCACTGCGCCTGCCAGGAGGAAGCCCTCAGGGTGGGCAGGGTCGCTTGGGGTAACGGCCCTCAGCCAGCACCCCTGACCCGTGGGGGTAGTCTTCTGCACCTGTGTTGCCACCTCAGACGTGATCCCCTCGCTCTTGGACTTGGTGTAGGGGACCACTTACACCTGAACCCCAGGCCCACCACTTGGGAGCTGTGTGCCCATGGGTGAGTTCCAGACTCCTCTGACCCTCAGTCTCCTTAGCTGTAAACTGGGGTCTCGATGTGCCCTTTGCAGGGTGACTGGGAGGATTAAACGGAAGAAATACGTAAAACGCTTTGCTCACGGAACAGTGTCTTCTAGCTCCTTCTCACAAAAGGCTTTTATTCTTTTGGCCGAGACTGGGTATCAGGCACCTTAAAGGTGCTGGGTGTAAAGAAAAGCGAAGGGAGCTGTGGGTGCTCTGGTGACCCCCCTCTTTGATGTGGTCCCCCGGGGACAATGACCATGGTAGGGTGACGAGGACCAAGGAGCCATCCCAGCCCCACTGCCCTCATGGGGGCCTCACCATCCAGCGGAGCCACAGGCTGGTCTCACTTGCTGTGCGCAGGGTCACGTTGGCGGGGGCCATGTCAGGGGGTGCCTGGAGGGTCTGGATCTTTCTAGAAGGCTGGCTGGGGGGGCTGGTGCCCACGATGTTCACCTGGCGCATTCGGAAGCTGGGGTGGGGGAAGGGAGCGAGCAGAGTGATGAGGGCAGGACCCCAGGGCCAAAGCCCGGCCGGGCCTGGGCAGCCCCCGCATCCGGCCCTGTTACCTGTAGTAGGTGAAGGGGTTGAGCTCGGGCACCTCCATGGAGCGGGCGTCCGGCTCGTTGGGGAGCTGGTGGACCAGCAGCCACTCCTCTCCCTCCCCGACCACGCCTACCTGGAAAAGGGAGACACTCAGACCTGCTCGGCTTGTGCGGCTGAGATGTTCTGTGCCCCAGGTTCTCGCAGGTGAAGTCCTGCCCACGGAAGGTCTTGATTCCATCCCGGGGCTCACCCGGTGGGCCCCAGATGGGGTCACCACCTTTCCAGGCCCTGAAGCATGACTTCAAGCATGAGCCCAGGCCACCTTGCATCAGAAGCTGCTGCAATGCTTCCTAGAAACCCACCCCGGGGTCCTGCCATAGACCTAGCCCATCAGAATCCCTGGGGTTGGTACCCGGGAATCTGGGTATTTAATGAGCTCCCGGGTGGAGCCAACGCGGAGACTGGCCACTTACGGGGGTGTGGGCCACAGCGGTGTATTTCTGCAGGCCGCCAGTCTGCGGCCAAGGGAGCAGACTGCATGGGCTGCGGGTCCCCTGGCATCAGGGTTTACCTGGGCCTCCACCAGCCAGCGGGAGATGGAGGTTTTCCCGTCGTAGCCCGGCTTGAACTGCAAGGTCACGGAGCGGGGGCCGATGTTGGAGATGCCCAGGTTGGTGGGGGCCCCGGGGAGTTCTGCAACACAGGGTGGGAAAGGAGATCCGCTGAGGACAGGGTCTTTCCACATGGACTAGGCCTCCGGACCGGGGGCTGTGTGTCACCCTTTTCTAGAAGCCTGGTGGAAGGAGCTGGGCCGAGGCTTCCGTCCTCTGACAGTCTCCTTCCTGCATCCACGGCTCTGTGTGTCCTGACCAGGCGCCCGAGGCAGGGTGGGCGCTGGGAGGGCCCCCAGAGCCACAGGGAGGCTGACTGGGCCGGGGAACGGGGGCTGGGCATGCAAGGGCTTCCCGACAGAATCTTCTCTCCATCTATATGCACGGTCCCTCTCAGCCCTCCCAAACCCAATAATGGCTGAGCAAGATCAGGAGGAGGCTGGTGGAGGAGGCAGCCCCTAATTTCTGCCCAGGAACCTTTGGAATCAGGATGAATAGAAAGAGTAGAGACTCTGGAAGTCAGACTGTCTTGGGCTGGCCTCTAACGTCACTGCTTCCACGCTGTGTGTCTTTGGGCTCGTCACCTAACCTTTTTGAGCCTCCGCGTCCTCCTCGGTGGAACGGCGATGGTATTATCATCCACCTCAGGGCTGCTGTGAGGACTAACTGAACTGATGCAGATACAGCACTTGGCTCTAGGCACAATCATGTGTTGGTGTTTTCAATCAGGTGCGGTCGCCCGAATCAGCTCTGGGATCTCCGCCGTCTCGGGAGCGGGGTCGGGGGGCAGGTTGAGGGCTTCTGGCTGGGTCCCATAGGCATAGACTTACAGACCCAGCCAGGACGATGTGGTTACCTAGTCCACCTTCCACAGATACAGATGGGGAAACCGAGGCACAGAGGGGCGACTTGGCTTGCTCAAGATCGCACAGTTCAGCAGAAGCAGGGCTGAGACTAGAGTTCAGCTTGTTCTTCCTACCAGGTTCTCAGATGATCCCCACCTTAGGCTACCCCTTTCCCAACCAACGCTTCCCCCGGAGGGGATCCCGCTTGGACTTTCTGGGCGACCGTGAGAATTCTTCCCCTGAATCAGAGAGAGCATGGCTCCACGCGGAACCTGGTGTAGGATGGGACTGGATGAGACGGGGATGGGGAGGTGTCCTCTGGGGGGCTACGCTTTTCTGAGAGCCACAGGGGGAAGCAGCAGGAACCCCACCCAGCCTCCATCCAGAGACCTGGGGTCATGAGCTGTAAGCCTGCTCTGGGGGGAGCACAAGACACCATGGACCCAAGGCAGGGCAGAGCTCTGGGGGAGGAAAGCCAGTGTTCCTGAGCAAAAGGGAAGCCTCTTGGTCAGGAGGAGGACCCCAAGAGGCCAGAAGTCCTGCCCTGTGAGCGGGCACCCACCTGGAGGCACCCCAGAGGAGATGGTTGACGCAGACACCTGGCCCTGGCCCTTGGCGGTCATGGCGGCCACCTCGATGGTGTAGGTGGTGAGCGCGGTGAGGCCCGTGACGCGGTACTCCAGGGTCACGTTGGGTAGGTAGTGGGTCACGCGGGTGTTGGTTCGGTTGTACTCCTCCCAGGATATCCGGTACCCTAGGGAGTGCCCCCAGGGGGCGCGTGAGCTTGGTGTGACCAAATGCTGGCTTTGACCTTTCCGCACTGCTTGGGCTGGGAGCAGTGGGGTCACGGGAGCTGGGAACCTCGTCTCTGGGGCCCCAGGTATACCTTGGGTGGGATGACCCTGTTGGGTGGGGACCGTAGGACGGAGTGAGACTTATGGCAGCTGCTTGAGGCCTGTGGTGGAGGCTCGGGGACGTGCCACAGAGCAGAGGGGCGGAGAACCTCCCCTGAGTACTTTTTAAGAAAGAGTGGCCTTCTGGGAGGTTCTGGATGAACACCGGTCAGCAGGACAACAGGATGGACTGGACGACCCTGTCCTCTCACCCCTGGGGCTCAGGACGCCCACCTGTAACCCTTACCTGTGAGGATGCCATTCTTCTCTCCCGGCTCTTGCCAGCTGACCTTCAGGGACGTGTCCAGGATTTCACTGAAGCTCAGGTGTCCCACAGGACCCGGCACTGTACCCCAAAAGGACCCCCCCACCAATGCACATTAGAGCTAGCGAGAGGCCACTGTCTGCAGGACAGCCCGCGTCCTCCAGGGGCACCCCAGGATGGAAGACAAGGCCGGGATCGGCCCGTACCTGGAGTGCTCAGCCTGGTTCTCGGGGAGGGGGAGTGGCTGGGGAGGGCGGCAGGGACGGCAGGGGTGGGGTGGTGCCTACCATCCTCATGGGTGCGCACCAGCTGGGGGGTGCTCCGAGGCCCGTCGCCGGGAGTGGTGAAGCAGAGAACGGAGGTGAAGTACTCGGTGAACTTCTTCAGGCCAGACACGAAACCCACGTGGATGCTGTCTTGGAAGTTGGGCCGGGCAGTCACCATGGTAACCTCCTCTTCCTGCTCCGGCTCCCAAGCAATCAGCTGGGGAGAGACCAGCAACTCAGGCAGGGCAGCAAGAATGTTCCAGAAGAGGCCGAGGGCTCTCCCGTAGTCCAGGCCGATGGACAGAGCCCAGCTTCCTAGGGTTCCCTAAAGCTTTCTCTGTCTGGGCGAGACAGGGTTTCCCTCGGAGTTTCCCTACAGAGCTGCCATTTCCACTAGTGCTTTCAACGTGTCCCAAGCTGGACTTTCAGTCCGAGACCCGACCTGGAGGTGGGGTGTCGGCGAGGAAAGCCTAGTCTGGGGACAGCGCGGCTTTTCTGCCTGACTTCCGTGCCGCACACGTCCCCCACCTGGGACGCACCCGCTTCTCGCCTCCCCTTCCTTCTCTTCTTGATCTGTGCCCTCACACTCCTGCTTTCTGGGCCCTTCATCTGTCTCCAACAATGACAGCTGGTCTCAGAGAGTTCCTCGTTCATTTGAAGTTGATTAACTAGCAATTAATGGTGAAAAGCAACAGTTGATGAGTTTTAATAAGCACGGGTATTTATAGATATAAAACAATAGCAGGCTGATGTCTCCTGATTAACTCGCCCCTATAACAATGCTTCAGCCTCTCCTTTTTCGTGGCTGCATGTTTATAAAGGATGTTTGGAAATTTAATTGGTATTGTGAAAAGATAGCCTATAGCAAGTTAATTAGACACTAATTAGACCCTAAAAATACTAATCAGAAATACTAAGTGGCATTTAATAAGTATGTTAAATATCTCCTTATTTTGGTTATCTTGTTTCAGAGCAATTAAATTGCCGAACTTCTTTGGAGTAGATTAAGAAACAAGTTTAATGTTTTAATTTAATTTAATTAATGTAAATTTGAATTAATTACGCCAATAGAATTAATTGTGTGGTCTGTTCCCCAGCAAGTGCAAAATCTGGGTAAATATTATTTTATTGGGTTTAGGCCAATTATAATCACTACCATTATTACAGGAATAAAGGACAAAGAATATCTTTACAGGTGCCTTAAAATACGATCACTGGGAATTGGCTCCAAAAATGACCCCAGAAATGCACAGGGTTGTGTGGTTTCCTGAATGACGACTTCTTCGTCTTACGGCTCCAGGCCTGAAGCCCAAGATGGCAGAGGGATGGAGGCAGCCTTGAAACAGTTACTCTGGGATGTCAGCCCCTTGTCATTCTCTAGCTGTGTCTGCAGAGGAGGAGGCCCAGTGTTAAGAGGTCTCTCCCCCAGGCCAGGAAGACTACAGACTTGCCTCCTGCACCTCCTGTTCCCTGAAAGGAGAGGGGCTCAGGGCAGCCCAGGGCTACCGTCGGACGAGCTCATACTCTGCGTCAGGCACTGGGGTAAGTCTGTCGCCCGCCAGCCCCACCGCATCCTCACAGTGGGGACTGGATGGACGTCACTGCCCTGTGCTGTTGCGGGAAGGGAACTGAGGACCACAGAGACTGAGGCCTGGCTGGTGCACACGGTGCTGTCAGAGGCTGGCTTCACATCTGTGGGCCTCCCTCCCGCCCTGCAGATCCCGGATGAAGGCCTCTGCCTCCCGAGGTACACACGGCTCCCAGGTGAGCGTCGGAGTTCCTCTTTGCTGTCTGCATCTCTGATCTTGTCACTTAGGTTCCATGTTCATTTACTCTATTGGGCCATTATCCTCGGAGTCGAGGCAGACTGGGCCATTGTGAGCATGGCTGGGGGGTGTGGGTGCCCATGGGCTTGGGGAACAGCACCAGATCGAGGATCCTGGGCCTCTGCTTTGGAAAGCACAGGAGAGGAAGAAGAACAGAACCCAGCTCTGTTCCTTACTGTGTGACTCTGGGAAAGTCACCCAGCCTCTCTGAGCCTCAGGCTATTATCGGGGACGGTGAGAGCTGCCTTGCTGGCTGCTGGGAGGAGAGATGAAGTGATGTGGCTTTTGTTTCTGATGGAGGCGATGTGTTATGGGGATGAGAGGGTAGGGGGGTATATGCAGCCTGCTAGCTGCTGGAGGAAAGGAAAAAGTAGAGGAAATTCTCTCCTTCCTTCTCCTTTTGTCTTTCCCCCATCTCTGTCTCTTTGCATGTGACATTCTGGAAGGATAGGCAGGATATTAACAACAGTGGTTACCAGGAGTAAGGAGAGTTCCGGAATATTCTGGAAGGATAGGCAGGATATTAACAACAGTGGATACCAGGAGTAAGGAGAGTTCCGGAACATTCTGGAAGGATAGGCAGGATATTAACAACAGTGGTTACCAGGAGTAAGGAGAGTTCCGGAATATTCTGGAAGGATAGGCAGGATATTAACAACAGTGGATACCAGGAGTAAGGAGAGTTCCGGAATATTCTGGAAGGATAGGCAGGATATTAACAACAGTGGTTACCAGGAGTGGGGAGAGTTCTGGAACATTCTGGAAGGACAGGCAGGAAATTAACAACAGTGGTTACCAGGAGTGAGGAGAGTTTTGGGGTTGGGTGGGTGGGACAGGCAGATGAGGAACTAAAGTGCAATGGAGGATTCCTGCTACACATTTATCTTTTTACTTTCGTTGGCTTTTGAATCATGTAAATACGTTTCCTGTTTAAAAAATTAAATTAAAAGAATTTTTAAAATTCATGGAAGGATTTGGCAGTAGCAGGGAAATTATATATACATTTATCCATTGATCCAGCAATCTCCTTTCTATGAATCTATTCCAAAGCGAAATGTGAAGAATATGAAAAGATAGATGCACAAAGATATCCACTGCAGAGATGTTCATTATAGTAAAAGTCTGGAAACAACCCAAATGTCACTGCTGGGGAGCTGCCTGACCAAACTGGAAACGTAACGTGGAAACCAAACGTGGAAAGCCATGCCATGGAGTCCAACACAGATGTTGACAAGGAAACCAGAATCTCTATATTCCTAAGGTGCAATCCCCGGGATATAATGCAAATAAAGAAGCAAGACGGAGAAAATGTAGAGTGTCCTTTATCGAAGAATGTTATCGAAGTAACATTTATACATGTTTGCATTTGCTTATGTTCAAGAAATGAAAGGAAAAACCAAACCAACCAAACAAAAAGAAATCAAACCTATGGGGGAGGGAAAGGAGAATTCAGGCTGATTTTCTCCGAACGTACTTTGTATATCTAACTTTGGAACCGCGTAACTATGTTCCATAATTATAGAAGAAAATTAAATTAAAAAATCAATCCCTAAAAATCGAAACCAAAATGAAACAAATCGACCCAGCGCTGTATTGAACTGTAGCAAACTTACACAGAGAGAAACTATTTCTGGAGACTTTGTAGCCCTGGCAGGGGAAGGACGTCCCCAGCGGGATACGCCTCAGGAACAGAAAGCGCTGCAAATCACCTGCCACGATCTTTGGTCCTCAGCATGGTGGGATGACTGTTCGGAGACGGTTGTGGGTGTTTTGGGGATAAAGTAGGCAGGTAATTACGTTGGTGTTGTAGGAACTGGATTTTCGGTATGGAGGAAAGAGAGACAAAGACCTATAAGATGATTAAAGAGCTTATAGTCCTGAAATTGAATTGAAGTATCTGTATGTGTCTTATCTAAAAAGGAGGAGGAGGAGAAGCATTTCCGAGCTGTCCATTAACAGAGCCTAGAAATGGCCTCTGGTGTTAGCTGGTGTTAAGGAGAGCCTTCAGGGCCTAGGCTGTGGTATCTATCATTTCCCACCGAAAAGAGCAAGACTGCCTGAAGTCACGGCTGATCCCAGGGACACACGGGGCAGGAACTGGAGACAGCTTGAACCATCCTATCAGCCTACTGGGGCCCTGTTAAAAGGATTCAGCAACCAAAGAGGCCAACGATGGGCCCATCTGGCATCAACACGAATAATGAAACCTACAAGATGAGTTAACAATGCTTGAGTACATAATAATTTACCAACAATTAAACAAAAAATTGTCCTCCTCTCCCCCATCCAAATTCACCTGTCACTTTAGAAGATGCTAAGGAATGGCATTCCTGACTCTGAAAATTGGTAGGCGATGGAGAAGGACAGAGTTTTGACCAGGATTTTCCTAGATGAACGGAATCTTCAGGTAAGCAAAGAGTTGGTAAGGGGGAAATTTCTTTTTACTGGAAACTGTTTCTGCTAATACATCAAGGAGAAATTATAATATTTGACCGTCCCCCTTTTGCAGCCCTACTGAAATAACAGGTCACACAGGGTGGTCGGTGGTCACCACGCGATAGTAAGAGAGATAGCCAGACCTTAGGCCTTCTGATGTTAAGGGCACAGCACCATTTAAGAAACAATATTTTGGGGGGGGTGGGACCACGAAATCACTAAACCTGAATTTGATCAAACCTCTAGTTTTAAGTTCCAATTTGCTGCGAACATAGCATTCACAGGCCTGTGTTAAATGACCCCACAGAGAGGCAACTGGCAAAATCCAGGCTGTGGAAAATTCTATAGGGCAAATGATTACGTTTCTTGACTAGATAAATTACAAGAAAAAGAGAGTGAGAAAGGAGAGAGAGAGACAGAGAGACTCTTAGATCAGCCAAGACCCAAAAGAACACTGAACCAGTTGCCATCGTGAGGACCTCATTGGGATCCTGAAGCAAATACAGCCACTAGTTGAAGAAACCAGGCCCAATGGCATATCCGATGACATCAAGGGGACCGGTGATATTTTTAGGCACGATGATGACAGTGTGGGTACTGTGGTTGTGTCTGAAACAGAGGCTTTATGATACTTCTTGGCAGAACTGTTTATGGATGAAATGATACAGGGGCCTGGGATTTGCTCAACAATATTCCAGGGCAGAGTCGGAGGGTCGGGAACAGACAGAACACATTTGGCCACGAGCTGGGAATTGTTAAAGCTGGGACGCGTTAGGGTCTTCTAAAGTTATTACTGTTTTCCCTCTTCTTTGGGAAATGTCTGAACATTTTTAAAAATTCCAAGGTTGGGAGGGGGGGAGTCCATTCACATTGGAGGAATGCAAAAGGCCACGCCCTGCCGTTTTCTCCCTGTGATGCTGAAGGCCGGGGCAGCAAGAAACAAAATCCCTGCTTGAATCCATTTGTATTTAGAAAAAATAAAAAAATAAAAAAAAAATAAGGCATAGTTATTATAGTTAAATCGTAGGACACCTTTAAAAAAATTTTCATCTGCCTATTTATTTAGAAAAAGAGAGAGAGCATGTGAGTGAGCAAGGGGAGGGACAGAGGAGAGGCAGAGAGAGAATCCTTTAAGCAGGCTCCCTGCTGATCCCACGACCTGAGATCACGACCTGAGCCGAAATCAAGAGTCAGATGCTTCCCTGACTGAGCCCCCCGCCCCAGGGGTCCCGACACATTTTCTTTTTAAAGCAAGAGATATAGGCGCTGAAATTTGAATCGGAGCCTTGCAGTTGCTCTGGCTTTGAACAAGTTACTTGCCTCTCGTGCCTCAGTTTCCTCCTCTGTGAAATGGGGTGAGGAGAAGACTTCCTTCTTCTGAGAGAAGAATGCAAGGCAGGCCAAGCTGTCCTACGCACAAAATCCCTGGGCTGTTCATGCCCACGGATGTTTTTAAGGACAAGCCATGGGTGCGGGGCACGAGGCAGACCTGGAAATCACGCGGGCTTCCGCAGCTTCCTCCTGCTCTGTCCGGGTCATGGCCCTGACAGTCCTGGCTATATGGCCCACCAGGAGCCACCTGCCTTAGAAGTCTGCAGCCTGGCCCCATCCTCCCCACCCCCAGTTTGTGAAAGAAAACTTAGAATTGGCAGCAAGAAGCTAATTGTTCCCAGCTCAGCTCCTCTGCTTCTCAGCGCTGTTCGAGCCTCCCCTTCCCTCCCCTGCCTCCCCCCAGAGTCCCAATTAGGAGGCTTTCGGGCCGGCCAGCCAGTCAGCCAGTGTTCAGCAGCAGTCCCCTGCCCCAGGACAGCCCTGCGCGGCCCTGGCACCCTGTCTTCCCCGGAGCAAGAGGGCCGTAGCAGGCCCGTACCCGGCTCTAGACCGTCCCTCCTTTATTTGCAACACCAGCAGAAAATTCTGGGGGTGATTTACACTCCATCCTTTCTGCCCAAGCCACCCTTTTCTCTCAGGAATAACGGCTAAGGCTGCGAGTCCTAGAAATCATCTGGACTGTCCCGCACATGCAGCTTTGGAGCAGAGTGAGTGCAGGAACCTTCTGGAAGTGTCGGCGGTCATCATGAGTCCCTGGATCCCTGGGCTCCAAGCCAGAGGCCGCAGGGTTTCTCCTTCATGGCCTGCTTCCCATGGCACACCCCTCCCACATCTGGAGGGGGCCGGCTGCCTCCTCCCACCTGCCCCAAGCTGCACACGGTGCATTAGGTGATCGGTCTTCTGTTCTTTTACAGGGGGCTGGCAGGGTACTCCCTGCAGGGTGGGAGCAGAGACCGGGGCATGGGAGCAAGGTCCGGGATCTTGGAGGGGAGGGCTGAGACGTCCTGACTTGTGCGGTTATAATGACAGCAGATTCACAGCTGCCACAGGACCCCCCGCCCATGTTACCAATACCAGGATTGAATGGCACCTGCTACCATTACTGCTAAGTTCGTTGTCACACGCTGACCTGCGTCCCCCCAACTCCCCAAACTCACATGTTGAAGTCCTAACCCCCAGGGCCTCAGGAGGGGACTATATTCGGACAGAGGGTCTTTAAAGAGGCAGTGAAGTTAAGATGAGGTCAGTAAGGGGGTCGCAGTCCAGTGTGAGCAGTGTCCTTTCAAGAAGAGGCTGGGATGCACACAGAGGAGGGACCACACGTGGACACCGGGAGAAGGTGGCACCTATGCACCAAGGACAGTGGCCTCGGAGGGAATCAGCCCTGCCCAGACCTGGATCTCAGACTTCCAGCCTCCGTAAGTGGGAAGACAAAAATTTTTGTTGTTGGAGCCGCCTGGACGGTGGCACCTGGTTAGGGCCCCTGGCTCGGGCAAACGTGTCTCTGCAAGGTACTTCTGTGCGTGTCACTGAGCCCAGTGAGTTACGGATATTGTCTCATTCAGTCCTCATGCGCCCCTAAGGAGTAGGCCTGAGTATCGTCCTCATGCACGCATGAGGGGAGGGGACGTTATTCTGGTTTTCCTGCATCTAGAACGGAGCTTATAGGAAGACTCGACAAACATGAAGGAGCAGGGCTCAGACAGATTGTAGGACGTGTCTAGGGAGCCGGCGAGAGGCAGAGCCAGAGCCTGGATTCTAGCACACATCTGTCACAGTCCCAGTCCTGTGTCCTTAACCACACTCTCAGCGGGGTCAAGTGCAGCCCAAGGACACGTGTGGGTCTAGGAAGGCTTGGCAGGAAGAAGCAGATTCTGGATTTTTCTGGGGCCGCGGCTATGCCCAGGTGTTCCTAAGCCTGAGACAAATGTGGTTTGCTTATAGCCCAGTCTTCCCGAGAAAGCTCCTCCGCACGGGGTCACAGGCTGGGCAGTATCCTGGCCCCCTCACAGCCTGGAAGGGGCCGCATGCCCTTTACCTTGATCACGTGTCGTCTGCTTGGCTTGAACCAATGATTTCAGAAGCACAGGGGGTCCCTCCCCTCCTCCCCGCTATTTGGCCTGCGGCCTCCCTCAGAGCTCAGAGAATCCCCAGCCTTCCTCCGGGGGCCGCGGGGAGGCCTCACGCACCTTGTAGCCCTGGTTGATGCCGTTGATGAACTGGGGGCTGGGGGCATTCCAGGTGAAGCGGATGGTTGTGGAGTTGGTGGCTTCCGCGTGCACGTTGCCAGGAGGGACGGTGGGGACTGAGGAGAGCAGAGGGACAGGGCGGGGGATGGTAGAGGGGGTAGAGTCAGTCTTGGGCATTAAGCAGAGGAATAACAAAGGCAGGGGTCTGCTCTGCCCTGCCCTCTCCCCCTTTGCGTGGACTCGAGGTACCCTCTTTCTCTCGATCAGTCTGGGTGTCAGTACACGCGCCTGGCCCACTCATGGGCTACAGACAAACAGAAGTGATGGATGGGAACGTGCTTGGGGAAGGTCGTTCTGCACAACCCTCGAAGCCAGCTGTTTCATGATCCAGGTGACGTGGACCCTGAAGAAGGTCCCCGTACTCCCGAAGCCTCTGCCTTCCTCATGCTCCCCCACAACTCCCCTGCCCCTTGGCACCCTCCCGCCCTACGGTGTAGCCAGGCACAGCGGGCCACAGCTCAGGACTGGGGGTAACCGGTGCCGTGGCCGAGGCGGGACTGGACAGGTCCAGGACTGATAGGCACGGGCCAGGGAGGGAGAGAGAAAGCACCAGCTCCTCCACGGTCACGATCCCCACCCACCTCCCTGCAGTGTCCACTCGGCGACTTTGCTGCTGTAGACACCCAGACCGGCACTGTTGTAGGCGGCCACCTCGATCTCGTAGTTGGTCCAGATGATGAGGTCCTCCAGCAGCAGATTGTTGACGTCAGCGTCTGTGATGTTCTTAAACTGGTACCCGACGGGCAGCCCGGCCAGGCAGTACCTAAGGGGAGGGAGGAAGGCAGGGGGTGGCGGGCTGGAGACAGCCTGATGGGCACATGCCCAGGAAACCACGTGTGATGGTGCGAATGTTCCATATGCCGTCCAATATGGCCGTCCAACATGGCCGTCCAACATGGCAGCCGCTCTTGGGCGTGGCTGCTGAGCCCTTGAAATGTGGTTGGTATAGCCGGGAACGTGGGTTGTATTTAAATTAAATAATCACAGGAGACCAACGGCTATCTCCCTGTACAGCACAGGTCCAGAGGACGTGTCTGTACTATTTGATGGGTTTGGACACTGGAGAGATTAGCTAACCATGGAAGCTAAGAGTTTCTGGGCAGAGCACACTGGTCTCACCTAGGAGGGGTCATCGATGGAGAGCCAGGTCCAAAGGCTGGGCTCACTTTCTTTGTCCCTCCAAAGGAGTGCCTCCCTCTTTTGACAGTCACTGACTTAGGTGGAGAGAACAAACTTGAGCTACCTACTCTACCAATTTCTACTGGAAAAAGAACACATGATAATACAGAAGTGGGTCTGTATGGACAAAATCTGGGGGGATGGTTAGATCATCGGAGAACCACAACCCAAATGTTATTGGAAAATTAGAGGCTCCAGCTTATTTTGATGTGTTACAAGACCCTGTAACAATGGTCCTCAGTGGCTTATCATGCATCAGAAATACCCAGAGGGCTTGCAGAAATCCAGGTTGCTGGGCCCACTTCTAAGTTTTCCATGATCAGGTATAGGACTTGAGAGTTTGCAGTCAAATTGAGGCCGTTGTTGGTCTAGGGAACACCCTTTGAGCACCACTCGCCATTAGGGTTCACCGAAAACCCACAATAAAATTAACGGATCGTGGAGTGGTCAAGTCAACCATAATGCCCTCCAGATCTGGGACATGCTGGAGCTGGAGAGCGCACACATACAGGAAAGAAATGCACATTTTGCAGCCTGCCAGAATTCAGCATACTGATGGATGCTCAGGAACTTCAACTTTATGCTAATTTGAATTTACGACCTCCAATTAGTAGCACTTAATAACTCAGTTAGAGGTTATCAGTGAAATACCCTTGGTCAAGTGTAGACATAAAAGTTTCCATAACTGGGCTTCATTTTGCGATAAGGACCACCAAAGGAGGTCTACCGTTTGACCAGCCCTTGGTTCAGTATGGTGGCTTCAGATGGAGTATTCTTGGTTTCCGGGGTGGTTGGCCCGTTGGAGTTACCTGTCTCCCTGTGCCTTTCCTGTGAAGCCCTGACGTGTGGCTGACCTGCCTATCCACACAGCCTTGAGGACATTACACTGTACCTCCTCTCTCAAGCACTCCCATTAGTTTTCCAAGACCCTGCCTTCTGGAAGTTCCTCTACAGATCTAACCCGAGTCCTTCCTACAAGGGCAAAGTCATTTCTTGTCGCGTGGTGGTCCCTGTGAGATGGAGAAGGACCTGTCGTGACTTGGCTGTTTTCCCATCCACTCCAAACCCTCCCCCGGGGTGGGGGCTGTCCCTCCTTTCCCCAGGGAAGAGGGGACACCTACCTGATGACGTAGCCCTTGAGAAGGCCATTCTGGTGGCTCTCGGGAGGCGGCTGCCACTGGATCATGATGGACTGATTGGTCCGGCCGCTGGCGATGACATTCTGCGGGGGGGCTGTGGGGGGCTCCTCGGGGAGGGAGACCCTGGATAGGAAAATATCAAGAGTGGGTGGTCTTTCCACTCTTAGTCTCGAGGGCAAATACAGGAGTTTAACGGGATAAGGGGAGGCTGCTCGGTTCCTGGATGACTCTGCACAGTTGCTGTGTGCTTTTGGGCAAGTCACTTTACCTCTCTGAGCTTGCTCCTTTATCTTTTAAAGAAGTATAATAAACCTCCACTTGCCTGCTTCCTAAAACTAGTTGAGGCTCAAGGACACCATGTATGGAATCGTTTCAAAAAACACCACAAAGCCCCAGATGTGTTTGTGTCTGTGCAGCTCAGGGACATGGGCCTCAGTTTCGCGGATGTCAGAGAAGCTGCTGTGGGGGCTGATGAGGTCTTGAGTCCTCCGGTATTTCAGAAGCAGGAGTGTTCAACACTTGCAGGCTGGTGGTGCTGTGTGATGAGGCTTCCTTTTCTGCCCAGCTGAGCTCCAAGCTGTGGGCAGGGCAGGCCAGGTGGGGCTGGGGACGCACGTGGTGGGGGGGGGCCCATCCCCCATTTCCAGAAGCGAGCGTCACCGCATGTCTTTCTCTGGCACTGCTGGGGGACGCAGTGTTCCACTGCGGTGTGCCGTTCGCCCAACTGACACGCGCCCATTAAAACCAGAAATTAATTATTTCTGATGGATGTCTCTCCCTTTCAGTTTATTTTTATGTTTTTTCTTTCTGACGGATAGCTTTCCAAAACGTACTGCGCACTCCCATGTCTTTGTAAAGCCTGCGAGCGAGGGTGATTTAACCTTTTTCTTCGTGACTCGGGGCTATTAGTGTGAAGATTCATCAGGAAGATGAATCAGGGCTTGAAGTGAAGCTTGAAGATCCGTAGAAAGTGGAGGGTGGTTTCCCCGACACTTGGAGGCTTTGTGTCGTCGGGATTTTGTAGTTCTGAAGGGCTGGGGCCGCGGCCACTTTGCTCCCAGCAGCCCTCAAGGTCTACACACAGCCGGGCACATAGTAGGTGTTCAACAAACAGTGAGGGAATAAATCCTCCCTGCCAGGCTGTTACCTGCCCCCCTCGCTTTCCTGTTAGGGTGTCACGACCCTCGTGGCATCCCCCTCGTGAGAGTCACAAAGACTCCAGCCCACTGGAACTGTGGCAGAACCAAGTGATCGATTTAAGCCAGATGTCCGCGTACAAACACACCTAAGAGAGTCTTTTCAAGAGCCAAGTACATTCTTGGTTCCTTTGTAAAAATATCAGTTGATGATATATGTGAGTGTTTATTTCTGGGCTCTCTATTCTGTTCCATTGGTCTAAGTGTCTATTTTTATGCCAGGATCATGCTGTTTTGATTACTACGGCTTTCGAGGATAGTGTGAAATCAGGAAATGGGATGCCTCCAGCTCTGTTCTCAGGATTGCCTTGGCTACTCAAGGTCTTTTGTGGCTCTGTACACATTTTAGGATTTTTTTTTTTTTTCTAATTCAGGAAAGATGCCACTGGGTAACACTGACAATTTAACAATAGTAATTCTTCTCAGTGGGGAAAGGGTAGTCTCTCCAATTCATGGTGTGGGGAAAACTGGACAGCCACGTGCAGAAGAATGAAACTGGACCCCCATCTTACACCACTCACAAAATAAACTCAAAATGGATTAGATTTAATTGTAGGACCCTAAACCATAAAACTCCTAGAAGAAAACATGGGGAAAGGCTCTTTGACATTGGACCGGGCAGTGATTTCTGGATATGACAACAAAAGCACAAGCAAGAAAAGCAAAAGTAAGTTAAGTGGGACCTTAGCAAACTGAAAACCTCCTGCCCAACAAAAGAAACACTCCACAAAATGGAAAGCCCACACGCTGAATGGGGGAGAACATCTGCAAGCCCCAAGTCTGATAAGGGGATAATATGCAAAACACATAAAGAACACATACAACCCCAGAGCAAAAAAAAGAAAAACAACCCAATTCAAAATGGGCAGAAGATCTGCATCGGCATTTTTCCCACGAAGACCCACAGATGACCAATAGGTACGTGAAAAGATGCTCGGTGTCCCTCAACATCAGGGAAACGCACATGAAAACCACAATGAGATACCACCTCCCACCTGTCCCAACGGCCATCATCGAAAAGACAAGAGGTAACAGGTGTTGGTGAGGACGTGGAGAAAAGGAATCCTTGGGCACTGGGGGTGGAGATGCAAACTGGTGTTGCCACCGTGGAAAACAGGATGGCGCTCCCACAAAAAATGAAAGGCAGAACTACCGAATGGTCCAGCTGTCCCACTTCTGGGTATCTGTCCATCCAAAGGAAATGAAAATAGGATCTTGAAGGGACACCTGCACCGCCATGTTCACTGCAGTATTAGCCACAGCAGCCAAGACACGGAAGCACCCCAAGCCTCCGTCCACGGAGGAGTGGACCAGGAAGATCTGGTATATGTATACAGCGGCAGAGCATTTAGCCAGGAGGAGGAGGAGATCCTGCCATTTCCCACAACATGGATGGACCCTGAGGGCACGATGCTAAGTGAGATAGAGTCAGACGGAGAAAGACAAGTACTGTACGATCTCACTCATATGGAATCTAAAAAAGCTGAACTTAGCCAGAGTGGAGAGTGGTAGTTACCAAGGGCGGGTGGGTGGGGGAGACTGGGAGTCAGTGGTTGAGGGCACAAACGTCCAGTGATAAGATTAGTAAGTTCTGGGGATCTGAAGAGGAGCACGGTGATTGTAGCTAAAAAGACTGTATCATATACTTAAACGTTGCTCAGAAAATAGATCTTAAATATTCTCGCCACTGCAAAGAAACGGTGATTTTGCGATGGGACAGAGGGGTTAGCCAACACCACGCGGTGATTCTGTTGCACTGTGTAGATCAGCATCTGTCCACCTTACACTCCACCATGTTCTGGGTTGACGGTACCTCAATAAATCTGGAAGAATTAAAAAGAAACCCGGAAGAGGGTTTCTCTTCTCCCACAGCTTGGGGGCGTGGATTTGTGTCGCTTTCACTCTGACCTTCCATCCTTTGGGGCTGAGGTGGTCAGAAGGGCCTCCTACATAAGTGGGTCTTCCCAGATGATGCTTGAAAATGGATGACCCTCTGCTTTTAGTTAATTTTCATCACTTTGCAGAATCTTCGCTGAACGCTTACTAGGATCTGGCATTGTGCAAGTCATTGGTCACAGAGACCCGTGTGGGTCCATGGCCCCGTATACCCATGGCCACGTGACAGTGACGGCGTCTGTGAGGAGCTACAGGTAAGTCTTTGAACTTGGCCAGCTCCCAGGGAGGGGACCACTAACTCCGGTGGGGGCTCATCCCACACCAGGCACCGCTTACAGTGCCTCCCTTGTCACTTCCCGTCCTCCTGTGGCGTCCCTGTGAGGCAGTGGTCTGGGTCTGCGCTCAGCTAGGCCCCACGATGCCACATGGGACTCGGCTGTAGGTCCCCTCAGACCCTCCCTTCGATGGAGTCACCCAGAGCCCCTCTGGAAGAACACTGACCCCCCTCACCTCTCCGTGTCCTTGCTGAACTGTCCCTTCCCCACGTCGTTGACTGCACAAAGGCGGAACTGGTAGGAGCGTGCCGGCACCAGGCCCTTGACCATCACCGAGGTAGCCTCGGGGTCCACACTGGCCAGGAGCACCGTCCAGGGGGCATCTACGAGGACAGAGGGTGCAGGCGGAGGGGGACAACCCTGGAGGCCCCGCTCCCTACCCCATTCTAGCAGAGGACAGCCTCCTGGACTTGGTCCACTAGAGGCTGGTCATGTCATTTATCTGGGTCCCCTTAGCCCACCTGTCCCGGGGGGCTGGAATGTCCTGGGGAGGAAGCAAGGGCTCACAGGACTGGAGATGATGCACCTGCATCATCATCCAACCCCCCCCCCCCCCCCCCCCCCCCCCCCCCCCCGTGCCAACTGATGAGCTCCAAGGCAAACTGTATTTAAAACATCATTCAAATGAGGTCTGCTAATTTCCGGAGTTCACAGCTTGGGGTCTTGGAGGATAAAAAGCAAAAACTCGCCACTGCCTGGGGGGCTCTGGAGTGGCAGGCCCTGCGTGTCCCCCCCCCCCCCACAGCGATCCTTATGCCACTGTCACAATGACCGGGGGGAGGCACGGGCCAATGCGCATTTCTCAGGGAAGCTGCAGTTTCCAGAAGGCCTGCTCAAAGGCACGGGACTGGGAAGCAGGGGAGCTGGAGCCAGGCCCCAGGCCAACTCCCCGAGTCCGTGCTCCCCGCTGGCTGGGGCGGGGAGGCTTACTGTTCTCCGACATCTCCAGGATGTAGCGGAGCAGAGGGCTGTTGCCGTCGAAGGGCTTGGCCCACGTCAGGTTGATGGCCCGTCTCTCTGCGGTGCTGAGGGTCGCCACGGGGTGCTCGGGGGCGTGAGGCAGCTGCCTGGGGGAGAGATATGGTGGGGTCACCTGTGAAGCCCGGAGTCAGGGGACACACAAGTGCCTGGGATTCAGACTGAACATCACAACTGCCTGTGCTCAGCCATCGGCCTTCGGCCTGGAGGCTCTGGGGACCGCCTCCCATCCCCCCTACCGCCTCCCACCCGGTCCAAAGCCATATCCAGAGTCCCCAGCTCTTGACAGAGGGCTGAACTGAGCTGGGGGAAGGCCTTGGAGGAGGTCTGGGTATGTCCCCAGAGGGCAGCGGACCCAGGTCCCACATGGCCCAGGCGTCCGCCAACATAAGCCTCCTGTTGTGGCCTGTACCCCCTACACTGGGGCCAGGGCGCCCTTACCGGACACGCAGGTGGGCGCTGCGAGAGTCATTGCCTCCCGCCGACAGCACCCGGCAGGTGTACGTGCCGATGTCCCCCGACCACGTCTGCGAGATGTGCAGGGAGCCGTTTTTGTCGAGACGGATGCGGGGGCTGCTCTCCGTGCCCAGGGCGGCCCCGTCCTTCTCCCAGACGTACCTGAGGGGAAGGAGCAGTGGTCAGAAAAGAGGGGTCGGGAAGTAGGGGGCCCTGCTGGGGCTCAGCCTGGGGCTGGTCTGGAGCCGAGCCCCAAAGGCAGCAGGGCACTCCCCAGGAGACACAGGCCCCCCGGGGCTGATCCCAGGTGGGAGCACGGTGTGTGTGTGGGGGCACCCGCACAGCCTGCAGCCCTCCGTCCGTGTCGCAGGGCGCTCTGTCCAGGAGGCTTAGCCCACGAAGCCATTATACCTCCTGTTCAGGTCTAGGTCAGAGCCGTGTTGCTTTTGGCCAGAAGCCACCGCCAAGCAGCCAGCAGGAAAGAGCCGGCAAAAGGTAATCTTCCCAAGAGGTTAAAAGAGTACAGCCGGAAGAAGAATGACAGTTTCTGCCCAGACTACATTTTGGAATTAGTTTTATGAGGGGAATCATTAGATCAATGCATCACCGTGACAAATTGACTTTAGTGTCCAAAAAATCACTTTAGCTTCGGTCAGTCAGTACAAAGGGGGACTTGAGAAATTACACACATGCCCGTGCCTGACAATAAGAAATATCTCCCCTGGAATGATCCTGGAGGAAATACAACTATTACTGTCATCCGTGTAACGTGGGGTGCCCATTCTGGGGAGCACGTCACGCTGATGCCCTCCCCGGGCAAGGTTGGCCAGGGCGCCGGGAGGCAGGGCAGGGAGCCAGGAGGGGGGCTGGGCAGTTTTGCGCATGACCCGTCACTCGCTCAGCCGGGGACTATGTGGCCTGAGCCACGAGGTGTGGCAGCTATCGGTATCAGAGAATCTAAAGCTGCTGGGGAGAATGAGCCTATAATATTTTTAAGTTAAAAAAAATCAGAAAATTGCAATTGCAAATAAAAAAATAATTGACAAATTACGCATTGCAATTACAAATAAAAAAAAAATTTAAAAAAAATTCAGGGCAAGAAAACTGAAAAGCTTTCCCATCACGGGGAACCACGAGTAACAGTGGAACATCGCCGTTTCAGACTCTTCTCCCCTGCCCCAAGGGGGCCTGGCACCACAGTGCTGTTGGGTTCCGAATTCAGATTCCCTGGTCAAATGCTGTCTTGGCCACTTACCAGCTTCGTGATCCTGGGTGTGTTTATAGCCTCCCTGTGCCTTTGTTTCCTCATTTGTCCTACGAGGAAAAATAGTACCACCCACCTTCTAGGGTTCCTATAAGGATAGTGTAAGTTCATAGAAAAGGCTTCCAGTAGTAAGGGAGCCATAGAAGTTAGTCATGGATTTTGACTCTCAGAGCACATGCTGGTAAATAATGGGTAGCAACAAAGTATCAAAGACTCTTCCCAATGTGACCCCTGCAGACCCTGGTTTGTACTGGCTGCTCGGTAGGACCCACGCAGCTGCTCTGCAGTTGTTCCCGCCCTCCTGGGAAGGGCTCCTCGTTCTCTCACATTATAGTTAATGCTGTGAGGAACATCCTTGCAGCAGATTTCCATACATCCTAAATCATTTCCTCCGGGATAAGTTCTCAGCAGTGAAATTGCGGAGTTAAATTTTAAGGCTTTTTATATACATTTACAAATTGTCAGACGTAATCACCTTCAATTCATCTCCATAGCTAGAAAAGAATCATCCTTGACAGCGCTGATGGCACGTGTAGAATTTTACTTAAAAGGAAATCTAGGGGGCGGAGAGTAATTCCTGCTTAAGAAACAGCCTCTGGCAAACAGACGTTCTTGGCCGCGGGACATGGTGTCTTAGGAAGGGAGTATCACCACCTGTGGAGTGTTTGCGCCCAAACAACTAAGCCCGAATCTAATCAGCCATTTACTTGAGTCTAATTAGAAATACAAGGGATAGAAGAACAGGTGTACTGCATCACAAAGGAACAGCTGGCCAAAGCAGGGGTCAGCAAACTAAGGCCCCCTGCCTGTTTGTGTAAATAAAGTTTTATTGAAACAGAGACATGTTCATTTGTTTGCACCTTGTTTGTACAAACAAGACTTGGAGAGCTGTGACAAAAGCTATTTAGTCCCCAAAGCCTAAATATTTACTCTCTGTCTCTTTATAAAAAAAAGTTAGCTGGGCCACTGTCCTGTAGAACCTGGTTTCTGCAGCTAATTAAATGCAGGTAGACAAAGCAGTCATGAACCCAAACATTAAAAGGAAGGGGAGGGGACTGTGTAGAATGAAGGAGATACACCAACAAAATGCCACGTGTGGACCTTGTTTCAGCCCCGAGTTAAACCAACCAACTTTTAGAAGGGACACCTCTCAGGGATGCCTGGGTGGCTCAGTCCATTAAGCCACTGCCTTCAGCTCAGGTAATGATCCCAGGGTCCTAGGATCGAGTCCCACATTGGGAATCCTTGCTCAGCAGGGAGCCTGCTTCTCTCTCTGCCTCTGCCTGCTTGTGCTTACACTCTATCTCTCTCTGACTAAATAAAATCTTTAAAAAAATTCTCTTAAAAAAAAAAGACACCTCTCAGATAATCAGGGATGTTGTAATATGGTATTACAGACATCAAGGGATGGTTCATTGTGTTCCATGTGACAGGGACATGGTTGTTATGTTTCAAGAAAATTCCTTTTAAGTAAGAAATGCACATTGACATATTTAAAGGTGAAATGACACACTTGAGATTTGCTTTTAAAATATTGCCTTAAAAAAATGTGTGGCTGCATAGGAGGAGACAGGTGAGCCAAATGCCGATAATCACTGAGGCCGAGATGGGTATGTAACCAAAGAATACAAATGTAGGGATCCAAAGGGGCACCTGCACCCCAGTATTTGTAGCAGCAATGTCCACAACTGCCAATCTGTGGAAAGAACCCAGATGTCCATAGACAGATGAATAGATAAGGAAGATCCACATATACGGTGGAATACTATGCAGCCATCAAAAATGAAATCTTGCCATCTGCAACGAACAATGTGGATGGAACTAGAGAGTATTACGCTAAGTAAGTCGGTCAAAGAAATAAAATTATCATATGATTTAACTCATATATAGAACTTAAGAAACCAAACACAGAATCATAAGGGAAGGGAAGGAAAAATAGAACAAGACAACATCAGAGGGAGACAAACCATAAGAGACTCTTAATCATAGGAAACAAACTGAGGTTTGCTTGAGGGAAGGGGCATGGGAGGGATGGGGTAAGTGGGTGATGGACATTAAGGAGGGCACGTGATGTTGTATAAGACCAATTAATCACTGAACTCTACCTCTGAAACTAATAATGCACGCTATGTTAATTAATTGAGTTTCAATAAATAAAAAAAAAGAAGTTGGGCACATAAGGTCTGAAGATCTGGGTGTCTCTACTCTGGGCTATATTTGAAATTTTCCATAGTAGAAAATTAAAAAAACAAAACAAAACAACAACTCATGAGTCCATTTAATTCAGGGTAGAAAATTTCCAAAATCATCTGTAATTATATAGCTGGCTATTAAACAATTTTGATGAGCAATTTCAGGACCTTCAGCTTTAAATAATATTAGATAGTCCTCAGGAAATCAAAGAAGGGCAAAAATATTTAGTTACAAGGACATTCATCATAATGTTTCTTTCTTTCTTTTAAAGTAGGCTCCACACCCAGCATGGAGCCCAACATGGGGCTCGAACCCACGACCCTGAGATCAAGACCTGAGTTGAGATTGAGTCAGATGCCCAACAGAGCCAAGCCCTGTGATGTTTCTTAATATTAGAAAAAAACTGAGAAACCAGCCAAATATTCAGCATTGGGGAACAAAAATTATGTTACATCCATACAAAGGACAAGTGAATAATCATATAATGAAGTCTATACAAGAATATTTATGGACAAGGGAAGAGAGTCACAATGGGTTCTTAGGGGAAAAAGCAGACAAAGTGTGTCTCTAGGTTTTTTATAGATGACACTCTAATATTATTACCATTATATTATTATTATATTACTATATTAATATTATTAAAATTATTGAGAGAAACAGATAAACCTACTTCTCTTCTTTTTCCCTCCTTCCCCATTGTTGGTGGTTTATCTGTATTTTCTTTTTTTTTTTTTTTGAAGATTTTATTTATTTATTTGACAGGCAGAGATTACAAGTAGGCAGAGAGGCAGAGACAGAGAGAGGAGGAAGCAGGCTCTCTGCTGAGCAGAGAGCCCAATGTCGGGCTCGATCCCAGGACCCTGGGATCATGACCTGAGCCGAAGGCAGAGGCTTTAACCCACTGAGCCACCCAGGCGCCCCTATCTGTATTTTCTATATTTCCCTCCTATAAAGGGTATCTATTAGCTGTATAATAAAAAAAAAAGGAAATATTGATTAGTATTATCAGTGGCCACAAGTGGATTGCTCAGACTGGGTTTCGATCTCAGCTCAGATATCTAACAGAAGAGTTTCTCCTAAGGTCGTTCTGGAAGCTGTCTGGGCAGGCAACCTACACTTGCTTGGGCCGTGACCCCTGGACTCTGGCTTGATCTTGAGGAGGGCACAGAACACAGAATTAAGTGGCCATCACTGTAATTTGACTGGGTTGCTTGTTGGGTCCTTTCTAGCTTGTCTGGTCAGGGAACTCTCGTGTGTTCCCTAAATCTCCAACAGGGTTTTCAAGTCCAAGGAAGGGGTGGGAGATAGAGGGGTGGGTTTGGCCACAGACTGACAGTTTTGGGGCCTGCAGGACCAATTCTGTGTTCTCTCCCCATCGAGCAAAGATTGCCCTAGACGGGGAGTTCCATTCTAAGGCCAGGAGTCCCCAGTGAACTGGAATATGGTTTTCCCATCTGTGGGTCCCTAAGGGCCCTTGGGAGGTGGGCTGTAGCTGTACTGCAAGGGGTCCCCGAATTCCTTTGCTCATTAGGAACTGCCTAGAGAATGACTAAAATACCAACTATTTTCCAAATGCCAGCTGGATGCTATTTTAATAAATAAAACAACAATTTAAAGCGTTGTTGAATTTATATATAATTATATATGAAATATGTAAATAACTATAAACTATATAAATAAATATAAAAAATTAACAAAACCTTTATTATTATAAGGTTTTCAATTAATAGGGGCTAAAATTACAGCTACCACTTAGGTATGGACCTGAGATACACAGCAATATTCTCTGGTGGTAGGGGGATGTGCAGAGTTCTCCTGGAGAACACTTTTATAGTTAAGATACATATATGTGTGTGTATATATATATATATATATATTTTTTTTTTTACAAAATTTACTAATCCGAGTCACAAGCATATTTTGTTTCTTGCATTGACAGTATTTTCATGACATCTATGTTAGGGCCCCGGCTTGCAAACTGGGGGCCCACAATGGATTCTCAAAGAATGGGTGTGGGTCTAAGTCTAGTATTCTTTTTTTTTTTAAATTAACATAGAATGTATTATTTGCTTCAGGGGTACAAGTCTGTGGGGTACAATCTTATACAATTCACAGCATTCGCGATCGCACAGTCTCCCCAGTGTCCATCACCCAGCCCCCCCATCCCTCCCCAGCCCCCCTTCAGCAACCCTCAGTTCATTTCCTGAGATTAAGAGTCTCCTATGGTTTGTCTCCCTCCCAATCCCATCTTGTTTCATTTTTCCCTCCCTAGTTCCCCCAACCCCCACCCTGCCTCTCAAATTCCTCATATCAGAGACATCATATGATGATTGTCTTTCTCTGATTGACTTATTTCGTTTAGCATAAAAGTCTAGTGTTCTTTATGCCAACCTTGGCTTCTCGGGGGCCCATTCGGTGTGGTCGTATAGACTGTTATATGCCCAATGGCCACCAGATGGCGCCTCAGGATGACGCTGCCTCCAGGGCCGTGGGGGCCAAGCCTCCCAGGTGGCACCCGCCGGCCCCTTCCAGCCAGTTGCTTTGGCAGTGATTTTGGCCATAAGACACAGAAGCAACATGGAGGGGATATTTGTTTCTAAGAAAGCAGTTAATTTTTTTGCTCAGCATCCCGGAGTTCAAGGGAGAGCCCGGAAGGGACCACTTTCTCCCGGTCTTAGTTCCCAAAGACCTTCCTGGGGTTGGCCCAGGTGTCTGCAGCCCAAGCTCAGGAGGGATTCTGGCTTTTAAACCCATCTTGGCTGCTGCTGTCCTATCTCCAGTGGCTTCCCTGGGGGGACCTGTTCCCTTCAAGCCAAGTAGCTCACCAAGGTCCCAGCTCCCAGGGTGGGTGGAGGGGTGGCCGTATTTTGGGGCGCTTTCCTCTCACATGTGTGTCCTGCCCTGGCCTATCTCTGCTCCCACGCCTGTTTACCCAGACCTGGCTGGTGTCCACTCGGGGGGGCAGAAGATCTAAGATCTGGGTCAAAGATTGGGGTAGAGTAAGGTCCCGTGTCATGGCAAGAACACCTCAGAGTGTCCATGTGTCACCAACCACAATGGCTCTTCCTTCGCGCCCCTCCCTCCTGCATCCCTCCCTCCTCCATTCTTCTGTATCACCACCCCCACCCCCCCAAACATGGCCCAGTTCAGTTCAAGCTAGCTCAGCCCTGCCCTAGCTCTGCAGGTGGTCCCCCCATGGCACGGCACGGCCCCACAGTCACACTTAACCTCCTTGGTGTCGACAGCTATCCCTGAAGCCGCCCTCCCCTCTAAACGCCCCCGTGGGGTCACAGCAGAAGGAGTACCTGATGGTCACTCGGGGGTCGTGGGTCACTCCACACACCATGGAGGCCTGGGTTCCCTTGATGACACTCTGGTCCTGGGGAGGCTTGGTGATGCGGGTCCGGGCTGCAAGACGGCAGGGACACAGGGTGGTGAGAAGGGGAGCAGACGCAGAGAAACAGGTGAGAGGCAGGTGTGTGGGGAAGTCGTCTTCAGGGACCCGGGCCCATGTGGCTGAAGGCCACGGGCAGGGGAAGGCAGACACAGCATGTGGACGGCTCTACCATGGGGGTCACCCAGAATGCTAAAGAGGATGACGCGGTTCCAGGGCCCTTGCATTCTTGGAAGCCACGTTCCAAGTGGGATCTCACTGAATCTTCCCCCAGAAACCCTTGGGAGGGATGAAGGAATGGAAATCGGAGACAATCAGCCGTGAGCGGTCCAGCCTGGGTAACAACAGGATCGTCTGATTCCCAGTCTGTGGCCTCGAGAGCCAGCCCACCGGTGCTCGGCCTCCCTGGGGGGCCCACGGTGCGGATCTTGGGTGGGGATCCCAGGCAGTACAATCTAACGGTGCAAGGGGCGTGAGAAGCTTCCCAAAAGCTGGGCTCAGCACCAGAGCATCCATGGTCAAGTCTGGCTGGTAGCCTGTCTGGGTAAATGGAACACGGCCATGGCGGCGGCGGCTTTTGATGAAAGAGACAAGTCAGCCGAGGGGCTGGGACCAAGGCTGTCTAGCCCACAAAGTCAAAAAGAGGGACTCTCTGGCCCTTCGTGTGGCACCGTCTACCGAGTCCTGGCCTTCCTGGTCCCTCTCCTCTGGATTCATCTGTCCCTGACCTTCTCAGATAGGGGCCTGGGGAGGCAGCCGTGGGGAGGAGGGGCGCTGGCAGCGAGAGCCCGTGCTCGGCACCCACACACCCACGTGCGGACGTGTCAGATGTCCCCGGTCTGCACACTCACCCCACACAACCAGGTCAGCCGAGGCTTCGTCGACCCCCCGAGAGTTGGTGGCCAAGCAGGTGTAGGTCCCGGCATCGGAGATGTGCGTGGGGCTGACGAGCAGACTGCCCGACTCCAGCAGCGTGAAGCGTGGCAGCTGGACCGAGCCGCTGGCCAGGATACGCTCCCCTGAGGGCGACACGGGGCGGGCTCAGAGCGCGCTCAGACTGCGACACGCAGCCCCTGGCTCTCCGAGACCCCCTAGCTCCTGCTCCCTGGGGGATCTGGGCAGGTGCTCTCAGGCCGACCCCGGCTTTAGAAATGCTGCGAGGGCCGGGCCAGGCTGGGGGCTGAGGTCCGGGGGGTTTCTCACACGGTGACGGGCACAAGGGCACTCGGTCACAGAGCCCGGGTCTCCTGGTGTCTCTCCACCCACCAGGCTGTCTGCCCTTCACCAGAGAAGGCCAGGGACTGTCTCCTGATGCAGCCAGGCACAGCTCTCGGAGACAGCTGGCATCGGGCTGGGGGGAGGGGGCAGACAGCTCTGACAAGGTGGTGACGGGCATCCCGCCGCAGGATGCTTCTCGAGGGTCACCTTCAGGAGAGCGGAAGAACGTGACGGGTGGGAGCAGCCAGGAGCGGAGGCAAGGTGGATGCGGACGGGGATGGGGACGGGGGCAGCTCTCCCTCCGTGGCGGGACCTGGGGAGGCCTGTTGCCTGGGGGAGGGGTATGGGGTCTGCCCCGTGCAGGAGCCTGGGAGTACAAGTTTGGGTGATTGTATCTATTGTATTCTTTTTTTTTTTTTTAAATATTTTGTTTATTTAGTTGAGAAAGGTGGCAGAGGAAAGAGCACAGAGGGAGAAGCAGGCCCCCCCCCCCCGAGCAGAGAGCCGGACATGGGACTCGATCCCAGGACCCTGAGATTATGACCTGAGCTGAAAGTAGATGCTTAACCAACTGAGGCACCCCGTCTGTACAGAGAGGCATCTCCACATGCAAGGCTACGGGTGTGTCTATCTGCACACACGGCCAAGAATAGCAAACTAGTGAGTGTGGGAGAAGAGGGTGATCGTGTCCAAACGAGTGCCTGGCTGGGCTTATGCTCATTACACAAGCACTTATCAAGCAATGACCCTGTGCCCGACCCTGTCCCAGGCCCTAGGGAGATGGCAGCGGACAAAGCTGAAATCCCTGACTCTGTGGGGCGTCAGGCACTAAGTGGCTGGGATAGGCAGTTTATCCTGTATATCAGGAGGTGGAAAAATAAAGCGGTGGTGGGGGAGGGTCGTGGGGGGGGGACCTGGGGGTTGGGGGCAGGGGAGTCCTGGGGAGAAGCTTCGTTGTAGCAGACTTGGAGGTGGGAGGGAATGACTGTGTGTGTGCATGCGTGTGTGTACACGGGGAGAGCCTGGAAGGCGAGTTTTTGAAACAGGGGTGGAGGAGGCACATGGAGCAGGACCATTTCGGCTGGGCTGGTGCAGGAGTCCTGAGCCCTCTGTGCCACCTGCAGGAGGGACAGCGCCCACCGGCACTCACGGCCACCACCACAATATGATCATCAAGCCGCTGTCATTCACTGAGCTTCACCGCTGCCCTTGTTCCATCCTCATGCCAGCCCTGGGTATGTGTACTATGGTCCTCAGTTTACAGATGGGGGCCCTGAGGCTTGGAGTGAGTCAATAATTCACCCCAGGTCACCAGTGTCAGAAGATGCAGAGCTGGCCCTTGAGCCCAGCAGGGTGGCATGGGGTGCATCCTGTGGTGTGAGAGATGGATGCCCTCCTGGTTGTGCAGTGCACGACCTTCACAACTGGACAAAGGGAACCCAACCTGGCTGGCTCCAGAATGGAGCTCTGAAGACTGCCCTAGAGGGTCACAGGGCCACAATGTCCAAAGGAGATCAGTCCCATCTACCTTTCTGCCAAGTGATGGCTGGCCGGGGCGCCCCCGAAGTCTCACAAGCCAGCACCACCGACATGCCATCGATCACTGTGCTGTCCAAGGGGCCCCTGGTGATGTTGGGGGCGATGCCTGCAGAAGGAGACAGAAGCCTCTTAGCTACACCATGGAGGAGGTCCCACAGCCAGAGGAACAGGTCCTCATCCTGCCCCTGCCACTCTGGCTGCTGTGGGTCCCCCCACAGACAAGGATGTGGATGTCCTGATGGGGCCCCAGCACTGGGAAAAAGCCCAGAAGGCCCGTGAGGGCTCCCTGTACCACCTGCCCTGTGGACGGCCCCAGGCTACGCTACTGCCGCAGCCCGGATTCTTAGGCCTCCATTTGGGGGAACTGAGGACCCCCAAGGGCAGCTCCCACCCTCCATTCCAAGAAAAACGGGATGTGTCCTTCATCGAATAGGACATGGAGGCTCCGGTTTCTTAAAAGAAAAAGTGGTTATGGCCAACAGAAGAACATGACCCACTTTTCACAAGGCTTGGCCCTGCAGAGTCTGCGGCCTGGCTGAGCCATGGCTCTTCAATGCTAAGTGTAATCTTCTGGCTTTGGGCTTGTCTTCCCTGGCCTGGCCCTCAGGGAACCGTCCGGTCAGATGTGCATGGGGAGAGCTCAGGGAGGGAAAAGCACCAGCTTCACTGGCTCCCATCAGAGGCAGCCCTTCTGCCCTCTCACCCTCTGCCCCACGGCTGCCCTGTTTGGGGACCTCTGTGGGTCTGGGTGATGAGCCAGGACGGACTCAAGGAGGCTCACGATCACAGGTCCTTTGGCTGCTGAGACAAAGAGCCCAGCGCCACTCTGCACGCACGCCGAGCTCGGCCGTCTACGGTGTGACGGATCACAGAGCAGACGGCGCTCACACGACCCCACGAAGAGAGCAGGAGAGCTCTCGTAACCACCCAGAGAGACCCAGAGAGGGCAGAAGGTCTGAAGTGGGGGCTGGAATTCAAGCTTGGGCCCCCCCTGGAGAAGTAAGCAAGTCTTCCCCATTGGGATGGGGCGGCTTCAGCCCTGCCTGGGAAGGCAGCGAACCACTGAGATGCCAGAGCCGGGAAGCCGGGGGCAGCCCAGATGCCAGAGCGGGGACTGTGGTTTCACGGCTGCTTCTCTCAAAGAGCCAGCGAAGTCGTCCTTGGCTCAGGGTTCTGGAGCACCAGACCTGGGCTGTGAAAACCGGGGGCGTAGCTGGCAGCAGCCAGCCAGGCTGCTGGGGGACGGTCTTCGGGGCATCCTCTGCCTGCTCGATGCCGCGTCTCTTTTCAAGAGGCTGCTGGCTTGGAGGAAAGCGGGGTCCTGGGGGGGACGGATGCAGGGGCAGGACCAACTTACTGGTGACGGCAAGGTAGGTGGAGGTCTGCACCTCGCCGGCTGCGTTGCGGGCAAAGCACTGGAACATGCCCGTGTCGTCGGGCACCAGCCCGCTGATCTGCAGTCCCCCGTCGCCGCGCTGCCGGAAGCGGCTCAGCCTCTCCACCTCGACCACGGCCGCGTCCTTGTACCAGGTAATGGAGGGCGGTGGTATGCCTGGGGGGAGAGATGGGGGCGCACGGTCAGCCCCCCTCTTGGCTCCCTCCCGCCCACCTCTGAGCCTAGAAATTGGTGGCCAGGGTGAGGGGAAGGGGGCGGGAAATCTCTGTGTGTCTTGGTTTCTAGAATCTTCTCAGAGGGGCTACTTAATGGTCTTGGAAGAGGTGGAAAATGCTCTTGGCATGGCATTTCTCAAGTTCTTTTTAATAGCAGGGGTTCCAAGAACATTTAGCTGGATTAGTTTAGCTTGGAAATGCTAGATTAGACAAATTAATTTTTTTTAACTGCCATTTAATTTAGCAGAGTTTGTGGTGTGTCCCAGAAACCTCCAACCAGGGCTTGGTTTCCCAGACCCAGTGACCACAGAATCCCCCATGTCAAGCAGCATGTGGAGGGGGCTAGGGATCCTGGGCGGCCCGCAGAGCCCCCTCCTACCTGGTCTTCAGAGGGAGGTGAACAGGGGCTCCCATCTCTCAGCTTTGCCCAAGTCACACACCATTGGCCTGGCATGGTTGCCCCGCAGGTACCCCCAACCTCCCCGCGCTCTCTCCCCAGGTCTCTGCTCAAAGGCGACTTCCCCAGAGCAGCTCCCACACTCCATTCAAAAGAGCACCCCAGCGCTTCAAGCCCCCTAGGCCTGGTTGCTTCTCCCTTCTCCTCCCCAGCCCCTCTCTAAGCTGACATCCCAGGATGCTGTATTTCACCGTTTCAGGGGGCACACTCTTCCACGTTGCAACATTTCTGCGATCGGGATGTGTCTTACTATTGAAAGCATGTCATAATTCCATTGACAGTCTTTTTTCTTTCTTAGTGGCACATAAAATCATGGGGCACCTCACCACCCATGGCATTTTCAGTGAAATGAAGTAAGTTATCTTTACTTGTCAGTTCGTCTGCCTTCCTCTTAAGAGTGTAAGTTTCATAACAGCAAGGATTTGGCTATTTGGTCCTGTCTGCATCTCCCCAGCCCAAGAGCAGTACCGGCACATTGGTAAAGCCTCCAAAAACTGTGTGTCAGGTGAATGAATGGAGCTTTGCCTTCCCCTGGTGCGGTCTCAGACGGGGAGTCCTCACCCACGCCTTCCACGGGGACTCTCATCCTGCCTAGGCCACGTCCTGTCTCTTTGCTCACCACCAGACCACGGGCTGTGCTGCACGCTCTCTACCTCCCATCTGACCGCCCCAGACTTCACCCCGGTTTCAGGCTGTCCTGTAGCTCAGTTGGGCCAGAAAGATGGAGGCTGGGGGTGGGGGGTGGGGAAAGGGGAAATTCTTCAGGACCTCGGATGAAGGGTGTTGTAAGTAGGAGAGAGTAGGGGAGGAAATGGAGCAAAATGGCCCAGAAACCAGGCGGAGCTCATGAGACTCATCTCAGGCAAGACGTCCCCAAGTTCTAGCAGTTCTGACATTACGGTAATTTGGCTTTGTCCACAACTCCCGAATTACGGGCAATTTCAGTCTGTCACCTATCCTGAAATTATGGTAATTTGGATTCATTTGTAGCCCTCAAGTTACGGTAACGTGGGTTGATTTCCCGTCCTGAGAGTGTGGTAATTTAGCCTGTTTGTTTCCTGGGGTGTCTGTTCACTACCAGGCTGACTCCCTGCTCAGTGACGCTGCCCGGAGAAGGAAGTGGAATTTAGAAAAGTTTGTGATGGAAACAGGAAGGGCTGGAGGTCCGGGGTTGGGGGTTGGGGGGTCCTTGTTCCCCTTGGACCCCACCACTGTGTTACCTTTGGCCCGGCAGGGAATGTCCACCACCTTCTCCATCTCTGCCGTGATGTGTCTCTCCGGCTCCTTGACAAACTGAGGTGGTTCTGCCAGAGGAAGGACCAGGGGAGGAACTCAGAACCATGCTCCTTTTGATACAGCCACTGCTCGGGTCACCTCTAAGAAGGCCCCACCCAGTCCTACGGTGGGTGGGTGGGGTCCCCAGTAGCCCTGCCCCATCTCACCCAGCACAGACAAGTAGGCCCCGCGGACGACGGCAGGCACGCTGCTGCTGCGCAGGACCACCTCGCACTCGTAGTAGCCGGCGTCGCTGCCCGTGGGGCTGGGGATGGTCAGCCGGCGGTTGTAGTCGCTGATGCCGCTCGACAGCGGAACCCCGTCTTTCTTCCAGATGATGTGCAGCTTGATCAGGGGCCTGGAGGGCGAGAGGAAAGCAGGTTCCCAGCCATGGGGACTTGGGAGAGGCTGGAAAGGCCAGGGCGGGGGTGGGTGGGAGGGCAGGCCAGGGTCCCAGCCCGCCTCTTCAAGGGGCAGCACTCTGGACCTCGGTTTCCTTGTCTCCAGAATGGGACAGCTGCACCCCTGTGCCGAGGCCGGGTGTTCCAACGCAGGGAGGCAGCTGGAGCCCAGCCCGGCACTAACTTGGTGCACGGGTCTCCGGAGGACAGGAGCCGCCTGGGCCGTGCCTCTCGCTCTTCTGCCCCCTGGCGCAGAGCCCTGTCCGAGCAGAGGCCGGAGGACGGCACAGCGTTAGAGGTGGGACGTGAGAGAAACACCCAAGGTTTGAAGAGGGAAAGGCAGGCAGCAGGACACACCTGCCCCTGCCTAGACAGAGGGCGAGTTGGGCACCCCCATCTCCGACCTCTCAAGAACCCCCAAGATTGGGTTTGTCCTGTTCCCATTTATTTTATTTTTATATATTTTTTTAAAGATTTTATTTATTTATTTGACAGAGAGAAATCACAAGTAGGCAGAGAGGCAGGCAGAGAGAGAGAGAGAGGAGGAAGCAGGCTCCCTGCTGAGCAGAGAGCCCAATGTGGGACTCGATCCCAGGACCCTGAGATCATGACCTGAGCCGAAGGCAGCGGCTTAACCCACTGAGCCACCCAGGCGCCCCTTATTTTTATATTTTTAAAGGATGGATTAAGAGTGAGAGCACATGCGTGAGCTCGAGCAGGGGTTGGGGGGCAGGCAGAGAGAGACTCTCCAGCAGACTCTGCAGCGAGTGTGGAGCCCAAGGCCGGCCTTGACCTCACGACCCTGAGATCACAACCTGAGCCGAAACCAAGTGCTGGATGTTTAACGGGATGCTTAAATGACTGAGCCACCCGGGCGCCCCGTGGCCTGCTCTCTTGTTTGGCACCTGGCGGACCCTCAAGGGGTCTGTGCTAGCTCCACAGGGGGTGCAGAGGGGTCCCATGGAAAAGGGTCCCAAGGTGGAGTAAGTGTGGGCCTTCCTGGCTTGGGGAGCATTAGGCAGGTTCTGGGCTGTGGGTCTTCTCTGCACCTTTAGCAAGCTCCACGCAAAGGCCTCTCCCACCCTTGCGGGGAACGCTGCTACAGGACCGCGGTCTGCGAATCTTCAACAGGAGGTGACCCTGGGGGCCTTGGTCTGACTCCCCACCTGTCCCATCCGACCACCTCTCCTGAGTGCTTATGAGGTGGGCTCAACACTCCACCTACACACCTTGCCGGGGAGGTGGGTGCTCAAATCATTCCCACTTTACAGTCGAGGAGACTGAGGCCCAGAGCACGGCAATGGGCCTGGGCCTCGGGTGGTGGCCTTTTTTATCGCCACCCTGCTGCTGGCCCGCTGGGTGGCCTCGGGCAGGTTGCTTGCCCTCTCTGGCCTTCAGGGTAGCTGTGGGAGGGACAGAAGTCGTGCGGGAAGCACAGCGCGGCACCCACATGTGACGACACCTCAGTTTCCCACGTGAGGGACGCGAGGGTCGTACGTGGCCAGGAAGGAGCTCCATTTGCACCCGACCCCAGGTCTGCCTTCCTGCCAAGGCCCCCCCACGCGCCATTGCCCAGCCCTGCGTCCCTGTCCTAGCTGCCTGTGCGCCAGGACCACACCTGACCTCCCAGCTCGCCCTCGCACCTGCACTGAGGTCTGCTGGCCTGTAACTTCCACTGCGGCCCAGTCTCTCCTTGAGGGCCACAGAGAACGAGCTAGCCGGTCCACGCGTCACCCCATCCTCCAGGGTCAACGCCCCACCTCCTTTCCTGGGTCCCCACGTGACACGTGCAGACCTCCCTGAACTCAGGCTGGTCCCTCTGGAGCCCCCAGGTCAGGAGCGTTGGCTGGAGTTCAGGGTGCAGGGGAGCAGGGAGAGGGGGACATACTACCCACCTGGCGTTGGCCACACACTCCAGGGTCACCTCTGAGGTCCCAGCCACCACGCTAGTGTTCTTGGGGGGAATGATGATGGTTGGGGCAATCGGGTCCGCAGGCCCCCCGACATCTGGGGAGAGATCAGGAGTTAGTTGGAGACAGAGGGCAGAAATGCCATCTCTGCTTGGTAGACCTTGGTCCTTGTGGAGTGGGGCAGGTGACCACGAGACCACAGGGCAGCCGCCCAAGCAGCAGGACCCTGGGGTCCCTGTCACCTCTCCTCCTCCCTCTGGTCATGGGCTCCCATGGTATCCAGTGAATGCCCACTGGAGACCTCCGGGGCCCTCCCCACCTTCCTGTCACACAGCGTACCGTCCCCCTGAGCCCCTTCTCCTGTCTGTGCCTTCAAAATCCTTCCCTCCATCCATATTTCTCTTGTGACCTTACTTCTTCTCTGGCCCCCTTTTCCACCTGAATGCACACTCCCTATATTGGGTTGAACAGTAACCCCCCAATTCACGTCCACGGCAGCTGTGGATGCGACCTCGGGAAACAGAGTCTTGCAGGGGTGATCAAGTCAAGAGGAGGTCCTTATGGATCTGGGTGGGCCCTAAGGCCGCTAGCACGTGTCCTCACGAGAGGAGTGGAATAGAGACCCAGACACATGGATACCCAAGGGAGAAGGCCGGGTGCACGCGGAGGCAGAGACCTGGAGTGAAGCATCCCCAAGGCAAGGAATGAAAGAAGTGGCAGCCACTGCTAAAAGCTGGGAGGCGAAAACAGAGTCTCCCCCAGAGCCTTCAGGGAGCGCGCAGGCCCGCCGATATCTCAACGTCAGACGTCCGGCCTCTAAAACTGTCCGAGAGTCCATTTCTGTTGTTACAAGCCCCGCAGTGTGTAGGACGTTGTGACAGCAGCCCAAGGAAGCTAATACGTTCTCTGCGGCAGGAACCTCACAGAGCCTTGCTTTTGGGCAGAATTAGATCTCCTCCGAATTCGTATGTTGAAGCCCTAACCACTGTCCCCCAGCATGTGACTGTATTTGGAGATGGGGTCTTTCGTCAGTCATCGGCTTGAAGGAGGTCATAAGGCTGAGGCCTTAATCCAGCAGGGCTGCTGCCCTGATCAGAAGAGAAAGAGACCCCAGAGCTCTGTCTCTGCCCCTCGAGGACACAGCGAGAAGGCGGCTGTCTGCAAGCCAGGAGGGGGGGCCTCAGCGCAACCCAACCATGCTGGTCCCTTGACCTTGGATTTCCCGAACTGCGAGAGGTCACCGCCTGGGCTGAAGCCCCAGCTGGGGAACCTGTGATGAGCAAAGGCAGTCTTGCTCACGCCCCCTCCAGCAGCAGAGACATGCCCGGCACACAGTAGGGGCGCACGCATATTTGTTCGGCGAAGACGCGAACGGACCCAGAGCTATCCCTGCGCCACCTCGGGGTTGGTGATTGAAATGCAAGAGAACGTACTGCGAGCGGGCTTTCTAAACACGCCACAAGGCCGTACCCTGAACTCTTCTACCGGAGGGAGTAGCTTTGCTTTTTGCCTTGAGTTCTTTAAGAAGTGGCCCGGCTCTTGGTGGGTCAGCACAGGTCCAATATTGGCAGAAACTCCCACATTCTCCACGCACCTGCTCCAGGGCTTCTGGAAGAACCACCACGTAGGGCTTTTTCTCTCCCGAAAACCCACCCAGTTGCCTCCTTCCCGTGAGGTTCCGGAAGCAGCCGACTGTAATGACCTGCACAGCCCTGGGCGGGCGGGGATGGGGGACAGTGCCAGGACGTCCTTTATGGGGGGGAGTGTATCACGGCCCCACTGCCACCCTGGGCCACCCCGCTCTGCCTTGGGCAGGTTTTCCTGCCTGGACTCCAGACTTGGCTAGAAAAGGGAATAAAATGTAAAAAATAAGGTAAAATGAAGAGGGAAGAAAGGAAGCATATAAAGCAAAATAATTGCAACAATATAAAAGCCTCATGTAGGTGCCATAAAGAGTGATCGGATTGAAAGCTGCTGATATAGCTAAATCCATAAAAGTGTGCTCTAAGTTGTTTATTACATGCTGGGGCTCGCAGGTACCACGGCCCAGATTAATGGGGCAGGAGGAGGAGACAGACAGTTAGAGCCCAAGCGATGCGTCCCACTGCGGAGCCAGGTAAGCAGAGCCCTCGGAGTTTAAAGGTGAGAGGGGCATCCCAGAGCCTCAGGGCGGCTCCTCGGGTGGGGTGGGGGGGAGACAGACATCCACCGGGGACCCTGGGGATCATGCCTCCGTCCTGGCAGGGGAGGGACCAGCCACAGCTGGAGACCCCTGGACCCAGCAAAGCAGAGCTGGGAGGGTCAGGAGGACCTGGTTCAAAACCTTGTTCCACCCCAGCCATCGGGGGTGGGGGGCAGGGAGGGGGGTGCGGGGAGCCTCAGCGGGGTCTTGATTTTTCTCCAAGGCAATATGGGAACAAAAATGACCCTATCACAGGGTTCTGTGAGTTCAGCCCCTCGCTCAACAGATCTTTGCTGGGGGAGGGCTCTGTTCCTGCCACACTGTGCTGGGCACCAGGGATCCCCCACTAAGGGAGATGGGCAGGGGTCTGTCCTCATGAGACGCGTGGTCTGGATCTCAGATCAGTGCTTAGACATTCATCGGATCAGAGCCGGTAGGATGGCTGCTGGGAAGAAGGGCCCCGGTGGGGGCGGCCAAGCTGTCCGGGGGGGAATGCGCAGTACTGGGCGCGGAGTCGGTACCCCTCCTGGGATGGACCGGCCTATGCTGGGGGACAGCATCCTTGTCTCCCTCCCCCCACCTGCCCAAACCACGTAATGGACCCAGAGGCTACCAGGAGGCGAAAGGTGCAGACCCTCCAGGACCTTCTGACTGAGGGTAAGAGGTCCCATCCATCCGGCCCCTTCCCCGCACTCTGCTGAACCTGCCTGCTCCCTCACCATGATGGCCACCGGCCACCGGTCATTATCATCATCCAGAATTTATAGACAAGAAAGCTGAGAAAGCCGGAGACATTAAGCAGTTTACTTCCCAGTGACAGTCACTAATGAGGGACAAATCAGGAATGCGACCAGGTCTCCGGGGCTGCAAACGTGTGCTATTAACCACTCCCCAAATCATCTCTCTGGCTCAGTCCTTGCTCGGGTGCAGAGGGAAACGAATCTCCCTTTTGGCCTCTGTCTGCTCTGCCGGAAGTTGTCTGAACATACCTCTGAGCTCCACTCGGCCTTTACCCCCAGCTCCTGGCTGCCACGGGCGTCCCTGGTCCCTCTCTCCTAGCTCCCAGGCATGCATTCTCCTTCCCCTGTCACCCGTCACCTCCTAGTTGCAAGTCCCCTTTTCTCCACCCTGATTCTCTTTGACCGCTCTGGGCATGTAGCTCTGTGGACCTCCTTTCCGGAGCCTCCAGGAACCCCCACCTGCACTGTGCTTCACACGGCGCTCCCTTTCTCTGGTCCCCAGAAGTAAAGAAGCCAACGGCCCTTGTCGCTCCCACCCCTACGCCCGGTTCCCTGGCTCCCCCTGGCCTCACCAGCTCCCCACTCGGGAGTGGTGTGAAGGCAGAGATGGACAGCTTGGGGTGGACCGGGGATGTCAAGACGGCCCTGGGTGGCACGGACTTGGCCTCAAGCAGAACACACCTTGCTGACAGGTACTCTCTGCAGGCCCCCCCCCCCCCCCCCGCACAGCTAGCAGTTCCTTGCCCGCTAGCTCTTCGGATGCACCGGGGCTCTCCACACAGGCAAAGTTGGATCCTGCTGCCCCGGGATGATTCTGATAATGGGCATCAGGAGGGACACCGCTGTGCTGCATTCGCCCCGGGTCACCTCCTCGAATAGTCCCAAGTACACTTTGCCAGAGACACCAGGAAACAGAAGCTCAAGGACCACAGGACTCACCTGGGCCACAGGTCAAGTGCGTGTGTGTGTGCGGGGGGCTGTGGGGCGTGCGCAGGGAGCTAAGCTCTCCTGGGCAGACATCGACACGGGGGCCGCGAACCACAGGTGGCTAGGAGCTCTTGAAATGTGACTGGCGCCCCTTTGATTGAACGGGATTTAATTTGATCTAATTTACATTTAATTAAAAACAGATCCCCAAATCAGCTATTAGAACACTTTTAAGTATGTGTAGAACAACTCGGGTATCCACCACCACCTTTCCAGCCGTAAATCTGATGACGTTTCGATGCAGATCACGTATTTCAGAGGAGAACTCAGCAGCCCAAAGATGTGCTCAGAGCATGAAACGCACAGAGATTTCAGAGACTCAGTAGGAAAGAGAAGCCCAGCGTCAAGGACCTCGTTAATATTTTCTGTCGATTGTATGTGAAAATGGTAATGTTTTGGATATGTTGGGGCAAATAAAACACATTAATAAAATTAATTTCCCGTTGCCTTTTCCTTTTTTAAAAACGAGGTGACTGGCAAATTGTAAATTACTCCTGTGGCTCCCATGTGTTTCCATCGGACAGAGCAGCTCTAATTCCTGCGTGTGGGGCCACGGTCCAGGGTTGACAGTCTGTGTGAGGTCACCAGGGTGACCTCTGGGCAGGGATCTGCTCCCAGCTCCCGGGGTGGGGGGCACTGGCCTTGTTCTTAACTTCTCCATTTCTGAAGAGCAGGGGCATCCCTCCACCTACCCGCCCCAGGGCCTCTAAGAAAGTGTCCCCCGGGACAGAGGAGGGCTGAAGGGGTGAGGAGGGGGAGCAGAGGGAGGGGCCGGGCTCCCCGAGATCAGCGAGGGCGGTTGGTGGTGGGTGAAGTGGCAGTCGCTCTTGGTAAATTAGCTGGCAGGCAGGCTGCGGGATTTGTGTCGGTGACATGAACAGGGTTTTGAAGTGCAATCACTCGTGGGAGGAGAAATTAGCTGAAAATCAGCTGATGCTGCTCTTAATCCAGTACAAATCGCCACGTGAGAGCAGACGGTGAGGGTGATGCGGTGGGGGAAACAGACAACCGGGGGAGGCTTGGGCGGATACGGGGGTCCGGAAGGGTCCCTCGGGCCAGATGCAGGGCTGGGGTGGGAGCGGCGATGGAGCAAAGAGTGAAGGACATCCAGAGTCTGCCCGCAGAGCCACGGGCTTAAGGCCCGAGAGGAGGAGGTTGGGTGTTGGGGGAGAAGCACAGAGTGGGGGACTCCAGCCTCTGGTCCCAGAGGAAACTGAGTCATCCAGGAAGACACCTGGCTTGACTCAGACTGTGAACACTGCCTCTTCCCCAATGACTGAATTCTATTACTCTAGGTATTCTGATCACTGGAGAATATATGGGGAGAACCATCTCCCCCTGATGATTAAGTTCCCTTGAAACAGCAGCCCCACATCATGGCTGGGCCCCAGGCTATGGGGACCAAACCAAGACCCTAGCCCAGATCAATATCAGACGGTATACATGTGACCCCGATGGGGGGGAGGAACCCCGCTCTGTGCATTCAGGTGTCCTTTTAGGCCGACTGGAAGCTGGGGCCAGAGAAGGAGAGAATTCCAGGAATATGGGAAGAGGTTCTGCTGGTGCACAGAAGACCCAGGAATGGACATGGTAGGGCTCTGGACTGTTCTGGGCCTTCCAGACACTGGCAGACAGAGGCAGGATCAGGATCAGGACACAGGAAGGCCTCATGCAGACCCACACCCGCCTCCTGCTGCCGGTGGCTCTGTCCCCACGAGACCATGGATGATAAATGAGACTTGCTTTTGGAGCAGGAGTGGTACAGATGTGGAGGGACGTGAACATCTGGCTCCCCCAGCTTGTGTGGTTGTTCGGCTGCTGCGGCAAGCTCTGGTCCTACGTACTCGGTGCTTCCAGGCCTGGGCCGGCTGCCGGAGCCACCCCACCCGCCTTCTCTCTCCCAAGGACGGAGCGCAGAGGGAGGAGGGGTCCAGGCTGGTTGGTGAGAATCAGGCCAGGGAGGGCGCCCCAGCATTTCCATCAGGGACCAGACCCCTGCCTTCAGTCTCCGCTGGACAAATCTCTGTCTGCCAAAGGAGACCCAAGGAACCACCCCTTTGCCTCTGCTGCTGCGGAGAGCTGAATCTCTTCCAGGGCGCTGGGTGGGCTCTAGATGGGCAGAGAGACATTTTCAGGCAGGAGCCTGGGCAGAGGGCCTGTTCCCATGAGTGGAGATGGCCTGGCTCCGAGGAGTGCTTTGTATGGACCAGCGGAGCAGAAGCTGTGACAGGGGTTCTCTCCTAACGAGCTCTCCGTCTCCTGCACGAGCTCCCCATCGGCACCGGAGCCCCGGAAGCAGCCGTAAGCCACACACGCACACTCTCCCCTGCATCTCATGTCCTCCCCGGGCCCCCAGCAGCCCTGCTGACAGCCAGCTCGGAGTCCCTTCCCCTGATGCAGGATCTCAGCTTTGTCACGGGGACCGGATCTGGCGCTCGGCTCCCTCCTTGCTTCCACTCCCCGCGCTCCCAGTGCTGGGGCTCTGCCTCCAATTCCTCAGGGCCCCTCCGCTGCCCTGCTCTAGCCTCCGCACTCCGCCACCATTCCATCTTCCCAACGACCCCCTGGAGCCCCGTTCCCAAGATTTAATGACGCGTTCCTCCATCCGTCCCGGGCCTGGCCGCTTACTTACTCTCCACGGCGAGAGTGATAGGCTGGCTGGTCTTGTTATCCCCGTTCTTGTCATTAACAGCCTGCACGTAGTAGCGGCCTGCGTCGGGAGCCACCGTCGACAGGATGACGAGGGTGTTCTCCAGGGTGATGGCTCTGTGCAGAGGAAAGGGATCTGTCACATGGGGGGCCTGGGGGCTCTGAGCATTGGAGGATGGGCGTGGGGACAAGAAGCCGGAGGCCCCTGGAGCCCCTCCTCCAGCCCCACTCCCGGGACCACTCATGGCCTCAACTCTAGCATGACTCTTTGCAGAGGATCCCAACATGCTGTCGGTGCCGGGGTCAGACCCAAACCCAGCACGGGCACAGAGGTCCGAGACCATCCCCGGGAGGCTTCCCGGCCCCCACCCCATGCCTGGTCCCGGGCGTCCGAGCCCCCATGGCCTTCCGTTCTTTCCTTCGTCACAGCTTCGATGCTGAGGGTGACCCTCTCTGCACCAGGAGGGTCCAGCACCAAAGAAATCCATTCAGTGGACATGAACAAGGAACGAATGAGGAGGGATGGTCATGAATTTAGAGATGAGCAGGATCATTCCAGAATCGATGTCTTAACCTAATCCTACATTTGTTGGGATTGATCCCAAAGCCATAAATGGCCTGTAACACCAAAGACGGGGTTTCCTCTGGCCCCCCCAGACCCCTCTTGGGCTGTCAGGTGCTCTCTTCCCAAAGCCAGTCAACAAAAATGAGACTGTTGCGGGCTGAAGAGGAAGAAGGACAGCTAGGCAGTGGGGTGCAGTCCTTCTGCTGGGGTCCCACCATGCAGCCCCGCAGCACCTGGTCTGCAGGCAGGGAAAGGGGCCGGTCCAGGCGGGAAGCTGGGACCCCCATCTGATGTGGGGGAGACAGCACCAGGAGCACTGCCCACGCCCCCTCTGCCTGCGCCACCCCCCCACCCCCCGCCCCCGGTTCTCTCCATGACAAACAAAACCATTAGTTTGTCAAGTCTAGCTCGGATTTTAATGTGATGTACCCGAGACAGCTGTTAAACATCCTTAATGTTAGTTTAACAAGGACAGACCCAGTTGAATTCTTTGCAAATTTTCCCATTAGGTGAATGTTACAGAGTTTTAAACAGGCTTTCAAATAAACATCCCCACTAATGCCTCTCTAGCTGGGCCATGCTGGTGTCCCCTCTCTCCTGGTTCTGGAAAGTTCCTGGGCTGAGTCTCATAATGCCAGCGGAGCTCTGGGAAGTAGGGAGGGGAAAGCCCTCCCGCCCCAATTCTTGGGGACCCTAACAGTACCCATTTTTTTTTCCCCTGGAGGAAAACCACCCTCCAGTTAATGAGCTGATAGGAAGTTCAGATAACACCAGGCTAAAATATTTTAAAAGTGACAAGCTGGGACAGGAACAGGGACCATTTCCCTCCCTGGAAGTCTCCTGCCGAGGTCCTGGTCCTTTAGTGTAGCTTGTGGGCCAGGCCAGGGTTGGGGAGGGGACTAACGTGATGAGCGGCAGTGTCCCTGGACCACTTGAAGGGAGCTCCCCTACCTCTCCTGGCACTGTGGCCCTGGAGGAGTGGCTGAAGGAAGTTTCTGGAAGCTGGGCGCACTGGGCGCGGCCAGGTCACACTCCCCGGGCACCTGCCTACCCTGAGGTCCCTCTGGCTTCCAGGGAGGGCTCCCATATCCAAGGCTTTCCCTCCTTGACCAGGAAGACCCACCTCACCCCCTAATCTCTGCTTTTGCTCTATGTGGTCTCCATTATGAAGGATTCTTCTAGGTCAGTGGTTCTCAACCGGGGGTGGCTTCACCCTGCAGGGGACACTGGACAATGTCCAGACACATGCTGGTGTCACAGCTGTGGGGCTGTGATAGGAACTAGCGGGTAGAGGTCAGGGATGCTGCTAAGGGTCCTACGACGCACTGTACCACCCACACAACGGTTTTTCAGGCCCCAAGTGGGGTCTGGGCCGTGGTGGAGATGCCCCGTTCCAGGTGGGAGGGCACAGCGGGGGGCAGTTCATCCCTGCTTCAGGCTCCCCTTCCGGTGAGACGCGCAAGCAGCCGGGAAGCCGGGTGGGGGTGTGGGGCTGGGCTGGTGGGATACGGCAGAAGCTGTATGTCCATCTTCAGGCTCGGACCCTGAGGGCTCCTGTGTGACTCCTAGGTTCTCCCCTCAGTCGGAACAGGGCTGAGGACAGCTGAGCCCCTATCAGCTGGGCCCTCGAATGACTGTGGAGGAGCGTCCCTCTCCTCCCTTGCCTCTGCTGGGACTTCAAATGAGCTAAGCCCCCAGGATCTGGGGGTCTGTCCCTGCAGTTGGCGTTGCCTTGACTCGCACTACGGGCAAGGAGAACACTCTAGATCGGGGCCCTCAGGGCCAGGGCTGGAGCTCCGAACGTGGCAGAGGGACTGGAAGCCCTCACGGCCTTTGACCCGCCCTCCCCCTGCCCTCAGCAGGTGGCTGAGGAAGGTCCCTGGACTTCCCGCCTTCTGCAGCATGACCACCCCCTCGATAGATGGTTCTGGAATGACCCCGAACCTCACTTGCCAAGGGCACAGAGCTGTTCCTGGCACTCAGAGGGCCTTCTGGCCTCCTGCACCCCAGACTCACTCAACTCTGAAGGAAGCTGCTGGAATTTGCACAGGGCACGGAGGTCAGGGTTCGGCTCTCAGGCAGGGACGGGTTTCTGTTCCCCAGCCACACTCTTCAGGCGCCAACGGACTCGATTTTTCCCACTTCTATCGCTGGCCCAGCTCCCACCCCGCCTTCCATCCCTCTTCCTACTAAGCCATACCTTTCCTTCCCCTCGGGTCCACGGGGGCCTGTTGGTAATTTAATTAAGAATAAAAGAAATCGTCGTAGAACCTGCCCGAAGCCCCCAGCATGGGTCTTTGCGGGGCGTCCTGTCTCCTTTCCAACAGGGAGCACCAGGGCGCCAGCGAAGTGTGGCTAATCGGCGTCCCTGCCCCGGCAGCGAGGGGGCCCTGCGGAGACAGCAGCTGCCGCGGGCGCCCCGCACGCCCCTCTGGCCGACGGTGCGCAGCAGATACGAATCTCCGGCAAACAGACGCCGGGGAATTTGCTTCCAGGGACCTCTCCTCTACGCCAGGAATATTAATCCGCTGTAACTGCTGAGATACTATCTCTACAGCCCTCCTTCGTGTGCTTGGCTGGAGCCCCGCAGCGGGCGGGAAGGCGGCGGGTGTGACCATGAAGGCGGCATGTGTCTGCGCGCCAAGACACTCTGTCCCGGCGCCAGAGGCTGTTGGGAACGGGGAGGGGGTGAGGACGGAGGGTGGGAGGGAGAAGAGTGGGTGGCATGGTGTGAGGCGAGGGGCGATGGGAGCGAGGGCGGAGAGAGGCTCTCATCCGCCACAGCGGACGCTGGAGAGACGCGCCCACGAGCCCTCCGGCGGCTGCGGCGCCTGCTGTGACCTGTCACAGTGCTGCTCTGGTCCCCCAGTCTGGATGCCGTCTCAGCATCCTTCTCAACACAGCCTGCCCGGCGGCCTCGGCCCGCTGACCGGCCTGCGGGCTGCCATCACGGCACACCTGGAGCTGAGCGAGAACCTCAGAGAAGGGGCCAGGGAGGGCTGGGGACACGCGTGTTTGCAGGTGTCTCGGCACCTGTGTGGAGGAGCACCACCCTCCCCTTGTGCAGTTCAGCCTCACTGTCTGTGTGAAGGGTAAATCACGTTCTGCTGGCTTTACTGACCCTTAAGGAGGCGTGAGGAAGCCTGAGCCTCCTACAGCAGGAATCTGTCCACCCGCCTGTTAACCTGGGGGGGCGGAAGGAGGACCCCGGTGCTCCCCCAGCTCTGAAGCCACACCCTTTGCCATGTGACTGTGTGGGTCTTGCCACTCAAGAGGCACAGTGCATCCCCCTGCTTCTGGAGGCTGAGTCCTACCATGTGACTCACTTCAACCACCGGGATGTTAGCAGAAGCTTGGCAAATCCATGTTTCTGCTCCCTCCCTACTCCTCTGCAACTTCTAGAAGCCGGGGGCTAGCTGGCTGGGGGATGGGACACGTGGAGCAGAGCCCAGGGTTAATCTGACCCGCCAATCCGACCCCAGACGAGTCAGGGAGGCCGAGCCAAGTTCCCCCAATCTGCACATTCAGAGGACACAGAAATGCTCCCTGCCTTGGGCCCCTGGGACCTTTTGTTATGCAGCATTTCTGTGTCTGTGGGTAACGGACATATTCTGGGAGAGCGGTTCTCAATTGTGGCTGCATATCAGGGTCTCTGGGGGGCTACGTGCGAGGGTACACCCCATGTCAACAAACCAGAAGGTGCAGGGCTAGGATCTAAAGATCAACTCGTTTTAAATCGTCCAAAACAATTTTAACAGGTAACCGGGTTGAGAATCACTGTACCAGGACCAATTCTCTGCACGCACAATCACTTTATCCTTCTTCTCTCCTTGTCTGGGTCCCTGTCGTCATACAATTTCCATGCAAGACAGAACGAAGGACCCTGACTCTGGATTCGGGGAGCCTGGAACCAGCTGTGTGAGACCCGGCCACGTAGCTCAGCTCCGGGGGGTTCTCCCGTCCAGAAAGCAGAGTCAAAGCCAGCCGCCTCACAGGACTGCGGTGCGGGCCATTCCTCCTGCGGGTGCGAGCTGGGCGCGCGCTCCGGGGACTGAAAGGGGAACGAGACACAGTGTCTCGTGCAGGGAGGTACATGCCCATCTAGGAGAGGATGGCGTGTGTAGTGTGCTCAGCCCAGGTTCGAGGACACAGCGGCCACTTAATGAGCGACAGCCACCGTTTGAGCTGGGAGGCTACCATGCTATCCTTCTAAGGCCTCTCTCAGCCCAAGGGCAAGCACTGTCCATCTTGGCTCCCACTTCCCATAGACGAGGAGGGGTTCCGCCCACAGCTGACCTGTGGCCTGCGGGGACCAGGACAAAGGTGGTCTTTCTTGTTTTCTGGGAGCAGGGGGAGAGCTGGAGTCCAAAAGGGCCTAGGTTGGCTCCGGACCCCGAGGCGGAATCAGGAGGGCCGGGAGTGTCCCTGGAGGAAACGCTTTGCCCCCCGCACCCTGTGAAGGTGTTGGCTCCACAGCAACTGCCCCCCCTGCCTGGCTGCTACAACCCACGCCCTGGGCCACACAGAGGGGTCCTTGTTACTGCTGAAAGGGCCATGTGTTTCTCTCCCTGCCGGGGCCTCCCCTGGCCTCCCCTCCTCCCGGCAGCCAAAACACACACAGCCACACCCGCACCCCACACAGGAAGCAGCTGGGCGGCCACCCTGCCGGGGACACGCCAGCGCCCTCCTGCAGATGGGCATGGCTTCTGTCGCTGTCTGTTGGGGGTTTAAGTGCTTTGGGAAGCTGCTGAGAGGGGGGCCAACGCCCTGGGGTTCCCCAGGAAAGCCACCGAGCTGTTGCGTCCCAAGTCTTCACACGGGTGTTCCCCGAAAGCCCCTCCTTGTAAGCCACCCTCCTCTGGTCATCGGGGAGGTCCCAGATCCCCTCCCCACCAGGGCGAGCCTGCCGGGTCCCCCCTCCAGGGCAGGGCCTCACATGCGACTGCTGGGCGGGATCTTGCGGCCGTCCCGGAACCAGGTCACCTGTGGCCGTGGGAAGCTGGCGATGCGTGGGGCGCGGATGACAGCTGCTTCTCCGTGGGAGACACTCTGGTGCTTCTCGCCTTCCTCAAAGCTCCCCATGTCTGCAGGAGGGAAGAGAGGATGTGGGGGTCAGACTGCCCAGCTCCTGGGCTGGACCTGGCGGGGGCAGGATGACCGCGGGGAAGGAAGCCGCCGGGCTCAGACCACCCACCTGACCCCATCACCCCACCCTAGAAGCCCATCATTAGGAAACATCCCTCTTTGAGCTTTTTGGGTCTATATCCATATCTGTGAACTGATCAATTCATCCTGCAACCATGAAGAGTCTGGTCATTATTTCACACATTTTACAAAGGGAAAAACTGCCCAGACGGGCTCAGAGAGATTCCTTGACTTGTCCAAGGGCACGTGGCTAGGAAGGGGCAGAGCCAGGATTTGAACTCAGATCTGCATCTGGAAGGGCGGTTGGGGTTTCAGCGTGACGTGAAGGGCCTATCACGGGGCTGATGGGGCTGGTGTGCTAGGTTCTTGGTGGAGGCAAGGCTGGGTACACTGCAGAGGATGGGGTCTTGGATGCTCATGGAGAAAGGAGGTGATTTCCCTCCTCTGCCTTGGGTGGGAGGCCCATGCATGTGTGAATGGAAACACCATATTGCTCTTTTAAAAACATGCCTACCCTGCTGGCAGATAAGCAGGGAACATTTCTCCCAGCTCTGGTGTGTCAGCCAGAAGGGGAAGAGAGCAGCAGAGAAGCAGAATAGAGTGACTTCTGGTCGCCCACCTGGCTGCTGGAACCGCGGTAGGGTTTGATTCTGGTAGCAGAGGGCTACACTGGGGTACGGGAAGGGGTGTCTCTGCTGAACGTCAGGACTTTTGAACATGAATGCACATCCTTGCTGCTCAAAGTATGGTCCGTGGGCCGGCAGCCTGGGCGCCCCTGGGAAGCTGCTAGAAATGCAGAGTCTCAAGGCCTACCCCGGACCTACTGAATCAGAACGGGCATCGTCACCAGACCCCCGGTGAAGGGCATGGTCCACATTCAAGTGTGAGAAGCATCATGGTCCCCAGCTTGGCCATTAGAAAAAGTGCTGATGCCAAGTTCAAGAACTCACCAGCAGATTTCTGTTTCCACTGGTACGGTGTGTGAACTGACCATCAGCATTTCCATGTGCAATCAGGTTCTGACCACCGAACACTGAGCTGCATGTCCCCATGGCCCACTGTCCCCTCCCCCGCCCACGGGGCCATGTTCCAAGCCACCTGGTCTCCTGCTGCTTTGACTGTTATTTCCCAACCCCTCGAACACCGCTGCCTCTTTTCCCTCTCCTTCAACCAGGTATCCCCCAGGCTGGCTAAGCCTCCGAACCCCCTGAGGGGCCTTTAAGGTCCCCCAAGGGGCGAATGGGACACAGGTGTGGGTATTTCTGAAGCAGCTCAGGTAGTTCTAACATGAGCCAAGGTTGAGAATGACCAGCTGGGCTCAAGCTAGTGGCTCTTAACAGTGGGTCTCAGAATCCCCTGGGAACTCGGTAAGCCCATAGTTGTCCCCACCCTTCCCTCCTCCCCAGGACATGGAAAGGCCCTGCTTTGAAGCACCCAGATCTCTGAATGCTTAATTCACTCTCTCCAGGACGCTGCTGCACGCCAAAGTTTGAGAACCACACGCCCATCCTCTCCTTTTCCAAAGTCCTGGGTTCGGTTCTCCTCCTGCCACACTGCCTCCCCTCCTCTGATGATGTTGATCTCAGCCCCTCTACAAAGACTCTCCTATCTGCTCTGGCTCTTCTCTGAGCTCCAAAACCCAACACTTGGTGCCCAACAGAGATGTTGGCCTTTCATATCTCCTTCTCGCGATCTTCTGTGAATAGCTCCTTCCTGCTCCTGCCCTGGAGCCTTCTGTGGTGCTGTGCTTCCTTCCTTGTCCTGACAAAGTCCTCTGATTCCTCCTCTGGGTAACCCCTCTCATTCACCAAGCCCTCTGACCCCAGTTCCCACAGGCCCACCACCAAGCGATCCCCGTCACTCCAGCTGCTCTGACCACCCCCCACAACAAGGTCTCCATAGGCTCCCCCAACCCATCATCTCTCACGCTCTTCCTAATTATTTTTTTCTGGACATATCGCTGACTTGCTCAGAAACTTTGGGATCTCCTCACTGTCCCAGGAAAGTCTAAATCCCCTTGCTTGATTCGAGTTCCCTCCCTAATCTGACCCCAGTCAACCTTTCCCATCTTAATGCCCACACCACATCATGTGCCCTCCTGCCATGCTGAATTACTTATACCCTGCTTCTCATGCAGGCTTGAGAAGCCTGCGGGGCCCCTGCCTAGAATGTCACCAGAACAAGCCATGATTCACCAAGATGCCGCGAGTCAATGGCATCTCAGAGGGATCCAGCCAATTAAGGATCTCAAGAAAGAGAACGCACCGTTGGCATCCTTACTCTACACTCGGCAGGCAGTAAATGTAATGGTAATGGCTTTGGAGTCACTGAGACTTGAGTTCAAAACCTACTTCTGGGGGCGCCTGGGTGGCTCAGTGGGTTAAAGCCTCTGCCTTCAGCTCGGGTCATGATCCCAGGGTCCTGGGATCGAGCCCCATATTGGGCTCTCTGCTAGGCAGGGAGCCTACTTCCCTTCCTCTCTCTGCCTACTTGTGATCTCTCTCTCTGTCAAATAAATAAATAAATAAAGTCAAAAAAAACAAAAAACAAAAAACACCTACTTCTGCCACTTATCAGGCACGACCCTGGGCAAAATTTTGACCTTGCTGAGCCTTAACGTCCTCTTCTGCAAAACACAATTATGAAGAGTCCCTTCCTCATAGGTTGTAGTCAGGATCACATGAGATACTACGTGTGTGTCAGGATCTTTCCAAAGATGTGTGTCTTTCCAAAGATGGCGGCATCAATATTTGTCTCCCATCCAACATGTTCTTCTTACAAAGGTGCTGGAGTTTATGGTATATCATGTTCAAGGCTAGGTCATCAAAAGGATGCAGCTTCCCCTTGGATCCATCTCTCTGTCCACACACATCTGCTTGGAATCCAGTCACCATGTTTTAAGGAAGCTCGGTCTGGCCCACATAGACATGGGAAGGGTGCCTGAAGAAAGGAACTGAGGTCCCCAGAAGACAGCCAGCACCCACACCGGACATATAGATCAACGTGTGAGCCCTCACATAATTCAGTCCCCAGCCTCTAACAATATACAGAGCGGGGATGAGCCATCCCTACCGCGCCTTGTCTAGATCCAAGGCTCACCCACTCGGTGAGCCTAATAAATGATGGTCGTACACCACTATGCTTTCCGGCAATTTGTTACGCAGACACAGAAACTGGAAGAGTATATTAAAGTGCTAAAAATTATATCTAATGTTTGTATTATTAGAATATTAGAATCGTGTACATTTTTCACAGCTTCGTTGAAACATGGACCTCTTCAGCAAAGATTATCCCATGCCACCAGGCAGAATTAAAGAACAGAGATTGCCGTGGCTGACCCTCCATCAGCTTTCTTTCTAGGTGGACTTCACGTGCACGTAATCCGCCTGTTACCACAGCCAGCACGACTCCAATAAATACACATTTTTAGTTGTTTATTAATTTCCATTACTTGGCTCTGTCTATAAAAAATTGCATCAATAAATCACATTGATTCCAGTCCTCACAATAATTTTATCTATTTAAAAAACTTTTCACAGAACTCTGAAGATATATTTGAACAATTTAAAGCAATTTCATGGTAATAGTGTTTCTTTCTCCCCTCTCTAGTTTTATTAGCTCCATTTCGTCAGTGAGGAAATTAAAGCTCATGGAGATAGAGTAGCTTATCCAACGTTTAAGCAGTCAGGGCCGGGCAGGGTCGGCATTCAAACCTGGCCCCCCTGCCACCACATTTCCTCTCTGCTTCCTTCATAACTCACCCTTGCCTTAACAAGCTTCCCGCACATTCTTTCTCTCTCCCCACTACACGGTAAGCGTCAAGAGGCAGCTGCCTTCATCAGCAAGAACCGACAGGCGGCTAGCGGCGTATTCCACACACAGTGGGTTCCCTCTGACCTCACCCAATGCCATCACGTGGTGGCTCTTACTGAGCCCCTGCGGCGGGACGCATGAATGGAAGGAAGGAGGAAGACAGGAAGACAAGGAGGGGATGGATGGAGGAAAGGCGGGCAGAAGGATGGATGCCTGGACCCGCATATGTAGGTTTGGTGAGAGGGATGGAAGGAAGGGCACAGCCGGTTCTGGGAGGTAGTGAAGAAAGACCCGGTCCCCACCCTTGTGGGACTTAAGAGTCAGATGTTCAGTGACATACTGTGACAACCGTGAGGAGGGAGGCACGGGGTTCTTCTGTGAGAGGCAGCCGCAGGAGACCTACTTTAGACTGGGGGCGGTGCTGGGGAGGCTTCTTCTAAGCGGAAACACGAATAAGAGTAGGTGTTAGTTAAGTGTGTGTGTGTGTGTGTGTGCGTGTGGTGGGGTGATGGTGTGACGGCCCAGAGGAAGGAGAGTGTGTGAGGGCCAGGAAACAGGAGAGCAGGGCTAAGCAGAGCAAGAGAAAGAATGCCAAGGGACATTGGGAAGTGGGTCTGTTCAGTGGATAAATGGATGGATGGATGGATGGATGGTCCACACTCAATGCGCACACTCAGGTTAAGAATTAAGAAAGGGGCGCCTGGGTGGCTCAGTGGGCTAAGCCTCTGCCTTCAGCTCAGGTTATGATCTCCAGGTCCTGGGATCGAGCCCCGCATCGGGCTCTCTGCTCAGCGGGGAGCCTGCCTCCCCCCACCCCCCCCACCCCCCTCATCGGAGGGAGGAGGAAGACGGACAGATGGATGGAGGGAGGAGGGGGTGGGTGCAGGAAGGGCGGGCAGGACGACGATGACTGTACACGGGCGCAGGTATGTACATGTGGACGGTGGGAGGGAAGGAAGGAAGGGCACAGCTGCTCTTGGTCCAAGCTCGGCCACTGATGCCCTCCTCCACGTTTCCATCCCATAATCTCCTTGCCTCACCATGGCTCTCAGGCCCCCAGCGCCCTCCCATTCTCTCCACTGCACTGAGTCAAGTGGGCTTCCGGGACCCGCTCACGGAGCCCTTCACTCTGCTCACGGGCCTCAAGGCACAGCGGCAGCAAGGGGCCAAGAAGGCGTCCACTCAGCGGGCTGGGGCAGAAGGAAGGCTAGAGGGAGGGAGGTCACATGCTGGCAGAGCCTGGGGACCCAGGAACCCCTGGGAAAACGCACGCACATTAGGGCGGAAACAGATAAAGGGTTTCACACTTGCTCCCCGAGGTCCACGCTTGTTAACACACCACGTGATGCCCACGGCGCTGAGCCGCCTTTCCCAACGAACTCCCCAAAGAGCAAAGAAGTGTGAGCCTGGGGCACAGCTGCAAGGGGCCTCCAAATTCCTGATGTCTTTGTTATCTCTTAAAAGATCTTGTGAAGTAGGCATCCCACTTCAGAATACGTTCATTGCTTTATTTGTTTCTAAAGCATTTGTTTTTATCATGAAGTATGTCACGCATACAGAAGAGTGAATGTAATTACACGGATACTTTGCAGAGGACAAGAACGAACGCTCACATACCCGCCACCCAGCTTAGGGACCGGAACACTAACAAACCTCCCTGCTCCCGCCACGGTGTCCCCCGCACCCCCCAGCGCGTACCCTCCCTCTCCAGAGGTAACTGTCGCCCCGAATGCTGTGGCAATTCCCCCCAACTGTTGCCGCATAGAAATGCCTCCTTAAACAATTTAGGGTTAATGTAGTCTGGTTCCAAGCCCTTTACAGCTGGAATTATTTTGTATGTCATCTACTGTGATTTGCTGGTGTGTGTGTGTGTGTGTGTGTGTGTGTGTGTGTGTTTGAGCTCCAGCATTGGGCTTACACTCAGTCCAGTCATTGTCGCGGCTGCATGGGTGTCCACGTGGCGAGAGGGCACAGTGTACCTGCAGGCTGGGTCCGTTTTCTGGGTTTTGCTGTCCTGCTAAGAACAGTCTCCTGGGGATCTTCTGGCGCACGCAGCTAAGACAGTCCCTCGAGCATGAGCCCAAGGGCGGAACTGCTGGGTGGCAGGGTGCACACACATTAATTTTACTGGATAACACCAAACTGTTTCCAAATCTGCGCCCATTTACCCCTTCGTGTTCCCATCAGCATGGATGGGAGATTCTCTCTTGGTCTTGCCAGACTTGTTGGTTTTTGCCAATCTGGTGGACACAAGACAGTGTTTCATTGTGGTTTTGTTTATTTGGGAAACAGTGCTTTTCCCCTCCAATCAGATCGCATCATGCCTCTTCTCCACCGTGCATACTTATTTCCACTGCACTGTAACAGCAAAAGTGTCGACCTCTTCTTGAATGCTGCCATGTGTCCCTAGTGCCCCCGTTCCTCAGCTACACCTCCTTCTACTCTCTCCTTCCCTCACTCTGCTTCAGTGACCCTGGCCTCAGACACCCAAACCTACCACAGGACATTTGCACTTGCTGTTCCCTAGCTAGAAAGACCTTAACTCTTTGTGTGCCTTACTCTCTTGCTTCCTTTGAGACTGTTCAATGTCACCTCCCCAGGTGGCCTTTCGTAGCCACTATATCAAATAGGATATCTGAGAGGGGGCTGCCCCAGCCTCCATCTCTTGTAATCTGGCTTCATTTTTCCTTATTGCACTTTATTTTCTCTCCATGGGCTTCTCTGCTCTGTATTCTATCATATATTCACCTTTTAACTTTTATGGCACCCTACTACTTTCCTGAGGGCAGGAACAGGTGTCCTGGTTTTGTCGCCTGTGTCCTCACTGCCTAGAACGCAGTTCAGCACGCAGTGGGAGTATAATAGTAGTTGCACGAGTGAGTGAAACATTCAGGCAAAATGCTCCAGCTAGACCAGATCATGTTCTCTAGAACTACAGCATAGCCTGTGAATAGTCCACACTCAATGCTCACACTCAGGTTAAGAATTAAGAAAGGGGCGCCTGGGTGGCTCAGTGGTTTAAGCCTCCGCCTTCAGCTCAGCTCATGATCTCCGGGTCCTGGGATCAAGCCCTGCATGGGGCTCTCTGCTCAGCTGGGAGCCTGCCTCCCCCTACACCGCCCCCCACCCCGCCTACTTGTGATCTCTCTCTCTCTCTCTCTGTGTCAAATAAATAAATACAATCTTTAAAAAAAAAAAGAATTAAGAAAAATGGGCTGGCCCATTGGTGGCGTTTTGGGCATCAGCCCCAACAACAGACTCGATACCCTCATGTCCCTCTTTGTACAGGTGGCTTCTGGATGGGACAGGGGCCCTCTGCCCTGTGACCTGTGGGTGGGCTTGCTGCCCCCAGGATGTGGATGTGGAGAGAGCCTGGAAGGCTCCTTGACCCAGGAAGCTTCTCCGAACACTCTCAGCCTGTCAGCCAGCTTGCTCCAAGCCAGAAATTTATGGCAACTTTAAAGAAACAAAGAAGAGACTGGGGCCGGGGGCGGGGACTGCAGGCAGAGAGGGAGCTGGGGAGGGGGTGGATGTTTTATTGACTTCCTCTTAATTGCTGTAATTAAAAACATGTAAAGAATCTTTTTGTAACGACTTTGCCATTATCATTAGTTGTTAGCACAGCTGCCTTATTAATTTCTCGTTAGAACCCAAGACACAGTCCTTCTTTGGGAAGGGGGGTGGGAGCCAGAGGTGGGTCCTGCCTGGCCCAGTCCCGGCAGAAGCCTGGGAGAGCAGCATCACCAGAACAGGCTGCCTGGAGCCCCAGGGCAAAGGCTTCCGCCCCTGGGATGCAGAAACCCACCAGGAGAGACAGAGGGGTCTGGAGAAGCAGCTGCTGCCCACCCACCCTTAGACGGTGGCATCTGTGTCACTGTGTAAGAGAGACCGATGGACAGACAGACAGATGCAGGAGGCCTGCAGGGCACAGCCGGGAGAGCCCCTGGACTGGGACTGGGTGAGGATTAAGGAGGCACCACTATTAGCGTCCTGTGAATGCATGGTGAGTAGCGGAGGGAGAGCGCCTCCTTGCCTCACTCGCCTTACCCCAGCCTCAGCTCTGGAGAGCAGACATGTGGCCAGGAGTATGCTGTGAAGGCTGCCAGAGTGAGAAAGCTGAAATGCTTATTCCAGGACACAAAGGGAAGAGGAAGCAAAAGCACAGAGAAGTTAAGTGACTTGCCCAAAGTCACACAGCGAGGGAGAGCCGAGCCTGGATTTGAATGGGAGGAGGGTGGGGGGGCGGTTCATGGCTGGACCCTACAGTGTCCTGACCATGAGACAGGAGAAGGTGGAAGGCAGAAATGCTGGCTGTGAGAATCTAGGCTGTCCACTACCTTCCCTGAGCCTCAGTTTCCCCATCTCGAGACGCCTTCCTGTCTCTCAGACTTGTTCCGGGAACCCACGGAAGAAAGACAGGCACACAATTACACTGGCGGAGGGATCCTTCCGGAGGCTCTGCTGTATCTCCTTTGGCAGCTCCCGAGGGACATGGGCTTGAATCCATGTCTGTTCCAAGGGGTCTTGGGGCACGTGCCCCCCTTTCCAGGGGGATGGAGGCCATGCTTCCTCCTTGTCTGTCCCCTCCCACCCGCTGCACACATACACCAGGGGTCCAGAGTCCTCAGCTACCTAGTGCGGAGGTTGGGGCTGGAAACCACACTTCCTGATCCCTCCCCGCCCCCAAATACATGGCATGACCCTGTTTTAGGCACAAAACCACCCAGGAACTACCTGTAAGTCTTTCCATCTGCTCGCCTCTGCCGAGAGCCAAGAAGAGCGCCTCTCCCCCACCCCAGTTTGGTCTCTCTCTTCCTGATCTTAGATGGCAGGGTGGTGAGGGGGATATTTTGGAATCAGGCAGCTGTGGGTTCAAGTCCTGCTCTGGTACTCCCTCGCCGTGTGACTTAGGCAGTCTCCTCCCCCCAGCCTTGCGGGGTAAGGTCGGGAGAGAAGGGTGTGCACTGCCCTTCAACAGGTGATGCTGTCGGTGTTGAAGGTTTTGCGAGGTCTCCCCGCTCTCCATCCCCGGGATCCTGGAAAGTGTTTGAGGGGTTGGGGGACAGGTTGGGCAACAGATTCTTCAACTTCCACAACTAGGGAGAGAGAAACACCCCCCCCCAAGCCCAGATGAGATGAGCGTGTCCAGCAAGGGAAGGGACAGGGAGGTGTTTCCCTTCTCCGTCCCACCGTGGCCACCTTGGGTGGAGAGGGGGTGCACTGAAACTGTCATTAACGTATTAGGGTGAATGTTTTTTCTCAACTGCCCCCTGGAGTTCCCAGGGGTTCCCCTCACACCTCTGGCTTTAGGTCCGAAGGGCTGCAAGCAGTAGCTGCTTCTTTACGACAAGGAGCAAGGCGGCTGTGACATTTGAGGAGCGCTTCTTGGGGCTGGCCGGGGAATGGGGTGAATCTGGGTGTCCCCACTGTGTTTGGTCCTCCGGGCCCTTCCAGGTACCTCTTGCTCTCTGCCAGGGACCACCTGCTACCACACGGGCACAGCTAAGCAGTGGCCCCATAGAGCCCGGGAGCAATGCTGGCCGTGACCGTGTGCAGAGGCTGCCATAGCCCAGGATGCCATGTGGCTTTGAGGGGGACAGGGACGCCCCCGTGAGGGGCAGACGCTGAGCTGGCTTCAAGGGCCAGCTGTATCAGCCCACTGCTCTGCATTTGGTCAGAAGAGGTGCGCCAGGAGCCCTTCCATTCTGTGATCTGTTTCTTCTTTCTTCGGCATGCTGCTACAGAATATTAATTCCAGCAGTAATGCTCACTGACTGGAGGAGTATTACGGGCAGGCGCGGGCCAGGTGCACTGGGCACAGCAGCTCAAGGAATTCTCTGGATGAGCCTGGATGGTCAGGGAGACCGTGTCCTGGATGGCGTTTCATCTGCACGCACACGGACTTGAACACACACAGTATCACCAGCACCGAGGTGAGCCAAGAGGCAGACCCACCCCGGCGTGCGCCCTTCCACACAGGCCTGCACACACGTACACGGATACACCTGCATGTGCACACGGATTGTCTCCCGCACTTGGGGCACGAAGCAGCAGACTCACGCACACACACATGCGTCTGTACACATGTGCGTGAAGCCACACTCACGCACGCACACTTGCACACAAGCACACACCTGCACGCGTGGTCCCTCTGGAGGCTGGTCTGCGGCTCTGCCCCTGCCCCGCGGGACCCCGGGCACCGGCTAAATGAAGCTCCCCGGGAGCTCTCCAGCCGCCGACAGTGTCCTGATCCATCATTTTAATTCTGGGCTTTTCCACTCCTCTGAGTGAGCTGAGTTGCCTTTAGTGCTGATTTATGGAGACAATCCGTCCTCCACTTTTGATTACGGTTGTTTTCCATAATTATTATCAACACTCCTCGCCTCGCTTGAGGTTTCCTTTTAGATTTCTCTCCCCTACTTCTGTTCGAAGAGCAAGCTCTCTCCTGGACTAATTCAGAGGCGATCCCCTGTAGGCTTTGGATGAGGAGGTGTCCTTTATTATTATTATTTTTTAAATTTCAAGGCTCACTAAGGCTTTCCATGGTCTCATGTCCCACTGTGCCATCTCGGACCTCTGCCCCTGGAAGAGCCCAGAATGAGGCTGATTTCTAGCACACAGCAGCAGCTATTTCAGGAAGGGGGGGCAGGACGGGAAAGGGAGGCTGAGTCTCAGGAGGAGCGTGTTGGTTGGTGTTCTGGGTCCCTGAGAGGCCTCCTTGTGAAGCTGCCTTCCCTTCTTCCATTTAAGAACGTCCTTCTGGGGCGCCTGGGTGGCTCAGTGGGTTAAGCCGCTGCCTTCGGCTCAGGTCATGATCTCAGGGTCCTGGGATCGAGTCCCGCATCGGGCTCTCTGCTCAGCAGGGAGCCTGCTTCCCTCTCTCTCTCTCTGCCTGCCTCTCCATCTACTTGTGATTTCTCTCTGTCAAATAAATACATAAAATTAAAAAAAAAAAAAAGAACGTCTTTCTGGGGACCGGTGCAGGGACTACAGGCGTCCCTTTACTTCACTATCTGCTCACCTGGCTCCTCCAAAGACCTAGACTCGCCCTCCCCGTCCCTCCTCTCAGGGTCATGGTGCCACCATAAGGCATCTCCCAATGACCCCACGGACCACGGGACCCGCTCGCCATTACGGCTCCTGGGTGGGCAAGTCGGAGGAGGGGAAGGTTAGGGTCCGGGGGTGGGCACCAGCAAGTCTGCGGAGAGGAGTGTCAGAGCTGGAGAGGTTCAGACGGGCCATCGTTAAACCCCCAAGTGTGAGGCACTTTGAAAGAGGCAGCAGCTGGTCCCACGCACAGAGTGCTAAACCCTGAGCTGGCAGATGCGTGCGTCACTTATCAGCGGGGCAGCCTTGAGAGCACCCGCAACCACAAAACGAGGGCACTCCTGTGACAGGCGGGAAGGGCCACCATCAGGGCCCAGTGAGCATGGAAAGCTACGGCCGGGATTTGGCTCTGCCCCGAGCCTGGGGGTGGGCAGGGACCCTGCAGACCGCCTCCTGCTTCACACCCCTCCCGGCCCCCAAGTCGCCCATCATACTACTCACAGGCCACCTGGACCTCAGTTTGCCGCTGCAGCAGGGCGCCCATCCGGTTCCGCACGATGCAGCGGTAGGAGCCCGCGTGGGTGCGGTCCAGGCTGGTGATCATGTACCTGGGGGCAGATGAGACAGCCAGTGAGCAAGGCCGGCAGGTGCACGGATGCACGTGTCACACTGGGATCAGTTGGCGGAGGTCACCCTCTTCTCCAACAGAGAGCACCAGGGAGTTCTGGATTTTCTGGCCACGTCTTGGGAGTCACAGAAAGGTCCCTATCCATAGAAACGTCCCTTGCAAGGGCAACCAGCCTTTTGCTCCAGTGCCTAGGGAGCAGCCTGCATTTTTTCCCCATGGGTGGGAGGTGCTGTGCCTGAGCCGTTGACCCTGGCTGTGACCTGGCCTCCAGGACTGGAGGTCCTCTACGGGTCCTCTGCTGGAGGCTGCTGTCCTTTATTGCCTGTGACTCACAGGACCAGGAAAGAGCCGGGGGGGGGCATTCTATTTTGGCCAGGTTCAGGACCGTACTGTAAATATTAATTGAAATGGATGGGGTCGGCAGAGGCAGGAACATTCACATGTTTCCCCGAATGCTTTGCATCATCTCACCAGACAGCTCCCAGCAGCTTTGTGGAGGGAAGAGGCAGAGCCTTCCGAGCAGGACAGGACGGCTTTCTGTACGTGTGGGCCCCGACACCAGGATCAACCCTTGGGAGGGGAGGGGCCCAAGAAGGACCCTCGGGAGCCTGCTCGGGGAGTACGTGACTGGCCCAAAGGGCAGCAGAGTCTGCTGCTGGGGGAAAGGCAGCCAGAGAGCAGGTGTGCGGTGCCCTGACGTGGCTGAGGGGCAGGGAGAAGGCCAGGCCAAGTCGGTGAGAGGGGCTTCTGGCAGGTAAGACACGGGCACATGGTGCTCTCTGGTGTGGAGGGGGCTAGTTCCCCTGATAGCCCCTCTGGGATCACCTTTCCTGTCTCTGGCCAGTAGATGGCCCAGTAGGGACCTCAAAGGATGAAGGGGCTTGTGCCTAGGCATCTCCTCCATCCTTGGATATCCTAGCGTTTGTCGAGGTGACTTGGTGGACAAGCTCACTGCCGCCTGTCCCTAGGCTATGGCAACCCTGGGGCAGAGCAACCTTATTCTCAAGAGTTGCTAAGGTTTCTTTTACAGAAGTTTCAGCAGGGACTGACCACCACCAGCAGCATCACCGTCTCCACTACTTCCACCACCACAATCACCACCACCATCAATCACCTTCATCATCACCAACACCATCATCATCATCACTTCACCGTCGTGAAACATCAACGGTTACTTTCTGAGTGCCAGCTATGCCTCTGGCCTGGTCTTAAATACTTTCTCCTACATTTTTTCATTTCACACAGCAGTTCCCAGACTATTGGATATCATGGACCAGTAACACTTAAAAAAAATGGGCTTGACATAAGACTGTCAACTTTTTACTTTGCCAAGTAAGATCATTAAAACCAACCAACCAAAAAGCAAACAAACCGTCTAGCAACCAAAAACTTTAAAAAAAAAAAAAAGATAATATTACAAAGTGCCAGGCAGGGAGAGAAAAATAAACAGAAATGGTCAGCACTTTATCTAAAAAGGACATTTTGAGGTCATAGAGAAGAAATGTAATTTCAGCATAAAAGCAATTTTAACAAATTGTAAACTTAAATTTTATGCAAACCCACTAATCCTAGCTTCACTCTCCTCGTTGTATGTGAACAAGGGCAAACAGCTGTGGGGCTAATAGGAGAGTCCTTCACTTAATTCTTGGAGGGGTGTATTTTCCAGGGTGTATTTTCCAGTGCCCCCATTTTGGCAGGGGGGAGACTGAGGTTCAGAGATGTTGCCTCCCTGCCAGGCAGTCTCATAGGTAGGTGCTAAGAGGCGAGGCCAGGGTCCCACAGAGACTGCCTGCCCCCAAGCTCAGCTGTTAACCAGTTCAATGCAGATGTCAATTTCCAAAGGCCCCCCCACTTCCATCCTGGGACTCCCGAATGCTCTGGCTCTGGCTGTCTCTGCAGCACGATTCAGAACCTTCTGGCTGTCCAAGCCTCTTATCTCTGCCACCAGCTGCAGCTCTTATCTGTCCCTCACTAGTGCAAGGTGTGATGGAGGGGAGATAGCAGGCACCCAGGCTCTGGCACATTTCCCCTTCTCTTTTCACCCTATCCTCAAGCCCCTTACCAGCCTCACTTGCCTCGGCTGCAGGGAGGGGAGAGAGCTTTGGGGAAACGGTCTGGGTCTCAAAAACGATGGGGTGACCGGAGAGGAGAGATGGCAGGTGAGATTGGCTAGAACGGCTCTCTAGCTTTGAAAACAGAGTCAGAAAATTATTAAAAAGCGGCAGGGAGCGGAATAGGAACAGAAATGGCCCCAGAAACTAACAAAAAAGATGTTCAACCTCCATCACAATGAAAGACCAATCACAACAAGACAATGTTTACACATCAGACTGCCAAAGACTTTCATGTCTGATCAGGCACAGCACTGGCCAGAGTGAGGGGGAGGGGAGGTGTGCCCCCAGATCTGCAGGCAGAAGTGCAGAGTGGTCTGGCCTTTGGGGCAAAATCTATCAAAATGAGAACAGGCAAGCCTTTTGACCCAGAGGCTGCACTCCTGCGAGCTGGCCTCTTAGGTATGAGGCAATAATGGGGCAAACCAAACCAAGCCAAACACACAGGTGTAAGGATGCTCAAGGTGGCCTTGCTTCCAAAGGCAGAGAGAAACACACAACCGGAAACAACCCAGACGTCCGTCGAGAATGCAACCGGATCCGTTCAGCGATGCCATAGCCGCAGGACGAACGAGCAGCCCCTGTCTGTCCGGGACGAAGCACGGAAAGGAAGTGGAAGCTGGAGAGGGCGAGATGCTCATGGAAACAGCAACGCACGGAGGGAGGAAGCCGAGCAGTGCCCCGGCTGAGCGTCAGCGACCGGAGTGATGCCGGATGGTTATGGCTCTCGATAAGCTGCCGTGTGCGGACGCGGGCTACCACACCCTTCGCTTGATGTTTACGATCATGCAAAAGGACCCAGTAAAAATAATTTCAGTTTGTGGACCAGGAAAAAAAAAAAAAAAGAAGAGCGTAAATGGTATGATACCATGTGGGTAAATGAAACAGTATACACATTTGTACATATTTGCATACGCACGATCACACTTACGGAAAATGTATATATTTGCATACGATACAAGTACCTAAAATGTATATATTTGCATATATATCATATAGGCACAGAAAACGTTTTCCAGACGGGGCTACTCGATGGATACCTGTTACCTCCCTTTTGGGAGAAGTGCTGGGTGGGGAGGGAGGGAAACTTCTATTTTTATGTCTTTCTGTGCCATCAGAATTTCTTTTATTGTATGCATATATTGCCTTTATTTTAAAAATAAAATGTAAAAATGCACTTTGAGCATATAATTTAAGTATACATTATAAAACAGACACCAGGGACTCATTGGATGCGGGTCTGTTTGCTGATGTCAGTGATGCGTGGTGAAATTTAAACTTTAATAAAAGTAGATTTCTGCAGAAGGCTCTATTTCTATTTGTTTCAGCCAGGAACCCCTGGGGCCCCGGGGAAGGTCAACTGACTGCAGGCTGGCCCCTTCCCCAAGGCCAGAAGAGGGGCACTGGTCCTGGGGCTCCCTTCGGTCCCCCTGTAATTGAGGCCAGACGCTCCGTGGCCTGGCAGAGCCGGGTACAGTCTCCTCTTCATTCTCTAGCCTCCCTCTCCTCCCTGCCTGGGAGACCTATTTCTGGGTGGATGGCAACATTATTTCAAGTAACAGTTCCGCCCACTGCCTTTCCTACCAGGGAAGCCCGCTCACTCCACCCCAATGGCAGCTTCGGTCTCCCTGCCTCCCAGGCGGGTGGACGGGGCAGCTGGCCAGCATCTCAGCTTGCAAATCTAGTGTGTTGTACGCAGCCTTGGTCATGACAGTAGCCACACTCGTTATCCGTGAAGTGCTCCCTTCTGGCTCCTCTGGACACACTCCACCCGCAGAGCCGTCTGCCCCCCGCCCCCACCTGCAGCCGCTGACCTGGCCGGGAAGTGGAGGAGCCTGGCCCTGGCTGGGTCCCCTCCAGGGGCACGGGGATGGGTGGACTGCTCGACACCTGATCTACCCAAGGGGGAGCATGGCATTGGAGATAGCACTGGAGCCTCTGACTCAGAAAAATTTAGGCTTGACTTTTCCCTCTACTCTTTCTTTCTCTCTCTCTTTTTAAATGATTTTATTTATTTATTTCAGAGATCGAGAGAGAGAGAGAGAGAGAGAGAGAGAGCGCATGAGCTGTGGGGGAGGGACGGAGGAAGAAACAGATTCCCCACCAAGCAGGGAGCCTGGACCCTGGGATCATGACCTGAGCAGAAGTCAGATGCTTGACTGACGAAGACAGGTGCTTCTCCCTTTTACTCTTTCTTAGGAATGTGGGCTGGGCCCATTATAGAACCTCACAAGCCTCAGTTTTGCTGTCTGTAAAATGGGGACAATGATACCATCTTTGATGGGCTCACCATAAGAGGCCCCAGACATCATCACCAGGCATACGGCACGTGCGGCACAAATGCTTGACAGATGAGGGAGCAGGTGTATGAGTCACTGGTGGGGAGTGGGAGGTATGGGGTGAGATGCGCGGGTTCAGAGCAGGTTCAGATCCTCCTGCCAGGGGATCCAGGAGGGGCTCACACCAAGCGTCAGATTCCCTTGCCTCGCAAATTCTCTGGCTTCCCCATGGGCATGTGAACCCCAACGGACCCCAGTCACCAGTGAAGGACCTGCCATGGCCCCTTTACAGGTAGAGGAGCCTGACCTCAGCCCCTCAGCGGCCAGCAGAGGAGGTGCCCTGCTCTTCTGCCTCCTCAGGGACACTGACGACAGTGAAAATGACAGATCCGCTTCCAAAGGCAGCTCCTCTCCGCTTCCTGACCCCAGTGGACTTCCTGCCGCCAGTCTGACCCCCCAACCTCCTGGTCACCTCGGTTTGTGTCCTCTGCGTGCAGACTCTGAGCTCTGGGGATGCAGGGGATGGCGGGGAAGGGGCACCTCTTCCTGTCTGACCTGAAACTTTATTCTCCTTCCGACGACAAAGAGTCACAAGTCACGGCTTGAGGGTCTGGGGAACACCGGGAACGACCCACCTTGAGACTCCCTCAAAGGACCACTTATTGATGGATTTCTTCTAGGAAACATATTCACAGGACGCAAAGACTCAGAGAAAAGGCACACAGGAACCTTCTCTCCCATTCCCGTGCCCCAGCTGCCCGGTCACTCCCAGGTCCACGGGCGCACACACAGCTACGGTGACTCGCTTCCTGAGTAGCTTTTCAGAACTTCTCTATGCAAACACAAGCAAATGCAAGTTCACGATCCCTCCCCTAGATAGCAGGAGACTCGGGGCCTCCCTCAGCTGTTCTCCTTGCTTTGCACACGTGACAAGGAGATCTTTCCATAACTGCATGTGTATGCACGTAACTGGGCTTCCTCAGGCTTCCTAACAGTGGCAGAGTGGCCAGCGCTGAGCAAGCCTTGCTTTGTCCCCATCAGTGGGTCAAGTGCAGCGGGGGAGAGTGGGGCTGGGGGGAGAGCCTTGGGGCAGGGCTTGGCCAGGGTGGGAGGAAACGACCCGCACAGTTCTCCTGCCCCCTCACAGTGTCCTGACTTGGCCCGCAGGACCCTGAGGCTCAGTGCCCTCCTCCGAGATGGAGAGATGAGCTGCCGGTGTGGGGCTCACGGTGAGGCGGGGAGGAGTCCGGACAGATGACGGACTCTCGGCGACACGAGCCCGGCAGGGAGAAAATGAGGACCTAACAAATGTGGCGTCTTCTCTGGTACCGAAGGAAACACACTGTGCCCTTTTCGGTTCGAGTCCTTGAGTGTCACAGTTGATATTTAAAATGATTCTTACTCGCATTAAATAAGATATTTCAATTCCACGAAGCTGTCAGGAGCTGATGCGGACACCACAAGTAATAGGCACACTCTCCTTGTATTGTCCTCGTTAATAAATCAGACGCCCGGAGAGGCACGCACGGATGCTCACACAGAAGAAGGGGGGGTGGGCGCGCGTGTACACGTGTGTACACATGCACGCAACACCGCACGCCCACCCAGGCATGTTCGCGTGTTTGCACCCACGTGCACACGCTTACACCCACAAGCATGCACATTCATGCACACGTGTACGAAGTTGTGCACACACAAGTATATTCATGCAACACATACACATGGGCACACACACCCAGCACGAGTGCTTGTGCACACACCCACGTTTGCACACATGCATACCTGCACACACTGTGCATATGGTCATGCACATCTGTGCACACTCACGCAAGGTCCTCAGTTATACATACGTGTACACGTGCACACTCACAGCCCAGACACACACTCATGCGTACACACTCATGTACACAGGTAACACTCCTGGGTGACCCCATGTCCAGCCAGTCCTATCTGAGGTCACCCCAGGCACCCCGATCCACCCCGTTTGGGAGGCCCCAGCACGCCGGGCTGCCGCACTCAGATGCGCTCAGGACACCCGGATGTCCGGTCATGCACGCACACACATTCTCTCCTACCAAACCACATCATCTAGGGGCAAGGGAGCCCCTGGGGACTGACCCCTTGATGCTAGGGCTTTTCTCTCCAGAAGGATCGTGTGTGGGGAGGAGGGAAGCTGGACAAGGAGGGACTGAGGTTTGGGGCAAAGAGATCCTCCCCACCCCGTGCCCCTTCCCTGGGCTCCCTCACCAAGGCGTGGGCGCTCTGTGACTCAGCCACAAGGCCTCTTTGCCTCAAGTGAGCTGTGCTCCGACGGAGTGGGGGATGGGGGTCGGTGGGGGAAGCTGCTGAGCCTCTCCATCCATTAGGGGGTCCGCGGGGGCTCTGGACCTGCAGGTGTCACCACAGACGGCCAAGACTGATACAGGCTGTGGGGACGGTGGCGGGTGGCTGAGCTCTGGGGACCCAGGCTTCCTTCCCTCTTTCCATGGGCTTTTGGGCGACAGGAGACACAGCAAGTCCCAGTGTGCACAGGTGTCCTCCCAGACCTGGGGACACACACCCCGTACCCCTTCTTCCTGCAGCAGGCAGAGAGCACATGCTTTAAGCACTGGCCACGGGGCAGCGTCAGGCTGGAAACGGGCCCCACCTCATGGGTTTGCTTTTGCAAAGATTCCTCAGGAAAGAAAGCAAAACTCGGTCCGCAGTGATTTAAAGGGGAAAGTACATGTACCAGAAAATAGATAATAGTAATGTACCATTATATCATTAACATAATTAGCACTAGGATAAAACACGCCATGTATCTAACATATATCAGCTCCGCTAAAGCTCACGATCCCGGAGGGGGCTTATGCTAACAGGAAGCTCAGTTCATAGATGAGGAAACGGCCCAGAGGAATTAAGTAACTGGCCCAGGTCACACAGCGAATGAGGAACTCGCACACAGAGGCAGTCTAGTCCACAGACGGGAGGTACCTCAGGGGACGTGAACCCAATAGTTTGGGGTCTCTCCTTTCTCTCCTTTCTGGGGTTGGCCTGGAAGAAGAAAGTGCAGACTATCTACATTCTCTCCCCTTACAGACAGAGAGACTGCTGACGGAGGGGCAAGAGATAAGGAGAGAGAGACAGAGAGATGGGGTGGGGAGAGACACAGAGAGACACGCATGCAGGGACAGAGAGAGAGAGAGAACCAGAGAACCAGAGAACCAGAGAGAGACACAGACGCAGGGAGAGGCAGTGAGTGAGGGACAGGGAGAAACAGACAGACAGACACACACACGGAGGCATAAGCTGCCCCCGCACAGGAAGTAGACGGATCTTGGGGGCGGCTGGTCCTGGGAGGATGATGTCAGGAGGATCCCGCCGTGGTGAGGGCTGGCGGGGCAATTCAGGCGCCGTGATTTCTGTTCTTCTATTTTCAGCCGTTTCTAGCCTGTGCTGCCATTCCCCTCCCACACCTTCGGGAAGAGTGTTACGCACCCAAGTGGCTTGTGCTAATGGCGTTGCGGGGAAGGAAGGGAGCCGCTCTGCTCTGACCGGGGGAGGGGTCACCCTTGGAAGGGAGATGGCAGCCTGGTGGTGGTGGCGGGGTGCTGAGGGAGGCCTGAGGGTCCTCTGGAGCAGGAGCAGGAACAGGCAAAGGACAGGCGGCACTGAGACCCAGGCCAGGTGAGCATCACTGTCCCCAGTGTCCTCGGAAGGTGTGAGACGGTCATGGGCTCACCCCTGACAGACCACGGACATTCAGAGAGTGGAGGACTTGGGGACAGTGGGTGCCCCCACCACCTGGAGGACTGCAGGGTGGAGGGTGTCACAAGAGACAGAAGGGGAGGACCCCGACTCTGACTGCAGAATATGGGGAGAGGGATGCCGGGTCACAGGTGCCGGGTCAACGCACTCACATCCCTTCTCCTGCCTCAGCGTCACCCCTGTGGCCCCAGGGGGGTGGCTGGAACCTCGGAAGCGCCGGGGTGCCCCCAGGTGCGGGGGAGGGCGAGAGATGCGGGAGCAGCTGGGACTTGCTAACACTGCAGGTGTCTGTGGCACCCGTAGCCTGCAGGGACCGGGCTGGGCCCAGGTGCTTGGGAGGACACCGGCCTCCAGGAAGTGGAAAGCTCCCCGCGGGCCCCACTCTCCAGCTCTACCAGACTTCTGGCACTTCTGCTCCTCACCTCTCCGCCAGAGGCCCCTCAGCCCACAGGGTCCCTTTCTGCCTTCTGGCAGGGCTGTGAGCGCCGTCGAGCCCATGAACACATTCTTTGCCTACAGACCTAAAGCCCTTGACCTGTCACAGAGCTCATTTGCTTTCTTTTGAGATCCGCAGACCGCTGGCCGTGGAGAACGAAGGACCGGAACGTTCTTAGGCCACAGAGGTCCGCAAGTCTGTTGAAGCCGCCTGGGCTCTCTGATGAGCCTAGTGATCTTTCAGCAAAATGTCTTTCTTTTTTAAAGTCACACCATGACCTCAGTGACTTCCTTTGGCGCATCTGGAGACCTCGCCCTCCTTCGCAGAAAGACAAGAGCACTTGTGCACAGTACCAGGCTCTCTCACACACACATACTCCCCTCCCCGCCCCGCCCCGCACCCCCCCCCCCGCCGGGTATCAAGGAACTAGAACTTCCTGCACAATCCCCCAAGCACCAAGACAACTCTGTATGTGGCATCATCAAGTCTGTACATCATCAAGAAACGTCAGAGAATGCTCTACCCCCTTAACTGATCAAACCCTGTTAAACATCTCTGGGCCAGGCAGAAACCTCGGAGCCAGCCTGGGACAAGAGTCCGCCTTCTCCCCAGGCGGCTGGTCTCCTGAATAAAGCTGATATTCCTTTCCAATCAAAATTCGTGTCTCAAATAGTGGCTTTCTGAGCGATGGGCAGCCAAACTGGGGTTTCGGTAACAGGATGCCTCCTCCAGGAAGCCTTCCTGAATGCCCCCTGGGTTGTCCCAGAATTCTCTCCTGCCAGAGCTGGCACACTTGTCACAAGTGAATATAATGTTCTATGTGCCTGTATGTGTCCCCCTGAGGTCATGCCTTGTGCACAGTCCCATGTCCCCTGTGCGCCACGCCTGGAAAAATGCTCAACGAACATTCTCTGGACGAGTAGAGGAGAGGGCCATGTAGACGGTCACACACTGCTGCCCAGAGGTGTTCACATCCGAATTCCCAAAGCCTATGAGTGTGTCACCTTATAGAAGTGATGGTGGAACATGGTTCCCTAAAGAGCTATGTTGACATCCTAACCCCAATACGTGTTACTGTGCCCTTATTTGGAAACAGCGTCTTAGCAGAGGCAATGAGTTCAGATGAGGACACGAGGATGGGCCCTAATCCAAGATGACTGGTGACCTTGTGAGAGACAGACAGAGACACACAGGGAGAAGGTCACGGGCCACTGGAGGCAGAGACTAGAGTGACAGGACCACGGGCCCAGGAGCGCCGACCACACCAGAAGCTAGAGGAGGGCCACACGATGGGGACTGGGCATGGGGGCTTGGAAGCCACAGACAGAGGGGCCCTGTGGACATCTTGATTTCAGACCTCCGGCCTCCAGAATGAGACAGAATCCAGGCCTATTGCTTTAAGCTCCCTCCCCACCCCCGGTTTCTGGCACTTTCTGATGGCAGCTCTAGTGACTCACAGACGGCAACAGGGACTCCTCCGCTGTGAATTAGCTACGAACTCGAGATGGGGGCGTGATCCTGGAGGACTCGAGGGGCACAATGTGGTCCCAAGCGTCCTGCTGCAAGCGCAATGTGAGGACAGCAGAGGCTGGAGGGGTGCGGAGCCGGAGCCAAGGGGTACAGTCACCTCTAGAAGCTGGGGAAGGGGAGGGCGGAAGGGGTTTTCTCCCCTCTCGCCTTGGGCAGGAAGGCTGCCCTGTTGTCACCTGGATTTTAGGGCTTCTGACCCCTGGAACTGTAGGAGAATGCATGGGCTTTGTTCTAAGTTACTAAGTGTGTTTATTTGTTATAAATAAATATAAATATAAAATCTCCAGGCCGGGGATGGAGCCGGGGCTGGGAACATCTCTGAGACAATGTGGGAGGGGACGGAGGGTCGGGGATGATGCTGGACGCTGTCCATTCTCTGCAGACCCCCACGAAGCAGGCAGCCGGAGGGCTGAGCTGGGCTGGTTGTTGCAGAATGGCCCGAGGCAGCTGCTCGGACAAGACACAACCTGTGGGCCTCGATCACCATTTCCTGATGGACGGTTCATTTGGGCAGCACAGGACCCTCTGCGCCAGGCGTTCCCTCCTCCCTGTTCTGGCCTCCCTGCTTCCCTGGGAGCCCTGTGCATGGCCCTGAGCTTCCCGGCTCCCACTGGGAGATGCCGCGACACTCGGATTGGTCCTGGGGCCTGTGGTCAATGAGAGGGCTGGTGGCATTATCGAGCCAGAGGCTGCTGGCACCATGACAGCCCAGGCTAGAGCTGGCCGGGGAGGGTGTCTGTCCGCCCTGCGACCTTCCGGGCCAGTTAACTGCCCTTAATGAACAGGGCAAAGAACTTCATTAAGGGCTGCCATGAGCGTGGTGGTCCCCACAGACTTGGAGCAAGAAGATAGGTAGGGGCGGAGGGAGGCCCAGCGTGGCCACTCCGCAGGCACAGGTGGGACTGTCCCTGTGGGGAGAGTCAGCGGGGACAGCCCCCACCCTCTCGAACAGCGATTAGAGGATCCGGTTCCGAGCGAACACCGAGAATGCATCATCTGCTCACCTCCACACCCACTGCAGGGGCAAGGGACTCCTGCCTCATTTTATAGCCAGGGCCCTGGGCTCCCAGCGACAGACCAAGTCACCTTAGGTCACCCAGACAGAGGGTGCGCAGCAAAAGCGACTTTCAATGTCAGGCCCATCTGAACCCAAACCCGTCCCGCCCCAACACCTGCCCCTGACCTGGTGCCCTTGCCGATCAGCAGGCACAGCCCAGAGGGAAATGCCCCCCGGGAGCTGCCAGCCTGGTCCTGACCCAGGAGCCCCGCAGAGAGAATCACCGACGAGCCGAGCCGAGAGTCACAGGATCTGGGATCATTTTGCAAAGCGCACGGCGGGACAGGACGCCGGGTTTTCTTGCCGGCAGCAGAGAGACGCCAAGACCTGTCTGGGGTCAAGGAGTTCAGGCCCGCAGATGGATTTTCAAAACATGATGGGGATGGAAGGAATCCTGAGGTCGGAGGGGATCCTGGGGGCCACTGTGGTTATTTATTTATTTATTTATTAGAAAGGGAAGAGAAGAGAAAGGTAGAACAGAGAGGTAAGAAGTGGGACCCGTCTTCTGTCTACAGGGATGTTCAGGAATTTCTCCCAGGACTCTCTGCTGCCTCCACCTCTGGGGCAGAAAAGGAGGCTCCTTTGTCCTGGGCTGCTGGCACCTGGCTGAAATTCCCCAGGGGCCTTTTTCTTTTGACACACTATAAGACGCTGCTTGGAAGGAAATCCGGCCTCCAGGAACCAAACTGCTTGTGCTTTGTGACCAAATCGAGGATGACCTGGCGGACCTCACTAACTGGCCTGCTTTGCTCTCTCTTTCCGCCTCCCCAGCCTCCCACATGCAGGGGGAGGCGCTGCCTTTATGGCCTCTCTGTGCCCCTGGCGGAGATGCGGCCTCCTAATTAGACCGGCCGGCTGGAGGGAGGGCTGGAAAGGGGCCACCGGGAGCCTTCTCTCTCCACTCTGCAGGGACACGTGGAGGGTGGGGAACAGCGTGAGCACAGCCCGAGTTCTGAATTTGCCTGCGTGTGATTCGTCCCCTCGAAAAACCCCAGGTAAACGCACGAAACGCACACAGCGGACTCTGGCCGCAGACCCAGACTCCCCACGCACCCCCCAAGCATCCTCAGCGCCAACCCCCCCCGCCCCGGGGTCTGCTCCTACAATTTTCCTTTCCAGCCCAGACACCACTCCCTCCCCCAGCTCACAGAAACTGGGGGGCTGCAGCCTTCAGCCTCCTACGTCCTAAAGCTGACCAACCCCACGGCGGACCCCCTTCCAAGGCGGAGGGCCGGAGTAACTGTAGGATTTCTGCACTTCTCACCCACCAAACACACGGGAGCCTACGTGATTGGCTTTAGCGGGCTGCTCTCTTTTTTTTATGGGTCCCTAATGAAGGTTTTGAGTGGTGTTCCTGCACCCCATCTCCCCCATTAGCCCTATGGTTTTTATTGCATGGTTTTGCATGGTGTGATGGTTTTTGCCTTCCAGCAGAAATGACTGCAAAGCGCTTAGGTCGGTGTCTGATGCTTGGGAAGCCCTTGAGAAACGGTCCTCGTGTGTGCTGTTTTATTAATCATTCGGCCCGGACCAGGGGTGGGGGTGGGTGCACGACAGACCAGGCACTGAGTTAGGCTCGGAGATTGGCAGCAACAAGACAGAACAGTGAGACCGTGCGTCCAGGGTGCTGTGTCGCCTTGTGCTGAGACAGCAGTGTGACTGCCACCACTGTCCCCTGCTTAGAAACACACTGCTGCCCAGCTCCACTTCCGGGCCATTCCGCTCCTATTGGTTCCTGTCGCTATCCGCAAGACACCGTGCTGCCTCGGGAACCGAACCTAGGCCCCTGGGCATCTCCGAGTCCCAGAGCACAGGAGGGAGCGGGGATTCGTTCAGCTCTGAGCGGGAAGGACTTTCTTACGGCCCTTTTCATCACCACACCACACAGGATAATGGCGAATTCACACCAAGGAGGTGGGGCGCGTGGGTGTCTCGGAGGGGGAGCCCTGGGTGGGCTCAGAGGGCGGGTGATTGAATGAACTCTGCCAGGCTCTGCCCAGCCACGTCCTGCTCCCTGGCCTTCACCAGGCCAGATGTTTGTGGCATTAATGAATGTTGATGAGGCAGGAGGATACAGCCCAGGCACCCTGGGGAGGTCCCCAGCTGGCCCAAGCAGGTCAGGGGGAGGCACGCTGGGAAGAGACGACCCCGGCCACCTTGAGTGCCTGCTGTTGGCAGCTCCGGCAGGGCGGGGGATGAGATGCCCATTCCATTCCTCAGTCCTCCAGGAGACCTGGTTCAAGGTCAGGGTTGACGATTTTCCTCTCTACTACCTGGCGCCAGGCTTCGGATGTCAGTGCATTTCTCCTCCCTAAGTCCCAAGGCTCAGGCACCCAGGCAGCGCGCTCCCGACTCTGCGGTCTCTCCCCTCGTGAGAGTCCTGGCTGCCCTTCCGACGAGGTCAGAAATGTGCCCCAACGACCAGCAGCACCGGGGGCTGTGCAGGGGGCTGTGGGGGCAAATGCTCGCGGGGTGGTGGACACTGGTGGAGAAGGAGGGTTTCTGACCATCAAGTGTGTTTTACTTGTGTGACCTTGGGCCAGTTGCCTGATCTCTCTCTGCCTCCATGTCCTCATCTATGAGATAGAGATCATAATAACAATTAATAATAACCTACCCCAGGTATCATCTTCAGTCTCCTGTATTATGAAAATGTGTTTATTCCTCACTGGCTGCTCTGTGAGGTCAGAATTAATTTTATCCGAATTTGGCAGATGAAAAAGCTGAGGACATCAAGGCACAGAGAGGTTAAGTAACTTGCCAGAGATCACACAGCCAGTAGGTGGCAGAGCCCCAGGGCTAGATTCTGGGCTCTTAACCACCAGGCTCTAGTCCCTCCCTGAAGGCCAGTCACGAGGGTGTCAGGACAGGGCACCTGTGATGGGCTTAAGACGGGGCCAGTGTGAGGAGTGACGTAAGCACCTGCTAAGAGTGAGCTGCCCCTGGGTTATTCAAGTTATTACTTTTCACTTAGTCATCCAACCTGCAAGGAGGGAGCACTGTCCCCAGCCCTGAGAGCCCCCGTAACCAAGGATCCAAAGCCCACTCATCCAGGACAAGTCCTTGCCCAGAGAGCAGAGCCAAGGCTGGGGCAACCAGAGAAGCCTCCCCTCCCCACCCTTCTCTGAACACCTGTTCAGACCCCAGGCAGCGGGCTCTGAACACAATCCCACCGGCCCTGACTTTTCTGGCCTCTGTCCAGCGTGCCTCACTGCCCTCCTCTGCCCATTCTCTTTGGGTTTTCTAAAGTCACCCTCAAAAGGGACTTCAGGGGAATGTACTGGGGGGAACCGGGCCAGAACGGCGTTAATGAGTCCCTGAGGACCCGCCTGGGAGCTGCCATCTGGAAAAGGTAATCCATGTGCACGGCCAGGCACCGGCCAGATCTGATGCTGGGAGCCCGAAGAGCATGGCTCTAATATTTCTCAACAGTTCACTCAAATGTGGGGTCTATTCCTCCTGCTAAATGTGGACTGACCCTGTGACTTGCTTTCACCAACAGAATCTGGTGGAACTTTCTGAAGCCCAGGCCTGAAGAGCTGTGCAGCTTCTGCATTCACCTCTCAGAGCGCCAGGCCCCGAAACCACTAGGCCATGAAGGATGGTACGCCATGGGAAAACAGACCAGCAGCACAGCTATCTGGTCCAGCCCAGCCCAGCCCAGCAGATGGCCAGCAGAATGTACCTTCATGTGTGCCCAGCACAGACCAGCAGAGAAATGAGAAATCATGGCTGTTCAGTCATGAAGTTCTGGAATGTTCTCCTGGACAGCAGTAAGTATCTGACCAGAGGCTGTGGCCAAGGTCAGGCCGAGCACGCTCCTGTGGGTGGGGTCCCCCATCTCTGTATACTCCCAAGGGGTCAAAGGTAAAGGAGAAGGTATAATGGCTGGAGTTTCTGGACATGCTGTGGGTTGACCCCTAGAGTCTGTGCCCGTGGGATTGTCTTGTTTACTATTCCCCATTCTGCAGGAAGAATGGCCTCTCCCCTCCCTAAGTCCTCTGTGAGCCCCACCTGCTCCCTGCTGACACTGAGCCCCCAGAGGTTGCCAGATGGAGCTGTGACCCCTGCTCCCAACCCCCACCCCTCCTCCCACTCCCAGGAGGCTCTGCATACGCAGGCTGGGAGCAGGTCTCTTCCTTGGCCAGGGTGGGAAATTCAAAGTCACAAACATCTCGGCACCCCACTGGTCAGAGAGCAGGAAAGTCCTCCTCTTGGGAGGACAAAGACACGGGGCAGAGACCATGAACCTTCCCACATAGCGACACCCCAGGCAAGGGCCAGAAAGTGGCTCTGAGGGGTACAGATAGGGAGAGAGGAGTCAGGCAGCGGTAGCCCCCAGGAAGTAGGGGTCATTACCAACTCCCCAGGCATCTGTCTAGACCACTTGCCTGCCTGAGCACATAACTGAGTCAAGATCTAATTAGTTTCTGTGTCGTGGCTGAAAGCCAGGGGGGTGGGGGGAGGCCCACAGGAAGATCTGGGGAGGGGGAGTTCTCAGGGCACGCTGGGGTCCCCAGTCCAGCTGTGTGGGGAGAAAGAATGAACATTTCATTTCCATATATTGGACTATCCCAGATAAAAACCATATGTGCCTCCGATGGAGACCACCGCTCCCCGCCTCCCCAAGGACCTCGGGCCACGCCTGCCCGCCCCGTGCCCCTCTCTGTGCACTGGTTCCCAGGAATGAGGGCCTGATTTAAATCTGTCAATTTCAGGTGATGAATGATCAAGCCCTTCCTCATTTGCATGTTAAGTTTCCTTGCGGTAGAAATAAATAGCCTCTGTTCATCAGAGCTTTCTTTGGGAGCCTTTCATTAAAGTGGAGGCAAGCGCTTCGCCTGCACGTTCTATTCTGCACTCTGAGGGGCCTGGGGACCTCCGCTCCCCATCCCAGGGCTGTTGGGATTGGCTCTGGAGAGTCTGCCGGTCCCTGCAAAACGGGAGGAGGGGAATGGGCAGAAGAGAGAGAGAGGGTTGTGTGTGCCCACCTGTGTGTTCTAGAATGTTCCAGCAATGAAGCTGCAGGTGCAGCTAGCTAGTGCACAGCCCTTGCCCCATCCCTAATTTGTTGTGTAACCCAGGGCATGTCACTTTATCCCTTGGGTGTTAGTTTCTGCATCTGTGAAACAGGAACCTAGTAAGTGCTTCATGGATTCCTGGGTCCCACAGGCGTGGGTGTGAACCCCTTGAGTTCACAGCGTGTGCGCCCATGTGATGGGTCCTGCAGGGAGCCCACACACGGGTCCTGGATGGACACCCGGAGCTGTGTCTACTGCAGATGTCATCAGAGGAAACACAGCATACTCCCCGCCTGCTCAGGCTTCAGGGGGCCCACGGGGCACGGGGAGGTCCTCCCTGCCCCACCTGCGAGGGCTCTCAGGTCACGGCACCTTGGAGCGATGCTCGCAACCCACCTGAACCCACGGGGACACTAGGAGAACTCAGTAGACATCCAAGGGGACAGACAGGCGAGGCCAGCACCTCCTGCCTCCTGAGGGGTTCAGCCTGCCGGCAGAGGACGTGTCACTGAATCAGCCGGGACCTCCAGTGGAGTCTCTGCCTTCGATCAGCCCAGAGCACCACACGACCCGGGCAGCCGGTCAGACCCGAGCAGCACTGCAAGGGAGCGCAGGGGGTCTGGGTTGGAGTGGCCGTTCTGACCCTCACACCCAGTCTCTGGTCTCGGAGGAAAGCCACTGTCCTCTCCGGGTGTCCTCTCCAGGTGTCCCGGCTGTGGGACCGAGGGCTCAGCCCAGATGCAGGCCGGGACCGTGGGAGTCTACCCAGGCCCCGAGCGTGTGCCCCCAGACCCCGCACCCTCAGCTCGGGGTCCAGCGGGGTGACACCCACCATTCATCTCCCGCCTCCGTGGGAGTGGGGGGGCCCCACATCCTCCCCCAGTCAGGACCCAGCAATGAGAATGTGAGATCCGGGTTGCTATGGAAACCGAGACAGCCAATGCTTCAGAGACTTTTGCTTCTTGTTTCCCTTTTTCCCCTTACATTTTGAACTTATTCATCTTAATTGACATAATTATTGCAACGTCAGCCAGAGGCACAGGGAGCCAGCTGCGCCCCTTGCCGCCCACCACCTGCCCTGACTCTCCGGGGCTCTCCCTGTCGCCTTTCTCTCGGCTTCTGTCACTCACCAGCAAACCCCGAGGCCACCACTGGCCCTCTGAGGTCCAGGAAGAACCTGTCCTAAAGCAGGGGGAGGCCTGCGCCCCCGTGCTCCTGGGCACCTGTGGGAATGGGGTCAGGGATGCTCCCCGGAACTGAGAGGCCGTGTCCTCTCCCAGCAGGACTGCCGGAGCCGAGGAGCAAACCCTTCTGCCCTTCTGCCCGTTGGGTGAATGGACTTGGGCCAGGCCCTGGGTCTCTCCTGGCCTCTGTCTTCTCAGCTGTCCCCCGGATTTGTCCTACGCGCCCATCCCTCCCATGCCCGGAAACAAATAAAGCTTCCAAGATACGCAGCTCGTTGCTACTTGGATTATCGGGGAAAAAACAAAGAAGCTGGGCAGGAGAGTCCCCCACGAGCGTGGCCAGCCAGTCCTGCCCTCGGGTCCTCCGATGCCTGGCCAGCTGGGCTCACACCAAGCCAGCCACTGACTTGAGAGTGGCAGGACGCCTGCATGCACGGGGGCAGCCCTGGCTCCAGCTGGGAGGGTCTGGTGGGCAGGGGCACGGGGGCCTCGCTCTCAACCACTGGTTCTCAATGGGGTAGATATGGCCCTCCAGGGCACACTGGGCAGTTCTGCAGACATTTTGGGTTGTCCCATTTGAGGGGGGAGGGGGTTGCTGGCACGTGGCGGATAGAGGCTGGGGATGCTGGGAAACACAGTGTAGGGTACAGGGCAGCCCCCCCAACAAGAAATGCTCCAACCCCAAATGCTAACAGTGCCCAGGTTGAGAAACCCTGCTCCTGTGGTCTTCCTTGTGGGCAGCGTGAGTGTTGTCTGGGGGAGGGGGGGTCCCTTTAACTCTGCTACGACCTCCCCCCACCCCGCCGTCATTGGAAGCCTGCCCTGTGTGTGCACACGCGGGGTCTGCCGGGCTCCTTGCAGCCCTCCTTCCCTCCCACGCCACTCAGGAGCGGGAGGAGGGCCTCTGGGTCAGGGGAAGGACAGCATGCTTGGCTGGGGGCCTCTCCCTCCTCCCAGCCCACCTCCCCCATCCCTCCCCAAGGATTACGACATCTCTAAACTCGTTAACTTTTAATTACTACCTTCCCTCTGCCTGAGTACACTGGCTCTGTGCCACGTACATCTCTATTAAAATTCGATTTATGCCCATCATAACTAATTCCTACACTCCGGCTTTCTCACCGGCAGCCTTCAATTTTCAGACAAGATGTCCAAGCTCATGGCCAAATCAGGGTCCCCCTCCGAAGAGGCTGGCAAGGGGTGTGTGGGTCCAGCTTTGGTGTGGAAGAGGAACCTGGACCTCCTAGGAGCGGCAGAGTGAGACCCTGACCAGGCCGAAGGAGTGGGGACAGCCTGCCCTGCGGGGTGGACGTGGGTGGCTGTCTCTGGGCTGGCTTCTGGGCCACCGTATCCCCTCACACAGCCACTCATGACCAGACACCCTTCTGCGTGCTTCACCTCACGTGACATTCACGACCCTCTGGGAGGAGGCGACTGGTGTCATTATTCCCATTCTACAGATCGGGCAACTGAGGCAGGGGTCACCTTGAGGGTCCGGACTGGGATTCATACTGGGGAGGGGGGATGCTGGTGCCTTGTCAAGAGAGAGTGGGCATCACAGGTGTGTACAGACGGGTCAGGTTGGGGACAGGTAAAAGCAAAGGGTACGGAACAGCAGAGACCACTGGGAGAGGGCTCCTTCCGCCTTCAGCCAAGGGTGTCAGTGAGAGGGGAGACGGGACAGAAGGGCAGGACCAGGACACCGAGGGTCTTGAGGCTCCATTGACCCAAATCCTCCGGAGCCCACCCACCACTTACCGGACGCAGCCCAGAAGGTTCTCAGGCTCACCCCTGCCCCCACACTGTCCCTTTCACGGGCCCCTCATCCAGCCCTCTTCTCTCTCCCTGAGGTCACCTCTGTCCCTCAATCTAGCTGACAGTTGTTAGTGTCCCACAGCTGCTGACACAGCTGGCCACTTGGTCCTTCTCAACTCTGTGACACCCCAATCTCCGTCGTGGCCAGGTGGCTCCGTGTTGCTGGGCAGGTTTTTACCTCTTGTTCACGTGCCTCCCGGGCTCTGAAGCCCTTTCCCTCTGCTGTACCCACTCTCTCATCCCGCTCGTTCCTAAGGTGTCAGCCGTCAGGGACCTTCAGCTTGGGCTCTTCTCCTCCATTCCTTCCCGCCCGCTGGGCCCTGCTGCCGGAAGTCTCACTGGGCACCCGAAGGGAGCCTGAAGACTTCCCAGTGTCCCTTCCAGCATCTTCTCCACCCCCTGCCTCCCTCCCTCCCTCCCCCACACATCCAGTCCTATCAATTCTGCCTCCCAGACAGGTCTCCATGTCAGACCCCTCCGTCCCTCCATCCCCGCTGTCTCCAAGGGGGCCCGGCCAGCCCTCTCCCGCCATGACTGCCCAGCCCGGCTCCCACCTGCTCCCCACGAGCCCACTCCCCACCCAGCTGCCCGGCTACGTGGTTTGAAAATGGACACCCGATAGTGTCCGTTCCCTGTGACAAACGCGTCAGGGGCCCCACATCGCTGCTGGCTTGAGATAAGAGCTCCCCAAGACAGCCAGCAGGCCCCGTCCTAACTGATGCCATCTGTTCCTCCGGGGTCCTGCCCTCTGTCCACGCTGGCCATCTTCCAGCTCCCTGGGCCTCAGTGTGTGGGCGCTCGGCTCCGTCTGCAAGCCCCCTTCTGCCCCTTCTAACTCTCTCTAGGTCTCAGTGTCCCTGGTAACATGTCCAATTTGTGCTTTCCCTCGAAAGCATGCATCGAAACTGGGGTCCATTAACACGTGCAGAATGACGGCATTCTGCTTCCGTTCAGACTGTGAGCTCCACGGGGGGGGAAGGTTCTCCCGGCTTACTCAGCACCCGGTGTCTGCACACAGGCTCCCCCCTTCCCCCGCCCCACCCCTGGGGCCATTCACGATGCGTCCACACCAATGCCTCTTCTCCCAGTTCAAGTTCAACATCTCTCATGGGTGGCCCCAAACTTCTCCTGGACCCTCTCTTAGTCTTTCCACCTGCTGTCCCTCCCTAGTCCGGGCCCTTATGGGCCACAAGGGCACCGCAGACTCCTCGGCTAGAACAAATGTTTGCACAGGGCGCAGGGAAGGGCGGGGCTGGCAGTGACCTTCCTTATTGATCTCCTGGCCCAGCTCCGTGCCCGGTGGGCAGAAGGTCCCAGATCTGCCCTTCATGACCCAGCAAAGGTGGGCCTCTCCTGACGCCCGTCCATCAGGCCAGTAGGGAGAAGATCTTCTACGACTTCAGGGAACTAAGCCACGAAGCCTCGTGTCCCTCACTACCCAGATGCCTCTCCTGCAGGAGTTGCTGAAGTTTAGGGATGGAGAACGGAGCCTAAAGGAAAGGGGCCGGCAAGGGGCCCAGCAGGAGGTGGGTGATCATACGCTAAATCCTTCAAACAGGGCTGGGCCCCTTAAGTCCCCAAGACGGGTTCTCCGGTGCTGGTTTAGAAGACTGGCTGGGGCCAACCCCAGAAAGCAGGGTCCTGCCAGTGCCACGGCTCTGCGGGGTGGAGCGGGGGGATGAACACGGCCAGACAGCTCGGAGTGGGGTGGGGGAGGGGGAGGGATGCAGGCTTGGTGTCCAAAAGATCCTGGGTAAAGCCTGACTCCCAGGTCTGGCTGTGCGACCCTGGCATGTTGCTGCATCTCTCCAAGCTGTGACTCCTCGCTATGCGGCTCTAACCTCCCAGAACCGCTGCTGGTAAGAGCTTGGCTCAGTCCCAGGCACCCACGTGGCAGGCGCTCCAGTGGCCTCTGGGAAGCCCGCTGGCCTCTGCGTTCCCCGCCTCTGCTGCCTGCTCTCACTTCTAAGGGCAGGCCAGAGGATAAGCTAGAGACAAAGCAGCTGGCGGGAGAGCTTCTCTTCATCCTCTCCTCTGAAGAATTTCAAAGGCTGCAGCCTCTCCACATGTGTCCCCTGCTTTGTGCCCCTAGCAAGGGCTGTGGCATACCTGCGGCTCTGCCTCGGCCACGGGGCTCTACTCTCTGGGGCTGAGCCCGCGTGCAATGCCCCAGCATTACAGCTCCCCGACTAGGCACACCAGCCCGGCAGTGGGGCTGGGGACCCAGCTTGAGGCCGGCCACACGCCCTGCCTGGCTCACCCCAGCTTCCCCTCCACACACTTTCTCTTCTCCAGACCAGTCAGGGGCCAGCTGGGGCCTTAGGGCCGGGACTCCGCCTCTGCTGGCCTCATTCCCTCCAGCATGCACGTCAGGGGCTTGGAGGGGGCCCCTGGCTTCCTGCCTCCCAGGGCAGAAGAATGACATACAGTGGCAGGAGCGCGGAGGAGGAGCCCGATCGGGACCCTGTGTGCGTCTCTATAGGTGGGACAATAACATGTTCCGGTCAGACAGACTTCCTGGATCTGCCCCTTGCTCTCTTCATGACCGCAGGCAAGTTCCAGAACCCCTCTGAGCTCCAGGCTCCAGCACTAACCTAATGCTGCTGTGAGATAGGGTAGGTTTTGTTAACTATGCGTGGGAGTGTGTGTGTGTGTGTGTGTGTGTGTGTGTGCATGAGATCCACCCAGCTGGTTCGTTCTTCTGATCCGATGTTAAGGGTGAGGAAAATTAGGGGAGAAAGCATGAGCAGGGCAGGGCCGCAGAACCCGGTGGATGGCTTTGCCAGGATGTGGTCACAAGGACAGGTGGTTTGGGTCCACCCCGCCTCTCACCTCCCCATTGCTCCAGCCTGACCTGCTATTTCTTGAGCGGGTGGGTCATCCCCAGCTGTGCAGCCCTGGCTGGTTCGGTGGAAGCAAATGGGGGCAGAATGGAAGCAGCCTGGGGAGAAGGGAGGGGAGGGGAGGGGAAGGGAGGGCAGAGGAGGGGGGCGGAGGGGAAGGAGTAGGGGGGATAGGATCTGATGGTAGAAGCTCCGGGGAACACAGCGGCCCTGACCTTTCATGTGTCACCATCCCACCCGGTTAGGGAGTTAGACCAACACGCCAACATGTTTTGCACATAGACTAACAATGGTTACACACGCATACAAGAGTATGAAGGACTCTCACCCCCCTCATTTACCCACTCCGACGTGTGCACACATGCACAGAGCCTAACAAACACATTAGACCTTATACCTCCTACTGAGGATTGTGTTACAATTTCCTCCCACCCACCCCGAAGACACACACGAGAGTCACTGCGGGAAGCCGTGCACCTGTTCCACTGACAGAGGAAGGCAGCGGGGACGGCGCCCAGACCTTTGGCAGGGTCTTCCCCTGCAGGGTCCCACCCATATGGGCAAAGAGGTGTCATTTCCTTAGAGTCTGATACGGCTTTGTATACCCAAGTGGTACCGCCAACGGTTAGAGACACTTGACTTCTCAAATTGGGAGTTCAAGGCTGGTTTCAGAACAGGTCAGACAGACCACCAACAGGGGGCTCTCACAGCACTTGACAAAAAAAAAAAAAAAGATTTCCAAGAAGGGTCCCAGACCAGAACCATGACGGTGGCCTTGGGATAGTGTTCAGAGCCTCCAGGACCACCTCAGGGATGCATTCGCTTGCACGTGAGATCAGGTGGGTTTGTGAGCAGACCTGTCCTGTTCTTCTGTCGAGGCAAACACCTCACATCATCCTAGAAGGTGCCGTCTGGTCCATGACACCAGCAACGGGGCTCGTCCCATAGCCTCATTTGATTCTAACTATAACCTTCCAAAGTAGGCATGTGCCCGATTCCAAGATGAGAAAACAAGTGCACGGTGGCTAATTCTGGCCATGGTCACAGAGCTGGGCGGTGGTAGGGGCGTGAATATATTCAGGAGGCCCTAGATCCAAAGCCCATGCTCTCTGCACTCGGTCCCCCAGGGATGGATGTGGCCCCACTAACTCGTCCCAGACACTCGCGCTCAGAAGGATGCCCGGGGTTCCCTTTGGGTAAATGTCACACGCACGTGTGCATACACACAAAACACACGTGCACGCCACGCCCCTTCGGTTCCAGATCCCACTGGAAATAAAGGCTGGTAGAGACTGGATGTGAATGCAAACTTCTTCCTTTGGAGATGGTAGGAACCAGTGAGATTTACGGCGGCACTTGGAATCTTATTTTCTCTTGACTTGCTGAGTAAATTCAGCCATCGTTCTGCCTGAGAATTGGATATGTTCACCCAACTCAAAGCCTGAGGTTTGCAAGAGACAGGAAGTAGCAAGCAGTGCCCAGAGAACCACAGGATGAGAAGCCAGCCACCCTCCTCTGGGATGCAATTTTTGGTGTGCATGTATTTCAAAGGCGAATCTGGAACATTTTACTGAGCCAAAAAGCAAGAGAGTGTTAGAAATCCTGCGGGGACATAGCCAAAAGACCCAGGATGTAGCTCGACGAAGCTCCGCTGGCCAATTACGGATTACGACTGAGCATCAACATGAAGAATGACAGGGATAGATGAAGACGCATTGAACAGGGAAAATTATCCATCAGTTCATACTGGTGCTATCTTACTTGGAAGGAGATGAGAAAGGGAAGATCTCTTTTATAAAAGGATGACATACAATATAAGAAAAAAAATGACATTAGTAGAAAATCTGCTTTTCACCACCACAGTGTTAATGACGGATTCAGGGTAGACTCATCGATGGGTGTTCAACCACGGGGAAAGGGATTCCTGGGAAGGAGAGTATCCACGGTTTCCAGTCACCCCCCAAAGGCGAGAGGATATTTCCATACCTCGCCAATGGAGAAATCTGGTACATCTCACCCGGAACAACTGAGGAAACCCAACATCGCCAACAACGAGGCAAGTGCATGCTGAGGGCCTTCGCCTATGAAGCCCGGAGACAGGCACACACCTGGGTAATATTCTTGCCCGAAAGGATTAACATGAGTTTGATCCAGAGGCTAGAACTGGACAAGTCTATACTGGGGGACATTCTGCAAAACTGGCTGGGCTCTCAGAGATGATAATGCCATGAAAGACGGGAGGAATAATGAGGGATGATTCTAGATTGACAGAGTCCAAGAGTCCTGACAACCAGATTTCGTGTGTGGTCCTTGATTAGATCTGGTATCAAACAATAGTAAAAATGGCCACAAGGACATCACCGGGACAGAGAAATGTGAGTTTGGGCCACATGTGAGATCATGGCACCTTATCCATGTGACATTTCCCCAGTGGGAACGTTGTCCTGTGGTTCTATAGGAGAACGTCTTATTCTTGGGAAATTCTCCTTAGGGGTGAAGGGACATGATGTCTCGAAATTCTTAAACAACTTTACAAAAATAAGTGGGACGACCCAAGCTGGACCACGCAGACTCCTTCCCCGGGACTTACCACGTGGAAATTCCAGGGATGTTCCTTCTGCCCTAAAATCATGGGGGTATGAGCCCCTGACCATGAACTTCTCGGTGTCATGCACCACATGAGAATGAAGTCTGCACCCAGAGGTGGCGCTGCTGAGCGGCCTGGAGGAGAGAGCGCGCTGGGCAGGATCAAGTTCTCTGTTCCGAGCCCCGAGGACCCCGGAAACGCCAAGGTTCCCGAAGCCCTGACCTCAGCTCTGTGGCTAACTCGCAGCGTCGCGTATAAATGAAGAGAAGGCAGGAGGCGTAATGGGGTGTATTGTGGATGATCATAAAGGGCAGAGAGAGGCAGGCCTGAGTGTGCATGTGTTGTGAGACTGAGGCAGAGAGATATTGATTGAGAACACATGTGTGAACTATCATGAAAGGCTTTCTGAAGGGGCCCTGCAGGAGAGAGAAAGAAGGTTCTAGAAGGTGCAATACTCCAAGTAGAGGGGACAGGACGGTTTGAACAGAGGCAGCACAGAGGGCACGAGCGGGAGCGGGAGGCTGCCACGGGTCCTGGGATGGGAAGGTCCTGTTTCGTGGGCGTGTTACGTCATGTGGGAGTAACAGTGGGTAAGGTGTGTGTCTCCAAGAGCAACCCCAATGACCTGTGAAGGCCACTCAGGGAAAAGGGCTTCCTCAGTGGAAGCTTATTTGTGTCCCCCTGAAAATGCCACCCAACCAAGGTCGGAAACAAAGTCCAGATGACTCTTGAGTTACCCTGAGAGCCAGGCGTCGACCCCCGCGCCCTCGAAAATCCATGCAGGACTTTGGACTCTCTAAACGCAACTACTCACAGCTCACTGTTGACGGGAAGCCTGACCAGGACCAGACCCAGGCAATCCTCACGGATTTTGTATGTTATATGTATTACGTACTGCATTCTTCCAGGAAAGCAGGTTAGAGTAAAGAAAATGTTATTAAGAAAACCATAAGGAAGAGAAAACACATTTACCACGCTGTGCTGTACTGAACTGAAAACATCCGCGTGTGAGCGGACCCACGCAGCTCAACCCATGTTGTTCAAGGGTCAATGGTGTTTGCATTCCCCACCCCTGCTCTGTTTTCTAGAAACGGCGGAGCACGGTGAGCAGCAGTCGCGTGGGACGCATATTAAGGAATTGGTTTTTCCTCTATGAGACACTGGGACGTAAAGGACCTCCAGCCCTGCAGCCAGACGACTTATATTTGAACCCAGCTCAACAATCTGAACTTGGGTGAAGTGTTTCATGTCTCTGAGCCCCAGCCTGCCCATCCAACTGGAGAAATAACTGAACTGACTCCTAGGATTGTTGGCCGGACAAAATGATGAGGAACTGAGCCTCCTCCTCCTCCTGGATCCTGGCCCAGCTCCCGGCCAGCAGAAGCCAGGGGCAGGCTTACACCTGCGGTGTGCCCTCCATGTGCTTGTGGTGCTCCCATGCAGGCATGTCCTCCACGTGAAGGAGGCAGGGGCTCTTCACAAAGACTGCCCTAACTGCCCGAGGAATGCCAGGTGGCAGCCAGGAGAGCTCCGGGCCCCCAGCTGAAAACCGCCCCAGGGGTTACTCATGGGGGTGCCCCCCAGTCTCCCTCCTGAGCTTCCTGGAGACCTGCTGTCCAGAATGGCAAACACTGGAGGGCCCTGGGCTCTCACCCCACAGAGGGGAAGGTGGTTCTCCCATCCTGGGTCCTCCTGCTCCCTCCTCTGACAAAGTGGCCGCACCCCCCAGCCAATCCACTCCAGGGTTGGGGCAGAAGGAACCTGGGGCTGCCAAGGTGGCGCATCCCTAACTCTGGCCTCCGTGTTCAGCAAAGAAAAGGACGGTTCTCAGGAAACTGACAGACCCTGAAGCAATTAAATACCCTCCTCTCATTTGCATTCCGGTCCCCAGTGGGAGATCTGTATCAACATCCCCAGGGCAAGACAATCTTGTTTCCCCAACAAAACCGATTATGCACATCAGGCCTGGGGATTAATCACCAGCCACAGGGTTGGGAGCCAGTAAAAACAGGCAGAGATGAGATGGGAAGATAGGAGCAGGAGGGAGGGACTGCCAGGAGGAAAGTGCTGGAGGCCAGGGCCGGCTTGGGGGGCAGCTCAGGCCGCCAGCAGAAACCCCCTTCACGGCAAATCTGTGCCCGTCCCTCCTCTCCTTTCTCCCTAACTTGGCAGTGTCCTGGGGAGGGAAGAGCCAGTCCAGCTCGGGGCATGGGCACGAACATGGAGTGGGGACAAGCCCCAGGGCCCAGGGCAGGCCACCTCCTTGTCACACCCGCACTGCCCCCAAATACAAGGTATTCCCTCACTGAACCCATGCTGCCACATGCCCCTCCCCCCTGGCCAAGTGTCAGGACCAAGGCCCCTTCAGTGCCCCCGGGAGATAGCAGAGTTCTCAGCGTTTGGGGATGGGGGGGCTCTGGTTGCAGGCACAACCACAGCCCAGCACTGCTGGTGGGCTCCCCTACCCCAACCATTGTCTCTGCTCTGTTCCCTGTTGCATGGGCCACCCCGTCTGGGTAGCACCCCTGGCCTACTCCCTCCACATCCTCTGTTGGGCTCAGCAGAGCAGGGCCTCTTACTCCTGGGGCAGAGCTGTCTGTGTCCCCCAACTTCTGCCACCCCAGGCTCCCAGTAGCACTGGCGTGGGAACCCTCACCCTCAACCTGCCAGAGGGGTCGCCATCCTGGTTTCCCTGGCAGCCAGGAGGGAAGAAAGGAGGGGAGGGGAGGGAAGGGGAGGCTTGCCTGTACTCCAGGGAGAACTTGGTCAGCTCTCGGTTGTTGTGGAGCCACTTGAACTCCAGCGGCCAGCTGCCCTCAGCCATGCACGTGAGCACCAGGCGGTTCCCCTCCAGGTGCACCTGCGTCCGCACGGGCTCTGTCTTGAAATAGGGGGCCACGTCATCTGTGGGAAAGAGACCCAAAGCCACCAGTTATCTCTTGCTCACCTTCCCCTAGTTGTTCATGTTGTGCCCTAACACCCTGGGGGCCGACAGAGCAGGTGCAGCCAGGTCACAGGCTCAAGGTCACGTGGCCGGGGAGGACTTGAGCTTGGGACGGTCTGACTTCAGAGCTTGATCTTCAGAGTGAGGCCTCCACGCCTACCAACCCGTTCCCCGCCTCCCTCCTCCCAGACCATGCCAGACTCTCTCCGGCTGCCACCCAGTCCCTCTTTCCAGTCCTTCCTGTCTCCCTCCCTTCTGGATCCCCACCCACTGGATACCTTGTGCCCTTGGATTTCTCCCTCCAGGAGAGAAGGAAGGGATGGATGCCCTTGGGGCACTTTGGTCAAAGGGAATATAAATGTCACAAGGAAAATAGGAAGGTGGGTTGACACAAGTGACAGGTGACAGCGGTGTGCTGGGTCCTGCCCCTGAGGCTGGGGAAGCCCCTCAAAGGCATCAAGGGCAGAGTCCATCCAATGGGCCCCCTCCACGGCCAGGCTGCTTGATCCTTCTGTCCTCCTGTACCCAGATTTGGCCAGAAGTGGGTGCCTGTGGTCTGTAGGTGGGGTTCCCAGCTGTGTCAAGGCCTCACCCTGGCCCCAAGCAGTCTGACGACTCAGCACCAGTGATGTGCGTTCGGGGCCAGTCAACTGGCCTGACTGCGTTGCACCCCCACACCCCTGGTCTCCATCTTTGCACCCCCACACCCCTGGTCTCCATCTGACGAGTGGATGACTTGTAACTCCTGGGGAGGGTCTTCCTTGAACCCACCCCATCCCAGCACCTGCCAACCCTCCTGGAGCTCACCACCACCTTACAAAGTCCTTCAGAAGGCACTCTCTGGGGAGTGTGGGGGTGGGGGGGGCATGGGGCAGTCCCCATCCTCACCCCATCCCTCGCCCACCCTGGGCCGCCGCCGCAGCAGCAGCAGCAGCGGGCAGAGGCCAGCAGGCACCCATCTGCGGGAGCAGGGAGCCAGCTCTGCTCCCTGGTTGACAAATGGGCACATTCACACTTCAAAGGCACATTCCTATTCCCCAGCAGCGTTCAAGAGCCCTTTGAATCGAGTTTTTAAAAACCCTCTGTTAGTTCCTGTCATCACCCGTTTGTTTTAAAACAATAACACTCCCAGCCCCCAGTGATTCAGGCCCTGGGATGCGGGGCTGACTCAGAGCCGGAACGTCAGTTGGGCGGGCGGACTGGGAGCTTGCACACACACACACACACACACACACACGGGCACACGCGCTCTGCACCCCGGGCCCCTTGCCTCCGTAGAGCGGCTCACCAGGCCATCTGGTCCTGGGGCCACATGTGCCAGCTCGTTCCCCAGGCTCCCTGGGCACCAGCCTGGAGGCCAGCGACGGGCACAGGGATGGGCTGATTCCAGGGTTTGCCGAGAGAATGATGCTGGGAAGAGGAGGGCGGGGATGCCCTTTCCGGAGACAGCCTGCTGGGTACCACCCAGCCCCGAGCATCCCTGCATCCCTCAACTCACCTCATCCTCACAAGGAGGCCTGGCGGGCGTGTGGGCTCCCCTCCCCCAGGACCTGCTGTGTGGTGCCCCACCCCCACGCCATCTCATACAGGGATTTGGGAGGGGGGCCCTCCCCAGCCCGGAGCAATGGCAGGAGTTCTGCCAACCGGTCTTCCTGGATGGGCCTGCCGTTTTCCAAAAGCAGGGGTTGGCAGGGAGACTAGCACTGGGGGGGGCTCTGGAGGTCAAGACACTGATAAGGAAAGGATACCGGGGCGGGGGACAGCTGTGGGGGTGTGTGTGTGCGTGCGAGCATGCTTGCGTGTGCGCACTCGTGGGTGTGTTGTGTACATGTCCTCAAGTGTCTACGTGTCTCTGCATATACGTGTAGGTGTGTTTTCGTATGTGTGTATCTATGTGTCTGTGTGTTCAAGTGTGTTCTGTTTACATGCAGAGGTGGATTTCTGTGTCATGAATGCACGGCAGGTGACACAAATCATTGACCTTGGACAACTTATAATCTTTTTGCACATCAATTTCCCAGTTGTAAATTGGAGGATACGTTTGTGGGGTAGATTAAATAAATTTAAAAACATAAAGAGGTTAGAACAGCACCTGGAACATGCCATAGGAGGTGTGGCTACTGTTACTATTGATCGTACATGCAGATGGGCAGACTAGGAGAGAAGAGCTTGTGCCCTGTGGGCAGGCACCAGCTGTTCCTTTATGCAGTATACAACTTGTGCAACTGTACACAACAACCCTGTTAGCCACCTTCTCAGTGGGAAGGAGCTAACTGAGAATGGAAGAGAATTGTGGATAGAAGAATCAATATTACATGGGTATCATTCCCTTAAACATTTTCTCACTTTGAAAACACACACACACACACACACACGAAAGACAGATTTTTAAAAATTAGACAACGTGACTCTAAAGTTCACGTTTAAAAACACAACAAAAGAATAACCAGGAAAATCTGAGAAACTATGGTAGGTAGAGAAGATTAGCCCAGATAACTAGATTATAAAGCTGCAATAATTAAAACGGTGTGTTCTTATACACGTAGTCTGATGAAATGACAGACTTAGAATCTAGAAACAGACCCCAATACCTATGGGATTATTTAATATATGGTGGAAGCAGAATTTCAAGTCAGTGGGAAAAAGATCAATTATTCACCAAACGGCTTTGGAACAGCCAGGGAGCCATTTGGGGGGGAAAAAAAAGTCGAATCTCTTCCTCACACTTTTCCTTTAAATAAATGGTAGCTGGATCAATGTTTGAAGCATGAAAAATGAAATTCTAAAAGTAGAAGAAAGTCACAGAGGTTTAAAAATATATAATCTCGAGGAGGTGAAGTATTTGCCAAGTACTTTCCAAGTACTACACAAACTCCAAGAAGTCATAAAACAGATTGATACCTTCAGCTCTATAAAAATTCTACATGGAAAAAAAATACCCATAAACAAGGAAGCAACAAATGACAAACTCGGGGAAAATGTTTGCAACTTCTATCATGGACAAAGAGCTCATTTTCCCGATAGAAAAAATATTCCCATAAATCAGCAAGAAAAAGATGAACAAACCAACAGAAAAATGGGCAAAGGATATGAACCGTTCACAGAAAAGAATTACAAATAACTCTGAAATACAGACAAAGATGCTGAACCTCATGATAAGAGAAAGGCAAACGAGACTCAGTAAGATAGTGTTTTTCCCTATCACCTGGGCCACGATCTGAAAGCAAGATAGCGCCCGGTGCTGGGCAGCCCGCGGGGACCCAGGTGTGCGGTCAAGGCTCTGTGGGACCGCAGCTTGCAGGGAGCGGTCTTGGCGGGGCCATCAACACCACCAAGCATTCCCCCTCCCCATCCACCAGCTCTTCCGGACACTTCTCCTTCGCAGACACACCCATGTGTGGGCAAAGGGACAGCCCCTCAGAGCACTGTTACGCTTTGCATCAGAGAACGCTCAAAAAAAATGACCCTTATGTCCGGCAAACCGGCAGTGGTTAAAGCGATGTTAGCACTTCCGAACTCAAGAATTCTCGGCAGCATCGGGCTCTGGGATGGATTTTTGAAAACTACCGTTACTGAAAACAAGCAAGGTGCGGAACGGACGTGTCATCTGCCACCACGTGTGTTCTTTTTTTCCTGAAGCATAAAAATATATTTGCTTGTCTAGGCAGAGGCTTTTTCTAGGGGGTTACATAAGAGACCGGGCTCAGCGAGGCTTTGGGAGGAAGAACGGGGTGGGAGGGGACTCCCTTTTCACTCTGTACCTTCTGGTACGTTCTGTTGTGTCACATGGGGATGGGTCACTTACTTATAATCGGATCCATGCCCGTGTCTGCGTCCACGCAGGCGAGGCTGTAAGGTGAGCAGCCACGGGCTGGTCCCACCGGGGATAGAGGAAAGGCAGGCCCTGTGTGTGCACGACACATGGGACATGGCATGGCCGGAGGGCCCTGACCACCAAGAGTCTGAGACCCTTGAAGGAAGAGCTGCCTTCGGAGGCAGACAAGAGGCCTCAGTCTTGGGCTTCCTTCTTGTTTTCTGTAACATCTCGGTGGCCCCGGACTGCCTTGCCCTTCATATTCCCAGTCAATACCTCCATTGTCATCCTTCCACTCCAGGCTCCAGGCTCCTCCGCCCCACGGAGAAACTTATCTCAACTCCAACCTCTCCCCTCCCTCCTGCCCCCCAGCAACATAACGCCTTCTTTCTCTGGAGTCCCTCCATCGCTCCTGGGAGTTGATTTCTGAAGCCAGCCCGGGCTTGGTTCCCAGCCCAGGGAACCCCACATGCCCTGGAGCCAGAGTCTCGCCAGCCCAGGGTGAAGACCTCCACCCGCCACCCCGTGGGCCGGAAGCTGCAGAGCGCGCTTCCAGGGGCAAATCCTTTCTCAGCTCTCTGGGCACACAGATAGGACCGCTCGGTCGTGGGGCATCTCTGGAATGTGTGGGAACCGGGGGGACCTTGGGATTCTTGCAAACCTCTCCCCACCACGCCCTGGTCTCTGCACCACCATCTTTGTCTTGCACTGACCTCCATGGTCTCCCAGCTGGTCCCGGCTGGAAAGCCTGTGCTCCTTGGCGCTGCCCAGGTCCTAGGTCATAGGAAGCAGGGACTCACGGCAGTCCCCCTCGCCACTTCTCCCCCACCCCCACTTCTATTCCCTCTGCCTTTATTTCGTGCTTTTGTTGGAACTTTCCATACGGGGAGCATTTTACGTCCATCATTTCAGTTGAGAGTCATGAGAACTTCCAAGGAAGGTGCCGTCATTACCCCCTTTTACAGATGAGAAGATGGACCCTCGAGAAGGTTCAGTCGTTTGACTGCCTCCCAGATGTGACGTCACATCTGTTGGATTCCAGAAGCTCCAGATCTTTCTATATCTGATGCCTGGCTGTCCTGTTCTTCATACCCTGACCTGCGGCCTTGTGGGTGGGGAGTGAGACCCGGTGCCCGTCTCTGGGCACTGGTTTTGAAGCCACAAGCAGGGGTCATGCTGGTCTTGTGGCAGGGGCATTCCCACCCCGGCTTCAAATGTCACAGCCCCAGAATCAGATCCAGGATGAGAGGCATACTGGCAAAACACGCGGGGAGCCTGGCCACCTTGGGGTGTGGGGTGCAGGAGGGGGCTATGAGCTAGAGGGATGCAGGGAAGGAAGCCTGGGAATAAGGGATGCAGAGGATGAACAGATGTGGGCGTGAGGGTTAAGTAAGCAGAGCAGTGGTTAGAGCTCAGGGGGCGCCCCACCCCCAACAGTTCTGCTCACTGTTCAAGCCTCCGGGTGCCAACCTTCCCCAGGGGTCTGGCTTGAAGGTCCCAGTGGGAGAAGAGAATCTGGGTTTCAATCCCAGTTCCTATGCTAACTCAAGTTTGACCTTGAGCAGACTAACTCTGGAGCCTTACTCGTCTTGTCAGTAAAAGACCTTCCAATGCCTGCCCCAGAGGCTGCTGGGAAAGCCAAGTGAGCCAACGCACCCCACGTTTGGAGCTCCGTGCTTGGCACCTCCGGGCTGCTCCCTCTGCAGAACAGACCTTTGGAGATGACCCCACAGGGAGGAGGTGGGGAAATGGGGAGGGGGTGGTGATCCCCTCCCCTTTTCCTGCATCTTAGAGATGTCTCAGATCGGAGCCGTCCAAATTCAGCTGCCTCACGGCCACGGCAAGCTGGCTCAAGAACGGAGTCTTGCCTAGGGATGGCTTGTAAGGTCTTGAGCAAAGGGTCAGGACGAGGTAGAAACACGGGCACTGCAGGCTTCTGCATAACATCAGAAATTCCCGTGTGTCCCTCTTCCACCCAAATCCAGGTGGGGGTAGGGGTGCTAAGCCTGGCACTGCCCGGGCCAGAGAAAGTTCAGGAATACAGTGCTGTGGGCACAAGGACAAGCTGCCATGCGTGCTCCTGTTGGAGCCCTTGTCCTCTGGAGACGTCTGGGGACCACACACAGTGGCAGGTGCCAGCAGGCACTCTCTGAATGCCTGAGAAAGACCACAGGACCCACGGATGTTCCCTCCTCCCCTCCCATCCTTAGGCTTGGCAGGGCCAAGCCTGCTCCTACCCTACCCAGCCAGGGCAGCAGGACCCCAGCCCCGTAGGCCCTCCCTTCTGGCTTCCCTTCTGCCTCCCACAAATGAGATGCTAATTTATGCCCCTCCACTGTCTCCTGGCAGATGCCTGGCCCAGCTCAGCCCCAGTGCTGCCTGCATGCCAAGTGCTTCATTAGCCAGGAAAGAAGGCTCTCGCCCTCCTTAATCTAATCCCCGCCAGTGACCTTCAGGAGCCAGGCACCTTCTGATGCCGGGGCCTGGGAGGGTGGGACAATCAATTACGCCTCGGCCTCCACAGCTGCCGCCGAATGGATTTCTCGCTCAGAAAAGCGTGTTCAAAAAGCATCTAATGGAACGGATCGTCAATTTGTTTGAATACACATCTAATCTGATTAGGGGGGCCTAGTCACCGGGGTGGCCAGGGCCACTGAGCCCTGACATGGCCCCGGGGAACCATGAGTCTGGAGGAAGGTCCCAGGGTGGGGAAGGAAGGGTGTATGCCCCAAGCCCACCACCGCACCAGCTTGGCCTGTGGTACATTCAGCCAAAAGTCACAGGGAAAAGAATATAAACCACGGAGAGGCCACTGGGGCGTGGCAGGTGCCTCCTGTTCGTCTGGGCCCCAGCACTAGGCAGAGTCCAAGGCAAAGGAGATGCTTAGGAAATGAATGAATGAAGTCATGAGCGGTGAATGAATGATGATGAGACCCAGCGTGGTAGCCAAGGTAGCCATGGTAGCCGATCTCATCAAGGTCCAGGGTAAGACGTGTTGATGCCTGAACTGGGTTGAATGGTGTCCCTCCCCCTCCCAGAATTCATGTCCAACCTGGAACCCTGGAATGAGACCCTATTTAGAAACAGGGTATTGCAGCTGTCATTAGTTCAGTTGAGGTCCAAGGGAGTCGGGTGTGCCCTAATGACTGGTGTCTTTGTCAGAGGAGACACATGGGAACAGAAACACAGGGAGAAGATAGCCAGGGGGTGGAGGGGGCAGAGGCTGGGGCGCTGCACCTACAAGCCCAGGAATGCCAAGGATTGCTGGGAGCCGCCACAAGCAGGAAGAGGCAAGGGAGGACTCTTCCCTCTGGCCTTCAGAGAGAGTGTGGCCTTGCCAACACCTTGGTTTTCAGACTGCTGGCCTCCACAACTGTTTGAGTCACTTGGATTATGGTATTTTGTTATGACAGCCCTAGGAAGCGAATACAATGCCTTACAGAGATGTGCCTGTCGCTCCGCCTAAGTCAGCCTATTGGAGAACAAAGAGCACTAGCAAGGGAATCTGGAGCCCGGAGTCCTGCTGGTCTGGACCATGACCTTCTTCAGACATACCATGTCTACCATGCCCCAGGGCCTTTGCTTATGCCATTTCCTTTCCCAGAGAGCCCCTTCTTTCCTTCTTTGCTGGGAAAATGTAGGTATTAAATCCATGTTAGTTTCTGTCCTTTGTCCCTTCTAAGCTCAAATATCCTGTGCTCTGTCACTTTTCCTCCACATCCCTCAGACTTGGGAGGTTACCTCCCTTACAGGTTGGAAAATGCTCATCATAGCCCTAGGTGTGGTGGCATCCAGGCTAGTCTCCACTGGAAGATGGGGACAGTGGCCTCCTCGCCTCCCTGGTCCCAGAGCCCAGCAGTGCACCTGGCAGGCAGAAGGGCCCAGATCCATGAGTGAAAAAGTGGACGAACAAACTTGCCATTGAATGTGGCCAGGTCACCTCCCTCTTGTTGGCTGTTACTGCTGGGGGGATCTTTATGTTCCCTTTTGGCTTGAATGTTGCAAGATCTGCGTAGTTGTGACCTTGCTGGGCCCTGGAGCGGGAGGGATTATCTGGATTCAAATTCAGCTCAGCCACTCACTAGCTGTGTTCGGACCCTGGGCAGGTCCGAAATCCCTCTGCGTCTCAGTTTCCCAACCTGATAATTGGGGTATGGGCAGCGGCTGCCCCCGAGGCCTGGTGAGAAGGCTGAGCTAGACTGGGGCTGGGCACCAGTGGCCCGCCCTCATCTTTAATCAGGGAGACCTCTCCGGGCCATGTCACAGCCAGGGCCTCCAGCGGGACCGCGCTGCTACGTAACGCCAAAGCATCCCCAGCCTCATGCGGAAAAAAGAGGGTTCTCATTTCTGACGGGTTTATCTTGCAAGCAACAGAGAAGGGAGCTACTTCTTAAATTTCAGCAGGAGGGTTTAGAGCTTAGACTTACACCACTGATGAGAATATTTTTGCCGAACAGCACGATTATCATTTCACTGTGTTCAGAGTCACTTGAGCTACAAATACAGCAATAGTAAAAATTTCACGAACTCCTGGCATTCCTCCCAAGAAGCCCCATTATGCTGTGTGGACGACGCTCATCTTCCCCTGGGGACCCCAGGGCAGGGCACGTGCTTGGAGCAATTCTCCGATTCTATGGCTGGAACCTGAGACCCCTGGCCACGAAGGGACTTGCCACAGCTCAGCTGCCTCGCCAGGCCTGGGTGGCCTGTGGAGACTCGTCCCACTGGCACCTGGCACTCCCACAGGGCACGGGTCTTGAAGATTCCTGGGGTGAGCTCTCTCTGTCCCAAGGGTACCACCGTCAGCTGGCCTATCTCCTAAGCTCTCGTGATGGGGAAACGTCCACCTTTCATGGGCCTCGAGAAGCCGAGATACAGATGCTTCCAGGAGCCCACGGCCTGGAGGTCTCTGGTGCCTAGTTTGCCCAGTGATGGCACCACCAGCTACAGGGCAGTGAGGTCTGTGCCAGGCACAGGGGACAAGTGGCCCTGAGCTCCAGCTAGCATGCTTTCCAAAGGTAACCCCCTTTCCTCCTGTTTCTTGCCCTTGAGAATGGTCGTCACCTAAAGGAGATGGTCCACTGGAAGGGAGGACCAGAAAGGAGGGAAGACAGAAGTGGGGGGTCTGACTGAGCACTGGTCACCGACTCTCTGATACCCACCAGAGCTGAGGCGCAGGGCGGGCACGCTGGGCGCTCCCCCTCGGCTTCATCATCCCCAGATGGGCGCTTGCCACCCAACTGTAGCGGCTTCTCCTTGCCTTCCCTTCCCTGGCATCAAGGCAGAAAGCTCAGCCAGGGAAGAAGGGAAAAAGAAAGGGGTTTGCTGAAGACCCCACCCAGGCCGACCTCCCTGGGTTTGCTCGTTTAGTCCCCAGCCGCCTGGGGACAGCATTGCCACCACCTGGACTTCTCTCACTGACGCTCAGAGCAGGGTGGCGTGAGGTCACCGGGATTTCGAACCCGTGGCCGCCTGCTTCCCTGCGAGGCCTCAGATCTCCACCGAGGTCAGCGCGGTGTCTGGACCGCCGGAAGGGAGGCCGAGGCTGGGCCCGGGACGGGGTCGGGGTGGGGGAACCAGAGCGGCGGGCCGGCCTCCGCGGCCGCCACGAGCTGGAACCCACCGCGGAAGAAGCACACACATCCATCAGGCCGGTGACCCCGGTGTACCCGCGCTTTGTGGTGTGTAGCAAAGACTGTGGAGCAGAAAATTGGAGTTCAATTTGCCATCCACACTGCGCAGCGCCCGGCCCGTTCCCCTCCCTGGCAGGTACCTCTGTACCTCACCATAAATAATAACGCCACGCGGCTCTCTCCAGCCCTTCCAGCAGACGCGGCCCCGAGCAATTTACAAGCGGTGTTACACGCGGTCGCCCACATGTGCCTGCCCCTCCCCGGCCCCGCCCATGGGCACCCGTGCCACCCGCCTTCCCTGCCACCCCCCGCCCCGGGGGGCCATGTCCGATCTGGAGGGAGACAGGTCCTCGTCCACCCCTGGATGCTGGGCTCAGCGCCTGCCCCGAAGACCTCCTTGTCCCCTTCACTGGCACTCACTAGCAGAAAGCGCTGGGGGCTGGCAGAGACCAAGCCCTTGCTGCCCCTAGGGTGAGTGCCGCAGTCAGTCCCTCCTCCTGTTTCCGAAAGGGTTCTGGATGTCCTCGGATCCGCAGTGTGCCTCTGTCTCCAAGAGCAGCCCTGTTTCTCTCCTCCAAACTTCATGGGGTCTGTCGGGGTACGGCAGTGACTGAGGCCCCTTATGTGGGGGGCAGTTACCCGCCTGGGGGCTCCACATTGGGAGCTGCTTAGGGGAACTCCCACCGAGGGGCCAGGGCAGACGTAGGCGTAGGATTCCCTGTAGGCGAAATACCCAAAACAGGTGGGTCCACAGACCGGACAGAGACCGGTGGCTGCCAGCTGGTGGGGAGAGGGAAGTGGGGAGCGGCTGCTTCATGAGCACTAGGGTCTCCCTTTGGGGCAATGAAAGTGTTCCAGAATTACACAGGGATGGTGCTTGCAAACCCCGTGAAGGTACTAAAGGCAACTGAATTGTTCGCTTTAAAGTGGCGGATTTTGTGTTCTGTGAGTCTGATCTCAATTACAAACAAACAAAGCAACCTGGTACAAAAGGTCTCTCCCTGGCCCCCATGGCTCTGCTTACGCTCCTCGAGGGCTCCCGCTGCGCCTTCTGTCTCCCCAGCCCCAGCCGGTCCTTAGGAGGGAGATCAGAAGGTGGAGAGGTTGTACGTGTTCCTTCTCGTCCCCAGAAGTCACCTGGTTTCCTCCCTTCCCTTCCACCTTCTCTCACGTGCTGGGACGCTTAGGGGCATCTCCCTTGTCCGCTGCGGATGTGGAGGGTGGGGGGTTGCAAGCAGTGTCACGGGCACAGGGCTGGAAGCCCCCTCCTGGGAGAGCCCAAGCCCACAGGCCACCTGCAGTGAGGGCAGGAAGCGCTGGCTTCGCAGGTGGATGATGGGGTGTGAGCCCCACCTCCACGCTCACAGGCTGCTGGGCACCGAGGCAGCCCCTGGCTCTCCTGAGCTGTTCCTTCCTCCCTTGCATGAGGGGAGGGGTCCTGCAGCACCCCCTTCTTTAGGACCCGCTGTGACAGAAGCTAGACACTGGGAACACAAGGTCCGCCAAGCGCTCCCCACATGTGGGGCCTCTGTACTGATGTCATGCATCTTCTTATCTGTGCCGCAGCTCAGACTCTTAGCCAGGCCCTGGAAGCTGGGGGAGCCGAGTCACTGTTGCAGTCGGTGGCTCCGAGTGGCCTGGGTGGACGTTAGGACCTCCTTCCCTTGCTCCTCCCCCAGAACGCAATGGCATCCGAGGCCAGCCAGAGTGTGAACTCTGAAGCCATTGAAAGACAGTGGGTGGGCACAGCTCCAGGGGCAGAGGTCAACTACAGGCCATCCGAACCCCACTGCCCGCCTCGCCCGGGCCTGGCTGCTGGGCTCACGTGGCCTGGTGGCAGGTGGCTTTTCCAGGCAGCACCCAGCGGTCCTGTTTGGGGGAGCCGAGGGAGCCTGCGGAAAGCCGGGGGGTGGAGGGAAGGGGCACAGGACAGGCACAGGTCCCCCTGTAACTTACCCCTGTACCCGAACCTGTCAGGCTCCCTGCCTCTTCACTTGGCTGCTTTGAAAACTCATCTTTTGTGTGCTACGGTGGCCGAACCCAGGGCTTCGGGGGAAGTGACGGTATCAGCACCCTGCTGCCGACCCCTGGCTCGCTGTCCACCTGGGAGCACAGGTGGTTTCCTCTCTGGCCAGTAGCACCCCTGGCTTCTCTAACTCGACTCCGTGTTCCCCAGAGCTAAGAGGGCTCCCAGCAGATACCATAGGGCATATGACAAAGACAGAGACAGGATGCGTATCAATGACAAGCCAGGTTTAACCAAAAGCATGGCCATGGTACCAGAGCTCACACGGACCTGGGGTCTGTCCCGACCCCAGACCCCACCCTTCCTCCTGCGTGTGGGGACCTGACACCAGGCAAGACCCTAGTTGCCATGGCCTCCCGTACACTCCAAGTATTTCAAGCAAGAAGCATTTGTAGAAAGCACCTAGGCCAACCCCTCTGGTTGGCCAATGAGGAAACTGAGGTAGAAGAGTTTAAGGGAAGGTTTGAGCCCAGCTCTTCTGATACCAGGTTACCCCACGTCACTTGATAAGCTCGTGGCCTCATTTTCCCCTTCTGTAAAATGGACTGAGGGCTTGACAGATGTCCTCTGTGCTCTTCCATATCTAGCTGTCACACCCAGGCTTTCCTGGGGATCGGACCGGCTGATGCTAGGAGAGCCTCTTCCCCGAGGGAGCCCCAGGTGCCCCTCTCAATGGAGTGAGGTCGGGGTGCTTTGGAATGTTCCTCACGGTCTCCTGCTATACCCCCTGCTGCGTGTTGGCCCGTGTCCTGTTGTAAAGTGAGGTCTTTGCAGACGTGAACAAGGGAAGATGAGGTCAGCACATGTGTGTGGGCCCGGGTGTGACCGACGCAGAGCCGCGGAGAAGGGATGCCCCGTGAGCGTGAAGGGTGGGATGCGGCTCCTGCCAAGGGGCGGAGGATTGTGGGCAACACCAGGAAGCGGAAGAGGGAAGGAAGCGTTCTCCCTCCCTCCCTCCCTCACAGATCCACAGGCAACCTGACTTTGGACTTGGCCGCCAAGAGCAAGAGACGAGATGTTCCTGCTGTTGAACCAGCTGGCTGCGGCACTGTGTAGGACAGCCCTGGGCAACTCCCCCGGGCTCCCCCCGCCCCCACCCCAAAAGAAGCCATCACGGCTCACAGCCCGTCCTCTCTGAAGGTTTCACAGATGCCCCTTCCCCGAAAGAGGTGAGCCCCCTCTGTGCTCACTGAGCCCACACGTGACCATTGTCATGCCGGTAACCCCGCTGGCACGCCCCCACATCAGAAACCCCCAGGGGACTCGAAGCAGTTACAGGACGCATCTCACGATGGCCACGACGGCTCCTTCGCTCCCTAACCTGGCTTTGTGCCCAGACGGGGCACGCGGCACGGAACGAAGGACGGTATGAATGAATGAAGGGGAGCCTTCTTGTTTCCAGGCACTCTGTTCTGATCCCTAGCCTGCCCTGCCCCCAGCCTGTCACGTCCCCTTCTCTCTGGTCACTTCCACACAGGCTGCCACGTGCCCTCCGTGGCCCCACAGCAGCGTAGTGCCGGCCGCTCTGTCACGGGGCCGAGCTCCGCTAATGATGACTGACGACGCCCCGTGCGCCAGGATTGGCAGGTTGGCAGGAGGCCCCGTCATGACGGATGGCCCTGCGTGGCCATTTCCAACTCACTCCCCGGAAGCCAAGCCTTTCTGGGAAGGAGAGCAGCATGACCCCCCCACCCTACACCGCCCACCGCCCGTGTGAGCAGCCTCCCCGCTTGCTGCATGGTCTCCCCTCCTTCTCCTGATGACTGGGGCAAGGCGGTGGGTGGGATGTTTAGCTTTCATGGGTTCAGGGAGTCAAAGAGACGTTCCCTGTGTCCCCCTTTTCCAGTAGGGACACCCCCATCCAGAGAGGGTGACCTGGGAGTCATGCATTTACTGTCCTCTCCTTCCTGGCTTGGTTAGAGAGGGGACCCTCAGCCAGGGTCCTGCACCCCTGGGGCCAGTCTCTGTCCATGGTTCTGAGGGCCAGTGTCTTCTGTGTACTCTGTGTGTGGTCCCTGAGCCCGGGCAGGTGCAACTGTCCCACCGTACAGATAGAAAAAACAGATGCTCCGAGACACGAAGTGTTTCAGCCTTGGCCACAGTGAAGGCCGGGGTGGGCACTGGGATGTGCATGCAGGGCTCTCCACTGCCCAAGTCCATGCACCTTCTGCTGTAACAGGAAAAGTGCGTTGGAAAGGTGATGGAGCCATCTCTGGGTACCCCATTGTCAGGGACAAATCTAGGGGAAAAAGCTCCATCTTCTGTAATAAGCACAAAGTTCCCATGGGTGTGGGCTGGCCCGGGGTCAGAGGAGGAAGGGCAAGGCCAGGTCTCTTGCAGAGGTCAAACCATGACACACAGCACATGGTTGGGGCTGTCAAGAGACTCACTTCCCCCAGGACCTACGTCACCCTGCACAGGCCAGGCTAGTCCTCCAGGCCTCAGTTTCCTGGCGGGTCATGATCAGGTTCATCTTTGCCCAATCCTCCCCAGGGAGCTTGGGAGTGAATGAGAGATGGCAGTTCAGGCAGGAAACCAGAAGGAGTGAGGGTCTCATACCAGCAGGGTGAGACCCAAGGGAGGCTCCCAGGGGGAGCTGATACAAGGAGAGGGTGGGCTCCAGAAACCACCGCCAAAGGGCTGAGGCCAGGAGGGTCACAGGGGACTACTGCCCGTGGTCCAGCTATGCCCAGCGTGGGGAGCAGGAGGGGGAGCTGGGGGCTGTGGTTTGGCAATGGGCAAACTCAGCATGGGAAAGGAGGGGTTTCCAGGAAGCCTTCAAGTTACCGGAAAGGACAATAAATTAATATAATAGGGCTGTTTGGCTGGTGACAAGGGATAAAACATGTGGTCCAAAAAAGCCCCACGCAAGATGGTCACAAGGATGAAGGATGAATGAGAAGGCATTCTCAATGGAGGGGGAAAGAGCGGGAAAGGTTCTTGCAGAGCTGGGAGGGGGAGGAGGACGTGGGAGGAGGGAGCCTGCAGGGTGGTGTAGCAGAAGGGGGCTCCTGACCCTCCTGCCATCCCCTCACTGCCCCGCCACCCCTCCCCCTGTACCCTAGCACTCACTGCCTACCTGCTTCCCCTGGCTCCATCCCCCCCTCCTCTTCAGATTCTTGCTGTCCTTGGGCCTCAACTTGCCCAGATGCTCTTGGCCTCAGTCACAACGTAGAGTGTGCATTTTGCTTTTTCACTCCCGCACTCATTCAGGTTCATTCACTCCTTCCGCAGATGCCGTCTGGACACCTGCTGTGTGCTAGGAGACATCACGGTGAACAAGAAGAAAACCTCTCCCGTCCAGCTGCCCAGAGGCGCACGGGAGGAGGATGGGCCGCCAGACACAACAGAGTGAAGCCCGGGACACCTCAAGCTTCCCCATGCAGCTGCGGCCCCCAGGTCACAGAGGACCACTGAGGCAGGTGCCCCCAGAAGGCAAGACATGCACCAGGCAGGAGGTGGCCGCAGGACCTTGGGCAAACCACTTAGCCCCTTCAGGCTGGTTTCCTCGTTGCGGGATAACAGCCCCTGCCTCACAGAGCCGTGGCGAGGGAAGAAGAAGAGAATGCAGAGCTGGCTCCCGGCATGATGGTCGGGTTCTGAGTGAATGGTGAGGGCCGGGGTCCCAAAGAACGAGGGGCTTATACATCGCACTAAGGAATCTGGGTGTCACCTGAGGGTGGGGGAGGGGCACGGGAGACTCCGTGCGCGTGTGCATGTGTCCGTGCGTGTGTTGGCACTGGGGGCGCGCTTGGGTGCCCGTGGGGCCCCCACTGCTCTCCCAATTTTAGTCTATTTTGTTCCCAGTTTTCCAGATGAGAGTCGGACCCAGCTGGAGAAGACAGAGAAGCTGCAGATAGTGCCGAATGACCCTTGATGGGGATGGAGGAAGGGCCCTCACCTTCTCAGCACAATCTCAAGGTCATGACTCATCAGGCTGCCCTCTCCCGCTCAGTGAACACTGACTGTGGGCAGGCCAGGAGAGACCGAGCAGGCTGGCTGGGGAGATAGGATTCACAGGGGCGGCGATGACTCACGGCGCGAGGCACCAAGGAGCACAGCACCTGTGCACGCGACCACCAGGTGCAACGGGCACGTGGGACACAGAGGGGGCGGTGGGGGAGGAGCAGGCTTGGGTGGGCGGTCAGGGAGCTCCATGGAGGAAGGAGGCATCATGTGAGTCACTCGCTTGTTGAGGAAAACAGAGGCACTGGACTGTCAGCTCTGTGCTGGCCACCTCGTGATGCGCTGGGACACCGTGGGGAGCAAGGCCAGCTCATGAAGCTTAGATTCTCTTTTAAAGATTTTATTTATTCATTTGACAGAGATCACAAATAGGCAGAGAGAGAGGAAGGGAAGCAGGCTCCTGGCTAAGCAGAGAGCCCGATGCGGGGCTCCATCCCAGGACCCTGAGATCATGACCTGAGCCAAAGGCAGAGGCTTTAACCCACTGAGCCACCCAGGTGCCCCTCGAAGCTTAGATTCTACCAAGAAATGCAGGTGTTAAACCAGGGACTACAAGAGTGAAGGTTTGTGAAAGCAAGGTATAGGGGGTGGTGGGCACACAGGACACCAAGGAGAGATGTCCCCAAAGGGGACGTGCCAGCCAAGACTGAAGCTGGCAAGAGTGAGAGCAGGTATGCCAGAGTTTGTGGGAAGGGGGCCCTTGTGGCCAGAGCCCCGGAGGCGAGCAGAAGAGGAAAAAGAGATGCAGAGAAGGGCATTTGTGGGCACGGCGCTAGCCACGCGAGGAAGCCAAGCCCAGGGTCCTGCTTTTCTCTGCAGGGCAGCGGAAGCCACGCAAGGGACATGGCCACCTGTGCCCATTCTGCCTGTCTCTCTGGCAGCGCGGGCGGTATGTGGGAGGAAGGAGGTGAGCACCGGTGCCAGAGTCCGGCTGGTGGGGTGCTGGTTATGCGTGCAGGGAGAGATGATCTCTGCGGAGAAATGCCTCCTTTGGGGGATTCAGCTTTCTTTCAGGCCTGGGGAAAACACTTCCTGCCCAGAAAGAGAGGACGTGGAGGAGAGAAGAGGGTCAAGGTTTAGCTTGGTAAAAGTTCAGGGAAGTATGGAGATCTGGGAGCTATCTGGGAGGGACAATGGCTTTGTCTGGAAGAGAAGGAGAGCGGTGATGGGGCCACTTCTCAACACACACGCCGGAGAAGCCAGCTGGATGGAAAGACCCTAACTCACGCTTTGGGTGTGTTGTGGCATACTGGATGTCCAGGTGGGCGTCCAGGGCTGGACCTCAGGGCTGGAGAAGGGGGAGTGCAACCGGGGCTGGCAGGCCTCCGAGAGGCAGGGGGAGCAGCGGGGAGGGAGCTGTGTGGCCTCTGCCGAGCGGAGCTCTGGCCTCTCCAGCACCCACGCGGCCACTTCACAAGCAGGCAGAGGACAGCCCAGCGGAAGAAAGAATGTGCACACGCCCACACGGGGACCTGCTTGCTCCAGGAGCTCCAGGCGCACATCTCACCGAATCGACGCACTCACCCTTCAAGGTCATTACTGCCCCTCTAACAGATGGGGAAGCAGCAGTGCAGTGAGGCTGGGATCTGCCCAAGATCACAAGTGCAAGAGCGGCGAAGGAGGGATCCACGCCCACGCCCACACCCTTGGCCAAGTTCCACGGCCCGGGCTCTCATCCCGAGGAGACTGACCACCACCTTGAGTCCCAAGGGAACAGGGACGGCTGCCTAAACCATGTTCTGCCAGGACAGTTCAAGAACCAGGAGGATGTCCCCCCCCTCAGCAGCAGCCCCCCAGAGGGCACGGCCATGCTGACCACATTCCGAGCAGCAACCCGGCTGTGGGCGCATGGCAGCACCCCACGGCTTCTGGGGAAAATCCACAGGGGCAACAGAAGGAAGAGCCCCAGCGGGGACAGCAGGGGACTCACCACCGCCCCCCGGCCCTGCCTTTCTGCTCCTTCTCCCTCTGTGGCCGAGTCCTCGGATCCTGTACCCCCTCTCCCACCCTCTGCCGACTCTCGGACGCTGCAGAGCCATTGTATATGACAGCAGTGGGGATCAATCTCTCTGCAGCTCCCCCACGCACACCACATTCATCCATCCCCCTCAAGGTCAAAGCTTTTGTTTCTGGGTGAGAAGAGAGCCCCTCTGGCCATGCCCTGTTCCAGAAAACTCATGGAACCATCAGGGCCTCTGTTCCCCTTTGCTCCGGGGCACAGGTGGAAGGAGCTGATGGAGAAGCCCTGCTCCATGCACCTGTGCCTTCCTGGGGGCCCCCGGAACGCTCCCCAGTTTCTGCAGCTCCCTTGGGCAGCTCTGCTGGGCCTTGCTATTTCCCTCGTCACTCTTTCTGGAGAACTCCTGTACCATTTTGTCCACTGAGCCTTCCGGAAATCCCTCCTTTGATGGGGGAGCTTAGCTTTCCTTTCAGTCATAGAGAGAAAACGTCCCCCTGTCCAGAGAGATGATTCTGGAGAGAGGAAGCGGTTCGGCTGTAGGGTGCCCTGCATGGACTGGGGAGAGGAAGGCCGCTGAGCAGTGCCAGAGGAGAGACTGGGCTGGAACGCGGACAGATTTCGCTTGGGCCTGCCTCCGCCTCCCCGAGCGGGGGGGACTGTGGAATATCAGACAGCTGCTTGTCTGAAACGGGGGGTAAGGCTAAGGCTAAGTCTTAGATAAGGCTTTTCTCCCAAATTCATGTCCCACCTGGAACCTCAGAATGTGACCTTAGATACAGGGTCTCTGCAGACATAAGCTGAGCTCATGCTGCGTCAGGGTGGGCGGTAAGTCTAATGACTGGGCTCTTTCTAAGACCCCGCGAGGACACACAGAGGCACACAAGGAGGAACTGCCCATGAAGACGGAGGCAGAGGTCGGAGTCCCATGCCTCCAAGCCAAGGAACGTTACAGACGGCTGGCGATGACCAGAACTGAGGAGACGCCCAGGACAGGTCATCTCGCAGAAACTCCAGAAGGAACTGTCCTTCTTGCTTTCGGACATCTGGCTCCAGAACTGTGAGACAATCCATTCCTGCTGTTGTTTTTGTTATTTTTTTGTAGATTTTTTTTTTTTTTTTAAATCCGAGAGAGAGACAGCGAGAGAGGGCATGAGAGGGGAGGTCAGAGGGAGAAGCAGACTCCCCGCAGAGCTGGGAGCCCGATGCGGGACTCGATCCTGGGACTCCGGGATCATGACCCGAGCTGAAGGCCGTCGCTTAACCAACTGAGCCACCCCGGGGCCCCATTTTCTGTTGTTTTAAGCCAACAAATGTGTGCGAATTTGTTACAGCAGCCACAAGCACTGGTCCCATTCCTGCCTATCTGGTGTGCAGAGGTGGACGGGGCAGGGGCAGAACCATCCTTCCCCGGTGTCCCCTTCTAGCTCGGACCAACACTTGAAGAGGGGTAGGAAGGAGCTTCTTTACGCTTTGCTCAGCTTCTCGCGTCCTCTCCGGTGTCCACACTCTTGTCTCTAGCATCCGGGGAATACACGTAACCCGGAACCTGGGGGACGGGCTGTAGGGCGGGCCAGGGGCGGGGCCTACACTGTAGGCGGGTTGGGAAGAATGGTGTAAAAATGGCACCACCCGGGTGCGCCTGTCGCTCTGTGTCCCAGGCCTGTTCTCATGTAACTGCCTTGGACCCCTTCCCCATCAGAGTCTTACCAAATGGTATGATGCAGAACCGTGTTTGTCAAGCGTTAGGGGCCTGGGACTCCCAGTAAAGCTTCTGGCTAACAACGACCCATAGGAAAAGGCAGCTCTGTCTGTCTTCCCTGACAAGGGGCATCAGATCCTTCCTCCTCAGCATCCCCAGAGTCTCACTGGTCGTGCCTACAGCATCTGGCCATGCCGGCCGCTCCCTCCCCGAAACTCTGCACACCGGGGTTTCCATGACCTTTTTCTGGGTCTGACTTCCCTGCCTCCTTACTTCGCTCTTCTTCTTCCTTGGGCGCTGAAATGCTGGAGATCCCGGGTCTCTGTTCTGAGACCTGCCCTTTCCCTCCTTTCCTCTTTTGGTGAAAACACCTACTTTTTTCTTCTGGCAGCAGCTTCTGCTTAGACGCTCGTGTGGCTCAGACCTTGCCCGAATGAACCACTGGGTTCTGAGGACCTTCAGGTTCAAACGTTTCAAATATCCAAAGCTGAACTCAGGTGTCTAACGCTCTAGCTTCTGCAGTGAGTAGAGTGTGTGGGCGGTCCAAGCCGGAGGCAGGGGTGGCCATCCTCGATTTCCTTGCCTCCCCGTCCCCCAGAGACTCCTCTGACCGCAAGCGCCGCCCCATCCCATCTCCTTTCATTGCTGATCTCGATTTCGTCCGCCGAGCCCTGACTGGCCTCCTGGCCATCAGTTATTAGCGTGATCCACTTAATTAAAGGGACTTCTAACCATGCGCTTCCTGCTTCAATTCCTTCAGTGGGACACACTGCATATAGGATAAAATACTCCTTTACATGGAATACAAGGCCCTTTTTGTCGTGCCAGACACATGGTGGGTGTCCTGGAAATACCGATTAAATGGAAGAACTCAGCAGTGGTTTCCTACCAAACCACACAGCCTTACCCTGGGTCTTTGCTCCTATTAACCCACTGTCTGACTCCCCCCATCCACCTCCACTGGCATCGCTGCCCCAGCCCCCCAGGGGATGCCCGTCTCCAGCTCAATGTTACTACCTCCACTGTGTGACCTCAAGGTGATCTTGTTATGCATCTGTCTCTCTACACCAGCGGTTCTCAACCAGGGGTCCCACCTGCAGGGGATGCTTGGCAATGTCTACAGATATTTCTAGTTGTCACACTGGCTGGGGTATCCTCTTGGTACCCCAAGGGCCAAGGTCAGGGATGCTGCCTACATTCTACACCGCACAAGAAGGCCTCCATGACAAAGAAGGATCTGGTTCAAATGACAGCAATCCCGAGGCGGAGAATGGCCGGTCTAGACACGCATGGGGTCCACGTCTGCCTGCGTCTGTACTCCAGGGCCTGCCCTGTGCCCGCCACGCTGTAAGTCCTCAACACATGTTGGCTGAAGGAGTATCACTGCACCGTGCCCCAGCCTGAGGGGCAACCAGTGACCTCTCCAAGCATGAGGCCCAGGCCACAAAGAAAGGCTGCCACTGTCTCTCAGCCCCGAGAATTGGGCAGCAGGGCAGAGGCAGCTCTTTGCAGAGAAGCGGCTTCCTCCAGGAGCCAGGGCAGACGTGACCAATTCAGCTAACGAGTTGCCAGGACTGTGATAATGTGTCCAGACAATGAAATTGGCCTCCTCACCAGCACCGACGGCCAGGCTGGTGAGACACACGGCTGTTAATCAGGCCCCTACTGGCAGCTGCAGAAAGGACAATTCTCCCAAGGAAAGAGAGGGCTGGGGGCTCTCCCCTGTCCCATCAGAGATGGGTCTGAGGCTGGGCTCTGTCACTTCTCAGAAATGGAGGAAGAAGACCATCACAGCCCGGGGTGGGGGTGGGGCGGGTGGGGGTCAGATGTTCTGTCATTAGCCCCTGGTTCCCCAAGGGTAAGGGGTAGACCAGTTAGCTCTCCTATGCCTTCAGCACCAGACTTTGCCCACACAGGCCCTTGATGAAGGCATTTAATGAAGAGGAGAATAAACATCAAAGGGCTCTCTCTCCCCTTTCAGATTCCGCGCTGGTCCTTCTTGCCATCCCCCTGGATGTCCCGCTTTGCTGTCCCCTCTCTGAGCCTGAGCCACTGCCCCCAGCCCTTGGGGTGACCCTGATGCCCACACCGGATGCAGGCAGAGCGGCACTCCACTGAGCAAGGCATAGATCAGTGACTCCTTCGGTGTCCCCTTCTATTGGCAGTGCTGATGGGGCTGTGCCAGCCACCACATCCCGGCCCAGTTCCTCAGCTTCCCTGGCCCAGTGTCCCTGGGACCCAGGTGGGCGTGGAGCCAGGGCACGCTCTGGGCCCCCACGGCCGACTTGGGCACATTGGCATGGTGGCTTGGCCCAGCTCCAGAGGCAGGCTGCCGAGCCCGGAAGGATGACATCCCCAGAGCAGGTGAGCACATCTCCCAGCAGCCTGTCTGGTCCCTGGGCAGTGGCCAGCAACACAGGTCTGTGTCCCCGGCAAGAGTGCAAAAGGTCTAGGAAACCCCAAGGCCCTGGACACAAGCTTCTAGGGGCCACACCCAGCTCGGAATCAGCATTCTCGACCATCGTCATAACCCCAGGAGCTCCGTCCACTCATAAGCTCACATCCCAGGGTGCTCTGTGCTGCTCCATGGGCTTCCCCAGCTCCAGATGCATCAGGCCCACAGGCCTGCCCTCCACCACGGACACCAACCAGCACCTCCTCCACGGGGCCCTCGGATCCCTGGGCACCTGTCACCGGCAGGAACGGCCCAGCCCCGCCTCCAGCCTGCCCTCCAGCACCTTCCAGGAAGGGCCTCTCTGAGACTGCACCCCAGAAGAAGGGTCATTATTGCTAATGCCTTTTCTCCCCCATCTGTTGTGATTGTTTACACTCCACTTGCTAATTAGAGACTAATTAGCTGGTGCTGAAATTCATCACTTTCCAAACACAACACGGCAGCCGGAGGAGCACAGCGATCTGGTAACATCTGCACCTCCGCTCGGAGCCAGGAGCCAAGGTGCCATTCTGCTCCTCCTGCTCCGGCTCCTGCCCCGCCCCTCCCCTCCTCCTCTTCTTCTTCCCTCCTCCTCTTCCCTGAAGCCCCAGAGGGCCTGGGGATACCTGCCCTTTGATTCGGTGTCCCAGCGTGGCCGGGTGCACAGCTCAGGGTCAAGACTCTGTGAATTCTCACCAAGCTGGTGCCTGAATGAGGACCAAAGTGTTGGTGGGACCAGGCGTGTGGTTCGGGTTGGAAGGAGGGCGGGACCGGAAGCTGACCACCACTCAGTGGGCATGGCACTGGGTGGGGCGGGGTCCGGGGGTCAGGGTTTCCTGAGAGGGGACCCCAGCAAGACCTTTGGGGTCCTGGGTCAGGGGTGCGGGGGCAGAGCGGGGTGTGGGGAGAACAGGCAGGCAGGATGAAGTCACAAAGCCAGGGGCAGAAAGAGAAGCCCAGGGAGAGGGAGAAGGCAGGGCAGGGGGAGGCAGGGGGGTGGAGGGAAGGAGACTTGGCGCTGGCTCCCTGGTTCGGGGTGAAGAGGTGTGATTGCATCCAAGAGAAATCTCCGTGGCCCGTGGGCAGGCTCAATTGAAACCATCCATTTGCATGACAGCCGGCAGCGGAGAGCCTGGGCCCTGACCTCCCTTTTTCTCATCTCAGAGAGAGAAGCTGCGATTCCCCAAAGTTCCGTTCTCCCGGGCTCAGGGGCTATGGGGCCGCAGGGGCCAGCTGCCCAACCCCTTTGCATCCTCTGGGCCTCCCTGGGGACAGCTGCCGCATGCCATCAGCTGGCTGCGGGCCTGGGGCCCACAAGCCTCCAAGAGGCAGGGTCTCCAGGCCCTGGTGTTGAGGAGCTGGGGTACAGGACAGCCTGGGGGCTGGGGTGGGGGGAGAGTGGGACCTCATCTCTACCTGTCTCCTCGTGACATCCCGAAAGATGCTGCCAACCCTTGTAGCCCTGACCAGGGAACCACGGGTCACCGCAACTCAAAACCATCACCAGTGGTTGACAGACACCTAGGCTTGCTCTCACTGGTGTGCGAGCCGTCCATGTGCCTCCCTGGAGAGAGGGTTCTGGGAGACCCTCTACCACTTTCTTACTGTGTGGGTTAAGGTACGCCGCACGACTTCTCTGAGCTTCTCTACCCATCTGTAAAATGGGGCTGTCAACGCCTCGCACATGGGGGTGTCTATGAGGACAAAGACAACGGTTTTCTCTTTTTAGCATGGTGCCTGGTCGCAGAGACAACCGGAGTGAGGGGCAGTGGGGGGCCTTCTCTGGCCTGGCTGCCTCCGGGAGAGAGCAGACCCGTTTCCTTCTTCCCCTGCCGTCCCTTGAGCACCAGGAAAAAGAGAAAGGCCCCGACCTGCCGGGTTTGCCAAATTTCCACGCTCTAAACACTCCCAGCACAGCCAATTCCAAGCTTGTGATGGGACACCCTGAACGGCGACTGGGGAGAGAGACAGCGATGAGCCGAGCGCCGGCCTGCCACCACCTGCACGCGGCCGAAGCAGGACCCCGGAGCAGAAATCTGTCAGTGGCTTTGTCTGGCGGGGGCTGTTCTGGAACCTGGGCTGGGCTAATGAGTCCCGGACACACAAGGCTGCTTGAGCATCTGCCTTTGACTCCGATGTGATCCTGGAGTCCCGCATGGAGCTCCCTGCTCAGCAAGGGGTCTGGTTCTCCCTCTGACCTTCCCCCTTCATGCTCGCTCGCTCTCATTCTCTCTCCCTCTCTCAAATAAATAAATAAAATCTTAAAAAGAAAGAAAAAGAAAGAAAGAAAGAAAGAAAGAAAGAAAGAAAGAAAGAAAATGGCATGTGGGGCCCCATCTCCAGAGTGCCTGATTCAGCGAAGAGAATCTGCATTTCTGACAAGTTCCCACTGATCCGGGGACCGTGCTTTCAGAAGCACAGGCCTGGGAGGACTCAGAGACCCTTCTCTAAGCCCAGGAAAGGCTAGGACTTGATTTCGTGTTTGCCTTCCACACCCCAGTCTAATTAAGAGACAACCACAGGCCTTGGGAGGAGAGGTCCCACCTCCCACCTTCCCCTCCATGCCCTCCAAGCCCCCCTGGGTGTTGGGTGCCACCTGGGCACCCCCGCCCTTTGAAACAGGGCCAGATGTGCTGATGTCTGTTCAGACAAGGGGAGAATGGCCTAGGGAGGCCCCAGAGAGACAGACACCCCCCTCCAAACTAATGAGGGGTCATGGAGTCACTCACCACCTCTTCCCTGCTTCCTCCCACCCAAGGCCTATAGGGGTGTCCCCCCAGGAGCAAACTCCGGGTACAACGCTAGTTCCCCACTCCTGCCCCTGTCCTCGAGGGGGCAGGTGGCCAGGGGCTGCTGAGGCCTCTTTGGTGTTGGAAGATGATGAATAGCCTACAGGTGACTGTGCCCAGCCCCCTGCTCTCCCTGGTCCCTACCTCCTCCTTCCTGACACTCTAATCCCTCCCAAAGGGATAAAGCCTGCCCGGGACTTTATTTACATAATGGAGGCCTCCAGAGACCTTGAAGGGCAGCTGGGGGTGGGGACAGGAGGGCAATCTGGGGGTGCAGGAGCACAGGCCTACCCTGAGGCTTTGCAGATAGGGGCTGGACCTGGGGTGGGTGCTTGCTTGAGCTGGCCGCCTGGGAGAGCAAGGCCTGTGCATGCGTGTGTGCACACGCACGCACACACACACGCGTGTGTCTGGATGTTCAGTTAATGCTCAGCTCCAGATATTAATCCCTTTTTATGCAAAGAGACGACGGATCGTAAGCCCCGAGAAATCAAACTGAAACGCGGCCAGCCTCCCGCCCCGCTCCCCTCACCCCTGCCAAATGGCCCCGCCTGTTAACGAGGGAGATAAACGGAGAGGCCATCAAAGCAGATTTTCAATCTGTCCATGATTTCGCTCTGGGGCCTTCAGAACTCCGCGGCTCCCCTCCTCCTGCCCCAACCACTGCCTCCTGTGCCTCCCATTCTTTCTCCACTTTGTTGCCCAGCCCCCATGCTTTTATCTGCCCAACTTGGATCTATTGACCCCACTCTGAAGGGCTCCTTTTTATCGGCTCCAGATCTGATAATGGAGAACAGGGGGCGGGTGTGGAGGGGGTGGAGGGTGCAGGGTGGTAGAAGGGGCAGAGAGGGTGGCCATGGGGCCTGGAGGGTGGGGGCTGGCAGAGACAGGGAAGTTTGTCTCTGGGGGGAGAAGGGTCTTCTCCTCTAGTGGACCGAGGCCTAGGCAGGGGGCACGTGCCCACGGGGGGCGAAGGAAGACAGAGAAACCCACCAAGGGAGGGGAAAAGGTCTCTAAACCCGGGTAGAGCCCTTCTCAATGTGCCAACCCTATGGCATCTTTCCCTGGTGCACTGACTCAGTTTCCCTCCTTAGGAAGCACCTAAACCCATTCTTACGAGTACAAATGACCGTGGAGGAGAAAAACCCAGCATCCCCATTTATGAACGTGCCCCCTGGCTGCAGAGAAGGGAATGAAGAAGTAGGCCTGGGCTGCTCCCCGCTGCCCGGCAGAGGGTACCTGCTGCCGCGTGAGCTCAGCCCCACTGAACCCTGCAGGCGCGTGGCTTATTCCCACCCCAGCGGTGAGGGATGCCGAGGCAGATACAGTGGCCTGAGGACAACCAGCTGATACCTGGGTGATGAGCTTCGTGACACCCGGGTTGCTGGGCCCGGCAGGAAGGGATCAGTGAGCCCTGGGGGTGCAGCACACACGTCCCACGTGGGTGCCATGACTGTGCCTTTTATACTTGGAGAAACTGAGGCACAGACCGGGGAAGCCGCTTCCTGAAGTCATGCTAATCACCGGCCGCCCGGCTCCTGAGTGGGTAGCCCTGGTACCAGGCTCCCTGCGTTTCTCCTTTGCTGACATCTCCCCCCACACTTTGTCCCTTTGTCTCTCTGCCCCCTTTGAAAGGGATCACTGAGGGCCTTCTGCCAGAAACTAGTCCTGTGATGCTGGGGCCTTGAGGCCTCAAACCAGGATTCCGGTTCTAAAATGTGCAAGGATCGCTTTCTCAGTAAATACGTAAGTCAATGTGCACTGGTGACACGTGAGAAGACCGTAGCCCAGGGAACCACCTGCTGGCCTCCTAATGAATAAAGTCAAACAAGGTCAAGCTCCGGAACAGCCAAGCCCCCCACTGGGGCCACCTTTTCTCAAATATAAACGATTGGGGTTGTGGGGGGGCGGATTTGGTCATGGTGTCCCCATTTCCCGGACAGGGGAACCAACCAGCAGAAGCACAGTGGTTAGACGCTGGGCCTCGGGCCACCCCCTTCCGCTCACCTCCAACCCTGCCATGCTCCGGAGGCCTCCTCCTTGTTGCTTTAACCTCTGGTCTCGTTGCACACCCCGGGTGTGCTCTCCGGAGCAAAGCGATCCCCCCCCCAAGAAGAAAGGGGCTGGTGACCTCAGAAAAAGGCCGGAGAGAGGACAGGTGGGGCGACCCTCACCATCCTGAACACCATCCACGCTTCCCTGCCTCACTTCCTCCTCAGCCCCAAAGAGGAGAGAGGAGGCCGCTTCTGCCCCTTCCCCTCCAAACCTCCCCCAAAAACTAAGGAGAAGCCTCGGGGACATTTCCTTGTCGCTTGAAATTTGTCTGGCCATCACTCACTGGACAGGCCGAGCAGGCCTCTTACGGAGGAAAAACAACCGTAAATGGGGGAATAAGAAATCACTCGTTTGCCATCAAAGGGAAGTGAAGTGTAAGGAAAGCAGACCCTGAGGGCTGGGCAGGGTCAGCGGGAAGGAAGGGAGATTAAACACTTGGCCTGCCCGCCTGCCTTCGATCAACTGAGCACGGCCCACTCGGGGAGGGGGTGCTGGGGATGCCGTCCGGGGAGGGGAGGTGGCAGAAGCCGGGGACCTGGGGGGCGCGAGCTGCATGGGGCAGAAATGGCACAGCTGGGCCCTCAGGTCATGTCCTAGGGTTACAAAAGCTTTTGCCTGGGTGGGAGTTAGAGTCCTATTAGGGGTGGAACTGTGTCCCCAGGAGACAGAGAGCCTCAAGGCCCACCCCAGTACCTACGACTGTGATCTTATTTGGAATCGGGGCCTCTACAGACAAATTAAAATGAGATAATCGAGGCAGGTCCTCACCCAGGTGCCCTTACAAGAAGAGGGGAATGTGGACCCAGACACATAGGTTGGAGGCCACGTGACTTCAGAGGCAGAGTCTGGGGGGCGGGGTGGAGCGGTGGGCAGCCGTGAGCCAAGGACCTCCAAGGGCTGCCCAGCAGGGAGGAGGTGAGACAGGATTCTATGCAGGTCTCGGGGGACCACGGCCCTGCTGACACTGTGAATTCAGACTTCTGGTGTTTGGAACCATGACACTAGAAAGTTCTGTTGTTTTGGGTCACACAGCTCGTGGTACTTTGATCTGGAAGCCCCAGGAAACTCCTAGGAGTCCCAGGAGCCCAGTCTGTCCTCGATCTGATTCCTCCAATGAACTCTGAGCCCAGGCCACTCCCCTGTTTCCCACCATCTCAATCCTCCCACTGCCCCGCAGCTCCACGTCCAGGCACGTGCTCCAGAGCCGAAGGCAGGAGCTCGGAGGTGTGAGTGCGCACCCACGATCCCGGCAGCCGAGAGCTGCCAGCGATCCGAAACGCTCATCGATGGGTGAGTGGATAAAGAAAATGTCATCAGTCCGCATGACGGGATATCATTCAGCGCCCACAAGGAAGGAATGGACACCTGCTAGCTTGAGGATGTCACGTGCCGTGAACTAAGCCCTTCCCAGAAGCACAAGAGCCGCGTGGGTCCACTCACACGAGGTGGCTACAGCCGTCACACTGTGCAGACGGAGAGGACAGCGGGGGACGCCCGGGCTCTGGGGGAGGGAACAGGGAGCTAGGGTTGATGGGGATGGAGTTTCGGCTGGGGAAGATGAGAAAGGCTCTGGGGGTGATGGGGGGGGGAACAGTACCAGGTCAGCATGAGTGGGCTCAATGCCTCTGACGTGGCCACGTAACAAGTGGTTGAAATGGAGACTACCCTTCCCGTCGCGAGCTTCTGTATGGGGTGTCACTCTGCAATCACTGTGCTGTACACCCAGAACTACTATAATAAGGTATGGTGATTCTACTCCATTTGGGGGGAAAAAGGATAAAAGTAGTAAATTTTATGTTATGTGTATTTTTACTCCACAAGAATTTTTTTGTTTTCAAAAACCCTACCTTCCCATGGCTCCCAGCTGCCCTTGGAGTAAAACCAGAACCTCTTTTTGTGGTCTGGCACACAGAAGGTGCCCAGTGAACAAAGAAGTGATGGATGGACAGATGGAAGGATAGAAGGACAGATGGATGGCTGGATGGCTGGATGGATGGACAGATAGATGGATGGATGGATGGATGGACAGATAGATGGATGGGTGGATGGATGAACAAAAAGGACAGATGGATGGATAGATGGATGGATGGATAAAACCACAGATGGATGGATGGATGGACAGACGGATGGATAGATGGAAGAAAGGATGGACGATGGATGGACGGATGGACAGGCAGATGGAGATGGATGGACTGACAGATGGATGAATGGGTGGACAGATGGGTGAATCATTCCACTGAAGGACGGAAGGGCGGAAGGAGGGGGCAGGGCAGGAGGCAAGTGGCCAGCAGCACCCCAGCGTGTTGAATTACAGCAAGGGCAGGCGTTTCAAGGCTACTTCTCCGGCACGGGGCTGGGCTGCCTGTAGCCGCTGTTGATCTCTGACCAAGCCCTTCAGGAACCCCTCTGGTGGGCAGGCCTTGGGGGAATGACACAGACATGGCCCTGGGCACACAAGTGGACATGTGCATAAAGGGAGACCCATAGTCTCCATCCAACACACACCTATGACAGGCTGGGCCCCTTCCGGGGCTTCACAGTTTCCCACACAAAGCGGAGGCTTAGTTGAGCCTGGGGCTCACAGAGGTTGGGTGGCTCGGTCAGCAAGACCCCTGGTGAGCAGCTGCTGAAATGGGGTGCAGCCAGGGTCCCTGCTCCCAGCCTCCAGGCCGTCCTGCCTCCTGCACTCCCAGCAGCCTCGCTACACAGTCAGGAATCAGCCAGACACAGAGGCAAGGTCCAGGGGAACATCACTGTGTCTGGGGCACGCACAGGCTCAAGTTAGATACAAATCTGAGACTGGAAATGGAGAGACCTCTCACTCGGTCCCAGTAGAAGTAAGCATTAGGGGACAGTGGTGCTGAAGGAACCTCTTATTTTGGGATAGGTCCAGATTCACAAAAAGGGTTCCCACTGAGGCCACACCCAGCTGCCCCCAGGGATCACACCTTACACCATGAGCGTACAACTGTCGAAACTAAGGGACCAACACTCCACAATGTCATCTACATAAACTACTCAAGTTCTTTTCCAGGGTTTCCCGCACATCCTCTTCCTGTTCCAGGATCCCGTCCAGGATGCCACACTACGTTGGTGGTCACATCTCCTTAGGCTCCTACAGACTGTGACAATTTCTCAGACGTCCCCATTTCGGATGAGCGGATGGTTTCCACGACCTCAGGTATCTACAAAAGGTCCCTCAGCAAGGGTGGTCTGGTTTGGGGAACTCTTTAATGGCCAGTGGGAAGGAACATTTGACACACACACACACACACACACACACACACAGTCATGCACACCACAAACCAAATGAACCCGCTTCTTTGTGTCTAGCTCCCATCCCTCCCACCGCAGGGAAGAGACGGCTGTAGGGTTCGTAGCGCTCTACCTTAGATAACGTCTCTGATGTCTCTCACGGAATGTGACCCTAGGTATGACATTTAGTATAGCGCCCACGCTATAGACGAGAACGGGGCCATGAGCTGCCAAGGTTCTACTTGAAGACACTCATCCCTGGTAGCAGGGTCCCAGACTCCGGCCGCAGGCCGGGCTCCTTCCCTGCACCCCTCTGCTCCGTGGGACTTCACCTAACCCTCAAGTCAAGCCCGGTCTGGGAGATAGGGGACGCGCAAGTAAGGCCAGTGTAGGGGGCAGGGTCATCCCTCCGAACTGCTGCCCCAGCCCCAGCTGGAGAAGCCAAGCTCTGGCTGCCAGTTCATGCCCCAGCTCCCTACCGCACAACACCGGTACACAGCAGTGCTGTGCGGTGCCGGCTGAGTGAGCGGTCAATGGACACCTGTCAGGTGCCCTACGAGGGGGCCCCTGCCAGCTGCTGCCCAGCCCTCACTGTGGGAACCTTTTGCTCCAGCCCAGGTGGTGTGGGCACCCCAGGGCTGCCGGGAAGGCAGCACTGGCCGGGGACTGGCCGGAGGGCTGGGGGCCCGGGGGGGGGGCCAGGGAAGGGGATCTGGAGGGCTGGGCCGCAACATGTGCAGAGGCCATTGGCCAGGGCTCTGTGACCCTCCCAGAGACACCAGCTGTCCTGCTGGCAGAGTGGACACAGAGGTGTGGACAGTCTCCACTTTGTACATGGCACAGGAAGGACCTGAGCGAACCCTGACCACGAACTAGGAAGGTGTGGCACGCCGCTGGCTGGTTCACGCTCACCGCCTTCGCCATCTCCCCCTGTATCGGACACACCAGGGGCACCGAGGCCCGCCCTGTCCCTCGGCCCGCCCTTCCTGTCTCTCCCTGCTGGCTGTGCGTTTCTCCTGGCGGACCTACCTTCCTGATTTAGTCTGCTTTTGTTTGATTTGATAGGAAAATGAGCTTTCCCAGAATGCCTAGCGGCAGAGGGAAGGGGGTGCAGGGTGGCCCCGTGCTGAGTGACAGGAAGACGCGGATGTCGCATTCAAAGCAGACTGTCACTAACGAATCCACCCACGGAACACTTGGGCTGTGTTTAGACACAAGAGTAAGATCCTAGTCAACCGGGCTCGTGATTTGGTGGTGATCGAGTGAGGCTTGGAGTCTGAGATCTGGGGTGTTAGATCCTGGCCTGTGTTTACTAGGGTGTCCTTAGGACAGCCCCCAGCCTCTCTGAGCGTCTGTGACTAAATTATGACAAGTGCATCTCTTTTAGGGGGCGTCGGGAGACGGTGAAGCTCCTTGCAAACTGCCAAGTGCCAGACAGTTGGGAGGGTGTATGTCTGGATTCTCAGCACCCGGGAGACTGAGCCCCCCTGACGGTGGAGGGGTCGGGGCTCTGGGCCTCTGGACTCTGGGTCTCCATCCCCAAGCCTGCAAGGGGCCTGAGGCTTGCAGAATCATGATTTGGTGATTCTCTTTAGGATATAAAATATCAAATAAAATTACATATAAAAGCCTCGGCGTGGGGGGGAGGGGGTGGCACGTCCAGGTAAGGGACTCCGAAGCCTCATTATCTTGGTGGGAAATTGCCCATGACCACAGGAGGCACCCGGGGACGACTGTACTCCCACACATGCCCAGAAGTCATGCCACTCATTAGACTCCACACTTGCTCTGAGGCCCCCGGAGGGCACAGCCCCAGGGTCCACAGCCTACAAGTGCGGTGGGGCTGGCGTGAGCTCCAGGCAGGCAGGCCACATGTCTCAGGATGGGACAGGCACGTCCCCTTTCTAGGGCTTAGCCTCCTTGTCGGCAAACGAGGAGGGATCTGACGATCCTTCCTAGAAGTTTTCATTGCTTCTGTGATTTTATGAGTAAGTTTAAGCAGTTCACTGAAGGCACTGGCATGGAAGGAGCCCCTGCATTCTTTTTCCTGCCCTCCTGTTCAGGACTTGGGACTCCAAGGGATGTAAAGGGAGGGGATGCAGTGGGAAGCAAGCTTGGGGTCAAGGGCAGTGATGTTGCCTGGCTGAGCCAGCTCTCACCTTCCCTCTTGGGTACGGTACTGGGGGACGTGTCCTTCCTGTGTCCCTAGAGGAGGATGCTGGCGGGGCGTAGGGGGTCAGCAGACACCCAACAACTGGGAAAGGATTCCCCTTCCCAGGACAGATTTCCCACACAGTCCATTCCCCACCCTACCCCCTGGCCCTGGAGTGTAAAACCAGAGCCCGGAGTCAGCAGCAGTCAGCCAGATTCTCCCTCTCTGCCCCCACGACACAGGGAACCTCCCTGCAGAGGTAAGGAGCAGGTTTCCCAAACCTTTCCCCCCATCCATGCAGGAGCTACTATTATGAAAGATGATAAGGGCCGGGAGGCATATCTGTATGCTGAAGTGGCCGCGCACCTGACCCCAGAAAGAGCCACTGGTTCAGGCTGGTGGGAAGGGCCATACTCGGTCTGCTCCCTTGCTCTCTGCATGAGCAGAGGCTAGAGACAGGGTCAGCCAGCCTCCCGCCACCTTTTAGGGTCCAGCCTGGCCAGCTTCCAGCAGAAAGTGAGGGTCCAGGACGCAGGTCCATCCTCCAGGAGCCCCGGGGCACGAGGGGAAGGAGGCATCTTCTGGACCCTGGGCACTGGCCTTCAGCAAGCACGGACTGGGCGCCTCCTGGGTGAGGCCACTCCTGGGACCCACGGGACCACCATGGGCCACCTGCCTGCCATGGCCCAGGCCACAGGCAGTGCTTTGAAGCTGCAGGTGGAGAGAACCCTCCAGCGGACCCAAGGAAAGCTCCATGGAGGAAATCACACTTTAGCACCATCTTCAAGAGGAACAGAAGGGTGAGCAAAGGCGAGATATGCACGAGATGTGTTTGGAGGATGGGAGGTCCAGGTCCTTCAGTGCAGCAGGAGGTCAGGGCATCTGGAGACTGGGAGATGCAAAAGGTCTGTCCCGTGATGATGGTCACCTGCTCTTAACAGAGAGGCGCTCCACTTTCTTTGCTCTCCCTGAACTCCCTTAAATCCACCCAAAAAACTTGGAGGCTGCCTGGCACCCTCATCCTTCAGGCTGAAGCTTCGCTGACCTCCTTCAAAGCCTCTCCTGCCCCTCCCCAGCGGGTGGGCTGGGGCCTGTCCTGTGTGTTCACTTAGCTTTCTCTCTTCACCCGTCACCGTGTCATCGTCAGAGTCTGCGATGGGATCTGGAACGGAGCAGGTGCTTCTCTACTGGATGGAGGGAGGGAGGATGGAGAGAAGGACGGACAGAGGGATGGGCGGACAGATGGACAAGCACGTGGGGAGATGGATGGAGAGACAGATGAACAAATGGACAAATGGATGGGTGGATGGATACATGGATAGGCAGAGGGTGGATAATGGATGGACAGATGGACAGATGGATGGACAGATAGGTATATGGACGATGTATGCATGCTTGGATCAACTGACGGACAGAGGGATGGATATGTGGACGGTCCGATGAGTGGGTAAGTGGATGGATGGACAGAGAGATAGAAGCGTGGATAGATGATGGATGCATGGATGGATGGAGACACCTATAGCCCCAGAATTACCATGTCACCCCAGGCCAAGAATCACGCCAAGAACCATCTCAGATATCATCTAATCCTCATCTCACAGGTAGACAGCAGAGACTCACCAGGGGGGAAATGGCTCACGTGAGACCTGGAGCACATTGGGGGAACAGCCAGAGTCAGAGCCCAGGTCCCCATGCCAGGGCCTCTCAGTTGCCCGGGACCCTGGGGCAGTAGGTCTCTAGCAGGTGGGAGTGAGTCAAGGTCACAGCCACTGATCCAGCTCACCCATTCTCCCTCCTTGTCCTCCTGCAGAGAAAGGTCTCTGAACCCCACATCCTCTTCTCAAGGCTGGATGTCACACCCTCTAGGGCTTGTTGGGGTTCCCCTCCCCAAGATACCTCCGACTTTGGGGAGGGAGATGCAGAGAGTGCACCCCCCTACTGGGACCCCCAAACTTCCTGCCCTTTCTTCCCCAGCTGCCCACCTACCCGCTGTGTGCCAGCCCCGGGAGGGGGGGGCCTCTGGAGAGCTGACCCTGCCATGCCAGCCCCGGGAGGGGGGGGCCTCTGGAGAGCTGACCCTGCCATGCCAGCCCCGGGAGGGGGGGGCCTCTGGAGAGCTGACCCTGCCATGCTCTCAGTGAGACTTTCTCTCTAATTCATTAATGTATGTGCACTAGAGCTGGGGGGGGTACAGGGAATATGGAGGGGGGCGCAGGGAGGAACACAGACCAGAGAAGGGACCGAAGGCACTAGGACACTAAGCCAAAGAGGCTCTTGCTTCAAGTGGTCAAAAACCCCAGAAGCAGAGAATCCCCCCCCCACCACACGCCATCACCCCAGTCCCCAGCCCCAGAGGCTGACGCAATGTCCCACTGGGAGGTGGTCAGGGGACAGCACTGCCACTTCCCGCTGCTCCCCCAACCTGATTAGTGCCAATTAACAGCAAGCCCCGCTGAGCAGGATAATGTGACCACCAGCTGCTGGGGAGCAGGGTGTCCCTCAGCTCTGCAGGGCTGCCCAAGGGACACCAGCCTGGCTGTTTGGACTGGTTCTGGGCTTGTTCTTCCCGGGCCTCAGTCCCCTTTCCGGAGGGGAAGGCCGCCGCCGTCCCTTTCAAAGCTGGGGCTTTCTTATAACCCATCAGGGAGAGGCCCCAAAGGGATTCTCACCTGGTGAGTCTGAGTGGGCTTTGGGAACAGCCTCAGGGCAAGGAAAGGGTCTCTAAGAGGGACCTGGGGTCGCACTCTTCTGCCTGTATGGACTGGGCTGGGCCAGACAAGCGTTCTGGAGGAGAGGGGCTGCAGTGTGGGGTGCTCATGTGACTCTGGGCTTAGAGGAATCGGGCCCCTGCCAGGGACCCGGACCCACCCCAAAAGAGGACGGCTGTCAAGGGAGCAGACAGGCCACAGACTGGGAGGAAGAGTCTCCAAAGACGCATCTGCTGAAGGGCCGTGATCCAAATTACACAAACAACTCTTAAAACTCAGCAACAGGAAAACTAACAACCCAACTAAAAAATGGGCCAAAGACCTTCACAGACACCCCCACCCCCCCGCAAGAAGGCGGACGGACGGCGGGTAAGCGTGTGAAAAGATGCCCCACATCCTCTGTCCTCAGGGAAATGTGAATGAGAACAACCACGCGATCCGGGTACACGCCCACCAGAATGGGGGAAATCCAGAACGGCGGCCCCACCACCCGCGGGGGAGGACGGGGAGCCGCAGCGAGCACGTTCCTGGCTAGTGGAAAGGCAAAATGGTGCAGCTGCCTTGGAAGCCAGCTGGGTAGTTTTTCACTAAACTCAATGGACTCCTGGCATTTGGTCCGGCAGAATCATTATCGTGAAGAACCCTGGTATTTAGGTAAATGTGTTGAAAACTTAGGTCCAACCGAACCCTGCACATGAAAGATAGAGCAGCTTTAATCATAATCATTGAAATTTGGAAGCAACCAAGATGCCCTTCAGTAGGCGAATGGAAGATCCCACTGTGGTCCATCGAGACGATGGAATATTATTCAGGGCTAAAAAGAAATGAGCTATTTAGCTATGAAAAGATATGGAGGAACCTTAAATGCGTATCACTACATGAAAGAAGCCAATCAAAAGGCTACAGAGTGTATATGACTGTATCTCTATGACATTCTGGAAAAGGCAAAACCATGGAGACAGTAAAAAGACCAAAGGTTGCAGGGGGAAGGGAGAGGGAGGGACGAACAGTGGGGCACAGAGGATCTGGAGGGCAAACTACTCTGTGTGTTGCTGACATGGCAGACGAAGGCCATGAGACATCTGTCCAGACGACGGACGATGGACAAGACCAACTGTGAACCTGAGCGTGAACGAGGGCTTCTGGGTAATAATGGCACGTCCACGGAGGTTCACGGATTATAACCAGTGTGCGTCCTGACTCAGGATGTCGATATACTGGGGAGACAGTGGACGTGTAGGGGCACAGGGCACATGGAACCTCTCGGTACTTACTGCTCCATTTTGCTGGGAACCTGAAACTACTCTAAAATAAAGTCTTCATTTAAAAAAGATGCCAACTGGAGAGAGGTTGGGGAAAGTGGCCAAGAAAATGTTTCGGGCAAGGGTTGGGGGGAGTCCTAAGGGAAGGAAGAGGGAGGGACGGGGGAAGCCTGGGTCCTCACCCTCCCCTCCCCAGACTCGGGTGGGGGCAGGCTGAGGTGCTGCGCTCAGTCCTTCCCTCTCTCTCGTGGCAGGCAGAGAGGAAAGAATCAATTAACTGATTAGGGCTGGCATGTCTGCGAACATCGCTCCCGGGACTAGATGGGCCTGGCAGCCAGTGGTGGATTAATGGGCACTTTTGCTCTGACATGACACCTGGGCCAGCAGCTTCTTCCATGGCACAAGACATGCTTAAAGACAGAGGGAGGCATGGTGGGGCTGGCTCCCCAAGGCAGAGGGGCAGAGACCGAGTGGGAAGACAAGGGCAGGAGTTCGTTGCTGGGCCACCTCCCGGGTGAAGACTCAGGCCACATTTACGCTGTCTGTCCCCGGGTAACCAGAGCGGGGCGCATCAGTGTTGGTGGGGAGACCCGCTTCCAGCCTCTGAACCCTGAGGGCCTTGTGGGTCTGTGGAGGCCCCTTGCCTTCCAGTTCTCATACTCCAGGATCTGTGATTTTGAGTAAAATTCACATGTCAGAATCTATCGATTGTTTTTTCTTTTTTAAGAGATTTTATGAGAGAGAGAGAGAGAGATGGAGACAGTGCATGGGAGAGAGTGGGGGCAGAGGGAGCAAGCAGATTCCACAGCTAGCGCAGAGCCCGACACGGGGCTCGATTCCACGACCCTGAGATCACAACCCGAGCTGAAATCAAGAATCGAATGCTTAACCGACTGATCCCCCCCCAGGAGTGCCTGGACTGTTTTCAAATGCTCAACCACTCAAGGGTGTCTCGCAGCAGAGAACAGGACTGCTCAGAGAGGGGCAGGCATCACCTCTGGGCACACAGCTTAACAGGGGCACAGCAGGGACACAGACCGAGTCCCCCAGTCCCACCCCAGCCACCTGCCTGGGCTGTCTCCTGGGGCCCAGGCGCTCACCTCCCCACCCCCTTGGCATACACTTCCCCGACAGTCTGTCCAGCCGTGCTGGTCTCCTGCCCACCTTAGGGGACTGAGTCTGGTTTCTTCTGGACACAGCTGCTGAGTGAAGTAGCCAGTCCCTCACATCCACCCCCCAGAGGCCTGGACAGGAGGCAGAATCTGGGCTTGGTTGGGTAAAAGGCTCTGAAGCTACAGTGATCATTAAGCTGGGGGGCGGGGCAGGGAGCACAATCCTGTCTATGCTGCTTGTATGACACGGGCTCAGACAGGGCAGGTCTGCAGTGACGGGAGCCCCCAGAGTGCCGATGGGGGTGGAGCTCAGCGGGTCTCTGCATCCCGTTCCCCTCCAGGCTGGGTGCGCCTATACCACCATGGGAGGGCAGAGGCCATGAAGTCGTTCCAAAAGGCTCACTGGTCTCCTCCAGGCTCTTGGTCAGAAGGGAGAGGAAGGAAAGGACACACGTATTTTGAGCTGTCCAGCATGCCAGAGACTGTGCTGTTTGCTGTTTCCATTATTTTAATCGCAACTGACCAGGTAAGTTGAGGTGTTACTGGCCCATTCTACAGAGGGAGGAAATGGAGGCTCAGAGCAGTTAAGTCATGTCCTGGGTGTCGCGGAGCGAGGAAGTGGCCATGGTGATATTCAGGCCTGGGGCCTGTGCCCTCCCTGCAGCCCCAGAGTTTGCAGGATTCCGGTGATGCTCCCACCGGGGGGCAGAGGGCCCCGCTGCTTGGCCTTGGTTTTCCGTGCCTCCCCGAGTGGGCCCTCCTGCCAGCGCAGCATCATGCCTGGCGTCCCAGCAGCCTCCTCAGCACCGGGCGATCACAGCCCCTAGGGCAGGCACATAATCGCCATCTTATTTTGGAATATTCTGGAATACCGAAACAATGCCCAGGGTCCACAGGGCACGGGAACCGGGAGCGTCGGGTTTAGTCTGCCTGCCACTCTCCTATCAGCTCTCCGCAGCCCAGGCTTGCTGGGGCTCCTGGCGGCTGCCTCGCTGCGTTCCGAGGGCCCCGTGCCTGTTCCCTGGGGAGGATGTGTCTGGGGTGGACATGGCCTGGGGCCTGTCCCGTCCCAGGGACCCTGGAGGGCGATCAGGCTTCCCTTTCACCAAGCAAATACCCAGCTTTCATGTAACTGAAGCCTCTGCCCATACACTTGGCTCTGCTGCCGTCCGGAGCTCAGCTAGTCTCGGGCAGCCGCCTCCTGGCCTCAGGGACGGGCCCAGATGCCCCGAGATGTGGCACACACACTAGCAGCTGCTGCCAGCTTTCCCCTTCTCAGCACCCCGGCTTTCAGTGATGACCCCTGTTCCCTCCTGAAGAGACACATCAAGGACTCCCGTCTCCGTGATGCCATCGGCCTTCTCATTGTTCACAGAGACACTGGGCGCCAGGAGCCCCAGCCCAGCCTGGCTGCCGGCTGATAAAGGAACAATTTCCCTGCCAAAGGGGAAACCCAGCAAGCGGCAGTCTTCCTTGGTGATGAAGCTCTGAAGCTGACAGGAGGAGCGGAGCAGGGGAGCAGGAAGGGAGCAAAGGAGAGATGATGGGAAGAGAGGAGGTGGCCCTCTCCACCAGGCAGCCTTCTTTGATTACTACAGAGCAGGGCGCCAGCCACTGGAGGCCAGTTATTACTGGAGAAAGCTTCCCGCAGCACCATCACACGGGACTCTGTGGGTGCTCTTTGTCCTTTAGCTTGTACTTGATTAAGTAATTTTTACTTAAGTATTTCGATCCTTCATTCGTTCACCCAAAAACCATTCTCTGGGAGCCTAGCAAGTGCAGGGCACTGTGAGCAAAGGCTCAGCCCCTGCTCTCAATTTGTTCACGGACCAGGGGAAGAGTGTGAACACACACAGGATCTGGATAAGGCACTCTGTAGTGCTATTGGGGGGCCAGCAGGGTCAATCAGCCTAGAGGCATCAGGGAAGGCTTCCTGGAAGAGAGGGTATCCAAGCCCTGAAGGACAGGTGGGAGTCAGCCAAGCAGAGATGGGGGCATGCTTTAGAGGGAGGGGAGGCATGCACCACTGGAGGCCTGAGGGAACATGGCAGGTCCCAGTTGCTAGGGTGTGCGGTGGGCAGGGTGGCAAGCAGGGGTCAGGGGACAGTTTGGGGAAGAGGGGCTCAGGAGGTAGCTTAGTTATTGGGAAAGCAATAACGGTTTTAGCAGGTGACAGACCAGATTCCTGCACTGGGAAGATCATTCCGGCGGCGACGTGGAGACTGGACAGTGAAGGCCAGCCGGGCCACTCTGACAACGAGCAGGGAGGGAGGGGGCGGTGGCCACATGGAGACGCGCGCGGACAGGACAGAGACGGGCGCGTGAATTCACGACCCCTGGGAGGTGAAGAAGGTAGAACGGAAGATGTCTGGTGACTGGCTGGAAGAGGCCGGAGATGGAGGAGGGCTTCTGGCTTGACCTCCCGAAACTGGGAACCCCAGAGACAGGGCCTGCCCAGGGAGGGAGTCCACGTGCTCTTGCCTGGCACGCTGCAGCTGGCTTGCACAGTTCCCAAAAGCTCACCCTGAACCCCTCTTCCCAGCTTTGTGCTCAGTAACGTCAGGGTGGTGGCCTGATGTCGGCCATGCTGGGCCATGTACGCCACAGAGACTGGCAGATGCACCAATGAGCCCAGGGCTGGCCGACGACGTTCAGCAGCACAGCGCGGCACGGTCCCTCCGCTCTACCTTCAAGTGGCAGGAAGGCAGCGGAAAGGTGGACAACGGCTCTGTGTTCAGGAGGGTCAGATGGGTGAGATAGGGCTTATTATTATTATATTACTATTATTATTTTAGGGAGGGAGAAAAAAATGACAGGGAGGGGGAGAGGGACAGAAGGGCAGGGGAGAATTTTTTTTTTTAAGATTTTATTTACTTATTTGACAGGGAGAGATGGGGGAAAGGGAACACGAGCAGGGAGAGTAGGAGACGGAGAAGCAGGCTTCCTGCTGAGTAGGGAGCCCGATGCAGGGCTGGATCCCAGGACCCTGGGACGAAGGCAGATGCTTAATGACTGAGCCACCCAGGCACCCCGGGAGGGGGAGAATCCTAAGCAGACTCCGTGCCCAGTTCCTGGGTGAGTTTTCCTTGCTCGAATGTAAGCTACCTGAGGATGAAAAACAAGTGTCTAACTCACGGCCTTCCCCACAGTGCCCTGAGAGTACTGGGCAAATAGGAGCGACTCTGAATGTTTGGCAAATGAAGGAACAAGTGAATGAATGAACAAGGGGATGAATGAGTACATGTGTGCACTTGTGCCCCTCTATGGCTATACAGTAAGTCTCCTGGAAGATGCTCAGGAAGAGGACTGAGCAAAGAAGGGCAGGACAAGGGTCCTCACTGCGTGACTTTGGGCAAGCTACGGAATGTCTCTGAGCCTCAGTTTTGTCCATCTATCAAACATGGATGATGCTTCCTACTTCGCAGGGTAGAGAGAATTACACAGGATAAGGTGAAAGTCCTAGCACATAGTAGGTGCTCAGCTAACACCCGCCCTCCTGCTGTTCTGCACCGCATCACTGGGGGACTGCACCCTCTGCTTCTGCGGTGCCAGGTCAACGGACCTCTCGCTGCACCATCTAGTCCCTTCGCCACGGCTCCTTTCTTCCATGACCTGTCGAGCGCTTTTCTGGTCTGGTGCCCTGGTTATTTCTCTATCAAGGTGAGTCAGCCTGTCTTAAAAATATGACTGGTGGAGATGTGACTAAAATGACTCAAGCTGAAACGGACACAGTAGGGGCCAGGGGAGGGGAGGTGGCTGGCTGAAGTGGTTGGGGACCATGGCTGTCCCTGGCCTCCCAGCTACTCTGCTCTAGGGTTAATGGTTCTGTAATTTATTCTGCTAGATGCTGCATTCCCAGGACAGGGCCCTAACCTTCTACCCTTTGCCCAGCTGGGAAATAGCTCAATTACTACAAAATAAGGTACTGTCCCATGTGGACGGACCAGCATAAAATGATCAGCACAGTGGACTGGGCATGAGTTGCCACCTGTCTGGAGAGACGGAGAGGCACAGTGCAGAGAGTGGCTGGACACAGCAACCTCTCCTGGGCAGTCATCTCCCCTACCCTCCTCCCCATGGTGCCTATACCACCTGTCTCTCTTCCTGGGATGTTTGCAGGGCAGACGGATAGCCAGAGTCCAACCAGGAAAGCAGAAATGACTTGCTCTATCAGCCCAGAAGGAATTTGCTACAGGGAGCTGGTTACAGGGGACAGGACAGCAGAGAAGCCAAATGGGGACCAGGGAGGGACCCAGAGAGCAGCAGCCTCAGAAAACTCTACCATCCTGGGCTGAAGGGTCCGGGAGGAAAGCGGGGGTTGTCTGAGCATACAGGAGATCACCATGGGCAGCTAGGACAGGGCACTCTGTCTAGCAGGAGCTGGAGTCAGAAATGAAACAGAGCTGCTTTGAGGGATGCCAGCAGAGGCAGAAAGAAGGGTGTGCATCCTGGCTTCTCTTCCTCCACCTGTGATCTCTTGCCCAAGCCTCCCACGGGCCAAGCCCAACCTGGGCCAGCTCACCTGGGAGCCTGGGAATCCAGCAAGACAGCCCCCTGGGATACAGGACAGAACAGAGAAAACACTGGAAAGGATTCTGGGGGCAACAGCCTGGGTATGGCATAGGAATGGCACAGTCAAGATGGTCGCTGTAAGCCACAGAGCATACAAACCAGGGATGCTCCCTGCTTTCCTTCCTACCCAGTGCCGAGGGCTCGTCTGACAATGCTGGACAATGGCATTTGGCTCATTCCCAGCTCCTGGAGCCTTGGTGATGAATGCCCTGAAGCTCCCACCCCCAGCCCGATTCATCAGGCTCCCAGTGGCAGGCAGCGAAGCCAGAGACCTTGCCCACCAGGAGCTTAATCTCCCAGACAAAGAACAGAAATGCAGCCTGAGCCAGGGAGACATATAACACATCAAGGGCAGGTACCAACTGTCTGAGTCAGCCGAGGAGCCTCACAGCTCCCGCCAGGATCGGAGATGGAGCTGTCTTTGGTTTGCTCCCTTCCCACTATCCCTGGCACAGAGCGGGCGCCTGGAAAGGAAACTCACAGCTTTTCCAGCCTGTTCTGCACTCCCCGGTCCTGTTACTCCCGTACCTAACCCCATCAGAGCGTTAACTTTCTCCCTCCCACCCTTCCTCAACAAGCTAAAGGCTCAACTGAAAGGCTCCACTGCACCGATTATGCTGGAAGCTGTGGATGCCACAGGGGGCAAGCCGGCCAGGGTCCCTGCCCTCATGGTGCTTGCACGCACAGCCCCCACAGCCTTCCTCGGCTGCCCCACGAGGGCGGGAAGAACTTCAGGAGGTCTTCCCACCCAGCTGCTTTCCAAACGGCTTTCCGAGGCCCCGGCATCCCCCAGACGCACGACCAGGCTTCCATCTCCCCCAACCCCTTCCAAGGAAGGAGGAGACTGGAGAGGAGAGCGGGTGGGAGGGCCCTAGATTTGGAGGACTGTGATTGGCTGCCACCAGACTGACAGATAACCGAGGAGACCAATCGAGTCCACGAGGCAGCCCGGGTGCTTGCCAGCCCGGTGTCAGAGGCAGATGCCACAGCGGTCCCCCCTCCTGGCCGCCCCCGCCCCTCGGCCACCCCCCCTCCGCCCCCACCCGTCGCGAGCCCAGCTCTAAATCTCTCTGACATAAAATATCGTCGGAGAGCCGCAGCACAGAGAGATTAAAAAACAATAAAGAGAAAGCTAAACTCTCGACTATAATTACCAGCCTCTAGCCGGCAGCAGCAAAAACGCACTAAAATTTTAATAGGAACCACTGCATTTAATTTAACGACACATTTTTTCAATTACCAGAATAATTGTTTTATTCATAAAATGAGTTTCAATAAAGAGGGTAATTTTCCTTTGTTTTTATTATTCATTTGTGCAACATATTTGAGATAGAATTCCCTCATGTTAAGGCAGCTTGGAGAGGACTCAGGACATATGTGTCACGAGTGAAATCAGAGGGGGCAAGGGACACGAGGAGGTGGCCACCCACCTGGCCCGGCGATGACCGAGAGCTCTCCGCCAGGGCACCAACTCGTGCCCCCCAGAGAACCTTCCGGAAGCGCACCTGTTCACTTTGCCAGACTCATCCAACCCCTCCTGCCAGCATCCAGCGTCCACCCGGCTGAGTTCCCCATGGCCACGGGAAAGGGGAAGCTAGAGATGCAGCTCCTTCTGTACCCATGGAGGGAGGCAGAAGCTTAGGTCCTCCAACAAAATCATCTTGCTACACTCTAACACAGCCAAAGCCCAGGGCCACCTGAAGGAGAGATTAAAGGTGGACAGAAGCCGCACACTGAGGATAGCCTGTTGCTACAGAGCTGAGAGCAGGCTTCTCTACAAACCCCTGGGCCTCTGTCCCTGCCCTCCCACCAGCCAGCCAGACAATTCTGATGACCAGCACTTCCTGGTGCCTGTCCCCTGTCCCCTGGGCGAGCCCTGCACCCAATGGAGCAGGTAGTGTGGTTCCACCCACCCTGGACAGGGGAAGCTGTGGCTCAAACAGATTAAGCAACTTGTCCCAGATCTCACCAACAGGACCTGGGGAACAGGATTTGTACACAGCTAGGCTGTCTTGACCCCAGAGCCTCAGAGGACACAGCTACCAGCAGCAACCAGTGTGCCCTGGCTGGCCTCGGGGTCTGCTGCTTCTCAGAGAGTCAACGCGTGTGCACTTCTCACTCTGGCTTTGTTTACGTTGTTCTTCAAATTCTCCCCTTGGCAAGCTCTTAACTCAAGAGCCTAACCCTGTGCCTCCAGCTGGCACAAAGAGCCAGCCTGTCTGGACAGGGACAGACTCAGGGCTGTCTGCATCCTGGGTTCTTGCAGTGTCCCAAATCCAGCCCGTGGGGCCTGGTGCCAGCTTCCAGGCCACAGAGGGTGACCTGGCACTTTGCTGCTCAAGTGGATGGACAGATGAAGAGGCCGGGGGTGAAGGGCCAGAGGGTATCCAGCTCCGGGGACAGAGGTGATACCGAGCAGAGAGCGTCCGTTGATCCTGAACTCCGTTAAGAGTCAAGAGGGGAGACACAGGCCACTGGGGGCCAGCGTGGGAACCCGAGGCTGCTTGCAGTAGGGAACTGATAATGGTGAACACTTTTCTGCGTCAAGGGCTTTATGCACACATTATCTCTTTAATCCCCATGGCTACCCTGGAAAGTGGATGTTACTATTTTCCTGACAAAGATGAGGAAATTGAAGCCTCAAAAGGTCAAATGAGCCTTGCCCAAGGTCTCTGAGCTAGTGATCAGTCTCACAGGGACCACCCCCAAGCCTCTGCTGGTGCACACCCTCCATACTGTGGGGTTTCTCCCCCAGGGAGCTGCCTCCCCAAAAGACAGGATGGCAGGAGGACGGAGAGGAGGGTGTCAGGCCCACCCCAGAGCCAAGGCACTGGCCACACCCACCCTGCATACCCATGCCCTCCCTCCTTGGGCCTGTGGCCCCTGCTTGCCATTCCCCTGCAGGTGCGGCCCCAGCCCTCTGCCTCCTTCCAGCACAGGCCTTGACCCACGGGCACCCATCACCCCCTTCCTGAGGGGTCCAGATGCAGGGCTGCATCCTGCTCTGGCCTGAAGCCTCCGTTTTCCTTGAGTCCTTTGGGAAGTTCCCAATACAGGGAAAAGATGGGACACAGGAGCGGTGGCTTCTCAGGATGGTTCCCGGCTCCTACCCCAAGTGCGGGCTAATCTCCAGAGGCCCTCTTTGCGGGGGAACATTCGGTGGTCCCCACATGTCCTGCCGGAAGCCCGGCTCCTTCTCAGTGGGGGCATGTCTTCCAGTGGGGGAGGGACGGCAGGACCGATGATGGGCTGCTAGGCGTGCTGGGGCCTGAACTCAAGCGGCGAGAGGTGTAATGTCCGTCATGTGGGGCCGGGACCACTGTGCCTCCCTCAGGAGCAGCCACACTGCTCCTTGCCTCTCAACAGCCTGACTGCAGGCCTCCTGCTGTGGGGGACTCCCGGGGGCCTAGGGGTCAGAGGACTTCAAAAATGTCCTGGGCAGGGAGCTTGGGGGCTCAGTGTGGCCACTCTTGGTTTTGGCTCAGGTCATGATCTCAGGGTCCTGGGATCAAGGCCCCCACCCCACCCCACCCCCGCCATGCTCCTAGGCTCTGTACTCAGTGGGGAGTCTGCTTGGGATCTCTCTCCCTCCCCCTCTACCCCTCCCTGCTCCTGTGTGTTCTCTCTCTTGAATAAATAAAAATAAAATCTTAAAAAAAAAATGCCCTGAGGACTCACATGCCAGCCTATGGCCCTCATCAGGCTGGTCTTGCTCTCAGGTCTTCTGCTTCCTCCAGGGGGGCTCTCCCCATGGCTTTGGACAGGACCAAGTTGTCCTTGCCCTTGGAAGCCCCATTTTTTGCAAGATGCTAGGCACGTAGGAGCGGTTTATCAGTAATCGACATAACAGCAGGGCACAGTCATAGGTCTAAGCTCTAGGCACCCTCATCTCTGATTACGACTGTGTTTGGAGACAGGGCCTTTACAGCAGTGATTATGGTTAAATGGGGTCATTGACATGGACCCTAATCCAATATGATCAATGTCCTAGAAGAAGACGGGGTCACAAGACACGCATGGAGGGAAGGTATGTGGAGACACGGGGAGTAGATGGCCATCTACACACCAAAGAGAGAAGCCTGGGATAGATCCTTCCCTACTGGCTCCCGGAAGGAACCAGCTGCACTGGTACCTTGATGTTGAACTCTGAGCCTCCGAAACCGGGAGAAAATAAATTTCTGCTGATGTTACAGCATCTCTAGCAAACAATTATGCATACTTTTGTACCTAGCTCTTCCCTTCCTTGGAATCTGTTTTCTTCCTTCTCGGCAAATGTGAGCTCTACATGTCCAGTCCTGACTTGTAGCCCTCCTTTCCCAAGAAGCCCACCCTGATTACAGCCACTCGTTCCCCTGCAACTCTGTGGGGCTCTCGGCGTCCTGTTTGTGGGGGATGTATTTACACTTCTTCCTGGCTTGTTTTGTATGTGTTACGAAGTTAGCTGGGTGTGGGTTTTAGTCCAGGATTGGAGCCGTCACTTTCTGCTGCCAGGCCTACATCTCTTCCATCTCCAGGATCCCCTCTGTGTGCTTTGAACTCATGTGGGGACTCGGCCTCTAGACTGGCTGGGGATCCAGACTGGGAGGAAAAAGGAATGGGGAGCTTTTCTTGGTTTGTCCCTCTGATGGTGCCCATGCCTTTCCCACCCGAGTTAATGCAAGAACATTATTAGGTGCCTGCGTGCCAGCCTTGACCTAGGCCTTGCCCCCACCCCCACCCCCGAAGCTCTGTATGCAGCAGGTGACACTGTGGGGACAGAGAGAGTAGAATCCTGGAGCAGCAGCCGGGTCTGCAGACATGAGCCAGGAAGGGTCACATGGAGGACTCCACTGTTAACCTGGCCTTGAAGGGGGTCGACCTGAACTGGTTGAGGGTGGCGGGGGGACAGCAGCTGGTATGAAGATGTGCCACAGGGATGGGGAAGGAGCACACTGGGAGTGGTACGTCAGACCTTGGGCTTCCTGCGGTCGGTCCCCTCCTGTCTCCTAAGGATGCTAAAGTCCAGCGGAGGAAGGAGCTCGCCCAAGGTCTCTGGGCTTGGCCAGGTCAGTGCCCTGGATCTTAGAGGGCACTTGGAGGTCACTGTTCCAGCCCCCACCATCGGGTGGGCATGGCTGGGCTCACCCCGATCTCCCTGTCTCCTTCTGCCTCAAAGCCCTGGGGCTCAACTGGGCGGGGCGAGGAGGGTGCAAGTGCAGGGGAGTCGGGCTGCCAAGGCGCCGAGATCACATAAGCAGCAGATGTCGGCGGATTAGTGGTTCTGCTTTCCAAAGCTGCCCGAGCCACTTAATATTCTGCAGACGGAACTGCTTCCCGTTCATAAAAAGCAAACACTGAAATGCTGCAGACTCCAAACACCTGGGGAGGGCTGGAGCTTTGCACCTCACCCCTTGGGAGGGGGGTCCAGGGAACAAGGCATAGGGCAAGAGGGAGAAAGGGGAGTCAGCCCTCTGGCCGGCCAAAAGCAGCAGGCAGTCCCCACAGGGAGAGAGGCTTGCGGAGGACCCCGAGGGTCAGAGGCTCTAGAGAAACGTCCAGGGCTCTAAGACACCAGGCCACTGTCCGTGGGGCCTGGGAATGGGGCAGACGGTTGGCAGAGTGATGGCACTCAGCAGAAATCCCCTCTAGGAAGTGACACATTCAGGGACCGTTCCTCTCTCTCTTTGTAATTTTTAAAGTAGGCTCCATGCTGGGCATGGGCTTGAACTCACAACCCCGAGATCAAGACCTGAGCTGAGATCCAGAGTCAGAGCTTAACGACGGAGCCATCCGGCAGGGCCCCATTCCTCCCCTCTTACTGAAGCCAGACTCTAGGGACAGAGGCAGAGTCACCGAGGTGGCTCAACCACAAGAGAAGGGGCAGATTCTTTCCAAACAAACAGATCACCAGAGCAAAACAGCACAGAGCTTTAGTTAAACAGTACGGATAATTCCAAGAGACCAGTGAGCTTTCACTATAGGAGCTTTTTTTTTTTTTTTTCCTAAAATAAAGGGAAGATGATGTTCCTGGATGAGACAGAGCTCACCTTATCCAGACAGGAAAGCAGAAGAGCTCTCTTGCCTACACTCATCTGAAGAGCCAGGAGTGGCCAGGCACGGCCCAGAACAGACGACACCGTCTCGGGGTGCTGGCTGGGATTTACGCCCCGTGACTCATTTCTCGGACGGGTATTCACGTTTGCCCTACACAGGGCTTTGCTTTCAAACGTGCATGTTCTGAAAAATATTTGCTACTTCTTGCACAGTTGTTATTTTTGTGTGGTTGTTCCCTTTTTTTCCCCTTTGGAAACCTGTTCTCGGTTCTAAAGGGATTTAGTGAGGGGTGATAACTCAGCGCGCTGGCACTGGGCAGAGCAGGGAGGCTGCCCGGACCGGCACTGGAGCCAGACTCCTGGGTTCACACCAAAGCTCTGCCACATACTGCCTCGGAGCCTTTGGGGGTGGGTTGCTAGGCTCAGTTTCCTTATCTGTAAAATGGGAATAACGGCAATGCCTGCTCATATATGGCCACATGACTGAAGCCCATGAAATAACTCAGCACCCAGTGCACAGTCAACGGACACCAGTTGGCTGGGCTGAAGGAGGCCCAAGCGTGCCCAGACTCAGAGCCAACGCCAGATTCAGAGCCAACACCCAGAAAGAATGGTCTTTCTCCTCTTCTTTCTCTCCCTTTCTTTCCTTCCCCTTCTCCCCCTTCCTCCCTTCCTTCTTCCTTGTTTCTTCCTTCCTTCCTTCAAGGCAGGGATGCTGCAGGTCAGCTGTGAAGGGTGAAAACCCAGAGTCCCACCTATGAACTGAGAAGGAAAGACTTTGAGCCCCGGGGCCTCATCGGACAGACGCTGGAGGAGCCCGTGACCTGAGAACGCGCGCACACCATTAGTTCAGCATATGGTTCCCCCACATTTCCTCTGGAACCTTCCATTAATGACAACGGCCCTGTCCAGACAGAGACAGGAAGGGACTAAGATGCCTTATTCTGAAATGAACTTCAGTAGGAGGGAGAGGAAAAAATGGAAGGAAAAACCAGGACAATAACCAAGCCCATTTCTTATACGCGTATCATGCTTTAAAATGTCTAAGCACTTTGATATCAACTCTATCTCCTTGAAGTTCACAGTTTGGGAACTATCAGCCCATCAGATAAGAGGAAGAAACCAAAGCCCAAAGAGGCAAGGCGCCCCTCCCATGGCCACCTGTGGTATTAGGGGCCAAGCTCACAGGACTTGGGTGACATTGAACCATGTGTCATTTCTACCAAGACCCCAGAGGGAAGGCTGCTGGTTTGCGTCTTGACCCTCCCCACGGTGGGGGTTCCTGACTCTGATTCCAGGAGCCGTGGGTCCTAAGAGATGAGATCAGGCCCGCCTGCCTCCTGCCTCTGGCAGCCGGTGGCCTGGCTCCCGGCACGGGGTCTCATTTCAAAGGACGGAAAGTCAGCCAAGAAATGTGAGATAGGAAAACACCCGTGAGAAGGTAAGTGCGAGCCGTTGCCCTTCTCTTCTCTGTGGGGAGAGAGAGAAGTCAAACGGTGCTTTGGCCCACAGCTTCCCAGCAATCTCCCACCGGCCCCTCCCCCCTCCCCGGGCTCCACATGCAGAGGCCAGGCGCAGGACGTACGTGTCCCAGCAGAGGCCAAGGCTGACGGGGGGTGGGGGGGTGGGCAGAGGGACCCCAGCAAGACGATGGCCTGCCGCAGAGGCGCACATGCTCAGGACCCTGGGGAAATGCTTTGACCTCTCTGAGCCTTGAGTTTTCTCACTGCTGAAGGACAGAGGACAACACTACATCCATCAGACTGTCTCTGAGGACCGAATGGGGCAACGTATGCAAAGCAGTTGGCACAGTGTCTGGCACAGAGCAAGGAGGTGATAAATGGAAAATAATATAATTTAATATGATATAATATAATATAATGCAACATCATATAATATATTATGTTATAATGTGCGTTATAATTCTTCGCGTGGGCTCTTGAGCTTGAGAACTTTCTGCTGACACAGGCAGAGGCGAAGGGGCGGGTGGGAGGAGCCGCAGATGAGTCCAAGGCCTGTGCCCTAAGTGGGATGGCAGGAAGGGGGGGGGCAGGCTCCCCGCTCTCTGGCGGCACCTGCGGCACCTGCAGCACCTGCTCAGACCCCCCTCCCCTTTTCTCCTACTCTATAAGTTACTCGTTAGCCTGGCGGCTTTCCCACCTGCCAAGGGCCTCCCCACAACCAGGTGAATGGACTCAGGGGAATGGTCAGGTAAGGTCGGCCTCTCGGCCCTTCTTTCTGGGCACACCTCCCTGCCCTACTAGAGACAGGAGCCCCTAAATCTGTGCTCGAGTCATGATGCCACAAAGACTTTGCTTAAAGGAAATGCAAGAGAGGACGAGACAGCTCAAACCCTTTAGTGGTGCGCCTGATTCCCCCAAAGGCTGGGCACCGCTAACTGCCACTACCCCATCGTGGGCATCTCCTCTTGGCCTTTAGTCAGCGTGGAGGATTGGGAGGGGTGTCCTGGAGGTTGTCATGCGGTAGAGATCTATGCCCCCGAGTCCTGCCTCAGGCCTGCCTTGAAAGACAACAGAACACGGAGAACAAGCATGGGCTCTGGAACCACGCAGTCCAGGGCCAGCATCTGAGCCAAAGCTCCCACGTGCCGGCCAGGACTTGTTGCAGGAGTTAGGACACCGCTGGGGGTCAGGAAGCAGGTATAGGACGGTGACTACGGGCCAGGCAGGGCACAGCAGCATGCCAGGCACCCCTGCCTCCCTGTACTGTCCCCTAGGTCCACTTTACTCCTGCTCCCTCTGCCCAGATTTGAGGGCATCTGGTGAGTGCTCTGCCCCAGACTCCGGCTGGGGCATTTCTAGCCACCCCTGCGATGGGGCCAAAGGGAGGGGCTGGGGAACTATTTTGGGTCTGGAAAGAGGGCTATGGTGGGCATGCAAGGGAGGCAAGACAGGGATTGGCATGGCAGGCCCCCTCCTTCTGGCTCCTTCCACCCACAAGAGCCACCCTGCCTGTGGTTAGTCCCCAGTCTGGCCTCCACATAAATGATGAAGCCAAGAGGGAAGCGGGAGGTGGAGAAGAGAGACGGAAACAGGGGCTGGGATAGGCAGAGGAGAGGTTAAGCCAGGGCCTGGGAGGTCCCCAGATGGTGAGGCAGCTGCAGAGAAACAGCCGGGGAAACATGGTTCTCTGGGCTGCCAAGGAGAAGAAGTCAGATTCCTGCTTCAGGCTGTACTGTGTGGTTGTTGTCATGGATCCTAGAGGGGCATGTCACAGGGGTCATTTGGGGGCACTCGGGATCACTGTGCCATGGGGACCTTCTTCCTGTGTGTAGGGCTCAGGGCCTGCCTCCCATGGCCACAAGACTGGACTCGGAGCAACTGGTCTGAGGTGGGGAGCCAGGGGGCAGCCTGGAACTGTCGAGACCCCTGGGCTGGCTGCTTCCAGACTGAGTCTCTGCTCATTAGGACTCTTTCTTCTAGGGCCAGGATCAGGGTGAGGAAAGGGTGCAACGTTTAAGGGAGGGCTGCCGAAAATCTTAGTTGAGATAAATAATATTTTAATGTGACATTTCACAAACCACAAATGAACATGAGAAATTCCACAATGAACAAAATACTCAAAATGTTTCATAAAGTCGGCCTCCGGCAGGGCCAGGACTGGGGGAGGCGAGGACAGTCAGCCGTACAAGTGCAAGGTCAGATCTCCTCTTCAATTGAACATTTTGATGTCTTGTTCGTTGCGAAATTGTGGCTTTAGCTTGGGTTTTTAAAAATATTGCCCTGAAACTTTATTTGTATTGATTACCAAACTTCCGGGCGCCCTTTCCATTTTGCACTTGAGACTAGGGCCTTACTTGCCCCGCCCTATTCCTGCCCCTCCCCCTGCTCTTGCCCTGCTCTGTTTTCACACCCAATTAGTTCACTTGGTCCGCCCACACCCCTCCAAGGATCAGGGCGGGCAAAAATTTGGGAGAACAACAGATATGAGGAATCGGAAGCCAGAAGTGTCCAAAAAGGAGAAACAGAACCAGAGGAGGGGAAGTAGCAGGCACGGGGGAGGGCTGGGGGCAGATCCCAGGGTCTGTCCAGGGTCCTGGACAAGGGCTGGGGAGACAAGGGGTGAGCCTTGGTGTCTGGGGGCATTCAGAGAGAGTAGGGAGAAGGGGACAGAATCTGAGCACAGAGGACAGAGTGAGAAGGAAGGAACACATTAACACATGCTTACCCGTTTCATCCTCAAACAGCCCAAGGAGGTGGGTCCACTTACATTTCCCCATTTTACAGATGTGAAAATCGAGGCACACAGAAGGACCAAAGGCCTTCTAAGAAGCCCTGTGGGCAGGAATACCAGCCCAAGCGGTCTGACCTGGACCTGACTGCTTTTAGCTCTTACCACCCAAGAAAGGAGGGGAGAGGGGAGCGGATGGGGTGTGGAGGGTGGGAAGGGAGGTCACGCCCCCACTCTGGTGCTGAGCTCCCCCGGGGGGCTTGGGCGGGAGCCCTCTACCCAGGAGCCTGGAGGCTTTTAGCCAGGCTGGGCTGAGACAAAGCCAGTGTTCCCCGGAAGTAAGAGACAAATCTACTTTTTATAAATCACACCATATCTCAAATATCTTAGGGGAATTTGCAACTTAAAATATTTCTTTTGTGTTCCTTTGTAATTACTCCCTAATATACACTTCTCAGTTTCAAATACCATGAGGCGCTTTGCATTATAACCCAGTCCTGAAAGGGTCTATTGTAGGTATTCATTTTTGGGGGGAGTGGGGGAGGAGGAGGAGGAGAATAAATAAAATCCTATTTCCTAAGTGCCCTAGGTAAATTTTCTTTTTCTTCCTACATTCTCACAGTAGATCTTTTTCTAAACTTTTTGCAGCTACCTTGTTTCCTACTTTCCCATAAATCCAGACTTTGAATTCTTAGATTTGCTTTGATCTGCATTGTGCAAGACAGCAGCCTCTAGCCCCAAGTAGCTGTTTAAATTTGAACTTAACATAATAAAAATGAAATAAAATTAAAAATTCAGTTTCTCCGCTGTACCCGTCACACGTGGTTAGTGGCTACCTGTGCTGGGCCCCACAGAAGAGAGAGGACATCTGTGGCCAAAGAAGTTCTACTGGACCATGCAGGCTTCAACTGCGAGATCCACCTGAATGGAAACCTCAGTTTCCACTTAAAGTGAGGCTCATCTGTGTTCTCTCCCGGCCTGAGCCTCTGGGCTATATCGTCATTGGGAACAACTGCTTTAACTTATCACACTGGATGCAGGTGTGACCCAGATGGATGTCAAGTGTCCTCCCAGCCCATGGCTTCCAGAAGCCGAACATCGGGGCTTGGGCTTCTGGTAAGGGTGGGGCAGCTGCTTTCAGCCCAACCCCTGCTGCTGCAGATAACAACCATAAACAACTGTCTGAGGCATCGGAGAAAAACCAGAAGCAGCCAACACTGGACACTCAGAGACAGAAATAGTACTCAGGTGAGTTTCCCAGGTTTATGGGGTTTTGTTTGAGGGCAGGCTCCAGCCTCTGCTAAGTGGGGCCGCTAAACTCTGGAAAGAAAACCCACACTCTCACTGGCTTCCAGAACCACAGTCCAGCATTTGGAGTGACCAAGGCAATTGGAGAGTCAGGGTGGGATTATCAGCAAATCAAGAACCAGAGGGAAAAGGTTCAGGATCTGCATATCTGTTCCCAAATTTTGGGCTGACCTTTGAACTATGCATGCCAGGACTGCTTTAAGCCCCCCAGCACAGGCTGAAGGAGCGACACAGAGAGGTCTGCTACTGGCCACCACCTGGGAGACAAAGGTTGGAGTTTGAGTCCGGCCTCGTTCACTGTTTCGTTTGTTTATTTGGTATCAATGCACTTTAGGGTACCCTCACAAAATCCAGAGTCTCTAGACATATCACCCACAATGTCTAGGACAAAGCCCCAATCTTCTAGGCACCTGAAGAAAGAGGGAAATGTGACCTCTGCACAACAGAAATCAATACAGACCATTTAAAAATAACTATCACAGCTGTCCTGAAAGACGTAAAGGAAAATATACTTGCAATGAATAAACAAACCAGAAATCTCATATAGAAATAAAAATTATGGAAAAAGAACCAAGTAAGAATTCTCGAATTGAAAAACATAGTATCTGATGCTAAAAATTTACCGGACAGGCCTTGAAGAGAACGGAAGAGTCAGCGAATGTGAAGACAGACCAACGGAAAATATCCAACCCAAAGAACAGATGGAAAAAGGACTAACAGGACAAAACAAAATAAAACACCTAGAGCCTTGGACCAAAGGTCTAACATACATATAAATGGAGTCTGAGAAAGAGAGGAGACACAATAGGGACAGAAAAAGTATCTGACGAAATAAGGGCTGAAAATCCTCCAAATCTGGGTGAAGACAAACTACAAGTTGAAAATGCCGAATGAATGCCTAGTACAGTAAATACAAAGCCTTACAGCCATGACCCCAACCACAGGCATGACTTTGCTCCCGCTTCACCTCAAAAACCAGCAGGCACGGCAGGGCCTTCCTCTCTGCAGACCACGTGCACACTCTGCGATAGAGGATATGACAATATCCCATCTAAAAAGTGCACAGAGAGGGGGCTGAGGCTACAAAGGCACCAAGGAGGTGCTGAGTGTCTTTGCATACATCTTACTTGACATTCACAGCTACCTCCTGAAGAACCAGGAACTCTCGTCTCCATGTTGTTTTGCTTATTCATTTCTTAATTACTTAAAGAAACAGAGTTGAGCAATAAGGTTCAGAGATGTTGAGCAAGTCACCTAAGGTCACACAGCAAGTGGTAGAGCCAGGGCTGGAAGCCTTCTCCAAAGCCCATTTTCTCTCCTTTATATTACTGCCTGTAAACTATGTTTGTACACTGGATTCATGGGTGCAGGGGGTGGGGGTTGAAAATAATTCCCACTCAAGAATTCAATCAGAATCAAATGGGGGTTGGGCCCAGGTACTGGAAAATTTTAAAGCCCCTCCAGATGACTGGGGGGTACAGCATGGGTTGGGAACCCTCATGTACTCTAGGCTGCAACCTGGAAGATAAACAGAGAAAGAGAACTGGGTCAGACCTGCTCGCGCTGCTGGGTTCCCAAGTTACAAGTCTTGGGAAAGGCCCTTGGGACAAAGCTCTAACCCAGACCTGTAAGCCTGTAACCCTCCACTCCTGGCCTTTCCCCCAGATTTCTAGGAGGTGCACAGCTGTCTCCAGCTCTCAGCTCCAGAAGATACAGGGTTGGGGGGCGGGGAAGTGTCCAGGGAGACTCTCTACAGCATGGCCTGAGTTACAGAAAGCTGCAGCAGCAGACCCAGGACACTCTGGGTGAAGAATGAGCCGTAAGACCTCAGAACCCTAATTCCTCCAGGCTTTGGCTGAGGGAAGACAGAGAGTCAGACAGCCCCCATTACTCTCTCCAAGCCCCTCAGGACCGTCCCATGGTCCCATCTGCACTGGGCAATGCAGATGTGGGGCAAGTGCCCCCCAGGTGCAGCCTTGCCCCATCCACCTGTCTTCCCGGATACCGCTCACAACTTGCCTCCAAAACCCACCCCAGCTCAGGGCACTGCTCCTACTGCCCCATGCGTTCAGCATTCAGCCCTGAATCCATGCAACCTATCAACCGTGAGCTCCTTGCTCTGTTACCTATCATAGAGGTAATACCACTTTCCCATGGCATGACTGAGACCAAAGCCAGGTCTGTCTCTAATGGCAGAGCTCTCAGGAGTAGCCCTAATTCTCATGTTTCTCAAAACCCCCGCTGGATTGAATCAAATTCAATCCTAAGTGTCCCCTGGACCAGTGCAGGGGAGCCCATGTGCTCCGTGCCCTTTCTGGGATTCCCCCTCCCAGCAGCTCCCCACTCTGTGCCAGCTCATGGCCTAGGGCATCAAGGGCAGGTACTGTAAGCCCCAGCGTCGTCCACACTGGCTGCGCATGCTCGGGTGGCCTACCCAGGCCCATTCCATGCTTATCGATCCGGGTCCGGGGGGAGTGTGCAGGAGCGCAGCCCGCGGGGTCCCTCCGGCGCTCCCAACGGCCTGTGTCTAATGACCGCAGAAAGCCATTACGGCTCACTTAGCTGTAAACAGCCCTCCGCAGCACTCATTAGGGCCGCCGAGGAGCTCAGAGCACGCTCCTCTTGGAGTGAAGGGGTGTGTGCGCCGAGCGAGTGCGGGCTGTGCCTTCTTACTGGAAGCGCGGCTTCCTGCTGGCCTGCCTTCCAGGAAAGGGGAGCTGGCTGGGACCTGGCCAGCTGCCCTGCCCCTCTGACCAGGGTCCCCCACGGCAAGTGGTTCTCTCCACCCTGGGGCAGGACCTCAGCTGCCCCTGTGACAATCTGAGCCAGGACTTCCTCACTCCAGGCCAGCCGGACATCCCACTGGGAGGCCAGCCATCTGGACAGACTCCCCCGGGGGGCACCTGACACCCTGGAAATACTGGCTGTCCCTGGAGAGACTCCCTTCCTTCTTTGGGGTGGGGGGGAGGACATTCTGACCACCGTTGGGGAAGAGGTACGTTTCTGGGGCCTAAACTTGAGGAGGTAAGAGCCTGGGTGGTGCCTCGTCTAGATGTTCTGCCTCTTCCAAATCAGTGCTTTCAGACGGCCTTCGACTTGATCCTAATAAAACCCTCTATAGGGTCCCTGTAGCTAAAACAGAGCAGAGGGCACATACTTCACCCCAGCAGGCAGGAGGGTGGGGGCTGGAGGCCTACCTGTTTTGCCACCTCACCTCCTCATTGCCTCCCCTGCACCCCCCACCTGCCAGGAGGGTGGCGCCATCTCTGTTCCGGGGGTTCCTCGGAACCCTGTTTAATAAACACTGACTTACCCCACATGCTGTTTTCTCTGCCAGGGGCACCCGAGCCCACTCTTTGTGGCCAACTCCCACCCACCTCCGGACCCCGGGGGCACCCCCTGCAGGAGCGCCCCCCCCCCACTTCCTCTCTCTCATCGCCCAGCTCTTCTGCTTCTTTGCAAACCATGTTCTCCAATCAGAGTTCTGTTTGCCTACTATCTGCTGCCCGGCTTTTCTCTGAGCTGCTCGGGGAGTGGCCCCATGTCCATTCTGTCACCGTATCTTCAGTGTGACGCGTGCCCACAGTGGGTGCTGTAGAGATCTGATGACTGAATGAGTGAATGGTCCCAGCAGACGACGTCCAGCTTGCTTTAAAGCCTTGTGAAGGGGTAGCTACACCTTATTGTCAATGACCTCTCCCATTCTCCAGTCCTCATGGCCAACGTTCCTTCCACCTGTGCCCCCCGCCATCTGATTAGCTCCTGTCTGTCCCTCACCTTTCAGTGGAGACATTTCCCCCCAGGAAGCTGCCCAGCCCCCTCAAATGTCCAACAGGCTCCCATGTGACGGTCCCCTAGTGGTGTCCTTCTCCCAGGCTCACAAACCCTTTGGGAGAGGTGTGGTCTCTTTAGCAACCGCACGTGCCCAGGTGTCCAGTACAGGTGTGCTGGATGAATGAGTGGACGCTATCTCCGGTCCTGCCGCTAGGAGGCAGCATCACCTGCTCCGGGCTGATGACCTGGCCAGGGGATGGTCCCTCTCCACCCTCCGGCTTCCTCCCAATCAGCCACCCACTAGACACCTTCCCAGAGCCTGAGCAGAACTCTCCAGAGAACATGCTCTGGGCCAGGAGGGATGAGCCGGACGATGGGAAGTGGGTACGGCAGGTGGCCAGGGTCTCTCTTCATGACAAGACAGAGATGCAGCTAAGGAAGAAGACAGAGGGGCCCCTGGGGCATTGTGGGCTGGAGACCCAACCACCACAACCTCACGTCCCTCCTTCACCAGGAGGGGGCAAGGGTACTGGGTGGCAGCAACCCCAGGGCCAGTGGAGTGCAAGTTCCCAGCCTTCCCCAGTGCCCCAGAGGTCACTTTGGTCACCTCCTCCCCCAGATGCTAGGATCCTAAACCGCAGCGCTGTCTTTGACTTCGATCTTTCCCTCATAGCCAAGCCATCAGCTCAGCATCCCTCCAGCTCTGCCTCCAACGTGAACCTAGGATCTGACCATAACTCGCCACCTGGCCCAGAGCACCACGACCCCTGACCTGGACCACAGCCTCCTCACTGGTGTGCCTGATCCCTGCAGTCCGGCCCACGTGGCTCCCATAGGGATCAACTTAAAGCATAAACAAGATCACGCTTCCGCCCTGTTTAAAGCCTCCCGGGGCTCCTGCTCCCATGCAGAATAAAAATCCGAAGTCCGTACCGTGACCCCCCAGCCTCCACGGCGACTGGACAGCACCTCCCGCGTCCCACTCACACAGTGTCCCAGCACATGCCAAGCCCAGGCCTTCTCAACCCCTCCACATTCTTCCTCCCTTCACTGGGGTCACTGTCCAAACGCCAGAGGCCATCCCAGGCCTGCCCCAACCGCATGGCCTCCTAACAGCACTCCCCACCCCCATGGGCTGAGTCTCCTCCCTTCAGGACACCAGCTCCCCATCTCTGTACTTTGTAGTCCCGCCCTTCCCCGGGCTGTAATAACCTCCACCGAGACAAGGGATTTGGTCTGTACTGCTTCACTTCTATATCCAGAGGGACTACAGCAATCTTGCCCTGTACACAGAAGGTGCTCGGTAAGTATTTATTACATGCATGAATTATTTTTTGGGTCAATTAACTGATTAATTGATCAGTCCCCCTTGGCCAAATTTGTCTGGAGGGCCACATCCGGTCCTGGCCACATCACACCTGAGATCACATACTTCCCCCTGCCGGTCACTCTCCCTCCCTTCGTTCTCCTCTTCCATTTCTTCCTCTGATCCCTCGGAGCCATCATGGTTATGAACCTCGGTTTTCCTTTCTCACTCTTTACCCAGCAGCACCAGCCCTGGGCGATCACCTGCGTGTTGGGGGCGGGTGGTGGGCAGCTGTCCCTCCAGGCCAGCTCCTCCCCGCAGGCCCAGCTCTCAGCCAGGATGTCAATGTCCCCAGGAACACAGTGTTCCTACCTCCCCTTCAGACCCAAGAGATGTGCTAAGTGCCTTGCCCTGGCCGTGAACTTGTGTGCTGTGTACGCCTCCCCCAGACTCTCCACCCGTCCCCAGACACTCCATGAGCAAGTGCCAGAAGATCAGATGCTTCCAGTAACGACCCGAGGAACACTTAAGCAGGAGGACAAGTCCCGACTCTGGAGGAGTACAGCTCCCCAGCGTAAACCCAATACCATACCCTGAGAAGCATCTGGATGGGCGGAAACATCGCCCGAGGAGAAGCGCAGGCCAAGACATGGCTTGAGAAGCAGCTGGTCCTCTCTGCTCAAGGTTTCCGTGGGGGGTTAGCTGATCAACCGATCCCATGGTCTCTGATACTCAGCCTTTCCAGAGCTCCTGGATTGGGGGGCTGGACTGCACCGGGCTGGGAACCTGGTGGCTAGGTCACTTCTCCCGGATGACCCGGGCAGACCACTGATGCCCTCTGGGCTGCAGGCTCTGCCAGGTAGAAGGGGCTTGTGGTCCCCCTCCCTCATGCTGGCTGCAAAGACCAGAGCGGCAGCTGAGTTCTTGACCTGTCCTGGACCAAATGGGTGACTGCGGCAATCGATGGGGCTCCTCTCCTTTGCACCACCCCTGCCCTCCCCAGGTGCTCAAAAGAAGCCATTCCAAACCAAGCACCCCATCCGTTTGTCCATCCAACCATCCTGTCCATCTGTCCATCCATCCATTTATCATCCGTCCATCCATCTGTCCACCCATCCGCCCGTCCATCTGTCCATCCATCCATCATCCGTCCATCCGTCTGTCCATCCATCTGCCCATCTATCCATCCATCATCCATCCATCTGTCCATCCATCCATCCATCTATCCATCCGTCACCCGTCCATCCGTCCATCCATCCATCCATCCATCCATCCATCGTTTCCTGGATCCCTGCTGAGGGCCAGGTCCCACGCAAGAGCACGGAAGGAGGCGTGGTGACGTGGGTGTGAGCCTAGATGCTGGCGCGCCCCCGTCTGGGGGGAAGCTCTGCCTCCTGCTAGTCTCGAAGCCCTGGAGGAACACATAAGGCATCTGTGCCACGCGACTGTGTCTGCAGAGCCCGGCCACCGCCGCATCCATCTTGCAGGGTTGTGCTAAGGATTAGACGAGTTAATGTGTGTAAAGCATTTCGGATTGTGTCTGGCACTCGGTGAGCACTAGATGAGTGTTGCCTTTGTAATTAAGGAATTAAGGATGGATAGACGATCTCTGGGCTCAAGGAGCTCAGCCCAGCGGGGGACTCAGAGTGCACACTCTGCCAGTTGCTGCGACGCCAGGACGGGAGACACATGCGAGCCAGCCTGGTGTCGTGGAGCTCACGAGGAGGTGGGCTCTGCTCTAGGGGGCCTTGGACACCCGGAGAGGGGACACATGGTGAAGAACTGGTCAGTCCCCACAGTGTGTGCCCATTGTGTGCCAGGCACTGAACCGGGGGCCTGGAGGGATGAGAAAGTTTGCACCAAGGACCAGAGCAGGGCTAGGCTCTTGGAATCCAACAGCAGCCAAATCGCCCAGCGAAGGGGTCTGTCTCTTGGGATGTGTGGGACAAAGGTTGTGAAAAACGTGACATCAGAGAGCACAAGGCTGCTGGCCTCTCCTGTTCTCTGTGTAGACGGAAGGCAAGATGACATTCCCTGATGTATGGGCTCCTTCTCTGCTAGCAGGAGTCAGGAGAGACCCAGGTCCCAGTCGAGGCTCCCGGCTGCCTTGCATGTGACTCTGAGCCACTGGCTGCCCCCCCGCCCCGAGATCTCAATTCCTCTGGGTTAAAGGAAGAGAATGGACGTTACCCCCAAAACCCCCACCCCGCCCCAGCTCTCGCAGGCCACAGAGGTGAGGTACCAGCCGGCATGGGGCTGTGAGCTCCCTCGGACAGGTACCCCTCCTCCCCTCTCATTTCCGCCTCACAGGGCCACCAGCACCTGTGGGTCCTCCCCACCCCCACCCTCTCCGACAGTTCGTGCAGCCCTAACTACCTCACTGGGCACCCCTGGGGGACCACTAACACCACCCCACTGGCGTCCTGGCCTTCTATGCAATTCTGGGCTTCCGAGAGCAGCGGGGGCCTGGCCCCATTTCCCTCGAGTCCCGTCTGCGCGCCCACCTCCTTTCCCACAGCAGAGCACGCGGGGGAGGACGCGCAAGGAGCCGAGAACACCGTCCCTCTGTGCCCTCGCTCTGGGGAGCATGCGTCCTCCGGCAGCAGCTGGCTTAGGGGACAGGACAGCCTGGCTGGGGAGCCTTGGGATGACCTGCCCAAGAGCGGCTCCTTGGGGCTGGAATCCAGGAGATGCATGGAGAGGCACAAAGGAATTACATCCACATGTGGTTTAGGGCTTTCCAGAGACCTATAAAGTCTTCAGCTGAGTTTATCCAAAAGACTCTTAAATGCCATCTGTCGGCACCAAAGTCCCGGAGCTCGGCCTGGTTTTTCACGTGTTCATTTACCTGACAAACCTGTACCAAAACCTGCCACATCCCAGGCGCTGGGCAGTCTGCTGGGGATACACAGGCCCAAAGGAACACAGCCCCTGCCCCTAAGATGCCGGCATTTAGTCGGGCGGGGGCGGGCAGGGAGAGGGCCCTGAAGCGGGTGGGCAGGCTGAGGGAGGTGGTCCCCACTCTGCAGTGCTGCTTCTCAAGAGGCCAGTGACCCCTTGCTCTGCATCCGGGCCTCCCTGGGAGAGGCAGGGACTGGGGAGGGGTGGTGGCCCGCGCACCACTGGGCAGCCAACCAGCCTGGGCTTCAAATCTTGGCCCCTCTCCTACTCATCGGGTGACATCAAGTAGCTCCTTGATCTTCTTCTGCCTCCCCTGACTGCCTCACTTGTAAAGGAGGGACGGGGCTCACAGGTGATCTGCAGATGAACACACCTGAAGACGTCACGTCCTAATCCCCAGAGCCCGTGAGTACGTCCTGTTCACCGCAAAGACGGAATGAAGTTTGCTCATCAGCTGACTCTGAAAGAGGGCGATGACCCTGCCTTGTCAGGTGGGCCCAGTATAATTCCAGGGGTCCGTAACCGTGCAAGACCCCTAGAAGGGGAATGCAGGCGGCCTCTGGAAAAGGCGAGGGAATGCATTTCCCCGTCAGCATCGAGCCCCACCACCTTCCTGAATTTAGCCCAGTGAGATGGTTTTGGACTTCTGACTTCCCGAACGGTGAGATAATAAACCCGTGTTGTTTGAAGCCACCACACTTGTGGGAATTTGCTGCAACAGCCACAGCAAGGTGCGCGGCCGCAGGGTCCATCTCCCAGGGTGGTTGTGGATCTGGGCTTGGGCACTATTCCCCGGGGAAACGGGACGCAGGGTCCCACCGGGTGGGGGTTCACACTAGAGATGGCACAAGGTCCAGGAGCCCTGGGGACAGCAGGACACCAGACTGGAGGGTCAGAGGGTTGGGGGCCAGCAGTGAGTGGAGCTAAAGCAAGGGGGACAGGGAAGGGTGGGCTCAGCCTCTGTCACCAGCCATTAATGCAGGCCTGTCTCAAGGCACAGGCAAGCCAGCCCCCTCCTCCTGCCGTTCCATACTGAGCTGTACCCTGGGGTAATCACTGCCTGCCTGGGCCGTATCTTCATTAATTATCTCCTCTCGGGGTCTGTAAGCCGCCCCTGCCTTACTATGTCCCAGACAAAGCTCCTCCTTTTGTCCCCCTTCCTCCGGGCCATATCCCCCAATTCAGGCTTCCTCTTCAGTTGGGCTCCCTAGGGGGCGGCCCCCCAGGTGGGCCATCTCAAGAGCCCCCCAACACCTCTGAGCTCCCCTCTGGCACTCCAGCTACCACGGCACGACCCACACCACCACCTCTTGCCTGGCCCCCTCCAGGATCTCTTTCTTGGCCCCACATTTTCCTGCAACCTTTGCAGTGGGTGAAGGTTAATTCTGTGTGTCCCCTGACGGCACCACCGCCGCCCAGATGAAAGACCATCGCTTTGTGCGTCTGGGAGGGTGTTTCCAGATCAGATTAGTGTTTGAATTCCCGTGCAGACAGGTGTCCTCCCACCTGCCGGGGGCTTGAGTAGAACAAAAGGCAGAGCACCAAGGAATGTGCCCCCACGACGCCCCCCTTTTCTTCCCACCTGCCTGTTGGAGCAGGGACCTTGGTCTTTGTCCTTTCGCATGTGTACACACAGATAGAGATCTGCTGGCTCTGACCTCCTGGAGAATCCGCTAAAACAGGGACCATTGTTCTCAACATAGGCAAACATTGCAATGGGTTTTCCAAGATCAAATCCCACCAGGTTCCCAGAATGGAGACCTTGGTACTTACGGGGCCTGTAGGGTCGGGGCCCTGCCACTCTGTGCAACCTCACCAGACATCACCACTGGAATCTTCTCCAGTGCCCAGGGCCGTGCCCAGCATGCTCTCACCGGGGCTTCTCAGATGACGCCCCCAGTCTAGAAAGTCTCCCACTTCCCTCTGGAGACTGAATCCCTTTTAGCCATCATTTGGATGTGAGCTCAAATAGCACTGCCTCTGGGAAACCATTCTGGGTCGAATTGTGTGTCCCCCCCGCCCCCCGCCACCCCCCAGAATTTGGATGTTGAAGTCCTAACCCCTAACTTTGACCTCAGAACGTGGCTGCATTTGGAGAGAGAGTCTTGGCAGAGGTAATTAAGGTAAAATGAGATCATCTGGGTGGGCTCTAACCCAACATGACTGGCGTCCTCTAAGAAGAGATTAGGACAGAGACGCACATGAGAGACCACTTGATGACACACAGAGAAGGCAGATGGCACCAACAAGCCAAGGACGGGGGTCTCGGAAGAAGCTGACCCTGCTGACCCCTTGGCCTCAGACTTCCCGCCTTGTAAACAGTGGGACAATCCACATGTGTGGCTAGGCCACACCGCCCATGGCATGGGGACAGCAGCCCTCCCCTCCCTGACCACTGGCCGCGTCTGGGCTCTTCCTATCACCCTCCAGCCTCACCCCGTCCTTCTCCCTCTTCTGTCCTCACGCGGACCTCCTAGCCACACTGCAAAGCCCCATTTCCTTCCACTGCCCCTCCCAGGACAGGGTTTGTCCTCGGTGCCGAAATCTGTCACACCCAGTCCCAAGCAGGGTGTCGCAGGCTGTCCCCTCCCTCGCAGCGACTGTCTTCTTTTTTTTTTAATTTGACAGACAGAGATCACAAGTAGGCAGAGAGGCAGGAGGAAGCAGGCTCCCCCCTGAGCAGAGAGCCCGATGTGGGGCTCGATCCCAGGAGCCTGAGATCATGACCTGAGCCGAAGGCAGAGTCTTTAACCCACTGAGACACCCAGGCGCCCCGCGACTGTCTTCTTGATCACAGCTGTACTCACTTCCCCGAAACACAACAGCTCATGCGGAACCAGGGCCAGCTCCACAGGACTGAGACCCGGAGTCACACAGGGCCCCCGCACTGAAGGGCCACAGGCAGTTTAAGCCTCTGCTGTCACTGTCCTGCAATGCTCGGTAACATCATGTTCAAACTTGAACCTTTGTAAGGGAAGAACGTTGGAACAATGGCCCCATGCATGGAGCACAAGAGGTATGCAGAAGGAAAAGCTTGGTATTTTAGTAACCTGAATGGCAGCTTTTTGCCTGCTTGCCAAACAAGGGCCCCTGTTTTCATTTTGCACTGTGACTTGTAAATTACATAGCCGGGTACCAACCATTTCCCCCAAAACTGCTGGTATGATAGGTATCTTCCTTGCTGGTTTCTGGAGCCTCCTGGGGGTGGGGGACACGTCACCTCCATTCCTGCACCCCCATACCACAAGCCTGGGCTGTGGACAAACCTATTTTTCTGATCCAAAGCCCCCTCACCCCCAAATCCCAGCTTGGACAAGACGCCTCCCACATGCTCCTCCAATGGCTGACGGAATGGCAGAGCCAAGGACGGTGGCCCCTGCCACCACGGCGGACCTCGCTCCCTCCAGACGCACCTCTGGTCGTCAGCTACCCCCTCCCCTCCCCCCCCCCCCCGGAGAAGCAGCCACCTGCTCCACTTTCAGAATGCCAGCCTGGTTGGGGGCCTCAAGGAATGTGTCCCTCCTTACCTCCCACAGGGAAACCACCTTCTCAGCCTGTCCTGGTCTGACTCAGGATCTTCAGACAGGCCAGTCCCCCCTTGAGTGCAGTGGGATTGCAGGGGGACCTGGGCTGAGCAGATCGGGTTAACCGCGGGTACGTATGGCCCACACCGGGGGGACGGCTCCATGCAGGTACCCTAACTCGGGGCTCCATTGGGTCGAGCCCCTCTTCAGCGCCCCACATCAGGCCGAAGCCCAGCAGTGTCTGATCTCTGGGGTGGGGGCAGGCAGGGGAGAACACACAAGGTGGGGAGTGGGGCATGCAGGCATGTCTGGAGGCGCACGCCATGCCAGCGCGGGTGTTTCGCCTTCTTTTCTCATGCTGGCAACAGCTGGTGCTGTATCTCAGAGCCTGTGGCTGTGACAATTATCAAAATGTTTACTATGTGTCACTGTTAATAATGCAGAAACCCCACCAGCCTCCTATTTGGAAGCAGAGAGCATGACAACTGAGGGGCCGGAGAAGGTCTTCACTGGCCCTGCCAGGGCCTGGGCCCTGCCCACCTGTCCACTCACCTGCACAGCCCCCTGGACTGGCCTTCCCCTGCTCCTCTAACTCGGGTGGCCCCTCCAGGCCAGAGAGTTCCCTCTCCTCCAGATACAGGAGGAGATAGAGTTCCCTCTCTATCCTTCAGATACAGGCTTTAGAGACATCCACCCAGGAAGCTTCTAGAAGGTTCCATTCCCTCCACAGCAATGCATTCTCATCTTTATGTATAGAAGGGGGGGGTTCGGGTGAAGCTTGTACACCATGAGCCTACTCGCTTTCTGAGCTCCTTGGGGCTGAGACTTTCTGTTCTACATTAGCTTCTTTTCTTTCCCTCAAACATAGCAAGCTCCCTCACACCTGCCCCAGGACTTTGACACATGCCGTCTCCTTTTCCACAACACTCACCCGCACCTCTCTGTCTACTAACTCCTACACATCTTTTAGGGATCAGTGACAATAGTCACTTAATAAATATTCCCAGGAGGAACGAGCGGGTGTCCCAGGAGCAGTGTGAATGCACACAGACTTCACCAAGTGCAGCACCTGTGACCCATCTCCTCCTACTCAAGCGGACACTTGGGCTGCTGGTGCACGGGGGCTCTGACGTGGGGATGGAGTGACCCCTTCTTCTGGAATAGTCCCTGCATCTCGGTACGACATCCCATCCCCACTGTAAGACATGCTCATCCCCGCCAAAGAGCAGGAGAGAGAAGGATCTGAACAACCACCCCCACCCAGCACGTTGCTGCCCCCCCACCCCAGACCTCAAGGGCTGGGAGAAAAAGGTAGATGGGCCACTCTCTGCGGTGGTGTCCTGGCTGTGGGGATAGTCCCCAACCCTGGAACCTGCCCACAAACAAGTGAGCTCCTGGGCTTGTGCGGATGCCACTCAGAGCTGCCCGTTCAGTGCAGTGGGACCCCCAACTCTGGGCTGGTACAAGAGGGGGGACCCCTGGCTGCCCCCCCAGCATGCAAGACCTCATTCTCCAGCTGTGTCCTGCACATGGGCCAACCTGGAGAGCTGGCAACTGGGCATGGGGACCCAGCTCAGACTTCCCCCAGCTCCAGGACAGGACGGTGGGGGTGCCAGGTGGGTGGGAGGAGGAGTCAGGCAGGGCTGACCGGGCCTAGGGAGGGAGGACACCTCCTCGGTAGCCATACTCAGCGTCATCTTTCCCAAACAAGTTGGTGTCTACAGGAGAAAAAGGGCACCACTTTATAGACCTGAATATCCAGCTGTAAGACCTGATTTTCCCCAAAGGATGGCAATAGCCGACGCTCAGGAGGGGCGTGCCACCCCATGTTGCCCTGCTCTCCGGCATGCATGAGGCTTTGGAAAGTACCAGCAGGTGCTCACGGGGCACCCTCTGTGTGCCTTCCAGGTGCTGAGGACCCCGAGCTCCAGACCCAGACTCCAGGGGCCGGGGCTTTACCCTTGCTCAGCCACCAGCTTGCAGAGTGCCTGGGGACACAACATGTTCCTCCCTGAGTCTTAGTGTCCTCAACGTAAAGTCTGAGGCTCACACTCCATATGCCAACGGGGCCCCCAGGTCTGACCTTCTAGGGGTGTTTTGACCTCTCTGACCCCCTCCTGCCTGAGGGACTTTGCAGCCCCTCCTGCCACCCCATCTGGCCTTTGGGTCTTCAGAGAGGAGGACAGGGTGATTTGTAAAAGGAGGGTTCAAAGGTCGCAGAGCCTGCTGGTTTGTTACAGGTGATGGATGCTGGCGGCTACTCGTCTGCGCTCACTGCTGATTAGAAACCAGTCTCCAAGGGAAGACAAAGGGGTGGCGGTGGAAGGGGTAGAGAAAGAGACAGCATGACCCAAGAGCCAGCAGCATGGCCAGCATCCCCACCCTCTGCTCTGGGGTCTGGTCCAGCTCTTAGGCACAGAAAGGTCAGGGACTCCACACGGGTTTTCGCTGTCCAGCATGCTGACTGGCACCAGTCCACTGAGTCTGCCCAGCCACCCAGCAAGGAAGGTGGTGCTATTCCCACTGGAGAGGTGAAGAAGTGAAGCCCAGAGAGGTTAAGCAACGTGTCCAAGGCCACACAGCTAGTGGCAGAGCCAGGATCTGAACGTAGATCTGTCTCTTTCCCTCCATGCCATGCTCTTTCTGCCCTGGGTACGAGGGTCTGCAGCGAGGGTCTAGGGTGCTTCCAGGAAAAGGGCATGGGACTGGGAATCAGGAGCCTGTCAAAGGCAAGCAGGGCAATGGTAACAAGAAAGGATTCCCGAGCCAGACAATGTGGCTTGGAAATGGGACTCCTCCCCTTAGGAGCTGTGTGACCCTGGGAAACTTATTAGACCCCTCTGAATCTCTATCTCCTTGTCTCTAAAATAAAAGGTAGAGTAAAACTACCACCCATATTCACAAAACATACACCCACATGCAACCATTTAGGCTCCATCATACGCAAAACGTCCCTGGGCATGTAGAAGAAATGGGCATTTGGATTTTTAGAGGCAAGTTAAGGTCAGTGGTGGCGCGGGTAGGGGTGGAGAGAGTCGGGGTGGGGCACAGGATTTATCAGTCACTGGCTACTCTTTGGGAATGTTTGTATTTCTTATCACACGCTCATTGTTCTTCTTCTAAAAGAGATTTTCTACCTGCTTCTAGGGCTGTTGTAAGGTGATCCACACAAAGGGTTTTAGCATAATGCGTGGCATACAGTAAGCACTCGAAAAATTGTCGGTGGTGCTTCTCCCTCTTATCGCTCTCCAGCTGGCTTGCTCTCTCAGCCCACCTGCCAGTCTCCGAACCAGAATGCCGCTTGTCTTCCCATTGCCCTTTATTTATTTATATGTCTTCAAAGGGAAGGTGTGTGCGTGGCTGGGTCAATTCATCTATATCACTCACTTTGCTCAACTGCCCTCCCTCTTCCCACCCCTTCTCCCCCTCGCTGAGACCAAGAGCGTAAATTCCTTCTGGCTATTAATTAAAAGCAGCCTCTCCCTTAGCTCGAGTGTACTTGCCATAAATTAATAGCGGTCTTCTTAATCAAATCTTATCTCCTCCTCGAGCCATAAACACATGGAGCTCGACTCTGTATGTCTGCGCACCCAGCCGTGAAATTTAATTTCTGATGCTTTAGCAGACTTGGTGGGGTGGGTGGGTACCTTTCTGGGGGGCCACCCACCTTGAGTCCCAGCCTCAGACCCCTGGTCAACCAACTGGGTTTACTGAGCTCCCTCCCCCCATGTTTGGAGGTAGAGGACGCCTTACTCTTGAAACCGGAAGGTTCAGAAGTTTAATCGTCATGATTATTATCTCTGTCACTAGAACGCCTTTGATATATTCTACGCCACCTGATTCCTGACAGCTCTATGAGGGGATGGACCTCCTTTCAGAGATGGACAAACTACGTCCAACAGCCAGATCTGCATGGGCTTCTTGCCCTGCCACTTTCCAGCTGCCACTCTGACCTTCAGTATCTTCATCTGTCCAAAGAGGGACGATAATGCCTCCTTCAGCTTTCATGTGAGATGGGATACAGGGTCACATGGAAAGGGCCCAGGCCAGCGCCTGGTTGTAGATACCGCATGGAATAGAGCTCTTCTACTCAAGGATGCCACCCAAGACCATTCTTCCAAGTACAAACAGGGAAGCCTGGACACAGAATTCCATCCTGAGTCTCCAGTGTCTGGGATCACCAGACAGGGTCCTTTGAACAGGCTCCGTTCAACCTGCTCCCTGCTCCTGGCCCGCCCCAGTGTGTGTCCACAGGTCCCAGGACAGAGGTGGAGCCAGTGCCGATGCCCACAGGGTGGGCCAGCCTACTCTGAGCGGCACCGTCCCAGGGCACCCTGCTGGCACCCCTCACCACTCTGCTTAAGTAGCCAAGAGTCTCCAGCAATTTCCATGTGGCTGCAGGGAGCCTTGTGACAGCGCGTGCCATCCTGACGTGGGCTCGTTTGTAGATGAGACAGGACTCCGGCGCTGCTCCTAGAGCTGCTTTTCTCACTCAGGGCTGAGCATCGCCCTCCCCCCAGGCTCCACTGGCCCTTTGGGGGAATGAGCCTTTCTGTCTGGGTCCTGGCTTCCGCGGCCCGGGCTCCAGGCCAACAGCTCTCCTCCCATCCATGGAACCCTCCGTCGGACCTCTCTGGATCTCGCTCACGGAACTCCCGCGCCGTGAGCTTCTCCTTTGTGAAGCGTGCAGCCGCGCTCCCTTCAAGGCCTTCTCACTGCTCTTGAGACTGTTGTTCTTATTATTTTTTTTCTATGCATCTTCAAGTTTGCTCATAATCCTCCACACCTGCAGGGAGGCATCTGAGAAACGCCTGTCCCGTCCTATCTCTTCTCAGTACCATTAGCTGCTGACCACACCGTCTCCAAAGTCTGCCCCGGTAGAGGATGTTCATTCACTCAGTGGTTCTCAAAGTGGGGTGCCCCGGAATAGCTGACGCCGCAGTCCCCGGGAACTCGGCAGGAACGCAGGTTCTGGGCCCTGCGTCACACCCACCCAAGGTGCCAGTAACTCTCCAGTGGGGCCGAGCGGTGTGTGTTTTGTGAGCCCTCCAGGGGACTTGGACCCACACTCAAGGGGCAAAAGCCGAGGTGCTAGGTGAGCGGTTCCCAACCAGGAGTGCCCGCCAGGAGACACAGGGCCATTTCCGGTTGTCACATGGGGGCATCGAGAGGTAGAAGCCAGAGATAGTTCCGGGCAGACTCCCAAACCCAAGAGCTCTGGAGGATCACAGGGAGAATGTGTGCAGTTAGCAGCCCTTGGAGTGGGGCCGGTCCCCCCCACCCCACCCCGGGGACCCATTTTCCAGACGGGAAGCCTACAGCACAGGTCTCAGTTGTGAGTGGCAAGGTAGGGAGAGGAACCCGGAGCTGCGTCTTCACCACGGTGCCGTGCACAGGCCCTTCGATTGGAGATGCTGGGAGGCTCCTCCTATACCATCTAGCTAAGCAAAAAGGGAAAATGCAGGCATTGCAACCTCTTGCCCACTGAGTCTGCCTAGGAGCCATTATTAAGTGCTTACTGTATGCTTCTAAGCCAGCCGCTCTACGGTGGGGTGGTGCAGTTCCACACTAGAAGAACTCACACTCCAGCTGTGCGAATCTTGGACAAGTCACTTACTCGCCCCAAGCCTCGGTTTCCTAATCGGCAACGCAAGGACATGGCCACCTGCCACACAGCCCTGGCAGGGGATATGGGAAGTCACAGGAAAGTGCCCGACGGCTTCCCCCCTGCTCGCCCTGCTGCTCGGCCTGTGAGACCAGGCCAGGTGAACAAGAGAACACGTGTCTGGGCAATAACAGGGCCCCAGCCCCGGCCCGCAGGGCAGAGCCGCTATTCCTTCTAGGTGAGCACGTGTCACAAGGTGCTAAGTGCCATCAGCACCTAATTACGCCCTGTCCTTGCCTTAATCAGGTGCTCTGGAAAGGGACTGCCAAGGGGACAACGGCCTTAAAGAGAAAGCCTGCAGCCGCTGGCAGGAACATCAGGGGAGGAGTTCACCTTTCTCCAGAAGGCGGCCGCTCTCAAATGGCCTGAGGGCCGGGGGGAGCCAAGTGGACAGGAAGTGGCGGCTCAGAAGCGGAGGCAACAGTCGACTCGGCTCCAGAGGAAAGAGGGAGCCAGTGGGGCCTGCTGAGAAAGGGGAAGGCGTTTGATGCAAGAGGACATTTAGCAAGACGGATGAGACAGCTGTCCGCGGGACGGGGGTGACGAGAGGCTGGATCTGAGTGCTAAGTCAGGGCGCTATGACCGTTCTCCACGCGTGAGCTCCTGGGGCTGGGCACCAGGACCTAGGGAGAACCGACGGGCCTGGCAGCTGAGGCCTCCCTCCCAGGCATTCGCTACCCCATCAAGGAATCAAAACGAGCGCCGCCCATCACAGAGAACGTGGGCCGAAACCCAGACCGCCCACGGGAGAGCAAGAGCGCTCTGCCCCCTCAGTCTACGACTTGAGGTTTTCGCCAGTCCAAACGTGGGGGAAAACACGGACCAAACGTTCCAGATCTCAGGGGCTGGAGGGCGTGACCAGCTCTGCCCTTCCTGGGCACGACCACCACGCTCCCTGAGTCCCTGCCCGGTGGCAACGGGTTCTAATGGCTCCTGATGTGGGGTCATATCCGGAGAGCAGAAAAGGGGTCCCCTGAGGTCAGGGGGAGTCCACAGGTGACTGGGGATGTTTGGTGCCGGTGCCTGGAGAGACACGGCTGGAGCTGTGGTCCCGCAGCGCTGTTTCAGCTTCCCTGCTCGCCACTCTTCCTGCGCCTCGTGCTGGGGTTGCCAGATTTGGCAAAATGCCAGAATGTGAACTTCCTTTTGGCCCCTAGACTGGCAGAGCTGGGGCCCGGACGCCACACCTGCAGGAAATGCAGCACAGGCATGCGACACCCGAGAACAAGTCCATTATTATCCGAGACGTCGATCTACCTGGGCATGCTGTATCCAACCTGGTGCCCTATGCACCTGGACACACCAGGTGCACCAGAACGAAAGCCCAGCCCGGGATGAAGTGTCCTGACACCCGAGGCCTCCTTGGGCTCTCTGCAGGGCTGCGACAGCTCATCTGCGAAATGGGGATAATATCTGGGGACAAGAGGGCAGAAGCAACACAGCTGACATTCAATTGGGTACCGAAGACCGCCAACAGCATCCCCGCCGTCCTAAGGACACAGGGTGGGCACTACCGACATGCCCTGCCTTGGTTCCTTATAGGGAGAGGAGGATGTTCGCTCGTTTCAACTTAAAATCCCAACAATGCTTCTGGGCGCCTGCCTTCATCCATCACAGAGAACGTGCTCACAGAGTCGCGACTTGTCTTACCAACAGTCCCCTCACTGCAGAAAGAGAAGGGTAAATCCACAGCCAGAGAAAAGGACCATGTCTTGCAGCCCGCGGCCAAGCCTCAACGAGCTTGGCACCATCTTCCCCTTGGAACGAGCAAGGCCACTCTGCTCCCATCACACGGGAATTAGAGGCTGGTGACATGCAGATTTTATCGGGATAATAAAAATAAAAATGATCAAAATGGAGTTGGAACCCAGCCAGAGAGGGAGCACTGGAGGGAAAGGGTTTGAGGCTTTTTGGTTTTTGAAGAAGCCCCCCTGCATAGAGGATGGGCTGACCTCCTCCCTAGGCGCCCCCCACCCCACCCCCACTGCCAGTGCCTCGAGCCATCTGTCCCTGCCAGCTCCCTGCCTGGTTAGCTTGATTCCAGAAATGTGGCTATCTAGAGTCTAACCAGGCACACTGGGAGCCCTCAGGAGGAGCCCTGCTCTGGGTGGGAGGAAGGGCAGGGAGGCCCCGCACCCAGGAGCTGGCCAAGGACGCACAGGTGGGAAGGGATGTCCACGGAGGGTTTCCTTCAAGTGCTGCCTGATGCCATGAGCTCTGGGGGAGGCACGGAACCAAAGGGTCACGGATTCATGCCTCGTCCCCATGCCTTCTCCCCAAGCATACTGGGGGGCCTTGAGGTCCTTAGCTCGCCCAGGAGCGCCACATTTGCTGCACACGGGGCCAGCCACAGAACTGTGGATTCATGGGGTCACACAGGGCGGCGTGAAGAGGGCTCACGGCTCAGTGGCTCAGATCTGCTCATTCGACCTCTGGCAGCTGGGACCCTGGAACTGCACCAGAGCCATCAGCCCTAGCCACATCTCTCCCCCAGATCATCCCTAAACGTGCCAGCGGCCTCCATCCTTGTCCTCCTGCTAGGCCCACATCCCTGGCTCCCCAGGCAAAGGCGGGGCTCTGTGGATCCTTCCACCAGCCCTGGATTCAGAGCTGTTTCCAAGGGTCCATGCAGGGCAAGGGCCTAAACACCTATGTTCTTCACATTTCCGGAGTCTTATGCCCAGAACTCTAGGGAAGGCAGGGAAAAGGAGCCTCAGGACCCATCCTACCCCTTCTGCCAGATGGGTCAGGGGGAAGCTGCCCCTCGAGGCCGTGGGCATGTGTTGGGGGAGTCGGGGTAACCGGGGCAGCAGGTGCTTTCCGGGGGACCTACCCAGCCTGCCAGAGGTGGACACCCAGTGTGGAGGGGTTGGAGGCCTCAGGGGAGGAGCCGATGGCACCCAAACTTGAACCCTTCTCTGCAGTGTCACCCCCCCCACACACACACACACTCCTGCCACTCACATGGCACCTTCTGACCAGATTTGGGGTTTTTTACATGAAATAATCGGATCAAGGGAGGCGTTAACTGGATTAAGCAGACGGCTTCCAAGAGACGGACACTGGCTGTGAGTGCCTAGTCAATAAGCCAGCACGGGGGCCTGGGCTTGCGATGGGGGTGGCTTCCAAGCTCTGCCCTCCTAGAGCGGAACAGGGTGACGGGGTGCTCAGGTGGGGGGTGGGGGGCTTGTAGGCCCTGGGTCCTCAGCCTCTTATTAACTTGTCCCCATCCCTACTTCAGTGTCTGTCTTTCTTGGAGCACGGACCAAGTGGCCAGCTCTGTGTTAGACATCTTGCATTTTAACTGTTAACCTCATAGAAAACTTACAAGGCCAATTTCAGCATCTCCACTGATCAGAAGGAAAAATGGAGACACAGAGGTTAAGAGAATTGCCCTGTGACTCATGGTTAAGAAGTAAGTTTGGGATTCCAATCCAGGTCTGTCTGATATTATTTCTATCTCAGAAACTGTCCCCCCAAAACCTGGTCTTGGCCAATTCCCCCAACTTCCGGGTCCTGCTGTGGACTGTCTCCAATTGCCAGCCTCTGAGGCTAAATGTTGGGTGGGGGAGGCAGTGTTGGTGCAGATCTGTGGGCTTTAGTAAAGACACTTGGGGACACCCCCTTCCTTAAACCCAGCTGATCCCCACCCACAGCAGGCTGGGGTGCTGCCTTCCCTGTGGGGCACCTGAGGCCTGGGTCATGTGCCCTTTGCCTGTCCTAGGCCAGCTACCTCACGGCAGCCATGCACCCACCCCTGCACACACACCCACGCACACCCATGCAGACATACACATGCACACATGTGCACACACCCACGCTGGCATACACCCAACAGGCCCACTGCTCCTTCCCACTTTATTCCCACCCCATAGCACTCTCCAGCATCTTACACAGATAAACCACGCCTAGCTCTTCTGTTGGTAATCTCCCCGGCCAGCATTAGCGGCCACGAGAACATGGCGATCTGCCCATTTCAGTTTTTCCTACAACCGCATCCTCAACTCCTAGAACAGTGCCTGGAATCTAGCAGATGTTCAATTAGCATCTGTGGAATGAATGAGAATGCAGCTATGCAGATGAGAGTGGTAGGTGTCAAGGGCCTGGGGCAGCGGGTTAGCTCTGTCGGCTGCATGATTCTCTTGCCCTTGGCTCCCTGACTGAGGGTGGGCCCTGTGGACATCGAGGCAGTCTTGGGGTCATCATGAGCTCCCAGGAGCGTAGGCTGTAGGACAGGCTAGGAGGAGGGACCCTCCCGGTACTGACGTGGCTCCTGCTGTTGCCAAACAGCCCATGGGTACCAGCAGTCGCATCAGCAGCCGCGCATGTAGCTCTCAGCTCTGCGTGTGATTGGGTCTCTGGCCGCTGCTGGCTATAAGGACATTGCCAAGGTAGCCTATGAGAGATGTCAGCGAAATGGTCAGAGTCACAAGCCACTTCTTAATGAGGTGTGGAGTCAAGGGACCAGACCCAGATGGCCCCAGCTGTTCACCACAGCCCCGGGGGCCTGGCAGGAAGCTGGGATGCAGCATCAGTGAGGGTCTGACACCCCCCCGGCTCCCCCAAAGGCCCTGCGAGTGCTCTTCTGCCCCACAATGCACAGATGCAGCTGTGAGCAAGGAGTTGGGGGAGCTGTGGACAGGTCCCATCCCGTCCGGCTCCGTGTAGCTCAGGACAGCCACCAAGCAGCCCGGGAACGTGAGGGACACGGCACAGCCCAGGTGCAGGAAGCCCTGGGCACGTGGTATTGAAGAAATACACAGGCCCCGGCCTTGAGGGGGATAGAGGGAGTCCACCGAGTTAGAGGCCCTCCCAGCTTCATGTTCCAGGCAGGCCCCCCACCAACCCCTGCCTGTCCCAACGCACCTGGCCTGTTCTGGGCACAGAAGCCCATGCCAGGCGGCCTGGCCAGAGGCAGTAAGAGGTTTGCCAGACAGGTCTGTTGTCCGTGGAACCACGAACATGGATCACCAGGAGGGGAAGAGCCAGGGCCCACGGTGTGGGTGTACAGGCCAAGAGGGGGCCTCCACGTGGGAAGGTATCCTCTCATGGGTTCAGCACACCTGGTTTTGTCCCCTCTGACTCCAGCAAGCTGGGTGACCTGGAGAACTGGCATGGCATGAAAGCCCAGGGGACGTCCACACCTGATCTGGAGACCTTGGGCAGGTCACTTCATTCAACCCGTGAGCCTCAGTTTCCTTATTTGTGAAATGGGTGGGTAGCAACACGGAGGGAGGTCCTGTGTAGGCAGGCACCTACCCTGTGCCACTACCTCTGTTTACATGTGTACGCAGTTCCGTACGAGCGCCCCTCCCTGTCCTCCCTGTTCTGCATCCTGGCCACCAAGGGGAGGGCTCCGACTGACGATGAACCTGCTCTCTTAGTGCCGTGTCTGGGGGCCCGGGGTCAACTCCCTTCCTGGCATTCCCCAGCAGTCAGTGAGGCCACAGCTGCCCCTGCCGTCCCCACCCCCACAGGGAGATGAGGAACAGGGCCAGGCTGGGGACAGCCTCTGCAGACCATCCTGTCGCCCCTCAGATCTGGGACCTCTTCAACCCTAAGCCTCCCTCCAGAGGCTGTGAAGACAAAGTCGCATCACACCTCGTGGCCCCTGATCAAAGGAGGCAGAGACACGGGCTGACTTCATCATCCGAGGCTGTCCATTTGCCTCTCTCCACTCCTTGCCCAGGAGAGCACGGGCAGGGCCCTGATCACTTTCTTCCTGGGCCCCTGGTGGGCAGTGGGGGTCCCAGGGACCACGGAGGGTGAAAGCCTGATGCAGTAAGACTTCTGGACCCGGGACACGGGACACCCGTGTTCGAGTCTCAGCCCTGCCATCCCCAACTGTTGAGCTGTGGGCAGAGTATTTAACTTCGGTGATCTTGGTTTTGTCAATCAGGGGACCATGAGGCTTGGCTTACAGGACTTTCTGGGACCACGGAGGGAGCTGGCCGACACACAGCACACAGAAGGGACAGATTCCTGGAACCTCGGACTCACCGGCCATGCCTCCCCTCCAGCGTCCACACCCTTGCAGCCTCCCTGGGACATAATCCTCAGAGATCTGTTTTCCTAGAACTGTTCATCTGCGCTTTGTACTTATTATTTCACTTAGTTCTTCTCATATCCCTACAAAGCTCAGTATTCTCCACCAGGCCTCACCTAGGAGAACACAGAAGCCCCTCACTCCTCTGAGATCACGTGGCCAGGTGGCTGCCGAGAGAAGCACGTCCCGGAGGGGAGGGCACCAGCGGGGCCCTTGCCCCCAGTCCCGTCACTGCTGGGGAGCCACCCAAGCCCCAGCAGAGGGCAAGGGTCTGGTTTCAGCTGGGTGCGAAGAGGTGGGGAGCCTCAGAATCGAACCCCGGGCCCTCCCAGGGCAGCGGCTCAGGGGCAGCTGTGCGGGGCTGGGGGGGCCTCCCTGACCGGCAGCTGGCGAGGCAGCCCCATGCATCAGCCAGTTTTAATTGTTTGTTCCCGGCCTTGTTTACGACTCAATAAAATCCATAACACAGATTGTGCCTGCCCTCCCCGCCCGCAGCCCCCCTCCCGGCTCACACTCCCGGGGGACACGGCTCTGCTCTTTATAGAAACCACCGCTAAACCAGACCGGCTTTGAAGCCGTCACTGTCAGTAAATGACCCTCCTGGAGAAGAAGCCGCAAGTGAGGGGTGAAGCTCTGGGTACGTCACACACATCCCCGGCCTCTGCTTTGATCAGGGACTCAAACGGCGCTCCGGCGAGCAGCCGACCCCTCCAAGGACAGCCCCACAGCCTACCGGGGTGCCCCCCGCCAGAAGGCCGGGAGGGACCCATGCGGGGTGGTGAGCAGAGCCGGGTCCTGGCCGGGACCTGCCTCGGACTCGGAACCGTACGACCCAGGCGGCCGTCCAGCTCCATTCTACAGAGCTAAGGAAGGGGGCCCAGCACCCGTGGCTTCTGTGTCTTTGATTTTTTGAAGGGGTGGCCTCCTGCTTTAGATGACATTTTCCAAGATCCCCCATAGACGAGACAGTTAAGAACAGACTTTTCTGGATACGGAGCGAGTGGGAATGGCAGACTCTTCCTTTTGGATGAATTACCCTTTTCCTGACTTTCTGACTGAAGCCTAGGAGCTTCTGGAGCTTCTGGAAGGGTACAAGTGGGCCTTGGGCTTTGTGGTGTCCTGCGCTATGAGCTTGGCTCAGTGGTGTGTCCCTAGCTGGGCTTAATATGTGTGTGTGTATGTGTGTGTGTGTGTGTGTGTGTGAGTGTGTGTGAGTGTGTGTGTGTGTAGGTGGGGAGAGAGGAGGGACGGAGGACGGGGGAGGGAACACACATTAATCTAATCTTTCTTTTCCTCGAGTTTCAAACACAGCTCAAAACTCTTCCCTCTCCCTGAGCCCTCCTCCGCCTCACGGGACCCCGGATAAAACGCGCAGACCCTCCACTTCCCCAAGGATCCCAGCCAGCTCCAGGATGCGGCAAGCTAAGCCAGGGGTCTCCAATATGGGGGCCCTGGGCCCCCAAGCCCCTGGGGGGAGGTTTCCAGCGCATGTGCACCCCAGACCCTGTCTGCTGGAACAATCGACACACCTCACACACCTCCGGCCATTCGTCAAAAGTACGTGGCTGCTGTTGTGATTAATTAGGTAAAAACCCATTTACAAGTGATACGGAATTCCTAGCAGCCCTGTCGTGTGTTTCCTCAAAGAGCGGCTGCTAAACGAACAGCCACTGGCAAGCAGCGTTCCGGGCCTTTCTCTGGAAGTGGGTCTCCGTGCCGGCAAAGGAGAGCCACGGGTCGCACACGGCCTGACCCCCCTTTGCCGTCCGTGCCCCCACCTCATCGTCCGTCCCATCCAGGAACCCAAGGATGGCAGCTGTGGGCTGGGCCAGAGGCCACATCTGGAATCCATCCTCTTCATTAAATTAGTGGCTGTTTCCCAAGCTCTGGCTCCCTTGATCCCCCAAAGCCCTGTTCGCGCTGTTAACAAGGACAGTAATTTGTTCATTAAAACCGGGCTGCCTTCCCAACAGGCTGCTGCCTGCCCTCGGGGAGGGAGGAGGGGAGGCAGAGTGGCCTCTGTCCTGGGGTCCCACTCAGGGCCTCTCCAGGGCAGAGAGCCCCACCTGCTCCAGCCACTCAGCCCAACTCCCCAAGTGACTCCAAGGATGCCTGGGGACAATGTGGGGACAGGCCATAAGGTGGCCCCTGCCAGCTCCTCTCCTGCTCTGTGACAGGGCTTTGCAGCCATCCAATCAATGCAGACAACTTGATCTGGCACAGAGTCCCTGTGCAAACCACAGTCCACCAAGAGGTATTTATTGTCATGAAAACAAACAGGCCCCCTCCCCCCGGCACCTGGGCCTCCTCTCCCCCCACCTCCCCAGGGTATCCTTCACAAGTCCTTGGAGCAGCTCAGAGTCACGCATCCAGGACCACTCACGCCTATGCATTCCAATCTCTGTCCAAGCCAGGCCGGCGCCACCACGGGACAAGATAGGAGGCAGGGTCTTGTGCGTGGTGACCCTCCAGAGAGAGGCCTCCAGGCCTTCAGACCCTCTCCCTTTAGTAACGACCTGAGTTTAACCACATCGACCCCTGGAGGTGGTGTACTAGACAAGGGTCCCCAGAATTCTTGTTCGCCCAGAAGCTCTGAACGGGACCTTATTTGGAAATGGGGTTGTGGCATTTATAATCAAGTTGACATGAAATCCTACTGGATGAGATGGGGCTTTGGAAGGTGTCCTTCTAAGAAGACAGAAATCTGGGCACGGAGACACAGAGATGCAGGGAAGGAGGCCATGTGGCCATGGAGGCAGAGATGGGAAGGCAGGCGTCTCAAGCCAAGAATGCGGAGAGGTGGCAGGGGACGGATTCTCCCTCAGGGCCTCCAGAAGGAACCAAGCCTGCCTACACGGTCACTGTGGACTTCCGGCCACCCAGTCTGCGGTGCTCTGTTGTGGCTGCTAGAGGAAACCCGTGTAGGTAGGTGGTGGGTCCAGCAGTGGGCTGGTTAGTTTTCTGTGTCAACTTGACGGCACTAAGGGATGCCCAGACAGCTGGTGAGGTATGATCTTTGGGTGTGTCCATGAGGGCCTTCCTGGAAGATCTCAGGATTTGAGTTAGTGAACTGAGCAAAGCAGATGGCCCTTACTGATCAGATAGGTACCAACCCAGCTAGGGAGGGCCCCAGCGGCACAAAAGGGCGGGGGAAGGGTGAATTTGGTCTGTTGAACTGGGAGATCCATCTTCTCGCATTCTTGGACATCAGTGCTCTTGGTTCTCAGGCCTTCGGACTTGGACTAGGAAGTCCTAGTTGGCTCCCCTGGTTCTCGGGCCTTAAGGTTTGGACTAGAAGCACATCGCTGGCTTTCCCACATCTGGAGTTTGTAGACAACAGACTGTGGGACTCCTCAGCCTCCATCATCATGTGAGCCAATTCCTCTCCATAAACAGATGTCTCTGTATAGTGCACTGGTTCTGTCTCCCTGGAGAATCCTGACCAATACAGGTGGGTTTAAAAAACTGAGGCCCCAAAGTTGGAGTGTCCATCCTGACAGGGTGTGACCATCCTGAGGTCACAAGAACAAGGCGGCAATAGCACGAAGCCTGGAGATTAAAGCCCACCCCCACCCCCCCACTCCTCCAAGAATCCTTCTACGTGTCCTGGAGACGGAGAAGGAACAAGGAACACAGGCCCCACATTCCAGCCACGCTGTTAGGAAGGCTGCCAGGGCTGGAAGGCCGAGCGCGGGAAGAGTGGAGACCATTTCCCCCCACTGTATCCCCAGCCTCGAGTCCAGCTTCTGGAAGAGGGCCTCCACCAAAGTTTCCAGACTCTGAGTGAGGCTCGCAGATTCCATAGCACGGCACAGGACGCTTGTCGCCTGGTAGGCACTAGTGAGTGAATACAGGGAAGAAAAAGGGCTAAGACCTTCTTAATGGCATTCCTTTGCAGACTCCTCCTTTTGGATACCAACTGGAAATGAAGCTGGATGATTTTCTTCCCATTCTCGTCTCTGAAATCCCAGGGACCCACACAAGTTGTTTTGTGTTTGGGTCTGGGCAGAGCCCTTGACCAGGGATGTTGATGTGATATCTCCTGGCCCCAGATCACTCTTTACGGGGGGGGGGGGCTGCCCTGTGCACTGTAGGGCAGTTAGCAGCGTCCTGACCTCTACCCTAAATGCCAACCTAGGACGGCCAAAAATGTTGGGGGACATTGTCCTGTGTCCCTGTGGGTGGGAGGGTGGGGAGTCACCCTCTGATGAGACCGCTTTGTGCTGGTCCCAGTGGGTACAGACTCGGAGGCCTTCCCATCTGTGCAGAGGGAGGGGTTGGCGGAACAGCAGACGCGCATTCTGAAAGAGGGGAGACCCTTGCTGCCCAGTGATCTAGGGACTTGCCTTGCAAAGGAGAAGCTTCCTGTCCAAGGGCCTGTCCAGGCAGAGGCGGGCCACCCCCTGCTGGAGAGAGAATTCCTGCTCTGGAAGAGGGGGGGTTCACTCTTCCCCCTGAAGAAGCTAAAATGTTCTAAGCAGCTACCCTGCTGATGAGACTGTGGAATGACTCCTTTTTCCTCTGAAATGCAGCCCCCGCTGGGCCCCAAGATGGCCAGATCAGCACGTAGGGCCATCTGTGATGTCACACCAGGCAGAACGGCCTTCCCAGAGTATCCAGGAGCTGGGACCCCTAGTATCCTTCCTGCCCCCAAGGCTCTGAACATAAAAACCATTTGGCTGCACGGCCCTGTGTTACCTACTTTCCAGACACTATCTCATTATCTTCACTCCCTCGAATGGCCCTATTAGAGAAGTATTATTAGCACACTTTAAAGAAGAGGAAATCCAGACTCAGAGAAGGAAAGAACATTGCCAGAGGCCCCACAGCCTGTCAGTGGCAGAGCCAGGATTCCCAGGCTCTGTCTGGCTTCTGTGACACAGGCCCCAGCACACCCAAGACCCTTGGATGACGTCCCCAACCTGGGCCACCTCCTGGTGTGGTCACAATATGCCTCATTTCAACAGGCGCCCTGGGAAAGAGGATGGGGACCAGGAGGGAGGCCCAGAATGGCTGTCTCAGAGTCCAGGGCCAAATGGGCAGTGGGTCCCCCTGGAGACTGCCACGCGTAGGGAGTGCCCGCCCTGGCCGGCTCCTGGCCACGGGCACCGACACGTCAGCCTCCTTGGCCGTGGCAGTGTTTATTTCCAGGGTGAGGCAGGGAGCGGTTTCCAGGTGGGGGTCCGTGGAAAGAGCGTGCTCACACACACTCCTTCTCAAGCTGCCCTCGGCTGTTCCTCAGGAACAGAGCCCCATTCAGCGTGTCCAGTGAACCCGCCTGCGTGGCTGACGGCCCGCATTCCGGGAAGGGTGGAAAAGTCAATTCTGAGACGCACGCCTGCTCCTGTCGGAGCCAGCCCCCTCCACCTTTCCCACATCCTTCCCCGCCTCCCCAGGAGGACAAGGCAAACACAGAGCGCCAGAAAGGGACCTGGCTGGCTCCGGGGGGAGTCACATGCTGTCACGATAACACAGCATCCCAAGGGCCCAGTGGACACTGGGCTTGCAGGAGCGAGGGGAGGCTTTGGGATTCCTCCTGACACCTCGTTCTTCTAGCTCTGCTGAGTCGGAGCCTGAAGGCCAGGGCGGCTAGCTGCCTGGTGCGGACGTCCGGCAGGACAGGCAGGACGGGATGAACGGTTCCAAGAGAAAGCCCAGGGGACTGGCCCAGGTCACTGGGCGACAGGTGAGACAGCAGGCACACGGGTGTAGAGAGCTTGGGGCTCTCTACAGAAAAAGTTTAAGAAAAAGGCCAAGGAGACATTCACAAAGAGATGTTCCGGTGGTCTGGGGCTCATCACAGACACTTTGCCAGGAGCTGTGGGTCCAGCAGTGGCCACTGAAGCCACAGGTGTGAGGGTGAGGGGTAGAACGATGGGAAACACCCACATTTAGGGGCCCACCACAGGAGGAGGAGGCCCTCCAATGGGCCTGGGAAGGGAAGTTTGAGTGGCAGAAGGAGCCCCCCCCAACCCCAGAGGTCCATGATGTTCTAGAAACCAAGAAGGGAGAGGTCCCCTTTGGGCAAGGTCAACTACAGGCAAGACGGCAAGTCTGTCAAAGGGTCCACTGGACTGAGCGACATGGGAAGCCCAGGCAACCTTGCCTAGAAGTTCCTAGGGGGTGGGGCAGAGGTGAAGGTGGGCGGGCAGTGAGGGAGGCTGGCAGGTGGAGAGGGCTTGGCGTGAGGGGAAGACAGAGATGGGCCAAAGCATCCAGGAGAAATTGCTAAAATGAGAGAGACTCATTAGCAGGTGTGCCCTGCTGGGAGGGACCCAGCTGAGAGAGGGAAAGGATGAAGGTAAAGACAGGGGGCACCTGCACAGGGAAAGGGGGTGGGATCCAGCCTCAGGGGCAGGGCCTGGGCGGGACCCCAGGAAAGGGGAGTGGAAGAGGTTTACACAGTCAAACAGATTCTCTTTTCTTGGAGAAGGCAGATGGGGCTGAGCTAAGAGGCAGAGGAGATGCAGAGGAAGTAAGACTGACTCCTGACCCTGTTCTAGATTTCCCTTCTCTCCCTTCCTGCATCAGCCCTACATCACCTCCCCCAGGAAGGCTTCCCGGCTATCCAGTCTGGGTGGTTTTCCTGTGACTCCCCTAAGTTCCAGTAATGCCGCACCCACAGGCATCAGAACCCAGTTCTGTTTGGGTGTCTGGGCGCCTCGCTCACACATGGCACATGCTAACAGGTCACGGTCATGTCACCTGCCTGTCGTGGCCCGTGATTGGTGCTCAGAATGCTTGTTGAGTGACCTACAGACCACAGCCTCTTCTCCCCACCTAGAGATTCAAGACTCCCAGGATTCACCAAGTCTGAGAAAGCTGACACCCCCTTTGTTTGCCAACCCAGCAAGACCACAGAAAATTGTGGAGTTTGCTTTTTTTAGTTCCTGTGTTTTAAGGAAAACAAGGGGAAAAAAAAAAACCCACTCACACCAAACAAACAAAACAAGGAGGCCCTGGTGAAACACTGATGAGGTCTAATTAGCAGAGACGGGGCTGTGTTGGTTTTCCTTTGCAAACATCCTATTTATTTGTGGGGCGCTGGAAGGGGGGGGCACGTCATGCTTGTTTCTTATTATTACTTTGCTTCACGCCTCGACTACCACAGACGCACTCATGATGAAAGACTGTGGCTCTCAGAGGCAGCAGCGGGAGCCCAGGAAGCCAGCGTAGGCAGCCCCCTGGGGAAGTGAGACATGGCAGGGGACATGGCAGGGGACAAGGGGTGGCCCGTTGAGCCCCTCTTCTGAGGCAGAGCCCGGGGAAGCAGGGAGCGGAAAGAGGCTCTGGGTGGAGGGAGGAGGCCTGAAGGTGAATGTCAAGGTTTCCACCTGCTGCAAGGCCCCGTCCGCATACCACCTCCAGCTCTTACACTGACTGCGAAGGCGGGGATGGCTGTTTCCGTTTTGCAAACGAGGCTCCACGGGGTACCGTCCATTGACCCACATGATGCGGCTAGCAAACGGTCAAATTAGGTTTCTAGCCCTGGCTTGGCTCACTCCAGAGCCCATTTCCTTTTGGAAAGCCACTAGCTACTCCCCATGGAGAATCCAGATTTTGGGTCCAGAGAACAGGGAGAGAGAAGGGAGAGCAAAGAAGGAGGCAACAGAGTCTGTCAGTAAAGAACACGGGTACTCATCGCTCGTTATGAAAGCACCCAGGCTGAGGGTCCAAGGAGCCGGGGACGACCAAGTTAAGGGGAAAGTTCTCAAGGTCAAGTCCAACGGAGCGGCAGGACAAAGATGGCGTTAAGGACGCTGTGATGGGAAGCACTGGGCAGGCTCAAGTGCCAATGTTTTTGAGGGTCTCTAGTGTTCAGGGCTCCAAGCTAGAGCAGAAGGACGGTCCCTGACTCCCTTCCTCATTCAACGCTCTACCTTGAGTGGCCTCTCGTCCCACTTTCTCTGGGAGAGAAGATACAGCTCAAAGAGCCACGACTAATCCAAGTGCCAAATAAGGGATGAGGACAAGGAGTGGTGAAGAGAGCTTCAGAAAATCCTCCAGACCTCCAGGAAGGGAGGACAGAGCTGCCCTCCCCACCAGGACAGTCCTGGCATGAATAGACCCAAGTGGGAAGGCAGGGCTGCGGGCGAGCCCAGCGGAGGCGGTGAGGACTCCTCTGCCCCGTGTCACTGCGGGGTTTTTCTCAGACACCAGCCGGATATCCCGCGGTTCAGCTCAATCCCGACACTATCTCCCTGGAGACGGCACCAGAGCCCACAGGTTAAGGGCTCAGTCCTATTAGCATGTCCCCTGTCCCCTCTCTCAGATGTCAATCCCGAGTCCAGGCTGTCCCCTGTGCTGTGACTGGTGGTTCTAACAACCCCCGGCTTGGGTTACATTCCTTTGCCGGAGCACCTTACAGAACCCAGAGAAACATTTTAGTTATGAGATGACTAGGAGGCAGGGTCCTCTCTCCAAGAGGCCACTCTCCCCAAATATCCACGTGTTCACCAACCTGGAAGGCCTCAGAACCTTGTCCTTTGTCCTTCTGGGCTTTTATGGAGGGGCTCATGACATAGGATGGCTGACTAAATCATGGGGCTCTTGGTGGCAGATTCAGCCTCTGGCCCTTCTCCTCTTCCCTGGAGGTCAAGGGCGGGACCGAAAATTCCAACTTTCCAATCACAACGCCCACTCCCCTGGCACCAGCCCCATCCTTAGGTGTGGTTCCCAACGTTATGTCATCAACAGAGCAGAAGACACCTGCGTTACTCTCATCACCTCAGAAATTCCAAAGCTTCTAGGAGCCCTGTGCCAGAAACAGAGATGAAGACCAAATATATAGTTCTTATTATAAATCCCCGTGTCTGGGAAGCCTGGGTGGCTCAGTCACTTAAGCAACTGCCTTGGGCTCGGGGAGTGATCCTGGGGTCCTGGGATCGAGCCCCGCATCGGGCTCCCTGCTTGACGGGGAGACCGCTTCTCCCTCTCCCTCTGCCGGCTGCTCCCCTGGCTTGTTCTTTCTCTCTCTCTCTCTCTCTCTCTCTGAAATTAATAAATAAAATCTTTTATAAATAAATAAATCCCAGTGTCATAGGCGCTCACTGAGTGGCGGTTAACTAATTTACTAACCAACTGTTAACTATCTTAACTACTCCCTGGCCTGAAAGCAGGAGAGGGTCACACTCATTCCTTTATTTGTTCAACAGGTACGCATTTGTCCCGCGTCTACCATGGACCAGGTGACCAGGCGCTGTTCTGGAGGTTTGGGATTCACTCAGAGACCCTGAGAAAAGACTCCTGCCCTCCAGGGACTGGCACCCTGGGGAAGGGACCAGAGTAAACAATACGCACCCACTACACTTGCGAGTGATTGAATATGTTGCAAGGGGATAGTGATGTGAAACGAGACAGGAATCAAGCAGCCAGTGAGGGGTCTGGGGGTGTGATGGCAGGGTCTGGGGACAGATAAGAGCGAGGCCAGAGCCTGCCGGGAAGGTGACATTTGAGTGAGCACGTAGGCTAGAATCAAACAGCTTTGGGGGTGGGGGGAGCGTTCAGGGAAGCCAGACCAGCTGGCCCAAAGGTGCTCCCGAGAAGGCTGCACAGCGCGTGGGGCACACACAACAGGAGGGAGGCCACTGGTGTACACTGGGCGGCTCGAGAAACAACAGCATCCCCAGATCTCAGAGCGAGACAGAGCACGAGCAGGGGAAGCAGCAGGCAGAGGGAGAGGGAGAAGCAGACTCCCCGCTTAGCAGAGAGCCTGACGTGGGGCTCGATCCCAGGACCATGAGATCATGACTTCAGCCAAAGGCAGAGGCTTAACCCACTGAGCCACCCAGGCGCCCCTCCTCTGGCCTTTCATTTATACTGCTGGCTTTGGAGCAGAAGACAGAGGCTCTGGGTTCTGTCGTTGTGTTTTGTTCTTGGGTTATTTTTTTTTGAGTGCCGTCTGACTTTGGGACAGTTTTAGACTACGGAGCAGTTGCATTGTTAGAACAGAGTGTCCCCACGTGCCCAATCACCCAGCGTCTCCTATTCCTGGCGTCTTACACGCTACGACATGTTTGTGACAGCTAAGAAACCAGCCTGGTACGTTACCGTTAACATCACTCCTGCGTGTACAGATTTCACCCCACATCCCTTTCCTGTTCCAGGATCCCATCCAGGATTCAGCTGTCATGTCTCCTCAGGCCCATCGAGCCCTGACAGTGTCAGACATTCCTTCTTCCCGATGACCTTGACAGTGTCGAGGAGCACTGGTCAGGTGACTTTGTGGAGTGTTTGCCAAACATGGGTTGGTCTGATGTTTTTCTCACGGTTAGGCTGTGGTCACGGGGTTGGGGGAGGAAGGCCACAGAGGTAAAGTGCCATTATCAACACATCACATCAAGAGGACGCGTTATCAATATGACTTATCCCTGATGACTTTGACCTTGATCACCTCACTGAGGCGGGGCGGTGGAGGGGGGCAGGTACCAGCTTTCTCCACCGTAAAGTTATTTTTAAAACTTCCAAGAGGGATCACATTCATTTTACAAGGATCACTGTGGCTATTGTTTGGGACTAGAGCTGAACCCAGGGCACAGAGGACAGTGGCCCGGACCAGTGTAGTAGCACAGAGTGTGGTGAGAAGCAGCTGGGTTCTACATCCATGAATAAGATACAGTCAAATAATTGTTCTATTCGATTAGATATGGGTGTAAGCGGTTTGTTTTTTAAGGTGGGAAAAATTCTGCTTCTCTGCTAATGGGGATGACCTTAGAAGTGAGGGGGCCCTCACATCTCTATGTGCTAGAGGCTCTCCAGATCCCAAAGGGGCCAAAGCCACAGACATCCCCCTGGAAATCCAAGAGCCTCGGAGGGCACAACAGACACAGCCCCTACTGGCGGGGCATGTGTCCCATTCCAGGCATCAACAGGCAGCTGTCAGGAGCTCCAAGCAGCTTCGAAGGCCGGGGACAGGGTTGGGGCGGGTGTGACATGAGGGACACTGCTCGGCGAGGCAGCTGCACTAGAAACAACTGTCACAGGCACAAGCAGAAGGAGGTGCCTGTATATCCCCAGACACCCCCCTCTGCCCTGAGATGCAGTAAGACACCCCATCTCCCTCGTCCAAGTCCTGGCAAGGGCACAGGGTCTCCGGTGGGGAACAGCAAGCTTGGCATGCTTTGGACCCACTGGCACCCAGGGATCTCCAACAGGGGCTTGAACCACCCCTCCCCCCAAATCACAGGCTTCAGCAGCTCTTCAAAGTTGTCCACGTCCTCTGGAGAGAAAGCGAGGCCCAGCCAGGAACCCGGGGCACCCCAAAACGCACCCCATCCCCCTGCTCCAGGCCCAGAAGCTGCTTGCTCCATTCTAGCCACTGTAGAAAGGGGAAAAGTCATCACCGGGTCTTCCACTGCCAGCCCGAATTTTGTCCCATCACACATCCTAAGCGGCTGCAAATCCCAGGGACGGTGTGATTCTCAGTATCTGGGTCACTCTCCGGGTCTCTGCGACTCTCGGGGCTGCTCTGGTGCAGTTAGGACGCCGACAGCCAGGAGAGCGGATGGATGGCATTGCTAATTTTCCCCAGAGCAGCTGGGAGGAAAGCAGGCATGCGTATGTACGTACGTGTTTACGCACAAATGTGTGTGTGTGCGCGTGCAACTGGTGTGTGTTGACAAGTGTGTGTGATGTGTTTCTGTGTGTGGTGCCATCTGTGTAAACAGCATGTGTCTGTGTGTGTGATGTGTGTCCAGGAAGGACTAGGAGGGTGTGTGTGTGTTTGAGGTTGCGGGGGCGGTGCGCAGGGCTGGAGCGGGGAGATCGACAGGGCATGGAAGGAGGTGCAGGCCCCCCACTTCTCTGATGAGCGGAGGATCTGTCAGAATCGATGGGTCTCAATTCTGTAATTTCTACACAGAGAACTTACATTTACGCACACGGGAATCCTGCTGGCTTTGGGAAGCTCGCCCAAGGTCCTGTGGCCCAAGGTCATGGGTTGGAGGCAGGAGAACCGGAATGGGGTTAAACTTCAGGCTCACTCCCAGCCCCTTCTGTCTGGGCTCAGTGCCCAAGAAGGCGGATACAGATCGTCTCTCTCTCTCTCTGCCCCCTGACACCACGGAAGGGCAAAGACCCCGTCACCCGGGTTCAGGCTTCTGGGCTCTGTCCCTCCCTTTCCTGGCACCAAGGCTATGACCTCAGCTGCCCCCAAACCTCCCTCTGGGCAGGACCACCGCCTTTGGAAGGTCTAGCCCACGTTGGCACCCGATACGCTCAAGACAGACCACGATGAAGGCAGAGTTCTCTCTCTGGCCTGGTCAGGGCCTGCCCTGACCACCACGGGCACTCCCCAGAGCCGTCCAGACAAAGCTCTGCACAGCCAGGACAGAAAGAGCTGGGGCCAGCCCCTTTACTCCTCCCCGCTGAGCACCAGACTCCCTGGGACAGGTGCCCTTGAGGGGCCCAACGCCAGTCCCTCCACGGTCACTGGTCACGTGGTCAGTGGAACAAGCATGGGGTTACTGAGGCCTGAGCCTGAGATCGGGCCCTGCTGCACGCTAAGCAGTTGTGAGAGCTCATGTGAACTGTCAAAGCCCTCCAAGCCTCAGTTTCCCCACCTATAAAGTGACGGTCCCCATACAACCCCTCACTGGGCTGTTTGCTGCTTCCCCTGAGGTGCAGGATAGGAAACACTCCAGCAACCTTCGACACGTAGTCAGAGCTCAGGAAGGGGTCTCCTGTCCCTACTCCAGCTCCATGGGACCCAGCACTCCACACCCCTCTCCCTGGGACCAAGTCCCTGCTTGCTCTGGGGCAGTCCCGCCAGCCTCTCCCCTGCTCCCACCCGCTATGGCCACGCAGAAGGAGCAGCCCCAGAGCCCTGGGTGAAGGTGATGAAGACATCCCCAGGCAGGACTGGGGTCCGCAGGACCGGGTCTTCCGCCGCCCCTCTCAGGGGAAGCGGGGAGCAGGACCCCTGACACACGCGGCCGGTCATGGAGAGTTTAAATACTGCACAACTTTCGCCTTCTCAGGAGGGATCCAGTGTTACCCAGCAGCCACCAGGGACGTCTCCCCACAGTACAGCTGTGAATTAAACATGTAGCCTAATGAGTTGATTTTATTAGTTTGCAAACGCATTGAAGAGTCGTTATCAAAATAAACATCCATGTCTTTCACCCCGGCTGCAGGCTCTCCAAGCAGGGAAGATAAACCAAGTATCCACCAGCAGCAGCACGCGGCGGGGAGCTGGCCCAGGCAGGACCCCCGCCCCCACCCCCTAGCACGGGGGGGTCAAGGCCCGCTCTCCAACCGGACTCCAGAGCCGGGGGTGCAGAGATGTCAGGAACTAACAGAAGCAGTGGACATGGGACGCTTACTACGGATCAGCCTCCGCTCCGTGTTCTCTGATCTCCCACTAACCCTAGGGGGTAGGAAATATTTTTCTAGGCGAAAACCATTTTATAGACGAAAACACTGAGGCACAGAGGGGCCTTTCTTAGACTAGTTTCCCCCTCAGAAGATCTCCATAATCCCATGGCTGGGCAGGGGGTTAGGAAGAGGCACAGGCTGACTTTTGGAGGAACCCACCCTCCCAGCCTGTCTCCCTGGAGACGCCAGTGAGTCTCCAGCTCACCGCCCCCTGCCCCTGGCCCCAGGGCCCTGGAGAGGGAAGGTTCGAGGCTGGAGGAATTAGCCACGAAGCCAGCAGGACAGGGACCGTATTGTCATGCTCTGCAGTCCGTGCTCTCTTTGGAAAGGATGTTCTAATCCTATTTCATCCGCTTTCCACGGCTGTCAGCTGTTTGCAAGCATTTGGGAGGCAGGTTTGTGAAATCGGAGCCATTGTGGGGGCCCCACCCCCACCCGTCGGCCCCTCCCCCACTGGCATGTGCTCCTCCATCCATCACGCTGTCCTGGACCCTTTTGTTGGCCAGCCAACCCCCATCCAATGGCATCTCGGGGCCTCAGCCCCCTGCCAGCTGCCCCACCTTTCCTTCTATTTTTGGGACCACAGCAGGACAGGGATGGGATGCATCAACCAAGCCCCGCTGAGAGGAGGAGAAGGAGGAGAAGGAAGAGGGGGGCCCTAGAGGTGGGGGTGGGGAAAATCTCCCATGCCCCAGGAAGGAATTACCTAAGTTGCAGCCACCTTCGGAAAGTGAGGGCAGAGCGGAGGGATCTCTTAAAAGCAAAGAGATGTGTATTTAACGTCATTTACGCTCCCTAGTGCAGCCCGGAGACCCAGCTATTAAAACCAAACCGAAGATAAACCACCGACCCCAGCCCCTTGGCACAGAAGAGGCCAGAGAAAGAGAAGAGAAAGGCCAGAGCTCCCAGAAAGGCCTCCAGGCCGGCCTCTGCCCTTCCCCACTATTCCCTCCCTCCCCTCCACCCTGCGCTTGAAAAATTCAACTGCTTGTAGTTTCCCAGGCCCAGGAGCCATGGCCACCCCAGCCTCTAGGCCTTTGCTCAGTCCAGCAGACCTGGCTGCCTTCCCCCATTGGTCTGGTTCCCACCCTACCTCATAACCCAGCACAGGTCTCATGCCTCTGGAGAGCTTTCCGAGCCGACGATGGGCCACAGGGTCCTGAAGGCCGTTCTGATGCATCTCTCTGAATTAAACATCCTATGGGATTTAACTGGGCGTACCTGGTCCCCCCAGACTAGACTACGAATTGAGATCAGGCGAGCTCAGGGCCCACAAGACCTACTGTAGCATCTTGGAAACAGGGTTCACAGAAACTGGACGTCGGATGTTCAAATCTTGCCTGACACGGGATGAGCGCTTGATTAGGTACTGGCTACCTCTCTCATCACTATGATTCTTGGTCTCATAATGATTTCTCCAGCTCCTGGAACCGTGCTGGGCACACACTGAGAACATACTTGATACACACTAAACTGTTGACCTAGTGGCGTGGGATTCTATTCAAAATCTTAGGAAGATAAAGCAAGAAGAAAGCCTTAAAAATCACTGATGTCACACAGTCTGTTGTAAAGGACAAATGTGGGGCTGCAGAAGGAAAGTCACTTGTCCGAGGCCCGAGTTGGTCTCTGGCAGAGCAGAGCCGAGGCCCAGAGCCTCACGTCCCACCAGGCCCGCTGCCTGGATGCCCTCCTCACCATAAGCCAGAGTCCATGCAGACCAGATGCTCCTGCGGGGCAAAATCTTTCCAGGTGTCTTTGCAGAACTCAGCCCTCCACAGAACACTCAGAGCATGTTAGGGGACGAGGCAGATCCCCTGCGTCTGTGCCCTCACTGAGAGAAGAGGGAAAACACACGCTCTCGCCAGCCTCTGTTTCCTTCTCCGTGCCAGTCTGTCTACCACTCATGACCCCAGGACCTCATCACTGGCTGTGGGGGTGGGTCTGGAATAAAGCTCCCAGCACAGCAGCTCTGTGACACCAGGACGGGAGAAGACAGGGTAGTGGGCAAGGTGCCCAGGCTGCCCTTCAGAAGCCCCGTTTCTAAGCCACCGTCATGTGAAATCAGCAACACGCACACACACGTGCACACCCACGCAATGTACACCCACGGCCCCCACGCACCTACACATGGACACACACGGACACACACACTTCTTCCCTCTGCGTCCCAGCAGGCTGGACCACACGGAGCAGGCACGCTGTCCAGTCCATGGAAACGGCCTTGACTCTCTCCCGGAATGCTACGAAGGGACCAGAAAGGCAAGCCACTCGGATGTGCCCTTGCAAAGCACACCCAGGACACCATAAAGCCTGCGCTCTGCCGCCCCAGGCTTCCCGGCGCTGCTTCCCTGCCTCATGAGGCCCCTTCCCTCCTGGGTCAGGCAGCCTCCCCGGACCCTGGCTGTGTGTGCCCACGCCAGCTCTGGAAGGAGAACGAGCCGGAAAGACACTGGCCAGCATGACTTCATTTCATGACCACCCGCCTCCTGGGGCCTTGGCCTGTAATTTTCAGCCCCGAGCACGCACTCAGCCTGGTTTGGTTTGGTTTCGTTCCCCAGGCTGAGTTACCACGTGGCAGGAGATCCTTTTTCTGAGAGTAAAGGAGTCTCAGTCGTGGGTGTTTGGTGCTGGAAAAAATTAACCTTCCAAGATGGTATAAGAAGGAAGAGAAGAAGCTAACTAGCCTGAAAGGACAGCTCCTTTGGGCAGAAAAACAGGAGTCACAAGGATACGCAGCCCCTTTTCTTCTTCAACCCAGTTCTTAAAAAAGGTGCTCAGCCAGGGCCACGGGCAAGGCAGTGTCCTTCCAGGTCTCGGAGGGGACAGGATGGGACGCCCCAGGAAGGGCTCAGATTCCAACGCTCAGGACAGCGGGGGGAGGGGTGCCTTCTCAAGTGGGGACAGCTGAGAAAGGAGGGGGCGGGCAGGGCAGGCAGAGTGGAGAGAAGGGGGTTTGCACAGTGACGGAAGGCGGCACGGATGCCTGGAGCCTGAGCAGCCTCGCGGGCGGGGGTGGGCAAGACAGCTGGCCTTGCACCCAGAGGTGGCGGCCCCAGAGGGCTGCAGAGGGCACGGAGAGGGCTCAGGAGTGAATCTCAAGGACCACGAGTGACCTGGTTGCCTTATTGATACTCGCCCTGGGAGCTGCTGGAGGGGCTTTTCTCTGGGGAGTTTTCAGGGGACCAGGATCATTTGAACTCAGTCTTGCTCTAAGGCAAGTGGTTGAAACCCTGGGGTCCCTTCGGGCTCCTGGCTCTGGTTTCAAAGTCCAGGCCAAATGGGGAGGAAGGTCCCAGGTAATTCCACCTGGAGACCTTGTCCACCCAGCTGCAGAGGGCCCCCCCATCCAACTAGGCTGGTCTCCAGGGGACCTGGAGCTTGGGGTTGGGGGCTGTCTCTGCTATTTGCGTTGTCCTCCTGAACAATTTACCGTCCCTGGCAACGAACTCCTCCTCCTGGTGGATTAACCAGCTCTTCTGAAATCATAAATAATTAGTGAGCCCGTCCTCTATGCCACTTAACAGTTTGTGTTTTCAAAGCACTTTGTGCCCATTAACTAAAGAATTCTTGATGCGTCTCCAGGAGAAAAGGAGAGGGAGACTGAAAAGACCTCTGGAAGTCATCTCCTCCATCCCCCTGCCTCTGGGCAGGACTGTAGGAAAGAAAGAAAGAAAAGCTAACGAACAGCCCTGTTTGGAGAAACCACCAAGACCAAAATGGCCGGGACAAAACAGAACAAAGAGAAACAAGTCCTAACCGGGGCAGGCTGCTCTCTGGTGAGTCTATCCGCTAGACGGAGCCCGGCGCGCCAAGAAGCCACAGAGCCCCGTGGAATGTGGTGGGTCAAGGAACAAAGCTTCCTAAGGGACAGAGCGGTGGTTAGTTTAATCCAAGGCAAACCAGGGAGTCCTTGATCCAATAAGCAGGTTTCCTCACCTGCAGTAGCGAAAATGGTAATTTGCAAGGGAGACCTATTCATTAGTCTGCAAATGACGCAGTTCAGATACCTAGGTATGCCCCCTCTTAATTAGCCCCCTACCTCTGCCTGGCCACATTTAAAGGTTTGTTTCTGGCTGGGGCCAGAAATGGATATTCATGCCAGCTTCCCTCTCCCTGTGGAAAAGAGAGAGGTCGATGTGTCTGTTGGTTCAATTACGGTTGCCAAAATAAGATCCTCCTGGGGGGCAGCAGTAGGCCAACCCGGGGGCGCAGCAGAGCTAGCAGGAATCATGGAAGCATCGCTCCTTTGCCCTTGCTAGAGTCACAGACACTTAATGGGACAGCAAGGGGCTCCTGAAATACACTGTGCGCAGCACAGAGCTGAGAAAGGAAAGGAACAAGGAGGAGGCTTCACTGCTGTCCTCTGAACACACAGGGCATTTCTCCCTAAAACCTACAACCCACTTCATGCCCAGGAACGGGGCAGCAGGTGTGTGAGTGAGTCAGGAAAGCAGCCTTCCCCTCTTGCCTCTACACTCATGTTCCGGGGGACACGGACCAAGCAAAAAATCTTCTCCTGGGCAGGTACCCTGCATTCTTCGTCACTTCTGCCATTGTCACTAAAAGCCGAGGAAAGCAATGGTAAGAAAAAGGGACAGGTGAGAGTAGATCCTGCTTCTGGTATCAGCCAAACAGACTGTGGCCAGAGCATCCATCCCACAGCTGACAATGACAATGTCTGGAATGCGTCCATAAAACCCAGCTACCTGAAGGCCCTGGAGAGTGAATCAGAGTGGGCAGATTCTGGAGAGAACGTAAGACACGGAAGCAGCACATGGCTCACTGAGTTTCCTGGGTTTTTTATGGCTTTTAACTTGAGGGCAGGCTGAAGTCGGCACCTCACAGAGAGCTCAAGCCCCCACAGAATAAAGCTACAGTCATCAAAACAGTAAGGACAGATGCGGAGACCGATGGAACTCAAGTGGTAAGAATTAAATCTGTACGTCTACGGCCCAGTGACAAGACTGCCAAGAACACTCAATGGGGAGAAACGTCTCTTCGACAAATGGTGTCAAGGCAACTAGATATTCACAAGCAAAAGAATGAAGTTGAACTCCTACACCACACCGTATACCAAAACTGACATAAAATTTAAATATAAGAGCCTAAAATATAAGACCTAAATATAAGAGCCAAACCATAAACTCTTAGAAAAATCACAGAGTTAAATCTTCATAATCTCGGATTTCGCAGTAGATTCTTAGATGTGATACTGGAAGGAAAAATAGGTTGAACTTCATTAAAATCAAAACTGTTTGTGCATCAAAAGGCAATCTAATAGAATGGGAGAAAATATCTGCAAATCATTTATCTGACAAGGGTCCAGTATGCAGAATATATAAAGAACACTTATAACTCAACAATAGGATTTAAAAATGCACAATGGAGGTTGCCTTGGGAGCTCAGTCAATTATGCGTCTGACCCTTGTTTTTGGCTCAGGTCATAGTCTCAGGGTTGTGAGATTGAGCTCCATGCAGGGGGTGCTCAGTGAGAAACCTGCTTAAGATTCTCTTTCTCTCCCTCTGATCCTCCCACCACTCATGTATGTTCTCTCTCCCACTCTCTCTCTAAAAATCAATAAAATATTTTAAAAAATGCACACAGAACTTGAACAGAAATTTTTCCAGAAAAGATACACAAATGACCAACAAGCATGAACAAGGATGGTCAATGTTGTTACTCGTCCGGGAAATGCAAGTTAAAACTACAGTGAGGTACCACTTCATTAAGAGAGCTGTAATTAAATTAATTAAACAAACGAAACAAATAATCAAACAGAATATAATTTTCAGTAAGGATGTGAAGAAATTGGACCCCCTGTACCTTGTGGTGAGAATGGAAAATGGAAAACAATTTATCAGTTTCTTAAAAAGCTAAACGTAGAGGGGTGCCTGGATGGTTCAGTGGGTTAAAGCCTTTCCCTTGGCTCAGGTCATGATCCCAGGGTTGTGGGATCGAGCCCCGCATCGGGCTCTCTACTCCACGGGGAGCCTGCTTCCCCCTTTCTCTCTGCCTGCCTTTCTGCCTACTTGTGATCTCTGTCTGTCAAATACATAAAATCTTAAAAAAAAGAAAAAAGTTAAACGTAGAATTACGGTAGGACCTGGCAATTCCACTCCACTGAAAGAACTGAGAACAGATATGCAAACAAACACATGTACACACAGGCGCACAGCAGCACTGTTCACAAGAGCTAAAAGGTGAAAACAGCCCACACGTCCATTAATGAGTGGATAAACAGATGTGTATACATACAGTAGAACATTATTCCGACATAGAAAGGAACGGAATACAAGTACATACTACAATATGAATGAACCTAGAAAAACATTATGCCCAGTGAAAGAAGCCACACACAAAAGATCCATAGCATATGACTCCATTTATATGAAAAACCCAGAATAGGGAGACCTCTAGATACAGATTGCTGATGGTTGCCAGGGGCCGGAGGGAGGAGCATCTGGGAAGAACTACTCAGTGGGTACAGGCTTTCCTTTTGTGATGATGACAATCTTTTGAAACTCAGAGGTGGGAGTCGCACCACACAATGAAGGGACCAGAAATGCCCCTAAATTATTCACTTTAAAATGGTTAATTTTATATCACGTGAACTCTAACAGAAAACTCAGTCTTTCTGGTCTGAAGAATAGACACTAAGGGCAACCACAGCCAGTGGAAAGTGAGGGGTGAATCCTGGAAAGGAGAGAGCCGAAGGAAGAACACCAAATTCCATGTAGAGGCTCTGCTCGAATCTCTGACCCATTAACCATGCACGCCCAGGGCAGAATGCAAGTAAACCAGCTGAGGACAGAAGAACTGAATGGTTATTTAAGCTACTGCCCTGGTTGGGGTGTTGGGGAGAAGATGGAGTCAGTTTGCTGTTTCATTCTCAACAAAGCAAAAATAAAATCAACACTCTTTGAAGAAATATAACAGAATCCAGGTACTCCATAACTTAAAATTCACAATTCCCAGGATACATTCCAAAATTACCGTACAAAGAGCCAGGAAAATATGACCTATGCTCAAGATAATCAACAGAGACTGGACCCTGAAATGACTGGATGTTGCAATTAGCCAGCATTGGTTGTAAAGTAGCTACTAGAACAATTCTCACTGAGACCCACAACAATACACTCTTAGCTCTTTAGAGAGCTAGAAAACAATACAGTATTTTTTAGAATATATAAATTCATACAGAAACCTTGAAACCAAAAAATAAAATATATGATGGGTGCTTGGGTGGTTCAGTTGGCTAAGTGATTCCCTCTGGCTCAGGTCATGATCCCAGGGTCTTGGGGTCAAGCCCCACAATGGGCTCCCTGCTCAGTGGGGAGTCTGCCTCTCCCTCTCCATCTGCCCTTCCTCCCTGCTAGTGCTTTCTCTCTCAAATAAATAAAATCTTAAAAAAAAAAGATTTTATTTATTTGACACAGAGAGAAAGAGATCATAGCAAGCAGAGAGGCAGGCAGAGGGAGAGGGGGAAGCAGGCTCCCTGCTGAGCAGAGAGTCCGATGTGGGGTTTGATCCAGGGACCCTGGGATCATGACCTGAGCTGAAGGCAGAGGCTTATTAACCCACTGAGCCACCCAGGCGCCTTTCAAATAAATAAAATCTATCTATCTATATATATATATGTATATATATGCAAAAATTTTAAATGGATGGGCTTGGAAGTGGAATGGAGACAACAGAAGAAAAAGGGCTTGAAAACAGACCTAGAGAAATTATTCAATCTGAAGAACAGAAAGAGAAAATAATGGAAAAAAGTGAACAGAACCTCAAGGTGGGGCAAAATCAACACATCTCACATAGGTGTTACTCACGTCCCAGAAGGAGAGAAAAGGGAGAATGGGGCTGAATGAAAACAGTTGAAGAAAGAGTGGCAGACGTTTCCCCAGTTTTGGTGAAAGACATAAATGTACTGGAGGGTCAGCGAACCCCAAGCGGGATGAATACAAAGCAAATAAAACCATGCTTAGACGCAGCATCGTGAAACTTCTAAAAATCAGAGATAAAGATAAAGGGGACATAGGATTTCATGTCCCCTTCTCGGCGATGCCTGTTTGCGCGTCCCAGAAACGGAACAAGGAGAAGGGCTCAGCACAGCCCTGCAGGATCGAGCCACCTGGCCTCTGCAGTCAGCCTCCCGCTGCCCTCATCCTATAGTGTGCCGGCGATGCTGTGCTCCAAATTTCCGAACTTCAGAAAGCTATTCCCAGTTTCATTTCTGCTCAGCCACGGCCAGTGAACGCTTTTCTCTCCGCTGAACAGAGAGGTCAACTAGAGGGGGGAAAAAAAGCCTTTCATCACGGGGATACCCAGAAGTCAGCAATGCACTGGAAAGGGGCCCCAGGACCCTCCCTCATGCCCCCACTGTCTCCATGTGCATAGTGAGGCTGACTCCCCCAGCCAGATGCAGAGGTCTCTGCTCCTTCCGTGGTTCCCTCTTGACGTACAGCTCGACCCTTTGGATTATAGAAACCGGGGCTGTGTCTATGGCTAGGACAGGGCCTCTTAGCTCAGGGAGGAAAGTAATAGTTCTTGCTCTTTCTCCTTCTCCTTCCCGCTGGTGGGGGAAGTGACTTGTAAAGGACCCCTGGACAAAGCAGGGAGAGGTGATCCTTTCTTCCTGTGCCTCACTCTCTCCTCCCATGGGACAAGGGCCCCAGAAGGACCAGCTTCTTCATGGGGTCTCTTAGATCTAAAATGGCCCAAGAGCATAGGCACCCCTCTGGCAGGGAGGGTGCTGGCTCTGGCCTTCAGTGTTTGCGACCCTGAACTCTGAAGTCCTAAACTTGAAATTCAAGGGCCTTGATCATGGATGTGCTTCTCCCCTGTCATTCCCGAGAGAGGGAGCAGGGACCCAACCCTCCACCTCCCCTCCCCTGCTGTGCTCGCCCAATGTTCCCACCTCTAGGCCTTTGCCCTGGCAGTGCCCTGGGCCTGGAACTCTCCTTCCCAGCCTGCCGCTCCACTTCCCAATTAGCAGGCATCTTTACGCTCCCAGTTCAAATGCTCCATCTTCCGCTAAATCCTTCCTGCCTCCCTCAGGGGGAAGGCATCTCTTCCCCACTTGATTATTGCTTCCTATTTCATTTTGATTTACTTAACAAACACGTGCTGGCAACTATATGCCAGCAGCTCTTCCAAGAGCCTGACAAAAAATCATCTGTGTAATCTTCCCAATAACGTCGAGAAGCAAGTACTGGCACCCCCTATCAACAGAGAGGGGAAACTGAGGCTCAGAGAGGCTAGATGGCTTGCCTATAGCCAAGGAGGCCTACCTCTTGTCTGCAACCTGAGTTCTCCACGGTTGTCTCTCGGCTAAACTGCTGGAGGCCCCATTAATTCACTGAGTGCAGGAACAGGGAACCCCAGCCCACTGTGCTTGGGCCCAAAGCAGGACAAGGCAGGAAGGAGGGAGGAGGCCCCGCCGCCCCCCTGGAGAGCCAGCAAGCTGCAGTGGGAGGAGGGATGGAGGAAGTAAGAGCACACCCTCACCCAGTTCAGTTCCCTCCCTGCTATGGCTTTGCAAGGTCAACTCTACCGCACCCCACCTCCTCCCAGACCCCGACGTTCTCAGCTCCCACTCGCCTGTGGGTGAGGCGCTCTGTGCTCTTCCATGAAGTTCCAGGAATCCATGCGATGTGGGGAGAGCCCTCAAGTAAGTGATGAGCTCCCCAAGGGGAGCTTGTCTCCTGGAGAACTCTGTTTCCTTTATTTAAGGGGGTGAGTCCATGTTCTCCTTCCCATACAGACGGACCATTAACAAAGTAGGGCCTCTGGGTTGCTACTGCAGGAGGAGGGCTGGGTGGGGAGCCCAGGCCCCAGATCCTTCCCCGGCCCGTCTGCCACTGGGGGGCTGGGAGGGCATCAGCCCCGAGTGTGGACAACGGAGACTGGCTACAGGCAATGCGATGCCTCCGCACAGGTGCCACGCAAGCGATGGGATCCACAGCCCGTATTTGGGGAGGGCCTGTGTCCTCTGAAGTCGACCTGAGACAGCATTGGCAGCAAAGGAGCGCCAGTGCATCCCAATCGTCAATGTGCAGACACGTTCCCAGGGGATCCTGATTCATCATCTCTGGGGCAGGGCCCGAGATTCTGCATTCCTAACCAACACCAAGTGGTAGAAGGTCCCCTCGAAGACAGGGTGCATCCCAAAGCCCAGAATGAATGTGGCTTTACCTTGGGGAAAGCACGATCCCAACAGCGGTAGTGGCACTAATGTTAATGGTTAACAGTCACCGGTGTTTACTGAGCACCTACTGCGTGCCAGGTGACCCGGGCCCCTGCCGACCGAGGATGGAGCAGACATCTAGTGTCGCAGAAGGACCTTCCTGATCTCCCTCAAAGAGTTGACAGCGAAGGAGGAACGTGGACCTGGGGGACTGACATCTTCTGGGCGATGCCTATGGCTGTCCCCATTTTACAGATGGGGAACTGAGGCTGGGAGGGCTTTTGAAGGGCAGCAAGGCCAGGATTCCAGCCAATGTGTGCTCCGGCTTTGAAAACTGTGGCCTTTTGTACACGGCTTCTCTGGGATCAGGAGGCAGAGGAAGCAAGAACAGTGCGTACCAGGCAGGACCAGACAAGCAGGCCTCCGACACCGCGGAAGGGCTGAGATCCAGAGCCGTGCCCTCCGTTCTCCTGCCTGCCCTGCCTGCCCGCGATGATGATGGAGACAATCTCCCAGAGAGAGCTGGCCGACTTCACAGAGGAGCTTCTGTGCCTGCTCACCATTCCGCCTCGCCCTGTCTTACCCCCAGGGCCTGAGACAAGGGAGCCCTGGCTTCTTTGGCCTAAGGAGAGGGAGTGAGGGCCCAGGGAAGACAGCAGGAGGGAAACAGGATCCCAGGTGGCCGGACTGTGCTGTTACAGACCGGGAAACTGAGGCCCAGCGAAGGAGGGGAATCCTTTAAGGGTCTGACCAGTGGGCAGGGCCAGCCTCCTGGGTGAGTGACCCATGCTTAGAGGGTCATAACTCTACCACCACCCTGCCCCCAGCCCCTGATGAGACGCTCTGCTGTCACCATCTTGGAATTTTTAGAGTGTTAACAAGTGACCCCCGTTTTCATTTTGCACCGGGCCCCACAAATTACGTCACCCGTCCCACCAGTGGGTTAGAGACTGTGCCCGGGCTGTGCTCTGTTTCCGAGCTGCTCTCTGGTGCGGTAATGGGGCAGCGTGACAGAGCTGAGTGTGGCAGGGCAGGCCAGAGCCCAAGGGCTTAGGGCACGCACAGAAGTTTCCGGAGAGGCAGGACTTGTGAGGGCCAAGAGAGTAACAGCCCAGAATGGTGCCTGAGGGGGGCCGAGCTTAGCTTCCGTGTCGCCTCTGTCTGCGGTGACAGACGAACGGGTTGGCCGGGGCTGGGGACGGGAGGAGACAGGCCAGCTGTCCTTAGGCCCTTGGCCTCTCCAAGGAAACCACCGCCAACAGGGCCCAAAGCCTGAGGGCTGGGCGGATGCGGGGAGCTCGGCTGTGCCAGCCTGTCCCGGGGTCTCCGTGTAATTAGACGCAAACCCTCAGCTCAGCTTTCAGGGTCAGCCAAAGAAGAGAAGAGCCAAGCAGGGTTGATTCAGAAGCTCTGGCCTGGCCCGGAAGTCCCGGCTCAGAGGGGGAGGCCTGGTGAGGAACCAAGGCCAGACATTCACGCCTCCAGGGCCACTGTCCCCCAGGAGACAGGTGCTGGCTTCAGGCAGCACCGAAGAAGGAATGTGGAGGCTGGGACAACAGGCAGGGAGGTTTCCTTGGGCCCAGAACATTCCAGGAAGACAGGGATGGGGGCGGGCACAGGGCTGGGGGACGCCAGGGGAACACCCAGGGGTCTGAGCCTGGGCCCCAGGGGCTGCTCTGTGATGGTCCCGGGACTGGGGACAGACGGGCAGCATTCAGGGTGGCCCCGGAACCCCTTAGCCTTTCTCTGTCTTGCTCCCCCTGGGCCCAACAGAAGAGAGTCAGCGCTGGCCAGAGGCCGGGGACCTCCAGGGAACGTCTGTGGCACTGGACACAGTCTGAATCCCCTCCCCCAGCCCGTTCCGTGGCCAACGGGATGGTCGAAGCCAAACTTGTGGGGGTTAAACTAATGTGTTCACGATCACAGTTCCCTCGGCACAGGGCCTGGCGAGGGCTGAGCGCTCTGTAAACGGCGCGATGGGCCATTCTCTGGGCTCCGAGTGCATTTTTACATCTCAAGGGTCAGGACGCATCTTATTACAGATTAAATGGCAGTATTTTTTCCCATCTTAATAGCACATAAAATAATGATGTGTCTCGTAATTGATGTCTGCGGGTCAATCAAACACGGGACAACGGCGACAAGGAGTGCCCCCACGGGAAGGACGGCATCTCTTCCAGCCACACCTCCCTCCCCGCGAGCGGTGATCTGGGCTGCTCTGGAGTGCCTTGTTCCATGGGGCAAGCCCCTGGGGCGCCCAGGGAGGCTGCTGGGGGTGGGTGGGTGGGTGGGGTGGGTGGTGAACACAGTCATGGGCAGAGCTGTGACAGGCGGGGCACAGTCTTTGGCACCTGGGCCAGGAGCGCGGTGGTGGCCCGGGTGGGGGAGACAGGGATCGTGTGGGCCCCCCTATGACTCCCACAGTGAGGTCCGCTCCCACGTACTATCTCAGGAGTGCCCCCCAACAGCCCCGTGAGTGTGAGGGAGTTTTGTTTGTATTAAGTCCACACTGAACAGAAGAGGAAAACGAGGCTCAGGAAAGTTACGTAATTTAGCCAAATTTATTTAGCCTAGAAATGAGGGGGCCTGAGCTAGGCCAAACTAGGGGCCCACCGTGGAAAAGAGGCCAGGCTGTTCTGTTCACCCGCAGTTAGAGGAAAAGTAGGAGAAAGAGAGAAGGCTCTCGGGCCGGACCTCAGCCTCCTAACATGGTGCGGCGGTTGAGAATGAAGGCTCTGAGTCTAGGCCTGTTCCTGAGTCCACCGCTTATAAGCTATGCAACTCCAGGCAAGCTGCTGGAACTCTCTGGGCGTGTTTCCTAATCCACACGAAGGGGTAAGTCTACCTCCTCACAGGGCTATTGAGAGGACCAGATAATCCACGTAAAGCATTTAGAAGGACATCTGGCTCCAGAAAAAGGGTTGGTCTCTGGGAGCTCTTATTACACAAAAGCTAATTGTCCAGAGTTAGCTGCACCCCCCCACCCCCACCCCCAGCCCTCACTGCACTGATGACCTCCAGTGTCTGGGGCTAGAAGCTGGGGGAGCAGGGAGGAGCCCAGGTTGAGGGTCTTGGGGCTGGGCCTAGGAACTTGGTGAGCCAGTGACAGGAGGGCCCTGCAAGGAAAGGAGAGGGAGGGGCACAGCAGTGGCCCTCTGGGTTGCCTCCCTGAGGCCCAACCCTGCAAAGGGCTATTCAAACATCCACACTGGGGCATATAGAGGCAAGGGGAGCATGTGGCCCCTCTTCCAAATCCACAGCCCAGGGGCCGACTCTTGGCCCACCACTCTGCTCAAGTGAAAACCACCAATTCCAGCAGGATGGAGCCTGAGAAGGGGACTGAAATCCCAAGCTCCCAAGTTGTATGGTTTGGGATAACTCACCTGGCTCTCTTAGCCCCATATCCCCCTCCACAGAAAATGAGGAGCCCTTTATAATCTGACCATAGTGGTTCACAGAGTTCCCCTATGGCTGGAGCTCACCAACCCAGAGCTGAGGGGTATATGGAGGGAAGACCACACACGCCAAGTGCATGAACTCATTCCAGGCAGGAGATCATTCCCGATGTGGACAGGCAGGAGAATCACCGTGCTTCGGTCCGCTATTCCCCTGCTGGACCTTGCACAGCTTCTAAGAGATGGATGATGCCAAAGAGAGCATGTGTCCCTAAGTAGAAGCACCCTCAGGACTAGAGCCACATGTGAGGAGGTCACTAGAGAATGTGGCTGAGCACAGTCTGACCTTGGGGGTCAGCCACCGCTAAGGTGTGCACCTGCTACCTGGGAGCTGGCGTAGCCACAGAAAAGGATGAAAATGGAGGTTCCAGTCAGTGCACCAGGTCAAGAAGAACCCCCCACCACCACCACCACCAAAAAAGAAAGAGATCCAGGTTGGAAAAAAGTTACACTGTCTGCATTCAGAGAAAATCCAGTCATCTATGCAGAAAATCCAATGGCGTCTACAAAAAATGTCGCTAGAACTAATCCTTTAGTCGGACCAAGTCACAGAGTGTAAGATCAACACGGCCAAATCAACTGCCTTTCCCCAGCCTGGAGACAAACAACGGCGAGCTGAAATAAAAAAGAGCATTTATAATCGCATCGAAAACAGGAAATACTTAAGGATAAATCTGACAAACAATGTACAGAACCTGTACTCTGAAATCCATAAAACCCTGCTGAGAGACAGCAAAGAGCTACAGAACAGAGTGAAAAATCCCATGTACATGGGCCAGAGGACCCGACAAGGTCAAGGGAGCCAACGCTCTTCACGTTGTCTGTTTCATCAATGCGATCTCGATCAGAAATCCCAGCAGGCTTTTTGAGGGAAAAAATCTGATTCTAAAATGCATAAACTGACTCTAAAGACAGATAAGCTGGTTCAAAAATTCAGAGGGAACCATCAAGGATCTAGAATAACCAAAACGGTTCTGAACGGACACTACCGGGTTTTGAGACTTCTCCTAAAGCAACGGGAAACACGATAGTGTGCTGGCAGTAGAGAGATGAACAGAGAAACAAACCCCAATATGGTGTCCAGAGATAGATCTGCAGGTCAACGGGCGACTGGTTTTCAACAAAGGTGCAGAGATAACTCGGTGCTGAGTGGGAAGTTCTCAAAAAATGACACTCGAACAATTAGATACACATTTAGTTGGGGGAAAGATCTCCACCGGCCTCAGAAGGATTGCCAAGAGCACAAGGAAACTTTGGGTAATGACACATCTGTCCATTACCCTGATTTTGGTGGTGATTTTACAAATCATACGTGTGTCAAAAAGATCCAGTTATGTATTTTTTATGCATGTGTGGTTTCTGATGTCAAAACACAAAGCTCACGGGGTCCCCCAAGGAAGATGGGGGCTCCTCCCACCCTGTAAGACCTTGGCTTCAAGGTCACCTCCTCTGCGGCAACAGTCTCAGGTCGCCCCAACTGGGCCCCTGAGCTAGATGCACCTGCCCTTAGTACCTTCCACACTGCCCGATGTTAGCGGCCACAGGCTTGATGCCTGCCTTGACCGTGAACAGTATGAGAGCAGGGACCTGCCCTGACCTTTGATGGATCCCAGGCACTGTGCGCGGCACACAGTAGGTCCTTAGAAAATGCTTGACGAGCAAGCTGAGGGTCAAGGCTTCTGTTGCCCATAGACACACAGCTACGTTGGAGCGTCCAGTGAAAGCTGCTTCAGCCACTGGTAACTTCATGGTCTGCCCTTCCTCTCCCAGGAAGGAGGCCCCTGGGCTGGCCTTTTGTTGCTGTCTTCTAAGGAAGGATGCTGAGAGCAGCTTCTGGCAGTGAGGAAGGGAGAAAGGAAGGAGCGCCATGCAGGAGGCTGACCGCTGACCACAGTGCAGAGCAGAAGCCCACCATCACAGCACCCCGACTTCTCCTCCAACCTCTAGCCTAGACCTCCTCAAAGTGTGGCCCCTGGGCTCCCGGCACTACCCCAGACCCGCCCCATCAGAAGCTCCAGGAGCGTGTGGCTGTAGCCCCGGAATCTGCATTCTGGCAAGCCCTCCCAGAGGACTGAACGCAGGCTCCAGTGTGAGCCCCACAGCTCTGGACCACACTTTCACCTCCATCGCAAGGCAGGCTACTCCGAGTCCTAGGAAGGTGCTCCTGGGGCCCCAGCTGCAAGGGCACCCCTCATGCATTTGGCCTTCCCTCAACCCTCAGGTGCCCCAAGGCCCAGCCCTAAGCTGGGCCACCGCCTTCCCCTATCTGTCCGCATCTCAGAGGCAGTCTTTGCTTCAGCTCTGACACTGAACCCGGCTTCACAGGAGCTGGGGCTCCCCGAGCTCTTCCCCGGCGGAGTAGCTGGAGTTGGGGGCCTGCTCCCTGCCCCCTGAGGCTGGACATTCCAAGTTCCTGGACAGACAAGAAGTCCTGACATTCCAGGCGAGGCGTGCTGACAATGGACCCTGTGTTTCTCCCCACGCCTTCCTGCGGGCGCCCTCCACCCGGGCTCCACGGGAGGCTGAGCCATCAAAAGCACAGAGGTCCCCCCCGGCTGGCCCTGCTTGCCTCTGCCCCAGGCCCAGTATGAGGCCTGGGGTCCCTATCACACCCACCTCACTCCCTGGGGCCAAACAATGGTCCTTTGGCCTGGAAGTTTCCAGCACCTTCTAGGTTCCTCATCTGCCAAAGCCTTCTGAGAAAGGGGTTAAATGCCAACACTTCTCTTCTTCCCACTCATGCCCAGGCTTCTGTTTTCCTGGAGCGAGGGACAGCAAGCAGCAGACAGAGCTCTCCAGCCACCCGGAGCCGCAGCCCGAAGCCTCTCCCCTCGTCTCGCCCTGGCTGGTTTCTGTTCATTAGTGCAATCACGTCAATACTGACAGCCGCGTATTTATTACGGCCCCGACGACAACCATTTCTCACCCAGTGATGCACAGCTCTGTAATGAGGTTGGGGCAGAGCTAATGAGGAACTCCCCTCGGCCCTCCTTGGCAGCTCCAGGCCTCACGACGACCTGCCCCCCAACCCGCCCCCTGCCTCCATTCGCTCCGCCGGGGCCAGGGAGAAGGGGCTCCGAGTGGGAAGGTCAAGGGCCACTGGGCCGAGCCAGCCAGAGCCGTGTGAAGCCAAAAGCATACGGCCCGTGGGGAAGAGACTTCGAGGTTGACTGAGCAAGAAGGCCTGAGTGTCAGGCGCGGTCTCTGAGCGGCAACGTTTCCCCATACTATGTGTCGAGTGCCTGAGCCAGGGCCGTGGGGCATGTAAACGGCGATGGGGCCAGCAGGGCTGCCCAGTGGCGCCTGGGACTGCACGGATGCCTTCAGCTTCCAGAAGCCCAGGAGCCTCGAGAGAGATTTCAAGGGAGTGACTGAAACGGATGGGGAACATTTAGCCGGTGCCCAGCCCCTACAATGCTGCCGATGGGCTGGGTGGTTGGCGATGAAAAGGGGGACAGTCCAGGGAGAGGCCAGGGGACAGGCCTCCGGAAAACTCTGACCACTCAGGCAACAGGGTCGCCGAGGGAGGGGCTGACCGCCTTATACTCCCGCCCACACCCTGGAAGGCACGGCCACGGAGCTCTCCCGGCCGGTGGTTATGGGGGCCCAGGTTCAATTATGTTTGGGGCGTAATTGATTTAGGAAGTACATATGTCTCTAAAATGTTCTAGAAAAGTTTAAACACAAATGGTTGAAATATGGAAAGCACCTCGGGATCTAACAAATGATGTGATCCACAAGAACATCTCCTTCCAATTTTTCCAAAACCAAGTTTTGACCTAGATCCCCGGGGGTCCAGGAAGCCATGGGGCAGATATACCATCTCTTCCAGCAGCATCAATGGGCTTTAAAATACCCTTTGTGTGTTAAAAAAAAAAATAAATAAATAAAAATAAAAATTAAAAAAATAAAATAAAATACCCTTTGTGTGTTAAAATAGAATTCAGACAGACTATGCAGCGGGATGCAAATTTTCATATATTTAAAACGGAATATAAAGGGGGAAAAGGGCAGGAGCAGCATCAGGCTCACGGCCAGCTCCCCCGGGGCCCGTGTCCATGCTCCTCCGCCAGCAAAGTCCCTCATTCCACAGCTGGGAAACCCTGGGTTTATGGGCCCGAGTTTCCCGAGTGAGGACACGGAGGCCCAAAGGGACCCAGTGAGAATCCGTCTCGGCTTCCGAGTCCCGCACAGCCTCACCCCCGTCACCTTCCTCCTGACACTAGGATCACCTCCTGTGCCCTTCTTCAAAGGGTTAAGTTCATTAACTGGGAACCATAATTGATGTCTAATGCCTCTACCCTTGCTGATGAAGGTTATTATCTAAATTCAAGGAGTTTATAATTAAAGAAATCAGTCACACACACATGAAAAGAGAATTCAGAACCAACAAGGCCAAAGTAGCAAATGAGACCTCGGCATCCTGGGAGCTCAGAGGCATCTGGGAGGACGTGTTTTGGCGTCAAGACTTCGGGGAAGAGCAAGAGGTGCACAGCAGGGGAGAGAGGGGCAGGGTGCTGAGGGGTTCAGGGTGGTGAGGGCAGCTGAGCACAACGAGGGAGGGGGTTGGGGACGGGAGGCTGGGACTGCGTAGGGGGCTAGACCATGGGGGGGGGGCTCGGTGCTGACACCACAGCAGTGACAAAGCCACGGGGGCAAGGGCCTGTCTGGAAGGGCTGGCCTGACCAGTCTCAGCATTTAGACCCTACCACTAAGACCCTGTGGGAGGGAAAACGGGGTATCCAGGAGGGGTCTGCTTCTCTCACAGAGAGGAGAGGCCGCTGCAGGCTGCACCCTGTGCCCTCTACCCCTTGTGTCCCCTAAAGCTGGGGCCTGGCTTGCGGTCCCATCAAGTAGTGCAGTGAGCCAGTCCTGACCAGATCAAAGGCAGCAGCGCAGGAAGCAGCTGACCTGACCCGTACTCACTGCCATTTTCTGACATTATCGAGTGACCCTGGCAAAGTGAACGTTTCTGAACTTGAGTGCGAACAACATTAATAACGTGAATGCTTTCTGACCAAACCCCTCCGAAGATGGAGATGAAGACGCAACTCAGTTATCCGGGAAAGCTACACACAGAAATTTGAGGTTTTATGAAAGGATCCAATAAAAACATTCACCCTAAGGCCTGAACAGCTAAGAAGAGCTTCATATGTGGGCTCTCCGTGGTGTACTTGCATTTTAAGTTGGAGCCAGGAAACGTCTTAACCGAATAAACAAAACCCCAAAAGCATCCGTTCAGATGCCACCAGCAGGTCTGTGAGAGTTAAAGATGGCAGAGGCCTCTGGGGTCAGGGCACGTGACAAATCGCAGACCCAAAGCAGATTCTGCGTCCCCAAAGCCAAGATGGTGAGAATAACAACAATGACAAGCATTTCCTCAGAATTCACTATACACTGAATGCTGAGCGCTCAGCAGATCTTTCGAAACCCCATCACGACCCCACGAGGTAAGGCCTCCTGGTCTCTCCACTCTGCAGATGAAGCAAACAAGGCACAGACAGGCTATGGAACTAACTCACCCAAGGTCACCGGATTGTAAATGACCAGCAGGATTTACACCCAGGGAGTCACCCATGTTTCAGGCTCCTCAGGGCTGTCCGGCTGGGGCCCTCTGATGACCCATTCTGGATTGGCTCTCGTGGCCCAAAGTGGGCAGTCTGTAGTGGAACAACTGTAGCAGATCCATGACTGATTTCCATGCTGGGGGTGGCAGCCCCCACGTCCAGGGGTCCGGCCAGATCTCTGACCATTGCTCAGATTCTGGGCCACACAAGTGCCTCCCGCACCGGCATCTTTACAGGACCAGGTGTCCTGAGAGCAGGGCTGGGTTGGTGGGGTTCCAGGGTCCTGGGTCCCGGTTCCAACAGGCCCTTGAATATCACTCGTGCCTGCCCCAGAAGCTGAATTCCCTCAATGGGCCACACGATGGCAAGTAATATTTCCTCCCCTTAGGATTATCATATCATCAAAATTTCATCACTGCTCTGGGTCACTAATAGCTTCCTGCATGGCATCAAACTTTAATTGCCTCTTCCCCACCCCATTCAAGTTTAAAAGACTCTTCTGTGGCTTCATCACTGGCATCTCGTCTTGAATGCCCCAAGTGACCTTAAGGAGACTCACCAAACATCTCAAGGTTCCCCCGGGGAGGGGCGGGGAGGGGGCGGCAAGGGAAGGAAGAGAAGCTCAGAGAAAGACCGGGTTCCCATCCTGATTGCTTGTATTCTGTCAACTTGAGGCCCAGTGAGGACACGGCCACGGGGATCAGGAGGAGGAAGAGGAGGAGGAGTTCTGAGGGTTATTTTCAAGCTCCATCATGCCCCTGGGCCGACCTGGTCTTTGGACAGCCCAACAGAATAGGCGTCTCATCAGCAAATGGTCACTTCTTTCAAGGAAGGTATCGGGGAAGGGAGCCATGGAGGCGAGGGCAGCCGGAGCGAGTGGAAGATGACAGGCACTGGGGGTCACAGAGCCGTATGTTCTAATCCTGACTTCCTAGCTCTGGGAGCCTCAGTTTACCCGCATGTTGGAGTGGACGGAGGGCGGAAGCAGGGAACGATTACACTGCACCTAACACTGTCTGACACACAGAACTGCACACCAAATGCGAGGGTGCCTCCTCTCTGGTGACCCTAGGATGGGGAGAGAAGACCAGATCGTTCAAAACTGGGGAAAAAACAAGTGGAAAAAGAAGACGCAGGTGGATTACAAAGATCCCGGGGGCTGGCGGCTGGGGCAGGGCATCTGGAAACTCCATGCAACCGGAGATCCTATCTTGAGACCCTTTGGCAGGGTCAACACAGAGGCACAGTCTGTCACACTGGCTTGCTGAGTGCCTGCGACAAGCCAGGCTCCGGGCTTATCCCCTGCATCGCCTGCCTGGCTCCTCCCACGGCAGGACGGACAAGGAATTGGGGAATTCCTGGGAATGTTAGTGACTGAACCCAAAGTGGCCCAGGGCAGCACAAAGTGACAGAGCTTGCACCTGGGCCACCCCAATTCCAAGGCACCAATCGAGACACTGGATGCCACTCAGCAGCTCAAGGAAAAATCCCGGAAAGCAGGGAAGAGTGAGCCTAGAGCCGGGGCTCACTTGGGGATGCTTTAGGGACAGCCCTGTCTGGAGGAAAGTAACTGTGTGTGAAACGTACTTCCGGAGTGATCGCGGATCATCTCCGTGGTTAGGAAGACATGCTGGACATCACCAGTGTCCCCCCACCCCCCAGATACTGGTCCCTTTTCCCAGCACACGGAAGCCTGCGCTTGCCAGGCCCCCTGCCATGGGGTAGGGCCGTGTGACCAGCTCTGGCCAGTGGGCTGCAAGGGGAAGCGACGGAGGCCACAGCTTCTGATACTGGTGGAAGTCTTCCTCCCTCTCCTGTGTCTCAAGTGAGGCCTCCACGCGCGGGTGGCCTTGCTCCCCAAACCCCTACCTGTCCTCCCGATTTCAGAAAGGTTCAGTGCAGCTACTAGGGAATCAGTCACGACCCAAGGGTCATGTTAGCCCGAAGCAGGTGCCAGAAGCAGCTTCGCCTATAGGGGCCTGAGGCAGGGGAGTGAAGGTGAGCCTGAGCAGGTGGGCTCCGGGGTCAAGGACAAGGCGACCCGCCCTAAGTAAGTCTGGGCTGTAGTCGCTGCGGGACAGGGCTCCCGTCCTCGGGGTGCTTGACTCAGCACAAGGGCTCCATGACACGGGGCTTATGGGACGTACGAAGGAGCCCATTGGAGTGGGTAACTGGTCCGAGAGGAAGCTGGAGGGGCAGGGAGAGGCCGGAAGACAAAGGCCTCAATCCCTTCACTGTGTTCATTCACTAATTCTTCATTCCTTCTTTCCCATTCCTTGAGCTCCTTCTCCATATTAGGCGCTGCCCTAGCAACGGGGGGTACAGCGGTGAATAAAATAAAGGCCGTGCCCCCATGAGAGGGACCAACGGTAAACAGATAAACAAGTCAATACGTGTGTCCGGTGAGGCTGAGTGCCACGGAGAAGGTAAAGGGGGGAGGTGTTCGCGCTTGGAGACACCATGTTTTCACGGGCTTAGGGACAGATTAGGGACATGAGGGGAAAGTCCTCAAGGAAACAAGGACGGGGCCTTGCAGATACTGGGGAGGACCCAGCATGGCCACGGGGATGGCAGGACCTTCGGGAGCCAGGCGGGAGGTCAGAGAGCGACCGGGCAGTTCTGGGAACAGGGAAGTGGTCAGTGCAGTGGGCACAGCGGGTGAGATGTTGGAGGGGAGCAGGGAGCTGGGAGGCGGGGGTCAGGACACCCTCGCAGCCTTGTGGCCGGCACATCGTCAGCACATAGCAGTTACCGAGAACAGTTGAAAGCGATTAGGATTATCTCATTTAACATCCAAAAACTAAACCACCCTACACAGTAGAGAGAGTGATTTTTAACCACCTCCACATTCCACAGACGAGAAGAGTCTTGGCTCCAGGTCACTCAGTGGTGGAAGGAGGGCCTGGGAACTCCCTACCAGGTCCCTGTGGATACCTGCCGGAAAGTGGGCCCCCCCATAGGGCTCAGAGTGGGGCTTTCTGGACCAGACACCTGGCTGGGGAGTCTGATGAGACCAGCTGTGCAGGACCCTCCTCGCCCTCTCCCCCCTCTCCCCAGGACCCTGAACAGCCCTAGATGGCCCCTTGCTGGACACTGGCCCTGCCTTCTGCCCAGTGTATGGACAGCAGAGGGGGGCAGCCACGAGGAGGAACCCGGATGCCTCAGCAACCGGCTTGTTTTCTTTTCCATTACAGGCAGTGGGGCTGCTGCCGACAGTCGCTCCTGGCCCATTTGTTGCTATTGGCATCCCTAGGCCCCGAATTATGATGACTAATTCCCACCGTTTTAGACAGCATGAGGGCCCTCTGTGACAGTGTGCTCAAGGGGAGCCGGGGTGGAAATCCCCCAGGCAGCCCCGTAACACCCAACATCAACTCCAGCTCAGGCTCCCAACTCCCCGTGGGGCAGGGAGTCAGAAGGACTGGGGAGGAGGTGTCCCAGCCAGTCAGAGGACTTCCTCAACCACAGCCAAATCCCAGGATAATCGGCCACAGGGACACAAAAAACCAGGTTCTTTTGTAAGGTAGTGAGTCCTCCATCACCAGGGGTATACAAGCAGACACTAGAAGGCCACCTGTCCCAGGTTCATGGGCAGAGGACAACACCAGCTGGCTTCTTGTGTTTATTTCAAGTCCGATGCATGGATTCATTCGCATCCTCAGGACAAAGAACAAGTTCCTTCCCTTACTGTTTAACTTACAGCCCAACTGCATCCTGTGGTACAAAGTCAAATGCATACCAATATGCAGTTTAACACATCATTTTAAAGTCGGCCGTTCAGGCACTGTTTAAACAGAGAACTGCTGTAAAGGATTTGGCCTCTTTCCCAGCCGCCCTTCCCTGATGAAACAAGGTTCCTGGCCCCTACTTTGGCCTTCCAGTAGAGGACATAAGGGAGAGCGGTCGATAACCATTTGCCGAACAAATGCACGAGAGGGAGGGTTTCTGAGGCAGGTGTCCGGCTGCCAGCGTGATTCGGCCTCTGGGTAGGGGTCCTGAGTTTTCTCTTCCCACGCAGGGGCCGTCTCCTGCAGCCAGGAGAAACACCAAACGGTGTCACCCATCTGGCCACAGCCGGAATGTTCCAGACTCCCCAGCTGAAGCTAAGGGGCACACGGGGTGAGGAAGAGAGGGGTGCAGGGCAGAGAGCCCCAGAAGGGAGCAGCGATGCCCCCAGCCCCCTCTTGCGTGGGGCTTTGACGCATACCAGCTGTGCCCCAGGCAAGAACGACACTCGGCCTTGTGGTAATTAGCAAGAGGCCCTGATCAATAAGTTATTTTTTGCTGTCAGTAATTAATAATTACAGCTTAGCCACACCATGTAATTAAACTTTCATCCCGCTCCCTCGCGTGCTGTTTGGCTTTTATTGTGATTAGCTCCCAGCACTAAACTTTCTCCCTTTGGAGCCTTCAGGAGCCTCCAAGGCTGGGCTTTTCCACACTGCCTGTTCCACTCCACTCACACTCCCTTCTGTCCTGCCCCACCCCCAGGCACCGTTCTCTCGAAAGAACCTTCTGGACCAGCTGGCTGGGCTGCTACTGCCCTCCTTCCAGCCCCTGCGCCTCCTCGGGATGTCCACCAGCAATTAATTTTTGTGGCACCCGAAGAGTCTTTTGAGAAGTAGGCCAAAATGCAGCCATCCAGGCTCACCCAGACGTTTCCAGGCGGAGCACCTGGGAGGGGACCCCAACACCACCCGAGGGCCACGGCAGACAGAGCGACACAGCCTCGGAAGAAGTAGGAGGTAAAAGAAGCGTCCTGGGTGAGGAAAAGGCATGCAAGTCCTTTCTGGTGGGTGGCCAGAGCTGGTCCTCACGGTCCTTCGGCTTATAGTGTAAGAACAATCATCATCATGATAAAAACAATTACACTTTATGAAGCACCTTCTAAGTGCCAGGCACTTGCTACGTCTCCGCCAAAGACCGGCAATCCCCTTTCCTACAGCATCGCTGCGCTTAGCTCCGGAAGTGCGTGTGAATTTCCAGGGATATGGTTAAACGGTGGCTTTCCATATAGCAGGTGGCGTTGCCTGGGTCCAGGAGCTGAAAACACTGGCCAAAGACTAGCCCAAATCCAGCAGCAGCCAAGGTGAGGTCTGTTGTGGGGAGGAAGGCCACCTCGTCCCTCACTCTCCATGACTGGAGAATGTGGCTCACTCAGAAGGGACAAACAGTGCCAGTGGCTTCAACTATCCCAGAGGACCAAGGGCAAGGCTGCAAACTCAGAGGCCAAGGAGAAACTCCATCCTCTAACCCCAAAGCAGACAGGAAAGGACCCCCGAACCTCTGTGGCCTGTCCCTGCCCCCTCCCTCAACCCCCCCCCCACCCCCGTGCAATCAGCACGGCCCTCAAGTCCGGGTGAGACCAAGTTCCCACAATCCCCTGCATGGTCTTCCACCAGGAGACAAACCCAGGGTACCCATGGCCGCTGGAAAACACTCTCTCGGAGCCAGAGAACACAAACGGAGCAGCAGGGGATGGGGGCAGCCTCATTCAGAAAGGCAGCAAACAAGAGAAGCAGAGAGGGAGGAAATCAATCAGAGAGCTTCATCGATGATGACAGGGTGAGCCCCTCCAGCAGGAAGCAGAGACAGGAGGTGGCCGGACCTTAAATTCCACTGGACTGCTCAGTCTTGGCCTCAAGTGGATGGGACAGTATTGGCTGGGACATGACAGAGGCTTGATGACCCAGGAAGGACCTTCCCGTGCCCCCGGGACTCTTTAAGGGCCTGGGCCTGCACAGGCAAGAACTAGTGAGCCACCTGCCCCGGGAAATAATGCCACTGCCAGAGTCCGTAGAATAATTAAGCCAGATGCTTCCAGACAGGCTGACACCCCCAGAGCCTTCCCTGTCCCCTGGCTTCCAGCTAGTAGCCCCCGGGGCATCTCTGAGCAAATTTGTGAGATGCCACAGGGAAGGCTACACCCTCATCCTATTCTGTGGCTTCGAGGTCCTCTCAGGACCCTTAGAAGAAGGGCCAGGCCCCTAGCAAACCCACTGCAGCTGTGGATGGTCCCGGTTCCAAGAGAGACAAGGGCCCAGCACTCACCTGGTCCCTGACTCTGTCCCCAAATCAGCCAGCGGCCTTGGGTAAGTCATTTAATGCCTCTGGACCTCAGTTTACCTATCTGTTAAATGGTTTCTAGAGTAGGCCGACCTCTAAGGTCCACGTCTGCTGGAAGATTTTATGATGATCATAAAACTAATAACTTTTATTACCTTACATTTACAGGTAAGTGCTTTAACGGTAAATTACGTTGTAAAATCCTCCCCTCAACCCCGTGAGTGAGAGCTGATATTCTCATCTCTTTGATCTTGGCTCTCTGGACTGCCTGACGCTGGACGCAGTGGGGTCCTTTCGCCCCCGCCGCGGATCGGAGACCCCTGAGCTGGGGTGGGGCGGGTTGGAGACAGAGCCTCCACATTCCCGCGCCCCCGGTGGGTCCAGGCATGCTCCCGAGCCTGGAAGGGGGAGGCCAAGCCCCTCCAGTCCTGAAGCTTGGTCCAGGTTTCGTCTCCCTCCGCCCCCAGCAGGCGCCGCTCGGACACCGCTGGCACCACTGTCTGGATCTGCGAACCCCAAAGGCAAGGAAGCGCCGGTGCAGCCGCCCTCCCCCGCTGGGACCTGTCGGAGGACTGGGGTGGGGGGGGGATGTCTGGGCATCCGCCCTCTGGAGGGGCGCAGCGCGGCTCACGCCTCCCCTTCCCTCCTAATGCTCCCACCCCCCGCCCCAAAGCAGCCCTTCTCCACCGCGAGGCTGCTCCAGGCAGCTACAGGTCAGAGACAGGAGCGGCCGGTGGAGGGGGAGGCAAAGGCAGGATGCTGCGTGTGTCTGGGGGCGGGAGGGGAGACGCCTCAAACCCTCCCCGCGCACCACCCCGCGCTGGGTCCGCGGTTGCACGCGCGACACGGGCTCGAGGCCCCTCTCCGCCGAGCACCCCCAGCCCCGGCGGCGGCCAGGCGGCCAGGCCCGGCAACTGCCCTCCCGGGGCGACCAGCCCGGCTCCGCGCGCCGGACTGGGGCTCCTGCCGCCGTCCTCCCGCCCCACTCCCTCGGCCCCGGGCGGCCCGCGCCTGCCGGGCAGGGCCTGGCTCTTCCCGCGGACCCCAGGCGGGGACCCGGAGCCCGGGCTGAGGAGCTCGGGGAGGCGGGCGCTGAGCCCGGCACCGAACAGCGCGCCCTCCCACGCCGGCCCGAGGGCACCCACGGCGGGAGGGGGTCGCTACCCCTCACCTCACCCCGGACCACGCCGCCCTCCACGGACCCCCGCCTTCCCTCTTCAGGAAGCCACAAGTCTCAGAAAGACGGCCCCACCCCCCGAAAGAGAGCCCCCAAACTGAAGGGGGGTATCTTGAAACTCCCTGGAGAGAGCTCTGCCCAGGCTAAGCCCCGTGTCCAGGAGGGCACCGTGTGGCCAGAGTGCCCCCGCCGCAGCCCCCTCCACAGCCCCCCATGGGGGTGGCCGTCCATACCTTGGGCTCCGGTCGCACGGATCTGGTGTAGGGCCAGCAGCGTCCATATCAGCAGCCCCCACATGGTGACCAGCTTTGGGGGGGTGGTGCTTCGCACTGTTTTATAATCCGGGGGGGTGGTCCTGGAACCCCGCGGCTTCGTCCCGGGAGACTGTCCACGCGGCTCGGGCCGGAGCCCGTATATGCCCGGGAGGGGCGACGCCAGCGACCCCAACCCTTCCTTCTCGTCAGCGGTCCAAGTCCGATCCCGGCGGCGCGCCCGGAAGGCGAGGGGCGAGCGAAGAGAAAGAGGAAAAGCCCGCTCTCGGATTCGGGGCTCCTCCCTCCCGGAGCACCCCAACTCCGACTTCTCCGAGGCGGGGCGGCCTCCGCGAACCGGCCGGGTCGCGGGCCGCGCTCCGGAATAAACCGGCAACTTCAGGAAACTTCCTCCCGTGGCCACGTTGCCCGCCCCCCGCCCCCTCCCCGCCCCCTGGTTGGGTTCTCCGCGCGGACGCAGTCACCGCCGATCCCGGCGTCGGGGGCCCGGGGCCGGTTGGGAAGCGAGCGCGGCGGCCGACGCGGACGCGGGTCTTCTTTCAGGGGCGCGGGTTTCGGGGGGCGCGGCTAGCATAGCGGTCCGAATCTCCCCGGAGCTGAAGTTTTCTTCTCTCTAACTTTGCAGGCGGCATCTGGCGGGGCTGAGCCGCCCCTCTCGGCTCCACCGCCCCGGCGCCCGATCCGGGGACGCTCGGTCCCTCCCGGCGGCGCCGGGCCCGGGCGCGCCCTCGGCTCCGCGCCCAGCGGGCTAGCAAACTTTGCGGGTCCCGCGGCCCGGCGCGCAGCCCCGCGCGCCCATGTCCGTGCCGGTTGCGGGGCGGCGGGGACGGCTGCTGGGCTGGGCTGGGCGGCCCGGGCTGTCGCCGGCGCCCGGGCACGGAGCCTCCTGCCGGCCGAGGATGGAGCTCGGCGGCGCTGCCCTCCGCCGCGCCCCGGCCAGAGCTCTTCGGCGAGACGCGCGGAGAGCCCGGCGGGCAGCCCCGGCTCCCGGTGCGCGGCGCCTCCTCGGACGCCCGGCTCTCGCCGGCCGCCCGGGCCCGAGGAGCAGCGGCCGCCGCACGAGCCCCGCCGCCTGGGCCGCGCCGCCGCCGCCGCCCGCCTCCGCAGCCGCCGCTGCCGCCGCTCGCCGAGCCCGCCGCCCTCCGCTTCCCGGGCTCGGCGTCCGGAGAGCCGCTCCTGCCTGCGCCGAGCCGGAGCTGCGGGGGCCGCGTGAGCCGGGGACGAGCGCGGCGGAGGCGGAGACGCGGAGAGGGGGGCCGAGCGCTACCCCGTGGCCGCGACTGGAGACAGCCTGCGCGCGGGGAGGCGGGGGGCGGGGGGGCGGCGGCGGCAGCAGCGGCGGCCCCGAGCCAAGCCCGGGAGCGAGCCCCGCAGAGGCAGGGTCGGTCAGCGCGGCCACCGGACCCGCGGGAGGGCGGCAGTGCCAACCCCGGGCCGCGCGGGGGGAGAGATGCACACCGGGCCCCTCCGCACTCTGGGCCAGCCTTGCCTTCCAGCCCGAGCCCCGCACCCCTCCTCTCCCGCAGGCCTCATCTGAGTCCCAGTCTCTCCCACAGCCCGGACCCCCCACCGCCCTTCCCGTGATAGGGGTGGCGGGTGTGTTGGGGAGAGGGGGTCAGTCATCTGCTTGATTCCAGTTTCCCCTCCCAGGTCAAGCTTTCAAGAGTCTGGAAACGCTCAGGGCCGAGAGCAAGACAAAAGAGAGGCCTGGGACTTACAGATGGCTGAGAAAGTGAAGTTGGTGCCAAGGCGTTTGCATTCTTTGTTCCGTCTTTTTTTTTCTTCTTTTGAGCTCTGTTTGTGAAGGGTAGAAGAATGGAAAATTGGTGCGGGAACCCCAGAGAGGAGGGGTGGGAGGTTTCCTCCCTTGTGGCCCAGAAGAGTGAGCAGGGACCAGCACCCACCATGGAAGAAGCCGGTAAGTGTTTGCAGGACCCAGTTAAGGTTTCCTGGGCAGTACACAGCTTTGCCTCGGTGGACTCCTTTCTCCATTAAAAAAAAAAAATTGTATATATATATGTAAAAATAATACTTTAAGACTGTTGGCACAAAGACAAACATATTAATGTTACATATTAAAACATTTTTTTAACCTAAAATGTCATTTATGTATTCTGATTTTAAAAGAAATGACATTTTCATGGGTACCCAAGAGAAGATGGTGTACTTTGGCCTGGCCCTGCTGAGACACAGGGACAACCTTGTCCTGCCTGCTTGGGGTTTCTGCTGGGGAGCAAAGAGCCCTTGAGACCGTCCATCTTCTCCCAGGCCACTTTTCTCCTCTCTCCCTACTGTCTCACCTATCCAGGTGCCTCACGATGCCTCCCCTTCCTTACGGCCTGCACCACTCCAGAGGCTAGGCTCGTGTGGACTGCTGAGGTGTGGACACAGCCCCTGCAAACATTTCATCGTTTTTATACTCTCATTTCACCTGCCTTGGAAAAAGAACTGTGGGCGTTCTCTGAAAAGGGCTGAGAAGCTAGCCTGGCTTTCTTATAGCCCTTCCAAGCGCCTGATTCAAACATTTTGCACTTATTCTCCTGGTGACTTGTGCTGCATCCCAGGCCCAAGCCCTTCTGGCTGGCTGGCTGGTAAATGGGAGGGCTCCCGGGACGGGTAGCCTGAGGATGGCTAGCCCTGCTTTCCTTTGGTGGCCAGGCCACTGCCGGCTTCCTGGGGATGCCCAGCTGTGTGGCGTCACACAGCACCTGCGTGTCCTTAGCTCCCAACCTGGAGCTCAGGCCCTTGCAAACCATGGAGCACAGCTGGTGAGCGGGACTGGTGAGCCGGGTGCTGTTACACTCCTCACTCACAGAGGGGGCCTGAGAGCCGGGTTTGCTGAGAACTCCTTCTCAACCAGCCAGGAGACCGCAGGAAAGCTGTATCTCGGCTCTTAGAGGTGGGAGCTCACATCTCCACAATGATCTGAAACCTTGGTGGTTTCCACCCTCTTGGTCCCCAGACCCAGACTTCTTTGGGAGCTCCTGGGGCTCTGGACAGCGTTTGCTCTCTCTGTGAGAAGAGGCACGAGGCTGCACAACCAGCCCTGTGTAACTTCTTCAGGGAGTTGAATCCCCGAAGGCCAGGGCAGGGCATCAACCGGGGAGTAGAGGTCAGGGAGCTTTCTTCTGGGATTGGAAGTCTCCAGGCTTGTCTGTCTCACAGAGAGCATGGTACCCTATGGGCAGCTCTTCTAGCAAGCTCTGTCTCCAGCTATCTGGGATGGAGAAGAGGGTCCTGTCTGGCCTCAGCCTGTACACATATCCCCAGGAAGGGAAGCATCTGATTTTGCTTCTTGCCCAAGTTTCACTGGCCCAGAGGAGGCTGAGCAGGGAGCATGGCCCTTTGAGAGGCGTTCGCTACTGGGAGAGTCACTTGCAGACACCATGACCTCATTCTCCCCACCCGCAGCGTAATGAGAGGTTGCAGACCGTGCAGTTAGGGTGGGTGCCCCATCAGCAGGGGCTGCGTGGCTTTCCCAGGCTCCACTCTGCTTCCCCCTTGCAGTCCTGCCCCCTCCAATTTGATTCTGTGCGTTCAGCTCTCCTGGAGAACTCAGGACAGGACCTGGGGCTTCTCCCTCATTTATATCCCATCTCTCTCTACCCCTGGAGCCGGCACTGGAAGGCGCTTTATCTCCAGAAGGCTCTCTCCCCCATACATTTCACTCTGTAAATTGGAGGGGGTTGCCCAGTGGCAGAGAGTAACCCAATTTGCTTCAAAACAGAGGGAAAGACCTGCATTGCTCTGCTTCCCACTTTTCATGTTCCCTTTAGGTGTGGATGACGGGTGTTTAAAATGTTACCTTCCTCTTAAGATAACCTTCACTGGACCCCAAGTGGGACCACTTTCTTAGCCTCTCGTTCTGCATGTAGTCAAGGAGAGAGCATTCCTGCAGAACGTTGCCAGGAGACTCTGGGGGAGGCGCAGCCCACCAGACACCAGCCAAGGGCAGAAACAGAGCCCAGGACGGTCAGAGGGAGCTGTTCGACATCACAGAAGATCAAGATCCACCTCATCCCAGCATCCCTCGGCGTCGAATCCGTCCTCTGCCCCATCTCTCACACACCAACCAAAGGGTAGGCGGGGCAGAGTCAACTTCTCGGTGTGATTATTGTCTATTTTTTTTCCTATTTTCCATCTCAAATGTAACAGCAAGGAGAACAAAGTGTTCAATTTCAGGGTCAGCCGCCTCCTTTGTTGGCGGGGACCAGGCAGGCTGCAGTGACACCGGACAGGGACAAGGAGAGATGCTGTGTCTGCTCCCCACACATACCTCCTCCCTACTCCCTCACCCCCTGGTCACTACTTCCCAAGTTGCATGGGGTGCCACCTTCAGCCGAGAAGCAACGACCCCCTCCCACTGCCCACCACCTTGTGGTTATTTTGCAGGAAGAATGAGCACCAAGAAGAGGGGGGAGCACTGGACCCAACTCAGCCTAAAAGGAAAATGACTGAGTGGCCAGAGAAAGTTAGGGTAGATGTGGTCTTTAACTGATGGGTTTCAGGGCACAAGTGTGTCCCACACCCAGGCTTCCCTCCTAACCTCGCGTTCTCCAGAATCCCGTTCCAAGCCCTTCTTAGGGCTGCCAAGGACAAGGGCTGGGTAAGATCCACCCCCCGCCACCCCCAGCAGGGCCTCAAGTGAACCATCCCTGCTCAACCTGAAGGGAACTCAGACAACTAATTGCCTTGAAACACGTCTCGCAGTAAATAATTAATGGCATTCTTTTTTACGTTTTGTTCTGTTTTGAAGATGGAGAAAGGGAAGGTGTCGAATAGTTAGAAGCAGTTTATTAATCTCTATCAGAAAAAAGAGAGGCCCCGGGTCCCCGTCTGAGTCAGCTCGGGCGGCCCTAACAGAACACCACACACTGGGGGCTCACACAAGAGAAATTTATTCCTCACAGTTTCGGAGGCTGGGAAGTCCAAGATCAAGGTGCTGGCCGATTTAGTTCTTATGAAAGGCTCTCTTTCTGGCTGGTAGATGGCCGCTTTCTTGCTGTGTCCGCACGTGGCAGAGAGAGAGAGAACAGAACTCTCTCTCCCCTTTTTTATTTTCTTCTTTTTTTATTTTTTAAAGGTTTTATTTATTTGAGAGAGCATGAATGGGGGGAAGAGAGAGAAGCAGGCTCCCCACTGAGCAGGGAGCCCAACGAGGGGTTTGATCCCAGGACCCTGGAACCATGACTTGTGCTGAAAGACACTCAACAGACTGAACCCCCCAGGTGCCCCCTCTCTCTTCTTCTTAGGAGGACCCTAGTCCCATCCTAAAGGCCCCACCCTCAGGACCTCACCTAAACCTAATTACCTCCCAGTGACCTGATCTGCAAATATTGTCACATTGGGAAGGGCTTCAACATGTGATTGTGGACACCATCTAGCCCACAGCACCCCTAACCCAAGCTCTACCTCCATCCTCAAGTCCCTGTTCTAATTTATTTTTGCTCCCGTGGGAGGAAGAGCCCAGGAAGACAGGGAACGTCCTGGGGGGCAGCCGGCATCTTCACCTCCTCCGTACTAAAGTCAGAGCCGCCATCCCCCCAGCCCCTGACCTCCAAGCCCTGGGATCTGGGGCTCCAATGGCCATGTTCCTTTCTGCTTGCGCCCACCAATCCTCCAGGGAACAAGGAAAGGAGACATGAAGAGATGGAGCAGAAACCCACCAATACGGTGGCAGAAATGTGCAGCGACTTGCTGGTCGGCACCAGATGCAAGCTGGAGAAAATAGAGGTTAACAGACCACAGGAGACAGAATTTTTAAACAATAAAGCTGCTAAATGTAGGCTAGGCTGGGGAAGAAAGCGAACGCAAGAGGAAACATAGACGTGTTCTATATCTGGGCCAGTTTCAGCCACCCTGTGCCCCTGGCTGGGCCTGGGAGGGGTGCAGCCCCATCTCGTCCAGCAGTGCGAGTGCTAATGCCTGCCAGGAGGGGGCGCTGTAAACTCACATGGCCTGGAAGGTCCAGGAAGGAGGAAGCTGGTCAGGGCAGAAAGTGTACTTTGTGGTAGTTTCAGAAATGAAACCAGCATGCATTTTACTCATGCATGTCTTTAATGTGTCTACAATAAAAGCACCACGGAGAAGCCTGCGTCTGCATGGCTGGGACATTGATCTTTAAGCTGGACAAAGATTTAGAGTCATTTAGGGCCATTCAAAATCACAGAGCAATGAACTCCAGCTTGGGTACGGTTTACTTCATCTGCTTAGTACAGGCGGAAATTGGACCTGCCTTTCAGAGCCATCAAAGGCAGGATCTCACAACAGAAGGGGCGTGTGGCTTTGATTGGGCACCGTCCGAGTCAGCCACACTCACCTGGTTCTTCCAAAGCCATGCCCCACACAGGACAGGCCTGCCTCAGGACTGGACACTTGCTGATCCCTGGGCCTGAAATGCCCTTCATGCAAAGTCCATGTGGCTCACTTGTCCACCTGCACAGAGGCTCTGTTTAAATACTAGCTGGCCAGTCATCCTCTCTGTACATTGTTTTGGAGAAACATTCCCACTCAGAGGGTGACGTTCTAAACGGTCAATGCAGGTAAAGCCTCAGCAGGCCTGGCCCATCAGAGCGGCTGCTGCCCGGGTCACTCCACCGGTGTGTCCTGCCACATGTCACTCTCGGACTCACCTGCCACATGTATACACGTGCACGCACGCACACGTACTCTCTCTCCCTCTCCCTTCCTTTCTCTTGAGCATTCTCAACCCCATCGGATAGACTACTGATTTTACTGGCTAGTTGATTTATTATCCATCTTGCCCCTCTCGAATGTAAGCACGCTGAAGGCCGGGATGTTTGCCTCTTTTCCTCTGTGTGTATAAAATAATCAAAATCAGATCAAACGATGATCTATCATCCATGAAATCAAAACAACAGGAAAATGTCTAGGAAGTGAAGAAGAAAATGTCTATGAAGCCTTTTGATACCATCATTGTGTCTTTACTTCCCAAGACCTTGTAAATGAAGCTATTTACACCTCAAATGTGTATTTTCTGATACTTATATTTACAGCCAACATTCACTACTTCCTGAAGATTAACCCGGTCCCCAACTAATGCCTGTAACATATACAAGTGCATGCATTCATTTAACTTTTAAGAAGTAAGGTTTGGCAGAACTAAGATGAAAGGTAGTGTGAGTTTTAGGCACGCAGGTACTTCTCACGAACCATGCAATTCATGTTCCAAGGTGTGTTGTGATGGAGTTAAGCCTACTTCCTTGGTTTCTAAAAGGGATTCTTTGCTTTATCAAAAAAAGTTCACACTACAGACCTCCTAAAAGCCACCGCATATAAAACGTGAGTCAAGGGACTCCTGGATGGCTTGGTTGGTTAAGCATCCAACTCTTGATTTCAGCTCAGATCATCATCTCAGGGTTGTGGGATCGAGCCCCACATCGGGCTCCATGCTCAGCACCGAGTCTTCTTGTCCCTCTCCCTCTGCCCTCCCCCCACTCACACTCTCCCTAAAATAAATAAATACATCTTTAAAAAATAAAATAAAATGTGATTCAATTTACATTCTAAGACCAAAGTCTACCCATGCTTGGGATAAGATGGAGGATGCATTTTTTTTTTTTTTTTTAAAGAAGGGAAAATGTGAGCTTGGATGAGTGCTGAGGTGTAGCATCAGAGAGATTTTAAATATTAGCTATCTGACTCTTTCCAGGAAAAGTGTGCCAACTCTTGCTCTCGAAGAAAATGAAGGCAAGGGATTCTGTTCATGTCTTAAACTTTTGGATTCTGATAGGGTACACCCCGTTAGAATCTTCTCATACCATTATCTTGCAGGTACAAGTACCACCCTGCCTGTCCCTACTTGCCTGGTGCCATCTGTGGGCAGCAGTTCAGGGCTGAGAGATGATCCTAGCTTCCCATCACCTGACTTTTATCTGGCTAGCGATCATGCTCAGCAGGAATACAATTCAATGTGAGAAGTGGGCCACGGAACAAAAATACCTCTTTCTTTGCCCTAGGGCCCTGCAGACTCCAGGTCCATGTTGTCTGCCCTAACAGACCTCTCTGGCTTTGCTCTTTCCTCTGCTTTCATTCACACACCCGCCCCCATGCTTTTCTTTGCTGGCTTGGGTTCATGGCCTCACCAGGTATCTCCCCTCTCCTGCTAGACCCCAATGTATAAAAGATTTTGGCAGAAGTCATCCCTGATTGGGTCTTCCTGTGGCTAGTGAAGCCCTCTTGGGGACTGGTCCCATCAACACAACCAGGAAATTCTGTTGGGAACATTGAGGTTGGATCCCTTTCCCTTTCCTTTTGCTTTTGTCATGTGCGCTATTCAGGGCTAAATCTCCATGATTCTGATAAACTTAAAAAGTTTAAGGGTTCCCTGGAACCCCCTGTTTCCCTTACCCTGATTGACCTTAACTGCCTTCTCTGAGGCTATGCTGTTCTTGCTGTCCTGTTCCCACCTCATCACCTGCAAATCGATCTCTCTACAACCTGGCTTTTTACTGGTTCTGTGGAACTCCATTCCCTTATGGGCATGCACTTTCTTGGCCACTTGGGTTTGACTCCCTGTGGAACTCTGAATTTCCCACAAAGATGATTCCAAAAACCAGGCTCATCTCTCCTCCTCACTCCTGCTTCTCTGGGCCAGAGGAGGCAGGCCTCGTCAATACCGAGCACCCACCATCCAGCCTTGACTTCTGGTTCAACATTCCCAGTCTCTGCCATCGGCTGCTTCTTCCCTCATTTTTCCCTTTTTCATTCAACTCTTGACTTCCTCTACATAAAGTCAGAAAATCAGATCTGTATCCCTGGACTTCATTACTTTTACTGAATTTCAGACTGCCAGTCTGCCAGTAGACTGTTGGAAAGATGGAATGAGAAACAGAATCCATAATGTTCTTGCTGGGTAAGTTGTGCTTCCCATCAGAGTAGCTGCTCACTGAAGTGATAGTTTGGCTGGGTATATAAAAATCTAGGTTCAAAGTAGCCTTTCCTGAGAACACTGTAGATATTTGAGCCTCTGCACATCTAACAAAAGGTAGGATACCAGTTTTATTCTCATGGCTCTGCAGAAAACCCATTAGTTATCTCCAGCAAGAACTTCTTTCTGTCCTGGTTCTGAAATTTTACTGGGATGTATCGCTATGTTGGTCTTTTTTCATTCCTCGTGCTTGGTGAGCCCATTCTTTGTGGAGATGTTCATTCTGCTCAAGGAACTTCCCTTTGATTAGGGTTTTTGATCATTTCTTTTTCTCCACATTCTCTGTTCCCACTTCCTAAGATGCTTAGTGGTTGGATATTGTACCTGAAGATGGGCAGCATGGGCATCAGCTGGGAAATTGCCAGAAATGTAGATTCTCAGACTTCCCCCCCAGACCTACTGAATCAGAATTTGTATTTAGGCGAGATCCCTGGGCAACTTGGACGCACATTACATTTGGAGATATGTTGCTTTAATACACTCTTGCTTCATATTTGATTTAAATGATTCGGGACACACTTCTGAAGAACCGTCACTTATCACATTGGTCTCCAGAACCATCCTCTCATCTTTCCAGGCCTAGAAATCAAGTGTCCCTCCAGTCTGAGATGAGAAACTTTCTAAGTCCTAAGGGATTCTTCTCCTTTGTGCACTCGTGCCTCTCAGGTGTGTTTCAGTCTTTTGCTTTGCACTAACATTTTTCATAACACCTTTAAATAGAAGCAGGTATTCCCAACTTGAAAAAGCTTCACTTGACCCTTTTGCCTCTTCCAGCTACCATCTCATTTCTCCATTGGCTTTTCCTGCCAAAATTCTCGAATTCATGAAAAACAGGTTCTACTTCTGTTTCTTTATATACCCCTTTTCCTTAACCCCTTGAAATCTGGCTTTTGACTTGCTGCTCTTAAAAACCTTTATGAAATGTCTTCTCTGGGCCTTTCAGTGGCACTGGCTATGGCTGATCACTGTGGCCTTTCTGAATTGTGCTATACCCTCGACTTTCATGACACCGTGGTGTTGCCTTTTCCCATGGAAGAAGGGGTTGGGATACCCTCACCTGGGGTATCTCCTTTTCCCAATCGTCCCTAAATTTTCAGTTCAAAATTCGGTCATTTCTGTGAGTCCTTCCTGCCTGTTCTGTGCCGTGCTGATCTACTGAATCCATCCAGTTCCTGACCAAGACCCACCCTTCGGTGCACACACATAAATTCAAGACAAAGTGTACGACAATAGAATTTTTACAACATGTTCCTCATCTCACCAGCCAGATTAAAAGCTACTATAGGCAAGGACAAAGTCTAGTGTGCCATGAATGATTATGTTGGTTGCCTCCACTGCCCAAGGGCAGCTGGACAAGGGGCTGCAGCACCCCAGGAAGGAACACCCTTTCTTCATTTTCACAAGGATACTGTCCACCCTCAATGTCATGTGCCTGGGGGCTTCTTCTGCCAGAGGAGACGCTTTTTTCTAATTCACTCAAAGATGGGACGCCTGGGTGGCTCAGTTGGTTGGACGACTGCCTTCGGCTCAGGGCGTGATCCTGGAGTCCCGGGATCGAGTCCCACATCGGGCTCCCAGCTCCATGGGGAGTCTGCTTCGCTCTCTGACCTTCTCCTCGCTCATGCTCTCTCTCACTGTCTCTCTCTCTCAAATAAATAAATAAAGTTAAAAAAAAAAATCTTTAATTCACTCAAAGGCATTGCATATGGGCTTGCAGGAGCCTGGCACAGTCTTATCCCTCTCCTATGTTCTCTGTAGTATTCAAGCCAGTTTCGGGGCATCTTAGTGCGATTGCCTTACTGTCTGAAAAACTCACCATTCTCCTTTCATACTCAGGACATGAAAATATTTCAGAGATGACTGCTCAGGGCCAGGGTGTGGGGACATCCCGCGGGCCCGAGAGGACAAAACTCGCTCATCCAACGAGAAGGAAGCCCCTGGCTGCCCACAGACAGTTCACAGCACTTCTGGAAAGCTGTATGGTTTGTTTGCTCCCCTGTTCTAAAGCCCGCACAGCATTTATATCAGGCCGCCTCTCCCCAGGATGTGCTGCGGGCCTGCATGGTTGTAAAGGTGGGGGGGCGGGGGTGGGGGTGGCAGGCTCCACCCACTACTTACCCAGGGTCCTGATCTCAGCCACTGGCACTTCCACTCTCTCTCAGGCTCCAGACGGAGCCTAAGGGCAATCCTTGGCACGTCTCTGTCTCATTCTCCGCATTCCATCCATCACCAAGTCTGTGCATCCATCTCCCAAATAGACCTGCCATCTGCATTTTTCTCCCTTCCTTCCTCTGCCACTGTCCTGGTCCAGCCTCCAAGTCCTCCCCGGACTTCTAACACAGCCAGCCCCCTAATTCCCCCGCCCTCACTGCCAGGGCCTGGGCCACCCTGCACGGGGAAGCCAGGATGCTTCATTAAAAGTAAACCGCGTAGTGATTCTCCTGCTTAAAATGCTTCAAGTACTTGATGCTACTCAGAAATTACTATTCTCATTTTAGGTGTGATATTGTATTTTGGTTATTTCCCCCTCCCCCAAAATGAGTGCTTCTTTTTCAGAGGTACATCCTGCATTCTTTCTATGTGAAGTGATGGGATGTGTTGGATTCCTGCCGGAACAGTACCAGGTGGGCCAGGAGAGTGAGCTCAGTCACGGCAAAGCTGGGTATGCGGGGGTTTTGTGTACGGCTCTGCCTCTGTATGATGCCTTTAAAACATTATGATGAAAAAGAAAAAAAAAAAAACAACAAGTCGCAGGGATACGTTATTACTCAACAGATTACAAAATAAAATTGTAGAGATACTCCATTACTCATAAAATAAAAATAAAACAAAACATCCTCCCCTCCGCTTGCAAGTTCCAGCCTGAACCTGCCTTGCCAACGCTTGCTTCTGGCCTCGTGTCCTGCCATCCACTTCCCTCACCTTGAGACTTCCCCATGCAACCCCCTCCCCACCCCCTAACCAGGAGTTCCTTGCTTCCCCCCACCCCCAACCCCACCCATTGCTCTCCCGTGTTGTTCTGAAGCCGGAAGTCAGGGCGCTCCCCCTAGTGCCCATGGCCACTCCCTGCTAACCCTCAGGCCTCCGTTGAAAACCAGTGTTCCAGAAATGCCCTTTCCAGGGCTCCAGTTTAAATTTAACCTCCCTCATTTACTTTATCACTGCACCCTCTAATTTCGCATCTTTGTCCTCACCACAATTTTGGTCTGTCTTCCCCTTGAGGCCATACGTTCCATGAGGGCCAAGTTCATGGCTGTTTTGTCCACTGGCGTGAACACCAACGCCCAGCACACTGTTGCGAAACGAAAGGAGGTGGCCACCACACCCTTGGTCCCTTTCTGGAGAAATGTGCCCACGGCAACGCAGACAATAATGAAAAAGAAGTGCCGAGGATATAAGAACCATGTATCTGCGACACCAGATCCACACACGTGAGGGTTTTTTTCATATTATTTGTAATGATCCCACCTCCTTTATCAAGGGATGCAAATGCAGAGGAAAGAGAAAAAGTCTCCGGTGTTTCCCTCCCCAGGCCCATCCTTCTCCTTCCCCATGAGTAACTACCACCGTGAGTTTGGTTTGCATCCAAGGCATATTTTTAATATTTTTATTACAAATGCGTGCATCCGTAAACAATACATAGTATTGTTTTATGTGTTTTTAAAAATGCATGTAAATGGCATAATAACGCTACATAATGTCGTACAACTTATGTTTTCCATTCACCATTGTCATACACATGTGCGTCTGCCTACATATTATACATCAGTTCATCCATTTTAACTGTTCTATAGCAACGCACCGTATGAATACATCACAATTGATTTATTCACTCCCTTAATGAGGCCCATCTGGCCTATCTCCAGTTTTATCTCTGACCAAAATGCCGGAAAGGATGTACTTGAACTCGTGTCTCCCTATGCACGTCCCCATTAGACTGGCTAAAATAAATGAGAGAGAACCGGCCAGGTTGGAAGGAAATGGGAATTCTCATGTGCTGCTGCTGTTGGGAGTGGAAACTAATATTGTGGTGTCAGAGCAGTTTGGTAGTCTCCTCTTAGGATGGGAACGCTCAACCCCGTGGCCCTACTGTTCCGCCCCACCAGTATATCCTTACCACCGAAGGTAAACTGTGGATTCCTTTTCTACTCAGCAGAATGCATAACATATACCATATTCCTTTACAGCTTAACGTTTGCAATGCATTTTCACGTATTTTAACTGACAGGACATTCGCCACCATGGTAAATCAGTATTCACCCCCATGTTATTGAGGAGAGCACCGAGGTCAAGTGCGAGGACACGCCGCTGTAGTTTGGGGCAAGGATCAAATCCCACCTGTGTCACTTGCTTGCCCAGTTTTGCCTAGGGGGGTGTCTGTGGCCCCACTCTGTCTCTCTGCTTTTGTGCTGCGAAGAAAATTAACAAGCTCTGGGTAGTGGATGCTGTTGGGGCCGCACCCAGATGCCCTTCCACCAAGCCTTGTGTTCAGGCCTCAGGAGCTGTCAGCGTTGGCTGCTAACAGTTCACAGCTGTCCCTTCTTCAGAGAATTGCCCACAGCCATCTGGAGCAGCCTTAACTTGGAGATGCCTGGAAATTTTCTCCATCTCTCCTGGGTGGGGGTGGGGGGTTCCTTGGCCAATGGCTAGCAATACAGGTGTACCAAGCTGGGCCTCATTGCCCCGGGTGGGGAGCTTTGGCGGGGGGGGGGTGGGCAACTCCGGGTACTTCTTACGCTCAGCTTCTTGTGGGATGGGGTTGATATAGAACTTCCTCAGAATTCCTATCTGGGCCTGGCTTCTGCGCCTCATTTTGCTTTTCTCACTTCCTTCCTCCTAAAAGCCGTCTTTCGAAAAATCATTTGCACAAGAATCCTATCTCAGGCTCTGCTTCCAGGGCCACGTTTCTCAGCCTTAAAGCGCAGGCTGCTGGGCCCCACCCCCAGAGTGTCTGTTTCAGGGGATCTGGGCTGGGGCCCCAAGAATTTGCATTCCCTTTTTTTCTTTTTAAAATTCTATTTATTTATTTGAGACAGAGAGAGAAAGTGAGAGAGGGAGCATGAGAGGGGAGAAGGTCAGAGGGAGAGGCAGACTCCCCATGGAGCTGGGAGCAGGATGCGGGACTCCAGCCCAGCACTCCCGGGATCCTGACCTGAGCTGAAGGCAGTTGCTTAACCAATTGAGCCACCCAGGTGCCCAGGAATTTGCATTTCTGATGGTTTCCAGGTGATGCTGATGCAGCTGGTCCAGAGACCACACTTTGAGAACCAGCCATCTAAGTGACCTAAAACAGTTGGTGCCAGCAGCGGACTCTAAGGATGGGACCTGGAGTTGGATGACCTACGGGTAATGAGGATCCTAACACTGGCGGTGACGGCAGGCGGGATTATTATTCTTTTTAAGACTTTATTCTTTTATTTGCCAGAGAGAGAGCCTGCAAGAAAGGGGAGCGGCAGGCAGAGGGAGAAGCAGGCTCCCCGCTGAACAAGGAGCCCCATGTGGGACTTGATCCCAGGATGCTGGGATTGTGACCTGAGCCAGAGACAGAGGCTTAACCAACTGAGTCAGCCAAGCATCCTGGTAGGGGGTGGGGATTAATAGTTCCTAGCATGTGGTACAATGTCTGTGACAGCTTACAGTTGGAAGGGGATGCACCAGCTTTTGCAATATTTCTGATATTTGAGCAGTACCGCAGAGAGAGTAATTATAAGGATTGTGCAATGAGAGGCTGCTTCTGAGAGCCATCGTTGCATCAAAGAAAGAAAATAATTAATCCAGTCAATTATTCACCAATTCAGAGCAATGTATGAAAGTCGTAGGACTTCTTTGTCAGTGAGGTCCTTATCTCCTGCAGCTGAAGGACCAGCCCTGCTGAAATCTAGCCTCCGTGTCTACTATTAAGAGGTGCAGAACTTCAGAACAATTTGAATTCTCAGCCTCAGCTAGTCTCCTACGCCAGAGTCAGGGCCCTGAACAGAATAGGGTGAGGTCTGAAGATCCAGGAATGCGACACCCATGTAGCTGTAATTAGGAATCCCAGAGAAGTCCCCCCCAAACCCCCAGGCACCTGCAGAAGTGGCCCAGTCCCGCTTGTTAGAAGATAGTCCATTAGCTCAGGCAACTATATACCAGGAAAAGAGTATCCAGGTCTTCCAGGGGTTGGAAACAAGTTGAGAGTGACATCCAGACACCCAAAGTATTGCCCTAGCTCCCGTTAGTGGCATATGGGGGAGAAAGCAGTAAGTGGAATTCTGGCCCACGAGCATCTCACAGTGACTCCACCAGGTTCATGGACCCAACCGACGGTCATTGTCCTGGTTCATGGACACATAATCAGAAATGAGCATACTTAGAAGCTGGTCGGTCCTTGGCCTGGGGAATGCATGGTGTTGTGGTAGGAAACAGCTAGTCTGGTGGAAAAGGCCAAGTGGAAGTCCTTGAAACTGGCCCTCCCACCCCCACCCGACCAATGTCACAAATCAAAAACTATATTGCAGGCTGAGAAGGCAGAGATCAGTGCCTGAGAGACTTACAGGATGTAGGATGTAGGATATAGGATGTAGGGTGTACAGACAATACACCGGTCACTATGTGGGTGGAAGGGAACATGCTCATTGGACCGCATAAGCAGGAAAGGCAAGTCTTCTGGACACCTGGGTAGAACATATGTCCTCCAGAGGGTGGGAAATAACCCAGTAAAAATTTAGCAGTCTGTGACATCAGGGACGTTTTGGGGAGTCTAGAGATCTGGAACACACTGGGAAATTTCCTCCAAATTAAAGAAAAAATAATGCTGCTCTAGGGACCTCCTTCCGCACACAGCAGGTCCCCAGAGCTGAAATCGGACAGAGCAGTGGGATGGCATCTGAAGAGGGCAGCTGAGGTCTGGGTGCAGATTTGACAGCCAGGGAGGACGGGGTACCATCCTGCAGGACCGGGCACACACAACTAACCATCGATCGCGGGGTAGGGCCACCACTCAGGCAGACGGAATGCATGGGCTCAGAAACAGTGGGGTGGAAGTAGGAGCTGTTGTAGTCCCTGTCATTCCCGGGCACTCACCTGGGTGATACGTTTCCCATCCTGTGCCTCTCTCAGTCTGTGAATCGAGAGTACAGCTCCCAGAGGGAGGATGATTCCAGCGGAGGACACAGGAAAGTCTCCAGATTTAAAGCTACGGAGGCTGCTCCTTGCCTTGGCTCTTCCTCCCATTAGTTCAGCAAGGAAAGTAAGGAGTTTTCCTCCTGATCATCATGAGGAGAGCTGTTCTAGAACAGGAGCAGGGAGGGCTGTACCAACACTTAGGTGACCAACCCAGGCAACTCTTGGCCCTCTCGTGGATATTTTTCATTGAAAGTGGGCAGATACAAGCTTGGCCTAATAAGCGTGGCATCCAAGGGCGCCGAGTCCCCAGGCAAGCCACGCAAATGGGCAGGCAGCAGTGAGTAACCTAGACTAGGTGCCAGATGCCAACCTGGATGGTGGGTGGGTGCCAGCCTAGATGGTGGGCACGAGTTACGGCTTCAGGACTAATTGCAGCAGCAAGGAAAGTATGTGTCCTACTAACCTTCCTCTTTTAAGTTTCCCCAGAAATTGTGACCAAACAGAATTCTGGAGAAGCTGACCTAGATAGAGTGAACTTTAATGTGAGAAGCGAGAGGCTGCCGGTGTCCTGCCCTGAATCCTTTTACCAGGAAGGCAAGCCGATTCCCAGTTGATTATTGATGGCTACAGGTCACGGCTATGTCCTTGTCCAGAAAACTGACCTTGGGATGGACCTTGAGACTTTGGCCAGCAGGAAATGCATTGTCTGGAGATACTGGGTGGGGGTAGGGCTGGAGTGAGTTGTATACACTCGGCACTCAGAGGAAGCCTACAGCCAACGACTCTAATATGGGGGCACCCTCGCCTTAGAAAGGGCCAATGGTATCATTCATGCTCCAGAGGACCTGGTGGCATTGGTCTGAGGTTGGGGCTCAGTCAAACCCACGTTCTTGCTGGAAGTCCTTCCCCTTCCTTATTCCGTGTCCCCGTATTCCCCATGGTGTCTCCCTCCAGGAGCGCGCAATCAGAAAACTGTGTGCCCCAGACTCCGAGACCGGGGCTCTGCTTCTGGGAAACACAACAGACGACGCTCGTCTTTGTCTCTCAGAAAACATTTCTCAACTTTCAACTAGCAGGAGAGTAGACAGAAAAAAAATGAATCTCTCTGATCACTTATTTGCAGTCCGTCTGCTCTTTCTAGGGGCTGTCGCTGACGGCGGGTCGATGGTGTTATCAATTTTGTCGCTCCCCGTGTGTGTGTGCATGTGTGTGTATACGCTTTAAAGTAAATTGGATTGTTCTATACATTCTTTTTCTGTGACGTGTGCTTGATGGTATGTCTTCGGAATCTCCATGACGAGACCTCTATGTCTGCCCCTTTTTTTTTTTTTTTAATAGCCATCATAGCCTTGCTAAACGAATATACCATCGGTTATTGAATTACTCCCCTGTGGGAAAACAGAGCGACATTAAAGATTTCAAGTTGAAGGAATTTAATGGAGGGAATTAATTATAGAGGGTTTGGGGGGTTAGAAAGAGCAGACGGGACAGTGAGAGAACATAGGTATTAAATCTGTGCCAGGGCGGAGACGACCCTATCTGTGACCACTGTGGGAAACCGCAGCCCCGCCTCAGAGCCCGGAAACCAAAGGGAAGAAGGAGCCAGAGTTGCCCTAACCTAGGACGTGCAGAAGGTGAGTGGGCGTACTCAGCACTCTACAGTTTCCATTTAATGAAGCTGGCAAATAAAAAAAAAAAAATAGCTTCCCATCCTCATTTGCATTTTTCCGATTCCCGGTTAATAGCAAGTAGTTTGAAAAATACTTATTAGCTATTTTCTTGTTCTTTAAGATTGTGAATTACTTGCATCTTTTCTCCCATTTTTTTAAATGGAGTGTTTTGGCTCCTTGTATTGACTTGTAGGGGCTTTTTATCTGTTGTAGGAATTCTTCCTTTTTTGCTTAACTCTGTTGTAAATATTTTCTCCCAGACTGGCACTTTAGTTCTGGGTTTGTTTGCTTGCTTTTTTTTTTTTTTTTTTTTTAAACATTTGTTGTATTACATTTTTTTTCTTTATGACTACTAGGTTCTTTTTTTTTTTTTTTTCCTACCAAGAGAATGGTCTGGTTTCTTAATTTTTAATTAAGAGGGAGAAAGTATGAGTAGGGGGAGGGGGCAGAGGGAGAAGCAGGCTCCCCACTGAGCAGGGAGCCTGATGCAGGGCTCTATCCCAGAACCTGGGGGATTATGACCTGAGTCAAAGGCAGATGCTTCACCAACTGAGCCACCCAGGCGACTGTGAAAGGGAATGGCTGTTGACTGCCTATACTGACCTTTTCCAGCTCCAATGTCACCAAACTCTCAAAGGAAATAAGCTTGCATAATATATCTGTTTTTGTATGAGTGTATGGCCTCTATTTTGCTCATTTGGTCTGCTTGTCTATTCTTGCAATATTACTAAGTTATCTTAACAAATGCCTATATTGTCTGTTTTTCTACCTAATAGGGCAGGACGCTATTCATGTGCTTCTCTTCTAAAAATTTCTCAGCCCTTTTTGGGCAATGCTTTCTCTGTATGTATTTTAGTATCAGTTGGTCAAGTTAAAAGATCTCTTGTCTAGATTTTCATTGAGATAGCATTACATTTATATATATTAAGATCCAGAGAAGTAATGTGTTTTCAAGTCTGGGTCTTCCAAAGAATATTGTCTACATCTTCTTTTGTGTCCTTCCGTGAAATTTTGCCATTTTCTTCATAATTTCCTTATTAGGTTCATCTGGGTGTTTTACAGTTTCCGTTGTGATTGACCATGACTTCTGTGTTATGTCAGTTAGTTTTTGCTATTGGATTTTGTATGTTGACTTTAAATTCAACTTAATTTTATTTGTTCAGAGAGCTTTTCAGGGGATTCTCCAGCATTCTCTAAGGCTGAAATCACATTGTGTACAAATGGTGACAGTTGGGTCTCTCCTGGACCAAGATGCCAACATGATTTTGTTTTATTTCCTACATCCACTACAGGGTGAAGTGGTAGGAGTAATAGGGTTTAAATGTTTAATGAAACCATTTTTAGTGGGAATGGTTTTCCTGTGTAAGTATTAAGTCTGATACTTGTGGTTGCTTTGCTCTACCGTGGAGGAAACTTTAGTAGGTTGAGAAAAGCTTCTCCTATTCCATATATCTTTTATTATTGAGGTAGTTTAATGTCGGTAAAAGACTCTATGGTAATAGGAGAGGTTTGCCTGGTAAATCTGCAGATAAACCCAAACCTTCCCTCCCAGGGGCCATGTGAGCATCAGAGGAGGCTAGATGCAAGGTCAAGTGACTTCTCCTCTTGAGAATGGGTTGGGGGGATATCTCCCCACCATACCTTTGAATTCTGCAAAATTAAACCTTGTCATTACTGCCAATACTTTTCATTTTTAGCTAGAAAAGTTGTTGGATTTTATCAAATCTCTCTCTAACACCCACTGAAATAATCAGTACGTTTTAAACATTTTTTAATGTAAAAAATGATGTTAATGTATTTCTTAATATCAAACCATCCTTCCATTCCTAAAGCAAATTAAACTTGAGTATAATATATTAATACACTGGCAAATCAGATCTATTCCTTTTTTTTTTGCTTCTAATTTTTAATAACAAAATTAGCTTTTAAGCATTTGCTTGCTTTTTGTGCCACTCTGGGTTTGGTTTCTGGGTTCTGCTATTTCATAGACTTATTGAGCAGCATTTGGATTTCTATGTTCCCAAATAATTTATGTATCATAAGAGTCAACTGTTCCCAGAGGTTTTTTGTTTTTGTTTTTGTTTTTCCCTTGAAGGTCTAATAGATCTCTCTCCCATCAGCTCCTTGGAACCATGACCTTGAGCCAGTCATGTCTTTTGCCATCAGCTCCATTGCCCACCCTTTCCCTGCTATGCTCTATACCTCAAGGAGCTACATTTCCAGGCTCAGTTGCTCTCTGGCTTCCAAGCAGGTGGGCCAGTGGGAGGCACTGGTCAAAAAATGAAAAAAGGAAAGTTGGGGGGGCAGCAAGGGTGTTACCTCCCCAACCTTGCATCTCTGACAGCATCTGGGTATTAGGTATTAGGTAGCATCTCTGACAGCAGCAGCGCTCTTTCCCCTCAGTGGCATCCAGCCTGTTCTCAGGGTCTCCCTTACGGGGTCCAGCTCCCACCAGACTGGCTCCTGCTGGAGATACCTTGTCTCTTTGTCCTGCCAGCTTCCCACTGTTGCTAGCAACTCTGTGAGGTTCTCAGCTCTTCCATCAGCTCTGCAACCAATTCCTTGTATTACATTCCCTTAGTGCGAAAGACCTAACATGATTTCTGTGTTCTAACCTGACTCCTATGGATGCTGATTTGATAGCGCTTCTTTAATCAGTTTTGGTCATCTACCTTTTGTAAAGGAGTCATCGACTTCGTGTCAGTTTTCAAATTTGTTGCAATGAAGGTGTACAGGTGTACTCTTCTCTTACAATTTTTAAAGATCATTCCACTGCAGTAGTTATGTTCCCATTTATGTTGCTAAGTTGTTTCTTGCATGTGTGTTTATTTTGTGATCAAGCTTGTCAGATGTGTGTCTACCGTATTTTTAGTATTTTGCTGGGTGTGTTACATACATCCTGATTTAATCTTCATATCAACGTCACAGAAGAGGTTTCTGTATCAGGAGAGGGCAGCAGAAAATCATTGCTTTCCATGCCCAAGACTCCCCCCGGCACACACACCTATTAAATTGTAGAACTGATGCTCGAACTCAGATCTATCTGAATTCAAAACCCATACTTTCCTCATTGCATTGGAGAGCCTGTGCATTCTGGGTGAGATTAAAGGATCATCATAAATAGGCTTGACATTTTCTACCAAGAACGTGAATTTCTTTTGTAATTGGGGAAAAAAGTTAATTAAGCCTAAACAAATAATTATAATAAAAATAGCCTTGAAAGGAGAGGAAATGCCAGAGCATAACAACTTAAAGCTTCAGCATGCTTAAAAAGGGAGATGCATTTTCTGCAACTGGCCACATCCATCCTGCTTTACTCTGCATCTAGCAACTAATTAGACCTTGGTCTCTCCTTCCCCACCAGGGTAGAAGCAGAGGTTTTCCTGAAAGGTGAAGGTCATGCTAATCTCTCTGATTGGTGCTTCTCTTGGCACTGACCAATGAAACATGCTTTGGGGAGATGACCACCTTGCGATACCCATCACAGCTCACGTGGTTTGGAAATTCTACTCTGTTCTTGAGGACATGGCTAGAGTCATTGGAGTTACAGAAGCTGAGATTCTGTGGAGACTGGGCTGGTCCCCAGTGGTGTAAGTTGCCCATTCTCCTTGGCCAGGGCAACCGAAGAACGGATCATTTTCTCTTCCTACTTCCTCTTCAGTCTTGAATTCAGTTTCTGATGGCAGAGGGGCCCCGAAACCTCTGAAAATAGCCTCGTGCTGGAAAGAAGTAATGCAATGCACACCACAGTACGCATATTGATTTCTATTTTTGGTTCTTATCAAGATTTATTTTTCATCCCTTCAGGTAAATAGTGACCTTGGACTTACCGCCTTCCATATTTGCAGCCTGGGTCAATGAATCTTGGTATTGACCTTGGGGGCCATCAATAGCTGCTTATTGTTGAGATATTTCAATGTCAATAAGTGGCCCCATGGAAGTGGGGGGGCTACCCAGCAAACCCAGCAGCTAAAAAAAACCAATCCCTTTTCTCCCAGTTGTCATTTTGGCACAGAAGGGGCTGGCTCTAAAATTGATGAACTTTTCTGCAGGGGGTTGGGAAAACAAACTCCCCAACATCGCCTGAATCCTGCGAAGGGGACTTTCTCAGAATTGCTATCCATTATTATGAAAGAAGAGAAACACCCATGTGTGTTCTATCCTCTCTCTCTCTCTCTCTCTTACACACACACACACACACACACACACACAGTGTCCCACTGCGTGCTGTAAGATCTAAACCACTTTGGAAAGTGATGCTTGGTGACTGAGGTAGCTGTTGGGAGCTCATCCCTTCTCTCATGTACAAACCCAATTCATCCACTGCAGGTTGGTATAGGGGAAGCAGCTCAGGCTTTGGCATCTGACACTCCTCGAAATAAATCTAGGTTTAATTACTGACAGGTCACGGTTTTTTCATCTGTACAATGGGGATACTTCCTGCCTTTTTGTAAAGATCAGAGATGCTGTCCATGCCTGCCTGGCTCCTATTTAACAAGAGTTCCATAAATCCCATCTCCTCTTGTTTTGTTGTAATCATTCTTGTGAGGCTGGCTCAGGAGAGGTCAGGACTCACCACCTGAATGCCTAGCTTTCCTTTCCAGGCCCTCTCCACTCTATTCTCAATCCCAGAAAGACCAAAGAAAATGAACGTGTGGCTGGAGGGTAAGGACTGTCTTACCATCAAATCGTGTGTCTATCTGTTCTTATTGGCCAGGCATTTAGCTATTGACCCACTGCTTTGTCCACCTTAGTGTGCTTGGTCTGGCTTGGAGGCTCCATGGGGCGCAGGGCTGAACCTGGGCAGGGGTCTCTAGACCCCAGGCAGGGGCAAGCATTGTCTGTGCCCTCCATGGGGCAGCCCTGACTCTACTCCTTCTAGTGTACATGTTGGAGCTCATCATCCCTATCTACTTTCTTTCTCTTATTTTCTTTCTCCTGGGCACTTTAAAGTTCCCACCAGCCTGATGATGGAAGTTTCCCAACATCTTTCTCCCCAGGTCATGCCCTTCCCAGAATGGCCTTGGACTATGAGGTAGCACTGGTCATGATGGAGAAGGGAAGGTGTGAAGGTGACCTTTGAGACAGCATGGTAACTTAACCGTGGCAGGACTTGTTCTCGTGACAACAGAGACTTGCTTAGACTGAGGTGTGCAGAGGATGCTGGGAAAGAGAAGAAACTCAATGCAGGTATTTACAAACAGGAATTCCCTGGGTACTCCAAAGTGGTAGGCATCAACATTCCCAATTTACAGATGAAGAAACAGAGAGTTCAGGAGTTGAGATTGGAATTCAGGTCTGTTAGATTCCAAATCCCATGCAAAACTGAGCAGCTGTGTCAGAAGGAAGAATTCTGGGGGCAGAGGAGAGGTAGGAGGATTTGGTTAAAGGGTTAGAATAGATGTCCTTGGTGCTCTTATCCTTCCCTAGATCTGAAATTCTAAGAATAGATAGGGAACACCTGCTTTGCTGAAGACCATTCTGGCACAGCATCTCACCTTCAAAGCCCTGTTTCCCTTCCAGAGTAGATTTCACTGTCCACGGGCTGCATTGGGAACATTTCCAAAATCCTTCATCTATTGCCATCTCATGACACTGGTTCATCCTGCCAAAAATTTAATCTTTAAAGCAAGCACTACAAACCCAGAATACTCAGGCTGAATTTCAGATTTGCACATGCCCATCAATACTTGCCCACACACACACACTCCTTTCCCCAGCCAAGCAGAAAGTAAAAGATCACATGTGAGCAGGGGGTAGCCATATCTCACACTGATGCAGCTTTGGAACAGAAATAAGGGATTTTTTTAATTTATTTGTTTATCTGTTAATCCACAAATACATATTTTGTGCTTACTGTGTGTAAGACAGGACACTAGGACCAGGACCTGGACATAAAAGATAAAAATCCATGTGTTAGTTGTTAACAATAAGCATATATTGGTTTAGTAATTACTGTATCTGTGTGTGTGTGTGTGCACACATGTGTATGTGTGTAATTTATTAACCACAGGGTTCTGGCCCTGAAGGAACTCAAAGTTCAGTAGAGAAAACAGACATGCAAACAATTATGACATAGTAAGAAAAATAGCATTAATATAGGCAGGATCAAAGAACAGAGGAGACTAGAATAAGAAGTGCCCAAGGCTACTGGCGAACTTGGCAAGAACTTCAAGGAGGAAGAGGCAAAGGCCGGAGGAACATGTTCCTGACAAGGGGGCATAGAGCTGCCCAGGCTTAAGGGACATTCATTCATTTAATAATTATTTATTAAGACATCTGCTTCTGGTTAGAAAGGTGTTATGCTATCAGAATGTAGAGAGTTTTAAGAGGCCCCCTCACTACTTTTTTATCTTAAAAATGAGAACAATCTGGATAAAATACATAATCACAGTTTAGAAAATCCATCAGAGAGCTGAGGACACAAATTCTAGAAATTTACAAGTTGTTCCTAGGATAGAAGAGACCCATGACTGTGGGCATGTCAGGAAGAAAGACTAAACCCACCACACACAGCAGGAAAAAGAATCAGACCTAACTTTAATAACTTTTAATGGGTGTGGAGAGGGACATGACAGATCTGTATCCCATTGAGCTCCATCACACCTCCTAATTCTTTCCCAAGAGTATGGAGGTGGCTGAAGGCAGGTCAGGAGAGCTGAGAGATCCCACCAGTGTGTATCAGGCCTTCGCCAAGAAAACATCCAGCCAAAATATATGGGCAGGGAAGCAAGGTGGAGAGAAATCATTCAAGGAAGAAAGCCAGGAGTGGAGCTGGACAGCAGAGGACTCCAAAGTAGACCTAAAACATTAGGGCTCTGAAGCACAGAAATTGCCTGTGGTTCAGAAGGCTTGCTGGTGTTCAGATCCCAAGCTGCAGAGAAAAGACCTGTCCAACCCTCTGAACATTTAAAGTCAGCGGTGGACCAGTAGGTAATGCAAGGTGCAATGAAACCCAGACTCAACTCAACTCAACCACAAATTAAGTTGACTCAGCCTCCCATTTTAGTGAGTAAATATTATATATTTTAGTCTCTACCATTCTTTTATAAACAATGTGTGAAATATAATTAAAAATTACAAAACACTTGATGAAGCAGAAAAATGTGATCTATAATCAAAGGGGGGAAAAGTCATTGAAGCAGAACTAACAATATTCCAGATGTTGCAATGAACAAACAAGAACTTTAAAATAATAATTTAAAATATTTTAATGGATCCAGTGCAAGAGGCAAATGACATATGTGAACAGATGGTGAATTTCAGCATCAAACTATAAAAAAGAAACAAATGGTTTTTCTAAAACTGAAAATTACTGACTCAGAAATAAAGAATTTACTAAATGAACTTAGTATCAGACTGGACGTTATGAAAGAAATACTCAGTGAACTTGAAGAGAGGTCAGTAGAAACCATCTGATTAAGCAGAAAGAGAAGACAACAAATTTAACAGATCATCTGAGCCTGTGGGACAGTATCAATATGATCTAGTGTATGTGTAATTAGAATTCCAGAAAAAGAGTAAAATGCAGCAGAAGAAATATTTGGACAGGCATAGTCAAGAGTATTCCAAAACTGATCAAGGATATCTACATGTCCAGGAAGTTTTAACAATTTCCAATCAACATAAATGTTTTCTTAAAAGATTTTATTTATTCATTTAGAAAGAATGTACAAGTAGGGGAGGGGCAGAGGGAGAGGGATAAAGAGAGAATCTCAAGCAGATTCCCTGCTGAGTGTGGAGCCCAACACAGGGCTTGACCTCACAACTCTGAGGTCATGACCTGAGCCAAAACTGAGAGCTGGATGCTCAACTGACTGAGCCAGCCAGGTGCTCGCTGATCAGTATAAATATAAGAAACCAAACCAAAACAAAAAACACCCATTCCTAGCCATATAACAGTCAAACAATTGAAAACCAAAGATACAGGGAAACTTTTTAAAGCCACCACCTAAAAATTACACAACACACTAAAGATAATAAGAATTAGAATAATGAATGACTGCTTATAAAAGAAGTGGAAAAGGGGTGCTTGGGTGGTTCAGTGGGTTAAGCCTCTGCCTTCAGCTCAGGTCATGATCTCAGGGTCCTGGGATCGAGCCCTGCATGGGGAGTCTCTGCTCAGCAGGGGGCCTGCTTCCCCCTCTCCCTCTGCCCACTTCTCTGCCTACTTGTGATCTCTCTCTCTCAAATAAATAAATGAAATCTTAAAAAAAAGAGAAAGAAATGGAAGACAGCAAATAATGGAATGATACGTTTAAAGTGTTAAAAACATCAAACTGTCAATCTAGAATTTTATGCCCAGTGAAAGTACTCTTCAAAAATGAAAATTAAACAGAAACATTTTCAGATGACAAAGCTGAGCAGATTTTCTCCAGCAGAACTGCACCACAAGAAATGCTAAAAGAAGTTTTCAGACTGAGGGAAATAATTCTACATGAAAGCCTCTATCTGAGAAGGAACAAAGAGCACCAAAATGTGTAAATCCAAGGATAATTACAAATTATTTTCATATTTTATGAAAAAATATTTTTAAGATTTCTGTAAACGACTACTGACTAAAGTAAAACATATAACAATGTATTGTGGTTTTATACTTTACATGGAAGTAAATTATGCAACAGCAAGAGTGCATTATGCAGGTAGCAAGATTTTTACATTGTTTGTAAGGCAGTACAAAATGAGTTCAAAGAAAATTACGTTACATTGAAGATGCATATTGTCCATAACCCAGAATAACCACAAAAACTAACACAAAGAGGGATTACATTAAAAAATCAGTAGAAGACATAAAGTGGGATGTTAAAAAATACTCTAAAAAGAAAGCAAGGAATGTAGAATCGAAGAACAGAAAATAACAAGAAGAATAGAAGTCTAGAAGAAACAGGTCAAGTAGCAAATACTGAAAGTAGACTTCAACTCAACCATATAAATAATTTTTTCAAAACTACTAAAGGACCTAACTCTCAAATTTAAAGACAGATTGTCAAGATGGGTAAAAGCAAGGTATGATGATAAGATGTTTGTAAGAAAACAATTTAAAGTCCTGGGCAAGTTGAGAAGAGTAGAAGCCATCCCAAATGCAAACACCAAGCATGAGACCACTGATATGCCTAGAGATTATCAGATGAAGTAGACTTCAAAATGAGGAGTATTACTCGTATTTTATCCCATTACATTTCATATTGATAAAAGGATGAATTTGTCAAGAAGACCAATAGCTTTACACTTGTATGTACCCAGTAACAGAAATTAAAAACATATGGAGCAAAAAATAAACAGAACTAAGAAGGAAATAGGCAAATACATAGTCATAGCTGAGGATGTTAATAGTCCTTGATTAATTGATGCAACAAATAGGCAAACCATGAATAATAGCCATATGGGGTTTGAGCAATACTACCAAACAGCTTAGAGCTGACAGGACTTACAATCAACAACGTTTGGCTGGTGTTCATACATCCCAGGTACACTTAACAGTTGTAGAGTACACATACTTTTCAAATGTATATGCATATTCACTAAGACTGGCCATGTGCTGGATTTTTAAAAAAAAAGTCTCAAAGACTGAAAAAAAATGAAACCGCACCAAGTATGTTCTGTAAGCATACATAATTGGAGTACAAACCAGTAACAGCAGGATTCTAGAAATCTGCAAATACTTGGAATGTTAACAATATACTTCTAAATAATCGACTGGTCAAGGAGAAGAATCACACAAAAATTAGAAAATATTTAAAATCAAATATAAAACACGGTATTTCAAAAGTTGTGAGTGAAGCTAATGCAGTATTCCAAGGGAAATATATAGCTTTGAATGTTTATAGTAGAAAAGAAGAAAGATTTAAAACCCACTTTAAAAGGCACTTGGCTGGTTCAGTGGGTTAAGTGTCTGATTCTTGATCTCAGCTCGGGTCTTGATTTCAGGGTTGTGAGGTCAAGCCCTAACTGGGCTCCATGATGGGTCTGGAACCTATTTAAAATACAAAATAAAATAAATAAAATAAAATCCACTTCAAGAAGCTAGGGGAAAAAAGCAAATTAAACCCCAAACCACAAAGATGCAAATATTAAAAAGCAGAAATCCATATATATAAAATGGAAAAGCAGTAGGTACAACCAATAAGGATGGCCAACAAATAAGAAGTTGGTTCTTTAAAGGATTAATAAAACTGATAAACATCCACAAGACTGTTAAAAAAAATGAAAAGAAAGAAAAGATAAATGAGACAAATTGCCAGTATTGGGAATTAAAGAGGCATCATCACTACAGATCCTGTGGACATTAAAAAGATAATGATATAAAAATTGTATGCCAATATATTTGACAACTCCAGTGAAATGGGGAAATTCCTTAAAAAACACAATCTGTTACAAGAAGACATAGAAATCTGCACAGCTTTATATCAACTGTAGAAATTGAATCTGAAAAATAAACTCTTCTCACAAAGAAAAGTTGCAGAGAGTTTTATGGGTGAATTCTCTTAAACTTTTAAGGCAGAACTAATACCACTTTTACTTAAGGAGAAGAGAATACTTCCTTACTTACTTCATAAGCTTAGTGTACCCCGAATACTGAATTCTGGAAAGGCTTTTTCAAGAAAAAAAAATTAAAGATCAATACCCTTCATGAATTTAGGAGCAGAAATCCCTAGAAAGCATTATCAAACTCAGTTCAACAATACTTAAAAAGAATAATGCATTGTGACCAAATAGGTTTATTCTAAGAATGCAAGACTGATTTCCCATTTAAACATCAGTTAATGTAATTGATCATACAGCAAATGAGAAAGAAGAAAAAACTTATTTGGTCATATGAGTAGATGCAGGAAAAGCATTTGACAAAATATAACCCTTATACATGAGAAAAATATCTTTTTTTAAAAAAGATTTTATTTATTTGACAGACAGAGATCACAAGTAGGCAGAGAGGCAGGCAGAGAGAGAGGGGGAAGCAGGCTCCCTGCTGAGCACAGAGCCCAATGCCAGCCTTGATCCCAGGACCCTGGGATCATGACCTGAGCTGAAGGCAGAGGCTTTAACCCACTGAGTCACCCAAGTACCCAGAAAAAATATCTTACTATACTAGGGGAGCCTGGGTGCTCAATTGCTTAAGCAACTACCTTCAGTTCAGGTCATGATCCGGGAGTCCCCTCAGCAGGGGGTCTGCTTCTCCCTCTGACCGCCCCCCCATGCTCTCTCTTTTTCAAATAGATAAGTAAAATATTTTTTAAAAAAGATTTTATTTATTTATTTGACAGAAATCACAAGTAGGCAGAGAAGGAGGCAGAGAGAGAGGGGGAAGCAGGCTCCCCACAGAGCAGAGAGCCCGATATGGGGCTCGATCCCAGGACTCCGGGACCATGACCTGAGCTGAAGGCAGAGGCTTTAACCCAATGAGCCACCCAGGTGCCCCATAAATATGTAAAATCTTTTTAAAAAATCTCACTATACTAAAAAATAAAATACAACACACTTTTCCAACTTAATGATGGGCATCTACAATTTACAACCTATCTATATAGGTTATATAGTGATATCTATAACTATCTATACCCTGAAGTCATAGTTAATCCTTTCCCACTAAGATTAGAAAGAAAGCAAAAATGTCTGTTCTTGCCATTTCTATTAAGCTGTGTACTAGAAGCCTGGCCAGTGTAATAAGGTAAGAAAATAAATGCAAGCTATAAAAATTAGAAAGAAAACAAAAAATTGTTGTTATTTACAGATGATATGATCGCAAACATAGAAAATTCTTAGAATTAGCAGGTGAATTTAGCAAGACTGCAGAATATGAGATTGATATACAAAATTCAATTGTATTCTATATACCATCAATGAACAGTCAGAGAATAAAATTAAAAAAAGTAAACCCACAAGATTTAAAATAGCATAGGGGGAAAAATTCAAATACCTAGGAATAAATTTAACAAAGGATATATAAGAACTCCATATTGAAAACTCAAACCACTTCTTAGAAAAATTTAAAAAGAACTAAGTGGAGAGCTATGCCCTGCTTTCAGATTAGAAGAATCAACGTTTAAAAAAAAAAAAGATTCTATTTATTTATTTGGGAGAGAGAGAGAGAAAATGAATGGGAGAAAGAGCAGGGGGAGAAGGACAAGCAGACTCTAGGCTGAGTGCAGAGGCTGAAGTGGGACTCTATGCAGGGCTCCATCCCACAGCACTGAGCTGAAATTAAGAGTTGAATGCTTAACCAACTGAAGCCACCCAGACCCCACTAGAATCAACATTTTCAAGACAGCCATTCTCCCCACACTGATCTATATGTTTGATGTTCAATACAATTCCCATCAAACTCCCAACAGGCTTCTTAATAGAAATTGACTAGCTGTTTCTAAAGTTTACATGAAAATAGGATTCAGAAGAGCCAAGACGGTCTTAAAAACAACAAAATTTTACTCAAGAAACATAAAAGTGTAAACAAGAGTGTTCAGAACAGCTTATTTTTAGTAGCCAACAACTAAAAACAATCCAAATGTCTATCAATAGGAAAGTAGATAATCAAATCATAGGACATCCATGCAATGGATATAGTATATCCTTGCAATGGGATACCACTCCATAAGAGGAAGAAATGAGCTCCATACCAATACATACCACAATAGGGATCAATCTTACAGGCATGAGAGTAAATGAGGCCAGGCAGCACACTGTTTGATTCCATTCATATGACTTTCAAGAGCAGGCAAAGCAAATCTTTTTTGCTTTTGCCTTTGGGTGAGGTGATGTGTGGGTTGACTGGGAAGGAACAACAAGGAAATTTCTGAGGTGACAAAATTTCTCATATTTTGATTCGGGTGGTGGTCGTATGAGTGTGCGCAATTGTCAAACCCTACCTAATTGTTCATCTCACTTAATGTAGCATAAGCCTCAATATCAGAGAGTGGGCGGAAGGGAAGGAGAAGAGGAACTTATGGAAAATTCCAACCAAATGCAATATATAGACCTTGTTTGGAATCTGATTCAAGCCAACCAAGTGTAAAAACCCGTTTTTGAGACAATCAAGAAAAATTGATCATGAGCTGGGTAAAGTATTAAATTATTGCTGGGTATGAAAATTGGATTGTTCTTTGGTAGAAATACATATGGGTGTATCTAAGGGCAAATTATACTATGAGATTTTTGCTGCAGCAAAAGAGTGGTTAGAGATTATGGAAGGTGAGACAGGAAAAGGTTGGTAATTGTGGAAGCTGAGTGAGAGTATATGCGGGACACGTTATTCCAGACGCTCTATACCTTTGTGTCTGTTTACACTTGTCTGTAAAAACGTTAAAATACAAAACTTAAATGAAAAAAATTAACTGCAAGTTAGGTCACCTCACATTTCTGTTCAAAATCTTCCAGCAGCTTTTCATCGAGAATCTTCTCCATGTACATAGAAATCTATTAATAGGTCATGAAATCGATGTAGTGGGTCATGATCAGCATTTTGATGATATGAAATAGCACAAAATGGAACAGAAGAGCAAAGAAGAAAAAATACCAGAGAGCATGCTATGTCTAGTAAAGATAAGAATTGATTTCTGGAACCTTCTCTTTGAGTGCGTTCTTATGTGCGTGTATGTGCATGTGCACATTTTTTTTCCAGCAGATTGTGATGAAAAACATTTAAAACACAGAGCCCTAGGTGACATCTCCTCCACCTTATATCTCTCTGCCTTACTCCCCACCCCACACTCCCCTCCTTGCTGTGCATCCCTTATGCCCCAGGCACCCCCATGGCTCCCTTCCTCATCTCCCATCCTCATCAAGTATCTGCTCAAATTATTCCTTATCAGGAAGATTTCCCTCAACCGGCATATGCAATGTCACTCTCTAGTCTCCTAAAGTTTATTATTTAGTACAAAACACTTACTATCACTTGGCACCCCTAAATCTGTGGATGTAGTTGTTTACTGGCCTTCTCTGGCCCCTGTCCCCATCCCAGAATGGCAGCCCTGTGAGTTCACCTGTCTCGTTCACTATGCTACTCCAATGCAGTGTTGCTTGGCACAGAGTAGGCACTCAGTAAAACCTGGCTGGGTGAAAAACAATTATCAAGGTCTTCCTTTGTACCTAGAACTATGCTCAGAACTGGAGATTCAGCAGTAACTGGGGCAGGTGTGGTCCAGACCCTTGTGAAGCTAGGTCTTCAAGGAGCCTAAGATAGAACCATGTAATAGGATATGGCACTTATGCAAAGCATAACCAAGGCCTCAAGGTCAGCATGAGGTCCATAGGAGCCTATAAACCGAGGGACCTAACTCTGAGTGTGTGTGTGGTGGGGGGCAGGGGACTGGGTGAAGGAATTGCAACACCACTGGATAGAAATTAAAAGGACTGACACTATCCAGTGCTAGCACAGATTGGGGCGGGGGGAGGTGGGGAACAGAACTCACAGCACCTATGGGGATGTGACATGGTCCAATCACTTTAGAAAACTGTTGGTTTCTAACAGAGTTAAGTATGTACCTACTCATCAACTTATTAATTCCATTTGGAAGAATTTATGTGTCCACAAAAAGGCTTGGTACACAAATGCTCATAGCACTTGTATTAGTGATCAGAAAGAAGAAACAACCAGGAAGGGGCATGAGGGAAACTTCTGCTGTTGGGGAAATGTTCTGTATAGCCTAATTTGCCTGACGGTTGATGGAAATGCTCTACACATCTCAATTTGGGTGGTGCTTACAGGGGTGCATCTTTTGTCAAAATTCATCAAGCTATACACTTAAGCTCTGTGTATTTTACTGTGTGTAAAATACACCTTGCCTGTCTCCCCCCACCCTACCCCCCAGAACCTAAGTTCTGAAGAATGAGCAGAAATTAGCCTTGGAGAGGAGGAGGAGAGCAGCATTCCAGGCAGAAGGAAACTTGCTAAGTACAGGATTGAGATGGGAAAGAGAGAGGAGCCCAGTGTGTCTGGGGGGCAAGGAGAGGGGGCAGCAGATGGGGCAGGGTGGGACTGGGTCTCATAGGTCAGGTAAGAAGAAGCAAAAAAGGTGACAGAATCAGAAGGACATGGAGAATGGACGGAGAGGGCAAGAGGGGATGTGGTGAGACATGCTGGACGGTTCTGCAGTCATCCAGGTGAGAAATGGTGGGGGCTGGGCTGGGATGAGCTGTGGAGTGGAAGGAGTATCTGATTCACCTTGAGGAGGTAGAATCATGTCTAGTGAAATGTGTATTGCAATAAGATGGAGGAATGAGAGACCCTTGGTGGTTGGAGGTGGTCGTCCATCTGTGCACCCTTGCTAGAAAGAGGGATAGGGAATGTGGCCGGCAGTGAGCCTGGCCAGAGGGATAGGGGTGGGTCCTACGGATCGTGCAGAGAAACCTACTTGGGTTAGTTATCTACTGCTATGAAGCAGTTAACTCCCAAATTCAGTGACTTAAATGATTAGCCATTCTGTTAGCTCATGGTTTTGCCACCTGGATTGGGCTCTGCTGGGCGAGTCTTCTTCTGGCTTTGTCAATGGTCTCTAGTGGTAGGTCATCTGGGCTCCAGGCTCAGCGGGGACACCAATTGGCTGGACTCTTCTCCTCTTCACGTGCCATCAAAGCCTCCCCTTCTCTGGGTGGTCTGTCCAGCAGGATAGTTGGACCCTTTCCATGGCCACTCAGATCTCCCGAGAGCACAGAGCAGGTGCTGTAGGCTTCCTTAAGCTTAGGCTGGGTGCTGCCATGTTGTATCAATGCTGTTTGACTCTACTGCATTGGTTAAAATACGTCCCAAGGCCAACCTGGATTCAAGTCACTGCACAAAGCTCACTGATGCACAGATGACCGCAGCCACTCATTAGCCCTGTGACTTCGGGCAAGTCATTACATGTTCCATGCTCCATTTTCTCATCCTTAAAATGGGGATCCCACTCGTGCTGACCTCAGCATCCCTGTCTGGGCTCAATTAAAATGATAGGTGGGAAGAGTGTGAGAGTGCCTGGCGCTGGTCACGTTAATCACCTCCAATGCCATCGCCACTGTGGCTGCTTTTGTTGCTGCAGAGAAATGTTGCCCGAGCCCCTCCCCTTCCCGGGGCACTCCCCCGCCCCAGAGCCTTGCTGCATACACTCATCTGAAGGAAGCCCTGAACCACTGCGGGGGAGTGGGCTCCAGCTCTCCAGGCTAGGCAAGGAGCCAACTGGCCTGTCCTCTCCCTCTCCGTCCACTCTCCTTGTTTTCTTGTTGTTGATTAAATATGGGTCAGCTACTTATGTGAATGACAACTGTTGCCATGCCAACTAGAGAGCATTCGGAGGTGACAGCATCCTTTGCCCTGCTCCAGGAGAAGCTGCTCCTTCAGTTTCTCCATGCCCTGCCTCTGTGCCTGTGCCTGTGCCTGTGCGTTGTGTGTGTGTGTGTGTGTGTGTGTGTCTCCCACCAGGACCCTCAGGGGGATTGCCTTTATACACCTTTCTGCCAACGAGCCTCTAAAGAGAGTAGGACACCAGGCTACCGAATCTTCCAGAGAGGCTTAAAGCCTCCCCCCTTTTTTTTTAATGTTAGAAGATCCCTTAGATCTCCCTTCCATCCGCCCCCATGTGTGTAGCATCTATCAGTTGAGAAAATGCACAACAATGAAAAGTTACGATGGATTCAGTAATGCTTTTAAATGAGTGTATTTTATTCACCCTCCACAGCACGAGGAATACTGATACTGAAAGGCATGTAATTGATTCTGATTTCAGGCAATATTTGGCACCCTTCATGGATTCATAGTCTGCTGCCTTGCTTCCCACTCCAGGTGCAATTCTGGGGATCCCCAGGGCCCTCTGTTTGGAGATTGGCACCCTGCACTATCCCCGGCTATTCAACGGGGGATGGGGGGTTGCGGGGGGTTGTCCCTGGACCTGCATCAGGAGCATCTCCTGGGAGCTTGTTAGAAATGCAGGACCTCAGGCTCGCTCTGGACCTACTGACCAGAATCTGTATTTTAACAAGATCTCCAGGTGGTTCTTAAGCACATTAACATTTCTGAAGACTGATTTAATATAGACCGCTAGGGTCACTTACATAGTCAGTCAATCAACCAGTTGCTGAGTGCACAGGTTTTGGAACTGGTCAAGGGAGACCAACAATAAGCAGATGAAATGCGTAGTACAGTATAGGACAATAAGAGCTACGGAGCAAAGTAGGTCAGGGAAGATTTATTTATACATTTGAGTAAGGAAGGGAGATAGAGAGTGCATGGGGTGGGGTCATTTAATAAGGTAGTCAGGAAAGGCCCCGGTGTAGGGAAGCCCGCAGAGGAGACCAGAAGGAGGTGAAGGGGTGAAGCGTCTGGGGAAGAACAGCCCAGACACGGGGAACTTAGCAAGGGGCTTTGCAGCTTTCTGGAAAGATCAAATCGCTAAACAGGATAAACTGTAAGTGTCACAGGTGGCTTGCGACCGAGACATGGGGGGCATGCGGGATATGACCATGACTGGGTGTCCAGGGTCCCCTGCAGGGTGGTGGGACTGAGCTGCCTGTGTGTAGTAGCTGACAGACATGTATGTGGAGAGGAGGAGGGGTGACTGCACACAGAGAATGGTGACATCTGAAGACTCAGAGGTGGGTGTAGACACTTGACTTGGATGACAACAGCTCACCCTCAAGACTTAGCACAAACATCACCTCCTCTGAGAAGCCCTCCCTGACTTCCCTCCCTCCGCCAAGACTTGCAAGTCCCCTTCCTCTGGATGCCACGGCTCCTTGTGTCCACAACAGCTGGCACTTGTCGCACCACGTTCTATCTCTATTAATGCACGTGTCTGCTCTGAGACACTGTGCGTGCCCTCCGGGCATGGCGAGCATTCTGTCAGTGCCCAGCCTAGGGCTGCCACCAAGGAGTCTGGCTGGAAGGGGAGGTAGTCTGAAGAGAGGACTGGGCTAGACTGGAGCTGGGACCGGGGACAGTGTTATCTGGGGGCACAGAGGTCAACTAGCCAAGATGCCATCAGCCCTAGAGCTGGCGGGCAGGGGACTGGCCCTAATCAGGTGCAGGGAGAGTGAAGAAGAAATCAGGCAGGAGAGGGACCTCCCAGGCTGCTTGCTCCCCTGCCTACCGACATCCCACCATCCCCCAGGCTGGTCTTCCTCTTATCCTTCCGGAAGTGACTTTTTAATGATGTTCCAGACATGGGGATTTGAGTGATAGCATTCGTTACGGGGTAGTTCAATGGCTATTAACATACATTAGTGTCTGTAATGCAACCTGGAAGTTAGTATACAGACAGCCTAGAGGGTAGGACGCCAGGTGAACAGAGAGCGGATGCTTTTATCACGGAAGGCTCGATTTGTCAGAGCTATAAAAATCATGATAATGGTGATGATCGGCCTACGTTGTTGGAGCACATTAAAATCAGATTAATTAGTTAATTTAAAATAACAATACCCATTAAGATCATTAGAAACACCTCCATTCGATTTAGTATCCCAGCTGTAAACTTCTAGCTTTTCACAGGACCTTCTTATTCAGACTGGTGGGGCTGGATTTAACAGCCTGATTTATAAACTTGAATTTGAAGGCCTGCAGTTTAAAGTAAGTATTTCTTGCGATGCCTGGGGGGCTCTGTCAGTTGAGCGTCTGACTCTTGATTTCGGCTCAGGTCATGACCTCAGGGTTGTGAGATCCAATCCTGCCTTGGGTTCACACGCTGGGTGTGGAGCCTTGCATACGATTTATTCTCTCTCTAATTAAAAAACAAAAAAAACTAATATTTATTGAGCGCCTGCTGGATGCCATACCCTCAGCCTGGCCTGGGGTTGTGCAGAGGAATACGACAGGGCCCTGCCCTCGAGGGGCTTGCCTTTTATCAGGGAGACGGTCCTGGGGGTGGTTAGTGATGGTTCAGGGAAAGGGCCAAGAGCTGGGGACTCTGAGGAGGGTAGGACAGTTTGTTCTAGACCAGGGGACCTGGAGCCCAGAGAGGCAGATAAAAACCATAGCTAATACTCATTGGTGCTGCCCAGGATGATGACGGTGAAAACCTGGATATGACGACTGAAATCCAAGCTTATCAACTTGTGTATTCGCCCCCAAGCAGAGAAGGTGGAGAAACATGTATTGGGGCAGGGGGGTGGGCAGGGGGAGGCACAGTTCTGGACTCTTCTATCTTATCACACTCACTGTCCTGAAACCAGCAAAAATTGCTTCTGAGCCTGAATCTTTTCCTTGGTGCATAAAGGCCAAGATGATACCCCAGAGGGCCCCAATTTCTTGCAGGGACCAATAGAAGGAGTGGTAGGTAGACTCACCAGATTCCTGCTTGCCAGGATCAGGTTAACTATATTTGCTTCTGGGCGTGTTTTCCAGATTTGCACCCACCTTTCCCTACGAGCACTGAGAAGTGAGAGAGGGTTGTGGGTTTAGGGAATGGCTGGTGCCAAGGCCCTGGGGTTGTAAAGGCATGTTCTGGGCCTGTGGGAGGTCAGTGGGGCTGAACCCTGACGAGGTAGAGATTGGCCCCCATGTGAGGTCAGAGAGGACCCCATCAGAAGATTTCCATTCCCATTCTCAGGGCAATGTGGAGGCACTGGGGAATTCTCAATATTTACATTGTAACAAATACCCTTCTGCATTGTTGAGTGGAGACCCGGACTGGAGGTAGACTTCCTGACTAGTGCTGTCCAATAAAACTTTCTGGGGTGTTGGCATCTTCTCTGCCTACATTGTCCTATATGGCGGCTATCCATCCCATGGGACTGTGCCTAAAATGTGGCCAGCACACTGAGGGACTGAGTGTGGCTAATGAATTTAAATTTAAATAGCCTCCTGTGGCTAGTGGCTAACCTACCGGACAGTGCAGCTCCGGATCCTTCTCCTTACGTGGGGAGGACTGAGAGGCTTTTGTCCCCAAGTCTGGCTGATAAATCTACCTCTGCCCTTATCTCTTGTCTCACTAGGAGGCCCGTTGAGGATTGCTCGGTCAAAAGAATGCACCCTTACAAGAGTTTTTGATTCCTGTTCTCCAGTGGCTTCCCGAAAAGATCAACCAGTTTTTTTCTCCCGCTGCTGTGAATGGGTTGGAGAGTCATTGCCCCTTATCCTCACTGATGTTGTGTGTCATCTTTTCTCTGGCCTTCTCCAGTCTGGAGATTGCAGGTGGGTCATCAAGGAAGTGATGGCAAAGGCAGTCTCTATATGCCTTCTCCGAGCTCTGCCCAACTCTGCTTCCCCACCCTCCCCCCTCCGTAAGGGGTCACCGCTGCTCCTAAGTACCCCCAAACCCATTGCCCATTTTCCAGAATTTAGGAAGACAAAGTCCGTGATGTGCTCCTGGATTCCCCAGGCATGGATCAGCCCTCTGTGCCGGGCGGGAAGAGCCGTGGCATGTCCCCTCCCCGCCATGGGGAAGAGGTGAGCTTGTGTCTCTGTTTCCTTCCGCAGCTTTATCCACATCGTATTTTGGACTCAGCATTATTTTTCAATTAACAACCCCGATCCTGGATTATGGTTTCTCGTTTGCCAGAATTATTAGTGAAAATACTAACAATAATGATAAATATTTGCCGCAGCCCTCTGCTCTGCCCAGAGCCCCTTCTCTGCCCACTCGGCGTCATTAAAAAGCCAGCTACACGGGCAAAGAAAAAGCCCGGACGCCCCCTCCAGCCTCAGAGAGGACACGAGAGGATCATGGACTCCAAATACGCCATTAATGCTGGGTCAGAGCCACCAGCAAATATGGAGCAAAACAAATGGAGCTCAAGTGCAAAAGAGAAGCCTAATCAATCTTGCCCAAAGCGGCTTTCACTTGGGGCCCTGAGCTGTAATTAGGGGGAGGGGGCAGCAGCCAGGAGCCAGGCTCTGGAAGCCCGCACACTCGTTGCCTTGGCTCTGAGTGCTGATTCCCGAGGCCCCCAGTGGAGGGCAGGTGCCTCCACTACCCCTCTCTTACCACTCCGATCCTGCTCTGACTTGCCCTCTGGGGCTTCCAGGATAGCCTCACCCCTGCTTATGCCAAGCTCAGGACTGCTGTCCTCGCCCCATCCCCAGAGCCCTCTAGGCTGCCTTCCCTCCCACTGGGTTCACCTGTCCCCTTTGCACCTTGCTGCCCTCCCTCCCCGAACACCTGTCTGTCCCTTTCTCTCCCCTTCTGTAACCCTTCCTTCCTTTGGGCAGAGCAGCTCTCCAGAGTCACTTCCCCCCCACCCGCCTGTCCTCCCGCATCCCTCCTTTTGCAGACCACACGTGGGGCCGCTCTGGGTTCTCGGAGGAGGTGGTTCCACACTCGAAGTCTGCCCTCGAGGGACCCGTGTGCCCCTCTCTCTGGTCCTCAGTGTCCCCGTCCACAGAAAGTTGGCTTCCCCATAGCCACGTTGCTAGGACTAAATGAGATCTTGCATGCTGAGGGGCCTAGAGCCGAGGGTTCTAGAACAGAGTCAGACGTGTAGTAGGTGTTCAACCAAAGCCATCTCAGGCACCTCTTAACCTGCTCCTTTTCCACTGGGACGCACAGTCTGCGTAGAACGTTATATTCTCACATTTCGGTGGTATGTTCCTTCTTCCTCGTGTGTCTTCCCATCAGACCGGACGTGTTTGTCCTTCTATTTGTCCTTCCTAACGAGAGCTGCGATAAGGCTCTGGCACCGGGTCTGCCCAATTCTTGATGTTTAGAGGAGGTGGGTGAATCACGGGGATGTGTCTCCTTTCCCCTTGTCCCTGGGAACCTGCCTGACCATGCCTCCGGTGGGGTAAGCCTCCGAGAGACCTCTTCATAGGAAGGGCTCTGGGTGACTTCCTTCTGGTCTTCAGGCCTGAGTTCAGGGCAGCACTTTTCTTCCCTGTGCTCCTGAGACTAAAAATAATTCAATTTCCGTAATCATGTGGCCTGAGCTGCTTCTGGGCACCCCGGTCTGTACCACACACACAATTTTCGGAAGGCCAGGGTTCCCCAAGTCTTGTAATGCTCAGCCCGCCTCCTGCCACTGAATCACGGGGTCTTTTAACCTTGGCTAAGAAAGCTGAACACGATCTGTATTTCTAACAATAGGGAGTTTGTTAAATAAATTATAGTGCCATGAACGCATTTATGATGTATTTTCAATGCAAAAAAAGCAGGTTGAAAAACAGTATGTAAAGTAAGAACCTATTTTGGTTAGGGGGGAAAAAAAACCCTTGACTATATATGTATGGGCAGGAAATTATCTGGAAGAACATACACCCGAATGTTAGCAATGCTCTTTGTTTTTTCTGGGTGGTGGGCTAACGAGGGATTTTGATTTCTTTCTTTGCGCGGATCTGTTTCTTCCGATTCGTTTACAATGAGCATATATTTCTTCTGTCTCAACTAAATAAACAAATAAAGAAAAGCACCCCCGGTTCTCGGAGGCCTCGTTTGCATATATTTGCATGCATCCCATCAATGCCATCCGTCAAAGCTCTATGCCATCAGCCTCCTTCCAGAATGGAGGAGGCCCACATGGCATCATCCTACCCTTCCTTGGGAGGCCCCCGGCACCCCTGTCGGAGCGCCCCCGCCCGGCCGGCCTCCCCCACCCAACCCCCTCTGTCCAGCCTCACATCCTCGGAGAGACTGCGGCGGTGACACCGGTCCAGAGGCAACAACAGATCTGTTGTCACATTTCCAACCTCGAAGGCGTCTTGCTTCCGCTCCGTTGGCAGCGTTTTCATGTTATCCTCACTGCTTTGACCTTAAGTGGCCGATTTTCCTTCCTTTCTCCCTCTCCTTGTGTTCCTCCTCTCCTCCCGCCCCTTCTCTGTCTTGGCTGCGATTGTCTGAGCCCAGCATCTGAGCTGTCTGGAGCTTGCCTCCTATTTTTGTACTTTGTGAAACCAGGGGATACGGGGGGCCGTGAGTACAGCGCGGCTCTCGGTCCTGTGACAACGTGTCTGTCTCCTTGCCTTGGCTGGGGCCCCGTGGCATCGCAGACACCGTTGGGAAGCATCAGCGGGGGAACGATCATGCACACTCTAGTTGCTTCAAGTGTTATCCGACTCTCCATCGTGTTATCTGACTAGATCCCAAACTCTACGTGCACACGCGCGTGCATGCCCACACGTACACGCACACGGGACTGCGCGTGGGCTCAGAGGCACCGCTGTGCTAGCCAAGTACACGCTCGTACAGCAGCCGTACAAGGTCGTGTACCTGGGGATCTAAGGTGGGGCACCCGAGCGCCGGGAGAGGTCCCTGGAACTCCAAATCGCAAACCCATTTGTTCTGGGGTCCATGACGTCCACCCCCACCCAGCAGGTCACAACGTGTGGGGTGTCCGTTAGGTCCTTTTCAGAGATGACCGAACTGATCCCCAGCACGATGGTCAAGAAGAGGGTGGGCCCTGGGACTCCTGGCTGCCGCTCGCTCTCTCGTCCCTCCACTTCCCAGCTGTGTCCCCTTGGTTGAATTGCTCAGCACCTCTGCTTTGATGTCCTCATCTATCCCTTGGGACAAAATAATCCCAGGCCCCTAGTCTTCTTTTGAGAACTGAGTGACCTACGGAGAGTAAAGCCCACCATATGGGGTCTGATGCTCAGGGAACGTTTGATATGAACTGCTTCCTGGTGTCACGTTTCCGACGAGCCTGGGACGTGGGTGGCACAGGGTGGCCTTCGTGTCTGGAAACCTGGATTCAGCAATCATTGCATTGTCAATAATCCAGCTGAATATAGAATATTCCCCTGTTTCCAGGCCTACTGACTGCTTCATATTTACCCCCATTCCACATGGAGGGGGGAGGTATAGGAAGATTTAGATGCCTTCCTTGCCGGGCTGGTGAGCTGCGGTTGGTGGGATTTGCCGTCTTTTCTGTGTGGTTCCAACCCCGCTGGATGTCCCCCTTTGGGCCTGCCTGACTCCCCTTGCCCTGTAGCTGAATTCGCTCTCGTTCTGTTCTTGGTAGAGGAGCCTCCTGTTCAGCCCTGTCCTCGCGGTGAGGACCCCCCCTCCCCGAGATGCTGCGGAGAGAGGGCTGGGGAGTCAGGGAAGCAAGGCGGAGGACCAAGTGAGGGGTGGCATTTCCGAGCCTGAGCCAGAGGAGTGGGCCAGGTTCCCCTCTCTTCCCACATGGAGTCGGTCTCCACCTGGAGGAGAATCCACCTGTGTCTCAGCTGCTTGTCCGGCTGGACCATCAGCCCCGAGGGGCGGGGCTTTGTCTTTGCTGTGCCTCATACGGCTCAAACCTCGCTCTGGGTGCAAACACATCACGGCAGATAATCAGGGCTAATCCTTGCAGCGGACACCATGTGGCCCCGGGCAAGTTTCCTGCCTTCCTTGTGCCTTGGTTTGCTCATCTGTAAAATGCAACATGGACAGCACCTACCTCCCAGCTGCGGGGACACTCAGAAAGGGCCTGGGACAACTGTCCGGGCACCGGGCGGCCCCAGTTCCCCCGTTGTTAGCTGATACCAGCAGGTTCTGAACGCTCAGGCTGGAAGCCCTTCCCATCCCAGAGTGAGCCTCTGTGAAGGTCAAGGACCACTTCTGAAAGACAGAAAATCCCCAACGGATTGTGGCCTGGGTCCGTCCACACTGGGGAAGTGCTTGGTGAGCCTCTGCAGCATGGGACCCAGGAGGCCCCCCCTGGTCCCCAGGAGGAGGGTAAGTGCTCCCTCAGCAGGAAGTGGCTTGCAAACAGGGAGGAGCTCTAGCTACCAAACCCCAGGCCCGGGTGGGGAGTGGGGGTGGGATGGGGGGATGGGGGCGGCGGGGCTCAGTCTCCTTCCCAGCAGGGCCTCACCAACAGGGCTACAGCGTTGCATCTCTGAACCTGACTGCCTTGTCCGGAGGCAAAAGATGGTACCAGGCACCACAAGGTGCTTGAAATGAAATCCAAGTTTAAGGACGTACTAATCATAAGCAGAGAAGAGCTATTTGTTGATTCCTGTTTATTAAAGTACGTGAGACGTACACCAGCCAGGAGAACGTGCTCTTAGGTTTTCCAGGCTGGGAGCCTTTGCAAGCAGGACTACAGGATTCCTGACCCGGCACGTTCGTGAGTCCCGTTGAATCAGCGCCGAGTCCTGCTCGGGCTGGTGGGCTCGGGACGGCTCCTGGCTGGTAATTATATCCCATAAGGGTCTGTCAATATTATTTTCTGTCAACTGGCACTTTGTACCAGGGCTGGGATAATTGACCCAGGGTCCGCGGGGGCTGCTGACAGCGGCCGTGTGTGCCGCGTGTGTGTGTGAGACCAGCCTGGGGGCAAGCGATGGGACTCCCGATCTGCCAGGGGACGGGCTCCGCGGGCTCCTGTCATCATCCCGCTCACGGGCGCGGCCTGAGCAGGCTGCAGAGCCTGTCCCCAGCTGCCCACATGACCAGCAGCCCCCAGGAGCCTGCGGGGGCCCCGGGGACGATGATGCAGGCGCCGGGAGACTCTGTCCAGGAGAGGCCGAGCCAAACCGCACCAGACTGCAGTGTGAGATTTCTGCACGCGCTCCGCTCTGCTGAAGCACCGGGGTGGGCCATTTACGGAGTCGACCGAGGTTTTATAAACATGCGACCCGCCACAGGGAGTACATCCAAGAAGTCCCCGTGGTTGAACTCTCGGCCTTCGGAACGTAGACGTTGTCTCTGCTCCAAGTGCCCCTGGCTGTGTGACACGGCTTCGGACACGGTCACCCCTCAGCTGCGACAGGTGCCAAATCAGGATGCTTAGATAATTAAATTATATTTCTGCCGGGCCTCGAAAGGCATCAGGAGGCTCTTCGGTTTCTTGTTGGTGTGTGTGGGTTTTTGCTTTTTTTTTTACAGCAGATTGTTTCTCTGATTTTATCTTTCTCTGGATGATAGTGAAATGAGTTCTCCTTCCTGTGTTCATACCCAAATATCGAGAAACCGTTGTCCCGAGCGTGTCAGGTGGGGGCTGCAGGAGAGTCATGTCCTGAGCAGGAACACGGGACGTCGCTTGCTGTAGACGCCGAGGCTTTCCTGCAGGCCACGGCTGTTTCCACTGCTCTCGTGCTGGGTTACACCTTCCTCCCCAGCCACGCTTCCCGAGCTTGCCCGCCTGCCTGCCTTATCTTCTGTGTGCATCAGTCTGTCCGGGGTTGCTGGCACAAAATGCCGCAGACGGAGGGGTTACGGACAATGGGATCTTCAACTCCTCACAGTTCTGGAGGCTGGAAGTTCCCCATCAGGGACTGTCAGGGTCAGCCCAGGACCCGGGTCCGGGTTGCAGACTTCTCATTACACGCGGTGGAAGAGGAGAAGGAGCTCCCCGAAGCCCCATTCATGAGGGTTCTGCCCTCGTGGCCTGACCACCTCCCAACGTCACCCCTCCTCCCCCGTACCATCACCTTATACATTAGGTTCCAATATGTGAATTTTGGAGAGACACAGACATTCAGACCGTGGCACCATATATAAATGTTCATCTTTGCATCTATATCTACTTATTTATTAAATAATTTTTGAAGATTTGTGCCGGGCACCAGGGATTCAAAGGCAGGAGGGAGAATGGCCTCGTGCTTGGTGGCACGTTGTGGTTATCAAGGATGATGGCAAGTAACCCCTTCTGTCCCATGTGATCTGCTGCTGTGGGGTCTGGCCCCTGCCCCACAACGAAGTGGGGTCCCACAGCCCTTGGTTTGGCTCTGAGTGACTTGGTGCCTCGCTTGTATGTCGTAGCATGCAGGTGAGGACAAGGGGCACGAGTGACTTCTGAGGCTGGATCAGGAAAAGCCACGCAGCCCACGCTGGCAGCTACGGGAGTTCACATACCCTAGGATTACTGTGCTGGGCCGCGGAGGCTGCTGTTGACAGCTGGGCTGAGCTTCCAGAGGGCAGCAGTCACCTGCAGGGCACGTGAGTGTCCCATCTCAGGTGACCAGCCCAGGTGAACCTTCAGAGGACCATGGCGCCGGCTGACATCTGATCTAAGTGAGAGTTGCTTGGCCAAGGCTTCTCCAAATTCCTTACCCATAGAAGCATGAGCAAAATGCAATGGAGGTTTTAAACCAATTTGAGGGTCATTTATTATATAGCAGTAGATGACTAGAACATGTTTCATGGAATTTACAGGCTGGTAGGAGAGACGGATATTAAAGTCTCTTCCAAATTAACATAAAATGATGCTTGAGGTCAGGGCTACATTGAAAAACTGTGCGAGTGCATTGGTTCAGAGGGGTCAGGGAAGCTGCCCCGAGGAGGGGTGATTGACTGAGATCTGCAGGCAGTGAGGAATTTCATAGGGAGTGAGAGGAGGTGTGTCCTGGCATGAGCAAAGGTCCTGTGGCAGGAAGGAGGCCCTGAAAGAAGACCAGGGAAGCTGCAGGGTGGGGAGCAAGGGGAGGTCGGAGAGGAGCACAGGGCCCAGACCCTAGAAGGGCCACCTTGCATGCGGTGCTAAGGACCTAGACATTTAGAAGGAGAGTGACGGAAGCCAGCCGTGGCAAGGCATGGAAGCGGCAGCTGTGGGTGGCGGGTGGGTGGTTAATGAGCATGGCGAGCACACTCCCAGAAACGGTACTCTGAGTTGAAATGACGCACGCAAAAACCAGTTACTGGATAGGACCGAGGTGCTTGTGGGGTTGGGTTCCTGCTGAGGGGGTCTGATGCCCACCTTTCTGGGAAAGGCCACAACTTGGAATTTAATTGCATGACCTTGGGGAGGTCACTTTACCTCTCTGGGGACAGAACTTGTATGGATGATTTATAGGTCCTTTCAGATTCTCTGAATCTAAGAATCCATTCTCAACGACTCTCCCATCATGAATAAAGCACTCGCTAAAACTTACATAAATAGATTAAATAGGCCAACGACATGAAATTATATTTAATATGATTCATTATCATAATGTGCTATATACAGAGCTATCTCTTTTCTCCTTAATGCCTGCCTTAATTTTATGGCAACACAAGGGTTAGGAAAGGCAGCCACTGAGCAAATATCCTGGGGCTCCCCAGGGTAAGTCCAGCCACTTCAAGCTGCAGCAGAAAAACAAATGTTACGTGTGTGGCCGTGGCCTGGATGCGGCGCGGTGGCCAGGACCACCCACTCCCTTGTCCCCAGGTGCAGATATTCCTCGGTCAGCTAGGTTCACTCGCCGGGCAAGGGACATGCTATGGACATCAGTTTACAGCCCTCAGTGAAGACTTGAACTCGGTGCCATTGAAGAGCAAGGGGGCACCTGGTGGCTCAGCCGGTTAAGTGTCTGAAGCTTGATTGCGACTCGGGTCATGATCTCAGGGTCGTGGGATTGAGCCCTCTGCAGGCATCTGCTCAGCGGGGTCTTCTTGAGATTCTCTCTCCTCTCTCTCTTCCCTTCCCCCTGCCTCAAATAAATAAATAAATCTTAAAAAAAAAAAAAAAAGTGCCCAGAACAGCAGAGTACCCAGATTTCATGTCCTTTATTCTCCGTGACTTTTTCCCTGTCGCCTTACTGCGGCAGGCAGCAATTTCCTCTAAAATGTAGTAAAAAAACAAAAAAAAAAAAAACAAAAAAACAAAACAACCCTACCAACCCACTTGCCCTGGACAGGCCACCTGGAGATTAAATGAGATAATTCCTGTAAATTGCAATATACTATATGCCCGGCATGGGGGACAGGCTGAGTGTGGTGATTCTTCCCCCTTCTTCAGTGCTGCTCTTGGACAGCTGAGCCTACCCAGCGGCTGAAATCACAAATGTCAAACCCACAACTACCAAGGGTCTACTGTATGCATTTATGCTTCAATTGACTGTTCAGAAAAAACACAAAGTACGTTCAGCTCTCTCCCTAATCCCTTTTGCTATTTTTATACCCTCCCCAGTTAAAAATAAAAACAGAAACAACACTGTAAGTAATGTTCAGGCGAGGTGACCGGGCCCGGTGGGTCCCCACGACATTTGCAGTCTGAATAACCAGCAGGGCTCCGTCCCTGCTTGGGATGCGCGCTTCGGGCTGCCGCGGGCGTGGGTGCACGCGCGCGCCCGCACCCATAACTCGCCGCCGAGCTTGTGCCTGGAAAATTAACTCCCGTTTCCTTGACACAGTGCTGCTCTGCTTTCCAAGATGAAAAACACATCGCCTCCCACGGCCGCAGCCTCACTCCCGTCTGATGGGGGCAAGAGGTGAGGCCGGCAGAGCGCAGAGAGGGAGGGCGTTGGCCATGAAGAAGCGATCAATCCTCAAAGCGCCCTGCCTGCCCCGCGTCCACGCAGACCCTCCCAGGCCTGGGGACTGCGGGGGCGGGGGAGGGGCGAGGTGTCTTCAGAGCAGGCGAGATGAAATGGTTACGTCTTGGATCCATCTAGACAGTAAATTTTTGGAGTCCCTATAAGCTAAAATCAATATTGGCACAACTGTGTGTCATTAAAAACTAAATGAACATGACAAAGCCAAACTGCTGCCTATTAAACAAATGAGTTTTCTCTGCGCACAGGCACAGCGGGTTATTAAATTCTTTATTACAGGAACATTGCCGTTTGAAGGGGGTAAAAATACATCTTTATGAGTCATCTGTATGTGTCTAGCAGCATGGCCTTCCTGCACCCGCCCCCGAAGACGCTCAGGCGGTCCCGACCTTCTCCTCCCACGGAGAGCGGCAATTTGTCTGAGCTGTTGGGAGAGGCAGAGAGAAAAGGGGGAGGTGACACCTGGTGACGCTCCCATGTCAGGGATCTATCCCATCGGTGCCAATTCACTCAATAAACATTCAACCAACACATACTACATGTCGGGCATTCTGCTGGGTCCTCAGGACACAGCAGTGAACAACCGCAAACACAGTCCGTTTGCCCGAGATAGTCCCACCTCTTTAACGTGTCAGCTCAGATACCTGTAACTGCATCTAAAAAGACCCAGCTGCCGATGTTCGAAAAGCCAGCGGGTATTTCTTTCTTCACCTAACAGAAAGCCTAGAGGCAGAGTGGTTCCAGAGTTGTGTAATGATTCAGCTGATGTTATCACAGACCCAGGTTCTTTCCATATTCATGCTCCGCCTCTCAGTGTGATACTTGGCCCCTCATGGTTGCAAAAAGGCTGCCATAGCTCCGAACATCTTGAGCTTTAGTTTGTACACTCACATCTCATTGTATTGGGAGGGGGAACTTTTCCAGAAGCCCAGAAAGATTTCCCCTCAGGTCCCACTGGCCACAGGTGGTATATGCTCTCAAGCTAGAGGTAAGGGAAGCTGGAATGTGAGCCTCATGCAGTGTGAATGGTGGTTCCCAGCTTCCCTTTGCTCCCCTGAAACAGTGTTCTCTCTCCATTTTCCAGGAGAAAGCCCCCAGGTCTGCTTGTTCTGCTTTGCCATTTCTGTAGTTCCTGGCTATCCTGGATATTCTCTGCTGACTGTTCTAGATTTCCTCACACCTTTTCCACCTTGTTCTGTGCTCCGGGGGCTGGCTGTCCCAGAGAACGTTAAAGCACAACATTGCTGTTTCCAGGTGGGATTGCCGGTGGGTGGCACACTAGAGATCATAGGTGAGTGGAGAACCAAGAAGGGTGTCTGTTTCCCCAGCTCCCTCCATGGAGCTGCTGGGGTTGCCTATGTCCCTCAACAAAGGCCACAGCTCCTTCTGGGATGCCCTCTGCTGCAGCTGCTCCCGCCAAGATGCCGGTACCTGCTTCTTCCCCTCGCCGACCAGACATGGCGTGCTGGGGTACCACACCATCCCTTTGGGTCTTCCATAGGTGTGCCCTTTCTCAAACTCTTCCTGGAGCCCTCTCTGAGCACGCGTCTGTCTCCTGCCAGCCCTGGCTGATGGAGGCCCTTAGACCAGGCCTTCCACCACTTTCCTAGATACCTTTGACATAGATACGATGATCTGATCCTGAGATCAGCAGATCTGAGATTCTGCTGCCCTTAGAAGTGGGAGGAGGAAACTAAAGGGGTAAAGGAAGGAGAAGAAGAGGGTTTGCAAAGATGGTGATGTTAAGCAAATGGATGGGACCCTTTCTGAATAGACCCCGCCTGTCCCCGGGGGAGCATGCAGAGCTTTGCTCCACCACTTCACCGAAGACAGGGGCTCCAATCAGCCTGCGTGTGCCCACTGGGATTTATCCTGCACTAGGAAGTGACCCGTCTTCTCTGCTTCAGCTCGGGTCACTCCCCCACCCCAGCCAGGTCCCACAAACGGCAAATCAGGGCTCAGACAGCACTTTCCATGTACGTTGTTGCTCTCAAAATCCACAGTAGCCGAGCAAAGCAGACATTATGGTCTCCCTTTTACAGATGAGGAAACTGAGGCCCAGAGATGTCAAGTGTCTTGGCCAAGGTCACACAGCGTTTGTAGCACAGCTTGGGCCAGAATCCTACCCCTGACTTCAAATCCTGTACTTTTCCCTCAGTGTTGCCATCCCTAGTCTCTGCTCTGGGTAGTCAGGTTCTAAACTCTGGAATGTTGTCCTCCTGGTGAAGTAGGACAAAGAGGATCCTTTCTCAGTTTGCATTAGAATATGTTAGTATCTATAATTTCTTCAATTGTTTGGTTTTTCTCTGAATTTTCCAAGTCTCCTGACACCCTATTGATACTGAATCTCATATAAGATGGGATAGGATTCAGCATGATATCACAGTTAAATCCACTCGTTCACAGTGTTCCTCATGGGTTATCATATACTTCCTTGGGCTTTATGCCCAGACTGAAAACCATTTTTCCACAATTGTGTTCAGAGTCTAAAAGGTTAACCTTGGGGTGCCTGGGTAGCTCAGTGGGTTAAAGCCTCTGCCTTCAGCTCGGGTCATGATCCCGGGGCCCTGGGATTGAGCCCCGCGTCGGGCTCTCCATTCGGCAGGGAGCCTGCTTCCCCTCCTCTCTCTCTCTTGCCTGCCTTTCTGCCTACTTGTGATCTCTGTCTGTCAAATAAATAAATAAAATATTTAAAAAAAATTTTTAAAAGGTTAACCTTGACCTAGGATAATGAACTCATTTCAGATTCTGGTATGAAGAAGCCAGTTGTTGCTCAAGGAGCTGCTGTGTTGAAAAGGACGTGAGGCTGTGTCTGGTCTCGGGGAACCATATCAGGGATCCATTAGTTATGCCTGCCACAGGCACAGGAGTGGAGATTGTTGATGTGCTTGGCATTTATTTATACCTGCTTACACATCCTCCTCTAGATCTTTCCTGCTGGCAGAAGCACAGAAGCCAGTTTCAACCCATCTGGGTTTGGGCACTCCTTAGGATGTCGAAGGTGTAGGAGATGGACCAAGTTGGCCCCATGTCCCCTTCCTGTGTTAAGTGGTAATCGTGATGGCATTAAAGATGATCACATAATATTATTTAAATGTGTTTTTTAATAGCCTGACAATGGCCGAACTCCGTCTGCAGACCTTGACCACCACTTAGCAAAGGGCAATTATTTGGCTTATAGGATGAGAACATAGTTGGCACGGAGCCCCCCTCAGCCATCTTTGCTTGCTGAAATTCAGAGGAGAGGTCTCTCTGAAGGTGACACCCCAGTGGGATGGGCTCTCTGCTGCTCTGCTGGAAAATGAAGGAAGGAGGTGGGCAGGAGAGAAGCCCCATTACCCAGTTGGTTTAGGGGCACCTGGAAGTAGGGGGCCCCTTTTAAAAGGGCCCATTGGAATGGCATGGGCTTGCTCTTGGGGGATGTCCAGCCAGAGGCAGAGGGTCATGGTGGGGGGATGGTAGACAGGTAAGAGAGTGTCTCTATCATGACTCGTCTCCTGAGTCATTCCCGCAGTGGCGGGATCAACATGTCCCAGCTCTTAGAGGGAAGTACGTAGATTTGATGGGCGTAGTGTGTTGGGCAGGAATGAGCGAGACAGTGACCATCTCAGAAGGGCCCGAAGGGAGGAGGGGGTGGTGGCCAGCATCGGAAGCCTCAGAATAGTAGGAGATGCCTTTGAGAACCTTGGAGAGTGGTTGAGGCTCCTTCTACTTTTAAGACTTGGTGCAGCAGCTCAGCGGGGATGTTTCTGATGCTCCATCTGCCAGTGATCCCCTGGGGACCATCCCTGCTGCCTCTGGAGGGAGTGAGTCATCCTGGAGGCTGACAGAATGGGGCCTGAGGCATCCTGTCTCCAGCCACGCCCCTGCCCTGCCCGTCCCCTGTGCTGGCTGCTTCAGATTGGCCTGCAAGCCCTTCCACTCCTCCTTGCTTCTGTGTGTGCCTTCCCCTCCGTGGGAAGCCTCTCCTTTCCCAGTCTACCTGTTCTTCCTGGCCACATTGTCCTGCAGGGCTTCCCCAAGCAGTGGTACCCCTCCTCGTCTATGCGCCCACACCACCATGTTATGTGGCTGAGCGCCCGGCGTCAGTGTCGGCTGTAAATTGTCAGCATGCCCTGTGGTTGATCTCACGGTATCCTCACAACAGCCTGGTGATGATGGGGCTCAGAAAGGATCAATGAACTTCCCACCATCCCCATTCTACTGCTGCACTGGCTCTCAAAAAAAAAAAAAAGAAGAAGAAGAAGAAGAAGAAAAGAAAAAAGAAAGGCTGATTAGTGGCATTTATCACGTTTCATGGTGTAAACATTCTAGTAATAAATATTCCAATAATGGCAATATCACAATCTTAACACTTGAACAGTGGTCTCACATTATTCCTGGAAATTAGGCGGTTGGTTCCGGCAAGCTGGTTTGGGGCAGTGTGAGCTGGTAGGAGCCGGTAGAAGTCGGTATGAGGCTGTTCTGGTGGTGGGACCCCGAGCTCAGTCTCCATCTGCAGGAACCCGGCTGCAGGCTGCTGGAGAGTCAGGGCTGGCTTTCACTAACGCTGTCCCCCCCGCACCCTACCCCGAGACTAAGGGTCCCGCACTGGAGCTAAGTAGATGCTAAATTAAGGTTTGTTGAAAAGAGATGGATCTCTGAGTTAGAAAGTCACCTGGTCCGAGCTCCCTCCCCAGGACTCTGCCTCTCTCCTTCTCCCCTCCATCGGACGCTATCAAGAGGCTTGGGTCACTGTCCTGAGGTTCACCAGACAGGAAGAGGATGAAGGGACAGAAGTGGGGACAGGCAGGGGCCTGGGCTCAGGGCTGGCCGGGGGCTGTCAGGGGCAGCAGTGGCCTCTGGGCTGGGAACAGGTGGCATGTTTGGGCAACGACAGCAGAAAGCTTCCAGAGAGTGGGCGGTCAGGGCGAGTTCAGACCACAGCATAGGTGCCTGGTCCCCTCAACCTGCCGGTTGCTCTCAGGACTAACCGAGGAGCTGACTCACCAGACAGCTGACGACTTGGCTGTCATACTGATCAGACTGGATCCACCTTGAATGTGTGTGTATACGTGTGTGTGTGTGTAGAAGGAAGCCCTATCTCTTTCCAGTAGGTAAGTTGGATCTGGAATTTTCTTTAGTCCAGCGGAGGTGGGAATAAGAACCTCATAGCTTACAATAGTGATGGTAATTACAATGTTGACATGAGTGAGACAGGCCGGCCATAGGAGGGAAGACTGGAGATAGGCTTCCAAAGCGAGCTGCGGTCCCCACAATGGGGTCCCGATGAGAGGACAGACCCCGTTTAGGGCTGGCACTGTCCCTGGAGCCAGATGAGAAATGCACATAGCAGCGAGCTTCGGTGTTGGCCAGGACTGTGGTCCCCAACCTGGCATGTGCGTTAGTGTCACACGAGGACAGAGCTGGCTTTGTGGGCCCGTGACTGGAGCAGGCAAATGAGGAGCCCCGAAAGACCCCTCTCTCAGAAGAGGTTCATGCCTACTGGGGCCATTATGAGACTCCCCATGATTTTGGAACACGGGACCCCTGTGTTCTCATTCTGGGCCGGGCCCTGCAAGTGGTGGGGCTGGTCCTTCCTTAGAGGCTTGTCAAAATCCACGTTGCTGAGCCCCTGGCCCAGAACTTCTGCCTCAGAGGCTCTGGGTGGGGCCGGAGAACCTGCATTCCTGACAGGCTCCCACAGGTGATTTGGGAGACTCTTCTGGCCGGGGCTAGAGCAGCAGCCTGGGATCACAGAGGGGAAAGGCCGTTCAGACGATCTCTGTGGCCTGGTCAGAGGGGCCACGCAGTCAGAGTTGAGGGGGCATACCAAGGGCAGCTCAGCCCCCACCTTTCTTCCTCGGGAGACCAGATAGCCAAGGACAAGTGCCGGCCTTCGGCACAGGGGAGAACTGAGGGCGAGCATGTGACCACGAAGACTAGGCCTTGGGACGAGGAGGCAGATTGGGGTCAAAAGGAGTCTCCGATGGGCTGAGTTTTAAGTCAAAGCAAGGGAAACTAAGTCACATGAAGCAACACACCTGTATCTGCCCGTGGGTTCAGGAGAAAGCTGCTTGACAAGAGCCCCTTGTCTTCCAGGAAAACAAGGCTGCCCAGCTGTTGAAGTTGGTGGAATCTGTTGGACGCTCTGAGCCAGAAGACTAGACAGCGAAATGTTTGAGGTCCGAGGGCAAGGGAGGGTGGTATCTTGGCGTTACCCCACAGACCTGTGGACCCACAGGCCAAGGAGACTTCTGCTCGGAGGAGGTCCCGAGACTCCTCCCCAGACGTTCCTGCTTTGGGGCCTGGATTCCCACCCTGGAGCCACTGTTTCTTCCACCTCAAGTAAGGGGGTTTAGCCCAAGATTACAGACTCCCCAGGAGTCCATGAATGTGCTCTGGAAGGTTCCTGGGCTCTGCTGAAATGGGTTGTGAAATTTAGTGTTGTATTATAGGTACATTTTCTTTCCCTGGGGAGAGGGTCTGTAGCTTACATGGGATTCTCAAAGGATTCTGTGACCCCCTTGAAAAAGGATTTATTTAAAGAATTTATCTAAAAGGGGGGATTATCCAATAAATGCTACTGGGATAATTGGCTACCTTTTGGAGAAAAAATAAATAAATAAAGCTCGATCTCTACCTAACTGCTTCTACCAAAATACATCCCAGCTGGACCAAGGATTTCAGTGTTAAAGAGAAAATATGGTGTAATGAAAGTTAATGGATAAAATTTGAGTAAATACATTTGTAACCTTGGCGGCAGAAACCCGTTTTCAAAGTGGGACCCAACATCCAAGAGCCATCAAGGAGAAGATTGATTGAGTTAGTACAGAAAAACTCATAACTTTAACGTGAGGAAAATAAAGACCAGGGACAAACCGAGGTCAAGACACAAAGGGCAAGCCGGGAAAAATAATTAGAACCCAAATCCAAAGACCAGAAGCCCATTTATTCATGTACACAGAGCTCAGACAGCCATAAAAAAAAAATGAATAACCAAAACTGAAGACATAGAAGGACATGGATAAGAAGATAGGGCACGGAAAGAAACACAATAAACCAATGAACAAGAAGATGGTCAGTGATCCACCGACTAATTAGGGAAATGCACATGGTTGTCGGATGCAGAGGATAGCGAAAATGGGGTCACCATCTTTTTACTTTGAAGACTGAGGTTCATGCTGCATGCGTTTTGTGGATGTTTTGATAGTTCGATTGCATCTGGTTCTCAGGTATTATAAATAATGTTGTCAAGAACAATCTTGTAGCAAACCTGTGATCATTTACTTAAGATGAATTCCTGGGTGGATCATCAACATTTAGCCTCCTGTAGCCGATCGAATCGTTTTCCAAAGCGACTCGAGCAGGCAGGCTGGAGCCCAGGCCACACTGGGCAGGGCTCAGAGCCCTCCTGGGAATAGCAGCTCTGGATTAGGAGATTGGGGGGAAAAAATGATACCTAACGTTCACTGAACTTCTGTGCCATGCCAGGCAGTGTGCTGGACCGTTCCGCGTTGGTCGGGCATCTTATTTAACCCCACGACAGCAACAGGGAACAGGCAAGTGTTGTTTTCCTGTCGTACAGATGAGGAAACTGGAGATCAGAGGGTTTTAGTAACTTCTCTGAGGTTGCACAGTGAAGCAACAGCTGGAAAGTCTCCAGCCTGAAAGTTTGTGTTCTTGCCTGTAAAGATAGCAGCAGGTGGTTTGGCCGGAGGCTAGAGGGACGTGGGGAAGGGGGTGGGGAAGGCACCGTCAGGAAGGTTGGAGGACCTCAGAGATCATTTCGCCCCTATTTTGTCCCTGTTTACAAATTTCCAGAAGGTTGTTCCTGCCCCTGGGAGCCCTGACATGTAACTCTCAAGGGAAACTTCTCCAACAAGGAATGGATGGACGGATAGTAAATTGCAAAGGGCAGGGGGGAAGTTGCTATGTTTCCCTCCAGCCCTGACTCGGTAGGTGCATTTAAACCCACACAGACCCAAAGCTTTCAATCACCAGCCTGTGCATACAAGCTTGCATAGTTCTCAGCAACAGGAAAGAGACTTCTGTGTTCTCTTTGGTCCCAGAGAATTCCAGATCCTTTCCCATCTAATTGCTCTTCTTAACCCTCTCTGGGTCTTCCCCAGCAAAGCCAATTCCTCTCCCTGTCACACTCGATCAGATCAGCTCCCTCCCTAGATTGCACAATTAAGCCTAGCCCGAGTCTTAGCAAAGAGCGGGTCTGACATTACCTTTTAAGTAAATTCTAAAGATCCAACGAGGTTAGAAGGAGTTTGGAGGCTCAGAGTACATTTTCTAAAAGGAATCACTCCTCCCAACCAGAACTGCATCTTCAGATCTGTCATACGTAGCCAAAGGAGATAAACCATGAGTCTGGAAACAGGCCGCATAAGCAGAGAGACGCATCGCTCATCCTTCCTGGGACGGACTGTAAGTCACTCTCCTTGCTCTGCTATTCCTCGAGAGCGATCATTGGTTAAAGTTATTCCAAAAACACCTGGCTCTTCCTGAAGACGTGGAACGCCATGAGCGTTAATGTAGAAAGTGCCAGAAGACTTTTTACAATGTCCATACTCTTCGATCCAGCATAATTTCACTTCTACACATTTATCTTAAGAAAATAATCCGATTTGCATGGAGGTCTACCTACAGTATGTTCCTCACGGCATCTTTATACTCCTAGAGAACTGGAAGCCAACCAAGGTCCAATAAAGGAAACGGACCAGGAAAATTAATGTGGCTGTTAAAAATCCTGCTGCGGAATAGACAGTGATGGGGCCCGACGGTGGCAATATTACCATTAGCGGGCTGGCAGGGAAGCAAGCTGGAAAACACTACGCACGATATTAGATACTTGAATAAGGAAAAAATATGGGGGAGGAGAAAAGTCTAGAAAATCTATGTACCCAAAATGTTATGAGTTTTTCTCTAGGTGATGGATTTAAGGGCAGTTTTCTTTCCCTCGTGCTTTCTGGTTCTCCGTGTTTACTGCATCGAGCACCCTTTGTAATAAGCAAAAGCATTTTTCAGAAGAGAGGGCTGTCGGAAGGATCCTTCAGGGGGTGCCAGGAGGTAGGCAAGGGCGCATGACACCTGCCTGCTCCGGTCAGGGCTCAGGTGGCGGTGGGGGCTGTGGGCCGCAGGAGAGGGGCGCACGGCTCCTGGATTCATGTCCTGTGATCACTCCTGCCTCCTTGATCCACTGGGGACGATCAGGGTCTCAAATACCCAGCCTGTTAGACACAGTGTTTGATGAAAGATCGCGTTCCTCGGATTAGTGCTGGGTTGACAAATGACCCATGAGTCCCCAGAGAGAGACCGGAGCTGGAGCAGAGCTTGGTATTTATAACCCGGTCTCCCAGGCTGGGCCCGGACACGGCACAATTCTGACAGATGATTCTCATGAGAAACTTTCAGTTTCCATTTGATTATGGGCCCATAAACACAGATTGCAATTGAGTGGAGTGAGGGCTCTGCCGGCGTCGGGCCTGCCAGGGCTCGGGAAGCCTTCGTGGTGGCTCCCGCGTGCCTGTCCCCCCGCTGGAGCCCCAGGCTGCTCGTGGCTCTGAGCAGCTGCCCGTGGTTACGTTTGCGCTCTGGAGTGGCTGTTGCCAGAACCCAGGTGCCCCTGTCTCTCCGGTCGCCTGGGGGGGGATCCGTCTGCCCGTGCCCCTCTCCCACCCCCGCAGCGCTCAGTCCTTCCCGCCTTTGGGTGGTAAAGTGGGTCCAGATGGTTCTAGGAGACTTTGGCCAACTTTGGTCTGGTGTCTACGTCCTACTTTTTCTCTCCTGCACTCATCCATCCATCCATTCATTCATTCCTCTGTTATGGGCAATACTGAGCAGTGGCCATGTGTCAGACGCGTGGACCCAGAGAGAGCAGGCAGGTGTAGGGATACAGAGACTGAAGTCCCACGACTGCCCTAGCAGCCCCACTCTGAGACCACGTCACGGGCATTCATTGAGAGGGGCTCCAGCGCCGAGCGAACACGGAGGAGGGAGAAGCCAGCCTGGGCTGTGAGGGAGCAAGGCTGGCCACTCGGCCCCACTCCTGAGTCCCCAGCACCTTCACCACCTTAGATCTCATGGGGGGAGATTACAAAAGTGGAACGGTGGCGTCTCTATCTGCATGTCTCCTACCATATTCCAGCTTTATAAGCTAAGATTGCTTCTTCTCCCTCCCGCGACGGAGAGATTAGGATTTGCTTCAGGACCCTCAAGCAAGGGGATGAGATGTCCCCATAGCAGTGACACTCATGCGGTCTTGAGTCTTCGGCTGGGACTAATTCAGATTGTAGGTCTGGACCCTGTTCAAGTCACTGGGAAGCCTAAGGGGCCCAATGAGATCCAGTCTGAAGACGCAGCGAGCTCGTAGTCTGCTGGGAAGAGAGACAGAGACCGTGGCCAGAGAACCACAGGCCTATGTATGTGTCCTGTGCAGAGAAGCTCCAGGGGTAACTTCAAGCTGAGAAGGAGGTGAGCGGGGATGGGGCGCGGTGTGTGTTTTATATACAGGCAGAGGGAATGACAGCTGGGTGGCAACAGAGGAAGGGACCGGACTCTAGATGCTTTCTGAAGGTGGAATGTTCCCCAAAAAGGGGGTGCAGGAGGGAGGCATGGGTGGGGACTCGCAGGTTGCGGAGTGGAGATAGCGGGAGGCGGACACTGAGGGAAATGTCACTTCGAACCCACACCTCTGTCACCGGGCTCCCCACGTACCATCCCTACATCACGGTCCCTTACCCAGTGCTAGGATGTATCACCCTGTCTTGTCAACACGTGCACCTGTCTGCCTTCTCTGATGTACATTTGCACCGTGCTCTGGGTTGTACATGCAGACTTGAACAAGAAAATGCCCGGGCTCCCCCCTCCACCCGCCCAGCGTGAATCCCAGTACAATGTGCCTTGGCTCAGAGCCAGGGACGCCCTCCCTGGACCCGGGCTCAGATGCCAGGTGGTCCAGCACCACCGCAGGGCCCAGATGATGGGCTCTGCAGCTCAGGCTCCTTCTCCATAGAAACAGCCCGGCCCTCCCAGCGTGTGGAAGGCCTCTGGCCCAGGCGCGGCTCGCACCAGCCTTGTGTGCAGACCGGCTGCCGGGTGTCTGCTCTTTCATCCCGGTTCCCAGGAGGCCCTGGCTCTGTATCCTTCGCAAACACATCTGGACGTCTTCAGACCACATGACAGGAACATCTGCCGCCAGAAAGAAAAGGACACAGCGGCCCTTTTGTAACGGCTCCTAATTGTCTCCAGCCCTGGAGGCACTTGCGCTTGGGTCGTAGATTTGAGGACTTCCAATATGTTTCTAAAAACGTATTCTTGTCTCCCATGGCCTGGGAGGCAGCAGGAAGAAGGGCAGAGCACAGGGCAGAGAGACCACAGGCGCTGAGCCCAGAGGCTGATGCAAATCTTCTGTTCCCAGTGACGCTTAGAATGGGACAGGCAGGGGCACCTGGGGGGCTCAGTGGGTTAAGCCTCTGCCTTCGGCTCAGGTCATGATCTCAGGGTCCAGACATCGAGCCCCACATCGGGCTCACTGCTCAGCAGGGAGCCTGCTTTCTCCTCTCTCTCTCTCTCTGCCTGCCTCTCTGCGTACTTGTGATCTCTGTCTGCCAAATAAATAAATAAAAATCTTAAAAAAAAAAAAAGAATGGGACAGGCACACAAGGAAGAAAGGCGGGGTGAGGCGGCAGGGACCCACTGGACCCCTTGGCCTCGCGGCAATGAGGGTCTCCCGTCACTTTCTACCTGCCCTCAGCAACATCTCTTGGCCTGAGGGCTCTTTCTGAAGCCCTAAACGTTCGCTTTGCCTGAAGGGGGAATTAACCTGGTCTTCTGGCTCATCCTTCAGCCATGACTGAAGGGACTGGGTGTGTAAATGCCCCGGTGATCTCGTTCCTTGGCTGCGGCAGTGTCCTCCATCCTCTGGGTCCCGACATGCCCACAGGGTGCAGCTCTGGCTGCCCAGGAACCTGCTCCCCCCACTGCCCTCGCTCCGCTGCCTCACCTCCTTCTTCCCTGCTGCAAGTCTGGCATCCCCCGAGGTGCCCCGGGGTCAGCACCTGCTTTGGGAAGAACCCGCACGGAGCCCGGTGATGGCGGACCTCAGCGGCTGTCAGTGGCTGGGAGCGCGTGGGTCGTTTTCATGGCAGTTCAAACCGAAGCCAAGAGCCTGTGGATGTTCTGGGACCTCAGAACAGAGGAGAGACACCGTGGGACAGAGATGACCCATTGAAGGCAACAAGAATCCTCTTGTTCAAGGACCAGTTCGGAATGTGACGGATGACCTGGAAAGGCTCCTAGACCAGCCCAAGGTGGAACCTCACAGCCTCAGAGGCCAGGAGCTCGCCCGGCTTCTCCATCTCCCCAAAAGCAGACCGTGCTTCCTTGTTGGAATTCGAGGCCATTTCGCCTCCGAGTCAGAGACTTGGGCTGGGTGAGGATAGCACATTTCGACACCGAGTATCACAGAGAAAGAAGTGTAGGCTTTACAGTAGCCAGATACACGGACACGGGGTGGGGGGGAGCAGAATGGCAGGGGCCCCGAGTTCCCCGCCTCGAAGTACAGCCCTTGTGATTGTTTCCTAGATAAGCTCCCCAGTCCAGCTGTGTGGGTCAGCCTTCTCATTTTACAAAGAGGGGAACCGAACCCCAGTGACTTCACTACCATGGGACCCTCACCCACAACCCCAAAGCTTACCCCGTTTTCATGGTCCTTTACAAACAAGCTTTGCAAATGTTCCTAATTTCTTTCCATCACGATGGCCCATTTCACGCACGATTTATGGAGTGCATTGGGAAGAGAAAACATGGAGGAAACTCTCATTTGCGATCTCCTGAAAGGGCAGCATGATTCGAAAGGGGGTGGACAGTAGAGCAAATTTGCAGTGGGTTGGAAGGACAAGCAATAAACCATTCAGGCCGAGCTCCCAATACCTTTGGCTTTGCAACCTCGCCAGGCACAGAGGGGAGCCTTGTTTTCTTCCGATCAGATGGGCCTGCTTGCAAATACTTCCTTACATACCCACGAACACACAACATCCTGTCCTGGGTGTGTGGTTGTGACCCAAGAGACTGAGCAGACATCAAAGGAACACCTACCACAGAAGTAGTGGCCTTTGTCCTGGCTTTGTAGAGCTAAGACCCCGTCTCTGTCACTACCTCTTTGTTGAAGCATGCAATTCTTTTTTTAAAAAGATTTTATTTAGGTTTTTGAAAGAGAGAGTGAGCACGTACAGAGGGAGGGACAGAAGGGGAGGGAGAGGGACAAGCAGGCTCCCTGCTGAGCATGGAGCCGGATGACAAAGCGGGGCTTGATCCTGTGACCCATGAGATCAGAACCTGAGCTGAAATCAGGAGATGGACCCTCAGTGACTAAGCCCCCCAGGTTCCCTTGCAATTCTTTCAATAAGCAGGTTGGAGAGCAAGAGGGAGAGCCCCATGCCAGCTTCCCTGCTGTTTTGCCCAAGAGGACACGGGCTGAGGTCTGGGGGCAGAAGGTGGGCTTGGGATGGGCAGCATGTCAACACATCAATGCTGGGTGTGTCACAGCCATGCTGGGCCCTGGGCTCCGGCAGAACATTGCTCCATGAGCTGATGTAGATCTGAGAAGGCATCTTGACCAACCAAGCCGTCTCTGGAACCCAGACTTGAATGGTTTTCTTCCCAAGGAGAGACAGTTGACCCTGAGCCCTCTTTCCAGTACAACTCTACTGCTATGGGAGGGAGAGCAAGGAGAGGATACCGCTCTGAGGGCATCACAGAGGCTCCCCAGGGTCATTCACGGGTGCCCACTGGAGCAGAGCACCGGGCCAAGGATCTGTGCGGAAAGGGAGGCTGAGATTCCCGATACCCCCTGGGACAAAAGTGGCAAAGAGCTCTGCCCCAAGCAGACACAGCTCATGACATTCTGATGTTCAACAGGGATAGAGCCTCAGAATCCTTCTTAACACCGTCACCCAGAGTGGAATTCACACCAAGATCCAGACCTGACGCTCAAAATGAAACTTATTTTGTACATTTGTCCTGGGAACTTACAGTTTAAAACTGATTCATAGACACAGATAAACGTATAACAAGTATGCAGATACTTGGATAAAAAATGTTTCCTGACTATTACAGCAGAGGTGATCATTCCCCTTGCTTACAGGTGAAGGGCTTTTGCCATACTGCGAGGCTTTCAATCAGAGTATTGCCTGATTTGTGTCCCTGGACTTGACACTGGGCCATCCTAGTTTGAGTTGGGAAGATATGGTGATCTTTGCTAGCCTCTCCCTAAGAGCCCTAGGGATCGCTGTCCTGGAGACACGCTCTGGATGGAGAACAAAACAGATAGGACTGAGGTCTCTGTCCTCTGTAGTATCTCCCCATTCTGCTCCTGCCTCTCTGTCACCCAAGCTTCCCTCAGGCAGGTGACCATTTAAGTTATCATGTAATCTAGGAGGGACCACGATTCATAATGACACCAGAACACTGGGTATAAATGGGACACGTCCCATGCAAATGAGGATGTGAGTCCCATGCCCCCAGGTCCTACATTTTTTGTCTGGGGATGTGTACTTATGGGTGCAGGATTCCGGATGTGTGATGGGTGGGCATGCTAGGGGATAGTCAAAGGGAGCTCGTCCTCCTTCAGCCTGAGGTCAGTCCCTTGCACAACCTTGGGTCCCTCTGGCTTCCCCTGCCACTTCTCTTGCAGGTGTGAGAGTGCAGATCGATGGCTCCCAGGGGCTGGAGCCATTCATTAAGCCTCTGTCCGGCTCTCGGCACAAGCCCAGCACCTTCATAAGAGCCATTTAATTGCCACTTGAACGAGACGCTCCCTTCCTTCTCTCAAATCCAGATGCGGCTCAGAAGTCCCGAGAGAGGGAATGTGGAGAGCTGTTGGGGCCGGCTGTCCACAGGCAAAGCCCCCAGTGCTGGGCCGGCCCAGGGAAGGCTCACCCCCCCGCTGCTTCTCCCCGACACGTCCGCTTGGGATCCTGTGCAGCTGCAGGGGTGTGGGTCAGACTCCAACGGTCACCCGTGGGAGGGAATTCTGAGATCTTTGAGCCCAGCTGAAGTGTCCAGAGGGAAGGGGTTTCCTGGGGCCTCGGGCTTCCTGGGAGCTTGGCTCCCCTGTGAGGGGGCAGGTGGGGCCAATTGTGGGCCTGCCAGATGTCATGGTTGGAGCAGATCCAGATGTGACCCCGGGCCACAAGAGGCCCGGGATGAAGGGCCAGACGCAGCCAGGACCGGCTGACCTCAGGGCCCTGTTCTGACCAGCCCTGTTGGAAGAACCAGGCAGGAGGCTCTCAGAACCAAGAGAACCCGAAACCTAGAAGTCAACAATATGAAACCAATTGCACAGAAAACCTTACAAGGGGGCTCAGGTGCTAGAAGAATCGGGCCGTCCCTAGGCAGCCCCTGCAGGAGCTGCCAGAAACACAGTGACCTGCAGACAGCCGCTCCTAAGAGCCTGGACCCGACTGAGCGACAGACTCAAGAGCAGCGCCCGACCTTGAGCTCAGTGACCTTGAGCGCTGATTGTGCCCATTATCCCGCTCACCGTCAGCCGCACCGCGGAGGAGGCGGCCACGCCGTTCCACCCCAGCAGCCAATAACGCAAAATTCACTCCTATCTGAACTGCATTGGGATTCCAATTTTCAACAAGATTTCCCTTCCTAAACCCGCTTGGCTTCGCCGACGTGGGTGCTGTGTTCTGCCTGCTGGTTTGCTGATGATAGGGACAGAGCAGAGGCCCCCGTGCCGGCCAGCTAGGAGTCTCAGGTTCCAGGTGACTCTGCTTTGGGAGAACTGGGAGTGGGTGAAAATATGAACTTGACGTTTATGTGTGTGTGCACTGTGTGTGTGGCAAAAGGCCCGTGCATGCTGCGGGATGGGGGGAGGTGGGTATCACGGACGATGAGCACAGTGATTGCCAACAATTGCATGAAAACACCTTCATTTTCTTCGTGCTACAGTGGTCTGACCCTCCCGCCCATCACCTTGGCCTGTCTTGTGCTCAACCCCAATGGGTAGGTGCTCTTATGGCCCCATCCCACAGATGAGAACACTGAGGACTGGAGAGGTTAATTAATCAGGCCCACGAGCTGGAAGGACTAGGACTAGAAGGGCCATTGCCCGCCTTTGGGGGCCCCTGAATCTGTCACCTCCAGGCAACGTAAGGCTAAGTTGGACAGGCTTCCAGAGTAACGGGTTTTCAGCCCCGAAGACACAAAGAAAATTGCCATGAGGGTGGGGCCCATGTGCCCGTCATCCCCCAGGGTCCGTATTCCTTTTCCTCGCCCCAGAGGACAGGATAGGCTTGGACTGCGGACAGTTCTGCACATTTATCTGGGCTCGTGACAACACGGGCAGAGGAAGCAGCAGGCTGCTGAGTTGCAGGCCAAAGGTTTTTGGTAGATGTCCCAGTGCCGGATCAATATGGCAGCTCTGTCTTCATCAAGGTCCCAGGCAGAGGTGTGAATCAACGTGCTGGGTGCCACAGGCCCCTGCGGTCACTGCTCTCTTCCTAGGGCCAGGGCACTGAGTGTGGACAGAGCTGGGCATGGGGAGGGACATGCAGAGGGACATGGGCCTTGCTTTTTCTCTGTGGAGAAGTGCCAGATCCACTCTCTGGCAGTGGGTGGCCGAGACTGGCCACTGCCAAGTGCACAGGGGGAGGGCAGCAGGCAGCTTCCTGGGCCCTGCTCTCTCCAGTGCCCACTGAACTGCGGCAAACCTGGGCAGTTGGGGCAGAGCAGAGCAGACCTGGCCTCCCTCCACAGAGCCCAAGTTAGCAGGCAGAGGGATGGGGACCCTGTGTGTGGATGGGAGGGCGGCCGGCTGAAGAGCAGGGAGAGAGAAAGAGGCTAGGGAACGACAGAAGCCCACCTCAAAATGGCTTAAGAAAAGCCAAAAGGGAAGGGATGATTCCTCCCACTGAAATACCCACGTCTGGCTGCAACCAGGAGCCCAGATGATCAAGGTTTAATGTCTTGATTTCTCAGTTCTGCCTCCTTTTGTGTTGGCTCCACAGTCAGCCAATGGGGGCAAGATGGCGGCCCCCAGCTCCCTCCCTTAGGGAAGAGAGAGAGCTTTCTTCCCGTAACGGATGGAAGCCAAGTTGGCCGAGTTGGCCTGATGTGGATCTCATGATGATTTCTTGAACCAGTTCTGTGCTCACTGATTGCCAGCTCCATGCTGAACAGGACAGGAGAAGGGTGACGTTGCCCAAGGTCTAAGCATGGGAATGGAGGCTGGGTGGTCCAAGGAGACATCACAGCCCATTGATAGGGCCTGTGTTAACCCGGTTGGGTCTGAGAGCTGGCAGGTCTTGGCTGGAAGTGTGTCTGGGGAAAGCCTGTGCCCCGGGAGGGGTGGAGGGTAGAGACGTGCATGTGTGCGGGAAGGTACACACCAGAGAGAGGGTGGGGTGTTGCTGTAAATAAGCCTGACCGGCCCTGCCCTCTGGAGGGTGTCAGATGGGGGTTAATGGGTGTGTGTGGGGGACAGGGGGTCCACTGAAGGTTTGCACCTAGCAAGCCCCACCAGCAACAGCTGATGTTTCCTTAGTGTTTGGAAACCACAAGGCTCGCCTACCATGTCTCCTTGGATTTTCCCCAATGTCCTGGGCAGGGGGTAAGTCTGTTACTCTCAAGATCTTCACCTAATAGGTGAGGCAGTGTGTAGTAGGTAGACGACCGACGATCCTCTAGGGCCAGCCTGCTTGGGTTGAAATATGGGCTCTGCTGTGTGCTGTCACACCAGACGCTCAACTTCTCTGTGCCTGGGCTTCCACACCGGTAAGAGGTGCTGAGAACAGTATCTGCCACATGGAGTGAAGTGAGGGAGGTTGGTGCGTGTACAGTACCTGGGATGCTGCTTGGTGCGTGGCGGGGAGGGAGATCTGGGACTTGCATCTCAGACCTCTAGACTCAATCCCACACGCAGCAGGGCCAACGGTTTCCTGATCCCATAGCTGCATGGTGCGCGTCTCCGGAGTAAAGCTTCCTATGAAAGTCTCTGGAGCTCACCATTTTTTAAAAGATTGTATTTATTTATATATTTTAGAGAGGGAGTGTGCATGGGCAGGGGGAGGGGCAAAAGGCGAAGGAGAGAAAGAATCGCGAGCAGACTCTGCGCCAAGTGCGGAGCCTGATGCCGGGCTGGATCTCACAACCCTTCATGACCTGAGCTGAAATCATGAGTCAGCGTCACTGACTGAGCTCCCCAGGTGCCCCTTGGAGAGCTTCTGGGAGCACCTCCTTCCTGCAGCCAAGAGTGTGGGCAAGTCAGAGACCCTGGGAGGCCTCCCAGCTGATGTTTGAGGAGGGTTGCTTTCCTTGTCGTCAGCCTGGGAAGACTTCAGCACCCCCCGACCCAGCCATGTTGAGCCTCCACTGAGGTTCCAGACACTAAGAGAAAGAACCTCAGTTGCAGGTGGGAGGGCTGAGCTCTAGCCCTGCCTCCTCGAGCTGTGCTGTCCAGCAGTGACCCCCGGCCGAAGGTGGCTGTTAAAGTTAGATGTAAACCAATGGGGAAGAAGAAGGGGAACCCTTTTGTTCCTCAGTCACACCTGGTGCATTTCAGCGCCCAGGAGCCACCTGTGGCTAGTGGCTCCCGGATGGGGCAGTACAGATTAGAGAACAATTCCATCCCCACAGAATGTTCTAGTGGGCAGTGTGAGTCTCGTGGTTAATTGTGCAGTCATGTGTGTGACAGACAGAGCCGGCTCTCGCCGAAGGATGGTGTCCCTCCTTGGGTGGCAGGGGAGGGTGGGTATCTGCGGCAGATGGGCAAGTGGCAGATGCGTGGGGACTCAGAAGTGTGACATGGGACAGGGGCCCCCCTTTATATGTACACACACGATCTGGACTATATGATGTGTATTACATAAGCTATTCAATCTATATCGTATAGGGTAGGAATCTCGTTGTACCTACTGAGATTTATTGTAAGGAACTGGCCCGCATGATTGCGGAGGCTGATGCTGGGACTCCCCGTGATCTGCCGTCCACAAGTTGGGGTCCGGGGAAGCCGTGGTGTGGTTGGAAGGCTGAGAGCCAGGGAGAGGATGGTGTAGAGTCCAGTGCGAGAGCAGACCAGGAACACTGCGGGGCTGGAGAAGACGGATGTCCCAGCTCCACAGTCAGGTAGAGGGGAGCGAATTCAACCCTCCTCTGCCTTTCTGGTGGGTCGGGCCCTCGACGGATTAGGCCCCCCGCCTCACTCGGTCCACCAGCTCAAACATGCATCTCCTCCCAAACACCCTCACAGACACACCCAGAAATAAGGCTTAGCCAGCTTTCTGGTCTGGACATCCCCGGGCCCTGTCAATCTGACATATAAGATTAACCATCGCCTGGAGCAAAGGCTGGAGAATCGAGCACCAACGTTCCTGTCCTCTTTCTCCAGGGCCCACACTCCTGGGCATCCCCACAAACCCACCCCCAGACAGGTGAGCCCAAGTGACTGGGTTCTGGTCTATGGAATCTGGGCAGAGAGAGACCCCCACTTCCAGGCGTGGACCCCAACAGGCTCTCCTTCCTCCCCAGCAGCCAAAGCAGATGCAGATGACACAGGAAGGACTCTGTGCCCCACAGCCCAACCGAGAAAGCCCAGGGCCCAACAACCCACTGGGGACGGAATCCTGCCGACAACCACAGAGTGAGTTGGAAGGGGACCCTCCAGATGGAACCCAGTGCCAGCCAGGATCTTGATGGCCCCCTGGTGAAACCCTGCGGCACAGGATCCAGAGAAGCCACGCTCAGATTCCTGACCCACAGGAAATTAGGGTTTGGGTACAGTAAGGTCATTAGGTTTGGGGTATTTTTAAATGCAACGGTAGATAGCTAACATGCCCACGAGAAAGAAGGTGTTAAAGCAGGAGGGGAAACAGGTCCCGCAGCCAAGCCGTCAGCCGGGTGATTGGGGCTGAGATAGCAGAGATGCGGGAAGCCAGCGAGAACAGCGGTGCAGAGGCGAGGCGTGGGGTGCAGACCAGGGATGGCCAGGGGAGCCCTGGGGACGCTCTCAGGTGAGGCGGCCCTGTAAATACGTGGGTCCTCCTGTGGCCAATGACCCTCAGTCTCTGCTCCCGAGGCCAACAAGCTCTCTCGCTCCACATTCTGTGCACGCAGCCGGAAATATGAAAATGTGCCCGAGGAGAGCTTGAGAAACAGGGCTGTGGGCAAGCTAGAGCTCGCAGCCGGGAAGAAGAAACCGGAATGAATTTCTTCTTCCTGCTCCTGCGTCGGGAGGTTCATGGCAGAAGGTGCTGCTGCGGGCGATAAGGAGCGGGAGGGGAGTACCTGGTGGGCTGTGGGGGAGGGGGTCACCCGGAGAGGGTGGAGACCAGGGCCACCCTGTCCTAGAGCCCAGTGTTCTTCCCTGGGGTGGGGGGGAGGGGCTGAGGCTCAGATCCCTTGCCCACCCCATCCTCCTCGACGCCTGCTGCTGAACAGAGCCCCAAGATCGCCGCCCCACTGTCCATCCCCGGGCAGAAATGTTGAAGAAAGGAAAGCAAAATAACGTAAAAGGAAAGCAAAGCAAGTGGCCCTGGGTGTGGGGGGTGTGGGTGTCTGGGGCTCTCAGCCCTGGGTCTCGGGTCCACGGGAGCAGAAGCCCCGCTGACACTCCAACCGCACCTCTGGTGCAACCCTGGTCTTGCTCTCCTTCCTTTCTTCCCCGGAAACTTCCTTCCCTTCTTCTGCTTTCCTGTGGCCAGCACATCATTTGTGTGCTGCTCACCACCTCCTCACCCCGTGATTACTGTCACGGGGTTTCTGATAAACCCTGCCCCCTCCTTCCCTCTATTCCCCCCCTCTGCCTTCCTGCCAGTCGACCGACTTCAGGAGCACTGTTTGGGATATAACGCCTTCCTGTCCAAGAACCTTCTATTCATTCCAACCCATTGGCAGCATAAGTTCAGAGGTGCCGGCTTGACACACAGTTCTCATGCTCCTCCTTCCTGACGTGGCTTCCAGGGGCCGCCCCGAGGACCCACCTCGGTCGGCCTGCCCCGCTTGCCACCCCCAGGTACGCCTGGAGTCCTTCTCCATCCCTCTGCTCGCCTGGTGCGTCTTGACCAGCATTCCCTACACCTCTTCCTGGGCAAACTCTACCCCTCCTTCTTCAAAACCCAGGTCATATCTTACCTCTCAACAAATCCATCTCTGACAATCGAAGCCCTGAGCACTTTCCATGTCCTCTGAACTTTTATACAATTTTAGCCTCTGCAATTCATTTGTTAATTAATCATGCACTGTGCTGCCTTGAGACATTGGTTTTTTATTTTATTTTTTTTTTTCCTTTTTCCTCCTCTGGTAGCCTTGCACTGGTAGTTAACTCTTTGGAGGTTGATTAAATTTCGCTTCTTTTATCTCGGCTTCGTGTCCTCTTGTGATCTCCTTGGAGCAGGTGCCCCAACGATGCTGCTGACTTTCCTCCACGGAGCCCAGTGCTGAGCGCAGCCACGCTAGGGGGTGGGGTGGTTTGGGCAGGTTTTAGTCTCCCCTTTCATAGGTTCTGGGAGGTGCCCTTGTTCATCCCGTCCTTCATTCATTGGCATCTCCTTCGGGAATGAATCTTTTTACGCTCGTCCCTAAATGGCAATAATCCTGGGGGTTCTATCCAGAGCTCTCTGTTTTTCTCGTTGTCCTCTCTCACCTGGATAATCCCACCCAGTGGCTGGTGGCATCACGATGTTCACCCCTCACTGCTTCCCTAAACTTCGGGTCCCTCTCTTGTAAGTTGCCCACCCCATAGGCACCTCCCACCTCACGTGGCCCAAACTGAGCCCACTGCATTCATTGGCTGGGGCTGCCATCACAAGGCACCACATCTTGAGTAGCTAAAAACACCAGAGACTTATTCTCATAGAGCTACGGAGACTAGAAGTTCAACACCAAGATCACAGGGCCATGTCCCCTCGGAGGGCTCTAGGGAAGAATCCTTCCTTGCTTTTTCTCAATCCCCGTGGCTTCGGGAATCCTGCATGTTCCCAAGCGTATCCCTTTCTCAAGCCCCAGTGTCTGCCTCCATCTCCAAACGGCCTCCTCCCTTCCTTGTGTCTGAGCGTCCACTCTTCTCCTTAGAGGGACACTGGTCATCGGATCCTAACTAACTGTGCTGCGAAGATCTTCTTTCCAAATACAGTCACACGCTGAGCTTCCCGGTGGACATGGGTCTGGGGGGACACTACTCAACCTAGTACACCCATTACCTCTCGTCTCAATAATGCCCATTTTGGTAAATTACATCCCGACCCTTCCAGAGACGCAGACTCAAGAAGCCTAGAGGTCACGCAGATTCTCTTCTCATGGGTTTTCCTTGTCTACACCAGCTGCTGACCACCTCCCGCTGCCTCCACTCAGTGCCATGTATGGCCTCCTGCTAACTTGCTGTCCTTGCCCAGACTCTGGCAGTGCGGGCCAGCCTTTCTCAATCTTCTTTACCTCCTCACCTCCCCACCCCCCGTGAAACGCTCCTACCATCAGTATCCTCCACATCGACTTATGTACTGTATAAATCTATGTGGCTATAGACGCTAGAATATGGTTTCTTTTCCCCGCCCCCCATCCAAGAACTAATTTTGGCCTGGTTGGGATGATGTCAAATCTGTGTCTTGAATCTCTGCTCAGACAGTGCCCCCTCCCCTTGCTTGCACAGTAACATCTACTTATATTTGGAGACTCGGGTTGAGGATCCCCACGATGAGGATCCCTTCTCCTTGACCCCCCAACCAGGAGACTGGACGCCTGCCCTCACACCTGCTGGAGTTGGTCAGCCTCCCCGCATGGCACCTTAGGGCCATATATTTACTAGTTTGCCATGCTGTCCGCTGCCAGGCTCAATGGTCTTGGCGGAGGACTATTTCTTCCCCGTCTCTGTTTTCACAGCGCAGCCTGAATGATGCCTGTCACAGAGTCAGAACTCGCTGAGTGTTTCGCTGGTGGATGAATGAATGAGCGTTGAATGAAGGCTTCTCTGCGCTGCGGTTCTGTAGCCCAGCCCCCTCCCTTGGACTCCACCACGGCCACCTGACGCCAGGCACCTCCAAAGCCTGTCCAGCATCTACCTATCCACCCGCTCCTCTCCACAGAGCCCCCTTTCTCTTTCCGGGAGGTGTCACGGTGCAGGCTCCCTATCTTGAGTCCTGGTTGGCCTCTCTGTCTGTTTGAGCTCTCCCCCAGTGGCCCCTGGCACCCACACCCCCCCATTTTCCTAGCTTTCCATGTTCAGCTGAATCCCAGGAAACCTCCCCATGATGCTTTCCTGTCGTCACCCTCTTATTCTCCCCTCCCCCCACCCCACCTGCGCACCTGCTCAGATGCACAGCTCGGCCACTGCCTCTTCCCCCCACCCCCGCTCCATCCCCCTCTGTGCACCACCCCTGCTGGTGGGCTCAAGGCCGTGGAGAAGCGCCTCTTAACTTCTGAGTGTGTGAGGGAGAGGGAGGGTGGGACGGGGAAGTGTCCGCAAGACCCTGGGGCGGGTCCCGAGTCCGAGTGGGAACTCCTGTGCAGAGCAGATGGGGGGTCGTGGTCTCCTCCTCACGAAGCGGGGATGGGTATGGCTGTGAGGTGGACACCTGTCACCCAGGTCATCCCAGGAGATACACAGTTGGGACCCCCATTCCAGGATGAGGTCCCCTGTGACAGACCGTAGACACCGATGATATTGACCCACTGGGGACAGATGAATGTCAGAGAAACGGGAGGGGGGCGGTGGAGGGGGTGAGTAGGAGACGTAGGGAGACTCATACTCAGTGTAGGTGGAAATGGACGACCCATCATCTGCCGGTTGCTGCCTCCCCTTCCAGACGTACAGACCTTTGTCCTTCGGGGGCCTTTGCTTCTGCAGACCCGGGTCTACTGCCCATGGACAGATCTGCTCGCACCAGTGGTTACCAGAAGCTCTGCTCTGGTCTCTGCTGCTGGTTTCCTGTGGCCGCGGTAACAAACCATGACACACTGAGTGGCTTGCAACAATAGAAATATACTTTCTCACGGTTTTGGAGGACAGAAGTCCAAAATCAATTTCAACGAGCCAAAGTCAAGGTGTGGACAGGACCCTATGCCCTCTGAAGGTTCCATGGAAAAGCCCGTTCCTTGCCTCCTCCAGCTGTCACTGCCCCATTCCCTGCCTGGTGCTTCTCAACGAAAGGCCCGTGGACAGAGGCGTGTGTCTGGTACCGTCTCTCTCCTATACCCTGCTATGCTGAGTGACGATGTGTACAGATCTGCTCCTCTTTCCCTCCTCTTCTCCCTCCTTCTGGGGTCTGTAAGACCACTTGGGCTTGGAAACGGGGCTCCAGGAGTGCTGAGTACTGAGTAAGCAAGAGTGAAACCTCGGTGCACCCCATCACTCCATCAGAAGGACTCCCATTGGGGGAGCTGGTGTGGTTTTCAATGGGACCCCTTGAAGTTCCCTTGGGGGTTAAGTCTCTTGGTTGGAGATGATGCTGCCTGACGCTGGGGAGGGGGCAGGGGGCCAGCGTGCAGCCCCTTTATCTCCCTGCACATTTGCAAAGGAGGGGACTAATAGGCCCACCCCGGCTCCTGGGTCTATCAGATGGAAGAGAGTAACTGGATCCCTGCACCCCCTGGTTCCTGCCTTTTCCCCCAGGAGGGTACAATGTAGAGAGGGCTAGGGCGGACAGGTGCAGACCGTTGTCCTCCTACAGATGACAAGGGCCACGCTGAGATGGCCAACCCCCCATCCCATGCCTAGGGATGAGGCTTGGCAGGACAGAAGACAACAGAAGGGCAGAGTAGAAAGTGAGCCCAATGACATGAAGTCCCAGGCACTTCAAGCCCCAGTATCTCTGACTCCCTATGTGACCTTGGAGAAGTCCCAAAACTTCTCTGAGCCCCATTGAGCTCATCTGTCAATCCGACTTAACAATCCCTCCCTAATAGGGTGGCCATAAAGATCAATGGGATAAGGTATATGGATGAATTTTACGAACGTTCTCTACATGCAGAGAATTTCTATTATCTAGGTCTTTATATGCTACCGGCTAAGATATAATAAACCCGTGGTGATATTTAGAAGCTTCTAGAACCAGAGGAAGGTTGGTGACTTTTGCCATTTTAGGCTTAAGGAAATGGAAGGGGGGCTGGCGGGACAGCATGGAGAAACCCCAAATCTATTCACCTGTAATGAAGGAACGGGGGTGGGAGGGGCAGAGGCTCCCCAACCTGCCTTTGCTACTGTTTGTTATTCTTGGGAGGAAAATCCCCAACCTGATTCTGCGGGAAACGGGGCTGTCGGGAGTGATGTCTTGACAGAATGATGGATGGTGACCGGGCCCGGTTTCTGACACCACAGCACGTACTCTGCATTCTCTATCTGGAGCCGCTGGCGAAAGGCTGCAAATAAGCTCTCCAGTTACAGGGATCCCTGATAAAATTCCATTATGGGCCCAGAAGACAATCACGTTGGCTTCAATAGCTCCGCTGGCTGGGGAGGCGAGAGGCGCGGGGAGAGCCGAGCACTGCCGCTGGGGAAATTTTCCCTGACCCCGGAGGCTCTGACACCAGCTTTCCATAAAATTCACCGGTCCGAGCGGAGACTCAAACCATCTCTGACATCCAATTGTCTTTTCTATTTGCGATCTGGAGGAAATTACGTGGGCCGTGCTGCTGCCCAAGAGGCCGGGGACCTCGGTGCTGGAGTCTATCTGGTTTTATTGAGATGTTAGGTTTCCCCCCGGGGGACGTGTCTATGGGAAGCCAGCTCGGTTGCCCGTCTCACTTGTTGACCTCTAGCTGATGCATTGGTGCTCGCAGATGCCCAGTGAGAGGCACAGAGCTCCCTGCCCCTAGGAATTTAGGAAAACTTGGTTCAAACCCTCGGTATCCTGCCTGAGGCCACCCCAGGCGACATTATCCGAGCGGACGTGATGTAGAACAAAATTCACTGGCTTCAGGAAATTTGTGAGTTTAGTAGGACTTGAAGGATGCATGGGGAGTGGGGACCTTCCAGGCTCCGTGCTCCCCATCGCCCTGGTCCTGGCTCTGCCCTTTCTCCCCTTTCCATGCAATCGATCGACATCTCTTTGTCTTCTGCAAGGTGGTTCTTGCCCCACCAAGCTCCCAGGTTCCAACCTCTATCTCAAGTGGCCTTACCAAGGAATCTTCAAAAGCAAGGGAAGTCTCTTTTTAAGAGGAATTTTTTCCTAGCTGCTGAGGGAGTAACAACGTCCCCCTCCCACTGCATGCGCGAATAACTCACATGTGCTGCTCCTGCTGCGGGCCAGACACCTTCAGAAGGGTTTTCCCTCACTTGATCCATTCATTCCTCTCAGGGAGGTGGACGCTGTGCTTGTCCCATTTTACAGATGAGAAAACTAAGTCACGGCTAAGTCTCCTGGCCAAGATCACACAGTAAACCCAGACCACCTGCCTCCTGTCTTGTTATCGTGATAGTGGTTTACCCTGGATGAAGCTGGGCCCCTGAGAGCCCTCACTTAGCCATTAGTGCCCCGGGACACTCCCAGAGGAGGGGAGTGACCCTCACCGGCCCCAGTCCTGCCCCACTTCCTTTTAAGAACTTTGCTCCTAGTTACCCCAACTGTGCATGTCTCCCAAGGGCAATGGCAGAGCGGGGTCCGGGCTGAGGCACCTGAATTTGTGTCCTGACCTTGCTCTTGGCTCCCTGTTTTGACCCTGGCTAATCCCTTGAGGAGAGAGAACCCAGGACTATCCCCATGTCCTCCTCATCTCTGTAAATGAAGGGGGAGGGGTGGTGGGGAATGGTGGCTTGAAGTCCTAACCCCAGGACTCAAAGTGTGACTGTGTTTGGAAAAGGGTCGTTAAAGAGGTGATTATGTAAATGATTTCATCAGGGTGGGCATGAATCCAGTATGACCAGTGTCCTTATCAGAAAAGGAGATCAGGACACAGACAAATACACAGAGGGATGACGGCAGGAGGACACAGGGAGAAAGCAGGCAGGCAGCCGTGGTCTTCGAGCCAAGGAGAGAGGACCCAGGAGAAACCAGCCCCGCCCACCCCTGGCCTTCGGGTGTCTGGCCCCCAGAACCATCGGAAAATTATTTTCTGTTGTTGAAGCTGCCCGGCCTGGGGAGCTTGGTTGCGGCGGCTGGAGCAGACAGATCCCTGCGTCCACGCCAGCATCCCCAATCCGCTGGCCGCAGATGGGATGGAGCAGGAAACAGCGAGCAGAGCCGTGAGGAGAGGCCGGAGGGCCTGTGCAGACGGGCAAGACGCGGGTCCCACAGCTCCCATTACGAAGGAGCAGGGTCAGTGAGGAAGGTGGACTTCTGCGGGATGGCGTGGGCTGGGAAACCGTCATGTGGGCCTCGCCCTGACCTGGCGCCAGCGGTGCCCCCTGCCCACACACGGGCGCCCCACCCTCTGCCCTCCTACCCCCCGGAATAAGGAGGACACTCATGTTCTTACGGGTCCCCAGTTGTCTGTCCATCACTGGTGATCTCCTGTCTTGATGGCAGTCCTGGCCCCTGCTCTCCCACGCCCATGGCCATCGCCCACCCGTTCTGAACTTGGGGCCCCTCCCCTCCCCTCCCTGTCCCACGTTCATCCTTGGCCCACAAGTGCCTCGACCACAGGGGCTCCGTGGTCGATGCTTCCCCCACACGTGGGGATGCTTCTGTGCCCGGGTCTCTTCCTGGGGCTCCACCGCCTCTGGGCCCAGAGGCTTCTGGGCAGTGTCTAGGGGGCGTACCTCCCTCCCTCCTGCCCACATGGCCGCCCCGCAGGAGCCACAAACCCTGTTGTGAGCGGTTAAGCCCTAGTGGCTGTGCAGAAGCAGCTACGATTTTACATTTTCTGCTTTTCATCAAAACAGAAACAAAAAACACATGTTCAGCCACATTCATACGGTTCTGTTCTCTCAAGGACTACGAAAGAATCCAACGTTTTCTTCCTTTCTCCGTCAAATGTAAGTTCTGGTAAAAACTGTTTGGGCTGCCTCCTCCTCGTCCGCTTCTTCTCTCCCTCCTCCAGTCCCCCCTTCTTTCCACCTCCTCCCCTCCCCTTCTAACCCCTTCTGACCTCCTCCTCTCCCCTCTTCCCCATCCCCCCTCCCTTTCCTCCCTCCTCCCTCCTCCCTCCTCCCCCCTCCTCACTTCTTCTCCTTCTCATTCCTTGTTTGATATGAACCTTGGGTCAAATACTTTTCAGGGAGTCAATGGGCCTCTATGGAAAAAGATTCTCCAGTTCGACCCAAGTCATGGGACACTTGCACTGGGGACAGGGGTACGTTCCCACTTATTTTTCAAGCATGCGCGGCAGCCCGCAATTCTGCCATTTCATGCTGGAGAGGAGACGGGACGGAGGAAACCCATGGTTGGAGGACGTGGGACTGAGGTGTGCGTGCGCCTGCTCCATCGCGGTCCCTGGGGTGCTCCCTCTCCCAGTCCCTCCCTCCCCCCATGGATGGCAGCTTCCCTGAGAGTCAGAACCTCTCCCTCCTGCCCATTTCTTAAGGACCCTGCCCCTGGCCTGGCCTCTGGAGCCCACACCCCACGCAGGCCTTGCTCTGACCTTGCCTATCAACCGTCACAGCTCCGAGCTAGGAGAGCTAGGACCTGTCTGCCTGGAACGCTCCTCTCCCTTGGGTTGGCTCTAATGGTTCTCCCCTGAGGCAAAGCCATCTCCTTCATCCACACTGTCCCTCCTGGGCAAGCAGATTCCCTCTCTTTCCGCTTTTCTCTGACTCCATTTGGGTCCCTTTATTTTTTGGTCATTAGAGGGGACAGAAAATCAGACAGAAAACTTTCCCCTGGTGGAAAGTTTCTACCTAACCTGAAAGGTTTCCTGCCTTTCTTCCCCGAGCCTCAAGGAAAGCGGGGAGATCCAAAGAGGGCTGCCAAGAACTCCGGCCCCGCTCTGGCTTTGGGCATACCCTAGCAACGACCGGATGTGGAGCTGCAGGGAGATTTTCCCCAGATGAGACCAGAACGCTGGTGTCACGTCCCTCGTTACTCGCCCTGCCAAGGAGCACGTCTCCGTTTCTCCCCATTGTCAGTGGCCCCCCAGACCCGGCAGCCACCAGCCCTGCAGGGCGCACACATTGTCACACCAGCGCGGGAGCGGGGGATTTAATCAGGTTCTCACTATTAGTCCCCGAGTAGTAATTGAAGTGGTCTGATTGGACCTATCTATTAGGCCCAGGGAGCTGCGGGGAGACGGCTCCCAGAGCATTTCCTCCGCCTGCTAATCTATCTGTCTGGCATTTTATCTGGAGCCCAAAGCCCGTGCTTGAGCACCGGGGCATTTTACGGTATTATTACTACTTAGCACTTACAACGCACTTCATCAATGAGAAGGCCAGGCGGCCGCGGCCGTGAGGACAAACCGGGGTGCTACAGATGGAGAGATACGGATCTCGCTCCGGCTGTGTAATATTTGATGCCTGTGTCTTCAGTCCCTGGTGATCTGGTTATTAGTCAAGTCTCCACAAGGAGAAAGCCTGCCGCCTCTCTCCTGATGAATGGGAGCGGGGTGGACAGGAGCCTCTGAGAAGGCATGGGCTGGAAGAGAACGTGCATGGCGAGGTCTGAGCCAGGCTTCCCCCAGGAGCCAACCGGAGACGCAGCACGGGGAGTATTTGGGAAGTGATGCCGGGAAGCCCCAGTGCTGGTGGGGGGGATGGGAAAGCAGGGGAAGCAGAGGGTCCCTAAGGGATGCTGCGCTAGGAGCGGGTTACTGCCATGGACAGCCTGCGTTCCATTCCTCCGAGGAACTTGGGAGGTAGTGAGCACCCCAGACTTATTCCATCTAAGGGGCAAGGAAGCTACTAGAGCTTTATTCCTCCGACACCAGCTGATATGCGCTGGGCATCTCCCAAGGGCATTAGCTCCCTAACCCTTTGAGCTTGAGTGCTGTGGGGGCTGAGAGAAGCCCCAGCCTGAGAGTCACAGATGCTGGTCCAGTGTGTGCCCGGGACGGGGCAGGGCACTGGCCGTGGTTGATGGGTGGGCCATGGGGTCTGGAAACTCGTGCTGTGATCAGTGGGGTCCTTCTCCTCCCCTCTTCCCATGCCAGCCCTGACTGTCCCGGCGTCTTCTCAGATGTATGGGGCCAGTACCCTGCCAGCCAGTGTGCGGAGGACCAGGGACTCTGTCCAGCCACTCCCCCTCCCCTGACCCTAAGTGGAACATTCGGAAAAGTGCAGAATGTGATTCAGGTTCAAGTGTCGACTCTGGCACCTCTCTCTGTTCATGTAACCTTGGGCAAGAGACTTGATCTCTCCATCCCTTCATTTCCTCCATGCCCCCCCCCACCTGCCATGCCCCTCTTCTTATTTGGAGTCTTTTGCATTAATAGGATTTCCTCTGAGGTTTCCAGGGCCGAGGGAGTCCCTGCTTCTGGGACACTCTGCAGACTTTCTATGCAGAGGTCAGAAGATGTCCCCCCCCACCTCCCGACCCCCCACCCCCGGCTGCTCCAGCAAACTCCCACCTGCTGCCTGGGGTTGAAAATAGCCCTGAGCTCACCCGGCCAAGGCAGAGCTGCGCAGCATCCCCCGAGGAGCCAATTTATACAGAAGCTTAAATATCTTTTAAAACTCCTTCCCCTTCCTGGAGATGTGGGAGTCAGCGGCTGCTGCTCGGGGCTCCAGGCTTTTCTTCAAAGGGCATCCCCCCTGGGTAGATGAAAAACTTGCTAGGAAAAGCTCTTTTCTCTTTTTCTTACATTTTTTTTTCTTTTTCGCAGAATTCTTGCTCCTGCCTCGGCCCCTAACTTCCACAAAGCAATCAGGGAGCCTATGGGAAACAGAGATCTCCATCCCCTGGAGGCGCCTCTTACAGGAAGACTTCCCTAATTACTCCCATTGCCTCCAGCATCCTTTCGCTGCCTACTCTTCTGCTCCTTGGGCTTGTGGGCTTTCTGGCGGCCATACTCTTGACTTGGGGAGCTCATCTTTAAGGTCTGATAAGCACGTGTGTCATGGGGAACCTGACATCCATCTCTCCGGAAGGATGACAGTATCTCAGAGGATGGGAATCGAGCCCCATCCTTTCTCTGAGCCTCCTCGGCATCTGGCTCCGAGGCCTGGGCCTGGGGGCAGCTGCTGCTGATCGGCCAGGACCTAAGCCGAGTCAGAGTCCACCACGAGACTGCCTGCCTGACCCTGCAGGCTCGAGACAGGAGTCAGTCTCTGTAACAACAGAGATCCATCAGGGATGAAAGGTCTGGAAGCCCTTTATCATATTAAACCCCAGTTCTGGGTGGATTAAGAAGACCTGTCATCCCTTCTCTCAGGCTTGGGCAAACCATCCATCCTCCTAGGGCCTCTGTGGACGAGTGGAGCAGGTGTGGCCAGAGAAGGGAAATGACCCAGGTAGCAACATGGTGAGGAGTCCTTTCCCTGTGCCAGGAAATGAGGCCCCAACTGATTATAGGGTCGGGCTCTTCGGGGCCTCTGGTCCCCTCCCAGGGGCTGAGCACTCCACCTCCTGCGTGGGGTCATTTTTTAAAAAAAAAATGCTCAGGGGCCCTCGTCCTTTCTTGGGATCAACTCATCTGACTTCCTCCGAGGGCACGAGCCGCCCCTGTCAAGGGCACGGCTAGCAATTCCTCTTTTGTCTGCCCTTCCTGCTTTGCCGCTCTCGGAGGCAATCAAGGAGGTGGGACCTTGGGGAAGGACCCCCTCTCTCCCTAGCTGGCTGGCCAGGAGCAAAGATGGGTCACCTGGGGAGAAGGGGGTATGGCCCTATTTATACTTTCCTTTGGGGGGCAAAGGTCTAGATGCTGCACAGTAGCCTGAGAGGGTTAGGGGAGGGGTCTGCTCCTAAAGGAAGGGCAGAGAGAAGGGGATGGGCATTTACTGATTTCCTTCTGTGCTCCTGGCTCCCAGCCAGACCCCTTTGACGCGCCATCTCATAACGTAAACACTCTGCGCTCGCCCCGAGCGCGGGCTCCCGAGTGCAGAGCTGGGCTGGGAGTCCAGCACCCCTGGTTCCCGGCTGGATGTCACCAGGCAAGTGGCATAAGCCCCCTGAGCCTCAGTGTGTTCATCTGCAAAGTGTGAATCATCTGAGTCCCCACCTCCGAACGCTGCCACGAGGACTGAACGAGACCCTAGATTTAAAGCTCCTGGCAGCGTGTCAGACCCATCAGCACGTACTCTGTGGACATCAGGCCCTTCTGTTATCCACAGCCCCGCAGGGCAGGAGTCGGTGCCTCTTTTTCCGGGAGACACACGCCGCCAAGCTCCTGAGCCATTACAAAACTTGCCCAAGGCCACGGAGTTAGCGGGCAGCAGGCTGAGATCCGGGCCCGGGCCTGCCAGCCTGGAAGCCCAGCCTTGCTCAGACATCCTTCAGCCTCCCCAGGAAAGAGATAAACGAGCCCAGGCCTTGAGAGGTGCCCGCCCGCTCAGCCACGTTGGCAGGAGCACGGGGCGTGGCTGCCAAGTCCCTGACAGTCAGCATGGCCCGGCAGGAACCTTTCCTTGGAGCCGGCCTAGAAGCAGCTCCGGGGTGAGCTCTGGATGTGGACATGGGCGGGGCGGGGGTGTGTGTGTGTGCAGTCGCGTACTCGTTCACCTCATGCAGGGCTCTGTCCTTCGGCGGCCGGGAGAGGGACCGGGCGGGACGGACGGTGGGGGAGCCAGGGCCACGGCCCGGCACTTACTCCCTCTTGCATGCACGGCAGGATGGAGTCTGGATAAACAATTACAGTCTATTTACCTCCGACCATATGGTGTTGGGGAACAGGTGTGTAGGTAATGAAGAGCCCGGCTCCAATTAAGCGTCTGGGATCCCGGCCGGATTCCCGCTGAATCTTTTGCTTGGGCTAAGGCCCACGTACAAATGAGAGCTAAAAGGGACAGAGGCTCAGGAGAGGCAGAAGTGACAGCAGCGAGACTCTGGAGATGCTGGGCCAGGCCACGGAGGTGCCTGAGGAGGGAGGGCGCGAGGCAGGGGGCGGCCCCCTGCCACCCCGTTCCTGCTGGCTGGGACCCCGCCTGGGGACGTCCCCGCGGCAGGAGCATCTGGGAGCTGTGAAGGAGGCCGCTTCAGGGCTGCTGACCCCTTGGTAAGGCCAATGGGTCCGTGCCTATCCAGGTGGGAGGTCTGGAGGTTTCCTGTAAGACCCCGGGGCAGGGCTGGGACTTGCCACTCTCCGTCAAGGTCATTTCCACCCTGGCCCTGCCATGGGTCTGAATTTCCCTCTGCTTTAGTTCCCAGCCATTTGACACACAGTCTTGAGGTCCTACTGTGTGCCAGACAGCGTGAAGCACTGAGACACACAGAGGAGAGAAAAGGCCTGGGTTTCCCGGGGTTTGTTTTAGGCAGAGGATGGAGATTCTAGGCGTCTTAGGAGGATCGAGAGAAAATAATGCATCACCATACACAAATAAAGCCATTTTGGAAAACGGGAAGTGGACAGGGAAAGTGGACCACCCCACCTGCCCGAGGGATTCCTCACCGCCTTTGTGGGTCCAGTTCAGCGGCCCTGTCTTCGGACACTTGCCAATGCCTCCAGCGGTCAGCCACCCCCTCCTCCGGGCTCCTGGTCATTCCTGGACTCCCCCGCTACAGTGCCCGTGGTGGTGGTTGGGGTAGCGCTGTACTCAACTGCTTCTGTGTCCTTCCATCTCCTTGCAGGGCACTGACCTTCTTGGGGACAGGGAGGGTGTCAGGCTCAGGGCGCGGCAGGGCCAGTGGGGTGGGAAGGAGGGCTTGGTGAGTGATGAGTGGTCCCCCCCGAGCTTCTGCAGCCCCAGCCTCCAGGACACTTGTCCGGCTGGCTGGGAGGTCACCGTCCACTCTGGCCTTGGCCTTTGGGAACGGGCCCTGACCTCATCGAATCATGGAGCCAGGCCAGGTGCCCCCCACCCCCCACAGTATTTTGGAAGCTGCAAACAACCCGAAAGTAGATGAAAAGCTCCAGCTCCTGCAGAGGGCTGCCGGGACTGGAGTGAGGGCACAGGTCCCGATGAATCTCTGGTGTCAGTTTTTACTGCAGTGACGAGGCTGCAGAGTGGGGGCTGGGGACCGCCAGCCTCCGTCGCTGGCGAGGAGACAGACAGAAAAAGAGATTTTTCATGCCCTTTTGCCTATTTAGTGTTTTTGTTTTCTTTTCATCTTAGACTTACGCCTTGCTTAAGGTCTTGGCAGATCAAAATCAGCAGCTTCCAAATCCCACGCAGGCCCCTCTGGGTCAGGTCCGTCCGTCCTTTGGGGTTGGTAACCCGCCCCACAGGGCTCTCTCCAGCTCTGTCTGACCAGAAAGGGGACACCTTCCCATAGAAAGACACAGCTGTGCTGCAGGAAGTGGATGACAGATAATTCCAAGGAAAATTCAGGTTTCAGAGGAGGGGCTGGCTCTATTTCTGGGGGTGGGGCAGGGTTCCTGGAGCCATGATCCTGGAAGGCGGCAGCCTCCGCAATCTCCCCCCCACCCCACCCTCCTCTTCTGAATGGAGGGCAGGAAGCAAAGTAAATGGGTTTCGAGGTGGGAAACAAATTGGATTTTTAAAAAATACTCCAGTTCTAATGATTGGAGGGGTTATTCATAATCCTGGAGGAGAAAGTGGGTCTTGAAATCTATGTTTTGCGTTGACAGCTTCTCCCTAATGGGCAAGATCTCACACATGATAGGGCCATAAAATACAGAGCTCTGGCTGGCCGGTTGCTTGTCTGATAAGGGAGACCTGCCGACTCTCCAGCAGCAGACAGAGAGCTCAAGGCCAGAGTCACCCACCCGACCCAAGCCCCCCACTACTGGCCCCCGAGCCCAGTGGGTGGGGAGAGGCAGGGGGAGAATGCAGAATGATCCTTGGAGCCAGAAGTTTTGGGGATGTGTGCCATCCAGAACACAAATCTTCTGGCTGCTTTGCAATAAAAGGTTTCCAGGTTCCAAGTTCAAGTAAGTCTAGGAAATACCACACAGTCTACCCACCTTCCAGATAGTCATAGCACCTGCTAGCATGGTCGTAGTTGGAAGGAGGCTTGCAATTAAAAAAAAAAAATCCACATAGCGTTGTTCTATCTAGCGGTTCCCAAACTTGTTTGACTATAGAACCCTATTTTTTTTTTTTTTTATTTCACAGAGACAGAGATCACAAGTAGGCAGAGAGGCAGGCAGAGAGAAAGGGGGAAGCAAGCTCCCTGCTGAGCAGAGATCCCGATGCGGGGCTCGATCCCAGGACCCTGAGATCATGACCTGAGCTGAAGGCAGAGGCTTAGCCCACTGAGCCACCCGGGCGCCCCAGAACCCTACTTTTATATAACCCCGTTGACACCTGGGAGTCAGTGTTTTCCAGAACCCAGGATGGTGATTGCTGTACTTGCCCACAGGCCCTTGCTAACAAGGCATCACAGGCTGGGCAGCTTAAGAGACAGAAATTTATTTGTTCTGAGTTCAGGAAGTTCCAGTATCAGAGGTCCAGGAGGCAGCAGGGACCTACCTCCTTGGCGTGGGGTGGACCTTCTCCTGTCTCTCTGCGTCTGTATCCCAATGCCCTCTTCTTCAAAGGATGCCGTCGTGTTGGGTTAGGGCCCACCTAACAGCCTCGTTTTAGCTTAATCACCTCTTTAAAGATCCTAGCTCCAAATATCGTTGCATTCTGAGGTCCTGGGGGTGAGAAATTCCACATAAGAATTTGGGGAGACACGGTTTGGTGCCCAAGGATAGCAGTGAAACTTGGCATTGGGATTGGAGGCTTGGGCACTGGTGTGAGTCCTGCTGCCACTGCCCCCCTCCGGCCCCTGATGCAGTCATGGCATCACCATTAACTACACTCATCAGGGAATTGACAGGTGCAAAGTACTCTGTCCGTCAGTTAATTAATGTGGTCCTCATGACAACGGGGAGGCAGGAGGCTCTATTATTATGCCTACTTTCCAGAAGAGGACACCTACACGCGGAGAGGTTGAGTCACTTTTTTTGGGGGGGGGGAAGGGGAGGTCAACTGGGAAACAGTGGCGTCAAAGCACTGACTTTGGCTGAAAGCACCAGACGCAGGGACCAGTGTCGATAGACCCCCTGTCCCTTCACATGGATACGGCGCAGAGAGCAAGCTCAGGACCACTCAGAGGGCCCCGCGGGGCTAAAACCCGAGCACGCAGGGGTGGCGATGGTCCTGCTGTGGCCGGGTCTGCACTCGTGTGCCCTGGGGCCTGCGGGCACTCTGCCCGCTCGGATGGAGAGTCACTTCCTGGAGCTTCCTGAGTGGTTTCTGATGAGCTGGTCCTGCTGGGTGCTCTGGGCACCTGCCCCTTAGAGCCGGAAGCCAAGCAGAGAGAACAAGCTGGAGAATTTTCAGCCAGCTCGTGGACCAGACCAGGGGCACGAGCCACACTGCCCTCACCTCCCCCAGTGCCATCTCAGAGGTGGTTGAGAAACAGAGGCAGCCCTCCCAGAGACATCCTCCGGGCAGGAGGTGACTGTGGGGTAAACCGGGAAAACGCTGCTCTGCAGCCAGAGAAGGTGAAGGATCCTAGCAGATGGGCTTTGGCTGGTCTCGTCCTGACCCAGACACCTGCTGTTCGTCCCCTTGGGCTTCTTGGAAATTTCTGTGAACTGGACAAATCCCCTTCCTGGAAAGTGGGGGACCCGTTTTTCACCTGTTCATCCTCTTGGTCAGAAGGAGTGACTCTACAGGGGCTGGAGAAAATGCCTGGGCCGCTGCCCCTGGGCCGGGAGGGTGGGGTGGCGCTCCTGCTGGACGTTTAGTCCGAAGTACCCAGCAAAGGGGGGGCAGCAGAGGTCTGGAGGTACAGACTGGGATTCCAGGCCTGACACCAGCCCCCCACCCCCAGGTCTGGGCCGGGGAGCCCCGGGCCGCTTCCTCATCCCCCAAGCTGCAGGTTCATCCTTGGTAAATGGGGCTAAGGAATAAATGTCAAGGTCCTTGTGAAGGTCCAATTAAGGCGAAGGAAAAGTGCTTTGCAAACTGCAAAAAGCTGTCCCCGTGAAAACTGACGGTAGAGGCCAGCAGGGTGATCGGGCGAGAGGAGGGTAGGAAACTGCCAGGGACCCGCCACCAGGCGTGGCAGCAGGAGACTCCTTGTGTGAAGCCTCCCCTTGAGTGAAGCGTGAGACTCCCCCTCGGCCTCCTTGGCTTGTGACTGGACGTGCCTGGAGGGGATCCAGGGTCTCGTGGGTTCTGCCGGGGAATACCTCCCACAACCTTGGAACCTTGCTACCCCCTCGTTCAGGCCCTGCCTGAATTCCTTTTGCAAGTACTCTGCCCCCATGACACCCACAGCCTGCCGCGTGTCCCCTTACCCTAACAGGTACCACTGTTCAACTCTTCCACCAGCAGAAGAGAAGACGGGTCTCCGCTCACGTCCCGTGGGCTCAGCCAGGCTTCGGGTAGGCCACCTTGAAGGCCTGTGAATGGATGGTGTGGTTTGGTCTCACCTGGGGGAAAGGAGACCCGAAGAGGACACCCCTTTAAACATCTGAATGGACGTTTACCAGGTGGAACAGTGACCCGCAGAAGGTGCACCTGTTCCTCGCAACCAGAATCTGCGAGTGTGACCTGATTTGGACAAAGGTCTTTCAAAATGTGATTAAGCATTTCAAAACGAGACCGTCCTGGATTTAAATCCAATGACAGGTGTCCTAAGAGAAAGGCAGAGGGACACCTGGGTGGTGTAGTCGGCTGAGCATCCGACTCTTGATTTTGGCTCAGGTCGTGGTCTCAGGGTTGTGGGATCGAGCCCTGTGCTGGGCTCCATGCTCAGTGGGGAGCCTGCTTCTCTCTCTTTCTCTCTCTCCCTCCGCCCCTCCCCCTCCTCGCACCAGCTCCGTCTCTCTCTAAAATAAATCTTATAGAGAGAGATGAAGAGAGAGATTTGAGACTCAGACCCACAGAGGAGGCCCCGTGAAGACGGAGCAGGGACTGGAGGGTCCAGAAGCTGGAAGAGGCAGGAAGGAGTCAGAGACTGAACGTTTGTGTCCCTCCCCCATTCATATGTTGAGATCCTAACCCCCCAGTGTGATGGTAGGAGGAGGTGGCCCTGGGGGATGTGACTGGGTCATAAGGGTGGACTCTCCATGAATGGGATTCACGCGCTAATAAGAGGCACCCGCACTTGCTTCTTGGCTACCCTCTCTCGGATGTTCGAGGCAACAGCCACAGGACAGTCTTCTGAAATCCCGGAGCAGGCCCTCACCGGATGCCAGGTCTCTCCACAACTAGATCTTAGGTCCGCAGCCTCCAGGACGGTGGGAAAATCAGCGGGTGTTGTGTAGCCCTCCAGGCTGCGGTGTTCTACCACAGTGACCCCAGATGGCTCTCCCCGAGAGAGCAATTGCAGCCCAGCCAACACCTTGACTTGTGGACTTGTGACCTCCACGAGGATGAGAGGACATATTTCTGCAGGTGGCAATTCGTTGGAGGGCAGCCACAGGAAGCAAATACAGACATGGTATAAGTGAGGAGTTTGACTAATTTTGTGTGGTGTCGGGGACCGAAGGAGGGTCCATGTGTAGGATTTATAGGGGGCCTTGTTTCAGAGGAAAGTGAACAAGAACTTTCCAAGAATGAGGGCCATCCGGTGATGACAAGCCTGCCTTGGGCTCACCATCTGACCCACTACCAGTTGGGAATCTGGGGGAGTGGGAGTCCTGCTTTGCACAGGGAGGCTGGCTTAGATCCATGGTTTCGCCCTCCCTTCTCCCCGAAGGACACCTCGTGAATGGGTTCCCGCACAGGACACATTTCTGTGGGCATCTCAGGGGGATGTGCAGGTCACCATTGTAAAGCAAACCAGAGCACAAGTATCTGGCGGTGACATCAGAATAAAAATAACCCTGAATCAGCTTTAATTTCTTTTCTTTTTTTTTTTTTTTTTTGCAGATGTTGATATGGTGACCATTATTTTTAATCATTTCCCCTGCAGGTAGCTCCCCCTTTCCTCGTGACATGTCGCTGATACCTGACACAGTGGCGAGAGCCATGGGGTCTCCCAGATGAAGTAGGGCAATGCTTCTCAAATTCCATGTTCACGGTTACCCGGCCTCTGACCCGAACACAGGTTGTGACTCAGCAGGTCTGGTGGGGCTCGACACCCCGTGTCCCTAACAAGCTCCTAGGTGAAACCGATGTCACAGGTCCACAGACCACACCTTGAGTAAGGGGATCCAGAAAGGATCATGGCCAGTTTCCAGAATGCCCAGAGCTGCTACCTGGAGGCCGGAGAAGACGGGAGTTTCCTGGTCTTGCTCAGACTTAGGTGGCCAAGTCTTTCCAGGGATGCTGTTGAACAATGCAAAGATGGGATGGGGGGGTGGGAGAGTGCAGTAAAGACTGACGTGGATGTTCTGGAACAGGTCGGGCCCTAAGACCTGGAAGGCACTTTTTAATCAAATGACTTAGGATCTTAAACCTGCCTGGGCTCTCGTCCCGCCTGGGGCTCAAGGATTTGATGGGAAGATGCTGAAGGAGCCCTACAGTTCACGCTGCGGAGATCACCCCGTGTGCCAAGCTCGTGCATTAACGCTCTTCTCCGGTTTTCCTTGAGACCCTCTGGATGATTCCAGTGTTCTCTTATCGCCCGTCACTCAGAGGAGAAAGTCAGGTACGGAAGAGTAAGAGGTGTGTCCCAGTTCTCGTGGCTGGGGCTCGAACCAGGTCGCAGACTCTGGAGCTCACACTGATTATCACGAGACCGGGCAGCCCGTCTGGATCGTGCAGACCCGGGACACGGTGTCGTGTCCTCCTGGCCATGCCCTTGCTGCCTGAGCCTACAGAGGGATGTGGGAATCCAGGTATGCTCAGGGGCTCTCTGAATGGGGCCTTCTCCCCCGACCGTCCCCTCTCCCTGCTCTGACGGACTCCACACTCCACACTTTCCACTACTACTCCAGGGGTGGGGTGGTTAGACTCTGGCTCCTCTCCAGCCTTTATCTCAGCGGGGGCTGCGTGGCGCTGGCCGGGGAGGAGGGGCAAACGCACCACCGTCATCCAAGGACCTTCCAGTCGCCGCTGGGCTGGGGGGAAGATTCCCGCCCAGGGAAGGGCAGTTGGGGCCCCAGGGAGAAAAAGGGGAGCAGCCGATTCTGGGTACCTGGGCTGCCGTAATATGTGCACCTGGCGTGCGGGCCACGCAGCAAGTGATGATCACTGATTTCCACGTCATTTATGGTTAAAAAGAACAACCGGTTCCTCTCTGGAGACATTCACCTCCAAGCCTGTTCTCAGATCTCTTGTCCCTTTCTAGACAAATCTCTTGTCCCTTTGTCTGGCCCAGCGTGGAACACGGGAGGCTGACCTTTGCCTCCCCTACCCAGAAGTAGAGCATCACTGCTACTGCTCTGGGGCGGGGGTAGGTCCCTGGAGCTGCCCCTTCGCAGCCGGCGGCCAGGGGACTGGGAGGGGGGTTCAGACTTGGGAGTGGCCGGGTCGTTGTGCCCAGGGATGATCTGCTCAAAAGGACTCTGAGGAGGAACAGCCTGCCCGGAAGCCACGGGCAGGTGGATGGTTCTCCAGCTGTAGCTCAGGCCGCTGAAGCTGTCACCCGCCACCCTACCAGGGTTCCCAGTCCCTTGCAGGCTCCCAAGGACAGGTCCTATTGCCTGCTGAGAGAGGCAGCCCCCATAGGACCGGGCAATACCTCCACCCCTAGAAATGCAGGACAGACTAAGAGAAGCAACTAAACCAAGGAAGAGCCCAGCCCTGCCCGCGCCCGGGCAGCCCCAGCTCTCGTCTTGCTCGGCGCGAGCAGCCCGGCTGCTGGGCAGGAACAGTCCGTCCTAATTACACACTCCTAGGCGACAGGCCGCGTCCAGAGATTAAAGGAATCAAACCGGGTGGCCCCTCCCCCGAGAACCAGATCCCCTGCGTGAGGACAATTATGGTACAAGGGAGGAAGTGGTTAGGAAGCCCACACTGTGCGGGCCGCGTGCCTGCCGCTGCCGGTGCCCAGCGAGCGGCCAGTCAGCCTGCGTCTCCGGCCCAGTCCCGGGGCCCCGCCGCCCCCACTCCCCGCTCCTGGGCCTTTCTGCTGGCGCAGCTGAGCCGACGAAATCCCAGCCCCTCTCCCTGCACCTGCTTCCCACCCACCTCCCACCCCTATCCATGCACAGTCCCTCCTGGTCAGGAGACTTTCTCTGCTCCCTTCGGCCACCTGTCTCTGTCTCCCTGCCCCCGTCTCTCTGCCCTCCCGCCTCTCGTCTCCCTGTCTGCCTGTCTGTGTCTTCCTGTCTCCCGGTGTCCCTGTCTCTGTCTCTATCTCTCTGTCTCTCTGTCTCCCTGCCCCTGTCTCTGTCTCCCTGACTCCCCCTCTGTCTCTCGCTCTGTGTCTTCCTGTCTCCCTGTCTCCCCCCTCCTCCAATCATTTGCTTCCGTTCCAGTTTTTCGTCCCACCTCGTTCAGTCCGTTCTGTCACCTCAGGTCTCCTGTTTTCCTTCCTCCTAATTACCCAGCAGATCCCAAGAAAAGGAGAGCCACCGAGGGCTTTTTCTCTCCCCGCCTCCCCCGTGATCTTCAAGCACAGGGAGAGGACGGTCGGTCTGTGAGCACGCACGCCTTGCGCGCCCGGAGTGGAGTACTTCTCCTGCGTTAGCTCATTAACCCTGGGCAGATGTTACCAGACAAGGATGCTGAGGTTCCATGCCCCCAGGGCTTATCTTGCACCACAGGCCGGCACAGGCTGCCACCAGGACTCTGAGCTCAGATCGTGGGCTGCCAGGCGGCTGCAATGGCCTGGGGGAAGGGGCAGGAGGAGCTGGCTGGGAGGCAGGGACATGAGACATCTCTGAGAGTGCTCCCCGCTCCCCCAGCAAAGAGAAGACTGACCAGGGCCCCCTCCAGACCCATACACAGGCCTGCCTGATGTGGAGAATTTCTGCCGAGGGGCCCCGCCTTAGCTCAGGCAAAGATGCCACACCAGGGCCTCAGACGACACACATTGACTTCGCCTGGTCTGGAAGCTGGCAGTCCCAGAACTAGGTGCTGGCAGGTGGGTTTTATTCTGAGGCCTCTTTGGGGTCTGTAGGCAGCCACCGTCTTGCCGCGCGCTCACGTGACCTCTTTGTGCAACCATGGGGAGAGGGATGCAGAGAGAGTTCTGGTAGCTTTTCTCAGAAAGGCCCTGATCCATCATGAGGAACCCTCATGACCTCATCTAGCCAAGTTACCTTCTAAGACCCCATCTCCAAATACCTTCACATTGGGGGGTGGGGGCGGTAGGGCTTCAGCATGAATCTGGGGGGACATAATTCATTTCACAGCAGACCATCACCCCAATCAGGGCATGCCTTGCCCTGCAGACACACTTCGGCAGGGCCGTGTCAGAAACTCCCGACCCTAACTTCCCTCCCTTGGGGAGGGCGGGGGCACTCAGAGGTCCAGCAGCACGCCCAAGTTCACTGTGAGGATGGGACCAGAGCTGGGCTCCACCGTATTTCAGCCTGGGGGTCTTTTGGCATCTCTCCACACCCTCAGAAGCTGCGGGACCTTTGCCCGCACACGGACTTCTATAGGAGGTCACCTGCAAAGTCCTTTCTGTGATGGTAGCACTTTGCGAGTGGGAGGAAAGTTATCAGGAGGGGCTTGGTGAGCGGCCTTGGCAACTTAGCAATGGCGGGGGGAGAAGACATGTGGTTTCGGCTGGAGGGCTGGCTAAGGACACCTCCCAGGAACAGCGTCTGGGCTCCTGCCTCTCATTTTTGTCCTGCTCCACGTGCGACTGAGTATCAGGGAGGGATGGGGACCTCCGAGGGAGGCCAGAACGGTCTGCCCCAGCAAATGTGGAACGTCTCCATTTCCATGACAGCGGACCACTTAATAACTGACTTGCCCACTAATTCTAATTGAAACACGTAATGGTATTTCCGGGCGGAGAGTGGCAGGCTCAGGTCTGGGCAGACATCCCCAGGGGCCGCCCTGGCTTCACAGGGTGAGAACCGCTGGGCCTCGTTGGGCATCGCTCAGCAGTAGACTGAGGCAGCGGACAGCTGCTCGGGCTCGGCTGCCAGGAACCGCAGCTGATGAGAAAAGCCATTAAAGGTCAGCTGGGAATAGAAAACTATTTATGTTAAATGTCACAGATTAAACCGCAGAATGGGCCTTGGGTAGGGAGCAGAGGGTGAGGTGAGAAACACCGGTCACGGTGCCTGCTTCCTTGGGAGCCTTGGTGGGGGGGTGGGGGGGCGTGTCCTGTCATGGTGGCAGGGGTGGGGCAGGGGAGGCGGGGAGCTGGTTTCCAAGCTGCCTTCAGCCCCGGGAAGCAGGTGGGTGTCCGGCAGCCGCAGGTGATTGGCTGGGCTGGCCACCTGTCAAGGTTGCTAGGCGACCTGAGTGCCAGGTTCAGGGAGGGAGGACTGGGCTGGCCTCTTCCACCTCATCGCAGAACCTGAGGTCCTGGAGAAGCCACAGAGGGGACCCAGGCTTCCTCTCTTCCTGAGGCTCCTCCTGGGTGTGGTGTGGGTGTGCGTCATCAGGACTGGAGTCTAACGGGCAGATGGGACTTCGGGAGGTCCCCGACAGAGGACAGCACATTTCCTTCCCCAGGGGGCCTGCGAAGTTGGAGTGTGAAGGACCAGGAGGCCCTGGTGGGTGGGAGGGCCAGACCGTGGCTCTCTTGGGAGGGGCTTCAGGGCTGGAGGTTTGGAGGGGGTGTCTGGGCCAGGTCCTGAAGAGCAGCCAGGAGAACGAGGTACCCCTGTGATTTCCCAGCCACGGGAAGTATGGGGGCTCCTCAACGCGGCCTGAACCGCCCCCACAAGCCCCACCGTGCGTCTTGGCTCCATCCATTGGCTAAACACACCTGAAGGGCGAGTTTGTTGGCAGGTCGACAATATCCCCCAGCAGGTAATTAGATCGCTCAGGCCCCACTGAAAAATGACCACACCTCCTGATTACCTACCTGGGGATTGCTCATTTTGCCGGTTGAGGCAGAGGCTTAATTTTGGGGTGTTTCAGCCCCCCAACCAGCCTCTGGTCTGCCCAGCTGCTGGCCGGCCCGGTCACTGTGTCAGTTGCCTTGCATACAGGGAATACCAATATACTTTAATTGTGAGTAGACGTATTTAGGAAGTTAAATCTAGTGGGGAACCCCACCCACCCACCCACACACACACACAGGCAAAATAAGTAAATAAGCCCCACCCCAGACCCTACCCTCCCATCCTCAGGAGGCTGGGCTGCTGGTTGGGGTAGTCATGACTTTCCTGCGGTTGGGACTGACTGATCACTGCCACACCCCACCCCTGCCACAGGGAAAGACTTGCACCAGCCCACTGCTGACCTGGGAAGGGTCTCTCCTTCGTTCCCTACATCCAGTTAGGCTGCCGGGTGATGGGGCCTGAAGTGGCCTGGCACAGATGGACCCACAGGAGTACAGGAGGGATCAGAGAGACCCCAGGAGGCCCTAAGTGTCCAGGCAGATGGGCACTGGATCAAGGTGGTCAGGTGGATGGGATAGGAGGAGGGTGGTGGTGAGGGGGTCTGGTAGACACTAGCAAAGTTAGATTCGTTCCTGTCATCCGTAGGTATGTGTTGGTGACCGTTGTGCATTAGCCCAGTGCTTGGCAGAGGAAGACCGTTATCCCTGCTTCCAGAAGCTTGCTGTGGTTGGGGAAGATCAATGCTTCCCCCAGGGATGTATGGTATGTTAGGACAGTGATCAGGAGAGAGCCATGTACTAGGTGCTCAGCGCACTGAGGGTGGGGCCACAGGTCCCAGGAAGATTGTGGGGGGGCAGTGCTTCCCGGGGCAGCATTGGAACTGGACCGTCAGTTGTCAAACGGGTGCCTGATGCTTTAAGGACTGGGCTCCGATGGGTGGCTGGGAGGGCGGGCACGAGGAGTTTGGAAAGGGGGGTTTGAGCCAGATGGCGAAGGGCCTCAAACACTGTGCTTAAGAAGATAATTGAAAATTAATTCTGAAGGCACGAGAGAGTCATCGGCTGTTGCTGAGCAGGAGGATGTGAGGTCTTGGCCTGGGTTTTAGAAAGAATGTTCTGGAAGCTACAGGGAGGATATGCTGGGCACAGCGGTTCCCAATCCTGAGTGCCTCAGAATCCCCTGGGGGGTTGTTGCAACTCCTGGAGTCTGTCATCCAGCAGGTTTGGAGAATTTGCAGACCTAATGACCCCCATCCCTCCGGGTGCTGCTGAGGATGCTGGTCCGGGGACCACGCTTTGAGAACTGCTGCGTTAGAGAAAGGAGACCAGCTGGGAGGCAAGGGCAATAAAACCAAAGGTGATGAGGGGATGGGCTTGAGAGACCCCTCGGGTGGGCAGGCAGACCACGTGGTGGGGAGGACGTGCAGGGCGCAGCTGTGGGGAGCGGACAGCAGAACTGGGAGAGGATTTTGGATTTGCCGAAGCAACAGGTGACAGACAGAGGCAAAAGGAAGTTCAGGGCCAGAGACAGGGGATGGCGGAGGAAGCAAGGCTTAGGTTTCCGGGAACAAGGCCAGAAGCCAGATATTGGGGTTTCCCTGCCTTTAGTGAGGCTTCAGGTGTGGGAGGCAGCTGCAGCCGCAGATGGGCCTGGATTTGAAGGTCAGGAGTCCGCAAGGGCAGTGAGTCCAGCAGCTTGGGCCTCGAAATAGCACAGGTGGAGGAAATCAGAGTCACCATGGGCGGGGAGGAGCCCGCCAGCCCTCGTACAGTGCCCTGTCGCTGGCCTCTGATTGGAAGCCTGGGCCTCCGAGCATCAATATGGACAGCCTTGATCCATGACCGGAGCCACGGTAACATGGCCCTACTCAGACCCAGCCCCCAGACCCCCAAAGGCCTGGCACTGACCTGTCCGCAGGCAGGAGGGAGGAGTTTTCTGGGAATGGTGGAGAATCTGGTCAGGGCAGAGCCGCAGGCTTTCATTTGCTTTGGGGGAGCCCAGGAGCAGGCAAGGGGGCTGCTGGGGGCGGTCGGTGAGAGAACAGACCCCTGGCATATGTGGCCAGGAGTTATCAGCTAAGGGAACCTGAAAGACATCTTCACCAGTTCAATGGTACTTGCTCCCGCTATGGCCAAGGCCACATCCCCGGAGCTGAGTCCTGCTCCCTCCTACACTCTTGTCAGGCTGACCAACTCAGCGGTTTATTCAAGGTGCACAAGATATTTTATTGCGATTGAAGGGAAGCTGGGATCTGGGTTCTACACCCACGTACAGTTTACAGACACGTCCTTCAGCTCACAGCACAGCGGGGAGGGGGGGCGCTCACTAGCGGACAGGTGTCCGTGTATCTGTCCTCCAGCCAGTAAGATGCAGGAGCGCCATTCTGTGCCAGAGACCCCCCCCCACCTGTCTTGACCCCCACCCTGGTATTCCTAGCTCACACCATTCTCCCAAAAACATCCCTGGTGCAGCGCTGTGGCTTCTCTGGGGTCACCTGCAAGATCTCTGTCCCCTGAACCCCTTATTCCTGAGCGCTTGTCCCCACCCCCTCTCTATCCCCCAGGATCCCAGGACCCTCTTGCTCATTGTCACCATTAGGGTTTGCCTCCCCTCCCTGTGCCCTAGATTTCCCCCTCTGCGCCAGGCAGCCCTCGCACGGGCACGCGCTGTCTCTCCCGGTACCCGCATAACCGGGGACATCACGGCTCTAACGCCCATTGACATTTCACTGACGGCTCCTTTTGGACTGAGCTTTCTCTCCAGCACACGACGACTACATAGAAGGCTGTTGGGGTCCCAGAGGCAACGGGGAATGGCTCTGGCTGGGTGTCCCTGTCTAGAGGAGACTTGGAGGGCAGGAAGCAGCTTAGGAAGAGGGGAGAGAATAAACGGGAGGGCAGGAGGATGTGGGTGTGGTGAGCAGCGGGGTCCAGGTGCTTGCTCTCCAGCGCCCCCTGGGGACAGCCTGGGGGGCGGCCGTTTCCCTGGCAGGACAGCACCCACTGCAGGTAAGGGTGATGCAGGCGAAGCTTTTAGGAGGTGGCAGTAGGGCCTCTCTCCAGGGTGGCTGGGAGGCCAGAGATGCAGCTGACCTGTGGAGTCCATCCTGTGGCTCTCTGCTTGCTTCTCTTCGACCAAGAGAAGAGCTCCACGGACCCCCCAGAAGCAGGCTCAGAAGCGTACATAATGACAAGTCTAGGGGAAGAGGAGACAAAAACCCTAAAACCTTCCTCCAGGGACTCCCCCAAAGGCCAAAACACTAAGACCCAAACCTACTCTACTACCCCTCCTAGGTGCTGACACCTGCTAAGCACTGACCGCAGGCCGAACAGGGCTTTACACGCACCACCCCCCTCACTGTCACCATGACCTTGGGAGGAAGGAATGATTAATATTATCAATTTGGAGATGAGCAAATGGAACTCAGGGAGTTCAGTGCCTGAACCAAGATCACAGAGCAGGGACTTGAGACCGGGACCGTCTACCACTACCCCCCCACCCCACCTCCCCAAAGCCCACCTTGGCAATGACACCAGACTAGCAGCTGCACATAGTCATTACTCGGAGCTCCCCGCGCCTGGGTGGCTGTGGGCTGCTCTTGGCATTCTTTACCCCAGGGCAGCAAGAACCACCGAAGCCAGCTGCACCAGCCGGGTCCCGGGCATGAGCCTTCCGCGGGGGTCAGCAAACCGGCCCATGGGCCCAGCCCGCCCTGCCACCTGCTTTTATGACGTCATACGGGAACTCAGCTGCGCCTGCCGTATTTGCTCTCTGGCCCTGGACAGAAGAGCCTGCTGGCTCCTGGCCCCCGATTAAGCCACGAGCCTGTCAGCAGCCAGCACAGCCCCACCGAGAAGGTGTCAGGAGGGATGTGTGCCTCGGTGTGCGTGTGTGTGCCAGTGCGCGTGCAACAGGCTCCAGATCGTGTGGGTGGTGTCCTTGCAGGAGCAGGAGTGGGTGTCGAGGGGCTCTCCGCCTCCTCTCTGAGGACCTGGGTTTCTGAGGCTTTTGTGGGACAGCCCCGGGGGGCTGGGGCTGGTGTGGCTGAAATTTAGGTAATTTTCCCCTAATTAAGCATGGACTTTTTTTTTTTTTTTTCCATCTGGGGTTGAGGGCACTGTTGATGTCCCCCCTTCCGGTGGAGTCTTTGACTGGACCCTCACACGTCTTTCCCTGGGAACTGGGAAACCAGAGCCACCTCTGTTTCCCAGATGGAGATGTCCCTTGGGCCTCCAGGCCAGTAGGCATAAGCATCATGGCCAGGTCCCCCAGGAGCTCTGGGGGCACTGGACACATTTCCCTCGGGTGGCCTCACACCCTGTGCCCACTGGCCCAGCCTCTGATGACTGAGGCCTAACCCACACTGAAACACCCTTGGGTCTCTTCCAGCGGCGGCCAGCAAGTTTGAGGAGGGGGCTGTAGGACAGGACCGCAGCTGCTTCTCAAGGGAGCCTGTGGCAGGAGGGGCAGCTGAGGACCACGGAGGGAACCCTGCCTGGTTGGTGAAGGCCCAGGGAGCCTAGGACGAAGAGACCCAGCCTCCAGATGCCTCTGCCTCCCCAAGGCACCCAGCGGAGGCCGGGGAGGGGGACGGGGGAGCCGGGGGATTGTTTCTAGCCAGCCCTGAGGGCTATGGCCGATCAAGGCTGCTAAAAGTTACACCGTATTTATTTATTCTCCAGAAGTGCAGAGGGACCTGAATAAAAGGAAAGGCCAAAGCATGTAGAGACCATAAAAAGAGAGTTTAGTTTTTATGCAGTGGGAACCTGGGGAATTAATTCCCGGCTGACAGAGGTCGTATGATAGGAGCAGAGTTTTAAGCAGGCACAGCGAGAAGCCTGGGGAGGCAGGGGAGAGGCAGCTGGGTGTGAAGGTCCAGGGGGAAGCAGGGGGAGGGAGGGCAGGAAGGCCCCAGAGCAGTGAAGGTGTGGGCGTTAGAGACCCATTTCAAAGCTCATGCAGAAGAGGGCTTTAAAGGCAAATCACTCAAGACTGATCTTTTTTAGGTCACATTTATTGGGCACCTACTGTGTGTCAGAACCCTGCCGGATGTCACGGGGATGACAGCGATGGAGAAACTGGGGTCCTGGCCTCAAGACTCTCTTTTTCTTTGGGGGGAGGGGTCCTTGGAGCTATGTCAGCTGTGACTGAGGCTGTCGGCCTGGCAGAAGGGGCATGGATGGCCAGGGAACTGGACCCCACTCCCTCTGCTACAAACTCTGTCACCCTGGGCAGCATGCTAATCTCTCCATGCCTCAGTTTCTTCATATAGAAAATACAGGTAATCAGAGTAATATTTCCTAAGATTGTCCTGAGGCTTTATATTAATAGATACAGCCTGGCACCTAGTGATTTCTATGAGGGTGTGTTCTGAGAAATAATTTAATCGGGTTTTGGGAAAAGCGCTAGGTTGGCCCAGAGTGATTCATTCATTGAAGTGGTCTGGGAAGGCTTCTTGGAGGAGGCGACTTTTGACCTAGATTTTTAAAGGATGAAGAAGACCCACGTGAGTGGAGAAGAGGGGCAACACTTGGAAACGGTGGCCAAGGGCTTCTTGGTGGGTCAAGCTGTGTCTTTTGGGGTTGGTTTGCATGGATTGCTTTAGTGCTGGGGGGGCAGCTTGTTGCTGTTGGAAGTGACTGTAGGCAGGGGAGGGGTCGGGCCCTGGAGCACTCCCTCTGGAGGCTGTTTGAAGTGCCTCCAGCACCTGTGGTCTTCTCGCCTCCAGTAGCAAGGTGGTGGTTCTGGGACGAGCCAAGGGTGCCACTGTCCCAGAGTTAGGAGACAGGGAGGGCTCTGGCTAGGACAGTGGCAGCTCCTGTGAGTGCGGGCAGTGCCAGCCTGGGGAGGAGAGCGCTTGTGCTTCTGCCCATCGAGTTTGGAAGATAACACAAGGCTGCAGCCTGCTCTCCCCCAACACACACAGGCATGCCCTCTCTTCCCCGCACATGGGAATGGGGTCATAGAGTCAACCGGTTCTCCACGCACTGTATTTTATACACATGGGCCCTGCGTGCCTCCGAACAACCCTTGGGACAGGTCCTCCTGTTAGCTCCATTGTAAAGATGAGACATCAGAGGCCCAGAGAGGTTAAGCAGCTTACCTAAAGTCACACAGCTAGTGGGTAGGGCCGTCTGCTTTGGGAGGGGGCTCCCCACAGCCTTCGGCCCTCCTCACTAAGGAGTTTGTTGTCACCCGGAAACTACATCACCACCAGGGGAGAAACCGGTGGGGAGACAGAGAACTGAGATCCTGTTTGGTAACGGGTGACAAGGGAGGGAGGCTGCCGTCTGGCACCAACGCGGAGCCGTCCCCAGATGGCGGAGAACCGGCATCAGCTGCCTGGCTGGGCGGCAGCAGGATGGGGCGCAGACAGGCTCGGCGATGAGGGTCTCGTGCTCCACCCGAGAGCGCGCGCCAAGGGAAGGGAAGCCTGTGACCTCACCGGTTGGGCCAAGGGCCAATGACATCACCAGGAGGGCGAGGAGCCAGGCCCAGGGAGTTATTTATGGAACAGGGTGGCGGCCAGCCGGGACAGCTCCTGAGCTGTTTCAGATGTGGTTGGGACGAAGCCTCCAGCTCCCCTGGTGGAGCCGCCAGTGCTGGGCGGGCCGAGGAGAAAGGAAGGAGGTGGAAGGGCTGGGGCAGAGATCGTGGGGCGCCACGCTCCTCCTCCGCGGGCTCTGCCCCTGCTTCTCCACCCTGGCTCTGGAGGAGAGCTGGGGTCTCTGCAGCCCTCGCTCAGCCCTCGCACGCATCCAGAACTCAGGGAGCAGAGGGGCCCAGAAAGCACCCCCTGGGGGTTTCGCTCTATCTGCCTCTGTGCACACCGGAGTGTGGGCCCGAGGGCCTGGCTGCCGTCAGGCCGCCCGATCCCTAGGCTGGATTCCCCTCCCAGAGCCTTGGGTGCGGTGCTGAGCGCTCCTGGGAGCAGATAAATGCGCGAGGGCCGGGCTGTGTGTGCAGCTTTGTGTCCGTGCGCGTCCGTGCGCACGTGCCCGAGAGCGGGGGCCCACGGGAGAGAGCAGGCGGGCTCGCAGCGAGCCTACAGGGAGAGGGGAGTCACGAGGGGAGAGAAATCACGGTAGGAAGTGGGAAATAGAATTTCAGTGGAAGATACAGAGGCACTTAGAGAAGCTTCAGCAGAACTAGACAAACCTTTCAATCCATTTATCAAATATGTCCGAAGCTCTGCCGCCGAGCAGGTGCAACAGGAATAAAATATTGAACAGAGCCGGCGGTGGCGGGGCCGGAGAAGCCCAATAAATAAAGGGTTACTGTGATGCTCACACTCGGGCTGCGTTTGCTCCTGCGGGTCCCTCCACCCACCATGCTGGGTGCTGCCCCAGGCCCGAGGGCCTGCCTCTCTGCGCTTTTGACTTTAGGCCTCGTGGGAGGCCGACAGGGGCTTCTGGAGCCCAGAGTGGCCACACCACGCGCTGTGCTGGCGGCATGGGGGCCCGGCTTCCCGTGTCTCTTGGGCCTGCTAACTCTCCTCCTTCCCTTTGAAACCTTCTACAAGGTAACCAGATCCATGTCACCCTGGTGGAAATCTGGTGGTCATTCTGTGGGCCATGACGGGGCAGCAGGGGTTGAAAGTGGGAACCAGGGAGAGATAGACGGGGTTCCCACACCCAGACCCTGGGCTGGGCTGTGTACTGAGACCACCCCACGTGGACAATTTGGGCCTTTGGAATGCTGAATGGAAGGGTAGACGTCATGTCATATCCAACTGAAGGGGGGCCCCATTTTTCAGGGTACCTCTGTACCTCTTTTTTCAGGCAATCCCCCCTCCTCAGTGCAGAAAAGAAAGCATCTCCACATAGTCGTGTTCAAATACGCCCAAACTGGAGCCCACAATAGAGAATGTCTCCACTGATCTGTCCGCCTCCAGCTTTCCAAGGACAGCGGGCCCTGCCCCCGCTACACCCGCACTCACACACTCTAGGAAACCACCCTGCCCCTCCTGCCCCATCATTCCCTTTCCTCCCCACCGTGCTACCACAAATCAACAGGATAACCTGCATCCTTGCATCCTGATGCCAAGAACCAAAAGGTCAGGAGCACCGCTCCCTGGGACCCCCCCTTCCCCAAGCGGCTGCTGGCGGGTCACCATTCTCTGAGCGCTGCCTGCTGAGCTGGGGCATGGGAAGGGGACAGCTGAGTGGCTCTCTGGGGTTGCCAGGCTGAATGCCTGGAATGCAGGAGATAGGATTAGACCTCAGCAGGAACAGGAGGAATAAAGGTTAATGAGGGAAGTGGGGAGGCAGAGGCTGGCTGTTCCCAGGGACAAAGGGTGGCCTCTGGGCTCTGTGGGAAACGGCCGAGGTCACGTGGTCCACCCTCCTGCCTTTGGAAGCCCAGCAGATGGGACCCCTGTTTTTTCTAAAATGTTCTTGGAAAGTGGGTGTCTTATCCAAAAGTTGTTCTCCAGCTGCCGAAATGGCCCGCCTCCTTGCAGGCCCGGTTCTTCTTTTTGGTTCCTCAAAGAGCTTGGATTTTCCTTGCTTCTCATGGGACCCACCAAGAGGTCGTCCCCTCCTCTGAGCCGAACCTCATTCCCCCCCCACCCCCAGCTCTGTGTTCTCACACGCACCCTGAGAACTGCAGGAGGTCCATCCTGGGACCCAAACAAGATACGGTGGCATTGATGTCTTTACGCTCCTGCCACCTAGTAAAGGCACCGAAGAGCAGTGGCCAGGAGCTGGGAGCTGCCTTCCACCTCTGGCTCCAAGAGCATCCTTCTTTAAAAGGATGGCCGTGGAGCAGCAGAAAGAACTTCCTATTGGTCATCCGTCTGCACCTGTAGGGACCACTGCATCCAGGGACAGTAATGGAAATGTGCAGGGATGGAAGGGTGGGGGTGGGGGGGGATGGTGGGGGGCGGCAGCAGGGCTTTGGTTTTGTTTCTGTTTCCTCCTGTCCTTCCAGAACCTGCACAATGCCATTCCAGACTGCCACGCCCCTCCCCCAACCTCCCCCCTCCAGGTTCCTGTCCAGCCCTGTTTCCAGGCGGAGCAGACGTGGGTGTGGGGAGTGTTGGCGGGAGGCGCCAGGACAACCATCCCAACCCCCTCTTTCCTCTACCTTTGGAAATCTTTAGGGAGAGGAAACAGTCATTTTCCTGGGGTGCTGGGGTGTGGTCTCACAGGATCAAAACTAGGCAAGGCACCGTGCCAGGCAGAGACCTGGTCCCCAGCCCATTATCTGCTTCCCAGCTGCTTGCGTTAGCGGCTCCTTTCAAGACACATCTGGGCTCAGCCGGGGCTCAGACTGCACAGGCCCAGGGGCTGCGTTTGCTGTGAGTGGGGGAGGGAAGGGTGTCGTTTCTCCGGCTTCCTGGACTGTCTTTCTTCACTCTCTTACTCTTCCCACGGAGATGTGCTCACACTGACGGTGACAGAGTTGAGGGCTTCCTCGGTGCCAGATACTTGCGCGGCGAGCGTCTCTTGCGTTGTCTCTGTGATTTCACACAGGGATCCTGTAAAAGGAGTGAGGAGCTGGCCTGAGCTGTTTAGCGCTTCTCACGGTGCAGATGGACCAGAACTTTTGGGCAGAGGAAGCTGGACAAGTAGCTCTACCCAGTTGGCCAGGGGCTGGTTTGGATTTTGCACTGAAAGACCCGTGTCTGAGAGTCCCCTTAGTTAGCTGATAGGGGGTGCCCCCTAGATGTTGTGCAGAGAGGAATGCGTAGGACGGGGACCCTCCATGGGCCTTGGAGACCCATCTGCCGTGGGGGTTTCCAAGTTCACGGACACAGTAAGATCCCCTTGCAGGAGTTCCTCCAGCCAGCTCGCCTGTGACTCCGAGGATCACCAGCTTGATCCCCCTCTTTCTTCCCTGGAAATGATGCCTATCCCTACCCCTGCTGTCCCTCGCCACGTCCATACTTGGCCTCAAGGGCTCCCCAAGCCCATGATAACCTCCATGCCTGGGGCTGGCCTTGACCCCACCTGAATCTGATTTCCCTGTAGACAGTGGCCCAAAAGATGCTGATGGTTTTCTCAGACCCTTGGACCCCAACAACCTCCACCTTCCCTAAGTCGTGTCAGACAGGGGTGGTGGAGGGAACTGAGTGCACAGAGACCCGGAGAAGAGAAAGGTGGGGAGAAGAGAAGGAAGAAAAAGGCCTAACTCCCAGCAAAAAAAAAAAAAAAAAAAAAAGAAAGAAAGAAAGAAAAAAAAAAGTTCAATCAGATTTGTAAAGGGCACAATTTACAAATCCGTCACATATTTTACTAGGCTGGGATTTACGGATTAGCCTGTAATACTTAGGCGGCTTTTTGTAATAAAACCCTGAGCCCAGGCAGCCTTGGGGAAGTGAGGAGGAGGAAGGGGCCTTCTCTCTCTATCTTGCTTTCATTTTCCCAGCATTTTTTGATCTAGGCAGCCCCATTAATCTGTGCTTTATCTGCCTATGGAGAAGGATTGAGCTCTTTATTGGATTTTTGTCAAGAATAAATGATTTAGTTTGGGATATTGTGGAAACGATTTTTGTGGTATTACACCATCTAATAAATGAAACAGCAGGGATCAATTCCTTCCTTGCAATGTGTTCAACAGGCAGGGTGAAATATGGGCCACAATTATTTGGTATTGGACTCTATAGATATTTATAACCAAGCGTGACTGCGTGTACACAGGTCTGCCCAGATGTGGGCACCTGTCTGGGAAGACACGATGCATCAGCTCTAACACAGGAGTCTTGGAGCCCATGTGACAGGCCAGTCACAAATGCAGATCAAGTTCACCTCAGCAGACAGGCCCGAGCAGGAATCAGGTCCAGGGGTGAAGCCCGGGGATAGGGGGCTGTATTGACCAAAGCCCTTGGTCTAGAGTGCTTTTCCTAGAGGAATGGGAAGCTGATGGGATAGGACAGCTTTGTCACAGCAGGCCTGGCAGACAGCCAGTGTGCGGGGGCACCAGGCAGAGATGGGTCCCATCGCCGGGTGCTATCTCCTGGGTCCCATCCCTTTCTGTCCTGGCCACTGCATTCTCTCCCAGCGTGCCCACTCCAGGGGAAGATGTCTGGGAATGCTGAGATGGGAGCTGGCTTCCTGCCCAGGTAGGCTCATCAGGTTTAGCTCCCCGAAGGCCCACAAATATTTATTGAGAGCCTATTATAGGCCAGCGCTTAGCACCGGCCTGGCACAAAGGAAACCATATATAGATATTTGTTCGCGGATGGACGGGTAAACAAAAAGCTTTCAGGATGCCCTCCCCTCCCTCCGACACACACTATCCTCCGCAGCGGACACAGGGAAGAGATCAAGGTGACAAAAGGGCTCCTCCAGCCCTGACTGTGGGGAAGGAATGGAATGACTCCGGCAGGGAGAAGGTGGGCGGGGACGGCCCAGGACTGCATGCACCATGCCCCACTGGGATACCTCTGCCGGAGCCGGTTGCTTACCCCGGGCTTCCCCGCCCGGCGTGGGCACCTGGGCTCCCGTTGCCGAAAATGGTCCCCTGGGGCGGCTTGATGGGTGAGCACCATCAGAGTCCGCGCCACGCCCAACATCTCAGCTCCGTGACCTTCGAGCGCTGTGCCTGGGACGTATTTGGTTGAACACGTGGGAAAGTATTTAACCAATATTCATGAAATGACTACCCGAAGGAAGGGCTCTCAATGGGTAGGGGGACCCTTTGAGCCGGGGTTTCAAGGATTGACAAAAGCAATGGCTGGGGGACACTGTCTTAGTTCCTCCAGGTCGCTGGAACAAAGGACCACAGACTGGGGGCCTCATAGATGACAGACGTGTGGTGCTCACGGTTCTGGGGGCCGGAAGTGTGAGCCCAGGGGGCCAGCATGGTCTAGGGAGCCCCCTCTTCTGATTCCAGACTGCTTGTAGTGTGCCACATGGCAGAAGGGGGCTGGAAGCTTTCTGGGGGCTTTTATAAGGGCTCTAAGGGCATTCCTGAGGCTCCTCCCAGATGACGTAATCTCCTCCCTGAGGCTCCACCTCCTAATACCTTGGGGGTTAGGTTTCACATAGGAATTGGGTTGGGGGGACACATTGAGACTATAGCAATCATACACTTGATAGTCTGCGACCGGTTTCCCCTGTACACTCAGAGCGATAGCCACAGCCGGGGGTGGGAGCGCTGCACTGGGCTGGCCGGGGGTGGGTGTCCCTGAAGCCCCCGGGTTATTGGACTGCACAGTCTGAGCTGGGTTCCAGTGTCCACCAAGCTGGACAGTGCCTGTCCCCTTGGTGCGCCCAAGGAGTGTCTGATCGGCGCGTCTCGCTTTCCTGCAGGGATTCATTTCCTTGACAGGCTTGGCCTCCCCGCCGTATGTTCTGCGAACGCTGGCAGTGACAGTGAGACCCTACAGCTCTCTGTCTCTCTACCCTGAGCCTTCTATTTTTGTCCTATTCTGGACCGGCTTGCCTGGCTATGTTTTCTCTGCCACAGTCAGAATCCTTGGGGCTCGGTGGTGAAGGGAGGAGGGTTTGAAGCGTCTCTGGCACGAGGAGTCTCTTCTGCTTGGAGCTCTGTTCAGAAGATGGCTCTCCATTCCCGCCCCCTTACGGAGAACTAGGACTCCTGACGGTTCCTGGGTAACCCATTAGCGCGCACTGACAACTCCCGTCCCGTTTCCTGGCAATGGCAACGAGAGGCTGGACAGCTGGAGCCATTCACATTCCATCATGTGGACGGTTCACGGGCAGAAGCCCGATGGGGCCCAGCAGTGGCGGCCGGGTTGAGGTTGGGGCCCTATGGTACCACGGGCTCACCTCCCAACCGGGGGTGGGGGTGGGGAGCAGTTAGGAAGCGATTGCTTCCCATCTCTGAGGCTGACTTGGAGGGCGCCGGTTTGGGTGTCGACCCTGAGCCCTCCCGGGGCTCTGACACTCCCCACCCCTGGCACAGAGGCCCGCTGATGAGGGGATCCAGAAAGCACCAAGCTAATTTCCACCTCAGGCTCTTCTAAGAGCCCTTCCCCCTTGGACATAACACCTTGGTAGCAGACTGTTACTGTGATTCCAACTTGTTCCGTGGAATTTTATCTGCATACTTGTTGGAAAACAAGCCAACACTCCCTGCTTTGTGGCAGAAAGGGGGGCCTTTCTTCTGGGGCATCACGGACCCTCCTCTCTCTCCCATGTCCCATATCTCCCATGTCAGAAAATTCTCTTGGCTCTACTCACCTTTGCCAGAGTCCCACCACCATTCCTCTCCGTGGCTTCTGTGGTCCACCCCTGGCCGAACCAGCATTGTCCCTGGCTGGTCTCCCTGCTCCAAGGCCCCGTGTATGTGGCCCGAGGGACCATCACCGCCTGCTCATCCCTTCTGGCCACACTGGCTGCCTTGCCAGCATGGCCTAAAGTCCCAGGCCCGGTCCTGCCTCAGGGCCTTTGCACTGAGCTGTTTCTGTTGCCTGGGATGCTTTTCCCACAGAGACTCCTTTACTGCCTTAAAGTCTGTACTCGACCAGCAGCACTGTGCAGGGTTGAGAGCAGAAGATGGGAGCCACACGGCCTGGGCTCAAGTCCCTTTTCTGCTGCTTGCTAGCTGCAGAACCTCAGTTTTGTCATCTGTGAAATGGGGTTACTATTGGCATTGGCTCACAGGGTTACAATGAGGATAAAATGACTTAATATTTTTAAAGTCCTTAGACCCTGACACGGAGTAAGTGAGAAAGAAACGATGATTAAATTAGATGAAACTGACACTGAACAAGGTACTTAAACCCGCCAGCAGTGTCTTAGCCCGAACCCGGCCCTCCCCATCTCCCTCCTCTGTTGTACTTTTCCTTTAATCCCTTTGCGCATCTCGCCTCCGATGTGCTACATAACCTACATATTTCTTCGGTGTTTTCCTTAATGCCTCCCCAACCAGACATGCTAGAACAGAAGCTCTGAGAGGGTAGAAATCTTTGCTTTGCTCAGTGATGGACACCAGGCCTCCAGTACCATTCAGCGGGGGTCCTTCACCCCACAGTCCAACCATGTTGCTTACTTTTCTAGGAAAAAGAACATTTTTCTGATTACATAAGTAAAATGTGTAGAAAAGCTCCCCCCATGGGAAGCCAGGCATGGTGGAGATACCATAATGAGTGAAATTCTGGGTCTTGGGGGCGGGTTCCTCCAAACGCCGGCCCTGAGTTAAGGTGATACGGTGTATGCATCTCCTTTGGTTGTCATAACCATTACCACGAACTTAGTGGTTTCATGCAATGAAGACCTTTCATGGCTCCGGAGATCAGACATCCAGAATGGGCTTTGGGGGCTCCATCAAGGTGTCAAGAGAGCGGTGGGCGTTTCTGGAGGCTCCAGAGAAGAATCAACTCCTTGCTTCCTCCACTTCTAGGGGCTGCTGGCAGTCTTTGCTCGTGGCTCCTTCCAGGCTCTGCCCTCTGCTTCCTTTATCCAGAGTCTTCTCCCTCCGCCCCTCCTGCCTCTCTCTTATTAAGGATGCTTGGGATTATATCGCAGCCCCCTGCAGAACCCAGGGTACTCTCCCCAACTCCAGGTCCTAAATTTAATCACATCTGCAGAGTCCCTGTTACCATGCAGATAAAATATTCACAGGTCTCAGGGCTTAGGACACAGAGGTCTTTGGAGAGCCATCTTTCTGCCTATCACACACAGATTCGAGTAGAAGTCATTTATTGGGTACGTGAGTGCAGAAAATAGGATCTCATTTAACCTTAATTATCTGCTCGAAGGCCCTAGCTCCAAACGCAATCACAGTGGGGATTAGGGCTTCAATATATGCATTGGGGGAGGGAGGAAGGCACAGTTCCATCCGTAACAGGGACTCACCTGGGGAACTGGGTAAAAATACAAAGGCCCAGGCTTTGGGCTCCTTGTCTAAGCCTGGGTCTCCAGGTTCTGCCTCAGGCCGAAGCTGGAGAAACAGTGGGGTGGAACACGCCCCAGCTGTCCCCACAGAGGGTGGGTTTGGTTGGAGGTTTCGAGGGTCACTCACTCCCTGACACTTCTGACCTGTATCTACCTTGCTCCCTCAACCAGAGGAAGGTCCTGGGCTGTATGGTTCAGGCGCGCCCATGAGCCCTGCACACACAGAGCTGAGAGCCAAGGAGACAAGGCCAGGTTTGATGCTCTACCCTGAGCGTGACTTGCTTGAGTGCTCAGGAAAAAAAAAAAAAATCATTTTCCATATGAAAAGCAGCCTGATGTGTCTCCTAAAAAATCTGAATAATAACATGTATATTTTTAATTTTATCTCGTGACTTTCCTTTTAGCACTAAAGTTTCTATGCACGCACACACTTATCTGTATGGGCTTTAAATATGAGATGTGCATATCCGTACATATATGTGTGTTTGTACACACACATGTGTGCGTGTCTGCACAAGCGTGTAGACAACATACGGATACCTCACATAGAAAGCTCTGGAGCCTATTAAGAGGTTAAGAGTGGTTACAGCAGAGAACAACTTCCACTTCTCTATAATTTGAATTTCTTTTTCTGTATAATTAGAATTTATTTCTGCATGGGGAATGTCTTCTTTCGTGCTTTGGAAAGGTTTTGAAATAAAGAAACATTTAAAACGAGATAGGGTAGAGGCCCACTGCCAGGAATGTGGAAAATCCAGACGTGTGTAGGAGGAAACATTAGGTATATTTCTTTCTAAAGATGTGTCAACATATATTATATGTCATATTACAACATATCTTATGCTATGATATAGATCATGAGAGATGCGTACACGTATTACGTGGCTTAGACTAGATGGGCGAGTCTACATCCTAGTTTTCTTGCTTATTATCGTGTTGCCAGCATTGACTACTGCCAGTCATTGACTATTCTCGGCACGTATGTATTTTTAATGGCTGCCTAATATTCCTCCACGGACATGTCATCATTCATTTATCCGACACCCCCTCCATCAAGTCCCCTCCTTGGCCTCCTCATTGTCCATTAATACCTTCACTACGTGGATGAGAAATGGCATCTCTCTCAGTCCCCAGTCAATGAATTCGTCTCTGGAACATTTCGGAGAATATCAGAGTTGCTACTTCATTAATATAAAGAGGGCACAGACCAAGCAAATCAATATCTCCATGACGTGTCCTCCTTGGAGGAGCACAGAGGCCCTTATCACTGTGACCTGCCCTGAGCCATCCCCCTCATCTCACTTGGGTTTCTATGCACTGCCCCCGCCTTCCTTTTCCTGGCAGGTGCCCCGAACAGAGCCAACTGACCTATTAGCTCTGGAAAAAAAATAAGTTTGGGATAAAAATAAGGTTGGTATATGAGCTTAATAATTTTCCAGAAATAGACTTCCCTAGGCCTCGCTGACTGTCCCTTTGTATGTGAAAGCACCGTTTTGCCTACTAAAGACAGTTTGTGGCTTGGATCAGCAGTGGAAGAGAAGGGGGTTGCTCATCATTGTAATAGAATTTCCAAGCAAAATACTGATCTTTTCCTGCAATGGCTCTGGTGGACAAGGGAGAGAGGGGGCTGTGGGGGGTGGGGGCAGGAACACGCCCAGGAATGGCCTTTCCCTGCTTTACATCCAATTGGCCACTGGGACTTTGTATTTCGGGTGGGGGGGGCAGGAAGAGAGCTGACCTATTCTAGCTTGCTAGCAATACAATAATAAACATAATCTTAAAATAGCTTTCCCACCTTTGGAATAAAACCTTTTGCATAGAGTGGAATCTGGGAGAAGAGGTTAATTGAAGGTCGACTCACAATCTCAGATTTGCAAAAAAGAGGGTTAAGTGGAGGCCTTTTACAGCAGTTACTTACCTGGAAGCCTCGGCCCCTCCACTCCTTGGGTTAAGCTGCTGAGGGGGCCTGACCCTGTGCCAGCTCAGTCTTGGGACCCGGGAGGCCTGACTCCTACCCTCGGGGAGTGATAATGTGTGAGTGTATCATGACAAAGGAACCTTGAGAAAAATCCAGTCCAGTGTTTTAGAGACTCCGGATTCAGCATTCCCTCCTTCCCCGTGCAGGGATAGTGATACTATTAGCGGTAGGGCCCACCGGACTCTAGAATCTGATTGGGTTCCACTCCAGAAGTACACAGGAAGCCAGCCATCGTCCCGGGCACCGGGCACATTGTCCTGGGAGCTGTATGCACAGAGCTGGAAAATACCGTGTGGCCAGAGGGGTGTCGGACTAGAAGGACGACAGACGTGGAGATAAATAATTCCAGCGGAAGGGGCAAGCATGCTGAGGTCCGTCCGCTCACTCACCCGGCAACTGCGGTCGTCTGTGCCCCAGGCATGGTGCTGTGTTAAGGATTCCACGGGTCAGGACAGATCTGGCCCTTGCCCTTGTGGACCTTACGGTCTAACAGGTATTATAGAGTACGAGCGAGTAAGAACACGATACAGCTGGCATTTGTACTTGTGAAAAACACCGTGAAGAAACTACACAAAGCCATGAGAACATAATACAGAATTTGCACACTTAGGTAATTCCCAAAAACAGGTTTCCCCAGGGCGCCTTGTCTGTCCTTTCCTTGGTCTGTGTGCACACACCCTCCTCCTCCACTCTGACTTTTGACCCCTCTGATCCCAAGGGCCCTACCTGCCATGATGGCTGGAACCCCCTGGCACTGTGAAGCCATCCCTGCATGCACATCTGCCCACATGTGGCTTCTACATCTGCCCACACGTGGCTTCCACATCTGGGTGCGTCACAGTAAGACTGCAGTCAGTGCAGGGAGAGGAGCTCTCGGCCGGGCACCGGAAGACCCTAGTTCTCACTCCAGCTCTGTCACAAGGCATGTCCTGCTCCCCCCTGCCCCCGCATCTGGGCATCCCTCCCTCGGCTTCCCCGCCAGGAAGCCTGGGTCACAGTCTGCAGCCAGAGCTCCTGGGTTCAGATCCCACGTGCTCGTCCCCTGAGGCTCAGTTCTGCTCTATCCAGTGAGCATAGTGTCAATGCCCAACAAGCCCCACGCAAGGCATGAGCCGTGGGTGCGCAAGCTACTCTTCTCAGTGTTGGTTTTGCAGGATGGTTAATTTTCTGTGTCGGCTTGGATGGGCCCAGGGATGCCCAGACCAGACAGCTGGCTAAACCTTATTTCTGGGTGTGTGCGAGGGTGTTTGGGAGGAGATTCATGTTTGAGCTGGTGGACCGAGTGAGGCAGGTGGCCTTCCCTGGTTGGGTGGGCCTCCCCTAATCTGTTGAGGGCCCGACTGACCAGAAAGAGAGAGGTGGGTTGAATTCGCTTCCCTCTATCTGACTGTGGAGCTGGGACATCCGTCTTCTCTTGCCCCACGGTGTTCCTGGTCTGCGGGGCTTCCTCTCGCACTGGACTCTACACCATCCGCTCCCTGGCTCTCAACCTTCCAACCGCACCCCCGGCCTTCCCAAACCCCAGCTTGAGGATGGCAGATCGCGGGGAGTGCCAGCATCAGCCTCCGCAATCATGTGGGCCAGTTCCTTACAATAAATCTATTCGTTTCTATCATCTCTCTCCTTACCCACCTCTCTCCCCTACTGGTTCTGTTTCTCTGGAGAATTCTAATGCATATTCTTCCCCTCCAATTCAACGGTGACTCGTGGCTTCTTAGATGCAGCATTTGCTGGTCACATGAGGGGCCCTGATGCTTGAGCATGTGGCAGAACCACCTATGACACTTGTTGAACGCTGATCATGGGTTCCACCTGGCGTCTCTGGTTCTGTGGGTCCCGGGCAGGGCCTGGCCAGACCAATGGCCAGGGGACACACTCTGAGGACCACTGGTCTGCACTAATGACTCGGGCTTTGTGCACATGGATAAGTGAGGCCAGCCTCATTCCTCCCATTTTTTGAGGATAAGGTCACCGACGCTCAGACAAGGTACGCCCCCTGCCCAAGGTCAGGTGTCTTGTAAGTGACCGAATGGGTTCTTGAACTCTAGCCTCTGGGTATCAGTTTCAGTGCTGTGCTTTCTCCATTTCGGGGTAGAAACAGGGCCGGGATAACCCGAAGAGGAAGAAGTCATCAGGGAAGAGGCATCTCACAGGCAGATAAGAGGTCTTGGATATGTGATGTTTATTGTGGAGATGGAAGAAACTCCCCCAAAGGAGGTCCTGGGGGGCTCCACCAGTGGACAGCAGAGTCAGGATGGACCTTCAGCCACAGATCTTCCATGGCAGCTGGCTAGGGCCCCAGGAGGGACCCAGATCTCAGGCCTTGGCAGCTCCCTGGAGCTCAGGAGCGGCCCCCGCTGGCCTGAGCCCCCAGTGGGGCCAAATGAGGCTGGCAGCCTCTCCTCCCTGCCTGCCCTTCCTCCCAGCGGTCCAGAAAACAGGCATTGCCCATTGACAGGAGAGTGCACTAATGTGAAGGAAACGTTCAGCCATTAGGGCCTTGACGTTGTGCTGCAATTTTGACAGGTGGAATGCAAATCCCTGCACATGGGGCCCCCACCAGGTGTTACTCTGCCAACCTCTTAGCCCTCAGATGCTTTGGGAGCTCAGCCTGGGCCAGCGGGAGCTGTTGGCCTGGAGGGGAGCCTTGGAACACTGGCAGACCCCAACCTTACCACCATTTCTCAACCTTCCCTGGGTTGGGGGGTGTCCTCAAGACTCTCCCCAGCCCTCATCCCACAAGGGCTCCAGGATGCTGATTTGTGTGTGTTCTGCATGTAGGGTCTTGAGGTCCCCCTCCCCTCACCCCCTGCCGCCCTTTTCTCCAGCCCCTTTCTCTGCCAGGTTGAGCTGGAACAGTGTGATAGCTGACTTGGGGGAAAAGAGTTGCCTTCTCTCCTACCCTGGGAACTTGTGACCCTCCACCCCCCTCCCACCCTTGCCCCCAGCACAGCTGGGTTGTTAGAGGAGGGGGAGGTGGTCTGTGCTGCTACGAGTCTAAGGGAGGCTCCTGCAGGGGAATTCAATACCCACGGGGCAAGATTCTCATCTGTTACCCCGGGATTTGGTTAAAAGGCAGAGTCTGCTTCATCCGGCCAGGTGTGGGGCTTGGGTCCAGCATTTTGACAAGTCCCCAGGGGATGCTGAAGTCCCAGACTGCACTTGTCCAGCAAGGCTGTAGGGCAGCCGTGCTCAGATGTGGCCCAGGTGGGAATCACCTGAGCACTTTGACAGTGCTGAGGTCTGGCCCCGCTCCCACAGTTCCTGATTTACGTGGTCTGGCCTTGGGCAGCCGGTGGTTCTGACAGGCAGCCCCCTCCTCGTTGCCAGCCTGACAGCTGGGGTGTGAGGAGGGGGTCTTTTCTGTGATGTGTGGAGAGAAGGGATTTGGGAAAAGGGCTTTTTCCTAGTGAAAAAGCATCATCACGTCCCTTGTTAATCAAGCTTTCTTCCTTGGCAGAGGAGATGGAGAGGAAGAGAAAACTTTCATTCCACAGAAGGGCATCTGCCAGTTTCCCACTTGGAGACGGGATTGAAATAGCTTTTTCAGATCCTCCAGTGAAGCTGACACGTGTGGCCCCCTCCAAGCCTCCCCTCGCCACCCCCCACCACACCCCCGAGCAGTTATCTCGGTTCTGACTCCAACAGCACGGCTCTGTCTCACCACCCGCCTGCAGCTGTCTCGTTTCCCAGTGCAGAGAGGCTCGGGTCCCGAGAGAGCCATGGTGCAAAGAGCATCAGTAAAACAGGCAGGCTGGGGCCCTCCGGCACCTGCCCCCGGTGCCGCCACCTCCTGGGGCAGGTTGGGGGGGGGCGGTTGCAGGGGCTGTGGGATCAAGGCTCAGAGGGATCTGAAGATGACACAGCTAACAGAGTATTACTTAAAGGTATGGAAGGTACTGTCAGTTCTGGGCCAGTACTGCTTCTGGGGCTGGGAAGGAGATAATGAATTATTACCCAGGGAAATGAAGCTGCTAATAAATTCAAAAGCAAAGCTGAGGGAGGTTAAACTCCATTTTTAAAAGGGAACTGGTGATTTATACAGTGTCCTCTCTCCTTGCCTCCTGGGACTCCATCCGCCTCCCTGTCCCTCCTTTCTGCCACACAGGTGGGTCTCTGACCCTCTGGACACACAGCCCAGCATTCCCTCACTTGCCTCTGGCTGTTCCCTTTGTGAGTCACGCCCACCGCAGTGGGAACATAAGGCCCAAATTGGGCTGAAATTTGGGCCAATTGGTTTTGAGAGTTCAGTCCCCAAGGAACAGTGATGAGGAAATCTGTCTTCCTAAGAAGTCCATTCTGACCTTTGAGCCAACAAATTACAAGTAGAAACAGCTCCCCGATAAGCAATCAGGCTCTGGAGTGTGGCGATAGGTAGGGGACAGCTCCTGCAGGGGGGGACAATCAAGGCTTTCGGGGACATCCATGCCTTACCAAAGCTGGCCCTGTTTGGGGAGGCTTGTGACTACATTCCCATCCTCCTTGCCTCCCTACATCAGTTCTAATCCCTCTGGAGCTTCACTCCGGAAACCCTGACCCCCTTGGTCTCCACTAGCTTCTGTCCCTGCACGAAGCCATCAAAGCCCTGCTGTCTAAGCTCACTGCCCATTTCCAAGGTGACCGGCCTGTGATGTCACCCATGGAGACCTGCGAGCCTTCAGGTGGAGAGGGTGGGAGCAGCAAGTGGCCAGGACGAGGGAAAGAACAAAGCTCTCATTTCTGTGCCATTGTCTCTACATAACAGAAATCAGGAAGGGAGGAGTGGACACGGAGGGGGGCAGACAGAATGCTGCAGCCATTCCTCACCTAGCCTGCTTTGACATCCGTTGAGCTCAACAAGAGAAAGACAGCCTCGGCCGATCTCCTTCTCCAAACTCCTACTCAGGTCCCAGGGTTCCCTCCTGGGAAGTTCTAGAGCCAAGTGGCTTTCAGAGCCCACCTCAGTGGGGACCGTGGCTCCTGTCTCGGTACCTGGGGAAAGCAGCATCCCCAGCTTCCCTAATGCTCAGGACCCTTTGGTTCTGCCAGACACCAAGAGGAGAATGCAGCCCCAGTCTGGAAACAAAGGCTCCAACCAGCAGGCTCCCCTGGGGCTGGGTCCAAAAAGCCCACGGTCACCTGAGTTTCATGTAACTCCCCACACAGCCTGAATTACATTGACAAGTTAGGCTCGCTTGGACTTCGGGTGTCTCAGTTACCTGAGTAATTTGCATGTTTATGAGTTAGGGGAATTGAATGCTAACTTGGGGAAAATTCAAAATTCTGACTTTGGGGGCTCGGAAGACCCCACCTGCACCTTTGCTTATCACCCGACGGAGCCTCCGTAACCACAGAGCAGGCCAGCGAGGAGCCCTGGCTCATCCCAGATGCTGGGCCTTGCCTTAGTTTCCCCTTTAGGATCTACCAAAAAATTCAAAAGTAACCAGCTAAACACAACTCCAAAAATGGTGGGAAAAGAGAGTGAGAAAATCTTTATGATTGATTGCTTATACCTAAAGAAAGAGAGGAGATAGAACTCCCCATAGCCCAGCCGGGAGGTGAAGAGTTAATCCTATAATCTAGTTTGCCAGGGAGCAAGGCAAGGACCAGAGCTATTTTCAAGCTGAAGTGTGCATGCAGAATGTTTGATGCTCGCTGGGTCGAGCCAAGAAGACCGAGCCCATTTGCAAGCATTTACTGAGTACCCGCTGTGTATAGAGCTCTGTTTTCAGCACACAGTAGAATTCCAAAGTTCGCGGCAGGGGGGCTGCAGGGGGTGTCCCCTATCTTCTATTAGAGAATGGAATGCTCCCCCTTGCTGTTTCTTTTGGGTGCCCACTCCCCCCGTCCAGGTCACTTCTCCCTGCTGTGCTCGGTGAAGTACCTGCAAATGCCGGTGACCTTTTCAGAGTTAGACCAATTACACTCGGTGAAACAGATTAAGAATTGGAAAGTAGCGCGTGCAAACTCTTCTGCGTGTCTGACTGAGAGTCACAGCCGCCCCCCCCCCAATCTATCGATCTATGGCAGCTTGCGTATTGGAAACACCTGAAGAATTTTGGAAACTCCTGGTGCCTGAGTCCTACCTGTCTCTAGAGAGTCTGATTTCATTGGTAATAGAGGCAGTGGCATTGTTTAAAGCTCCCCAGGTGACTTACACATGCAACAAAGCGTGAGAGAACCACTGAGAATTTAGGAGTTTTGAATAGTTTAATGGTGACTCTTTGGGTTGAAATTGATTATGTTGGCTACTTTGCTAATGGCATCAAGACACAGTGTCTATTTGCTGGGTAGGCTGCCACCTTGAAGCAAAATAATGATGGCATGGATATTGTCCTAATGGCTTCTAATGAGGATTGGTACAATATGGTGGAATTCGCACAGAATAAAATCTTCATTAAACTGTCCTTCTGCTGAAGGGGCAGGCAGCGTGGGAGGAAGTAATTAATATTTCCTGAGTGTCTGTTCTGCAGGAGGAATATTTCAATTTTTCCTCTCCCACCATGTGCCAGGTGGATATCATCCCCATTTTGCAGATGAAGAAATTGAGGCGCAAGATGACTCGGCTATTATGTGGTTGCATGTTGGGAGATGATTTTCCACAGGTCTCATACATTTCTGTATTTCTTGTAAGCAAAGGTGCTGATTGCCTCTGTTCTGATCTTTATAAAAATGTTTGCACGGTGAGCAGCTTTGGAAGATACAATGTCAAGCTCGGGCACAAAGGGTCAGCATGCATACTGCCCATTATAAAAGGTTCAGGTCCCTAAGCTCAGGGTTCCTGTCTTTTGTCTCCCACCCCTGAGCCTCATTGCTTCTGCTAGTATCAAGACAGGCAAGGCTAGCTTGGTAACTTGTGGTGGACTTGGCACCCTCCCCTAAGCCTGTCCCTCTGATGGGCTTAGATGCACTTAGGGGTTGGAAATGCAAGAGGTGATATTAAAGCAAAACAACACACATATTCCAGATGTATGATTGCTTTTCCTGTAGATATGAAATAATAACACAAATCAGTTCCGTTCCCTTTTCTGTAAGATGAATAAACCAATTCAATCTGCATCGAGTTAAATACAAAACTTGGACACAATGCTATATCCTGTTGGTTCCAAATTCTACTTGATTTCAAGCTCTACTAAGCTATATCCTCTTTCCTCTCGAGAACATATCACTCAATTCTACCAAAGCAGCCTCCAGGCTTGGATAAGCAAATGTGGGTTGTGCTAGCACCCCAAACCCACACATCCTACTGTTATCAGAAGACCCTTATCTGCTTATTTTCCAAACTGGGGAGAATTGATTCTTCTGGTGTTAACACTAAGGATCAGCATACCCCTTCCTTTCTCTTTAGGGGTCCGAATTTTTAAAAGACAGATTATAATCACACTGTATCTCTTTCTTGGCCTTTTTCTTACCTGAGTCTTTACTTAAAGCAGCTGAGGTCTTAGCCAAGCTTAATTTGGAAAGGATGGCTTCCCCTTATTACTAATTACTTTCTCTTCTAAAGAATGAGAATTTAATATGCAATGATGATTTCTAGTAGCAGGTTCTGTATAATTTTCAACTGTTAATTATTATTATTAAAATCATAAAAAACTAACTATTATTTATGTGCCAGGAACATTTTAAGTCCTTTATAAAGTGTCTTAAATCTGCTCAAAAAACCCTAAAGTGAAGCATTTTCACGTGGAGAAGCTGATGTTTCAAGGAGTTTAAATATCCTGTACGTGGAGCTAGTAGATCGCAGAGCTAAAAAATTCCAGAGCCATGTTTGTCCAACCCTAAGCAAAACTCTTCCTTCTGGACCCAACTTCTGTTTTGGGTTTTGTTTTTTTTTTTTTTAAACAGTTTCATTGAGATAAAATTCACAGAGCACACAGTTCACGGTGTGAAGTAGACAATGTATGGTTCTAGCATATCCTCAGGTATGTGCTGCCATCACCACAGTCAATTTTGGAACACTTCACCACCTCCAAAAGACACCCACCCCATGTACTTTCGGAATCCCCCATCCCCTCCCCCCCAACCCTACCCAACTGCCTTCTGGCAAAGTTTGTCCCTAAAGAAGCCACGCCCTTTCTTCCCTCTGTATTAAATATTGGAGTATGTTTATATTCATAATTTGTGAATGTTGACACACGAGGTTAAGAGTTACCTCTTCGATACCAAGAGTACCTCCTTAGTTACCAAGAGGTTAAGAGTTGCCTCCTCGATTCCCCCGCCATCAAAACCCGTGCCTTGTCTCAGGTATTCCCTGGGGTTGGGAATTCTTTCCTCCCTCTGCCCAGACACCACTAAGAAGAATCTTGGGGAACCACAAGGAGCCCCAGGAGGCTTGATTACTCCGTTTAGTACCTGATCCCAGGTGGTAGGTGTTGGGTCTGGGTTGACAGTGAAAGGGATGGGGGCCCCAGAAAACTACTTGCAGTCTGGACTTAATATCTTCTGAGCAGAGCACAGCCCTCCTTATCTCCTTTTAGATACACTTCATCTTCTTTGAGAAGTCCCTGGTTAGCCCTTCCAGGGAGGGACTGGAATCTGACCAAGAAAAGTTTGCCAGCATTGACCTCGAGTCAGTCAGACTTTGCAAGGGGTTTCATGTGCATATGTGTTAATCTGGGTTCCCTCTGAAGAATTCAAGCTTGGAGTTTAGTTGGGAAGTACAGGCACCAGGCAGTGAGGGGATTGGTAGGGGGGTGGGAATAGGGAGGGGAGGATGTGGGGAAGGAGCATAAGGAAGGGAAAGTGACCCCTAGAGCAATCTAGTCTACCCCACGGAAGACTGGCTCTTACTCTCACAGGTAAACATTAGGAACCACTGAAAAATACACACCCCAGAGTCATCCCACCTAGGGGGGCAAGGTCACAAGGTGTTTAAACACCAGCTCCCTAAAGTCCTTGGTGAAGGGCTAGTCCCAGAGGATCTTAAATCCTCAGTTTTTCGGGTACACTATGCTCCTGGAGCCAGAGCAGCCTTCCACTGTTTTGGAAAAAGCCCTCAGGCAAGGAAATGCAGATAATGGCTATTGGAGATTGTGCAGAGCACTTGAAGTGGTTGGATCTGAGAATATGGGTGGACTTGTATGGGATCTGCTACAGCTTTCCCCCATTTTAACCCCTGCGTGAGCAAGTCCGCGTGTGCGTGTGCGCGCGCGCGACACACACACACACACACACACACACAGAGTGAGCACGACAGGAACATGGTCTCCTAGATCACATTCCTCCATCCCTGGGTTCCACTCCTGCTGACAATTATCAGGGCTCCCCTTTCCATACTAATGGAATTTATTACACGAGGATAAAGCAAGGAATTTATTCCATGAGCTTTACCAGGAACCAACTGGTAAAGACCTCTATCTTTTACCTCTGAAGCTAGAAAACTCCCAAGAGGCCTTGCGAAGAGTTTGGAACCCCAGACAAGATCAACTGGGGGATGGGGGTTCCCCTCCAGGTCAGAAGAAGAAAGAAGCTCCATCCCTTTGGGCATAGATGGAGGGGCCTGAGGTTTGCAAAGCTCAGCAGAGAGTCTGGTTTTCAAGCTGCAGCCCAACTGGCCCCCTTCTGCACCTCTCATCGCAGCCCTGGGAGGTCCAGAAGCTAACAGGGACCTTGGCTGAACAGAAACACACATTACCTTCCTCAGTTGATCTTTCAAAGCTGGGCACCTTTGGGGAGCCCGTTCTCCAGAAACATAATGGAATTGGAGTTCTGGGCAACCCGCGGCCGTGTCTATCTTGCTGTGAGTTGGTAGGCTCTCCATTCATCCACCTAATCATTCATTTGCTCCTTCTTTAGCGCATTCATTCATTATCTTCATGGATATGAGGGTAGCACGGTGTTGAGACACAGTGACAAATCGGCAAAGCCTTCCCCTTCTTAGAGGGTACATATGGGTGCTGTGCAGCCTGGAAGCCCTGGCAGGGCTCCATGGCAGACCCCTTCCCCCAGCTCCATGCACGGGGGCGGGGTGGGGGGGGGGTGTCTGCCTCCGCTGTGTCAGTCGGTTATGAGCTCCATTAGGAGAGGACACATGGTCTTGTCAACCGTGTTCACCACCATGTCTTCACCCATCAATGTCCCTGACACACAGGAGGCATTCGATAAATATTTGTGAATGAATGAATGGATGTGTGACTCTGAGCAAAAGGCCAAAACTTGTACCTATTTTCATGCATTTCTCTGTGTACATGCCTGGGTATTGACATGCATGTTTCCGTGTCTGTGTGTCACTGTTCTGATGCTTTTATAACCAGGTGTGTGTGTGTGTGTGCATGTATGTGAGTCTTTAACAGACACAGTCTTCCCTTCACAACTTTTCAAGAGAATGAACATTTTTGCTTCCCGGTATCTGACTTCGGAAACCCAATCTGCATTTTCCGCACATGTACAGCACCCCAGATTTTCAAATATTTATACTCCTATATTTAAAATCTGTGAGATTTCTCCCTCTTTCTCACCCACACGTGCTTGCATTCTGTCTCCCTCTCTCCCTCCCAGCCATCAGTCTGCCCCCTCCACCTTATTTCCTCTTTTTTTCCCAGATATATGTTGGTGAAAAACCCTGACTGAGCCACACTATTGACTTCCAGGTTGGCCGTCAACGAGGAGCACTTGTAAACCATGGCTGTAGCCCTGGGACAAATCCTGAATGATGAGCCCAGCCAGGGAGGGCCTTAGAGACTCCAGTTCCCCTTGCCCAAACCTTGGCAGCTCCAGAGAAGGATCTGCCCTTGGGGGGTAGGGTGGTTCTTTAGGCTGTAGCAGAGGACTTCCAAGAGAAGCAGCAGCTAAATACCAACATGGCCTAGGTTTCCGGAGGCTTAGTTCTGATTTGCGAGAGGTTATTACATCTTCTGGGACCAACCTGGAATAGAGGAGTAGAGGAATAGCCCTCCAAATTTTTCCTAGCTGAGCTAGTCTATGGCCCCTCTCCATCCTGTACTGTACAGCCAAGTCTGAACAGAAAATATCTCTAGAGAGCAATACCAATCAATAGACCTGATTGATTAGGACCTTGAGAAGCCCTGAAACAAGTAAGGGCTTTTTGACTTTCAGAGTGAAATTCTGATGCTCAGGGATCATTCAAAATACTGTTTTGGGTGCCTCTAAGCATGGCCTCTGCTCTCACTTGCCATCAGCGGGTCAGTGACTAAGTAAGTACATTGTTATTAATTCCACATTTGGGCCTGTGTGGATCTTTTCATTTCAGAATCAGTTTTTACCAAAACAAAGCCACATGCACGTGCATATGTGTGCACACACACAGCACCCCGAACAATGGAAAGGGGCCGTGAGAAAGAAAACACTGTAACGGGCAAGTAATGGGGAGGGCATATGAGATCATCTATTTGTGCGCCAAATCCACCCCCCTCCCCACCTTCTACACCCTGTTCTGGCCCTGGGGGGTTGACCTGAATGGACCACACTTATGGGCTCCCATGATATGTGGCTTCCAGCTGGGTTCAGCCAAGGGAGCCCTGGCCCACAGATCAAAGGGAGGGAGGAGAGTGAGGTCAGGTCTTCATTCCTCTGACTGTGACCCTATAGGGTCACCTCAAGCGTGGCTGGGTCCCACCACAAAAGGACATTGCTCTTCTTGCAATAGGCTCTTTCACAGGATTTCTCTTCTGAGTTATGGACCATTCCTTCCCCTTGTCCTCTCAGCTTTGGGGGGTGATACCTCTACCCCTTCTAGGCCTGGCTAGTTACTGGCTCCCATTCACTTGGACTTCACCTTGGAAAACAGTCCCTTTATAAGTAAACCCCCAAATTAATCTAATTTAAAAGTGTTTTTAGTTGGAACTGTAATTAAGAAATACCAGGGCAAATTAGGGAACTTCCTTATCTTAGATCGAATTTGGTAAGGGACTTTGGGCCAACCTGTTTATCTTCATTATTGCTAGCGTATGAGTGAATATAGGAATTCTGTCTCAACCATTAAACGAGTGTCTATTTACTGCTCTCCCTAAAACTGCAGATTTAATAGGTTGCTAGATACACTATAAATCTAGGTTTCTCCAACCAATAATTGTCCCACGGAGGCAAGAGGAAAATCAACAGGTTATTCTACTCTGCATAATTTTGACACCCTTTTTCATTTTGAGGAGAAATCTGATGAGAAAAACCTCAGATTGTTTGCAGCTTGATTGACCTGCCATGACTTCTGACTTCATGGAAGGAGTTGGTTATCGGCCAACGGTTATGAGCTTTTTAATGGAGGTGACTTAGTAACACTCAGACACCCAGCAGATCTGGTGGTAATTCCAAGCAACATGAAACAAGATTGGGCTCTGACTTCCTCCTTTTGAATATATATCTTAATGCTTTGAAACTCCTTTTGGGTTAGCTGGAGGCATGTCCTCTTGTTACAGAAAATAGAAAAAAGATCAGGAGCTTCTTTTTTGTTATGGTATCCCTTCATTGTCACAGGGCAGAAGTGGAGCCAACCAACTGTAGCTTCTTATTTAATTCTTGTCAGCCTGACTGGCTTAGGAATAACTACTCTAAAACATAGCAGCTTCTTTTGGGTTGATGTGCCTACCATCTGCCCAACATAATGGGCTTATAGTTTATAATATTCTATATTACAGGTTAATTTCTTTTGTTATATAGCATGTGTGCTATAACTGCCTATAGAATTTACCAGTAGCTCTACCCTTAAAATCAGAGATTATGCTGAGTGAAATAAGTCAAGCAGAGAGTCAATTATCACATGGTTTCACTTATTTGTGGAGCATAAGAAATAACATGGAGGACATGGGGAGATGGAGAAGAGAAGGGAGTTGAGGGAAATTGGAGGGGGAGATGAACCATGAGAGACTATGGATTCTGAAAAACAATCTGAGGGTTTTGAAGGGGTGGGGGGTGGGAAGTTGGGTGAGCCTGGTGGTGGGTATTATAGAGGGCACGGATTGCATGGAGCACTGGGTGTGGTGCATAAACAATGAATTGAGGTACACTGAAAAGAAATTTAAAAAATTAAAAATAAATTATGTATAATCTATAGATTTTAATAATCCATTATAATAATCATGTTCAAAAATTTCTTATTAAATATCCTTTCATACCAACAAAAACAACCAAAAAAAAATCAGAGGTACCATAATTTTCACTGGAGATTAATGTAGGACTGTAGTGAGTGTCTGATAACTCCGTGACCAAACCATCATGTAAAGTCTGGGGACCTTGGACGTTCACCTGCCAGGGTCAAGCCGGATTATTTAGCCAGGATGGGATAAGTCATGCTGCTGTGACAAACAACCCTAGAAACCTCAGTCACTTAAAAAACATGAGGGTTTGTGTCTCGCTCAGTTTAAGGACACTGGTAGCCAAGCTGAGCCTCAGCCCCCACGTGGTCACTGTCCCAATCCAGGAGCCAGGCTTCCAGAACACCTTCTGAGCAGCAGGGAAAGAGAACATGACCAGGCAGATACTCTAAAATGACAGACATCACTTCTGCTCACAATTTGCTGATCAAAACAAGTCAAGCGACGAGACCGCATGGGTGGGACAAACAATGTACCGAGTTCCTAGAAGGAGAAAGAGGCAAAATATTGATATTTAGCCCCAATGACTATAGCAATGAGGGCTTCTTAGGAGAAATTCAGACCTTGCCTATGGAGCACTGGCCTCTGACGGCCATTGGATTATACCCCAGAGTGACCTGATTTTCAATTACATCAGCAAAGACCCTATTTCCAATAAAGTCCCATTCCCAAGGTACTAGGCTTAGGACTTGAACATATTATATCAATTTTGGGTTCAACCCATCATAAATACCAAGGCTCACACCTAGTTGATTGATTTTCTTAAAACATTAGTACATGGTTTTGTTCTGTTTTGTTTCCTGGTTGACTGTACAAAACATCTGAATCACGCTTATTTAGCGACAGACAAAATCTGTACCCCAGAGCCCTGCCCTGTTAGAGTACAGATGCTCAAACCGTCTGCTGATCAACTTTGATGAAAAGTTGGGCTGGGAAAAAGTTGGGCTGGGAAAAAGCCTCATTTGAACTGTGTGTGGTGCATTGTCTCAATCACTGGCTCCAGCATTTGCGGGGTTTTGCTCTTGTTTTGTGTTTTAGTTCTCACGTTAGTTGAGGAAACCCCCTTTTACAAATGAGATCTTAAGGAACTCTGGAGCAACCCCAGATAGGATAAGACCAGTGAAGGCAGAGCTGCCCAGCTGGACGGTGTTGTTGTCCCCATGCTAAGGAATTTAGTGTCTCTCTCTGTTCCTATTCCTCTCCTGGTCAAGTCACTGTGTTTGAAGAATGTGCTTCCAGGAGGCACTCACCTGGCTTGGGCATCCCTTCTCCTGGCATCCAACGAGGAGTGCTAGGGCTTCCCTGCCTCTTTGCCTCCTCCTCCCCCGCAGCATGGATGCCAGGTTCACACCCTCCCTCTTGCTGCCTCCCCTCTGGTCCCTGAGGCTGCTGAGTGTGTGTGGAGAATACACATCTCCTCCCTCCACAGTGGGGAGATCTGACATTCCAGCCCTGGAGAAAGAAAAAGACAGAGTCGGCTCAGCCTGGACAGACCCGTGGTATAAGGAATCAGCTTATGAAAATGAGAGGTTCTGCCTGGCTCAGCTGGTCTATTCCTTCTGCCCTGGGACTAAAGGACATTAATGAAAGCCATCATCACTGTGTGTCCACCTCACCTTCCCGGTGCATCTCCTTCTCTGGGGAGTTCTCATTTGGGCAATGGGTTAAAGGGAGGGTCCAGGCCGCTGAGGTTTGTCCTGGCCCCAAGTGCCAGCTCTTCTAATAGGCAGGATAGGGAATCCAGAGGTCACTGAATAGACCCCAGAGCTTCTTGTAGGGTCCTGGAGCTTCAAGGAACAGTTTGAGAGTCCCTGGTAGCGATCCATGTTTCTCAATATTGGCTGTGAATCAGAAATTGCTGGAGAGCTTCTGAAGCCTACAGATACTGAAATCCCGCGTGCACCTGCCATCCAGAGTCCCCAAGGAAGAGGTCCCAGCGTTTGCACAACAGTGGATTCTCGAGTCAGCGGATAGAGAACCCTTTGGGTCTCCACTAAATCAGATTATTTCCAGGTCTTAGAATTGTCTGGCCTCTGAGCGGCCCCTGAGTCTCCATTTAGAGACCATTCGAGAACCATTCATGCAACTTCTGTTCCTGAGTTCGCTCTAGAAGTGATAGAGTTGGTCGTGTCTCTGGCTCCACCGTATGAAGATCCAGCCCATAAGAGCTTTATTTTCTGGAAAAATGAAGTGTGAAGGACAATGGGAACTTTGTAACTGGTTGGTCCTGTTGCATCGGCTGCTCAGATGTGCAGAATTAAATGCAGGGTGCAATTTACGTTACGTATAGTTCCTCGTGGTCCTGGAAGCTGCGTTTTACCTTTCCTCGGTCTCAATTTCTTATTGTATTTTTTTTCCTCATGGAGTTACGTGCAAGTGCCAGGAATCCTTTGGAAGGTAAAGCGAGTGTGAATACATAAATAAACAAGCAGAGGTGGTGAGTCTGATGATGATAATGAAACCAGGGCTTGCAACTGGAGGACAACGTGCACAGGTTAGAGGGAGTACCCAAGACTTCAGACCTATGTGCCGCCTCCTCAGGGAAGCCTGTCCTGATTGCTTGGACCAGACTTAGGGCTTCATGCTGAGGGATGCTACTTCTCGTTCTTTATTAAAATGGCTCGTGTTAATATCAGCCTTCCTTAGCAGACTGTAAATTTTTATGTGGGCAGGAAGCATGCTTGGCTTTCTCATGGGTGTCACCCCAGTGCCCGGTATGGGGCCTGCTGCTGAGTGACCATCTGATAAACATTTCCTGGGTAAGAAAACAAACAGAGCTGCAAAGCAGCTGCTGCTCAGGGAAATGCATGAGAAATACAAAGTCTTTATGATCAGACAGTGACTCAGAGCAAGGAGAGAGAAGGAAAGGGAAAGGCGGGAAGAAGGGAAGGACAGAACAAATTAATAAGAAGACCAAAGGCGTTCTTTCAGCCTCCAGAGAAGGCCGTGGAAAGGAATGGACACTATTTGAGCAGCTACTAGATCCAGCTAGAGCCTCTACCAACAGTGTCTCATTTCATCTTTCCAACATTCATATAAGGCTTTCAGGATGAGATGCTAAGAGGCTCGGGAAATCTACATCGCCTGAAATCCACAAAACCCGTAAGTAGTTGAGTCCGACCTGAGTCCTGAGATCGGTGGCTCGGCGGCCGAAGGGCTCTCCTCTGCAGCACTGTGGCAAACTCTCGGATCCACAGGTGGCCCTGCCTCCCACAGGGCGTCTCCTCACTCCACACGGGTCCCTGTCCATGTGCCCCGGCATGGGTTTCTGCTTACAGAGGTTTGGTAGGCGGCTGTGCAGGGGTGGAAGAGAAGCAGATGCAAATGGTGTTCTAAGCTTGGGAGCCAGACCGAGTGAGGACAGAGGACCCAGGTCATAAGTGGGAACCCATGGGGCAAGGACACCTCGCCCCTCACCTGGTGAGTGAGTGGGGTGCTGTGGGGGTTCCTGGGATGGCTACTGAGGCTCCCAGCCCTCCTTCTCCCCCTCCACCCATACCTCCTCCCTGCCACGCAGCCAGCCAGACAGAGCTGGAGGGTGTCAGGCTGGGACTGGCCGGGGGCCCGGAGGGGCGGGCACCAGCTGGGGCCCCGATGCAGGAAGGCAGCTGGAGCGCTCCACACCAGGACTGAGGGAGGCCCTCTTCCCTCCCAGCTGCAGGGGCTGCTGGGCCAGAAGTTGTTCCTGATGGATTCTGGCCACTTGTAATCCAGTCTCCATGGCGGGAGGGAGCCTCATCCAGACACTGTGACCCAAAGAGAAGGGGAGGGCCAGTGTGTGAGTGTGTGGCCACAGGCAGAAGGACCTTATTTACCCTCCACGCGTCCTTTCATACGGAGACTCTGAGGCCCTGGCCAAGACACATTTGATCCACAGTCTCAGCCATTGTCCAGAACTTAATTCCTTGTGTGAAAACAAAAGCTCAGTGGGAGAGCCGTGGAAGGCTTAGAGAAGTTGCCCAGAATGCAAAGGCTTTCAAAGCCCAGAAAACTCTATTTTGAGTCACTGTCTCCAGTCAACTGGGTCAGAATCCCCTTCCAGGCTTCAAATCCACACCTTTGCACCAACACTGTTGACTCAGGAGGGGCTGAGGGTTGATCAGGGAGAGGGAGAGAGAGCCGTGTGTGTCTGGGGCCAGGGTTTGCCAGCGCTGCTCTCCAGAACTGTTCCAGCCTGGACGTAGGACTCTCAGAATCTGCTGCAAAGAGACTAGTCTCAGCTGATTTCCCTGCATTTGCTCAATCTGAGCATCTCAGATCCACCCAAGTATTTGGATTCCTTCGTGACAGCCCTCTCAGGGCCTCGTCAACCACCACTCCACCGTTGTTCCGACTCCAAAGAGAGCAGAGCAACAAATGGTATACTTTTTTGTTTTTGTCTGATGGATGCAGATTTCAACCAGGAAGACTTGCTCAACCGGGAGGTCCTGAACGAGTAAGGATAGGATCGCGCCTGGTCTCCAAAGATGTTCAAACTCGGAAGGATTTGTCACCCTCCCGGGGAAAGCCTGGAACCAGCTAGATAGCCGTGCCTGCTCCCTGGCCTGTAGGTTCTCTAGAATCTTGGCTAAAATAAACAGAATGCGGAGGAATGGCTGCTTCTAGAACAGTTGTCTCCTTGCCTGCTGAGGTCAGGGAGGAGATATAGCTGGCTCGATCAGAACTACTGCCCCTTCCAGAGATATTGTCAATGAATGACATTCAGGGGAAAGGAGTGGGGAGAAGGGGCAGTACGGGTGTATTCACGTAGAGCCAGAGAACCTCGTGCCCTTATTGGATCAAGAAAACTCTGCTACCATCACCAACCCCTGCAAATGAACTACGTCACAACCGATTCCTCTCTGAAGATTTAACATCACTGCTTCCCCCTCGGACTAATTAAAATCAGAAGAACATTCGGGAGTCATCTGAGCTGGGACCATTCTCTTGGACCCTGTCCTTCCTGTTCCAGGTAGACTTGATGGGTCTAGAGCACAGCCATTTCCAGACACCTGGCTTATCTTTAGAACCTCAGAGCTTGAAAGACATCTGGCCTGACCGTCCAGTGCAGGGTGGAGGCACATCTGTCTGCAACAACCCAGTGTGTGGAACAGATTTCTGGGGAGAGCCAGGAAGATTCCATGAAGCCGACATGGTTCTTCTCCTTAGGAATCCACGGCCTGGGAAGGGGGCAGACTCTTCACATCACCAACTCAGGAAGACCCGGATCAAAAAGGGTGAGGAGGGGAATCTGGAAATCCTAAAGACAGTTGGATCCTCACCATATGACATTCTGGAAAAGGCAGAACTATAGAGACAGCAAAAAAGGATCAGGGGTTGCCAGGGGTTCAGGAGCGGGGTGGGGCATGGTGGGGTCTGGGGTGGGGGGTGAAGAGGCGAAGCCCAAGGGACTCTTCGGGCTGCACGACTATTCTGTATGATACTGTGGTGGCAGGTGCATGACATTATGCGTGTGTCAAGAACCATAGGATGTGCAGAACAAAGAGTGAGCCTGGGGGCTCCTGGGTGGCTCAGTCAGTTGAGCACCCGACTGTTGATTTCGGCTCAGGTCATGTTCTTGGCGTCGTGAGATGGAGCCCAGTGTCGGGCTCTGAGCTCAGTGGGGAGTCTTCTTGGGATTCTCTCTCTCCCTCTCCCTGCCCTACCGCTCTAAAAAGAATAAATAAATAAATCTTTTTTTAAAAAAAAGAACGACCGAGCCTCAATGAAAACCAGGGACTTGAAAACATAATTATGCATTTTGCTCCTCAATTGCCATAAACATGCCGTCCTAATGCAAGGTGTTCGTAGTAGGGGAAAGAGGGATGGGGTGAGGCTATATAGGGGAAATCTCTGCTTTCCCCACAATTTTTCTGTAAATCTAAAACAGCTGAACTAATAGAGTCTACTCTTTTTTTTTTTTTTTTTCTTGGAGTGCAAGGTAGAGAATTAATGAGAGGTGCGGAATAATTCTGGGAAGTTTCCTTGAAAGGGGTGAGGTGAGGTATAAGGACAGGGGAGGGAAGCATGGAAAGGAGGAGGAAGGCTTGAGACCATTGCCAGTGGGGTGGGGGGAGCAAATGCAGATTCCCAGAGTTTCCCCAGACACTCCCCCCAACCCAAAGCCCAAATGGGCCTCTTCTGGGGACCTGGCAAAGGTCTCATAAGCCCGGGACCCTAGAAGAAGCAGAGGGAGAAAAAAAAGAAGAGAGCACAGGGAAACAGGCAGGGAACGGTGCTCTGGGTACAGGAGGCACACACCGCAAGCGCAATTAGTCAAAAAAGAACTTGAAATTAAAAAATGATTCCAAGCCAAGGAGGGGAGTACATAAGTTACTGCAGCCCCGAGACGTTTATGAATAATACAAATGCCATGAGGTGGGGGAGCCGAACACAGTTAATTAATATGTACAGAAGCAGAGATGCACTTGAAAAACAATAGTGCTATTTCCCCCTCGCTAGAAGTAAAAATATTTCCAGAAAGACTGACACGTTTATTATTTTCTAACATAATTACCTTATTGTGGAGCATTTGTAATGGAACACATTAGAGACGCTAAGCACCTGCCTGCCTTTCCTTAATGCAGTTTGGTTCCATGGTGCTGGGGAAGGAAGGTGGGAGGCAGACCGGCAGGGTGGTGGTGGGCGGGTGCAGGGGGTGTCCTGGGAGATCGCTGTAGCTTTACCTACCTGATCCTCTTTCTCGCCTGCCCCCCAAACCAAGCCCACCGCCTCCAGGCTCCTTCCTCTGTTACCTTGCCTGCCTTCCTGAGCCCACCACTGCCCATTCTGGTACCTCTGTGAGCTGGAGGGGCGAGGGCTGTAGACATGGAGCTCCCGATGGTGTAACAAGGGAGGGGGGAGGCGGCTAGCGCAGAAGCTGGAGCAGGGGAAGCCATCCTGTGCTGGAGAAGGATGGATGAATGGGGGGAGAGGTACGCAAGCTAGAGCCATCACCCCAGGACCAAGAGTAGCCAGGTGGGGAGAAATTTCAATCTTGCTGGTGCTCTTGGGGTTTTTTAGTAGGGAAGCAGGATGAGAACATTGGCTGGGGAGTCTGGAACCCAGGGCTCTTTGGGACCAAAGACCAGAGGTCCCTTTGCATCTGTGGATCTCAACATCCTCATCTGTAAAATGGGGCCGGTGCTGGGCGTCTGGGTTAGCGGACCTCCCAGCTGCCTCACCTCGCACTCACGGGTCAAGAATGCCTGCCCCAGCAGATGGAGAGCCAAATGGCTCCTTCCCGGGAGGGGGATGCCTGTCTCCTCCCCTCCCCCTGGCTCCCTTCCCTTCCCATCATCATACACTCACACACACAGAGTGGGGTCCAGAGTCCCGGAAGCCGCCTTGTCGCCGTATGCATGGTGTGGCTTCCCTGACCCTCCCTCCGGCACACTCTCCATCCTTGGCTTCTGGCCGCCCTCCCAGCCGTTCCCCCCGCCAATGCTTCTCCCCACTGCTCCTCCCCACTCCCCACGTCTCCCACTGCTCCTCCTCTTCCTCTCCCCACCCTCACACATTTGGGAGGCTCTCCCCAGGATACTGCTCCTGGTCCTCCTCTCTTCGCATTGTGTGGCCCTCCCGTGGCTTGATGGTACAGACAGATCTCATCTCTGTATTGGAAGCCCAGTCCTTTTTTTCCCCCTCCCTTGAATTCCAGATTTTGTAAATCCAGATGCCTGGGGCATATCTTTATCTACTTAAAAAACATGGTGTCTCAAATGCAAGCCTTTACCTTCCTCCCTAAACCTCCTACGCCTACGTTGTGTGTCGGAACTGGCACCTCCCTGCTCCCACAATTCAGAAACCCAAGGGGCTTTCCAGAATCCCTCTTCCCCTTCATCTCTCATGTTTGGCCATAAAGCTGATCGTCTCTTTTAAATATCCCCAGGGCTCTCTTTTCTACTTTCAGGGCTGCTGTCTCCCTTTCTTGAACAGATTTGTGGAGTAACCTCTTACCTGCTCATCCTCCCCGTGGGGCTGTCCCGGAGGTGGCACGTAGGTGGATGGAAAGAGCTATTTGCTGGATGAATAAGCCTCGTTGGTCTCCATGCCACTGTGCACAATGCTACCGGTTCCCTTCCCCCAAACCAGAGATGATGATATCTTTCTCCTGCACACAGCCCTGATAACTCCCCATGATATATGGGATAACGTCCTAACCCCGTGCGGTCCCATCTTGCGTGCATTTCCTTCCCCCGACCCCCTCCCCAGCAGGCAGCAGCTCCTGTGGGTCTCTGATCATAAGCATGTCTCCTCCTTTGGCCCAAACCACCATTGCTCCACCATCTGGTCAGCGTCTGTTGAACCTTAAGAAGTGGTATTCCTGTTATTTTGGTTATGTCCTGAATAACCCTGAACTCAGTAACTTAAAACAACAGCAATCGTCTTCCTCCTACATCTCAGGGCTCTGGATTTTCCAGACTTAGATGACTGGTCCTCATTCACGGGCCCTCTTGGGGCTGCCAGCGGATGATGGTTGGGGCTGGGGTCACCTTGTGGGCTCTCGGACATGTCTGAGGGTCGGTGCTGGCTGTCAGCTGGGACCTAACTAGAGGGCTGTCAGCCTTTCCACGTGGCCTGGGCTTCTTCCCAGTGTGGCGGCGGCCGTGCCGATGAGAAAGCCTCCCAAGAGAGAAGTCGGCAGAAATATCACTAGCCTTTCATAAGCTGGCCTTGGAAGACATGCAGCATCCATTCCACGAGGTTCTACTTGCTGAGGTCATCACAAGGGCTAGTCCGGTTTCCAGGGAGGGGGGACCCAGACTCCTCTGGGTCTTTTTTTTTTTAAAGATTTATTTATTTATTTTAGAGAGAGGAGGAGGGGAGCAGAGGGAGAGCAAGAGAGAGAATCTCAAGCCGACTCCCCACTGGGCACAGAGCTCAACGCAGGGCTCCATCCCAGGACCCTGAGATCATGACCTGAGCTGAAATCAAGAGTCGGGCACTTAACCGACTGAGCCACTCGGGTGCCCCCAGAGTCCTCCTCTTAATGAGGCAGTGGCTAAGTTCTGAGAGCGCCTGTGGGATGGCAATGTTGTCGTGGCCCCTTTGGGAAAATAGTCTTCCTCCAGGAAGTCCTTGGGTCCCCCAGGCTACCCCTGTGCCATACATAGCATAAGAGTTAGGGGGGTTTTTTGTTTGTTTGTTTTGTTTTGTTTTTGGGGGCTGGTTTCTTAAAAATATGGTCTATATTTTATTATCTTTGTGGCTGGCACATAGCGTTCATTAAATATTTGTAAATTAGCCTTTGGGTCAATGAGAGACTGATCGCGAGCCTGCCACCCTATAGAAGGGATGCCCTTCCCAGAGCAGGACGGGGTGCCTGCTGGGGGGGCCACCGCTAGCGGAGAGCAGTCAGAGGCTCCCCCTGAGGCTGTTTCCTGTCCCCATACATGCTGCCACGGCACAGCCTCCCCCACCTGCTTCCATGACTTGCCCCAGCAGGTGCACACAGGTTCAGACCCGGGATCCAGAACCTTCCATCCAGCCCCCATACCACCTTCACCCTTTTGCTTCTCTTTTAACATTTCCAGCAGTGATGAGCAACATGGCTCTGGGAGAAGTTCCTCCCTGAGAAGCTCAGAGAGCGGGTGGAAGGCTGCTTTTCCATCTCCATCCCGCCCACCCCCCACCCCCCTCTCCAGCCTTCCAGAACCCTGGAGGGCAGAAATATCCCTTCTCATTTCCCGGCGCCATTCCCCAGCTGCCTGGCCCGGATTGCCGGGCTTTTGGAGCGATTGTTTGCCGAGCCATCCAGCGGGGCAGCTCCCTCGTGGGCACCCAGCCCTGCCGCCTGACAGGCTGTGTGCAAGGGGACAGGCCTGAATGACTGTAATATGAACCATGAAAGTGGATATTAAAGGCTTTATTACAGGGTGAGGACTGCTAATTGCAACGTTCCTTTCAGGAAGCTGGAGCTGATGAGTTTAAGCAGCGGCACCCAATTATTATAACTCTGTCAGAGCGAGCAGGGGGGAGGCGGGCGAGGGGGAGGAGGCAAGCTGAAGGCACAATTACCTGAACTTTATCCAAGGCACACACCGCTGGCCTGGAATTTTAAAGGCAGATTGGTTCTGCTCCGAGCTTCCTCCCTTGTCACAGCCATGTTCCTGCTGATTGCCGATCCCCCAGCCCTGCCCTCCCTCTTCCCAGGCTTCCTGTGGATGGAGCGGTGGCATTTGTGAATATCTATCTGACACCCGAGGGCTCCCTGGGCCCCCGCTGGTGACATAGCCCCCGCATGGACAGGAGAAGTGGTCCAGGGCACCTTGGGATCAAGCTGTCCAGCCTTTCGGGTTGCAAATGAGAAAGCAGGCTTCCGGCGTGCTGGGGACCTGCCCAGGTCACCCGGCTGGTAAGTGGCGGAGCTGGGCAAGACACCTCTGTTCCGAATCCGGCTTAGAGCTCTGGCTGCACACTCGCAGAGATTCACCAGCTACAAGAGCCTCCTTAAAACTCACAGGCAGGAACAGGAGGCATTGCCCACCAGGCAATGGGGGCCGGGCTGTGTCTTGTGATGAGCTCACAGAGGGCAAAAACGCAGTCCTCGCCGGGGAGAGAACCTATACACAGCACCCCCAACTCATCATCGCCACGCTCCAAAGGTGTTTGGGGCCTTCCAGTCTACAAAATGCTTTCAGACATCCATGCATTCAGATGTGGTCAAGCACATACTGGGTGCTGGGAACTGGAAATGCGAGGTTGGTAGAGGACATCTGTATGCAAGGAGCTCACCACTTAGCACAGGAAGACACACAGGCTGGCTGACAATTAAGATACTGTGTGGAAAGTGCTAGGTAGAGGTGTGCACACATACATCACCTCTCTAATTTAATCACATAAATTTAAGTGATTGCACATAAAAAGCTAATTCTACAAGGTACGATCTGCCCAGTGCCAACTGAGCAGCACAGATGGCAAAGGCTAGAAGTGTTTTGAGGCAGGCAAGCTCAGCCTTACACACAGTGGTCAATGGTGGGTTCACTACAAAGGCAGGCTCTGATGGATGGGTAAGAATTCAAAAGGCAGTGAAGGGGCTAGGGGCAAAAAAAGGGGAGAGAACAGGTGGGTTTCCTTTCTGCATTGAATTAGAAGAGCCTATACTTGGAACATGGACTCCTCTTATCCCCATCCGAGAGCATCCAGGTTGGCTGTGTCATGGGGAAGGCAGATCAGCATGAAGAATGTGCTGACCCATATCCAAGGGGATTCAAGATACTTCTGAACAACAACGAGGACGGAGGTCTGGAAGCCTCTTTCTTCTTCCCACACAGGGCATCATAATTGTTGCACCTGGGTGAAGAATGGGAGGAGGCAAAGTCATGGAGAGCCTACCTCTTTCCTTGGAATTTCCCATGCCCAGAGTTAACTTGTGGGTTCCCCATCCAGGGTGGTCCACCCAAAGAAGCCTGATTAACCAGGAGATATGTCCCATTTAACTCAGGTGCAGGAAGTCAGGGAGCAGCAAGTATGAGAAGGGGTGGAATCAGGGATTCTTCTTTGGACATTTTAAATTTGAGATGCCTGCTAGGTAACCACATGGAGATGGGTAGATTTGGGTAGACAGTGTTGGGAGTTCAGGAACAATGCATGGGTTGGCAGAGGAATAATGCAAGTGTTCTCCCCATGAAACTGGATGAGATACCTAAGGAAGGAGGGAGGGTGGGAGGGAATGGAGGGGAGAGAGAGAAGGATAGAGAAGAGGTAGGCTCAGAGTTGCACTCTGGTGGGGCATAGGTGCCAGCCAATGAGGGAGGTGGGATGAAACACAGAGGAATGTGGTGCCCTGGAAGTAAAGAAAGAGGCATCCAGGAGGGTGGTACACAGGGTGGGATACAGCAGAGAGACTAACTGGGGAGGACTAAAAACTAGTCAATCAATTTGTCAAGATGGAAGGTGCTGGGATCCCTGCCTGATGGCAGGCTTAGAAATCATGTAGGAGTGGTTGTAAAGTAAATGGTGGTAGCCCCATAACAAATAAATGAACCTGGACCCTTACCTTACACCATACAGCACTTAATTGGCACCAAGCTGAGATCACGCCTTGTAGTATTAGCTTTTTATGTACAATCATGTCTATGAATGTGATTAAAGGAGGTGGTGTGTGCATGTACACCTCTCTCTAGCATTCTCCACACCATAGCATCACTGCTGGTTGGCTCATGGGTCTCCTACATTAAGCCATGAATTCCTTGAATACAGAGACAGAATCTTGTCATCTTTTTATCTCCAGTGTAACTCAAAATGTATTGCAGACCTGCATGCAAAATCAAAAACTGTAAAACTTCTAGAATAAAACATAGAAGAAACTTTGGCAGTTGTAGGGTAGGGCAAGATTTCTTAGGACACAAAAGGCATAACATTTTTTTGATAAGTTGTGGCTTCACAAAGGTCTAAAAATTCTGTTCTTTAAGAACAACATCAAGGCAATGAAAACGTAAGCAACAGACTGCAAGAAAATATTTACAACACATAGATCTGATGAAAGACTTGTAATCAGAACATACAAAGAATTCTTACAACTAATAATAAGTCAGCTCAGTAGAAAAAAAGAGGAAAGATTTAAATAGACATCCCTCTCCCAAGAGCAGCACATGAAAAGATGTGAACACTATTAGTCATCAGAGAAAAGCACATTAAAACCACAATGAGATAGTACTGTATGCATCTATCAGAATAGCTAAAATGAAGAAGACTGACCTTGCCAACTGTTGGTGAGGGTGTGGAGCACCTAGAAGTCTCCTGCATTGCTGGCAGGAGTGTAAAATGGTCCAACCACTTTGGGAAACAATGTGGCAGTTTCTTAGAGAGCTAAACATACATTTCACATATGACCCAGCAATTCCACTTCTACACATCTATTTACCCGAGAGAAGAGACAAGTATGTGTCCATACAAAGACTTGTATGCTGATGGTCATAAGAGCTTTATTTACAAAAACCCTAAGCCAGAATCAATCCAATGTCCACCAGCAGGATGAGTAAATCAATTGTCGCAAATTTATGCAACCGATCTCCACTCAGCAACAAAAGAGGATAGCTTGTATGTGCAACAAATCTCTCAAAACATTATGCTGAGCGAGACTCGGCACACCACGCAGTATGCACCAAATGACTGCATTTGTATGAAATCGTAGAAAAGGCAGAACGACCCATGGTGAGAGAAAGTAGGGGATAGGTTGCCTGGGACAAGTGGGACATGGGGACTGGCTGTAAATAGTTGTGAAGACACTTTGGTGCTTCTGTGTCTTTATTGCTACACATATTTGTCAAAACTGATCTAACTGAGGGGCACGCCTGGGTGGCGCAGTCGGTTAAGTGTCTTACTCTTGGTTTTGACTCAGATCACGATTTTAAGGTCATGGGACAAAGTCCTGCATCGGGCTTCATGCTGGGGCCCCAGTCAGGCTCCCACTTCTCTCTGCTGCTCTTCCCACCTTAGCTTGCACTCCTGCTCTCTCTCTCTCAAAAAAAAAAAAAAAAAAAAAAAAAAAAGTCTAGGGGAACCTGGATGATGCAGTCAGTTAAGCATCCAACTCTACTTTTTGGCTCAGGTCATGATCTCAAGGTCATGAGATTGAGCCCCAGATCAGACTCCATGCTCTGTGCAGAGTCTGCTTGAAATTCTCTTTCCCTCTCCCTCTGTCTTTCTCCTCTCTCTCTCTCTCTCTCTCTCTCAAATAAATAAATAAATAAATCTTTTAAAATCCTGATTAAACTGAGTACATTTTGCCTATGTAACTTGTATCTCAATAAAGTTAATTTTTGAAAAGTGAATGCGGCAACCACTTTGTGATGATACCATGTGCTTTCCCTATATGTGCAAATATACACATTTCTACATAAATATATAAGGGCATAGAAACATCCAGAAGGATACAACCAAAATGGATATATTGTTGACCTCTGCGCAGAAATAGGGGATAGGATTGTAATTAAGGTAAGGTAAAGGGACGTTAGCCTTCACCTCAGTGCTTTCATTTTTCAGAAGAGAAGTGTGCTCACATATTACTGTGTGCTTAGATTTCCAGAAAGGGTGAACGCTAGAGGTGAGCAAGGTTTGTTTCACCATCAAATATCAATTGAATGTCTTCTACCTGTTCAGACCAGAGTCCCTTCAATTATTTATTGAGCATCTATGTTTCTAGCTACATAAAATGAGACACAATTCTTCCTTTCTGGGCTCTGATTCTTCCTTCAGGTCACCCCAAAGTAGCCATAGAGTCCAAGATTCCACACCCATTACTCACTAGCTGGGGGACAAATTCACTCAAATGTCTAAGCTTCGCGTTTTCTGGATCATGACAGCACCTGCTAAGTAGCACTCCTGAGGGGTCAGTGCAGGAAAGAGGGCCAAGAGCTTGGCATTGGGCTTGATAAATAAGTGCCAGGATGAGTATTTTATTATTATTACCATATTTTATTGATGCTAAGACACAGTCTTTTCATATTTTAATATTCCCAGAATTGGACACATTTTACAACTGACACAACAATTTATTTGCCAGTGGGTTTTTTTTCCTTTCTCAGTGCATAAATTAATGATGTACCTTATAATCGGTGGTGTCTGAGATTGCATGAAATATGGTGATAGCGTTTTGCTCATAGCTTTCCTGCGAGGCCCTGTCGATATTTAACCAACATTAAAAACAGGGAGAAAAGCTAATCCTCTTACCAGCCTAGGGAGAAAGAGGAAAGGCAGGAATGATTTAATTAAACCATCGCTGCCACTAGTCCAACAATAGAAAGTTCTGTTTGGTGCAACTGTCACTTTGGGGAAGGCACAGCCACCCAGAAGCTCCTTGGGTACCACTTTTGGTCTACTTTCTAGTGTGCCACCTGCTCCCTGTATGGCCAACACTGGTCCCTTGCTCTTGTCCAAATCACCTCCATCAGCCACTAAAGCTTCCCCACATGCAGGCTTCCCTCTGCACCAACAGAGCACAACTGTCCTCTACTAGCGCCTCTGTTCACCCCACCAAGGGCTGTCTAACAATTCTGATGCCAAGATCGTGGCCTTCACCCCCCAGGAAACTTTTTGTCTATTGGATGGGTTCTCAGCAACAAGCCTCAGAAGACAGACAACCCCCACTTCTGCAGGAAGAGATTGCTCTGTAAAGAAAGCAGGAGGCCCGTAGAGGTGAGGGGAAGGGTAGAGTGAGACCTGGGCTGAGAAAACAAGTAGAAATGAAAGGAGAGCAGTCAGGACAAAATGGCACGGCCACCACAACCACCACTTACTGCCCCAGCCCCACGACTCTCTCCCAGCCTTTGTGATGCAAGGACTGCTCACCCCCCCCTGAACCCCCACTTCTCTCCTTTAATACCGAAGTTTGGGTTGGGAACCTGGGTGTCCTTGACCCCAGCTGTGTGTGGTCATCCTACTTGCAGGGTGGAGAATGCCATCCACCAGGACACACATGGGGAATTCTTGTCACTTAGAAGGGAGTACAGATGCTCTGCACAGCTGGAAAATGGCCAATGTTCACAACATTTGTTTTTAGGAATGCTCGTTTTTAATGTTTTAAACTCTAGGGATTGATTCGGAAACCCAATGCTCAGAAGTGTTTTCTGTTTGGTATTTTGTCTGGTGCAGCTGAGCTACCCCCTGAAAAGCAGATTTCCCCCTCCATCCCAAATCATTTAGGCTCAGTGGGCCATGGAGTCAGGCTCCCCATAAGAAGGGCTAACATGCAAATCAGTCCTCTGTACCTCCTAGTTATCCTTCCTTCAAAAGTAATAACTACAGCATTTTGTTAAAATAATCATGAAAAGAGTTCATCTAGAATTGTGAATGATGGTATGTCAAGTGATCTGTGATAGTTAACTAAATATTTAAAGAAATAAAAAGACCTTTGTGTATTTTCTTAGCTAAGGCTTAATTTATCGATCAGAATTAAAACCAGTAGGTCTCAGAAGAGCAGCATCACCCTGGAACTTACTAGAAAGACAAATTCTAGGGGCACCTGGGTGGCTCAGTTGAGCAGCCTGATTTTTTTTTTTTTTAAGATTTTATTTATTTATTTGACAGACAGAGATCACAAGCAGGCAGAGAGGCAGGCAGAGAGAGAGAGAGAGAGAGAGAGAGAAACAGACTCCCCGCTGAGCAGAGAGCCTGACACGGGACTCAATCCCAGGATCCTGGGATCATGACCTGAGTTGAAGGCAGAGGCTTTAACCCACTGAGCCACCCAGGCACCCCAAGCAGCCTGACTCTTGATCTCAGCTCATGTCCCATGATTTCAGGTCCCACACTGGGCTCCACAGTGGGTATGGAACATATTTATAAAAGAAGAAGAAGAAGAAGAAGAAGAAGAAGAAGAAGAAGAAGAAGAAGAAGAAGAAGAAGAAGAAGAAGAAGGAGAAGAAGAAGAAGGAGAAGAGGAAGAGGAGGAGGAAGAGGAGGAGGAGGAGGAAGATTTTTTGAAAGGGAGGCAAATTCTTGGGCCCTTCCTTGACTGGTGAATCTGACATGCAGGGGTGGAGCCCCAGAGTTTGTTTTAACAAGCCCTCCAGGTAAATTTGATATTTGCTGAAGTCTGAGAATGGTTGGCCTAATCTTGACCTCAACTCTATTTGAGAATCACCTGGGGAGCTTTTAAAATACTCAGCGCTTGAGTCCCACCCCCAAACCAATTAAATCTGTCTGGTGAGGAAAGGGGGGCTTTTCCCCCTTTTCTTTCTTTTTCTTTTCAAGCTTCCTAGATGACTAATGTACAGTCGGGGTTGAGGGACACAGATGTAACTCATGGTTATGTAGAATGTGTCTTAATTCATGCAAACCTCTTAGCTCCCTTGGGAGGGCAGGTTCTTATCTCTACCACCTCGAGATTTTTTTTAGTTCCTTCCCTTGCCTTTGACAAGCACTTTCTGCTAAACTGATCCATCATCTCAAGGAAGGAAAGTCCAACCCATCCCGGGACAACAGAAGCTCTTAACCAGTAACACAAAGCCTCCATGGGCCTCCTGACCAGCACAAAATTCCAAGTGCCCGTCTTTTCCTTACCCAAAGGAGAGGGTTACATAATCCACTCTCTTAACATGCTTTCGCCACCCCCCTCAGCCCCACATCACCGGGAATCAGAACTGCCAGATGTAGCTTGGGTTAAAAGCAGCTCTTGTTGGAAGTCTAAAATCTTCCCTGTCTCTCAATTTTGGATCCTGGTTGCCTATTGGTCTTCTCTCCCTTCTATTACAAATGAGTTTACTTACTTGCTGGGGAATATGGCCACAGGCAGCTTTAAGATTACCTCATTTTCACAGGGACCCAAGAGGAAAGAGGGCGTCTCTTGTCAACCTCAGTACAGAAAATCCTGGGAATGACTTCTCATGGCTTAGCCTGGCCTCCTGGATAAGGATCCGGCACTAGATGGCTTAAGTCCTGCAGCCAGGGGAGCTGGGTTTGTGACCAGTGTGCAGGGAAAGGATGCTGGGCAGACATGCCCCAGAGCCCCTACAGATTGGTTAACCCTTCAACCACTTGAGTTGACTTGCTTTTCACACTTGAATCAATATGTGTGTTTTCTGATGCAGACCGCCTTCCTTCTAAAGGTCAAGCTTATCAGAGCTTTAACATTCATCACCACACAAGAAGAATATTTTAAGAAGACGAGGTTTTCGCCAATCTGAGGGCATCTAGAGAGAACAGCCAGGAGGGGGACGGGCTCAGAACGGTGTCGTCTAAAGAATCGTTGGAAACTGGGGTGTGAAATGCTCTCGGAGGAGACTCAGGGGACCTGCCGGCTCTTGTTAATATTCAGAACTCTCAAGTAAGAGAATGTTAACTTGTTCCACCTGGCTTCACAAGCAAAATTATTCCCTAACTGCCCACAGGATGAGGTCCAAACTACTTAGCCTGGAGTCCAAGACCCACATCCGCTTTCCAGAGCCTTCTCTGACCTCATCCCTGTGTTCTAAAGGAAGCCAACCTGAAAATAGCAACAGCCTCTCATGGAAGGAGACAAGACAGATTTCATTCCGATGACTTGGTTGGTGTAAAAGTGCCCTCTTCCAACCAGGACAAAGATGCCTAAGAGCTTGACAGGGAGAACAGAGAGGGAACAAAAGCGCTACAGGGATGTGAAAAAAGAGGAACAAAGTTCAGCTGCATTGCATTTTCTTGACTAGAAAGTCAACACGGGATGGGATCCTCTTCAGGAACACAGCCTATTCCCGGTGGAAGGCAGGCTCAAGTTCGGTCAAGCCTCTGAAGCACAGAGTTTGGGGAAGTTCTTGGGGTCATGTGGCATTCACACCAGGCACAGGCAGCAGGAGACCTGGAGGAGACCCCGGGGAGTGCTTGGGCATGTCGTCTTTGCGTCAGTGCCCTACATGGTAGCCATCTTTGGGGAACTGGCTGAGCCAATGAGTAGGCACAAGAACGCTGTGGCCTCTCACTGCCCACCCTGGGCACTCCTGCTGGGGCTATGTTTAACCAGTCCAGACAAACGGGTCAGAGTGTTTACAGTGAGTGGTATTTTATAGGCAAAGTACGTGGGCTGCACGAATTTCGGTCCTTGCTACAATATACACATGCAACTTTGAACAGATTCATTAACCTTGCTGAGTGCATTTTCTCAGCTCTAAATGGACATAATAATAATGTCTAGCTATTTGGGTTGATGGAAAAATAAATGAGATTTCACAGACAGGCATCTAGTCTGCCCCATGGTATGATGCTTAAGAAAACTTACTTCCTCTTTACCCAAATGGTTGTAATTGTTTCGTGCTATTGTGTCCCAGAACGTGAGTTGATGCCCAAGTGTTTTGGAGGACAGAGAGCATATCTCAGTCGCGTGATGTCATTTATAATTAAAGATGCAGGAAGGCCTCTCCTTTCAGATGATCAGGGCTTCTGAGGTCACTTCTGGTCCACATGACTATGTGATCTATCCATCTCTCTTCATCTGTACGTGTAGGGCAAGCTTTCCCTAAAAGAGATTTGAGTGTTGTCTCCGTCGGGGTCACCGGAGTATCACAATGGAGCTGATTTGCTTGGCATCCAGATGTCCAGCCCCATGGCAGACTCTAGGCCTCTGGATGTGAACCAGCTCCCTGAAGCTATTCTTATGTGCACTCAAGTTCAGGTTGAAGGATGAGGCCCCAAGTTCCCCACCAGGACAAGAGTGTGCCCCACCATCACAAGCCTCAAAGCCTGTAGACTCCATCACATTGTGTCCAGGGGCAGAGGTCACCAGAAGACTCCATTTCCAAAAAGTGGGAAGAATAACACAAAAGGACCCATCCTCCTAATCCAGAACTACTCAAAGTCTGTTGTCCCTTTCTGAAGCCACAAGCCTCCCCTCCCTTGGGCTTCTGTCCCCTCAAACTCTGTAGCCTTGTTTGTCCATTTGCTAAGAGGCAAAAACACCCAATTTTGTTCTGGGAATGACCAGTTGGTCCCAGGTTGCCCACTGAAAATTCTAAATGGTCCCCCTAGCACAGGTGATCTCCCTGCTTGGCACATAGCAGGAGCTTAGAAAGCCATGTCCTCTATGTAAGGCTGAAGCCAGGGTGGGATGAGATGGTGTTCAGAGACCTTTGCTTCTTAAATATGGTACAGGACCAGGGAAATCACCAGAAATGGAGGACCTTGCCCTGCCCCAGACCTACTGATTCAGGGTCTGCATCCAACAGGTTACCATGTGGCTCATTTTCGGCCACCTGTGAAAGTCAGAGAGAGCCTGGCTTGGTGCACAATGGATGATAGTTCTGTTCTACCCTTTCCCTGACAGGGCTCACCAAATAAGAGCTTCTTAGGGAAGGCATAATCCAACTAAGCCTCCTTAAAGACCGATCCAAAAGCAATTTCAACATCCCCCATCCTGGGTCTGAAGCTTTCACTCGTCTAAGTTTCCAGGAAGGAGTTGTTGGACGAAGGTAGACCCAAAAGGAAAGTCCTAGAATTATGAGTTTCAGCAACAAGAGGTAGAGTTGATTTAATCATGGTGAGTAACCTGGACTGCCCCCACTCAGAGGACTCAACGTAGACAAAACTCGCTGACCTGGGAAGAGTGAGAGAACTCACACAGGAGTTTCTCCCACTCCTGATACCAGGGAGTGGTGAGTCGTCAAGTGCCGGAACCATCATGGCGGTCAGTTCAGACGGTCTACCGGCAGAGCTGCACATGGTCCTGGCAATGTGGGGACTGGTCCAGCAAAGCCCACGAAGGGTGGCAACCCCACTGACAGGACACAGGGTGTTCCCACAATGTCCCTCCAGGCTAATGGGGCAACCTCATTAGCATACGGCCATTTTCAATGCCCCACCTGCAAGTGGCGGGTGGGCGGCCATTTAATTTCCATTTTGCCAAGAGCCTGTGTCCTGACCGAGGCTTCATGGAATTAGCCCTGCAGGGCTCAGAGGAAGTGCTTCAGAGAGATCCTGCTCAGATTAATGTGTAAAATTTAATTATGAAGGCCTGGGCTATCTCAACGTTTAAAGCCATTTATGCAGCCTGGGAGCGATGGAGCCCTCCCAGTCCTGTGCCTAGGGAGGCTGGGCAGCCCTTTGATCATTAACCGCTGAGAAAAATCTCAGTTTGCATATTAAGGTCAGGAAATGATCCGTTCACTTTCCTCACTAAATGGCCAGAGGATTCATCTTGTGGAGAAAGAGCAGTTTTGGAACTTCTAGAGGACACAGGGACCTCCGGAAGTCACTGGGCCAGGTCCCCATCTCTGAGCAACTCTCTAGCCAAATTCAGTTGCCAGATAAACGTCAAAGATACAAGCAAGAGAAAAAGGATCTCTGTCTTCAAGGAACTCCTAAATGAAACAGGAGACAGACACACATAGCCCCGATGAGTAAGTGTGGTACAGAGGGGGAGGTTAACTCATGCTTTGGGGATATTCCTGGAAGGCTTCCCAGGGGGAGGTGGCACTTCCTGGGGTTTTGAAGAATAAAGTAGAGCTGTTCTTGCAAATAAAGCAGTGGGTGGGTGTGGGGAAGCACACTTCAAGCAGGGCTCTGTTGGCTTCAAAGTTTGTAGGAATAAAGCTTCTTCCACCAACTTGCCTCTCTGGAAAATTCTCTCCATCTTTGTTGGGAGTTGGGAAAATGGCTCTGCATCCATTCCCTAAAAACTTTAGATTATATGCTCCTCGAGGACAGAACTGTGCTCCTTTTGGATTCCTAGCAGCATCTGGAAGTGCTGAGCCCATCCCCGTGGGGCCCCTAGGGGAACCTCAAAGCGGCACTGGAGCCCTTAGCAGACCATTTCTAGGACTGTCCTCTGCAAGAGCCGACATCTGTCCATACTCAAAACCCCAGCTCCTTTACCTGCATTTGGAAGTATGATTCTTCTACCGCTTTAGTCCTCATGGAATTAAGAGAGTGAGGCACGATGAGTGGATTTACAGCCTCAAATGAATTTCAAGATGAACAAGAACAATCACAATTAAAATCAAATTTCCGAGAGAGGGATTTGATCCTTTTCAAGGAGAGCGTGGGCCCGGCCTCGCCCGCAGCCGCAGGAGCGCCTTCATGGGGAGTCAGATGCTACAAAGCGAGAGTCGGGAGCAAACATCTGGGGAAGGCTGCCACCTTTGAAGCTAATTTTGTGACAGCTCCTTCACTGCGGTACCGCAGAGACCAAACACCGGTTTTAATTACTCACAAAAGCATGAAAAAGTCTTCTTCTCAGTCTTCCTCTCAGGACGGTGCCTGCAAAAGCTCCTGGCTCTTTGCTCACAGTCTTCTCTGGGGGCTCTCTGCCTCCTTGGGGGTCAGCCATTTTTCCTGTTGCCCGGTGGAGGGTAAAGGAAGATTCCAGAAGGTGAAGGAGGGATTTGCTCATAGTTGGATAGGAAAAAAGCATTAGCTGCCTGACATGGAGCACTGTGCCACGGGCTTTACACACGTTTTCTTTGATCTTGGAACTCCCCAGGTACTGTTAGCTTTATTTTGTAGAGGAGAAAACAGACCCAGAGAGGCTTTGAAACTAGCTCAAGGTCACACAGCTGGCGGGTGGGAGCCCGAGGAGGCAGGCTTGCTCAGAAGCCTAGGAGAAGGAGGGCAGGAGCTGGACTCACCTCCAACAAGGACTCCAGGTCTCTGGGAACTGCATGCCCACTTCTTCCCCAACCTTCTAGAACATTCCTTGGGGTCTCCAGAAATTTGGTAGGGTCTTCTCTTAGTCTGGAAGGTAGGGTCATTCCTCACTTATTGCCTTATTATAGTGATGTCAGAGTGAGCAGACAGCAAGGCCCATGAAGGGGTTTTCTGTGTGTTCCTCTGGAAGAAGCACTTAGTTCTCTGCTGCTCTCCCAGGACAGGGTCTGAAACCTAGCACCTGCAAAACTGGGGCGAGTCTGCCTCCCTCCAGGGGATATCTGCAAATGTCTGGGGACGTCTGGGGACGCCCGGGGATGCGCTTCACCCGAGGAGGGGCGACTGGCATGGAGCAGGTGGAGGCCAGGGGTGCCCCAAATGCCCACGGTGCCGGAGTTGAGAAACCCTAGCATAAAGGAGGCCAATCCATGGGGAAAGAGGACGAGCCCCTTAATTTTAGTGCCCTAGGCCTGCAGGACTGGCAACGTCATTTGTGTGTGAGGAGGGGAGGTGATGCAGACCCAGGAGGGGCCTGTCTAGGTGTGGGGAAGAGAGGGGTTGGGGGCTAGCACGAAGGTGACCCACTCAGGAAGCCAGGAGAGAGCTCGGAGTCTCCACCTGAGTCCCGTTTCGAGAACTCAGTCTGACTTTCGCTCTGATGTGCTGGCCCATCTGAGGTAGCTCAGGTCCTGAACGCAGAGAGGGCGGTACCCACTGAGAATCCAAAGTGGCAGGGTCCCCTTTCCCTTCCAGGAGAAGGACGTGACTCTTGCCTGCCCAGCAGTGAAGGGACGGGGCAGAGTGGTCTGCCTGGGCCAGCTCTCCCCCACCCCGCAAAAAGCAGCCTCCTGCCATTTATTTTAAGGACGCTGCCTTTGTTTTGCTTCCTTCTTTTTTAGAATTTTACAATTTTGCTCTCTGTTCTGCTGGGCTGAGGGTGTCTTTGCAAAGCGTCTCCCCTGCCTTTGGGGAAGGAGGTGAGGGCCTGCTGCAGGGAAGCGAGGGGCCCAGGGGGACAAGAGCAGCCCCTGGCCTGCATCTCTGCACGGGGCCAGGTGAAATGAACAAGAGACATCGTATCACTTCTGGAAAGGGACGGGAGCCCCTGCCACCCTCGCCAGCAGCCCCGGAGCCCTGAGCCGTATCTTCTTTCTCATGAGCGGGGAAGAAGGAGCTGGAGGAAGGCCCACAGCTCATGACCATGGCTCCGAGCCACCACCAGCCCCAATGCCTGCAGGTCAGGCCCACTGATGAGGAACACGGATATCGCAAACAGGTGTCTAGTGTTTCCTGAGATCCGTTATCAGGAGTCCATGGGGCAAGTAAGTAAGGAATGTGGACTCTTGGTTTTCACCTCTACTACGTGTTAGCTGTATGACTCTCTATGACTCAGTTTCCTTATTAGGTATAAAATGTGGGACCTACCTCATTGGGGTCACTATAAATACCTTAACTTCTATAAAGTGCTGAGAATAATGTTTGGCATGTGGCAAGCCCCTAATAGGAGCGTATGACAATTTAATGGCCAGATTTAATCCCCATAGCAACCCTAAGAGGTAGATACTATTATTGTCCACATTTCTCCATGAGGACACTTGAAGCACAGACGGGCTGAGACACGTGCCCAGAGTCACACAGCCGGTCTTACAGCTGAGCATGGATTCAAATCCAAGCGGGCTGGCCCAAAGCCCAGGCGGGGCGAGGATGGGGTCCTGAGTTTAAGCACGCAGACAGCACACCGGTATTGGAGTCAGAGTCTGGGTTCTGGGCTCAGGCTTGCCCTCCAACTACCCGGACTCAGTTTCCTTACCTGGAAGCAAGGTGTTTCCACAGATTGTATGGACGGCTCTTCCTGTTTCGCTGGCTCTAAGAGGCCAGAGGGCCCCAGTTTCTGATCTTTGTCCTTGTCCCAAGCCTTGCCTCTGGGTCAAGGAAAGAGCCAGCGAAGGAGAACAGCTGTCCCAGAGTAGGTGGACAGATGGCAGCTTCTAGAACCAGCTCACCGCGTGTGCCATCCGCCCAGGACTGAATCACACAGCCAGAGCCTGGGTACCAGGATCTCAAGTGGACATAGTCCTTGCTGTGGTACCCGCCAGCTCTTGTCCAGTGATGGGTTCTATCTGCTTCTCTCTGACTCCACAGTCTGGATGCCTCAAGGTGACAGGGGGCCCAAGCCCCCAGTCCTCCCCGGATCTTCTACACCCTCTCTGTGGGACCCGGGGCAGGGTGGTCGTGAGGGCAAGCGGGGGGGGTCAGTCCCCACCTCCCTGGCCTTCTGGCCCAGCTCAGCCTGTCCTCCTCCTCTTCAGAGCAAATTCAGGGCAATGGCACTGGGGGGCCCCTGATGGCTGGTCCTTGGGGCAAGAGAGGGAAGGGCGTAGCCTGGAGCAGCCCCTGGTGGGGCCCCCAGTGGCTGGCGCCTCGTCCTTCCTCATGAGGCGTTCACGGGACTCCCCTCACCCCCAGCCCCCAGAGGCACGCAGAGCCCCTGAGTCAGACCACGGCCTGGGAAGCGCAGAGAGAGGCTCTGGGGACCCTCATGAACTGAAGGCTTTCATGCCCCGAACACGATTCCCCCGGTGCCTACCTCAAAACCCGCTCACGAGCTGTCCATCACAGACTCCTGGGCCCTACCGTCCACTTCCAGGAGCAGAATCTCTGGGGGGAAGGATCCTGATTCTAGAAGAGTCCAGGGTATTTTTTGCCCACTATAGGGCTGTGTGGAGTGTAGACAACACCTGTGCCCGGGCCTCACCCGCTCACCCAGGCGGGGCATCAGGCAACAATATTCTCTTAAACGTGACGAGAATGTGCTTCGGGGTGGCGAGCCGTGCCTCAGAGTTTGAGAACCACTGGCTGGACCTTGTCCAGGAAAAGAGGAGGAAAGAACCGGTGTCAGCGGGGGCCCTTTGGGGTGCAGAGGCCTCAGGATCCAGTCAGCCCCTTGCGTTAAAGGCCAGGAGGAGGGGGGCGGGGAGGGGGGGATTGTCTACACAGCGTACCTCTGCGGTGGCATCGGGGCATGTCGGAATGAAATGCCGCATCAGGCCTGGCTGGGGAATTACTCGGCAGCCCAGGAGGAGTGCAGGTTTATGCAAATGAGGCAATTAGAGAAGAGTCTGAAAGAGTCAGGGAGCCAGGGGAACGGAGGCCGGGCTGTGGAGCTGAGCGCAGGGATCATCTCTGGCTGAGGCAGGGGCAGGCAGAAGGTGGAGGTCAAGGCCTTCAGTCTGGACAGTAGTTCCTGGAGGCCAGAGGCCAGTGGCCTGGAGGCGTGTTTGGTGGGCACGACGGGGGTGGGATGCCACCGGCCTGCAAAAGCCCCTCCAAAATAAAAAATGACCTGGCCCCAAATGTCTGTAGGGCCCAGGCTGAGATCTCTGGTTGAGAGCAGAGTGGGCTATAGCGGGAGGCGGGAGAGGGGTGTGCTGGGGGGCGGGGGAGGGTAGCCCAGGCGTGTGGTTGGGGGCAGCAGGGCTCCTGAAGGAAGATTCTGAGCCTCACACAACAGAAGGAGCCCTTTGGGGAAGTCCAAAGGATCAAAGCACAGGAGGGGATTGGTGTGGGGTGGGGGATGGAAACAGGGGACGGGTGATGTGGCCCCGGGCGGGGGGGGGGGCAGAAAACATAAAAGGAAAGCTGTTAGCCTGCAAGTTAAGGGGCTGCAAGTCCCTTCCTAATGATCTGTGGTCCAGAGGCCCAAGTAGTCCCACGTTTCTACCAGCCCGCCTAGAGGACAGAAAAACCAAATCCTTGCCCTGGGGAGTTTCCAGGTTGGAAAAGGAATGAGGGACCCAGCAGCAAAAACAAGACCCCAAATGGTTGGTCCCAGCTGGCTGGAGAGAGACCCCGGTGACCTGGGGAGGCTCCCAGCAGGAGGGCAGGCTGGGGCAGGGCAAGCGGGGCACCCAGGTGCCAGAGCACAGAATCTAAGGTCCTTGCTCCTTCCCTTTCTCCCCTCCTTCCGGAATGACTCATCTCCCCGCGTCTGTGCACATGCTATTTCCAAGTAAGTTCCAACCCCCTCAAAGTTTCTGCTCGGCATCTCTGCTTCCTCTCCTAGTGTAACGTCTCAAAGGCTGGCCACCCTCCCTGTCTCCACCTCGTCCCTCCTCAGCCACTTCTTAAACAATGATTTCTATTGTGGTAAAATATGGGTTCCATCACTGTGACCATTTAAGCGATTTTAGATGTACAACTCAGTGGCGTTGAGTATATTTGAATACGCACCGCCATTCCGGGGACGTCTTCATCCCCCAAATTCTGCAATGCTGAGGGTAGAAAGGCCTCAGCCCCCCTCCTCCAGCCCCTGGTCGTCTCTGCTTTACTCGCTGTGTCTGTGAATTTGCCTATTTGAGAAACTTCACGTGAGTGGACGCGTGCCTCGTGTGGCCTCTGCGTCTGGCCTCTCCCACTGAACATCATGTTTTCAAGATCGGGTCTCGTTGTTGGGCGTATTTGAACTTCTTTTTCTGATGGATTTGAACTTCTCTCCTTTTTCTGGCTAGTAGTTCCTAGTATTCTTTTTTTTTTAATTTATTAATTTATTTGACAGACAGATCACAAGTAGGCAGAGAGGCAGGCAGAGAGAGAGAGGAGGAAGCAGGCTCCCTGCTGAGCAGAGAGCCCGATGCGGGGCTAGATCCCAGGACCCTGAGATCATGACCTGAGCTGAAGGCAGAGGCTTAACCCACTGAGGCACCCAGGCGCCCCAGTTCCTAGTATTCTGTCACGTGGCTAGAGCCCATCATCCGTGGACGACCACGGTGATGGAGGCCACGGTGATGGAGGTCATGGTGATGGAGGCTGCCGTGAACAGGTGTGAGGCACCCGGGTCCCTTTCTCTCTGTTTAACCCACGTTAGTCCATCTTCATTCCCACCACAAGGGACCCTACTTGTGGCCGCTGACAGGGTGCCTGTTACCCCATCAGGGGACGCAGTGTGAACCCCTGATGTTTCTTTCCCCTTGAAATGCTCTTTTCTCTTGCTTCTGTGGATACATGCTCGAAATCTCCGCTCTCTCCTCACCTACCTCGCCCCGCCCCAGCTTCCCGAGGTTGGACTCCTGAGTCGTCCCCCCGCCCCCTGATCCTCTTACCACCTTACTGAATTATTTCCCAGGTTTTGTGCGATCTCATGGCCCTAAATACTTCTGCATGCGATCTCATTTCTTTGGTCCATGGGTTGTGTGTTCCTATGTGTTCTACTCTTTGACCTTTCCACGTGGGTCACTTAAATTTTAGTATGTCCGAATTCAGGCTGTGATCTTCCTGTCCCCACCCCCACCACGTCCATCTCCTTAACGGTCACTCCCTTCCGCCAAGGCCAGCCCCCAGTCCTAAACAACCCCCTCCCCATGCAGTGTCGGTCTCTAAGGATTTGCCTGTTCTGGATGTTTCCTATAAATGGAATCACGCAGCGTGGGATCTTCCGTGACCGGCTTCCTCCCTTCTTCGCGTTCACGTGGGGTGCCGTGGTTTTACCCCTTTCTGTGGCCAATGATCATCTGTCGCATGAACAGACCATGTTTTTTCCATCCGTTCATCCACTGATGGCCATTGGCGTTGTTCCCACCTTTTGGCGATGGCGAATGATACTTCCGTGATCATTCGTGTCCACGTCTTTGCGTGGACACGCGTTTCCGCTGTCCTGGGGCGCGTGGCTGGGGGAGGCGCGGCGGGCCACGTGGGAGCTCTGTGCCCGACGGCTCGGGGAGCTCCAGATTGTTGTCCAAAGTGGCTGGCCTGCCTCCACTCTTGTCTCTTTCAAATCTACTCTTCTCAGAGCAGCTGGTGTGATCTTTAAAAATAAACTTCAAATCATGTTTCCTCCTTCTTTGAAAATCCTCTGATGACTCCCCACTGTGCTTAAGATTAAATACAAATGATTTACCATGGCCCGCACCCCCGGGGCCGTGACGCTCACCGGCTCCCACTCCGGGCTTCCTCCCTGCAGCTCGAGAAGCCTGGCATCTTCCTTCGGAAGGTGTCAGGCCATCTCGACTCTGTCTTGAGGGCCCCTGACTCCTATGAGTTCCCTGTGGTCAGAAGGCGGAAACCAAGGTGTGGACAGGGTCACCCTCTCTCTGAAGGCTCCTTCCATGCCCCTCCTGGCTTCTGGGACTTGCTGGAAACTCGTGGCCGTCCTTGGCTTGCGGCCGCACCGCTGCACTGGCTCGTCACCATCGTCCTTCTGTGCATGGTTCGTCTCTTCTGACAAGGACACAGGTCGCATTGGATGAAGGGTCCATGCTACTCCGTGGTGACCTCCTCTTAACTGATCACATCTGTAACGACCCTATCTTCAGAGAAGTTCATATGCTGCGGTTCTGGGAAATGGGAATCTGGGGGGCATTTTTTAACCTAGGACAGCCCTGTTCCTCATGTCTCAGCTCAAATACAACCCCCTCCCCATTCCAGCCTGCCCAGGAGTCCTTCCCCACCATACCTTTCTGACTCTTTCTGGCCCCTCCACCTGCTACAATGAGGTTAGTTTTTGGTTACTTACTCATGTCCCCTCCTGGTGGGAAAGCCCCAGGTAACAGGCTCCTTGTCTACCCCTTCATCACTCTAACCCTGAAATCCACTGCCTGACTCAGTGCAGCTTTTCTGGAAGGGGGAAAGAGTAGGGGACCTGGACAGGGCCACACAGGGGCCACGAGCAGCCTGCCTGCAGATGCATGGGTGGCCCCTGGCGTGCTGGATGGTGCCTCTATCCTGGCCCATCCCCACCGTCTTGGTGCCAACGCCAGCTCTCAAGGGCAGGCTGCGGGCGTCCAGGGCCCGCTGCCCCACGCTGCACACAGACGCCAGATGGGTGTTGGGAACACATGTGGATAACTACACGGCAGCTACAGCCCAAACCCCCAAGAGAGCCGGCTTCTCTCTGCGGTGCTGGTGGAAAGAGAACGAGCCTCCGCCCAACGCCCTTGCCAGCAGGAGGTCTGAGGCCATCCAAGGGCATCCTTCCTGCGCGAGGCGCACAGACCGGGGGTCTGGGGCAGGGTCCAGTCCGGTCACCCCAGGCCACTAGGACTTGCGGCGTTGAGGCCGGTGCCCCGAGGCATGATGCTGCAGCCGGCTCAGTGACGGCCTCCGTCTCCTGGCTTTCTGCCTTCCTCTGCCCCTTCGGAGACGGAGGCGATGCCACACGAGGCGGGAATCGGCAGCCTCAGGGAGGCTGGGGCTGAGTAGCACCCGCTTGGCTAAGTGCTGTCTGGCGCCTGGCGTCCTGCGGCGGCTCTTGGGTTTAAGAGGACCTGCCAGGAACAAGGTGCAAGACTGCCGACGTGGCTCCGTTTCTCCCGCTCCCTCTCCCCTCCGCCGCTGCGGTGTGACTTCACAGCAAGAGACGGGAGCCACATCCCACCCGTACCGCTCTCCCAGGGCTGCTGTGACAAACGACCCTAACCTGGATGGCTTCGACAGACAGGGTGTGTTCTCTCACACTTCGGGAGGCCTGAAGTCCAAAGTCAAGGTGCCGGCAGGGCAAGAAGCCATTCCCTGCCTCTCTCCTGCCTTCCCGTGGCCACCACCCGTCCTGGGCTCTCCGGTCTCTGCCCCCGACCTCCCTTGGCTTTTTGTCTCTGAGTCATCTCGTCCTATGATAGGAAACCAGCCATTGAATTTAAGACTCATGCTAGATCCTGGGGGATCTTATCTGGAGAAACTTAATTAACTTCATTACCCCTGCAAAGACCCCAGTTCTTCATAAGGTCATGTTCTGAAGTTCCATGCGGACATGAATTTGGGAGGGACACTGTTTAACCTATTACACCACGCTTTGACTCTGGGGGGAGAGTCTCGTGTCCTGCTTTCGCCAAGAAAGGCAATGTGGTAGAAGCGACAGCATTCAGTTCAATTTTAGTATAAGTGCTGCCGAAGTGAGCACCAGAATTCAGTTCAAAGGCCATGACACTTCTGCTCTTGCTCTCTGAACCTGAGACCAGCTGTGGGCAGTCATGACTAGCCCACAAAGATGAGACTCGACCCAGAGAGGGGACCCAGCCATTCCAGCCAAGCCATCCCAGACCAGCCAGCTGACGGCCCCACTGGCCACTGAGCCCAGAGAAGTCTGGTCCACAGGAGAGAAGACCCAGATCACCTGATTTCAGCCCAAATTAGAAACCTGTAGAGTCAAGACTGAATAAATCAATGGTTGTAGTTAGAAGCCACCAAGTCTGGGATTGTTACGCAGTGATGGATGATGGATTCATAAGTCGTGATTGACTTGCGGCAAATGGGGGGAGGGGGTGTCATTTCTCAGGGATACTGGGGTGTACCAAAAGTAGGGATCTGACACCCGAGCCCTCCTCTAGCGACCGGGCAGTCTGGACATCTGCTGAGCCACCTCAGAAACAACCACCGATTCTACCTCATTCCCCAGCACATGCAAACGCCTGTTGCTCCTAGCACCGTTCTTGTGGGGACACACACGCGGTGGTACTTCATAAAGGCAAGGAGGTGGTCGTGGTGGTGGTGGTCCTGATGGAAGCCAGGGTCAAAGCCAGGATCAAATCCGCCAAGATTCAGGAAAAAAATGAGCAACAGTCCACCAGCCTCCCTGGTTCCCTGACTGCCACCCCATCCTCAGGATCCTCAGGAGCGCGAGAAGAGGAATTCCCCTTCCATAACTCAAAGTCGCATGGAAGCCAAGAAGTCACCCGTGTGAAATCCCAGAGCCAGGACCGCCCCCCCCCCCTCCACCTGGCCAGAGTCACTGATTAAGAGCCCAAGAGCCAGCCATCCGCAGGTGCCTCAAACATGCTGACAGAAATTAATCATTTGTCTTGCAAGGGTACTTATTTTCTCCTTTATACCTGGAGAGAAATGGGCCATGAACTGGAAATTTCCAGAGCAGTAGGCTGAACTTTTTGTCTGAATGGGAACAACTTTCTTTTAAAGTGCAGCCATTTGCAGCGTTCAGTTCCACCATTAAAGGACAATGGCCCATTTTCTGCGGACCTGGGACGTCGGTTTTGTCTAAAGAGGGCGCGTGTGGGGAATTTACTAACCTGGCTGCGGTTGCCCATGAAAACAGGTTATTGAACGGGATTTAAATGCTGTGCTCTGACGCTCGACAGCGGCGCGGAGGCAGCTGGAGAATCGAATGAACGTATTTCCCTTCCAGCTCTTGATGAGAGCAGGCAGGAAAGCGAGAGAGACAGGAAAAAACCAGAGCCAAAGAGATGGGCGGGACGACCTCCATCAAGGGAGAGCGCCTGCTCTTGTGAAGGTGATAGTAAAATCGGTCGCATTCTTTCGATCCCTCTTTCACTAGTTTCAACAAGTGTTTTTTTTTAAAGGATCAGCTGGGCTCAAGGCTGGCAGATGATACTAAATCAAAGGGGACGAAGACCAATCTTTGTGGGCTTCCTGGAGGAGGCATTCTAGAGCCAGTTCTTAGACTGATCTTTGGATGCTTATTTCCTACCCTCCTGGCTTGCCAAATGAAGGAAGGAAGAGAAGACGAGCAGTAGTGTCAGGAGGCCGGCTCCTCCTAGACGAACTTTAGTCTCGGGGGATAGCGGAGCCTTGGTTTTTCTCATCCATAAGAAAGGGGATCCTTTTACCCACCTCATATGATTGTTTTCAGAATCGAATGAAAGTGTAGGTAAACTCCAGCACGATACCGGCCACATGTGAGACGCCAGCAGGGGTCAGTTTCCCTTCTCTTCCCTATCAGCCTTTGCCAGGCTCCGTTGTCTTCCTTCTAAAAGTCTGCCTGCGATTTTGTCCCTTCCCTCTGCCTAGATGTTACCAAGTTTGGTAACAGTTTGGGGGTGTTTGATTTTGGGGGTGCCTCTGCCCTTAACAGCATCCTCCGGTGACTCAGAGTGAGGCCAGGGTCAGGCTTCTGGATTTGGGTCTTCACTCCCTGACTCACCTGCTGTGTGATGTTGATGAGATACTGAGCCCCCTTAATTTGCTCGGATTTGCATAAAACACACAGCACGTGCTTCACGGGGCTATAAGGGGGAGGTGAGGCATCCACCTGGGAACACGTTCCTAGGGGCCAGGCACATGCGTTCAGTTCAGTAAATGAAGCTGTTGCCCATCGGCGTTAGGAACTATGCCCGTGCGGGAGGTGTTTTCCTGGAGGACTGCAAGTCTATTCTACACCTGCGCTGGTGAAGAGGGCTTTGCTCTGACTTGAAACACAAGAGCAGTGACGGCCCTTCCCAAGCCCACCCCAGTGAAGTCGCTGGCTGCCTCCCCTGCCGAGCCCACAGCTTCCAAGTGGAAAGAGTTTCACATCCACATGTAATTTGCCCAATTACTCCATCTGCTCACAACTTAGTCCCTCCAATGCACACAAAGACTCTTTGAAGACGGACTGTACTGGGTAAGGGGATAGAAAATGCTCAATTATCTGTACAAATAGCAGGGAAGAAACTCTCTTTCCTGTGACCCCTTTCTACTGCAGCTTTACCTCTGCAATCTGTTTTGCTTTTGCTCTAATTCCGAAATGACTTTTCCTTTCCTGTCATGGCACGGTCTGAGGTGGACGGGAGGGTTGAACCAGGAGGGGGCAGGAAGCAAGGGCAGGGGCACCGTCTAACGGCCCCAGCCGCACACTTTCCAAACCCCAAGCCAGGACCCGAAGCCTGGGGGGTTGTATGTGCAAGTATGTCAAGGACGGCAATGTGGGATGTGTGACCCCATGGCTGGATTACTGGCATTTCAGGGGTAGATGGTCACAAAGGAAAAGAATTTTCAAACTCAGAGCCGTGCTAAAAAATCCATGGTTTATGGCAAACCATTATAGGTCCAGGGAATCTAATCTTGAATTTTGCATTTGCTGAAAAACAGAAAAATCAAAAGTAACACAGAGCAGGGACAGCGTCCAGGTGCCCACCGAGAGCTGGGCTTGCCATAACACATGCTGTTCGCTATTCGAGTCGCTCACTGCCCTGAACATCAATTATTGGCTATTATTATTTATTAATTAGCTGTCATTAATTATGCACACACTATTTGCCTAATGGGTGTCTCCCCAGCTCTAGACTGAGCTCACAATGGTAAAGGCTATGAAGTGTCTCACACTTAGTAGATTCTCAATATATTTGCCAAATGAATGAACCCAAGTGTATCCTTGGAACATGCTCTTTCTCTTGGAAGGAAGAGGTCAGAACAGTCAGCGCCGAGAAATCTCACTGTCCAGCTGAACCCAGGAGTAGCCCTCTCTACCACTCTGACCGCCGTTCTGTAGGCATCCCAGAGCTGTGGATCGGGATGTGGGGCCACAGGCATCCTCAGAACTCCATCTGTCTCCTTCTGGTTCCAGCCATGGAATGCCACGTGTTACAGAATCCAGAATGTAGTGAAAACCAGGATATGTGGGCTCTGGTTTGGCATATCACCCACCCAAAGTGCCCCACTCAGACCTCCGCCAGCAGGAGCCCTCGGGGACGGAGGTCTTAGCCAGAGCCTTCTCCCCGGCTACTTCTCCTTCCTAGTCCCTGACTCACACTAACCCCTTTCTCCCTCCTGAAGTTCTAACCTCCTCTGGGTCTCTCTCCATAGCAGATCTCCAGCCTGCCCGGTGTTGGGAATGGGTGGGGGGAAAAGAAAGGGTGAATCTTGAATGCGGGGTGGGGAGAGGGTATAGGGACAACAAAATAGAGATTCCTAAAGGAAAGCAATTATACTGAAACGCGGCTATCAAAGTATTAAAAAAATCTGTAGCAATTTGTAGTTTAAAAGCTGAATACATGGTAATTCCTGTGCTCTTTTATTAACACATTAAAAAACAAGATCTAGCTACAGGGCTAATGACTACCATAATTTCCAAGTAGTGATGAGCATAAACAATATTTTGAGATATCTGCCAAACTGTAACATGAGATGAAAATATCTGTGTGTTCCGCTGGCGCAGAAGTCTTAAAGTGTTCCTCATGTTCTGTGGTTTGTCACCTCTATTCATACTGAAAGGAAACGACACATTTTACGTAAGGCTGTTGGAAATAAGGGTGTGTTTTTTCCCCCACTCACCTTCGCGGACCCCCTGAATTCTATCTAGGGCCCCGGGAGACAAGCCCATCTCAGGTGAGTGGACCTTTTGGGATCAGCGCACAGCGTCTGTTGTGCCAACTCCCAGGTTCATCAGAGAGGGAGCCCTCTCAGTCTTGGTAGACCCTAGGACGTGTGGGTAGGGCTGGAGTGATAACCATTCCCTTCCGGAAAGAATGAATGAAATCTCCTGCTCCATTCAAAATAGCTGCCAAGCACCTGAGGAGAAAGGCACCCCCTGCTCGGAGCTCTGGTCTCTCCCCAGCAGTGTAAATGTCTCTTCTCATAAATCCAGAGGCCCAAGCAAATAGCGGGAGAGAGGCCTCCCTCTGGGTCTATCCACACTGACTCACCGGCATTGGCTCCCCTAGGACCCTCTCTTCCTGCGAGCCCCACCCCGCCCCACGGGCTGCCAGAGGGGCCATAGGCTTGTGTCCTCTGTGATCTTCTTAAAACCCACGCCCAGGGCACAGAGCCCTCAGACTCTAGAAGTTCCACTGGAGGAGATCTCAGCCTTCTCCGGCCAGCTCTGTCACTCTGCACCCAGGCAAACCTGAGCCCTGGGATGTCGGGAGGCTTGCTCAGCTCATACAGGTCCCGGTGGGCTCAGGCTCTGCACCCTGCTTCTCAGCATCCCACCCAGGGCCCTTTCCACTCCGCCTCGGAGAAACCCGGAGGCTGAGACTTGTCCGAGCCGACTTCCTCTCCCGGCTCGCTGCTGGCTGCTCTGCTCTGTCGCTTGGAGTAGTAAGATGCACAGCATTTTCAAGACCCCCTGCAGCCTGCTACAGGCAGGCTCCCCCTACTGCCAGCCTTCCCCTGGCTCTAAGCCACCCTAGGGGAGGACAGGAATGTCCACCCTCTCCCCTGTCCGAGGGGAGGGGCGGAGGGTGCAGGGGCGGAGGGTGCAGGGGTGGGAGGAGCCCAGAGACGAGAGCCTTCTCAAGCCACACCCTCTTTGCTTGGCTGCCAGCCCCGCCCAGCCCTGCACCTTGTTGAACCAGCCCCTCCACCGCCCTCCCCCCCGGCACCCCCACCCCACCCCATGCTCCTAAAGAAGGGTGGGCGGACATGGGCGTCGAGGACAAGCGCGGGAGACAAGCAGTGGAGGATGGTTGCCTGGCAGGAAGCGCTGGCCACGCGGGGTCCAGGAGCTGGAGGGTGGTGGGAGGTGGGGACAGCGCCAGGGAAGCTTGGCACGGCACTGGAGCAGAAGGACGGAAGGGTGAGAGGACTTCCAGGCAGTTGGGCATGTCACATAATTATAGGAGAAAAATTAGGCCAGAGCCTGGCTCTCTCTGCCTCTGTCTGAGTGATCATCGCCCTTATTATAAAGCAACTAATTATTAGCCTGGTTCATTAGCAATTATAAATCTCTAACTCCAGAACTTCATTAAAAAAATGACAAGTTAGCACTTAATTATTTTCCCAACTGCCTGGATCGTGCACGGCGTTAACACACCCAGTTCCCATCGTTCTTGGGAACACTGCTGGCTCGGGGTCCTGGGGAGCCGTCCCTGCTTTGCCCCCCACCCAGAAACCTGGGTGTCCCAGCAGAGCGAAGGTCAAATGCCCCCAGGGGGAAATGACGGTGAGCTCTCCCTTCCTTCCGCTTTCCAGTAAAAATAGAAACACCACATTTACAGAGCATCTCGGAGGGCCAGGTGTTTGGTGTGACTTGTCGCACAGAATCTGTCCTTAACCACGTGGAGTGGATATTGTTCACCGCCATAGAACCCGAGGGTACCATGCTTGTCCTACGGATCAGAGAAGTCGCAAGGGGCCAGGCTGGGTGCCTGTCCGGGCTGGCCGGACTCGAAGCGTTTACCTTTCACCTCTGCTGCCTGCTCAGCCACAGCTCTGTGGTTGGTGGACAGGCTGGCACCGGGGAAGGAAGGGTCGCAGGTTGGGGAGCGCCAGGATCCTCGACATCTAAACTCCCCAAGACCCACCCGCCGAGGGAAATCTCGCCCACCAGCTCCGGGGATGTCTGACCAGCACAGGCTGCCTGGGTGGATGGAAAACCCCTTCCCGTGCCGGGTGCTGACATTCTCCATGGTCCTGTAGCTAACTGGTCAGTGCCCCCCCCCCAGCCGATCCATCCCTCCCCCGCAGAAAAGAAAACGAGTCCTCCAGCCCTGCCCCCACACTGTTCCGGGAAAGAACCTTCTGGTTACCCCAGACGGCGACTCCTACTCCGCCAGCGGTCAGAGGTTCATGACCGACACGAACCTGTGCGTGATGTGGAGGGAGGGAGGGCGCGCGGGGCAGGGTTTTGCGGGACCGAGGAACGGGGGTGCTGGTTGTTCACACAAATCTTTGTCATGTTCAAGTCCCAGGTAAGTAAGTTGTAAGGACCCAAAACCGGAGAGCTTACCACGTCTGAGGCAGTCCCACCAGGATGCGGCACGGGGGCTCACGGATTTTGTGGAGGAAGCCTCTATCTCTCATCCCAGACCGGGGAAGTCTTCCCGAAGGCGGTGAAGCCTCCAAGCCAGGGCCAGGTGAATGAGCAGTTCAGCTAAACAGGGTGAGTTTCCAAATGCCAATCCACGAGGCTCACTCGAAGTCACTGGAATGTCAGCAGCGGAGAAATCGCAGGGAGGGAGGGGGGTGGGAAACCTCGATGAGCAGCTTGGGTTGGGGTGGCCGTGGTGGGGGGCACCATTGAGTAACAATAATCATGAGACCACGCTCTCAGGAGGGTGGTGTGTTTACTTGTAGGACTACCACATCCCTGAGGAACACGTAAGTCTGGGGTCAGAGACAAATCATGAAAACAGTCTTGACTGGGACTGGTCCCCGTGAGGCATGCCCCTCACCCCCGCCAAGTACTAACTGGTGTAACTTTCACACCAACCCGAGTATCATCCCCTGTTGCGCAGGAGGGGAAACTGAGGCATGGAGCAGCGGTCCTGTAGTCTGGGAACAGGGAAATCAAGATTTGAACAAGCTGGTCTGGCTCCAGGTTCCCCTGATCTTAACCACTAGGTTATCTTGTGTCTTGGTGCTGAAGCTGAACTGCGCCTGGGGAAAGGACAGTGGAAGAGGCTTTAGTGGCAAAATACTGGTTTCACCCGGTGCTGAAGGTCAGCCAGTGTCCCCACCTACCACAGGAGCCTACTCCCCTCCCATGGGATGTTCTTTAGGACAACAAGGGGACCCAGCAGGAGACATGAGCTCCTGCTGGTGGGACCATCCCCCTGCCCCTCCTGGGGGTCCCCATGAAGACGTGGAGCAGAGCGTCCTCTGCTGGCTGGAATGGGAACATGCCCCGGAAAGAAGCCCATGCCAAAAGGAAGCTCCCGTTCATTGGCCCTCCAGAACAATGTTCTTTTAGAGAGAAGCTCCAAGGAACTCATGGCTTCGAGAACAAGGAGAACGTGGGAAAAGGGATAAAGATGATCTCACTCCACGGGTCCTCAAAGATATTTCTTAAGTTCAGGACTGACAGTCAAGGCGGGCATCCTGGAGTCAGGTCACCGAGGCCAGGGGTGCAGGATGTTCCTGGAAAAGCAGAAACAGTTCTCAAGCATGAGGACCAAAGCAGAGGTCAAGTGTGACCCTCCTTGGCCGGGGTGGGGCAGGGGGTGCTGGCTTTGACAGTTGCCCATAGACAGCATGGGTGCCTTGATGGGGGCATTAAGCTATAGAACTTGGGAAGGGGCACACAAGTGACCTTCGAGGGTTAAGGCAGCACTAGGAGCAAAAACCACAGAAGACCCTGACAGTCAGGATCAGCCAAGAGAGCCAACGTGGAAATGGGCTGCCTTTCCCATTACTGAGCTCCTCGTCCACCGAGGTATTCAAGAGTGTGTGGTCACACTCCTCCCATCCCCGCCCTGCCCCCACCACCCCACAGGCAGGAATCAAGCAGAAGATAGTTGTGGGAAGATATCATGATAACTGACAACCTGAGAGGTGGGTCCCATCCTTAGCCCATTTTCCCTGAAGGCACAGAGAGGTTAGGTAACTGTTCTAGATCACACAGGGCCCCAGCTCCCTGCGGGCTGACCCCGTCTGCAGAGCCGTCCTCAACCCTCCCTCTGTATGGCAACCCCATACTGGGCTCCAAGGGTCTTGGGGGGTGCTGAGATGCTTGGGTTCCGTTTGAAGACCCCTTACCGCCCAGAGACACTGGGGCTCCTTGCTGCTCCCTCTCCCAGGGTGGCCTCCCCAGGAGAATCCAGAGGCCATGCCCTGACTCAGGGCAGGTCAGAGGGGAGCCGTGCTCTGGGCTCCTGGGCTCCTCCCTGCAGATCCCAGGACATTCCCTTCCTGCTGAACACGGCGCGCCCTGCACAGCTGTCAGCTCCCCCACCCAGCCACCCACGCTGTCAAGCAGGGTTTACGGAAGCCTCGGCAGGTGACGCCTTCCTGTCTGGGAACAGCAGCTCTCAGCAAACTGACAGGTAATTGGCCCCTAAATCCCCCGGGAGACACTGGGAGGATGAGGAAAAATTACGGCTGCGGAACTGAGTCTTAAAAACTATATCACCTTTGCTGACAGCGTAATTACTCCTTTTTCTCGAGATTTAGTGCAGATCTCCAATCCTTAAACAGCGGAGGGGTATTTTAAGGGCTCTTTCTTTCCCATTCTCTCCTTCCCCTCCGTCCGTGGAAGCCGGCTTCCTGGCACTGGTCGGCTTCCCGCCTCTCCTCGGAGGCGGAATGTCCCTGGCTGGCTGTGCTGAAGGCCACCCCGGGGAGGGGACAGCAGAGACACCAGGAGGAAGGGGCCTAGATTCAGGACTGACTGGTGGGGCCCTCCTGGGGAAGGAAGGCTCTAAGGCGCTAACCCACGCGCAAACTCACCCCTCATGGGCTCTCCTTTCTCCCCTTTCACAACCCTTGCCCCTCATCTACTTCTTGGGTCATCCCCCCAATAAACCATCTGCCCCCCAACTCCTCATTGCAGAGCCTGTTTTGGGGAAACCCACACGGAAGGCCCCTGCTCCCCATAGGCTGGCCAGAGTGTTAGGCCCTGACCTCTGTTTGGAAGTAGGTGATCGCTGAAAAGAGATGGTTTGGGTGATCCCTGGGGCTCCTGTTCCATTGGCTGCAACATTCTAGAGAGGCAGTGGCCCTTCTCCCCAAAGTAAGGAAAGGGGTTCAGGGACCTGAATTCAGGAAGCCCTGGGAGTCTGTCTCCCTCTCTCCTGCCTGTGGGTCCATGTGCGAGGGTCGCCTGTGATACTGACTAGGAGGGGAGATGCTGTGTGACGGCCTTCACTTCCCCTAGGCTGTCAGCACGAGTGGGCCTGGGATCAGGGCCCCTGACTAGCACAGTCCTGCTGTCCCCCAGTCCAAGGGGTTCGGGAGTCAGAAGGTGGGCTTTATCTTTCAGTGGCTGTCAGGACCGCACTCCAAGAAGTGGAGGCAGAGGACGAGATCTGGGCAGACACTGGCAAGGAACCGGATCGAGATCTCCTGCTGTTGAGAGACTGCAGGAGGCTGGGAGTCCACAGCCAAGGACCAGTTCGTTCAGGGGGACAAGAAAGCGTGCTGGGGCCAGCAGATCCAAGCCAGCTCTAGGAAGCGTTGTCGGCAAGTCCCAAGTGCCAGCGTTGGCTCTAGAATTAGTTTCAGACTCAGGGGCTCATGGAAACACCTTGGGGAAGATGGGTAGGACCTGAGCCGAAATTTGTTTCCTGAAGCAGCCAGGGCTGTGCCTGAGCCTCAGGGCAGAATTCTCTGCACCCTTAGACCTTCCCAGCCTGGAGCGTCCAATAGGATTGCAGCGGGGCCTGGGGGTGGCAAGCAGAAGCGGGCTGCCCAGTCTCCGCTCCCGAGACATTTTTTTTTTTTTTTTTAATAGGCTCCATCAGCACAGAGCCCAGCACGGGACTTGAACTCACAACCCTGAGATCAAGACTTGAGCCGAGATCAAGAGTCAGAAACTTAAGCGCCCCTCCTGGGACATTTCTGTGTGGTCTCCTCACTATGTCGTCCCACCTCACCAAGCTCCCTTGGCACTACATGCCAATATGCCCCGTCCTGGACAGAATACCAAAAACTGACATTTACTGAGTGCCTACTGTTTGCCCTGCAGTGTTCTGACCCGCTTACCCCCACGAGTCACAGTCCTCCACGCACCCCCAGGAGGAAGGTGCTGTTTCTTATCCCTGCTTCAGAGACGAGGAGGTGGAGACACCCGAAACCCACTCACTTCATGGCAGAGACAGGGTTGGAACTCCGCTTTGGGGTATCTAAGGGTGTGCTTGTCACCACGCATCTGCACATCCGTGAAACTGATCGCTGAACTCAGGAACCCCGTCTTGGAAACTGGGGTCTTCTTCCTTCCCCTTGCTCCTCTCTGCTTAGGTCTGGGTTATTTTTCCCTGAGTGGGGGTGATGGTTCGTTCTGGGTAGACTTGACTGGGCCAGGGGTGCCCAGAGACATTCGGACAAACATTCTGGGTATGTGTCTCTGAAGCTTTTCTGGGTAACATTCACATGTGAATGAGGAGACCCGAGCAGCTGGTCCCCGGGGACTCATCCAAGCCAGTTGAAAATCTGAATAGAACAAAAAGGCTAAATCAGAGGGGGCTGCTCCCGCCTGCCCGTCTGAGCTGGGACTTCAGCCACTCCTGCCTTGAGACTCAACCAAAACACAGGCTCTTCCTGGCCTCCATGTGCCCACAACCCAACTTGGATATCAGAGGCACCCCTTTGGGACCTCACGCTGGAGCTGGCCACGCAGACAAACAGAATGAGGGCAGAGTGTGCGCCGGTGAAAGAGGACAGGGGCAGGCAGTAGTCACCATCCCCATTGTGCGGCGGCTTCTGTGGCACCCCGATTCCCAGGCCCCTGGAGCCCTGGGAAGGTGCGGTGGGGCTTCCGCAGACCAGTCCCGGGCTGTGACTTGGGCTGTGGTCCTGCCTGCTTAGCCTCCCTAGCAGCCTTTCCCCAGATTTCTTTGCTGCTGAAACCAGGCAACACCAGCCTCTCTGGCTGGAGCCTAGACCACAGCCTGAGTGAATCCACAGGGGCCCGGCCTCCAACCCGCTACCCCGGGGACCTTCTGCAGCCCTCAGAGGCTGGGAGCTTCACGGTCCCAAAACTGAGGCTCCGAGAGGCTGAGTAATTCTGCCTGAGGTCACAGAGCTTTTCGGGGGAGCTGGTATGCCAACCCAAGTCTCAGTGGCTAGAAACCCGCATTCCTAGCTGCTGTGATCTCCAGGCCCTTCTCTCCCTGGATTCTTTCCCCGCTGCCTTAATCCTGCCAACAGCAAGGGAGAGGGGGAGGAAAAGCCCCTGTGCAGAGCCGGGCCCAGGAGCCAAACTGTTTCCGAGCTGGATGCTTTCCTCCAAGCCTTCAATGAGGTGTCGGCAGCTCCTTAACTCCGGCCGCGGCGACAACGCTCCCGTCATATATATTCACGAGCTGGGGCTGAAAAGCCGCACGACGCTCGGCCATTAATCCTAACGCGGGCGTGCCACGCGGCATCTGATGCTCCGACTTCAATGCAGAGGGGCTGGGAGCGCGCCCCAAACCCACGGCCACGTTTCACTCGACGCCCTCCCATCCCAAGAACTACATCCATATTCCGTGGCCGCCTCCATGGCTGGTGACAGATTCATGAGCCGGCCCCAGCCCTAGGATGTGCACCCCGAGAGAAAACAGAGTTTAAGAGATTAAAGCGAAAACAAAAAAAACAAAAAAACAAAACAAAACAAAAAACCCAAAAAACAAGCAACAAAAGCAAAACAAAACAAAAAAGAGATTAAAGCACTGCACCCCCCTTCTGGCACCGCAGGTGGCTGAGCTGAAAGCCCCTTCCCTGGCGAGGGTGAGAGGAGAACGTCGTTTTTCTGGCATTGATCCGTGGGTTTTTCATTTGCCAGGCACTTTGCAGGGAGCGGCCAGAGCCAGGAGTGTGCAAGATGGATCTGGAAGGCCCAGGAGGGGCCGGGGAGCGAGTCGGAGGAAGTGCAGGGGATGCGGATGCGGGGAGAGCTGCGGTGGAGGGGGGCAGCGCGGGCATGGAGGAGGCATAGAGGAGGCAACTCACTGGTTGGTGAGTTTTACAGGTCACTGGAGCCCCAGGGAGGGGCAGGAATGGGGAGGCTGCCGGCCGTGCCAGCCCCACGTGGCCGGAGCCAAACCGAAAGTATCCTCGAGATTGGTACATCCAGAAGCACTTTGCTATTCCAGGCACCGGCCTCCTGCAGCCCAGCCCCCCCGGGGCGGGGGGGGGCTGGCTCTGCCTCCCCACAGCAGCTCTCCTTCCTGCCTGCTCCCCCGCCACCATGCCTCTGTGCTCAGGGCTCACTCCTCTGCTGCACTCGGCCCCTCTCTTTTGACCTCCAACCGTCCTCATGGCCATTGGCCAGTAGTTCGATGGTCGCTCCAGCAGGTGCCTCCTCTCTGGATGTGGGGGGGCCCCCCAGAGGTATGCTCCCAGGACGCAGGGGCCACGCAGTGCCTCCCGAGCAGGACTCGAGGCTGCCTGGCCCCCTCCTCTGTCTCCTGCAGAAAGATCTATGGACCCCAGACTCAATGCACACCTGGCACCTGCGACTTTGTAGTGGCAAGCCCTAGGTGGGTCACTTAGACTCTCCGGGCATGGACTTCGTGGCGGGTGTGGTGAGCGGTGGCCGCCTCGTGGAGCTGTAACAAGGTTCAAGGAGACAGGGACAAAGTGCCCGATGGACGCTGTTGCATTGGCCAGACTAGAAAGTTGCAGACTGTTTGCAGAGTTCCTCTGCTCTCTGAAACCCGGAGGCTTCAGGAAGTTGAAGGACGGGGATGTGGGGTGGTTTTGTTTGCTCTGGTGGGGATCAGAAGTTTCACATGGGACAGTGGGTGGGCACTCGGTCCAGAAGTCAAATCCACGGAACTGGGGTTCCAGAGCTGGGGGGAAGGGCCACAGGAATGTGGCTGTTACCCCCGCCCCCTTGGGTGTGAAAGGAGCACAGGCCACTTTCTCTAGATTTTTGGGGACAGGGAGCCTCCACTGGACACCTGCTTGTTTGCCTGCTCTGATTGCCTGGTCTGACTGCCCCTAGCAGGCTCCTAGATGTTTGCTCATTTTCCTCTTCCTCCCAGAAATTCAGTGCAAACAGTCCCAGGCACAGACCTAAATGCCCTTCTGGGGAGAGAGTGTGTGTGACCCTAAAGCAGGCCAAGAAGGGCAGCGGGGCTAAGCCAGGATCCCTAGGTGGGGAAGAGCAGTTGCCTGTGGTTCATACCCCGGGGCCCCCTCCCTGCCCCCCTACCCTGAGCCGTGTGCAAGTTAGCAGAGTGGACAACACAGGGCCTCCCGGGAAAGGGCCATTCCTGCCCCTGCAGACAGGGGATTGCAGTACCCACCCCATAGCCATGGCCAAATTTGGAACGGATAAGTCCTTAGTTACACTTGTTGGATCACTTGGGGAGAGCGGGACCCTGGTCAGTGAGGCAGCTGTGGGGGAGCTGCCCTGGCGACCTGGTATCGCCCATGCCAGTCTGAGAAGGAGAGATGGAAAGGCCGGGAAGATGCTCCTTACCCTGACCCCCCACTCCGGGACCTGCTACTCCCTGGCGGTTCTGGAGGTCTCCTTCTTCCTCTCCTTCCGGCTCAGCAGGCTCCCGGAGCCCGCAGCAGACATGCCCGGGTCCAACTCCCAGCACGCACACCCAGGTTACGTTGTGCAGAATTATGCCTTTCTTTCCTCAATGCTAAAGTGGGGACAGTGACACCAGCCTGCTGCGTGGCCCTGTGGAGAGGATTCAATGGATTCATTTATGTCAAGCGCTTGGAAGAACACTGGCATACAGAGGGCTCGTAGGCGGCAGGTGTAGGGGTTCCTCCCCGCCCACCTCTTTGAGACCGCCCCCCTCCCCCGCAAGGTCAGGCTGCTGCTCTTGGCCCTGGGAGGGGCTGTTTTGCCCCTGATCTGTCACCTCCGTTTGGCTGTGGGGCACAGGCTGGGCCCTGAGCTTGCCCTTCCGGCGTCATGACACAAGCAAGAGCAGGACATAAAAGAACTTCGTGTTCTTTACGGAGCAAAAGGAGGATCGAAGTCAGGTTGCTACTATTTACCCTTCGCTAGGGAATCGTTGTGGCAGAAAATGGAGGAGGGGCAGGCGGGGGTGCTCAGCCTCCCATGCCAACCTCTGGGCAGGCAAGGGACACTGCTTTCCACCCTCCACAGAAACTTTTTTTTTTTTTTTTCTGTCTCTCACAGACTTGGAAGAACATCCTTCTGACTCCATCAGGGTTCTCGTTGTGGGAAACGGAACACCGTGCTGAGGGAGAATGTTCTAGAAGGATGTTGAGGTACACAGAGTCAATGGGAGAATGCAAAAAGACTTGGGAAGTAGGGAGCAAGGGGGTCCTGGAGGCTGGGCAGCGGGATCTGTCCGCCTCTGTCATTTCTGCCACCATAGTCTCTGGACACAGCCGCTGCTCCAAGAGACCCCTGCGAACAGCTTCTAACCGTGCTTGCCTGTTTTCACCAGGCACTGCAAAGTTGAAGCTGGGGTGTGTGCCTGGCCGAGCTGGGTCACTTGGCTGGCCCTGGCTGGCAGGACTGACCAAGCCTGATCCCCTGATTGGCCCTGGGGATCAGGGGGGAAGGAGAGGAAGGTCCCTCCCTTGGGCAGAGGAGCGGGAGGGGCCGGGCTGTGGCTTGCAACGCTGTCCACAACATGGGGCTACCGCAGAGCAGCCGAGTCTGCGGCCCGGCCTTGATGCTCCTCCCCAGTTCCCCTGTGATCCGGTCACGGTCAGCGTCGTAAAGCACCTTCCCCAAGTCCTTCGCTTTAGGGCGGACACATGGAGGCCTCCCAGGGGTGGGGGAAGACGGCAAGAGGATGGGCAACATTCTGAGGGGGAAGAGAGCCATTTGGGCAGGAAGATGGAGCCAGTGAATCTGGCTTGTCTCCTTGTAGCGGGGCAAGATGGATTGTATTCATAAACACTCTCCGCGATCTTGAGCTCCCAAGCAGGCTGCAAGTGGCTGGGAAGGAGTCCCTTTGACCTTCCCTCTGCTCACCATCACCACCACCACCACCACCACGACCGCTGCCCAGTCCAGGTCCTGTCCTTTCTTTCCTATGTGACCAGTGTTATGTATTTACTGGAGGGAATCCTAGGGAAAGGGGCCCGAGAGCTTGCTACCACAGAACATGGTGGGGACCTCAGCATCCCCAGATCTTACCCAACCCTTTCAGTTGGCTTTCCGTCTTTCACTCCACCCAGCTTCGGCGGTGGCATCCACATGTGCTCCGCTCTGCGCCTTCCTGGTGTGGCCCCGTGCACGGACCTCCATCCCCACCTTGGAAGCCTGTTTCTCCCCACCCCAACCCAAACCCAGCACAGCTGTCCTGTCCCCACGGACTGATGAGAATAACTGGAGCCCATCCTCCATGGACCCTCTCTGTGTGGGTCTGTAGACAACGGATTTCAAATTGATTTAAAGCCTATGTCGTGCCGGCTTAAAGAAAAATCCCCACAGAAATTAACTAGTTTAACATTTGGGGGAGACTCGGCAGAGATTGCTGTTCTAATTACAGAGGATGCACCTTCCCTCCAGGAGGAGACGGGGTGGAGGGCGGAGCTGGGAAGTTTGGACACGGTCCCCGGAGTAGGCAGAGCCAAGGCTCCCGGCGTGACCTGCCCAAGGGCATCAGGGCATCGCTGGCAGTGGCCTCCGAGTCCCCCCACTTCCCAGCCGGGGTGAAAGCGGCCTCATTGGGAATTTGCTCTCTGCTCGCTCACGCCTCCTGCCGCAGCCAGACAACCCCTGGTGCGTGCCCCAGTCTGGCTTTTTCTCATCCTGGCCTGAATTGTTTTGCCAGCTGCCTAAATGATCTTCCTGTGTCCAGTCTCCCCCACGTCCCTCTACCCCTGACACTGCCACAGGGCAATCTTCCTCCACACGAAGATAACCAAGTCACCCTCTCAAAGAAAGCCCTGGAATGTCCCCATGTTGCCTGTAGGATATAGGTCCTCGCTCCCGAGTGAGGCAGGAACGGCTCTTCTCCTCCTGGCCCTGCCGCAGTGCTCAGCCCCTCTCCCCCATACCCCCCAGCTCCCAGACACGGTGACTTAGCCACGCTGATGTTTCGTACGGCACCCGTGCCCTCTGCCCACAATGCCCATCACTCCGGAGCTGCTGCCGAATTTGCTTCCCGCCCCCAACCCTGCAGGACACCGCGCCTTCCTCGTGAGCTCCTTCAGAAGGGCTTGTCACTCGCTTCTCCGTATGCTTCCTTACCTTCCTATGCATCTGGTCCACGCACGCTTGCTCACTGTTCATGTGCACGCACGTACCACACGGGGAGCCAGGCAGCTGAGCAGCAAGGGCTGACCGAGGCCAGGCCACCCCGCACAGAGCCTGGCTCACGGCCTGGGAAGGCAGGGCTGTGCTAAATCACAGGCTGCGAGCCATGGGCAAGAGGGAGAGACACAGCCCAGCCCCCATGGGGCTCAGCCGCTCCAGGAGACTGGCTCTTCCGCCCCAGCACTGTCTTCCAAGCGGCCCCAGGGGGTGTCGTGGCTGCTTGTTCACCAAAAAGCGATGCTCATCTCTTCTGCACGTGTTTTGGGTGCGACTTTGTTAAGTCCCTCAGGCACATCACTTCACTGAACCCCGAGGTTTTCTGCCCCACCTGGGAACTTGTCGCGAATGCAAATTCTTAAGTCTCTCCCCAGACCTGCTGGCAGACTCTAGAGGGACGGGGCGGCCTGGCTATGTTGAACGGACCCCCCCTCCCCCCGCAGGGAGCCCCAGTGCGCACTTGGGCATGCAACCACCCTGGAGCGGGGATCATGCTCCCAGCTTGCGGGGAGGACACAGGCCCCGCCGTGGGGAGGGACTCATCCAGGGTCCCCCGCAGTGAGGCCACGTCTTGGCTGGGGTACGTGGTAGCCTGCATCGCAGCCCCCCCGAAAGACACCGTGTCCCACTCAGACCTGAGAACGTGAGCTTATTTGGAGAAAGCATCCTTGCAGATGAGAGCAAATTAGAAGCTCTGGGCCAGAACGAAGTACCACTGCAACCATCCTTAGAGACAGGCAGGGGAGCTGTAATCTCCATGACGGAAGGTGGTGTGAAGACCATGCAGCACCAGGGGACATGCAGCTACTGGCCAAGGGTCGGCAGCGGCTGGAAGAGGTGAGGCGGGAACTTCCCAAAGAAGCGCAGCCCTAGATTTCAGACCCCAGCTTCGAGAACTCAGGAGAACCAGGGTGAGTCTGCACAGCAGCTCCAGAGAATGAACGCCCAGTCGTGGGCTGGCGCGGCTCTTGGGGATTTGCTGCCTCCCCGGTGAGGGAACAGGTGCTTGGTAAGGAGCCCACGGGATGGGCCTTTCTCTCTGGCATCTTTCTGTCCCAGCCAGGGGGTCCCCCAAAGGCAGGAAGCGGGACATGCTTCTCTTTTCATCCCCAAGCTTTTGTTCAGGGCTTGGTCCATTGACTGTTGTCGTCCAGGGGCTCAGCCCGTGGCTAGGATTTCAGAGCTGGTTCCTGGTCGGGGTTAAGGTTTTTGTTGCAGGAAGAAAAATCCCTGTAAAATTTTTCTGAGGCCAGAGGAGATATCGAATAGCTCCCTTGGAGGGATTTCTCCTACGTGCTCCTCTCAGAAGCAGTCAAATGAATGCAACGTGGACGCTCGCTTCCCACACTTTAATGCGCTCAGGAGGCCCCAGGAGGTCTCGTTAAAAGGCAGATTCTGAGTCAGTGGGCCTGGACTGGGCCTGAGAGCCTGCATTCCTTATAAGCATCCCAAGGATGCGGGGCTGCTGGCCCACATGCCAGGCTTGGAAGTTGTTTCCAGAAGCGACCCTAAAATCACCTGCTCCAACGTACCCCAGGATAAAGAGAAGGAAACAGTCTATGGAGGGACAGTGGCTCGCCCAAGGTCCCAGAGCTAGGAATCAACCTCTGACGTCAACCTCAGCCACGGCCCGCTTGTGGAGGTGGGGAAGGGCATGGAGGGCAATGGAGGGTGAGAGGCTGCCCCGCTCCCACCCCCTCCCCCACCCGGCCCCGGCCAGCTCTGCTCCTGCTCCTCACCCTCCCCCAGATTTTAAAACAAACGTCAGCTGCCAGGCTGATCGATAGGCCCGCTCATCTGTGAGGTTTGAGGCTCTCTCCACAGATGTAATCAGGGCTCTGGAGACATCCTGGCAGCGGGCATGTGGGGAGGGAGCACAGTAATACATTTAATCAAGGAACAGATGGGGAGCTGATAGAGTGTGTAGAAAAATCAGGTTTCTGTGATAACATTCTTTTCCACTCAGCCTCCGCGTCCCCTGGCTTCGCCGGCAGAGCTCCCAGTGCCCACTCCAGCCTTGCCCTTGCAAAAGCTGCTTTCCCCAGGATCCCTGGGGCCCCTGGAGCCACGCACAGCGGGAGCTGGGTGGAGGCCGCTGTCTGCTGGGCCCGAGCTCCCAGGCTCTGCCGTTCCTTAGCCTCCCCAACATGGAGCCTCTCCCAGCAGAGACAGAGGAGGCCGGGAAGCCCGAGAGCTGCCAGGCCAAGCCCCAAGTTCTCAGCGCAGAAGGCTTCAGAGATGCCATCCACGGCCAGCGCCTGCTGGTTTACAGGGAGGAAATGGAACTTTTCTGCCCACTAGAGGCTGGCCCACTGCCGAGTTCCCAGCCCCTCGTGCCCAGCCCTCCTGTGTTTCCTCGAGGTAACTCGGTCCAAGGAGAGGTTGTCTCAAGCAGCGGTTCTCAAACAGGGTGACGGCTGGGGTGGCATATGGCAGTGTTTGATTGTTACGACTTAAGGAGGAGGCTCTGGGTGTCTAGTGGGTAGAGGCTCGGGGAGGCTGCTAAGCATCCTAAGGGCACAGGGTGGCCCCCAGAACACAGGAGGGTTCCCCCCGCCCCAGGCAGAAATCCCGCTCTAGAGAGCCAGACGCCAGCAGGGGCTTTCCTCAAACCAGGCTGACCTGCTTCCAGGGGGGTTCCTCCAGCTCCTTCCCCATCTCTAGTCGGTCCTCAGATTAGCCCATTTGGCATCTACCCTGGTCCACGCATGCTCGTCTAAATGACGGGGCACGAGGTGGGTCACCACAGAGCTGGGGATCGACTCTGGGGTGCTGAGCTCTGGGGGTCTCGGGATTCACCTCTTGAGCCGCATGTGTGGCTTTATGGTTGAAATAGTAGGGGGGTGGCAAGGAGATAACACAGGAGAAAACGTTCTCTCCTCCTTGTGGGCCTGATCTCTTATTTAGTTCCAGGAAATCTACTTTATCAGTGCGGGGGGTGGGGGAAGTTCCCTCTGGTCCCCTCCCCACCTCACCCTCTGGCTTTGCTCTGGACCAGACCTCTTCTGTGACAGGCCTGTGGCTAGCATCTCTCTCTGGCCTGCTGACGGTCTCCATCTCTCCCTGAGATCTCGGCTACAGGGAAGGCAGGCACCTTGTCTTTGGGGCCACCGCCCAGAGCTTGGGGGTGGCCTCCTGTGGCAGTAGCCTCGAGACCATGTTCTTCCCCTCTTCCCCCGATCTTCCTAATAAGACTTTGATATCGATATATTCTTAGTCATAACTTAATTCCCCATATTTATTGGATGTTCAGTATTTCCCAAACATGCTTAACGAACGTCACCGGACCGTCCCAGCCAGCTTCTGATGCAGTATTATCCCCATTTGACAGATGAAGAAACTATATCTCAGAGAGGTCAAGTAACGTTCTCAAGGTCCTAGAGCCAGGAAGTAAGCACGCCTGGGACTTGAACCCTTGACTGACTCTAAAGACCATTCTCCTAATAGTTCTGCTCCCTGGGGTCCCTTGCTCTCGAAGCGGCCCTCACACCCACAGATGGCATTCCCTAGAAGCTCATAGACAGGTAGTCCCGGCCCCACGCCGCCCCGCCCCGCCCCGAGTTCGGACTTGGATAGGTGCGCTCCATTAGAGACCGGGGGACTGCGTGATCCAGTGCTGATCTGCGGGACAGCGATGAATAGTCACAAGCTCTGCTTTCCTGGAGGGGTGGAGGCTGGGGGGGCGGAGACAGGAGATGAGGATGTACTAAGGAACAGAGGTGCTGAGGAACCCGTAGAATTGGCAGGTGCAGAGCACGTCCAGGCCAGTTTGGTCTTACTTGCCCACCTGCTGGGGGGCTGTCACCCTGTCCGGCCACCTCCCCTCCCTCTCATTGGATAGTCAAGAGTGCTAGCTTCCCATTTGAGAATTGTCCCTGCCCACGGACACGGCTGATTTTGTCTGCTTTCTAGGTCTGGGAAGTTCACTCCCACACCTTCAAGAACAAGATTTCCCCTGGCTGGAGAACAGCACCTCCCCCAAAACATGCATCCCGCATTTTCTTTCCCTGTAACAGTCTTTGCCTCTCATTGGAAACCCTTTCATCTCCCGCTTGAGCTGGGACTTGGGGCTTCTCCTGGGCATCTGAGGTGTTGTTTCTGTTACCAATTAGAATATAAAAGTAGAACCATTTATCAAAGGTGTGCGGAGCAAATACAAGCACTGCACTGCAAGGAGGTGTGGGTCTGGGCGGCCAGACTGGGGCTCCTCTAGCCTGTGCTCCACCTGTGTGCGCCACGCGTGCCCAGGGGGCCCGGCCACGAGGTTGCCCTGCAATCCCACAGATCAGCGGTATCATTTTTCTATTTCACACGGAGGTAAGTGGCTCCTTTAAGTTCCGTGAGTAAGTGTATTATCGCGGCCGGCAAGAGGCAGCAACCAAATGAAACCTCAGATGCCTACTTTGGCTTGTCTCTTACCTCGCCTGTTGGGGGAGGAGCCGCTGAGAACTCACTCTCTGTCGGGGGTGGGAAGTTTCAGTGTATCCAGAAAGTTCTGTGACCAGGTGCCTCTAATGAAAGATTGTGGCTCACAGGGTGACTATGCATACTTTCAGAGTCATGTATCGATTTCAACAGCGCTTCTGCTCAACTCAGAGACAATGAAACATATTTATGGGGAGGTAACTTCCTACGATGGAAACTGCTAGAACTCAGCCGGACTGAGTTGCCACTCTATCTCTTGGGGACTCGAGGCAAGGGTCTTCAAAGATTTTTAACAGTTGTCCTATTGAAAAGGGATTAGATTTATTCCGAATCGTCAGAAGGTTGTATTCGGACCCCTAAGGAGAAGCAGCAGGGAGACTTTTGGATTCGTAATGATTATAGTCAGTAAGAGCTGGCAGTCTGAGCATTTACAGTGTCTCAGGCGTATGGCATATGGGCCCTGCTACTCCAGCTGTGTAGTTTCTACCTTGTTCTAAAGATGAGACTCTTCTAGGGCCTCCTGAGTGGGACCTGTTGAAGAAACAGTCTTCAGAAGCTAGATCTGATTGGAAGGAACCTGACATCAGCTGGGCTGTGTCCCCTATCAGGGCACAGGGTCCTTCTCCTCCCTGGCCCTGCCCACAAGAGCCTGATGGGCAAGGCAGGCCCTTGCTTGGCTTCATATCAGAGCCCGGTCAGTACTCGTGGGATAGGGCCGGGGACTGGCTTCCCTAGGCCCCCCTGCAGGTCACCACTCTCTACCTCCTGGAGGCAGCTGTCCGTTCTACCCACAGTGGAGTCTGCCCGGTGGAGGGTGTTTGGCCAGCCAAGGTCTCCCCTGGACAGTCGAAGTTCCGGGCTTTGGGTAGGAAGCCCTAACTTTCATCCTACCTACTTCAGCCAAGGCCTTCCGGGAGCCCTGGGCTTTAGAGCAGAAGTCTGCAAACATTTCCTGCTGAGATGCAGAGAGTAAATACTTGGGACTCTGTGCCCGCCAAGAATCTCTGTTGCAGCAACCTAACTCTGAGCAAAAGTAACCAGAGATGATATGTAAATGAATGAGCACGGTTGTGTTTCAATAAAGTTTTATTTACAAAAATGGGCAGCGGTGAGTCTGGATTTAGCCCATGGGCTGGGATTTGCTGATCTGCTCTAGTCATTGGCCTCCACCAGTGAGCCTATCACTCTGGTCCCTGTATGGGTCTAGGAACTCAGAGGAGAGGACAGGTAAAAGATCAGGGCTCCTAGTGTTTGACGCGAGCCTTGACGGTTACTCCTTAACAGTGTAAATCTTCCAAAATCACCATTGCTTTGATGGTCCTCATTTTATGGATGAGGACCTCGCCCTAAATTCATACTAGTGGTGATTGGGTTGGAGCTGCATTGATGGGGCTTTGGAGCGCACGTTAATATAACCATCTGGGCTGGAACTGAAGGTGAGCTCAACAAGGAGACCCAGCCGACCGTGGGGGGCTGCAGCTCAGGGTGGGCATCCCCTCCACTACAGTGCTGGTCAGGGGGAGGGCTGCCTGGGCTGTGTGCCGGGGGACCTCTTTCCTTCAAAGGCTCCCTTGGGCTCTGTGACGCTGGGCTCTGCATGGGGAAGCGACTGGGCACAAACTTACTATCTGCTGCTCTGTGCACCGCTCCTTCCCTTCTATTTGCACTTTGGATCTTGCATGTGACAGACTTCTGGGTTTGGGATGCCTGGGGGGCTTAGTCGGTGAGGTTCTGTCTTCAGCTCAGGTCATGATCCCGGGGTCCTGAGATGAAGCCCCACACTGGGCTCCATGTTCATCGGGAGTCTGCTTCTCCTTCTCCCTCTGCTCCCCCTGCTTGTGCACACACACGCTCTCTCTCTCTGACAAATAAATAAATAAAATCTTTAAAAACAACAACAATAAAAAAACAAAAACAAAAAAAAACTCCTTTATACCCGTGCCCTGCCCTGCAGGGGGCCTGGCTGACCCATGAGGGGAACGAATATGGAGGTGCTGTCTGCTTCCAGCTCCCCACACACTGGGAGTGGACAATCCCAGAGTCCCAAGGTCATTGGCCTTGGTGCCAGGCAGGGAGCCCCTCACGCAGGGATGGAGGTGATGAGGGAGGCCTCCTGCTGGAAAGAGTAACATGCAAATCAGTGTCTGACTCCAGTACTCCCAGCAGGAGATCCGGGCACAACCTGTCAGCGCTGACAGGAGGACACGGTGACAAATACCTCCATGACAACTGTCAGAGCACAGTGTTAGAACGCAAGAGTGGGGACAGGACTGTACAGTGTGCTGTGTTCCTGGGCAGGGTGGAAAGACACTGAACCACCCAATGCAGGGATCCCTGCCATTTTACAGATGTGCACACTGAGCTTCCAGAAACGTCCACCATGCAGATGTCTACCCAGAGTCCTGACCCTCTTGGCAGGATTGTAAATACATAGTCAGTCCTCGGATGACCCAAGAGGGCGGTGCTGCCCGCCTCATTGGTGGCTACATCCGGAAGGAGCTGTCCAACGTCTGGCCCAACAGTGGGCACTCGGGAAACATGCATGGAATGAATGGGAGGGGGCCGGGGCCAGGGAAGGGAGAGCACCAGCGCCCAGCTCCTGTCCTCCTGCCCCTGATACCGGGTCCAGAGCTATACCTGCTCAGCACGCTGACCCTGGAGACGCTCTGGGGAGACAGGCAGGCAGGCACTCTGTGAGTAGGCGATCGGCCTCCTACAGGACAATAAAAAGGACTAATATATCTAAAGCCCATGTAAGGCTCCAGCCAGGTGAGCACCACTTGTTTACAAGCCTGTGTGAGACCAGAATTTTCTGAGCGAAACATAAGCCATCCCAGTGGGAGCTTCCAAGGGGCCAGGACAACTCCAGGCGGCCACCTGGTGGGCAGGGTTTGGTGCCAAAGCAGGACACGAGGCTGGAGCAGCCTCCCTGTACGGGGTCCTCTGGCTGGATCGCAGCACCCGAGAGCCATGCCAGGCCCCAGGGACCAACTGCCCCCAGCAGCTTCTGCCTCCAGGTCCCGGGGCCCCAAGGGATCGGTTGCTGAGCCTGTCACTTCATCCCCGGATTGGGGCTGGCCTCTCACGGAGGTCTGCAGCCTTAGGAAGGAAGTCCAGTGAGGCCAAAGCCCCCCTTACAGACCCTGAGCACTTCCCCTAGGCTTCATTCTTGCTTCCGCTGGAAACTTGGGGGTCCAGAGGGATTTCAGTGGGGCTATGATGGGGCAATTTGCTCCTCCCCAGAAAAGACAATGAGTGTAAAGCTCCTGGAATGTTGCCAGGCCAAACACAATCGGGCAGGAAACTGGGTGCTGATATTTTCACAGATTAAGTCTCTAATCACGAAACCATCAACAAGGAGGGGGAAGGGGGCAACGCAAGAGGGAGATCCTGATCATTTCTCCTGGGGGAGATCCTGATCATTTCTCCTGGGGGAGATCCTGATCATTTCTCCTGGGGGAGATCCTGATCATTTCTCCTGGGGGAGATCCTGATCATTTCTCCTGGTCCTTGCAGCTGGGCTGGGTGCCTGTCCCTTCCTTCTGTCCCCTCCCCTTGTACCGCCGACCCGCTGATCCCACCAGCCAGGCACCGGCCAGATGCCCGGCGAGGAACAGCCAATGCAGTAAGGGACATTTCCACGCAATGTTCTCTTCTTTTCACGGGCTCCCTTCCAGGCTGCAGGTGTGGTGGCCAGAAAAGGGAGCAGGTGTGTCCTCCCAGGAAGGCTGGGCACAGGCAGTGAGGTGCTGCCTAGCCTGAGGCCACAGCCTTCGGGGCAGCCCTGCATCAGTGACGGGCGCTGGGTGGGGTCACATGCCCCCCCCCCACTTTGACCAGCATCTCCCTCTGTCTCATCCTCTTTCCTCCCCCTCCCGACTGAGCCCCAGTCAACATCAGACACCTCACCTTCCTTCCAAGTTGACTTCTGGAGACTCCAACCTCCTCCACACACACACACTTCACGCACCGCTCTCTCAGCCCTGCCCCGTGGCAGGAGAGCCCCCTCCCCTCCCTTCTCTCTGCACCCCCCCCAACCCCCCCGAGCCTGGCTCCCATCTTACCTGAAAGCATCTCTCCTTTCTTTCCCCTTCTCCTTTCCAAACCTCTTAATTTCCGGCTGCTGGCTGTCTGAGGAATTGTTTACCACCATAAACCGCAATACAATTCCATAAATATGTTATTTATCCTTCCTATTATTATTCCCCATTATTTATTTCTGAAACTCTATTATTAAATCTGTAAAGTACTCGTGATACACTGGCAAAAGAAAGACACTATATAAAGGTGAGTTTGTTATTATTATTACTCTGTGATTAAAACAAGGAAGAAAAATGAACCGCATTAAATCAAACCAGATTCCCTTTCGCCTGCAGGGGCCCCTGCTTTTAGGTGAAGGACGGGCCCCTGGGGCCTGAGCTGGGTGAAGCTTCTTTCCTCCAAGTTGGCTGCTCTCCCGGCGCCTTTCACAGTGGCTGTCGGCTGTCGGTGACACTTGGGAGAACCACAGATTTGCAGGAGGGCTCCGTCGCCGGGTGGAGTTTGTTCTGGGCAAAGCGAAAGCGATTCCGTTTGCAATCTTACTTTTCGCCATCAGTCACTGCCGGTGACATGAAGAGGTAATAGAAGTGCCCAGGAATCCTGCATTTTATTTCCACTCGGCAGCATTTCTCTTGCAGGAGAAACATAAATTCAGCCAATTTTTGTGCAGATTTTGCAGAATTAGTCTCTCTCCTTCTGGCTCTGTGTGTGTACTCAAGAAAGGGACCAAGGGATGGTTCCACCCTGCAGTGGAAGGTGGTCTTCCCAGAGAAAGGCTCCTCTGGGGAGAGAGGTGGGAAGGCCATGGGAAACCCAGTGGAGACACCTGTCAGTGCTCAGGTGTAATAAGTCAGGGAGCTGGGATGGGGAGGCTTTGTGCACCAATAGCTCTTCTCCGGGGTGCCACCCTGCACCGGCCTCAACAATGTCACCTGGGAACCCATTTAGGTCTGCAATTTCTCAAACTCCACCCCAGACCAGCTGAGCCACAAACTCTGGGGGTGGGGTCCGGGTGATTCCTAGGATCACTATTCCATACATGGGACTCAAAGAGCCACCCAGCAGCAACATCTGGGAGCCAGTCAGAAATGCAGAATCGCAGGGCGCCTGGGTGCCTCAGTCTGTGCACCTAGCGTCTGCCTTTGGCTCAGGTCATGATCCCAGGGTCCTGGGATTGAGCCCTGCACTGGGCTCCCTGCTCAGCAGGAAGCCTGTTTCTCCCTCTCCCATCCCTTCTGCTTGTGTTCCCTCTCTTGCTGTCTCTTTCTATGTCAAATAAATAAATAAAATCTTTAAAAAAAAAAAAGTAGAATCGCAAGCTTCCACCAGACCTGCTGAATCCAGACCGATTCTTCCAGCCATCAAAGTTTAAGAAGCTCTGCCTAGTACTTTTGTCACTCTGCTGGGTCTGGTGGACAGGGAGGGGCAGGAGAGCTCTTGAGAGTGAAAGCCATGGACTGTAGCTGGGGGCGGCCTGGGACACCAGTGGCTTTTAGAGAATGGGTCTGGGGCAACCGGGAGTTGGGCATCTGGGGGTTAATGAGAAAGGCACGAACAATTGAATCTGACTTTTCGCATGTCAGAGTTAAGGCAAGAATCATCACAACAGGCTCAACCAGGATCTCTGACTCCTTAGGAACCAAACTGACATCTTGTCATCGTTGTCAAATCTTTATGACATCCCCACCGAGAGAGAGCACAGGACCAGCGTACGATTTGATTATTTTGTGATGGCCTTCAGATAATTTTATATACTCTGGGATGTCACAAAATCAAGCCTACTCGTCGCCAGGTTGGGATCTGTTGCTATGGAAACCACGAGCGCCGAGACTGGGGTTTCGGACCTCATTCCCAACTCCGACCTACCCGGTGACTTGATGCCAGCCGCCCCACTTTTCTGTGGCTGACTCCCGCTTCTTACAGTGGGAACTCGTGAACTGTTGCTGGGTGCATGGGAAGAAGGGGTTGGGGCTTCCTACGCTGCCATCTTGCTGACGTCACTGGCTCCCACCTTTAAGTGTCTGTTCTGTCCCCGCCACACGGATTCTCCCTTGCTCTTCTCCTGCCCAGTGAGGTCATCAGCCCCGCTTTATGGAAGTGAGAACAGAGGGACGGAAGGATTGGCAGGTCCTACGTGCTAGAGTTTTTTCAACCTGTCGTTGTCCATAACATAGGCTGGATGACCATTATTCCATCCCACCTCAGTTTGCCCAGGTCTGAAATGGTGAGAAGGATGCCACCTTAGCTCCCCACCACACCCAGGTTTGTTGTAAGAACAAGAATTCAGAGTTTTGGTTTGTTTTGTGTTTTTAAAGATTTTATTTACTTATTTGACAGACGGAGATCACAAGTAGGCAGAGAGGCAGGCAGAGAGAGAGGGAGGAAGCAGGCTCCCTGCCGAGCAGAGAGCCCGACGTGGGGCTTGATCCCAGGACCCTGGAATCATAACCTGAGCCAAAGGCAAAGGCTTTAACCCACTGAACCACCCAGGCGCCCAAGAATTCAGAGTTTTTAAGGACTTCCAGCTAGAGGGAAGAAAGAGCCTCCTTCCTACCCCTCCTCTGCTCCGTCCAATGTTTGGCTGGGGCCAACTGGTGTGGCAGCGGGCAGTGGCCTTTCTGAGTCATCAGTCCCTGGGTGTCCCTGGTTGTCATACTCCTAGGAAAGTCACCCCTGTCTCTATCCTCAGATACAAGGGCTGGTTGGGTAGACGTGAGGATGTGACTCAAAGTTTGTCATCTCTCTGCCTGAGCACCAGCTATTAGCAGCGGTGACACAGAGAGGATGAGAGAGCCTGATGAATGGAGGCTGGAGATTACCTCGGGGATGATGCTGCTTGATTAGGCTAAGTACTCTTCCTGCCACCTCAGCCGGCAATTGTTCATTTATTTATCTTAGAAGAAGAACCGAGTTTTGCACTTAGACCCTTGTTCATAAACTCCAAACTCAGACCAGCCTGGACACAAACTTTCATTACCTTGGGAACCGCCGCCTGACAGGGAACCGCCGCCTAACTTGGCACGGCTCACTCCCTCCGCCGGGGACCAGGACAGTTCCCCGTTACCTGCGTCTGATGCTCTTTTCTCTCCCTTTTCGACAGAAGCCTGCCCTCCATGCAGCGTGAGCGCCCCAGAAGCCACAGGGCTGGGCTCAGAGCGTCACCGCCAAGGTAGCTCAGAGGACGGGGGTCCCCCACCTTCAAGACGTGAGACCCCTCGAGGAGTTTCCAGGGACAAGTTGGAGTTGACCTTCGAGGTCGCTGGGAACTGGTGTAAAAGAGGGCTGGGAAAGGGCAGCTCTGAGCCAGCCGCATCCAGAAGGTGGACCAGAGTCCCAAAGAGCATTTCGGGAGAGAGTCACAAACTCCGTGTCAGCGGTAGCTGTTTCCTCGTCCGGACCCTGAGGGATGAAACCATGGGTCACCGTCAATGAGGATGGAGCTCGGGCCAGCCACGGGGCACCCTTCAGGTGGAGCCTCCCACTTAACCGGAAAGGGGCAAACCTTCCTCCGGTTTCTGCTTGGCCTCTTCCCTGCAGAAGTAAGGGAGGAGCTAATTGCTAGAAGGGCTTTTAGAGATCACGTGGCCTCATTTCCAAAACAAAGGAGAGAAGTGGCTTGCTGGGGCTCCTGCTAAACCCCAATTAAAACTTGAGACCAGTCTTTGAAGAGCCCCTCAGAACCAACCACAGGGAGAAGCAGGATCCTCCTGCCCTGCCCCCCCATCCCGCGTACCCCCACCCCAGCTCTGCTGAGGCACCAGCCCCCACCATCCACCCCCTCGAAGCAGTCCCTAGGAGCCGATGGGTGCCTGCATGCGATCGCTTACCTGTTCATTCATTCGTTCAACAGCCTACTATGTGCTCCACTATGTGTCCTACTATGTGCCAGACACCCATAGGCGTGGGTGTTTGCTTTGTACCCTAGAAGGGTTAACAGGCCGAATGGCCTGCCCCCTGCTGAAAGTAAAGCCCGAGGAGGCCCAGGAGGGCCTGAGAAAAGTCTCCAGAGGCCCCCAAGTGTTTGTTGAATGCATGGACAGATAAGGAGGAGACTTGCCTGGAAACTAGGTCCCCGGAGGTTTGTGCCCCGAATGACCAGCCTGTGGTCCATCTCTCTGCACTTGTCTCCCCTACCCCCTGCCCTCGGCCTTTCTGAAACTGGAGTTGGCATCCCAGGCATTTATTTGGTTTCCTGACTACCTGAGGGCTGGGAAGGAGGGGCCTCCCACCAACCCCACTGGGGCCCCCAGCGTGATCTGTCATCTGCCCCGCTCAGCTCACCGTCAGCGCAACTCCAGGCTCACTGAGGGGGTCATTTATTTCCTCCCTGGAAGTGTCTGGGTTGTCGGAGGAAGCAGTGAGTTATGAGGCCGGGGGAACCTCAGTTTCTCTCAGGCCATATTTCAACCTGGGCAGTCCCAGAGCAGGACATCACACAAGCTGCTAGGCTTTTCCCCAGCCCCGATGGGCCACCTCTGCCAGGAGGGACAGGGAGCCACCGCCGAAACCCCAGGGAAAGGGGGCCCTCTCTGGGGCCCAGTCCAAGGGCCCCATCTTGGCTCTGTGCAGCCCCATGGTTCATGTTTCTGGCCTTTGGCGGACCCTCTCCTCTAAAAACTGGGACCTTACAGATAACCAGGCTTAGGATGGGAACGGCATCTCCCACCCAGGCCTCTTTGGGGGAGAAACATCTGGAAAGGGCAAGTCTGGACCTCGAGGACTGTATCAAATCTCCTCACCTCAGGGCTGTTCTGCCTCCTCTGTCCTCACCCGCTTCTTCTTTCCCAAATTCAGACCCCCTCGCTGACGAACCCCCCAAAATAGCCAGGCGGTTGCCAACCCTGTGCGAGGCAGATACATAATGACGGAGCGACTTGGAGCAGCAGTAACAAATTGTCCGTATTATAGCACTTTACATCTTGATATCCATTCTCCTCAACGGGCTTATCTGTAAACCGACGGAATTCACACCGGGACGTTAAGAAAAGAGCTGTCATATAATAGATGGGGGCTCCCGGAAAATGAACATTTACAAATGGCTGTAGCATTTACTTAAAATGTCATGCCAATTGCTTGCTGTTGTCTTTATGCAGCGAGATTGATTTTACTGCTCCTTCGAGTCCGCAGCCTTGATGGGTAGTTTTTAAGGCAGCAGGGAGACGCTTTTTGTATTTAATCTATAAATAAAGCATGCAAAGGCATGGGCTCTTTAAGGGGCAGCCTTGGGAGCTGGCCAAGCCTCTCTTTCCCGGATCCTCCTCCTCCTCCTCCTCCTCTGTCTAGGAGAAGTTGGGCCTGGGCAGGGTCTGAGATGATCTTATTCATGTATTCAAATATATGCAGATGTATGTATTTTGTTTAACAAGCTAATTCATTTGCCAGGCCAGGCAGTTAGGGGTTTTCACAGCATCATACCCACACTTGATTCCGTCTTCCACACCCGATTATGCCCTGGGGTTTTACTAGGAGAGAGTTTATGGACTTGCAGCCTGCTACAGGGTGGGGGCAGGGAAGCTTGCCTCTTGCACAAAAAGACAGCCAGGGTCTCCATAAGATGACACCCAGGGCTTCACCCAGCCTCCCCTGGTGCCCTCGAAGCCACGGAAATCAGCCGAAGGTTGACAGTGCTCGGGGCACTTCACCTCTCTCCATAGCCCAACCTCCCCACCAACAGACCACTTTTTCCTCCCTTATGCCTAAAAAGAGACTTACTACCATTCTCTGGCCCGCAGCCCCAGGTGGGAGACATACCCCCCTACCTGTCCCCAGACCCAGTGTGGCGTCCCCTGTAGAAGGCAGCTCCTTCCCTCCCCCCAGCCCCAGCCCCCCGGGGAGTCCTGGGCCCCCTTGTCCTTGAAGAAACAGAAAGGTAGAGCTGTGGAGGCAGGAACAGAGAACTCTGTCTTTGGTCTTACCAGCGAAGATTCTCCACTGTATTTAGGAGCCTGGACCCCCAGCTGCACCTGCTGGGAATGGCGTTTCCATCCAAGTTGCTCAGAGTTTGCAGACCCGGGTGACATCGGAACTGCCTTTAGATGCTGGCTTCTCCTCCGAGCACCTGGCGGCTCAGCGTCACCGATGGCAATCATAACCCCTCACTTGGTATCCCGTGCTGCGGGGAGAGTCTCCTCAGCTGTCATCCTGCCGGGTCACGAGCCGCAGACAGTGGCCTTGGCATTATCTCTGCTCATTTGTTCAACAAATATTTATTGAGCACTCCGGGCCAGGAGCTGTGCTGGGGGCGGGGAACAGACCAAGAAGCACAACTTCCTGGCTTGGTCTCTGCGCTCGGGAGCGTCTCCCCCCTGGCAGGGACGGGGAGACAGGTGTTTCACAGCTCCGACAGGCCTAGTACGTTCCGCACTCGAGACCACAAATGGGCTGCTTCACCAGCTTGGACAGCAGCAGATGGGAAGGGATTCAGGGCAGGCTTCCTGGAGGCAGTGCTTTGGAAGCTGAGGCCTGGGGGGTGAATAGCAGCCGACCAGGCTGGGACTGAGGAGGGACGCAGTGCAAAAGCCGGATCCTTCCTGGTGGAAGGGACAGTTTTTTCCAAGGCACCGGAAGCTCAGAGAGAGCAGAAGTTTCCCAAATCACATGACTAGGATGCAAATATGAGGATAATTTCTTCAAACAACCTGGCTTTGGGGGACCCTGGTGGGAAACGTATAGGTGGGGAAACTGAGGCCACAGTCACCACAAGCCTCCTAACTCTGGGAAGGACCCTTCCTCTTAGGGTGAACATCAACGGGGCAGCCCTTCCGTGACGCTCTCAGACAGATTAGACAGCTGGGTTATCAATGCTGGTCTGAAAACATGATTAGACAGAATCTAAATAATGATTTAGATTAATCATCTGCAAATGACCCTCAGCAGAGACAAGGAAATAATAAAGAAGGCCGATGTGCTCAGAGTGTTATTAATTACTTGCGTCCAGGACCTGGCCCGTTAATGTTCAATAACTGAATGAAGGAAGGAGAGATTCCCTTCCTCCACGGCATCACCGGCCTCTCCCTGTCCCTGTACCGAACACCGAAACCCTCCCAGTCAGCTTCAGAGCCTCCCTGAAAACCAGAGTCAAAAAAATCGACTCAGAGAAGGGCCTGAAAGAGACCTAAGGGTTCACCTTGTTCCAACCTGTTTCGTACGCAGGCTGGGACAGCGGGAGCTGGTGACAGGGAGAGATGCCGCCTTGGTGGGCTCTGGCCGCCGTAACAAAATACAAGACCGAACAACCATCGTTATTCCTCACATTTCTGGAGGCTGGAAGTCCGAGATCAAGGCCCTGGCAGACTCAGTCTTGCTGTGTCCTCACTTGGCAGAAGCAGGAGGGGTTCTCTGGGTTCCCTTTTACAAGGACGCTGGCCTCATTCATGGAGGTTCCACCCTCGTGCTCCGGTCACCCCCCCCCACCCCGCAAAGGTCCCACCTCCAAAAACCATCCCTTTGGGGGTTGAGTTTCAGCATAGGAATTGTGGGTGTTGGGGGGTGGGGAGATACAAACGTTCGGTCTATATAGCAGAAGTGTCTAAAATAGTAAGAATTGGTGCTAGAATAAGAACCAGAAGGAAGAGCTTTAGATTCTTTCCCCCCCTTCCCCCCCCCACTGGTCAAGACTTGAAAACACAAGTGTTCTCTTCTAAGAAAAGCAGCTACAGGCACTTCCTTGAAAAGTCTACTCCCACACCTCCCGTGCCGGGGACCCGGTTACCGGGGCAACCACTCACTGCGGGGGGGCAGGCTGTACTCTCTCCCAAGGCAGTGATGGGCAAGCCAGACCGAAGGGAGGCCAGCAGAGGGCTCCATATTGGATGGGGCTGGTCTCAATGATCTGTTACTGGGTGACACGTCACCCCCAGACTTCGTGAATTAGTAAAACCACCACTTCATTATCTCTCCTGATTCCTGAGCGTCAGGACGGGCCACAGTGGGAACTTGTCTCTGTTCTCTGATGCCTGGGGTTCTAGCTGTGAAGATGAGCCGGTGGAGGGCAACTCAAGAGTGTGAGGCCGGAATCATCTGGAGGCGTCTTCACTCAAGTCTGGGGCTTTAGCGGGGCCATCGGCCAACACACCTCCTCGGGGGGTCTCTCTGCGGGGGGCCAGTTTGGGCTTCCGAACAGCATGGCAGCTGTTCCGATGGCAAGCGTCTGTGAGAGATCAAGGGGGAAGTGCTTGGCATTTTTATCATCCCGTTCCTTGATGTCACTTCCGTATACTCTCTGGGTCAGGGCAGCCACAGAGGTCCTCCTAGGTTCTGGGCCGGGGAGTCTCAAGGTCAGATTGAAGGAAGAGACCCTATTTCCGGGGCCATCTTTGCAAAATGCTATCGGTGCATAAACAGTACTTAAGCAACCTAATCAGATTCATGTATTAGGGACGCCTGGGTGGCTCAGTCAGTTAAGAATCTGCTTTTGGCTCAGGTCATGATCTCAGGGTCTGGGATCAGGACCCGTCCAGATCAGCCTCCCTGCTCAGCAGGAAGCCCGCTGCTCCCTCTGCCTGCCTCTCCCCCTGCTTGTGCTCTCTCCTTCTCCCCCCCAGCAAATAAATAAATCCGAAAGAAAAAAAAAATCATTTATTAAAAAACCAGACTCACAGAGCCCCTGTTGTGTGCCAGACACTGTGCTAGAGGCTCTCCTGTGTCTTCTTGTGGGGAGTTTGAAGATAAGTGCCCGGAAGCTACAGAGGGGCTACAGGGGGGGATCGGACAGAAGCTGGGTGGGGTGTGGTCCCTGGCCTCTGGTCTTCTCCCTCCACTAAGAAGCAGGTGCCCCTGTCTGTAGACAGTCCCATCCATCTTCCCCCATAGGAGGAAGAGAATTCTGCATCTGCAGCCTCCCACGGAGTGGGGTCCCAGGGCCCGCTGCCCCTCTTGCTGAGTACAACCGAAACACCAGCACTCACCCCTGCCTTCCACATCCCAGCAGAGCCAGGCATCCCAGCTCTTCCGTCACAAAAGCTGTACCAAAGCTGCTCCTGGCCGCCAGCCCTCCAACCCCTTCTGTGGTGGGCTGAAGCCTCACAGGGGTACCTGGACTGGCTCCTCCCCTCCTACCCAAAGACTTCTTTTTTTTTTTTAAAGATTTTATTTATTTATTTGCCAGAGAGAGAGGGAGAGAGAGCGAACACAGGCAGACAAAGAGGCAGGCAGAAGCAGAGGGAGAAGCAGGCTCCCTGCCGAGCAAGGAGCCCGATGTGGGACTCGATCCCAGGACCCTGGGATCATGACCTGAGCCGAAGGCAGCTGCTTAACCAACTGAGCCACCCAGGCGTCCCCTACCCAAAGACTTCTGATCTGAAATTGCTCTTTAGGTTTATACGCACCTGTTAACTCTCAAGGGTTAAGAGGCCAGTCACTCCTTGAATACAGCCAGCCACGGGCAGCTCACTCCCAGTCATGTCATATGGAGACAGCTGTTACCCCTTAGGAAGTTCTGCTGTCTTGTTTCACACCCTGAACTCCTCTCTAGAGCCTACTGTGACAAATGTGCCTCCCCCACCCCACCAAAATAATTATAGATTCAGGGATCTCCCCAGGCAGGGCCAGCACTTAAGTTTATGTGTAAATAGGGAGCCTTTGGAAAAGTTAATTCTGGGGACGGAGGATGCTGGGGACTTCCCAGAGAGGTAGGGATGGTTTTAATGAAACAAATATGTGCTGTGAGCCCTGAAAGGGAAGGGCCCGTGCAGCAGAGGGGGCGAGGCCGCCACTGATGGGCTGGGCAAGAGGCGGGAGGGGGGGTTGTCAAGATCCAGGAGGAGCTGTTTAGGAAATGGTGATTTCAGACAGGAAAAGGAGGTCAGGGGGAAGCTGGATAATTTGTTCCAGAGCAGATCTGACGAGGGGAAAGGCTAGGAGGAAGGGCAAGAGAAAGTAAATATGAAGCCATCAGCATTCCTAGGGTGGACAGAGGCCAGGAGGGTGGTTAATGGGGAGGCTGGCCGTTGAGACAACTGTTTCCAGCAGAAACCAAACTGGAGAGACCCGGGGTCGAGGCAGTAGAGCACCTGCTTCTGCAGAAACTTTAGGTGTAAATGGAGAGAAGTCAGAGGCAGACTGGAGAGTGGGAGTCAGGGAGGCAGACTGCTGGAAGTCATCAGCTCATACATTCATCCATTCATTCAAAGATCACTGCAGGTCCTACTCTGTGTAAAGCGCTGAATGACTCCCCCAGACCTTCAGCTCCAGGGGATTCAAGGAGAGCCTGCACCAGGGCCTTACCTCCAGGGCAGAGCTAAGAGGTTGACAAGAGCCAAAGGTCATTCTCAGCCGCTTGGACTAAGCAGTAAGGGAGCCTGGAGAATGCCACTGGGACAGGATCTCATTTTGGGGTTTTGGGGTGCCAAGGAGGAAACGGGGTCCCTGCAGAGAGTAGAAGCCCTTCTGTCTCACCTGCAGCTTAAACAAGCCACACCTTTCCTAAGTCCTGCCCGATGGTTCTCGGGTGCTCTCTGCATCTGTGCTAACACCTCACTTGCTTCCAAAGTCCTCAGTGCCCCTGGCCCTGCACTTGAGGGCCACCTGCTTCATCTCCTCCCTTCCCTCTGTTACCTGAGCTTCTCTGACCCACTCTCTCCCACCCCAGGCCCTGGAGCAGAACTGACTCTTCTCTGGCAAGTTACCTAGAGTTGTAGGGTGTGGAGGCTTCCCCACCAGGGTCTTACCCAAAACTGATGGGAAGGGGTGGGTGGTCATTACCCTTTTCCATGGCTCAGTGGCTCCCAATTTAGGCAATACTGCAGGGAGGAAGCCCCCACAGTCCTAGGCCCTGGCCCAGAGCTGGTGTGCCCCAGGCTAGTGCTTCAGGCGGAAGACTTACTTCTCCACCATTCCTCCGAATGCCGTGTGCTTAGCGGGGCTCACCTGGCCTTCTGCCCTGATGGAGGAGAGAAGCTCCCTGGAGGCAAAGGGAAGAGGGAGAGCCTGACCTCCAGAGATACGCCTGATCCACAGGAGCAAATCTGCTGTCCCTAATTGGAGCTGCCCCTCAGCCCGGGAGATCTCAGTTCTGAGACTGCAACATACCATGGAGCTTCTCTGAGGGCATCTTCCTCATCAGCCTGGAGTGCCGATAGTCTGGTATCGCCTGGATCTTCTGATGGTTTCTGAGACCTCGGATGTCAGCTGAGCCAGCCCCTCCGCCACGCTTTACAAAGCCAGAAAGGCCCTTGGGAGCCAGTGTGCTGTGAATTCCTTCCCTCCTTCGAGAGGTTCTTCCTGGGTCTGCTCGTGCCCACTTTAGCTGGCTCCCACTTGCTGCTGTGGCTCATGGGAGGGAGGTGGGAGCTGGAGGCCCCTGCAGAGGCCCAGGAGCCCCCCTGACCTCTCCCTCCTTCCCACTCAACCCCAATCTCCCCAAATACCCCGGCTCCAGGATGGCCTGGACCAAGGGAAGGGGGTGAGTGACAGGAAGCATTTCACAAGGTGTGAAGGCCTTCAGAATAAGGTAAGATGCAGACTTGAATGGAGAGGGGGCCGGCTTTATGCTCTTAGGAACTATTTCCGGTTTTCCGGAAATACGGCATTTGGGGATATGGCCCTGGGGGGATGTGGCAGTCGGCCAAATTCAGACGGGACAGGACACCCCAAGACCCAGGAGAAGGCTGGAAGGGGTAACCGGCTCTTCAGCAGGACTGGCTTTATCTCCAGGCTGCGAGGAAAGAAGTGCCCAGGATGGGGGTTCAGAGAAGGTCTTCGAACTCTGTGGAAGGGGGCTGCCGGGCTGGAAGTCTCGAGGGACCCGGCGGAGAGGGGACTCGGGCATCGGGGCCCTCTGCGGAGAGCCGTGGGGCCTGCAGCCCCAGCGAGCAGCAGAGAAGGCATCGCTCTGGGCTTCGGGGAGGAGTGTGACGCACGAGCGGGCCCAATAGATGGGGACAAATCTGGTTTGAGAGTCTCCAAAGATGATATTACTCAGCAGCCTCACGCTTTTCATCTGGAACTTATTGGAAAACCTTGCTAAGGGGATCAGCTGCCCCCGGGGCTCCAACTCCCCACTCCCAACCAACTGGCACTCGGGCCCTGTAAAGTATTACTTCTCAACACCATGAGCGTTGTATGTTCCTGACAGGATAAGCCCGCCACAAATTAATACCTGGGGCAGATCCTCAAACACAATTCTTCCCGGCTGCAATAATTCCAGCCAGCCCCTCCGTCTGAGCTGATGGATGCTGTAAATCTCTCATCGTTGCAATTCATACATTGTTTTTTGCCTCCAGTACCCGGAACGGCCCAGACAATAAACTTTACCTCCTTTTATGATTATTGATGTGCTTACGGGGTGCCCCTGCTGCCTGCACCACCAGCGACAAGCCAGGGGCCCCTTAGTGGCCCCCGGGGAGCCCTCCCACAGACCGCCAGCAGCTCCTCGTCCCCGCGCTGGGGCTGGGTCCGTGAGCTGCCGTCCATCCGTGAGACCAAGGCAAGTAAGTTTTCCCATCTGGGCAGCTGAGGGTGATTCTAAGGGAGGAGGAAGGGGAGCTCAGTCCCCATTGTACAGGAGAGACGGGGACATCAGCCTGGTGCTGATGAGGACAAAGGGAGAGCCCTGGGACATGAATGCCCTCTGCCTCTCCTGGGGCTGGCCAGCGTGATCCAGGCAGAGCAAGGAACATGCTGGGCCCAAGGGACTCGGAATCACCACGCCCCCAGCCTGCTCCACGTTCTGCTTGTCACCAAGTGTGGCACAGAATGCCGGAGCTGGGCCTTTATTTCCCCACCTGCCAAGTGCGATTGGGGGTGCTGGTCCTGCCCGTTCCATACAGCTATGGGAGGACGGAGAAGCAGACTACAAGTGGCAAAAAGCCATATGGATGTCCAGGGCTGGGCCCTGGTGCCCAGAACACCTCTAGGACAGTTTGGATAAAAGCCGATGGTCAGCAGGTCAGCCCTTCAGGACTTGAACTCATGGGGCAGGGGTGGTGGGGGGGTTGGGTGGAAGGGGCGCTCTATATCAGTTTCCCAGGGTCGCTGCAACTGATTACCACAGACTTGGGGGCGTAAAACAACAGAGATGGATTCCTTCATGGTTCTGGAAGCCGGAAGCCTGAACTCAAAGTAGCAGCACGGTTGGTTCCTACTGGAGGCCCTGAGGGAGGAGCTGTTCCGTGCCTCTATAGTGTCTGGGGGCTGCTGGTGGTCCTGGGCTTTCTTTGGCTTGGAGACTCTCAACCCAGCCTTTGCCTCAGTTTTCATGTGACCTCCTCCCCTGTGTCACTCTGTGTCCTCTCCTTTTCTTATAAGGACACTAGTCAGGGGCACCTGCGTGGCTCAGTCGGTTAAGCGTCTGCCTTCAGCTCAGGACATGATCCTGGGGTCCTGGGATTGAGCCCGGCATCCAGATCTCTGCTCAGCAGGGAGCCTGCTTCTTCCTCTGCCCCACCCCCAACCCCTGCTTGTGCTCTCTTAAATAAATATCTTAAAAAAAAAAAAAAGGGAAACAGCCATTGGATTTAGGGATCCCCCCCCCAATCCAGTATGACCTCCTCTTAACTAATTAATCTGCAGAGACCCTATTTCCAAATTAAGGACCCATTCTGAGGCTCAAGGAGGAGGTGAATTTGGGGGGAGTGCACTGTTCAGCCCATAATAGTAGCAATGAGAGGTCAACTCTGTTCGAAGTTCTTCCCACAAGTCTCCCCTCCTGCCAACCCACAGCTCCCCCACCCACCCACCCGGGGAAGCACTCCCTCCAGGGGTCACCCTTGGTGTACTGTCCCCTGGCAAGATCTGCTTGAAGAGAGGGAAATCACTTCCCCACTGCTCCTCAAAGACTTGGGGTTTCCCAGGGAAGCTCTGCCCTCAACCCTCCAGCTCCGTCGGGCTGAAAAGCAGCTGAGCCCCTCCACACCTTGATCCCCTTCTCTCAAAGGCGCCCGTGCCTTCCCTCCCCACATCAGACCGGTCCTCCGGGGATTCTTCCCCACTGTGGAGTCTCGGCGGCCACCCCTGGAAGCCCATTCCCGAACTGCGCGTTTAAATTATACACTAGCTTTTTAAGCAGCACTTGAAGCTGGCAGGGAGACAGATTTTTTATCAGTGGTGAATGCACACCTCGGGCTGCTAAATTCCATCTTGGGCTCATGTGACGGGTAATAAGTCTCACCTCCCTTCCTTTATTACGAGGCACCGCACTCGCCTCCCTGCGTAGCGCACACAAGCCCCGCTCGGGGTCCCAGAGCTCACACGGCTCCTCCTCTCCGGGGGCCTCAAGCCCACCCGCCATGGCAGCCACTGGGGGCCCAGGAAGGACCCCACGGGGAAACCCTGCCCCCAGCACTCAGGTCATGCTGCCCGGGGACACGGGGACCCTCGCTTTACATCGGGCGCCCTCTTGTTTAATTACTGGAGAGAGATGCTCTGGTCACCTGCTCTGTGAGTAAATAGTCTTGACATTTTTAGCAACCGACTCTTCTCAAAGGGGCAGAGGGTTCCTCCGGGGCTGTTCTTCTGAGAGAGAGGAGGCCAGGCTGTTTTGTAGAACTCTCTGGTTGAAACCTACCCCTTGGGCACTTGTCCTTCCCAGTGCCCTCCGTCTCCTCCTCGCCGGGAGGGGTCTTTTCTTTCCTCGCCCGCCTCCAAATCTTCAAATCTTGCCTGTCCTGGGTGACTTCCATTCCCTCCCCAGCCATGTGGTCTGGGGAAAACCCGTTTGCCCAAAGCAAGAGCAGAGCCTGTCGTCCTGCTGTGTCCTGCTGCCGCTGTGTCCCGCTGAGGCTGGGAGGCTTTGCCACTGACCTTGGCACTTGGGGGACGATGGAGGCCTCACAGTTACATTCACACACAGACACACACACACACACATGGGTGCCCCAGGCTGTCTGCCACGTGAAGAGATTTCCGGAGACTTCTCTGTCCTACATAAGTTGTTAAAAGCCAAGATCAATTTGCTTCTGAAAATAAGGGAGATCGATATGAATAGTGCTGTCTGCGGTAGAGCGTGTGTGTCCCTGGCCATCTGCACGCGGGGAAGCGTGCCCCCTGCTGCCTCCCGCATGCCACACCCCACCCCGAGAACCTCCTCATCTTATTGGCATCTGCTGTCATTCCCCGACTCACCCCATTTGTCATTCTAGCAGAGACAAGACATTCCCAAGGGGACCTGAATCTGAGGGAGGTGGGTGTGGTCCCTAGGAGTGTAGGGGACATAGGGATGCATGGTTCCCTGAAGCAGGGTCCCCTGCCCTGTGGCTCCCCAGGGCTTCCGCTGAATTCTGACAGTTAGACTGAGCCCCAGCCCGAGTTCGCAGCCTCTGACTCATCTTGGGGAGCAGCAGGGGGAAAGTCAACAGGGACAGCCAGCAGGAAAACCCTGCCTTAAATCATGGTTCTGCCCTCAACAAGGTGTCTATGACCTTGGATACGGGTGATTAAACCCAAAAGCTTCAGTGTCCTCATCTGCTCATCAGGGATGATGAGATCCTGCCTGGGCTACACTTGACACAGAGGAAGCTTCTAATTCATAATAATAACAGCCAACAAATGAGCGGGCACTTATACGCGCCTGACGCAGGGCTAAGTACTTTATCTATATTAACTCATTTAATCCCCACAATAGTCTCATGATTACTGAACATTATTACCTTCTCCATCTTAGAAATGAGGAAAGAGAGGGCCGGAGAGGTCGAATAACTTGCCCCAGGCTGCACAGCTAATGAGGGCAGAGGCAGGATTTGAACCCAGGCAGATCAAAGTTCCAGGCTTCAGCCCTGGAATCCTTATTATGATTTGGGGGGTGGGGAGTCTGGGTCAGGCCCAGAACAGAGATGCAATGTCCGCAGAGCACTGGCCCAGCCCTTGCCCTCAAGAATCTTCCCCTTCCTCCAGGGCGTCTCCAAGGTGAACAGGGAAGACTTCCACTCCCCCTAGGGTCTGGCATTGGCAGAAGTTCCAGACAGGGAGGATGATTTAACCTCATCAAGCCTGTCTTTCCCGCTACGCTCAGCAGCTTCGCTTGGAAAATGATGATGGAGTAAGATTTAAAAGCCTGGAGAATGGACTATTACTTTTATCAGTGCTAATAAAGGTGAAAGCATTCTATTTCCCAGTGTGAGTGTGCCCCCTGAGAGAGTCCCCCACAAACCCCCAGGCTTCCTGTCTTCAGAGTCTTCCCAGATCCCCCGGGGCCTGGCTTGCCGAGAGCCTCACCCATCTGCCAACCCCAGCTCTCCCGGGAAGCGCCCCAAAGTCCTGTGGGACAGAGGGGTGACAAGCCGAGGTGCGAGTCACGGGACAGACATTTAGGGCGCACATGCTCTGTCCCGGGCATGTCCAAGGATCACAACAGAGCTCTCGCCTCCCACAGCCTGCATCGGAGTGAGGGAGAAAGACAGTAGAAACAGACCAATAAATATATATAACGCGGTGTCAGGCAAGGATTCGTGCTTCAGAGCAGAATAAAGCAGGGTGGGGGTTAGATCCCGGGGAGGAGGGGGCATGAGTCAGGGACGAGGCAGGAAGCAGATGGGTCCTCAACAGGCATAACTGGGAAGATTTCATACAGGGAAGAAGACGTAGGCAGGGTCAAGAGGAAGCAATCAGGGAGGGTCGGTCACCCCGGACCAGCTGGAGTGGGAAGCCGGCTGGCACAGCTCCCAGACCTGAAGGAACAAGGAAAGAGCAGGTTCCAAAACCTGGAGCGAGCCGGAGCTGTAACGGCAACGGGACCTGCCATCCACTAAAGAGAGACCTGCTGCCTGCCAGACACTTCCATTGGCCAAGCCCAACAGGAAGACGGGGGCAGGAGGGCCTGGTTGATGAGGTGTCCTTGGTCAGCCTCCTGTGACCCAGAGCAGGGTAGAAGGTCTAGGGCATGGACCTGGAGGCCTGAATGGGGAAGGGGCACCTGGGACTGCTGCCATGTTGTAGAGGGGGGATTTGGAGAAGACTGATGAAGTCTTCTCATCATTGCGGCAGATGGCTAAAATGTTCGGTCCCCACCTCCCAATGACCTTCCCTGGGTCTTACCTTGCTCACTCTGCTTTAGTTTTCTCCCCCCTCATGACCAGTCACAGATCCATCCTGTGCCCCTGAAGGAAGAAGGAACCAGAATGACCTTCCCCTAAGACCAGCTTACAGTGAAGATGGGACAGATAGGAGGGTTGGGCTTTGCAGGGCACCTTGGCAGTAAGACACAGACATGCCCTAAGTCAGCAGGAGCTTCTGGGAGGCATGAGGTCATCACCACGCCCTAAACAGCCCCTGCTACTTCCCTGGAGAGGATGGGGATCCCCTGAAAGGAATGACCAGAGCTCAGGCCACGGCCGACCCTTCTTCCTTAGGTGTGTTCGTGCAGAGTTGCAGGTGGTACAGCTGCTCCCAGAAGCAGTTCTCCACCTGCTTCTCTGCCCCCCGGGGAGGTCACATCTGAAGATCTGGCCATGACATTTGCACAGACTTGTCTATAAACGCTGAGTCACAAGGTCACTAAATTTCACTTGATCTTGGAAATAGGTTAAGAAATTAGATTTCCCCCGCATCTATACATGCACACACACACACACACTGACTTCCATACCGGGTTTCTTGTCTTGAAGACCAGAAAAGGTCCCTGGAATGTCACTCAGATTCTGCGCCTCCGTCTGCCATCACAGGCTACAGAGCACCACAGACACCTAGAGAGCTTTCCAGCTCTGCAAAGAGATGAGGGTCTTAGATTCTTCCTCTTGCCTACAGGAGTCTCTCTGCTTCTCATCTATCATTTTTCTTTCTCCCCAGAGCGTCTTTGGAGCTGGTTCTCTAAGAGACCCTTTCCCCAGGGTGCACTCCTGCATGATAACTGGGCTTGTATGGGTTTGTTTTTAGATGCTCCGTGTGCTTCATGCTCATCACCCTTCCCTTGGAGTTGGAAATCAAATGCAATCAACTGGCTGGATTCATGTGCTTCATGTTCATTGCTCTTAGAATAAATTTCCAGCCCTTTACCGTGACCTGCAAAGCTCATGCATAATGATCCCTTCTAGCTCTGTCGTATGCCCCTCTCCCTCTGGCTGAATACTTCTAGCCACATCAGTTTCCTGTCTGTCCTTCGATGACACCAAGCCCTCTCTACCTTTTTCTATCTCCTTGGATGCCTTGGCTCTAGCTTCTACCATACATGATTGTTCATTCTCATTCTTTGGGTCCTAACTCAAAAGTCACCTCTTCAGAGACATCTTCCTTCTCCACCCTATCCATGAAATCTCTGCTCATCATCTCAACTCTTGAGACATCTCAGACCCTTTCCCTCTAAGCACTTATGACCACCTGTGGTTATATTGTTGGCGGATTACTCTTGGTGGTAGTGGTTGTGTGTGTGAGTATATGCTTGTGTTGATCTGTCTTCCCCACTTAGATGAGTACTCCTTGAGGTCAGGATCCTAGTCTGTATTTGTGTAGTATAAGATTCACCTTGTATGCAACTGATCAACCATTGATCACTACATCAAAAACTAATGATATCCTTCCTATATGCTGGCTAACTGAACACGCACACACGAAGATTCACCTTGCCCTCTGACTGGGCTTTGCCCTCATCTCCTGTGATGTCACTTCTAAGCTCTTGAAATGTCCTGACTGATAAGAGTGTCTATTTACCTGCGGACCTTGGAACAGCCAGATAGTTTACACTTCAATGTGATTTATGGGGGTGGGTGGTTGGGGAGGTCTTGAGCCACATGGGCTCAGCTTGACTTCTGAGAGACTGGAAAGTCAGGCAAACCATGCAGGCAGTCAACCAGATCTGATGACTGAACCCCAGCAAACTCTGTGGACACTGAAGCACTTGGTTGGGAATGTCCTTGGTTGGGAATACTCCATGAGTGTTAGCACATATCAGGACTGGGAGAAGTGAATGCTGTTTGTACAGCTCCACTGGGAGAGGACACTGGAAGCCCCACACCTGGCCTCTCCAGGGTCCTGCCCCATGAACCTCTGCCTGTTGCTAATTTTAATCTGTGTCCTTTTGCTGTAATACACCCTACCATGGGTAAAACTGTTTTTGTTGAGTTCTGCAAGTCCTTCTAGCAAATCACTGAAACCAAGGGAAGTCTTGAGGCTCCCAATCTCTGCAGTATTGTTTACAGCAACCACTGGGACCTGTTCTCAGCCACCCGCTACTCCCTCAGCCTGAAACTCTGACTCACACCCTACCAGACGACTCCTAATTCTCAGAAAATGCCAGTTCTCTCAAGCCTCCAGACCTTTGTACAGGCTGTGTTTTTGTGTCTGGGCATTTCTTCCTTTTCCTCCATCACCTCCTCCATTTCTCATCACCCTTCCATATCCAGCTCAAACAGCACCTCCCCTGGAAAAAATTCCGTAAGCCCAGCCCCCTCCAAGCCTGGATGAGCTCACTCTCCTCTGGATTCCCATGGCATCCTACACTAACCTCTATTGTAACTTGTGTCATCTGGTTGTAATTGCAAAGGCTTCTGTTTAGCCTTCTCTTCCTTGACCTCCATTGCATCCGAAGAAGATCTTCTGTCCGGATGTTAGCCCTTGAGCTCTTTTGCAGCTAGGAACTGTGTTTCATCTCTAGGTCTTTTCTACTATGCACTGGGCCGATCACATAGTAAATGCTCAGTGAATGTCTGCATTCACAAATGGATCAACCTCTCAACAACGACAGGTGGATGGAAAGTTAGGGACAAGATAGTAGGAAATTGTTTTAAACTGATGGATGGCTGCATCGCAGTGCTCAGCACCCTTTCCAGAAATAGGATTCTGTCTACTCATGTTTACTCCTACAGAAAAGGGCAGAGAAGAAAAAAAAAAAAACCACCAGGAGGTTATGCTCTTCAGGAAATGCTTTGGGAATAGAAGTGATCTGCTCTACACCTTCACAGGAAAGCCATAGCCCTAATCTTTGCAGAATGTTTACCTAATCCTAGACCTGAGTTGTAGCCAGTGGAGCTGATGGCCCTCCACACCTGTATGGCAGGCTGACCGTAAAATGTTGTAAGATGACCCCTACTTTCCCGATGTCTACTCTGCCTGAGTGTGAGCTGGCCTGGCAACTTATTCTGACTAACGGAATATGGCAAAGATGTTGGGATGCCACTTCCGTACATGAGCCCATGTGATGTAGATTAGTTTTAAATGATGATGACTTTTGCCTCGCTAATGGGCCTTCTCCCTTGCTGGATTTCTTTGCATGACAAGAACTTGAGGGCAACTTCCAGCCAATAACCAGCTAAGAACTGGAGCTCTCAGTCCAACAACCGCCAAGGATTGGAATCCTGCCAACAACCACAGAAGCAAAGCTGGAAGTGAGTCCTTCCCTAGTCAGGCCTCATCCCATCCATGGGACCTTATCCATGGTGGGACCTCATCTATAGCTGCGACCTTGAACGAGAGACCCCTAAAGGGGAGAATCCAGCTAAGCCACACACAGATTCCTGACCCCAGGAACTCTGAGATCATTAAGTATGTATTTTCTTAAGCTGCTGTATTTTGGGATGATTTGTTACACAGTAAGAGATCACTGACCTCTGATCAAGACCAGGTCACACCAAACTTTATAGTTAGCAGTACAACACAGTAGTTAAGCCATGAAATCTGGAGCCAGAGGGCCTAAATTCAAATCCCAGTCTTTCTACTTTGTGCCTGTGTAACCTCAGCAAAGTGACTTCACATTAGCTCTCTCACTGGGACATAACAGCTTTCCCTACCTCACAGGATGATTATGAAGATTAGATCATACATGCAAAATGCTTAGAGCAATGGTAATATTTATGACATTTGTCACTATTCAATAGATCACATAAATACTGATGATACTTGTTATTCTAAGCCATCATGGCCTAAGTTGGAACCTACATGAGCCCATATGATGGATCACATGCCACCCATGCAGCCCAGTATTACCACAAGTCCATAGAAGGAAGGCCTCAGAGCAGAAAGCAGCCTTCCAAAGCCACCCATCACAGCCCAGAAGGCCAAGGTCTGGTCCCACCCCCTCAAAGCCTGCCTCTTCCCCTTGGCCCAACATCCCAACCATTTCCCCTTTTGGCATACCGGGAGCAGAATTGTGCACACGGTTGAATCATTCCACTATTTGTGAACACATTTACGAACAGTCAGGATCCATTCCCCCTGATTGTTAAGGGGAATTCAATACCGAATCATTATGGTTAAATCCCATTATGGACAGTCAGAACATAAAACAGGCCTTTGCGGGAATACACCAACGCATTGAAGGCCTTCCCTCTGGCTGCCATCCGAGCTCATGACTGAGTAGTCCCTCAGCTCTGGAAGGCTCCCCATGTGCTCTCCAAAGCACAACCACCCGAGGCCAGGAAGAGAATCTTTTATGGCTGATCTCTGTGCTGGTTTAGGGCAGTCTCAGTGGTACAAGTTTGCTCTGGAGTGAGAATGGTCCACCCTGTTGTGATCTCCACAGTCCTAGGTGAAGCTTGGCGAATCTCAGAAGTAAACAGTTCTTAGAGCACAGATGCCTTTGTGGATAGTGATGAATTGTTGGGGGAGGGGAGGGAAGGCAGGGGTAGGCATAACCAGACAACGTTCTGTCCCTCTTCTGCGAGGGCCTGAGGATTTCTACGTTAGCTTCTGTATCTTGGGGATTTTCCCAGTTTGCACTGGGAAGTTTGTTCTACCCTGGAACCAAGCCACCTGCAAAGTGAATGCAACTGACAAAGTTGTCTACAGACCAGGCGTGGATGCTGGAGTTTGGGTTGAAGAGATGATGGAAACCCTGCATGGTAGGATAAGAGGGAAGAAAGCATTCCAGAAGCAAGAGTCCAAGCATAATTCATATCCTGGGCTGTGGAGATTATGTCACTGGCTTCCCCTGATAGAGTTTGACCCCCATTTACTTTTTTAAATTGCCTGTGGGCCTGCAGATGCCTCTGAGGATTGGTATCTCCAATGTTCCCTGCCTAGGCCTCTTCTGGGATATGAACCTCTGTGTCTTTTTTCTCTTATCCCCTAAGGCGATGGTGCAGAGCTGTAAAGAAATGAATAAGGCTGTGAGTACCCATTGCTATGTGAGACCTGGTGTGTGTGTGTCCATGAGTGTGCATGCACAAGTGTGTGCATGAATATATATGTGCATGAGTCGATATCCTCAGGAAGAGAGGATCAGATCATTGCTGTCAGAGCTATGCTTCTGATTAGCTTTCTATTCCCAAAGCTAATTGTCAAATTTAATAGGCATCTGCTATTTTTTGTAAGTGTGTTTGAACTTCATGAGCCAAGTGATTTATTGTAGTAGATAGTCAAAACCCCAGAAAATAATACCTTTTGTATTCTATCTGGCCCAGCATCCTCTCTCAACAAAATGACAAAGTTATGGAAAGGAAGACTACCCAGTGGGATGCACAAACGTATCAGCCGGCCCCCTTGTTTCAGAGCCATGGATTGTTTTCCACTCAACAAATGTGCTGAGCCCAGTGTGAGCTGAGAACAGCATGAAGCACCCAGGTACAGGATTTCTCTCCCTAAAATCCAGGTATGCTGAAGGAGAGCCAGTGTGCAGCAGCGAGGCAGACTTGACACCTGTGTGGGGCCCAGATCAGATCTGTGGTGTGCACACAGTCTCCAGGAGGTTATGTTCTTTGTGGTGAGGATCTCGGTTGGTTTCGTGCCACATTCAGTGGGGTATGGGATTATACAGGTTTGCAGCTTGTTACCTCTGGCTTCCTACAGCCTTCACGCTGTGCATCTTCAGCTGAGGAGCTGCCAATGAAACAAACATCTGTAGACTTGCAAGGAAACAGCCCAATGTCCCCAGAGTTTATCCCACTTGCCCTTCCCTCAATGGCTGGGATAGAAAACTAAAGGGTGGTGTTGAGAAGTGGGGGTGTGCTACTGAGGATAGACGAGGTGAGTCTCCCTTGGCAAACAACTCCAAAATCGTAGTCATGCAAATATTCGAAGTCTATTTCTAATTCCTGTTATATTTCCCCAGGGGATCTGTGCTTGCATTGTCATTATGCTTGCTCTGGAATCCAGGCTGATGGAGCAGCCCCCACCATTTGCTGAGCAACATGGCAGAGGGAAAAGAGAGCTATGGTGAGTCTCATATTCGCGATTAAATGCTCAACTCAGAAGTGACTCAACTCATGGGTCAGAAGGGGTCACAGGGCTCCATTGACTACAGAGGATCAGTTAGTCCAACTCTACTGTGTGTGGAGTTGGCCAGGGGCAGAATGTTGGACAAATGGCACTTAGCCTATCATGAGGGTAGTTAAAGTGGCCCAAAGAGACTCAGTGGGTGAGTAGAACAACAGGGAGATGGGTTCGGTCAACTAAGGAAGAAACTTTCAAACTTCCAGGGACTTCTTTTGGGGGAATGGACTACCAGAGAAGGTGGGACCTCTTGTAGAAGTGACTTCAGCCATAGTTGGGAGTGGAATTCAGTCTTTAAGAGCCCTTCCCAATGAATGAGATTAGTCTTCACCGCTCACCTGGTTTTAAATAATGTTCATCAGGTGGATGGTCATTTTGATTCTTGCAGGACTAGATAGTCTGAAGGAAGAGCTGAAATCAGGAGACAGTGTTGAGGTCAGAGGCTGAAGGTAGGCAGAGTGTAATATGTTATGGACTTAGTTGTTCCTTAGTTAGCTCTTGTTTATACCATGGTGGTACTGAGTTTGATGTTAAGTTTGTGTTCCCAGTTTGTGGTTGCATAAGCTTGGATGTGGATCTTTCCCCAGTTGAGCCTTCAGATGAGACCCCAGCCCTGGCCAACACCTTAATTTCCATTTACAGAGACCTTGAAAAGGAGGACACAGCTAAGCCAGCCCAGATTCCTTTCAAATAGAGACTGGGAGCTAATCAGTGTGTGTTGTTTAGACCACTGAATTTTGTGGTAATTTGTTACCCAGCAACAGGTAATTAATCCAAGGCAATCAACTGGAGGAGAGGTCGCACATACATTTATGTTTGAAACTTGGGCTGGATCGAAGTCAGAGAGGAGAGCTGGGAGCATCTGGCTCAAAGATGCTTACAAAGAAAGCAGCAAAGAGGCTTAGGCCATCTGCTGAGCCAGGCTGAAAGTCCCTTATGCCTTTCAAAGATGTTACCAAGATGGAGAGGTCTGGAGTTGGGTGAGTAGTAAGCTGAACTAAGTAAGAGCCTCACTCTGCCGTTCTCATAGATAGTCAGTTAAGTCATCTTCAAATGTGAAATTTATGTAAGGGTCTGATAATAGCTGCCATTTGGGAATGCTGCTGCTATAGCCTGGGCTTGTCAACATGATATCAACATATTCTTGTGATGGCACTGAGATGTAGGTGCCATTATCCTTATTTGATCATTAGGAAATTAAAATTCAGAGGGCCAAATAACTCATTGAGGTCATTCAACTTGTAAATGACAGGCTGGTTTTGAACCCACATTGGATCCGGAAGGTGGTGTTCTTTCTAAGACATCCTTCCCCAACCCCATCCTCCAGGCAAACAGCAGGGCATTGAGGAAGCTCTACTCCTGCTGCTTCCCTTCTGTAGGTCCCAAACCTGGAAAACAACCCCAAGCCAATGTGTCCCCAATAAAAGAAGTCTGACCCCTTACAGCACCTTGTCACAGCTAACCTTAGTCACCCTTGACTATCATCCCAGTCATAAAACTCCATCCTTGTTAAATGTTTCCTCGCCCATCAGCACCCTGATTGCAAAATATAACAACACCACCACGTTTTGCTTAATTTAAAGATATTTATGTCACACTTTGAAATGTCAAACGTTTTCATTAAAATCCTCTCACACTTGGGCTGACAAAGGGACGCAAGATCTTTGGGAGACACTTTAATCTCAATCAATTAGGGATAAAGTAGTCCTAGCAGTATGGCAATAAAAGAACACTTTAATTTTAGAGCTAATTAAATATCAACAATTGGAATGCGGCAACAGACACTTAACCTGCAGTAACCCATTATTTATTAGGAATATAATGCACTGACTCTGGATATGATGTGAGCTGTCGTCATTTTAATATCAGCTGTCACAGGCGAGTGGCTCCCTTTTGTTTCCCTTCAACACAATCATTTCCTAGGCCCCGCCGGGATCCCACAGGTACCCGTGCTTGACACAAGATTAATTAATCTGGAGCCCCACGCAGGACTGATGGGCACAAGGGCACCTGTGACCAAGGGAGGGCAGCATAGGTAGGTGACAGGTAACAGGTTGGTCCAGGGGGATAAGTCTGGGCTTTGAAATGGACAAGATAGGACACTTTTGGCTGCAAGTAACAGGAAAAAAAACAGAAACCAACAACTCTATCTCTGAAGTGCTTTAATAGCAAGAGTTTATTACTGCATAGGAAGAAAAGATGGGGAAGGGGGAGGTGGGCTTGCAAAACTGGACCATTCAGAGGCTTGATGACACTGTCAGACACTCAGACTATTTCTTCTCTCCCAGCCATGCTGCCCTTAGTGGGTGACTGATGTCATACTTCATGATGTCAAGGTGTCCTGTGGTCCTATCACACAAGACAAGGTCTTGCAAAGAGGAGGATCCTTCCTTCTAGACATGATTTATTTTTCACCATTATCTTTTTTAAAAGATTTAATTTACTTTTTTGACAGAGAGAGGTCACAAGTAGGCAGAGAGGCAGGTAGAGAGAGAGAGGGGGAAGCAGGCTCCCCACTGAGCAAAGAGCCTGATGTGGGAATTAATCCCAGGACCCTGAGATTATGACCTGAGCCAAAGGCAGAGGCTTAACCAACTGAGCCACCCAGGCACCCCATTATCTTTTTTTAAATAAAATTTTCAATTTAGCATAAATTTAGATTTGCTAAAAAGTAGCAAGATAGCACATAGTGTTCCTATAATCCCCGCTCAGTTTTGCTTTGTTTTAGGCAAACTGGATTTTATTCAGGTCTCCCTAATTTTTCTGATAGGGGTCCTAGGTGGGAGACTGTACTGTCACCAGTCATCAAGTGTCTTCAGTCTTCTCAGGAGTGTGACAGCTTCCTTGTGTCTCCTTGATTTTGACACCTCAATGGTTGTGAGAAGCGCTGGTCAGTTATTTTGGGGAACATACCACAGTTTCACGTCTGGTGTTTTTCTTATGGTTTGACTAGAGGTACAAGTTTCGGGGGAGTGGAAAGACCACAGAGGGGAAGCAGGCTTCTCATCACATCATATCAGGGGGACCCAATTTCTCATGACTTATGTGAACAGGGATCACTAGACAAGGTGGTGTTTGCCACATTCTTCTGTGGAAACCTTCTGAGGAACACCTTCCCCAGACCCTCCTAGCCCATTTCCCCCTGGTCCCCTGTGCACACCCTAACTATGCACTAGCAAAGGGAATCAAATAGGCCTTAATCCACCACAATTCACACCCAGGGTGGTGGGGAGGGCTTTGGGTGAGTGGGCAGGGGGTCACTGTCCCTGAACCCACTTGTACAAAAGAAGTCTCTGCTGGTAAGAATGGGGTGACCAGGAGGTGTGGGGAGAGAGAGTCAGCAGTCACCAGACCAGCATCCAACAGCCCCTGCCTCAGAAAGCCATCGGTGTGCACTTCACCCCACATCCCAACCCCCAGTCTTGTGCTGTGTAGTACAGAGGTGAATGGAGGGCAGTCACAGGCACGGGCAGAAATAGCACCATCTCCAGCGTGACATCACACCTTATCATGGTAACAAGGGCACATGTGGAGCCTGAGTGCTCAGATTCAAATCCTGCCACGTACTCTCGCTGGAACCTTTGTCATCTTCATTATATTTCCTGTGCCTCAATGCCTTCATCTGAAAAATGGGCATAATTAGAATGCTCACCTCACAGGGGACGTGGGTGGCTTAAATAAACACATAGTAAGCCTATAAGGGTTAGCTATGATGGTATTTATGTAAAGTTCAAAATATGGAAATGAAACAATGCATTGTAAGGAATGCAAATGTGTGCAGTAGAGCTTTACAGAAGTAAGAGATATGGGGTACTCAGAATTCAGTATGGGGCTTGTCCCCTGAGGGAAAACCCCAAAGAGGACAGATACCAGAGACCTCCAAGCTATTGTCATTCTGTCTCGAAAGCTGGGTACATGGAAATTCATTTTAATAATTTCATTGTTTTATCATTTTTTTTATTTTTTAAAAACAATTTATTTATTTATTTATTTGAGAGAGACAGAGAGAGAGAGAATGAGAATGAGAGAACACGAGAGGGGGAAGGTCAGAGGGAGAAGACTCCCTGCTGAGCAGGGAGCCCAGTGAGGAACTTGATCCTGGGACTCCAGGATCATGACCTGAGCAGAAAGCAGTTACTTAACCAACTGAGCCACCCTGGTGGCCCAACATTTTATTAATTTTTAAAAATATTTCATTTATTTATTTGTGTAAGAGAGAGAGATAGAGCGTGAGCAGGGTAGGGGCAAAGGGAGAGGTAGAAGGAGATTCTGCTGAGCAGGGAGCCTGACATGGGGCTTGATTCCAGGTCCGCTGGATCATGACCTGAGCCAAAGGCAGACTCTTAACCAACTGAGTCACCCAGACACCCCTCATTTTATTTTTATAAATTATGTACACATTGCCCATTCTTTTGACATGTATGAATCATCTCGTAATAAAAATCATAGCCCACTAGGTCACTCTGCCATTGGTGTTCAGAGGCCAGAGGTAGTTATGAGGAATTAGAGCCAAGCTGGAAGGTGGTTGGAGATGAAAGGATAAAGCCTTCCATGGACAGTCCACAGACATGAACCTCCCCTCCCCGAGCACAAGTAGTAACGTTCACCTGGGTCCAGTTCTGTCACTTACCAACTGTATGACCTTGACCAAGTCCCCTCTCCTGGCTTCAGGGTCATCCTCAGTAAAATGAGAATACAGAGGCTTTGCTCTCAGACTAATCAGAGTTTGGGGAAGGACCTAGAAACAGTCAATGAAAGTGCTAGTCCTTCAGACAATGTGACCCATCGTCCAGGGCTTGTGGGTTAGCTTCCAGGTCACCACTCCAGATGGAGTCTGGGTTCCTAATTCACCTTGCACTGGTGGGACCACCACCATCTCCCAATGGCCCAGACCACCCTTTGATCCACAGCTCTGACACTTCATGGTGTTCAACATCTGCAACTCTTATTCCTTGGCCCCTACTCTGGGTGCTCCCAGAGGCGAGGACATCAGCTCTCCTGGACTGAAGCTTTGCCTTCATCCCCACTCCCCACCCATGGCTGGTCAGCTAAGTATTAATCCCTACCTCCTGGGGTCTGCACGACTCCCTTATAGCTCAGGAGTTCCAGAGAGTAGGGAAGAAGAGAGAATTGGAATATAACCCTCACCTCCTAGGTGTGCGACTTGGGACATAAAGTATCTGTACAATGAAGATGACCATCCCTGCTTGGTAAGAAGTCTTGTGCAGATTGCATGGAGGCACAGATGCAGAGAGATCCTGGTACCTGGACATATCTCAGGAGTGAGGATGAAGGCAATGCTACAATAAATAGCACCCACAACTATTAAAATATCCAGTGAAAAAGAATTAACTATTATTTCTTTCCCCATTTCCACGGATTTTTACAAGTAAATATAATTGAGGTCAACTGTTGGTATCATCACAGAAGTTCCATCACCTGCTTGCTGGAAGCCATCTGCTTTGTTGATCTGTGGTCTATCCTTCTAGAAATAGAGAGGGGAGGGGAGAGAGAAAAGAGGTAGCAGTCTACTTAGAGCAGGTCAGGAAGAAGAAAAGTGGCTGGTCTAGAGTCAAAACGAAAGTTGCCATGACAGCTGTAGCTCACAGCAAATACGCATCTTCCTAAGGGGAGAGAAAAACTTGTTTAACCAGAGCCTTGTTCACTCTGCTTTTTCCCCTGCTCTCCCTGCAGAGCACGGGGGCCCCGCCTCCAGAATGGAAGGTATGAATGCATATGGATAAGCACAAAAAAAATTCCCAAGGACAGCATCTTTAGACATCATCTACTCCACCTCTACCTAGAAGGAGAACTTTGCCTAAGATATGGCCAACAGGTTTCTTCTGGAGATCAAATTTGACTGATAAAAGAGGAGTGACAGGAGCTCTGTGTTAAGAAGGGTTCTGAAGAACATCCCCAGTGAAGCTGTGAAGAAGGCCATGATAAATGAGTTACGTCTCCTCCAGGTGCAGGAGGAGGGTCCTAGCAGCACTTATGCGTTTATAACCTTGAACCACTCCTGGTTCACACTCAATTTTGAAACATGGTCAGACTCATGGTCACAGTAATGTAAGATGAACTAGCTGGAGGCATCAGACAAAGAGCTTCAAGCGGGTAACTCAGCAACCCTAGAAGAGCTCCAAACATGTAGCAGCTCTTGTGGTCGGGACCAAACATTCACCGGCAGGGGTTCAGGGCTCAAAGGCTTGGAGTCACAGTTCTTGTTTTATGCTCTGGTGGTTCAGCCTTTGGCTTGTTACTTCACCTCCCTCTGCCTCAGTGTCCTCATCTGTAAAATGAGGATACAAATAGGATTCCTTCATAAGTAGAATAACCACTTAAGTGATTGTTCAAAGTGGGACAGTTAGGAGAGTCTTTTTAATTATACTAGGAAATGGTCTTAACTAAGAATCATTCCAAGGGGGGGCGCCTGGGTGGCTCAGTGGGTTAAAGCTCTGCCTTCGGCTCAGGTCATGATCCCGGGGTCCTGGGATCGAGCCCCGCATCGGGCTCTCTGTTCAGTGGGGAGCCTGCTTCCTCCTCTCTCTCTGCCTGCCTCTCTGCCTACTTGTGATCTCTGTCTGTCAAATAAATAAATAAAATCTTAAAAAAAAAAAAAAAGAATCATTCCAAGGAAACTCAGTGTGTGGTCTCCTTCCCAGTGGGGATGCAGACAGGAGATGTGGACAAGCTATAGGAGCATGAGCTCTGCCCCCAACCCCTTGTGTCCCCTGCTCTTTTTGCTGTGCAGGACTGGTCTCATAACCACCCCCCACCCACCCACACACACATCACTATTGATGAGGAAACAGAAGGCACACCCTGAGGACAAAGCAGAAGCTGACACCCCACAACACCTTACCCCCATGGCATATATGGGACATTCCTCATGCACTCCTGGCTGCCCTAAAGCTAAGGAAAGGAAAAACAAAGAGTCAACTTATAGAGATGACAATCCTGCAAGACTGGAGTCTCCCTCAGTTTACAAATGTCTTAGCAACTTACAAGAACAAAGCCTTTCTATCAATGGCCTAGCTTCCAGAAGGAAATGTAGATACAGTTGAAGAGAAGAAGCTCCCCACTATCTTCATGTTAATGCCTTGCTAGAAGGAAAAACAACCTTAACATTGGCAATGGCAAGTCCTCAGGATCCTTTGAGTCTTCTTTTACATATCAAAATCCTTTTGAATCCTCCCTTTTCTTTACCTCCCCCACACCCCTAGTATATAATCGGCCACCTCTCACTACCAGAAGAACTCAGCAGCTCTTTCTGCCCACGGGTCCTGTCCCCATGCTTTAATAAACCACCATTTTACACCAAAGACGTCTCGAGAGTTCTTTCTTGGTGTTCGGCTCTAGATTCCAACCCACTGAACCTCACTTATATTCTAAGACCCCAACGACCATCATCTTTCCTGGGTCACATCCAGCAGCACGCACACACTTGCCACCCCCTCCACCCCCCCCCCCCCCACCCCCCCCACCCCCGCCCACAGTAAGCTCATCTCTACAAAGAGAAGCATTCCCAGGCCTCTGCTCACTCTGGCTAGTACCGTATCTCTCTGTTCCCTCTTGGAGAAAAACTCCCGCAGACCAGCCTCCTCTCTACAGCTCCCATTTCCCTCCTCCTCCAGGGCTCTCTCCCTACTTATTGACAGCCAAAGTCCTCCCCACAGCCTCTGTGCCCCTGTGCCGTCCCTGCTGACCTCTGTATCTGTCCCCCACTGTTCCCAGCATAGAGACCTCCTGCCGTTCCCTAGTCACACCAGGCTCTTCCCTACCTCAGGCCTTCACAGTGACTATCCCCTTTGCCTGGGACACTTTTCCCTATGTTTCTGCAAACTCGTGGCCTTGCCTCACCCAGGTTTCAGCTCTAAGCCCCTTCGTTGCCTGGTTCTTCGTAATATTTCTGCATCCTGAAATTATATCATGCATTAATTAATAGGACTGAGGAGGATTTTTGGTCTCCTTCTCTGAAAGATAAGTTTCAGAGGACTTGTTTTTTCACGAGTGATTCCTATCAGCCTAGAACAGGGTCTGGCATACGTCAGGTGCTCAGTCAGTGCTTCCTGAATGAGGAACATGGTGTCTAGCTTTATAGTTTACAATTATTCATACTGTCATGTGTAGAACGGACCAAGCAGGCTATCCCAACACATTGGAGATGTTTTCTGGGTTCATCACCCATATCCCCTGTAAGGACATATTTAGCCAGAGGCTTCCATCAAGGCTAAACAATAACTTTGTTGTTTAACCCTTAAACTGTCCCTGCTCCCCTTCCCCCAGGGAACTTACTTAAAAACAAGTCCCAGAAACCAGTCCCAGGTAACATAGCCCAGATACAAGGGTGGGTCAGGCCAGATGGAGACATCCGACCGGGGGGGGGGGGGGGGGGGGGGGTTGCATACTGTCTCCCAGGCTACCCAGGAGTATGGGCCCCACCCTTTGGGAGCCTTTTGGGCGCCAATCCTAACCAAGGTGATAGGCTAGGTCAAAGGGCTACTATGGGGTAAATTATAATTCAATTGGTCACTTACGTGTGACCTAACATGACTGTGGAATTTCCTCTGTGTTACAATCTCATTGGCCACCTGTGCATGGCCATGCCCAACCACATGGCCTTTACCCTTAAAAACTAGTCTGTGAAACAGAGAAAGGTCACCCTCTCTTGTAAGAGGTGCGGCCCCGAACATTCGGTCTGATTCTTGATGCTTGGTGCGAAATAAAGCTTTGCTTGACCTTCGCTTTGTATCAGTCTCGCTCCTTTAATCACGGACCCATAATTGGGGGACTTATCATCCTTGTCCTTTCAGGCAGACTGAATGTTTTAGGAGGGATGGCATTCTCCACCTGCGGGGTGTCTCAGCCGGCGGTTTTCCAGACGGACTCCTTGCCTTTCTTGGGTTTCGAGCTCCTGTGACATAATCAGCATTAGTAGGGGCACTGACTGAGACGGAGAGCCCTGCCTGTCGTCCCAGGCTGGGAGCTGGGCCTTCGTCTGTCTGTCCTTGGTCACACCCACAGCACCCCCCAGCTTCAGCTGAGTGTTACTTACAAAGTCAGGCAAACTCCTGTCCAGAAGATGCCGACTGGTCTCAAAGTGGGGTAGACAAGGACAAAGGGAAACCTGCAGGCCTGGGTCAGCCCCATCTTGCCAGGCAGGACCAAGGCTTGCTGGACCCACTCCAGCCTCCAGGGGTGATTGGTTTTTCTCAAGCCAAGAAAGGCTGATCCTGGCAGGCAGGGATATTGCTGAAGGGGTTTTAAGGAACCACGCTTCCACGAAAACCCCCAGTTGTCAGGGTCCTCTGTCCCTGTCCGCTTCACCACCCAGCACGAAGCTGGAACAGACAGGTTGACTTTACCTTCCTCCCTCCCCCAGCACACTGGCTCCCCATGCCACACCACCCATTCCCATCTGGGGCCTTTAAGACACCCCCCCCCTTCCTGTAGAACGCCAGGAAGAAAGCTAGACTGAAATGCCAGCTCTGTCTCTTTCCAGTTCTGTAACTTTGAACAGGTCATTTAACCTCGGGGTCATTAACATTTTCTGGAAGGGACTGGAGAGTAAACATTTATCCTTTGCGGGCCCCACAGTCTCTGTCACGGCTACTCCGCTTGCCCATGTAGCTTGAAGGCAGCCACGGACAACAGGCAAATGTATGTGTGTCTGTGTTCTAATAAAACTTTATTTACACAAACAGGAAGTGGGCCAGATTTGGCCCATAAGCCATGTCTTATCAACCCCTTAATTAACCTTTCTGAGACTCAGTTTCCTCATATACAAAATAGGGATAATAATACCTTAATAGGGTCACTGAGAGTTGATATAGACAAAAGTACTTAAAACCGCACAGTAAATGTTGGTTTGGTTTTGTTTTGATACAGCAACCCCCTCCCTGCACCTCAGCCCAGATCAGCTGCCCCTGGGCCCCTGGCAGCCTCAGTGGGCACCTCAGCCCAGCACATCCCTTCCACGTCTCGCCTGGGAGCCTGCAATTCCGTGGTGCCCCTGTTGTGTTAGTATTTATTTCGGGGAGGCTATTGTGCTTCTCCATTCCGCAGCATCAGCTGTAGGGCTGGGGAAGACCTGACTGAGGGCCTTTCACAAGGGGCCGGATTGTATTAGCTCCTGATTAGGCCTCGGGGGAACACAATAGAGACGCTGGGAGGAATGCGGGGCCCCTGCCTCCGCCACATCTGGACCTCTTTGTGCTTGATTTCCTTCTCTGCGCCCCGTTTTGCTTTTTCTCCTTTCTTTATTTTTCTCATGCTCTCCTGCTCCCGGCCCCCGCCCCCCTTCATCTGTTTAACACCTTGCTGCGCTGCTTGCTCGCTGGCCCTGCCCTCCCTGCTGGCTCCTGAGCTTCCCTCCACACCCCTAACAGCGCTGCGGCTCCTGCATTTAATAAACGCTGGTGACAGGGAAATCCGGGCTCACTGGATGACTTCCTCATTAAAGACGAGGCCAATTCCTGGGACCCTGTGTGCCCCGTCTTCCCTGCCTGCCCTTCCCTTCTGCCTGTAGTTAGGCGCAGATGCTTCCCCTGAGCGCGCTGCACCCCTCCCCCACTCCGCCATCCTGCAGGGGCGGGGAGAAGCTTCTCTCCAGGTGTTTCAGGCCCTGCATCCTCTTATAACTGCCCAGAGTCTGGTTCCCCTGCGGGGGTGGGAGGAGCTCCCGCCCAGCTGGGAGGACGCAGGAGGGAGATGACTCACCGGGGCCCTTCCTCCTACTCCTTAGGCCAAAGGGGCTGCCTGCTTTGTTTGGTTGGGTGAGCATCTATCCCCAAGGTCTGCCTTTGACTTCAGAGAAGTCCCTTCCCTGGCTAGGCTGAGAGGGGAATTCTCTCAAGCCAGTTGGGTTCCCCCAAGAAAAACAAAAAAGGAGCCGGACTCCCGGAATCCACCGACCACGGCTGCCCACCTCACTGGGGCCCTGTGTCTGTCGGACTCCGTGCTCCCCATGCCTGCACGTACTTGGGCTGTGCCCACTCCAGGGTAGTGTCAAAGTCTTGCCTGCTGCCACCCCATGCCTCCATTTGGCCATTAATGCACCACCCCGCCCCTGCCCATCCTGCTCACCTCACTGATAACTCCTATGAGTCCCCGGCTGGCCAGGCAGCTAATGCCTGGCGGGTGTAGCTAGTCAACTGACTAGAAGCTGAGTACATTCGGAATCTTTTACTCAAGGTGATGGAAGATGTTACATGCTCTATTGTTCTGGGCGAACAGCTTAATGGGCCTGTTGACCCCTGGGTCCATCCAGACCTATTAACAAAGAAACTCGGACTTGCTCTGCATCTAAAAGTCAAAGGAAGTTGGGGTTCCCTACTAGCCTGGGAAGGAGGTTGTGGGCCTGGAGAGGGAACCATCTGCTGGGAGGAGGGGAAAGGAGGGGAAAGGGCAGGACTGGTTACGGCCTGGGGACCTGGAAGCCGGGGATGTCACAGCCCAGGAGGAAGCACCTTAGACCACAGACGTCCCACCATTCCTGGGAGTCCTGGGAGATGGGGGCCAGGGCCCAGACAGCCTGTAGAACTGTAACCCAGTCACGGCTCAGATCTCAGAGCAAAGTTCCTGGGTCCAGGGCTTCCAGAGCAGATGCCAATTGGGAAGGAGACATTCTCGTCCCCAGGTCAAACAGGGGGTGGTATCAGGCCTGTAGGGCTGGCGACCTGGGGCCTGATGTGTCATGACGCTCAATGCAGCCGTCTGACCTCACACACCAGCGCTCTCCTTGCACACTCACGCGGGGAAGCCTGTAGCGTCTCCGTGGATGGACTGGTGGGTAAGTTCTGCCTCGAGACCCCCAGGCCGGGGGATGTGGTGGCCATGCTAGCTTCTGCTCTTCTGACTCCTCACGGAGGGCCGGGGCTCATCCAGCCAGTCCTTTCAGGAGGGGCCCCTCTGTCTCTCTAGGGCACCTGTCAGGGGCCTGCTGACCTCTGGCCAGCCAAGAAAGGATCTAGCTTTCTGGGGCCTCTTCTGTCAGCCCTCTGGCTGGGAAAGGGTTCAGGACATGCCACCCCCAAAATAGGCCCACTTGGGCACATTGATTATTTTCAGCCAAAGGTGCTTGTGAATCAGCAGATTTTCTCCGACCTCCCTCCTTCTCCCTGAAAGCAGGTCCTATTATTTCCCATAAGAAAGGAGCCCCCTGCACCAGGAGGAGAAGAATAGGCATCACCAGAGATTGGAGTCAAGGCTGATTATGGACCCGGAGGCACAGACCTACCAAAAGAACCCCAATCTTCCCTCTGTTTCCCTCATGTAGTTCTTAGACGCTGTCCCTCAATGTTTTGCACCTGGCCCAGGCCCCTCGGTATTGTCCCAGCCCCATAATTTATCAGTCTTTGTTTAAAAAGACAGAAGCTTTGGGGCCTGATTGCTTCTTTGGGTCTGATTTTCCTCACAAAGACTCCTGTGTGCATGTAAAAATACTAAATAAAACCTTCACGCTTTTCTTCTATTGATCTGTCTTATGACAGTTTCATTCTTGAACACAACCGCGGAGGCTGAGAGGGCTGAGGAAGTTTTCTTCCACTACCTGGGGCGTCTTCCCTTCCCCCCAGCCCTGATGGCAGCAGGCCTGAGGCTTGTCGGAAGTTTGAGAAATCACAGCCCTGAGCCGCGTGGTGAGGGACCCTCTGCTCTCCTTCACCCTGGGCTGCAAGAGAACAGGAAGTGAGGTCACAGCATGCTTGACTTTGGTCTCCAATCCGTGGGCTTGTGCCCCCAGCTAAGGTTTGACTCATCTAGGAGGAAAAAGCTTGCTCCAGCCTTGAGAAAATTCATCCCCTTGGTGGAGGTTTGCAAAAGTGCAACCAAGTCACCTGAAAGCCACTCAGGGCTTTGCTTTCCTCTTTTGTCTTAGGGCGGGTCTCCTGGAAAGAAGACCCCAAGACAAGGACTTGGGAGCAGGTAGCTTCTTGGGAAGGTGTACCGAGAAGCGTGTAAGTCGGCAGTTGGAGAAGATAAGCAAGGAGGAGAGAGAAATCAATAAAGAGACGCCACCAGAGACAAGTGTGGGGGTTAATTTCACGACAGGGGGCCCCAGACGTGGGGTCGGGCCCCATTCTGGGCATGTCTGTGAGGGTTCCTTGGATGAGATTAGCATCTGAAATGTAACCTGGGCCAAGCAGATGGTCCTCCCTGATGTAGGTGGGCCTCATCCAATCCACTGGGGGTCTGAATGGAACAAGAAAGCTGAGTCAGAGGACCCCCTCCTGCCTGACAGCCTTGAGCCAGGACATTGGTCTTTTCCTGCCTCCATCGGAAACATTGGCTCTTGCTGAGTCTCGAGCTGCTGGCTCTCAGACTGGAACCACACCATTGGCTCCCTTGGGTCTCCAGCTTGCCAACTGCGGATCTTGGAACCTGCCTGTTTCCATTATCATGTGAGCCAATTCCTTATAATAAATCTCTCTCTCGTTCCATTGGTTCTGTTTCTCTGGAAAACTCTAGTACAATGAGCTACTCTAAGTCCCACTGGAGACCCATGATTGGGATCCCCCCTCCCCTCCAAGTGATGGGGAAGCTGAAGCTTTTGTCCTGACTCTTGTCCCCCATTCACGGAAGTTTATCCCTGGGGCATTCGACCCCCCCCCCCACTTCCAGGCTGAGCTTTGCATAAACAGTATAGATTCCACAAGATCCTGAGGCCAACTGGGGAAAGATCTTGGACAGAAACGTGGAGAGCTGCCGTGGCACTTGAGGTAGGAGGCCAACAGCATAAGTAGAAAAGGTCCACAGCATCTGCGGGCAAACTTCAAGGTGGACTGAGAGGTTATGGGATGGGATAGGGAAAACATCTGCTGTAAGTAATCTCTACCATTACGAAAGCCGATCCCAGAGAAGGATTCAAGTCCACTAGTGCTGCTGTAAGAGGTGCAGATAAGTTGCAAGAGCAGGTTCTCACACGTAGCTTCTCTAGATATTCCTACCACAATATTTTATCAGAAAACAAATGCCTGGGGAACAAACTAAGTCTCATAGTTCTGGATTATTTAATGGGATTTTCTGAGAGGCAGTGACATGATGCATTTAGAAAAATTGGGGATGTATACAATAAGAAGCTGAGAGCCATCATATATAAAGGCCTGCCATAACCAATAAGAAAACAATCATGAGCTGACGGAGAATGTAGTCAAATTATACAAACAGGAGTTCACCAAAAATGACATGCAAAGTGCAAATAAATATTTAAAACTATTTCAGTGTCACCCATAATAAAAATAATTTTTAAAATGAGGTGTTATTTTTTCCCCATCAGATTGGCAAAAAGCTTATGAGGGTGATACTATCCAACATGCGTGAGGTTGTGGAAGGACAGACATCCTTGGACCACCCACTGTTTTTGAAAGGCAGTTTGGCCGTATAAATTAAAAATTGACCTAGCAGTTCCACTTTGCAAAAATAGCACCATAAGTACATGAAGATATTATATATGTTTCAGTTACTGTAAGGAAATTTAAACCAATCTAAATGTCTATAAGGACATGGTCAATTACAGTATGCCTGTGCCCTGAAATACTACGCAGCTGTTAAAAAGAATGAAGGAGACTTGCCGATGGTCCCTTACGTAACATAAAAGAAGTAGGTCTCAGAACAAAGTTTTGCTGTTATTCCATTTTTGTAAAAGAACTCTCTAAGTGCACATGCGTGTGTGTGTGCGCGTGCGCATATGTGCACGCGCATGCCCTGAAAAATATCTGGAAGGATACACACAAATTATTAACACTGACTTCCTTTGGGGACGAAATCAGAGTAGGGACAAGCAGGGGAAGAGGTAGAGGCAGGGGGTATAGTAAAGTGGGATGTTTAAGTCTATGTATTCTTATTTTGTGATCTTTCTAATGAGCACATGTTATTTTTGTGATTTGATAAAAACCAAATTGAAATAAATAGAGTTTGAGAGGATCCTAGCTCCTCTCATGGCCCGAGTTTGATTGGCTCATTGCAAAGCAACTCCAGCCTCCCCTGTGAACTTGGGCATCGAATATAAAGCATGAGCCTCCCAAGATTTCCCATCTTCCAGGGCCCAGCCTGGCTTCCTTCAGGCTGATCTCTGGAATGGCTTTTGTGTAGAGGTGAAGGAGGTGCGTCAGTCAGTGACTGCGGCAGACCAAGCATCCTGAATCTTGGCGACTTAGACAACAACCATTTGTTATTTCTCATGAGTGTGTGGGGCAACAGGGCTGGGCTCAGCTAATCTTGGCTAGGCTTTTTCAGGCAGCTGTGACCTGGGCTGGTCGGGGGCTGGCTGGTCCAGAATGACCTGGGCATGACAGAGGGGCTCTCCTTCGTGTACCTCTCACATCCTTCTGGAAGACTAGCCCAGGTGTGTTCTTGTCGTGGAGGCACAGGTGCTGGGTGGCAACACACAAGCTCTTCTACAAGTTCTGCTTGAGTCAAGGTTGCTTTTGTCTCGTTGCCCAAGCGAGTCACATGTCTGGGTTGAGACTCTTGACGGGTGTGGGAGGTTGGTACCAAAGGGGCCTGGATTCGTGGGGGCCACCCCGAGAGCCATTAACACAATCAATCTTCCATAGAGACCAGCTCAGGACCTTCAGCAGTCGGAGATGATTGGAGGCACCTGCTCTGCTTGACCTTGGAACCTGGCTACAGGGCGGTCCAAGCTCTGAGTAGGTTGCTGGTGATGGCAGCCGTGTCTGCAGCAAGCTCAGCCTGGGGAGAAAGAAGTCGAGTCTCTGTTACGAGAGCAACAACCACAAAACAGAGCGGCAGCAGCTGAAGCCTCTCCAGCTGTGATTAGTTGGAGATTAGCCATTGGTGATTGGCCAGCCTTCCTACCTCACCCAAGGCCCTAGGACAGAGCCTGGGGATGAAACGTTTGGGGAGACAGTAGAAAGGAGGGAGGCATTAAATACCTGGAACAGCCCCGAAAGGCTTGAGTGTCTGGCGGTGAATCTGGAGTGTCCTAGGCATTCATCAAAGCCTCTGTCTGGCGTCCCCCTGCCTCTCCTCTTTCTGTCTCCCACATCCCCCCATCCCTGCCTAGTGAGGGTCTTGAGCCACCAGGAATGAACTGTGCAGAAACTTTCCTTTTTTATTTCACTCCGGGGCCTGCAAGGCTACTTCCTGCTCAGAGAGAAGGACCAGGAATTTGTCTGGTGTCCCACCTCCTCCCCTGCCCGGTGCCCTGGTCCCTGGCTCCCCACCCTGATCCCTGATCCCTGATCCACACTCTCCCACAGACACTCCTTTCCCAGTCTTCGAGGACTCCGGTGCGTGGTGATAGATTCCCCCGTTTCTGCTCTCAGGAAATATTGCCACTCACTTCGCATTTGTCCTGCCCCCTCATCACCCTCCCGAGACCGAGGCTGGGGCGGGCTCCTGGCCATCTATTACCTGGCTCTGCTGGAGGAGGAGGACAGGCGCACACACCAGCACTGCCAGGGGGTGGGCTGGGGCTGGGGAGACGCAGCTCTCATTCAATAAGCCACAAGTATTTATTGAGAGTTGGCTGCGTGTGTACAACAGCAGGTAACCGAAGGAGTGTGGAGAAACAGTGCCGCAGAGGCTGGGGGACACCACCGCTCCCACTAGCCTGGAAGCAGGGGCAAGAGAGGGGCTGCTTCCGCTGGTAGAAGCAGGAGCCTCACATGCCCCTGGGGGAAGGGAGGCTGGGGGCAGTGGTGCTAGAGGGCCATTGGAAGCCAGGTATCAAAAACTTACCCGAGCATGCCCTCCATCCAGGAGTTCGATTTCCAAAAGCCCATGCATTACCATCAAGAGATCATTTCCAATATGTTGGTGTATGTAGTTCTGGCCATGTTTATACGCATACTTTTTTTCCCTCCAAAATGAAATAATAATTTGCGATTTTGTTGCTTGGCCTCATCCGCAGTCCCCAAAAGCTCCAAAGAAGTTTGGGTGACAAAAGCACTCAGTAAGGTCATTGAGAGTAAGGATTGAGGGAACTGTGATCCCCTGTGGCCAGTGGCCCCTGGGGACTTTCAAGGATCTACATTGTCCCACAGACTTCTAATAAATGATGTTTATTGCCTGGACCCATAGATCCCAGCATCATTTAGAGAGGCAGCCGTATGTGTAAAATAATTCAGAAAAGAATTATTTCCACTCAAAATGGCCAAAAAATGTTTTGACATTTAGAGAATGGGGACATTGCCATTGAAAGCTTAAGTATGCGGAAAAGCTCATCTCCTGTGCCTGCTGGATAAATGCCCATGTACCTGGGTCTCTTCAGGGTCTCTCACCTTGTATGAGAAACTATTTTTTTTTTTTTTAAATTCCCTCCCTGGCTGAAAACACCTTTGGGAAAACCCCCAAATATCATCCACCTGCTGGGAATCCCAACACTTTGAAGAGTAAGGCAGAATGCAACAGGAACATAGAGATATTTCTGGGAGGGTCCATTCTGGCAACTGTGGGTCTGGTGCTAAAAATGAGTTCAGGATGACTGAATGGGGACATGAGCCCTGAGTTCAGATCCTGGTGAGGTTGGTGCGGGCAGCAGTGATGCTCAAGGGCTTTCCAGAAGACCCCATAGACCTGAAGTTTGAGGAAGACCAACAGGATTGAGCTCAGCCCAGCAGTGACTGAGGTTCAGAGACGTATTGTGACTTAAGCCTTGTCACACAGCTGAATAGAGACCTCGAACTTGGACAGTGTTCTGGCTTCTGGAGGACTACACGTGCCACCTGCAGCTCCCAGGCATCTCAGAAGTTTGGAGCCTGGGGGGACACATGGGAGATGGCCTCTCAGCTTCACTTTGATGGAGTGTCTTGAACATAATCATGTGCGGATGCTGTGGAGGAAAGTCTTGTGCCCCATTCTGCTCATTTGCATGTGTAAATGCATGTGTATATATATTGCTTATTAGTGTCAGTGGAATTTGCATTTTAAGTGGATTGGTTTGTGGGGCATGTTTTTTAGAGCCCTGGACTCGAAAGGAATTTTCCAACTTTGATGTTGCTGTTTCTTGTGCAATAAACAACAGGCTCTTTCCGAGGGGCTAATGAAAGGTGGAAAGATGTGGTGTAGAGAAGAAAGGGACATTGAGTGGAGGGGGTGGCGTCAGGATGTCAGTGTCCCCCTGCGGCTTGGCCAACAGTGACCTTGGACAGGCAGCAGGTTCACCACACCCAGTTTCCATATCTGTACCAACTTCCCTGCCCACTTGTTTCTGCATCTCCACCAACACAGAACTTGGCAAGTCTTCAACATCCACCCCCACAACATGCACCCAATTTCAATGATTAATCCAGACTTCCCTGGGGAGGGAACATGAAGGGTTACACTGACAACCCCACAACAACTAAAGAAATCCATGTTGGACATTTCTCTTAAGCCCTTCTCCATGTCCAGCACCTAGCCCCATTGTCTCTACTCTCAAGGCATCCCAGCTTCCCCCCTCCCGAAATTTCCATTTTCTCACTTCTTACAGATAGATTCATCTCTGCTCCAACTTCCACTCTCCTATTTGCTTACCTCCACCCATTTTTTTGGTGCTCAGCCAAACAAAATTTTCTCCAGTCCATCAGACTCCCCATGCTGGGAAGGTAGTTGGGACAGCACATCATAACTTGCCCACCATTTTAACTGTTATGCCACTTCAACATGAGGTGTCGGCTTATTCCCCAGCCCATCTCCTCAGCTCATCTGCACCCTCGTTGTGCACCAGTGATTTGATGACCAGGAACCTGACTTCCTAAACTTATGAAGAGTACATCACCATTGCTATCACAGAGGAACCCTGTGGGAATGACACCAACAGGGAGGCTTCCTCAGTCAATGCTTTTCTGGGTCCAGCTGCATCCTCGAGAAACAAGGAATGGTGGAACCAAGAGTCACCAGGAGGTGGGAGAGGGCAGGGAAAGGGAATAATTTGTTCTGCTGCTGATCTGCCTGCAAAGTCTAACTAAGTAGAGAGAAAGGACAGATTTCCCACACTAAATAATTCCAAGTAATTTGTGTAGTTACTCCACCCCAAAGGAGAAGAGAATAACTCCCCACTCCTGAAATGGGATTCACACAGTGATTTTCTTCCAAAGAGGACAGGACAGAATGGGAAAGGACAAAGAAAAAAGTAACTTTACAGTAGATAAGGTCAATACTACCTGTATATACTCTTCGTATATGATGAGGAAGGCACTTTACATCTGTGGTCCTCCTCCCCAAAACATACCACACCAATCTAATCATGAGAAAAACATCAAAGTTTTGAAGAATGAAGGACATTCTACAAAATAAGTGACCAACCTATCCTCAAGACTACCAAAGGCACCAAAACCAAGTCAGAGTTACAACCAAAAGGAGCTAAAGGAGACATGACTGTCAAATGTAATGTGGTATCCTGGAACAGAACATGGAAAAAAAGGAAAAAAGAAAGAAAGAAAAAGAAAAGACATTAGGGGGAAAAATCCAGAAATCTGAGTAACATATGGACTTTAATTAGCAATAATGTATTAATATTCACTTATTAATTTTGACAAACATCCATAGTCATGATAGTCATGGGGAAATTGAGAATGGCCTACAAGGCAACTCTCTGTTCTATCATTGCAATAATTCTATAAAACTAAGATTTCTGAAATAGGAGACTTATGGGAAAAAATGTTTAGGTCTTGGCAAATGATCAGAATTTTCTACTATATTCACACTTTTCTGAAATCAAACCAAGTGTCTATTTATTTTGGGTTCCCCATACAATCTTTACTCATCAATGTTGGAGTCACCAGATTGTCAAATGATAACCAGCACCTCTGAGAAGGCTGGCAGCAAATCCATCTGCCCCATAAGAAACTAGACTAGGCCAATGATATACTGTTTGTAAGACAAAATTAGATTACTCCATAGAGTGCTTCCCACCAACAGGTCTGAGAATGACTGAAAACACACTTCCTGCATCTTGGCTTCTCCAATTATTGTATGACCCTAGGAAATTCTCTAAACTCTGTTAGGCTTCAGTAACCCCATCTATCAAACAAGCATGAACTAGTCTAGTCCCCATAGGGTAATATAGCACATATCAAGCACAGGATAAATTTTAGTATATTTACAAAGGTGATTACATATTCCAGAGGTCACAGGAAGGTAAGCTCCCATTAGGTCCAGTGTAGATCTTATTTGTGTTGAATCCTCACTGTATCCCCAAGGTCCAGGCAAGCATCTGGTACATAGATGTTCCATAAATTATTCTATTTATGTCTTTATATTTAAAGTATGCTTTGTAGACAACATTAGCAAGACTTGAATCTTGCTTTTTCAAAATTTAATCTATCTCTTTTAAAAAAATGTATTTCATTTATTTACATTTCAATTATTTATATTTAATTGTTGCTATGATTTGATTTAAAGTAAAATGATGGAGGGGTACCTGAGTGGCTCAATCAGCTGAGCATCTGCTTACAGCTCAGGTCATGATCTCAGGGTTCTGGAATAGAGCCCCATGTTAGGCTCCTCGCTCAGTGTGGGAGTCTGCTACTCTCTCTCCCTCTGCCCCAACCCCTGCTCATGCTCTCTCTCTTGCTCTGATCTCTCTCTCTTTCTCAAATTAATAAATAAAATCTTTAAAAAATAATGTAAAATGATAGAGAAATATATATTCATGGAACCATGCAAACAGTAATCAAAGAAAATAAGAGTGGCTCTATTAAAAGTAGTAAAAGTAGAGTTCAGAGCAGGGAATATAATCAAAGATAAAAAGATGTTGCATTAAAATGAACGCCTGGGTGGCTCAGTTGGTTGGACGACTGCCTTCGGCTCAGGGCGTGATCCTGGAGTCCCGGGATCGAGTCCCACATCGGGCTCCCAGCTCCATGGGGAGTCTGCTTCGCTCTCTGACCTTCTCCTCGCTCATGCTCTCTCTCACTGTTTCTCTCTCTCAAATAAATAAATAAAAAATCTTTAAAAAATGAAAACAAAAACAAAAAATAAAATGTGGTGTCATTTATACCCTTTAAAAAAGAGAGAGATGTTGCACCATGATTAAGGATCAATTCATCAAGAAGACAAAGTAATCTTAAAAGTGTAAATACCTAACAGCCAAGCTTCAAAATATATGCAGTGACTGTTATAGCTGAAAAGAAGTAAATACATCCCCAAATCTAACTGGAACTTTAATACTCTTCTCTCAATAATTGACAGAACTAGTAAACAGAAAGTCAGTAAGGTTGTAAAAGACCTGAACAACATTATCAGCCAACTTGTTCTAATTGATATTTAGAGCAACAACTCCAACCAACAACATTCTTTTCAAGCACATGTGGAACATTCCATAGACTAAACTATATTCTGGGACACAAAACATGTTAGAAAGAATTGAAATTATACAAAGTATATTCTCTAACTATAACTGATTTAAAGTAGAAATTAGTATAAAGATATTTGGATGATCAACAAATATTAAAACAAAGAACACACTTCTAATGGATCAAAGAAAAAGTTGTGAAAGAAGTTAGAAAGTATTTTTTAGCTAAATAAAAATAAAAACACAGCATACTAAAATTTGTGGAATACAGCTAAAACAGTGCTTCATGGGAAATTTATAACACTATATACCAGTACCAGAAAAAAAGAAATGTCTCAAATCAATTATCTAAATTTTGACTTAAAGTAACTATTAAAAATTAAATCCAAAGAAATCAAAAGGGAAGAAACAATAAAGAGCAGAAATCAATAAGATGGAAAAAGAAAACCAAAAGATTAAAAATTAGTGAAATAAAAAGTTGGTTCTCTGTGAACGTCAATAAAATTGATAAACCTCTAGTCAGACTGATAAAAGAAAAAAGGAGGCACAAATCACCAACAATAAAAACTAAATAAAAGACATCACTACAGATCCTACAGACACTGAAAAGCTATTAAGGAAATATGATGAACAACTTTATGACAATATATTCAGTAACCTATGTTAAATGGATACATTTATTGAAAGATACAAATTATCAAAGCTCATTCAAAAGTTAATAGATAATCTCAATTGTCTATTAAAGAAATTAAATTCATAGTTAAAAGTACAGTTAAAAACCTTCCGAAAGGAAAACTGCATGCTTAGATGACTGCATGCACCCCAAGGCAAATACTTCAAATATTTAATGAAGGAATAATACTAATTCTACACAAACATTTCCTGAAAATAGAATAGAAGTGGACACCTCCAACTCATTAGATGAGACCAATATTAGGCTATATTAAAATCAAACACATTACAAGGGAAAGGAAAAAAAAATCTAAACTAAAGATACAGGCTAGTGGCTCTTATGAACAAAGATGCAAAAAAAATCTTTAAAAGGGATGCCTGGGTGGCTCAGTTGGTTAAGCAGCTGCCTTCGGCTCAGGTCATGATCCCAGGGTCCTGGGATCGAGTCCCACATCGGGCTCCTTGCTCGGCGGGGAGCCTGCTTCTCCCTCTGCCTCTGCCTGCCTCTTTGTCTGCCTGTGCTCGCTCGCTCTCTCTCCCTCTGTCTCTGGCAAATAAATAAATAAAATCTTTAAAAAAAAATCTTTAAAAAATATTAGCAAAATAAATATAGGGAAAAATTTAAATGATAGTATAATGACGTTGGGGTGTATCCCAGGAATTCCAGGTTAGTTCAATATTCATGAATCAGTGTACTTCACTATACCTACAGATTAAAGTAGAAAAATCATATGATCATCTCAAAAGATGCAGAAAAATAATTTGGCTAAATTTAATTTATGGTCCTAATAAGAAAAAAGGAAAAAAAAAAAAAAACAAGCTCTAAACAGACAAGGAGGAAAAAGGACCTTCTTCAACGTGAAACAATTTCTTTGTTAAAAACCTGCAGCTAACATGATACTTAAGTTTAAAAGCTGAATAGGGGCACCTGGATGGCTCAGTGGTTAAGCCTCTGCCTTTGACTCAGGTCATGATCTCACAGTCCTGGATGGAGCCCTGCTCAGCGGGGAGCCTGCTTCCCCCTCTCTCTGCCTGCCTCTCTGCCTACTTATGATCCCCCCCCCTCTCTGTCAAGTAAATAAATAAATAAAAATCTTTAAAAAAAATAAATAAAAGGCTGAATAATTTCCACTTAACATCAGGTGAGATCACTTTCCTGCCTCCTCTGTCAGAAGTCCTTACAGGTAAAATAAAACACGAAAATAAATAAAAGACATACCAATTGGAAAATAAATAAAATTGTCTGTATTCACAGATGACGTGGTCGACTACATATAAAATCCCCAGGAATCTATAAAAATTACAACCAACTCTAATAAGTTAGTTCAGAAAGGAAACAGGATACAAGCCATTAGATAAAAACCAATCATATTTTCATGTACTAGTGATGAACAAATGGGAATTGAATTTTTTTAAAGTATCATTTATAATATTGCTGGAAACAATAAAATAGATGTGCAAGGCTTATATACTGAAAACTACAAAGCACAGATGAGAGAAATGAAAGAAGACTTAAATAAATGGAGAGGTTTGTTGTGGTCATATTATCAAGATGTCAGTTTTCCCCAAAGTGATCTATAGATTTACCACAACCATAACCAAATTCCCAGCAGACGTCGTCTTCTTTTTTTTTTTTTTTTAAGATTTTATTTATTTATTTGACAGAGAAAGACACAGCCAGGGAGGGAACACAAGCAGGGGGAGTGAGAGAGGGAGAAGAAGGCCTCCCACCGAGCAGGGAGCCCGATGCAGAGCTCCATTCCAGGACCCTGGGATCAAGCCCTGAGTCAAAGGCAGATGCTTAATGACTGAGCCACCCAGGTACCCACCCCCCACTCCCCGGCCCAGCAGACTTCTTTATAAAAACTGGGAAGCTTATCTTAAAATTCATATGGAAAAGCAAAGGAGCTGTGATAGCCAAGGGGAATAGAAAGGTATCGATTAACTTTAAAACTTATTAAGCCAAGTATGCATGTGAAATAGGTAGAACAACCAAAAAATAAAATAGGCATAGGGCACATAATTCTCAAGTAAGTAGATGGGGGAAATTGAATAATTAATAATAATAATAACAATAATAATAGAAATAATGAAGTCATTCTTAAAGAAAGCAGGGGGAAAAAGAGAAACAGAAGTCCAGTGAAATAAAAAGCATGCAAGAAATAGTAGAAATCAATCCAAGCATGCCATTCATAATAAATGAGAATGAATTAGATTCTCTAGTTAAAAGATCAAGATTATCAGACTAAATTTTAAAAATCTACCTAAATATGGGACACCTGGGTGGCTCAGTGGGTTAAGCATCTGCCTTTGGCTCCAGTCATGGTCTCAGGGTCCTGGGATGGAGCCCCACATCAGGCTCTCTGCTCAGCAGGGAGCCTGCTTCTGCCTCTCTCTCTGCTTGCCTTTCTGCTTACTTGTAATCTCTCTCTCTGCACACAGAATGTTGCCACCAACATAGGAGGATACACGTTCCTTTCACAGCATCCGTGGAATGGTTACAAAAATAGGTTCTAGACCATAAAGCTATCCGCCACAAATTCTAAGAATCCCATATTCTCTGACTCTAAAGCACTCAAGTAAGAAATTTAACAATAAATCACACCCATTAAAAATCCAGAGATTAGGGCACCTGGGTGGCTCAGTGGGTTAAGCCGCTGCCTTCACCTTGGGTCATGATCTCAGGGTCCTGGGATCGAGCCTCATGTCGGGCTCTCTCCTCAGCAGGGAGCCTGCTTCCCTTCCTCTCTCTCTCTCTGCCTGCCTTTCTGCCTACTTGTGATCTCTCTCTCTGTCAAATAAATAAATAAATAATCTTAAAAAAAAAATCCAAAGATCTGGAATTTTTAAAAATCTAAACAGTGATGATGAGTCAAAAAAGGAATTTCAATGGAAATAACAAAACAGAAATCTGAATAAATATGTGATAAAAATTTTTTTCTATAAAAATTGTAATGGTACAACTAAAATAATATTTAGAAGAAAATTATACCTTCTTTTGTTTAAAATTTTTAAATAGGCTCCACACTCAACGTGGGGCTCAAACTCACGATTCTGAGATCAAGAGTTACACACTGTACCTACTGAGCCAGCCAGGCACCCCTACCTTATATTGTTTATATGAGAATTAACATGACTTAAAATTAATGCCTTAAGCATCCAGTCTAAAAATTCAGAAGAAGAGCAAAATACATCCACTGAAAGCAGAGGGATACAATACTAAAGAGCAAAATGAAAGGAATAAATACCACAAAGTGAAAAGGAAAAGAATAATCAAAGCCAAAAGTTGGTTCCTTGGATGGTGGGGAGCTTTCTAAAAAGCTGATTCCCCTTCATGATTAAGCAGCAGAAAATAAGAAGGTGGTGGGGAGGGAGAATGAAAAGAAATAAACAATATTAAGAATGTAAAAGGGATCATAATTGCAAGGGCTATAATGATTTCACAAACAAGAAGAATTTATTATGGAAAACTTCACATTTTAAAACTGAGACAAAAGGGATACACACTTTTAAAGGAAATACACCTTACCAAAGAAGCCCCAGAAAACATGGAGAGTCTAATGACCTTTAAAGAAATTGAATCATTAATTAAAAATCTTCCCAGAAAGAAAAAAAAAAAAAGCAGATCCAAATGATTTATCAGCGATTTCTACCAAATGTTTTAGGAACCACTCTTCCAGATAATAGAGAAAGAGGAAACATGCCCAGATTGTTTTAAAAGGCTAGCATTGTCTCAATTCCAAAACTAGACGAGGACCGTGTTGGCAAAGGAAACTCACAGTCTACTCTTCCTAAAACCTGTGTTTGTCAGGAGAGAATGCTCGGGTTTACAGTGACACATTCCCCCAATCACAGTGATCTTACACAGTGAAGGTTGGGCTCACTACCTTGTCTTAGGTATTGCCAGATCTGCTCCAAGCAGTCACACAGGGATCTAGGCTGTTCCTTCTGTCCTGGGAACACGTGGCTTCCAAAGTTGCCACAAAAAGGGGAGAAAGAGCTATGGGGTGATTTTAAGGCTTAGACTACTGTTACGGGTAGCCATCTTCTGGGGTTGTGCCCCTCCTCAACACCACCAAATTCGTATGTTAAACTCCTAACCCCAGTCCCTCATATGGTGACCATTTTTGGAGACATAGCTTTTAGAGAGGTAGTTATGGTGAAATGAGGTCTTATGGTGGGTCTTTATCCAATATCCTTGCCATCCTTCTCAGAAGAGGAGATTCGGACACAGACACGCACAGACCAAGGGAGGACCCTGTGAAGACACAGCTAGAAAGAAGCCATCACAAGCCAAGGACAGAGGTCTCAGAAGAAATTAAGCCTGTCTGCAACATGAGTTTGGACTTTGAGCCTGCAGAAGTGTGAGAAATTGATTTCTGTTGTTTAGAAGCTCCATTCTATGGTGCTTTGTTAGAACAGACCTGCAAACCACTATGACTCTCCTTCCCACTCAATCCCACTGTCCTAGTCTAACCACAGAGGAGGCTGGGAAATTTGCCCTTCCTTCTGCCCGGAAGGGAAAGCGGCGTGCTAAACACATGGCTGGGACGTGCGACTCATGGTGTAAAAGTCCTGAACAGAATATCTCCTGTGAGTCGATTAGAGAGAGACAACCAACCCAACAGAAAAATGGGCCAAAGACATCAGGCATTTGCTAGAAGACAAAGCCCGGTGGCCCAGAAACATGCAAAAAGACAAGATTCCTGGCTGCTCCTTGAAGTATGGTCTTTGGGTTGAGGACCCGGCATCATCCAGGAGATGCTGGGCATCAGGAAAAGGAAAAGGAGAAACACACGGAGACACCATCTCGCACCTACCTGATCGGCAAAGATGAGAAGTCCTGTGAAGGGCGGTGACTGCAGAAAACAGAACACCTGGGGCGCCTGGGTGGCTCAGATGGTTAAGCATCTGTCTTTGGCCCAGGTCATGATCTCAAGGTTCTGGGATCGAGCCTCGTATCAGGCTCCCTGGTCAGCGGGAAGCCTCCTTCCCCCTCGCTCTCTGCCTGCCTCTGCCTGCTTGTGATCTCTCTCTATATATATCAAATAAATAAATAAAATCTTAAAAACAAAACAAAACAAAAAAAACAGAACGCCTGTCCTGCTTTACTGCAGAAGACAGGAAGCGAACGGTGCAATCATTTTGGAGAACGGCTTGCCAGTTCGTCATGAAGTGAAGGCTGTCCTTCCCCAGCACTCACCAACACTGCTTCTAGGCATCAACCTACATATCCAGAGCAGGGCTTCCCAGACTTGCATGCACATGCGATTTTGTTCCAATACAGACTTTGATTCTGCGGGTCTGGGAGAGGACCCTGAAATCCTGCTTTTGCGACAAGTTTCTGGAAAGATGTCGTTGCTGTGGGCTGAGGACGGCCCTCGGAGCTGCACACGGGTTTCACGTAAATGGATATTTACAGCAACATTCCCGATGGCCCAAATCCCAAACTTCCAGCGGCTGTAGACCCAGCCAACGAATTGTTGCATATTGCCGCGTATTTCATACACCAGAATACTATTTAGAAGTGAAAATAAATAAATCACTGTTCGCATTCAACGTGGGAGTATCCAGCGCCTAGGATCGATGAGCAGAAGCAGCGAGGCACAGAAGAAAATATGCAGCGTGATCCCATTATATAAAGTTCAAAACTCAGGCAGAGCTACATAATATATTGTTCAGGAGTGCATACATGCCTGGTAAAACTTTGTTAAAAAAAAATAGCCAGTAAAAAAATGATTAGCATGAAACTGAGGATAGCAGTTTCCTCTGGCAGAGAGGGAGAGGCACATGGGGCCGGGGTGGTAGGGGTGTGGGCATCGATCCGCAGGGGCCTTCTTGGTGTCTGGCAATGCTCCTTTCTCAAGCAGAATGCTGAATATATGGGTGTTCTTATTTTATTATTATTCCTTAAACTGCATATATACATTTTATGTACTCTTTTGAATTAAAAAAAAATATATCGGGAAGCCTTTTTGTGTGAAAATCCCAAGCGGCTAGTAAAATAAACCTAGTGAATTATAAAAAGTCTAGATTTTGAGAATCAAGGTTTACTTGTACTTCTGAAACGAAACACACACACACACACACACACGCACACACACACACACCTCGATTTGCAAGTCATAGGATATTAGACACCAACAGGAGAACCTCGGGCACGCTCTCCCGCTTTTGGGCTTAGATTCTCAGCTATAGACAATTGGATACAGGGACAGAACCTGAGAGATAAGCCCAGAGAGGAAACGGCCCGGTCCTGCAGTGCCATCAATGAATTGATAGGGCCGGAGCCCCATGTACGGGGCTGTGGGGGGGAGGAAGGTCACTTTGGGAAGGTCTTTGGGGAAGCCCACCTTCCATTTTTGAAAATCTCATCAGCCCTTCCCTCTCCCACTTTCAATGAAGTGCCCCACCGGCCAGCTATGTGGGTTCTAGACAGGTGTAGTCTCTGCACACCTCCTCCCACGCCCACGCCTGGAACTCCCCATCTGCATAGCAGCCCTGTCTGCCTCTGACCACTTGCTCAAGAGTGATGAGGAGCTGAATTTTAGCTCAGGGAGAGAAGCAAGATATAAATACATCCTGGTGTACTATTAATGTCAATAATATTAGTGCAATTATTTCCAGACTAGTCGGATTCAATAAACGCGACAGTAAACAAGCCCAGAGCAGCCACCAGGTGAGCGCCGTGGGGGCCCCTCCGTGCAGCTGGCTGGCTGCTGAGACAGCCCTGCCTTTACTGCTGTCACTTGAGCAGGGGGAGTTCCTGCCTCCTGCCTGTGGCTGCCGCCTCCCCCAGCTCTGATGCCTTCCAAGTAACTGAGCTGGGCAGCCATCTCCCTTCAGAGCAACAACTGTGCTGTGTCCTGACAAGACAGGGACCTGCTCCACGTTATTTACAGGTGAGACACCAGTGCACTCAGAGCTGAGAGAATCCATTTGTAATTGTCTGATTCCATGTCTACCGTCCTGCTGGACTCTGAATTATCTGACGACAGGGACCGGGATCCTGAGTGCCCAGGACCGTGTTTAATGCAGAGTCAAACTCAGTGAACTCGAGGCCGAGGAAACTGGAATGTTTTGGCCTAGCTCTCTAGCAGCTAAGTATGTGCCTTTCTTCACTGAAAATGTCCCTGGGACAGTTGTCTGTGTAGCAGACTGCTCCAGTGTTATATAGAAAGAATGTGTAAGGGAGGAAAACTCCCTTCTACATGCTTCGGTTTTGCAGCTGGCCTAAGAATTACATCAACATAAGAGAGAGATTAGCAGGAGACAAGCTTAGAAATGCATTTAATATTTTTGAGTGAACATGGGAGTCTCCAGAAGGAAAATGATGGCCTGAAGAAGCCATTAGACCAAAAGCTTATATCTTTTCAAACAAAGACAAAGGGGTGTGGGCTACAGGTAGTAAATTGTGCCTAAGAACTACACGGGGGAAAAGAATGTAAGATCACGTTCTTTTGGTAGGTTTGTGTGTCCAGGTCCATAATCAACATTGACTTTGGTCTCTGGTGGTAAAAGTGTCCTTTTCCTGGCGCAGGGAGGGCTCCTTTCTCATAGGAAATATTAGCATCTGCTTTCAGGTGGTAGGAGGGACATTGGAGAGTTTCTCAATCTACCATTTCTTAAGTGCCTTCGGCTCAAAATAATCAAAATGCCAGAACCTGGGTGGTTCAGTCGCTTGGGCGTCAGACTCTTGATTTCGACTCAGGTTTTAATCTCAGGGTTGTGGGATTGAACCGCGTGTCGGGCCTGGCACTCAGCTGGGAGTCTGCTTGCAACTCTCCCTCTCTCTCTTCCTCTCCCTCCGTCCCCACCCGCCCTTCCCCCACCCGTCTTTCTCTCTCTAAAATAAATAAATAAACCTTTGAAAAACTTTTTAAAATAATGATAATAATCGATATGTCAATATGTCAAAGTGGCATATTTGGGGTAGCATGTCCTAAACCCCTTCTCAGACAAGTCTGGAGTGGAGTGGGCATGGAGTGAAAGGCCTTTTCTTCTACTTGTTGCCTGTGTGACTATGGGTAAGTCACTCAGCCTTTCTGTGCCTCATTTCTGCAGAACACTTGCCTTACCCAGCCGCAGCGAGGGCAGCCGGAGATGGCAGGTGCCAAATAAATTGACACATTCCTGAGCCTTGTAGGCATACTGTGGTTATTATTTAATAAATCGTTTATTATCTATGATTATTAGAGAGGCAACATGGCACAGTGGGGAAGAGCCAGACCTCCTGGAAGCCCCACCAGATTTGATTCCCGTGACAGTCCTTTCCTGGTTGTATGACCTTGGGTGACCTTGCGTGACAGGACTGGGACGAAGGCCACATCAGGTAACTCAGGTATAAAATTTAGAAAGGCACGTCCCTTGCCTCTCCCAGTCCTGTCTCTGACAAGCATGCCACTTTCTTCTCTGTGTCACAGCGTGATACGCGAATGTTAGTGACTTTTATCCTTGAAAACGTCCCTGGAACAGTTGTCCGTGGAGCAGACTGTTCCGGCATTGTACAGAATCCGCCTGAGCCAGACAGCAAACCGAGCGGGGAGAAGCAGTTAAGAACGTCCACTGATGAAGAAAGAGAGATGAAGGGAAGAAAGAGTTTTGGGGGGTGCCTCTGCGTCGTCCTGTTTAAGACATTTTCTGAGTCTTCTCGTGAGCGGGAAGCTGGGAGGCAAATCAAAGAGGCCTTGAAGGCCGAGCTGAAAAGTTTGGTCTTGATTCTCCCTGGCCGCTCCGTTTCTGATAGGGTCACTGGTTCCGGTTTAGGCAATCATGCGTGGGTAGCCCTCTTCTGTGCCCTGCTGTGGAGGTGATCTTGCTCAACTTTCTTCTCCTGCAGGCTCTATCCTGGCAGCAGAAGTAAAAAGAGAAGAGAGTCACCCAGGGCGTTCCTATGCAGAGATCATAAAACATTCAGTTACTGGCTTCTCTCCAATCAGAAAGAGATAGTGTCCACTTTATTCTTAAAAAGGATAAAGGGTTCTTCTTCCCAGCAGCTACCAACCTGGGATTTAAACAGATTTGCATGGAGCCCTCTTCTGCGCAGCGTCCTGGCAAAGGACTCAGACCCCTCCCTGCTCTCTACAAAGGCCTGTATATCTTTTCCCTGGTCCTTCCCAGCTGAATTTTAAACAGGGTTTTAGAGGGCATGTCATGACAAGGGTTCTTCAGAGTCTTCTAAATCATAACACACGGGACCAAAGAGGCCTATTTCTTTTCCCGAAATGATTTGCCCACCTTGATTCCTGGCGCCCCAGCCACAAGCTAAGAAATCTTGCAAAACATGGGGAAACTTCCCGGCCTCAATTTTTCCTTCCCAAGAAACTGCTCTTAATCTTCTCCTCTCCCCATTGCTCTCCCCTCCCCCTCCTACTCCCCCTTCTCTCCATCATAAAATAATAAGGCAGGCCCGCCTGCCTCTAAATCCCTTGCAAGAGCTGGAGAGGGGGCCAGCCAGACATATTTACTACTAAGTGGATGCAAATTCACTTATCGCTGATTTTCAAAGAAATGAGACGTCCCTGCCACAATATTGCTTTTCTCATCACCAAATGGGGACTTTGCTTTGTAATTTGGCAAAGCTGTCAAAACAATCAGATCTGGGCGGCTGGATGGTGTGTGTGCGGCGCCATCCCGAGAGATGGCTCTCACCAGCAGCCCCAGGCACCTCCACTCGGATAAGCGTGAGGCAGGGAAGGGACGCGCTGGAAGGGTGTGGGATGCTGGGCATGGAGCCCGGGGACCCAGACCCAGGACCCGCTGGCCCTCCAGCTTCCTCGGCCAAGGCGGCTCCAGGGAGACAAGGCTCTGGACCACCCAGGGAGAAAGCCAGAGGGAGAAAGGCACGCACGCACGTGCCAGGTGCTCCCATGTTCTCGTCTGGAATTTTCACGGGCTTCCCAGCCCACTGTGGCCTGTCCACAGACTCTACATCCAGAGCCCGTGAGGGGTAGAAAACTCATCTGTGGCCCCAGGGGAGCCTTTCCGTCCATCCAGGCCTCTCTGGGATTCTTCAACAGCAGAAGGAGAAAGTGGGGCGGATTGCCCGATGTTCATTCCACGACTTGGGTTTTAGGGACTGGACACAAAAGCAAGATTATGATGGGGCCCACACTAAAAAGAGGTGCCAGTCCTCTGGCAGCTGGTGCACTAGGCAGGATCCTTCAGTTCCAAATGTTAGAAAACCAACTCTAACACAAGCGAATTTGGCCCAAGCAACTGGGAAGCTGAGTATATTCGTTTTCTACTCATGCTGGAACAAGTGATCACAAATTTACTGGCTTAAAACAATACAAAACCATTGCATTACCATTCTGGAGGTAGCTCAGAAATCTGAAAAATGACTTTACATGCCTAAAATCAAGATGTCAGCAAGGCTTTCCTCCTTCTGGAAGCTTTGGGAAAGAATTCATTCCTTGCCTTTTTTAGCTTCTAGAGAATGTCCACATTCCTCGGCTCATGGCCCCCTTCCTGCAACGTTATAAATTCAACCTCTGCATCTCTCATCACATCTCCTTCTCTGACTCCGATCTTCCTGCCTCCCTTTTGTAAAGATCCCTTGTGATTTGACTGAGCCCACCCAGGGAAGCCAGCATGATATTCCCGTATCAAGATTCTCAACCTAATCATATCTTTCATGTCTCTTTTGCCATGTAAGATAACATAGTCCCAGTTTCTAAGGATGAGGACATAGCAATTTGGGGAGTGACTATTCCCTCTGCAATATCAAGGAGTGGATTTCAGACATGGCTCGATCTAGGGGCTTGAATAGAATCATCCCAATCTTTCCCTCAACTCTCCCTCTGTGCTCTGCTCCCTTCTGTGTTAGTCTGATTCTCTGTGCCCTTCCAAATAGCCTTCCTCCTGTTGCCAAGGAAAGTACAGCATGTAGCCCTCAATCATAGCATTTCAGATTAGTAGATGGTTTGGAAAAATATAATTTCTCACTTCTCTTTCTCCCTCCTCTGGTCCAGTCACCAGTTTCTGTGTAGGTACCCTGAATTAAATAATGTACCCAGGATGCTGGCAAGAAGGACCCTGGGAAAAGAAGAGGCCTTGTTGAGACAGCTGGATTGAGGGTTAGGAACTTAACACAGATATTAGACTTATTTTATATTCTAAGCTGATGACACTGGACACATCAGCAACAAAGTGCCCTAGCAGCATAACTTGGTCAGAGTCCCACCTCCTGAAGACCAGGCCCAACCACACAGAGGCTTCAGACAGATACCTGAGACCCGCTCAGCCCAAGGCTTTGCCCTTTGGGGTCAAGCAGGGCTTGTGACAGCCATAAGTCCCCCTTGGCTTCACTATGTGTCTCTGATCTTGGGGCAAAAAGCCCCCATTCCGCAGAGTAGTACCATAATTAAGAATAGTTTCAGTCTTGCTAGATTCCAGTAACATATACGAGTTCTAGATATGTGAACGTCTTGCATGGAGATGGTCATGGAATTTAGTATTTAGACTGCCCTCCCTTCTCCGCCCCCCGAACTTCTCCACTTAGGGGCTGTGGTTAGAGTGGCCTGCCTCAAGGTTTGCCAGGGATAGGCCTGATTTGCACCTGTTGATATAATTATTAATAACTCCTTTCCCTCTCAAAAGGGTGCCTGTTTAAATGATAAGTGTTATGGTTTTCCTAGTGGTAGCAGAAATAAAAAAGCATTTATTTTCCCCTCCTACTGTTCAGCTCAGCCCTGAGCCAGGTGGGGCCTCCAATGCAACAGCTTGGGGAGACCCCAAATCACACAGTTCCTTCTGCTTGCTTTAAAGCCAGGGAGAGACAAACAAGCCCTTCCTGTTACATTGCAGGAGGTCGGGGAGAGCCTGTGACATGGCCCTCTCTGTCCCACAGCCATTGCACAGCGTCCTGAGTCCCCCTGGGTCCTCTCCTCTCTCGTTTCTTCACCCAGATCTATAGGGTAACAGCCCAGTTGCGCTAGGAAAAAAAATTTGCAAAGTTTTCCTACACTTATTTACATGAGTGCCTATTCCGTTATGTAAAATATATACAAATATTGTCATATGCAAGTGTGTGTGTGTGTGTCCTCTTTTCTTTGCCTTGTTAGTTTGAGTTTCCTTTTGATCTCTCTCTCTCTCTCTGCTTTATCTACATAACCACTGGAGATCCATGCCAATATCCCGGGGAGGTGTGGGGGGGGTCATTTCATATCTTTCTTTATAATCATGTACACTAACCTACACATGCATGCATATATGTACATAATTTTTTATGCACACTCGCATGAATATACTTATCATACAGGTACAGGAAGCCTTTTGTAGGGGTTTGTTTTAATGAATTAGATGATATTCGGTTTCCCGTGTCTCACTTTTCTTACTCAGCCGTGCCTTGGGGAATATCTAAATCCTCAGGTGTAGCTCCAATTAATTGTTTGCAATAGTGTGAACGTGTACTATAATTTATTCACCCGAATCTCTAGCAAGGGATATTCACTTAGTTTCCACAGGGGAATTTCCCAGCCATCCAAATATTCACGTGTTACACTTCAGCCCTGATGCCCCTGACTCGTATATGAGGCACAACATTTAAAAGCATGTGTTAGGGGGCATCTGGGTGGCTCAGTCCTTAAGCATCTGCCTTCTGCTCAGGTCATGATCCCAGAGTCCTGGGATCGAGTCCCACATCGGGCTCCCTGCTCAACGGGAAGCCTGCTTCTCCCTCTGCTACTCCCTCTGCTTTGTTCCCTCTCTCGCTGTGTCTCTCTCTGTCAAATAAATAGATAAAATCTTTTTTTTTTTTTAAAGCGTGTGTTAATTTGGAAAGTTTCATCAGCCGCCATCTCTTTCAAGATGTCGAATGGACCCACCCATCCAACTTCAGGCATAAGTGGACGCTGCCCTCTCTTCCATCCAAATGTGATCATGATCAGCCTTTTCTATTCTCTCACGTTTGCTGTAGGAGTGCAATTCTGGATTGGGGGGGTCTAGCTGGAGTTGGGTCCCCACACAAGGGTCACCCTAATATATCAGGAAGGACTCAGGCTCTCAGGACAGAAGACCTGGCTTCTATTCTGGGTCCACCAATTATGTTGGGAGATGTGGTAAATACTCACCTCTCCCAGCCCGTTAACTGACCATTAGAACAGGAATCATGGTATCAACCCCTTAGAGGGTTAAACAGGATTAGGCACACAGGTTCTGGGTGAAGGAAGACTTCCGCACTCACACATCATGAATCATGTAGGGGCCTAGAGGAGAAAGTTCACATCCATCAGTAGTGATGCCCTGGGCAAATAACACAAGTCTGATCTACAGACAGAAACAGGTTGTTTCCAGAGTAATGCCCTGTCTTTGCTTACAGATCCATGTGTGCACCAAGGATGTTGAAGGCACTTGTTGCTGGCCAAGTCCAGAGTACGGGTGAGCCACAGGGAGAGAGACAGGGCTGGAGGTCCCCTTGCTAGGAGGGGTCTGGAGAGACGGGTAGCTGATGCAGAGCTGAGGAATTGGGGAAGGCGCCTTTGGTTATGGGTGCGGGGTTAGCAATGCCTAAACCCTCCTGAGCTCTGGCCATAGGTTTGGTGTGGTAGTAGCAGGGGGCAGACATTCCCTGCCCTGCAGCAGGGGTATCTCCCTGTCCTGTCTGCAAACTACACCTCACACTTTCTAGACCTCCACCCACTGACCTACCCACAACAAAGGAGAAACTAGAGCCTGATGCCACACATCTGTGTGGCTGAATGTGTGTGTACCCACCACCACCACCAAATTCAGATGTTGAAGCCCTGAATCCCCACTGTGATGATGTTTGGAGCTGAGCCTTGGGGCGGTAATTAGGTTTAAATAGTCCTGAGGGTGGGATCTTCCTGACGGATGTCTTTATGAGAAGAGGAGGAGAGATCAGAACCCTTTCTCTCTCCGCCATGCAAGGATACAGCAAGAATGCAGGTGTCTGAAAGGCAGGAGGAAGAGCCCTTCACCAGGAACCAGCTCTACTGGCTGCCATCTTGATCTTGGACTTCCAGCCTCCAGAATGTGAGATATAAATGTCTTTGGTTTAAGTCCCTGGTACCTGGTTAAGGCAGCTGGAGCTAACTGAGGCAGCATCCCTCCCTTTCCTTTTAGGGTACTGGGAGCAAAGACCAAGAGAGTGCTCTTAATAAATCTGGCCCCCCAAATCGCATCCCATAGCCAATACCAAGACCCTTGCCTCATATACTACCAAGCTCCCCAAAGCGCTGTGGCCAGCACGGTGGGGAGGCATTGGTGGGGGAGAGAGCCCACGAGGAATTCTTAAGGTCCATGGAAAGGCTGGGAGCAGAGGATGACTTGGGCTCTGAGAAAGTCTACCCGTCCCCAACAAGTTCCCATTACTAAGGGCCAGGTTTTAGCTCCAAACCATACCCTAAGAAACAACCCCAAACCCCTGAGAAAGCACAAGAATTCTAATTCCCTTCCTTCCCAGCAATCTTCTCTGAGTCACAGGGCCAAATGCCCCTCCCCCAGCATCTGCCATCCCTCACCACCCCTCCCCCCACCCCAGGCACCACCCAGATCTTGGTGAGGAGCCCTTCTTAGGGACAACTTGCCCAGGATTCTGACATATTTATTTGCACCTTACTTAGTGCTAAGCATGGTGTCTTTGTACGCAGTGGGAGCTTTATATGTATTTGATAGTCTTTGACCAGAAATCCTTGGATAGTCAATGCCAGCAGAGGGAGAGAGAGAGACCTGGGAGCCAGCATTTGGCTGAATTGGAGGAAAGAGAGAAGTCCTGTCCCCAGACAGAACCCAGAGTCCCCACCAGGGAGGTGGGACCATCGTTATCAATTACTCAGGCCTTGGCTTCATTCATTCATTCATTCATTAAAATCTCCAAAATGGGAGTCTTGTTAATGGCCCGGCGTGCTGTTCTTTCCCCTCCAGGTAAGAAGATTTATTGCCCAAACTTACACTTTATCACGCACAACCGAATAAAAATGATCGATTTCCCTGCCCGCCTTACAGCATCCTTCCACAGTTATTAAAGTCTCTAAAAATGTTTTCTTTAAAAAAAAAAAAAAAAGGTTAAAAGAAAGAGAGGTGGGGAGAAGAGAAATGGAGAGGAGACCGGGAAACTTTGGATTGCTAAGGGCTATCCATCTTGTCAGCTCGGGACCACATAACCTTGATGTCACTATATTTTCTGCTCATATCCAAATTTACAATTTGCCAGCCAAGGAGATGGAAATGCCAAAGCTCCTCCTTGGAGGTGAATGCTGGGAGGTTCTTAAAGGGCCCAAGAGAAGGGAGGACCCCAGTTCTAAAAACGTACAAGACCGTGAGCCTGTCCCTGCCCTACGCAAGTTTCTCCTCCGGCCTCAGAGGACAAGGAGCGGGTTTACCCTCCAGGGCCCCAAGAACACATTCGGCCAAGAGTCCATCTGCACTTTGTTCCCTGATAAGCAAGCAGATCTGCAGCTAAGCCGAGCAGCCTTCCTGGGCTGGAAATTCACCTGCTCAGGTCAGGAGACAGGATGGCAAAGCAGCAGAGGAAGGCAGGAAGCAGGGCACACGGGCGGTGCTTAACCCACAGAAAGGAGCGAGCGGCACACAGGCCCGGCAAAAGTGCCAGTCTGCGCGCGCGCGCACACACACACACACACACACACACACACACTGGGCAATTATACATCATTCATCTGTTCGTTCTAGTAGGTCCCCAAGAACCTTCCTCTCGCCATTTTGTTAATTTAATTTTACTAAATGCCAAGTAATACAATTGTATATCACCCATTTGAGGGCATATTGTGAATTCCTTCAGGACAAGAATAATGTCTTAGCTCGTCTCTCTCTGTGTTATGTACATACGTGCACGCAAGTGCACACACACACACACACACACACACACATACACACACGGTGTTTTCCACTGGGGTCTGTTGCAGCTTATCTACTTGAGAGTGGTAAAACTTTGTTTTAAACCATAATTCAGAATGTATTATTCGTTACTAGGTCAGTCTGGCCTCTTTCCAAATGAGTGCTAATTAGTCAGTCTTCCCAGACTTGTTTCTAGGCAAATGCGGACATCTGTCCTCTGCAGAGACCCTGGTTCCCACTCAGGTGATTCCATGCCGACTTCTGAGGGCTTCCTACACCATTGGTGAGGCCACGGGCTCCGCGGCAGCTCTGGAGCACCGTGGCCTCCCTGGAAGGCTCCCTCCATTGTTCCGGGTTTTCCCAGTGCCTGGGAGTCTGCAGTCCCGTCCTGGAGCGCTTTCCCGGCGTGGCCTGGAAAATGGCCATAAATCTGTCTCGGGCCATTTGACTCAGGCCCTCAATGCCAAGCTTAACAGGCACTTCCATCGGGCCCGATGTGCCAACGATCTATAAGCCATTAACCAGGCAGTATTAGACCTCCCAGCTCGGCCTCCTCTGTGGGAACACACACTGAGAAAGAGGGAAGGAGGGAGAGAGGGGAGGGCTGGCAAGGGCGCTGGCTGGACAGCAACCATTAAACCTTCCCTGGCCCCATTAGGGCTCCAGAACCATGCAGTGTCCCCCCCCACCCCCCAGCCAGTTCCTGTCCTAGACCTGAGAGAAAGGGATCCAGCCTGGAAGGGAAGGGCCAAAACTGGCCTGCCTCGAGTCAGGACAGTGGTTCGGGACTCAGAGAGGGCGACATAATCTCAATTCTGCTCTCCCTGCTATGCCTTCTAGAAGGGACACTGTCAGAGTGTCCTGTCTGGGGGTCTGGGCCTGGCCTCAGGCAACCGGCCTTGGACCCCTCCCTCTGAGTCTGAACATTTTCCCGGAGCACAGGTCCTGGGGAGTCCCATCCCAGATACCAGACGCCCCATTTCCTGTAAGACGGGGTGACTGGTGGGGTAAGAGCTAACAACTGATTGAGCTCACTGTGCGACAAGAGCTGCCTGAAATGTTTGGCCTACACGGCTCCCCTGTCACCCCAACAAAGCCCACGAAATGGACGCGATTCTCAGCCCACGGCACAGACGGGAAGCAGAGGCACAGGGCCGTTCTAAGAAGCCCCCCTGGGTCACACAGCAGGACGGCAGCACGCCCAGAGCAGGACCCGGGCTCTTCTGGCTCACTCCACTGACTGCCTCTCAAAGCAGCCAGGGGTCCAGAGTCGAAACAACTGGAGACAGCCCAGCTCACAGTGGGCCCAAGAGTCTAGAGTCCCAGATGCTGCCACTGTCTTGGGGGGACCGACCCCCAGCTTGCAAGGTAGGGGAGAGCACTCTGCCCAGACAGTCCTGGCTTGGGCCAGAGAGATTAGAAACGGCATCTCCTAGTCCTTCTAGGAGTGTCTAAGTTGCTTCCATAATCGGAGCCTCTTAGACCTTAGGTCCAAGGTCTTCCACCTCTGACGTTCTTGGGACAGGAACCTCAGCGGCAGCCCCCCTCAGCCTGTGCCAGCTGCTTGTGTCAAAGGGACTGGTCTCCGGGGTCCCCCTCTGCCAAATGTTCCTTCATACACAGGAGGGACAGGATGGGCTAGAACAAGCTGGGCTGAGGTGGGAAGAGTTGGGAAGGGAAGTCAACGGGTAGTGTCTTTTTAGTTAAATTATCGGTATGTTCCCATCTCCTGACTTTCCAGGAAATGATGGCGAGTCATTAAAAAAGAAACATCTGCACCATCCCAAAACCTGCCAGATAGAATGCATATAATGGGCTGTGGCCCAGTGTGATGGTCCAGGATTGGAAAAGCTCCATTACGCGTGTCTTAGCTCAGGCTGCTGTAACAAAATACCACACATGGGGGTTGAAAGCCCATTGATTTCTCGCAGCTCTGGCTGCTGGCAGGGCCAAGATCAAGGGCCGGCAGGTTCAGCACCTAGTGAGGCCTCTCCTCCCAGCTTCCAGACACCTGCCTTCTTGCTGCGTCCTCTCCTCGCAAGGGCACCAATCTCGTCGCGAGGACCCCACCCTCATAACCATCTCGACCTGGCTACCTGCAAAGGCCCCAGCTCCAAACACTGTCACACTGGGGCTCAAGGCTCCAAGCTGTGGACTTTGCCCGACACAAACATAGAGCCTGTAATAACAGGCTTGCCAGCTCCTGTACCCTCCAACTGTGGTTCTAGAGGCCTTTTTCGGGGCTCTGTTCCCCTGCTGTGGACCCCAACCTACTTGGATCCTCTTCTACCCCCACCCCCACCTTTATGGCCCCACTCAAAACCTGCCTTTCCCGGGAAGCCTTCCCTGACTACATCCTCCCTTTCTGCGATCCCGAGCTCTCGTCAGGATGTGTCACCCCATTTAACACTTGCTTCTGTACAATGCTATATCGATCTTTAATCTGGCAACCCAGATACAGAGCACAAAGCCTAGGTTTTAGCCCTATGGCGGTCTTGAATGAATTTAATTTTTTAGTGGTTAAGAAACAGACTCACAAAGAACTGTAAAGTATTCGTCCTTGTATTGCAAATTTGAAAACAGAGGTTCCCAGAAGTTACTGGACATGTCTAAAGTCGCATGGCCAGAACAGGCCCTGCTTGGAAGCCCAGGTCTTGGTGCCTTGGCTTGAGTTGTACAAGCAGAACTTCGGGCAAGGATTTGAGTGCAAGTGGTTTCCTTTGGCAGGTGTTTCTAGGAAGCATGTGAAGGGGTAGCAGAGGTGAAGGGAAAGGGATGAAAGCTAATTAAGGGGGTTTAATGAGTGAGCAGGTCACCACTGTGGGTAGCCAGGGGCTCAGCTATCTGGGGGCCTCCGGGGGTGCTGTAGAACGTAGGAAGGAACAGTGTTTCTCCATCAGCTCCTGTCCATCAGGGATGAGAGCCCAAATTAGGGACTTAATTCCCAGCACTTCCCACCTGACTTGGGGGCACTGAACTCACTTCCATGTATCCTTCTGGGAAGACTTCTGCCTTACAGGAACCCGTCCACCACGGCTGGCGTGGCCTCTGGGTGAGCCAAAGAGGGAGGGGCAGGCCACCATCAGGGTCCTCCACGCTCAGTCACACTCACTGGGAGTAGAATTGCTACCCAAATTTCCTTTCCGATCTGTGTCCGATTCTCTGGTTGCTGGGGACTAGTCTCCGCACCAAGACAGCAGATGAAAAGCTAGGACCCCATGCTCCGAACCCCACCCCGGGGTATGCATTGTCACGGGGGCTTTGAAAGAGACCGGGGAAGAGCACAACGTTCAACAACGTCTGGGAAATGCGCCCCATTCCGTGGATTGTGAGGAGAGGGTCCCTGGCATATTTGCCTGGCTTCCTGCCCCAGGATCTTTCTCCCAGGTTCCTGCTGTGCAGGTGTTGGGAAGGACTGAGTATTAACTAAACCCCATCCTGGCCTCTTGCACCGGCAGGGAGGGTGGACTGTGGCCTTGGGGAGCTGTCCAGCCCGGCGTGCTGAGTCCCAGCCTGTGAGCTCCTCTCGTGACAGGTGCGTGGGCACCCTGTGCTGGAATACGGGCCACAGTGCCACCCATGTTTCACAAAATCCCCTGCTCTTGTCTCCAGACACATTATACTCTGAGTTTATGAGGCAGAGCTAATTGTCACTTTTCCCTCTTGTCCTCGGAGCCAAGCTCACCAAGGCCTGGCGGATACGGGCTTCTGCATTCCACTTGCTTCCCGGAAAGTTATCCCGGGCGTAGCTCCCACCCGTCCCGAAAGCCCCGGAACAGGAGTCCGCAAACCCAAGCCTCCTCCCTGTCTCTCACCCACTCCATACACACCTTATGACATGACCCTTTCGAGGCCTTATTTTTCTCATCTGCAAAATGGGGGCGCTGGCTGGTTCCAGGGATAAGGCCCTTTTTCAGTACTGGCTTTCGGTGATGTGATTGTCAAGAGCCCCCCGGGGTGCTGTGCCCCCTGTCCAGGGAAGCTGCCGAGCCCTGGAGGGACAACACGCATCCTGGTGCCCTCTTCCCCCTGCCACCTTATTCTGCAAAGAGACATAGTCCTCAGCAGCCCAGGACACTGCCTACTGTGCTAACAGGCCAGGTGTGGCGGGGGCAAAGAAGGGGGAAAGTAGGTGTGGTGGGGGAACCCTGCTTTGCCCTTCCTGCAACAGGGAATCAGTCTTGGAGCAGAGCCACCTCAGTGGGCTGGAGAAGACCAACCACTGAGATGCCTCACCAACTTCCCCACCCTCTACTCGCACCTTTGACTCTGCTTATCTCCATGTATGACCTGTGTTCCCAGTGGATCTGGGGTGGAGAAAGAAAAGCAGGAAAGGGTGGTTTCCTGGTTCCCCTTTTGCCTATGATCCTATGCGGAAGGGTGTCTCGGGATTTGGAGGGTTTTCTGATAGGGCCCTTCTCCCCAACACCCCAAGCGAGTAGGGTTTCTGGGACACAGCTCCCTAACAGCCTGGCTACCCAGGCTTTGAAGACACAGCTCAGATGTCCAGTTGGGTGAAGGACACTTTTAGGGGAATAGCAGGGAGCTGAGCCCCCAGGAGCCTGCCCAGGCCAGCCCACTACAGGATAAACCATTCCACTAAGGGTCCATTCCTTGAGGTTGTGGTATTCAATCTTGATTTGCTCAGATTACGGAGCCCACGTAGAGCCTTTCCGCTTGCAAAGCACGCCTCAAACTTCTCACCCGTTAGTGCTCTGAACCATCATAGCCAAGTGAGTGATTATCACTGTGCCCCAGTTGGGGAAACTGGGTCTCCAGGAGCAGAAGAGACTGGGTCAAGTTCAGGCAGTCCCTCAATTTCAGGGTGAGGGAAAGAATCCGGCATGGGGTCGTGGAGCAGGGAGGCAGAGCAGTGCCTCCTTGGGGCTTGGGGCATGGCGACCCGCAGGCCACAGGGATTGGAAATGGAGTTTTCAAAAAACTATAGAAAGTGAGAAAGGCAAGAAAAGAATGAAGGAGCAGGGAGACCCCCATGGTTCAGACCGCCCTCTCCAGCAATCTCCTATAGCTGCGTGTCCAGTCACCCCCTTCCCAGCACTTTCCTTTCACACCAACATTCAATCATCTTTTCCCATTCACTCCGTCTCTTCCATTTTTATCTTACGCCGCCCGTGAAAATTGGTGTGAAATAAAAAGGCAACTCTGCCTACAGATGTAATCAATTGATTTGGCAGGTAGCCCGTGGACACCTAGGAAGGGGAGAGCCAATTTCCAGGGTGGATACTCCCCTCCTGCATTTTCTTTCCCCACCTCCACCATTCCCGCCTCTGGGTCCCCGTCCTTTTATTTTTCTGTCTCCTTCTTTTGGGCCTCGCTTTGATCTGGTTATTTCCTGCTTTGCATTTAATGGAAATAAACCAGCCTATGGATTCCCCCCGCCCCCACCTCTCCTTATTATTATTTTCTTGTATGAAAGACAGTGGAAGGAAGGCATCTGTCTTTCTCTGCTGCCTCTGCGGGATGCCTGGAGACGCTCTGTGCTCCTAGGAGTCTTGTCAATCTTTCCGGGGGGCGGGGGGGACCAAGTTGGAGATTCGAAAATGATCTCAGCCTCCTGATCCCTCACAGACACCCCCCCCCCGATAGGAAAAGGGGCCATGGAATCTGTCCCAGGGTGAGTATCTTCTCATCCTCTTGGAAGGGAGAAAATGCCCCATGCTGGGCACTTGTATATTTTCACTCATTAATTCGTTGATGTGTTAAGCATCACTGTGGGGTATAGAAATTAACAAAGCAATCATAAATCCTTCCCAAGTACATTGCTAGCCCAGAGTAGGTGCTCAACAAAAGGTGGTCATTGTTGGTCACTATTATTCTGGAAGTCCCTATCACGGTGTAATTGACAGCATCTAATACATATTAATTTCCTCCCTTCTAGAGGCAAAAGAGACTAACTGTATATGACACCGGTTTATGGGCCTTTATTGTTGTTTTAATACAAGAAAGGAGGGAGGAGTGAAGCCCAAATTCTCACTCTGGTGCCGTCTAGATTAGAAGAACTTCATTAAACACAAATCAACGTATAATTAAAAATTTGTGATAAGTGGTGTGAAGAAAAAGCACAGGGAGCTACAAGAAGACCTAATTTAGGAAGCTAGGAGAGGGGGATCTCTGCAGCCAACATCTTAAAAAAAAAAAGCACCATTTAACCCGGTGGTTCTCAAAATAAGTTCCCCTCTGCAGCAGCAGCAACAGGCAACTTGTTAGAAATGCACATTCTCGGGCCATCCCAGAACTACTGAATCAGAAACTCTGGGGACAAGGCCAAACTATTCAAGCTCTCCAGGTGAGTCCGTTACATCCTTAAATGTGAGAACTCATGATGGAAGCTGAGACGAGAGGATGAAAGGGGGCTGGCCTGTGATGGGGAGAAAGAAGTCTTTCTAAGCTGAGAATAGGATGTGTCAAGGCCCTGAGGCAGGAAGGAAGCCGGGGTGGCTAGTGTGAAGTAAGGGATGGAGAGAGAGGGATTGGACAGTCAGACTTTGTAGAACCTCACCAGTGTGGATTTTCTCCCAAGTCTGCTAGGATCCAGGAGGGGATCTGAGCAGGACAATGATACTATAAAATGTCAGTGTCATAGAATCCTGCTTACATCTGTGCTCGGGGGCCAAGATTTAAACAGACACCCCCCATAGCCGAGTTCCCCGCTGCTCCGAGTGCTTCCCAGAGTTTCTGGCCCCTTCCCTAGCCACACCTGACCTCCATGGATAGGGCCTTCTCAGGCCCAGGAAACAATGGCCTTGTGGGGTTGCCTGCGGTGGTGCTGGAGGTCTACGAGGAAGGCTTTCTTTTCATTCTATGCCTTTTGATACCTAATAGGATTTTCTGTCTGCATAGATTATTTTTATCTTTTTAAAAATGTCAGTGGGGGTATCAAAACAGTGGGATTAGAGGTTATTCTTATTTCTGCTCTCCAATTTCTTGAATCTTATGAAATAAAAGCAAACTCAATTTTGGGAAGCCAAACCAATATTTATCAAATACTGTTATGGGTCAGGCGCTTTGGTGAGTTCTCTCTTCACTCCCTCAACGAGTCTTGGCGGAGCGCCTGCTACGCCCCAGGCCTGGGATGGAGAGGGGAAGGCCCATGCCTGCCTCCATGAACCCTCCCTTCTAACGGCAGGGATCCTACCAATAAACACATTTAAAAAGTAAAAATACACGTTGTTGTTTGCACAGGCAGGAGGCATGGTGTGCAGGGTGGGCTGGGCAGGGAAGGCTCCTGAAGACCCAAGAAGGAGTAAGAGGGTCCGGGGGTTCGCACGTGGAGGAGCAGGAGGACCTGGAGGGCAGGCTCAAAGGTGGGCCCCGGCCCAAGGATGCGCAAAGGGGATGCGTGGGGCCAAAGAGGGTGGAGAGCGGAGTAGAGTTGGGGCATGGAGCCCTGTGTCCCACGATGTGGGCTGTGGCTTTTCAGTGGGAGCCGGTGGCCCGCCAGGATGTGCTCTGACATTTGGACAGGACAACTTGGCTCCTTGTTGCGAATCGCCTGAGAGAGGAACAGGGGGAGATTGAAGCGAGGAGGCTGGGAAGGAGGGCTTTGTGCCAGTCCAGGAGGGCAGGCGCGGGGGCTGCGGAGCGTAGGGCTCCTGGCCGCACTCGGGGGGCTCAGACGTGGGGAGCCCATGGGATTTGGTGCTGGATTGGATAAGAGAGAAAAGACGGGAATCTCAAGGAGGGCACCAGGGTTTTTTGACCTGAGCAACTGGAAAGAATTGCCATTTATTGAGAGGACGTGGGAAGACTGTGGGAAAAGTAGGGTTTTTGAGCTGAAGGAGAAACTGGTTGATTTGACTTAGAATGGGCCAAACTGGGGCACCTGAGTGGCTCAGTGGGTTAAAGCCTCTGCCTTTGGCTCAGGTCATGATCCCAGGGTCCTGGGTTCGAGCCCCACATCGGGCTCTCTGCTCAGCGGGGAGCCTGCTTCCCCCTTCCTCTCTGCCTGCCTCTCTGCCTACTTGTGATCTCTGTCTGTCAAGTAAATAAATAAAATCTTAAAAAACAAAAACAAAAACAAAACAGAATGGGCCAAATTTGAGATGCAAAGGTGTGAGTTCAGATCCTCCCAGGAGCCAACTGCAGGACAGAACTGGCCAGGCAAGAGGCTTACAGAGTGGGGCGGGGTGGGGGGGGGATTTGCCTATGAAGGATGAGGGGCAGAGGGTAGGAGGTGGCAGAAAGGGCCCTAGCTTATGACACAAGCCTTGGAAAGAAGATAGGGAAGGAAGGAAGACTGGAGAGGAAGACCTTCCAGCCACACCCAGTTCCCAGAAGGTTCTTGCCAGGCCAGGATGGGATCCTGGAGCCCAAATCTCCCACCGGGGGTGCCCACATTCCTCAGGGAGGGGTCTGCACTGCACCCTCTCTTTCCATGCCTCCCTCCCCCCCACCCCCTCCCAGGCTCAATCACTGTCTGGGAAGGAGCCCACGGAGCACACGGCCCCCTGGGGAACACGGTGCGGGGTCCAGCAGATGTCAGTCACGGAGCTCCCGCAACCGGAGGTGTGAGTGGAAAGTTCTCACGGCGCCCGCAGCCTATGAGACAGATAACTGGAGATACCAAGTAGGCAGTTGAATATATGAGTCTGAGTTCAAAGCGAGGTCCAAGCTAGAGATAAAAATTTAAGAGTCTTCAGCTTATAAACGATATTTAAAGGCACGAGACAGATGAGAGTGTGCGTAATCGGCAGGGATGAGCTGTCCGAGGACTAAGCCCGGCTGTGCACCTGCCGGAAGAGGTGGCAGGGAAACCGGAGGGGATGTGGAGCCCTGGGGGGAGGGGCCTGAAAGTCAAGGAAAGAGCCTGTTGCAAGGAGCAGGGACTGTCCCCCTTCAGAAGACAAACCACTTAGCGTTTGACAGGACTTCTCGTGCATTCTACCGTGCATTCTACCCTGTGCTGCCGACACCCCAAGTTGCACCCCTCCCCCCAGGGGCTGGGTGATCAAGGGCTTCAGAAACTCTCTCCTCTGTGCCAGGAATTCTTCCAAAGGGTCTCCCAGGTGGATCTGCTGGTGCAGAGACAAATTTCCAGCAGAACCACCCACCAAACCCAAACGTCCCAACGCTGGCACGGCAGGCTTGAGGCAGCAAAGCTGCGTTCCTGTATGCATTCTCCGCCCTAGGAGGTTGGATAGTGACCTCCAAAAAGATGTGTCTGAGTCCTAACCCCTGGGGACCTATAAAGGGGACCATATCTGGAAAAGGAGACTTTGCAGATGTAGTTAAAGATCTGGAGCCGAGACCATGCGGATTTAGGGCGGGCCCCAGATCCCATGAAGTGTGTCCTTATGCAAGACGGAATAGGGGCCGACACCGGGAGACACACCAGGGAGAAGAACACGTGAAGACCCCAGCAGAGACTAGAGGGAGGTGTCTCTAAGCCAAGGGACACCAGGGCTGCTGGGAGCCACCAGAAGCCCGGAGAGAGGCAGGGAACAAATTCTCCCTCAGGGCTCCAGAGGAAACCATCCCTGCCCACACCCTGATCTGGCACGGCTAGCCTCCAGAACTGCAAGAGAATCAGTTTCTGTTATTTTAAGCAGCTCCCACCCCTTTGCCGGGCTGTATGACAGCAGCCCCGGGAAACCACGACACCCCCTTCCCACTTCCTCCGTGTCACTTCCCCATCAGAGAACCAGAGACTTCCGCCTCCCCTCCCTCTCCCTCCGCTCGCTCGCATTCATCCCCACGGAACCCATCATCAGAATGCTGAATCCCCAGGTCCCCATAGCAACGGCTCTGATGCCAGAACCCAGGATCACCAGCGTGGATCAGCCCACGAGATGGCTTCGAGGTGGGGGACGGGAGGGGTCTGCTGAGAAAACAAACAGCAGAGGGAAGGCAACGCCGAGTGACGAGCCCACTGGGGTTTATATTAGCTGCTCTTTAAGAAAACAAAGCGCTGCACAAAGTCCCCCTTACCCGGATGAATAATCTGTAGGTACAGAAGCGAAAAGCCTGGAAGAAACGCGCCAGGACCAGGAGTAGCTGCGTTCCGAGCCCGTGACGCTGCCCGTGTGCAGCAGGCAGACAGGGCCACCTCCCTCCTGGGGCCGTCCCAGGGGCCTTCAATGAAGGGCTGGCTCTAGACCCTGCAGGGGCCCAGGCTGGGGGTGACCAGCCTCCGAGGCCACGGTCCCCACTTGATTGGTGCCCTGCTCTGGGAGGTCCCGGCCACTCTGCGACGCAGCACCCCCCCCCACCCACCCCCCGCTTCCCCAGCCAGGTGCCTTCTGTGGTGCTGAGCCAGGGCTGCATCCTGGGCTCCCCGCCCCCCCACCCCGCCCCCGGGGCGCTTCCCACCCAGCGACCCACCTCACAGCTCTCTCTGGGGTGGCGCCCCTCCCCTAGCCTGGGGACGCGGTAGATCCTGGACCAGTATTTCCTCCACGAGCGGCCCTGACTTTCCGGAGCTTGCCCAAGCAAGATGGCACAGCGGCCACCGGTTTGCAACCCAAAACTTCAAAGCAGTCTTGTTACAACCAGTGGATCATTCTTTAAAAAAAAAATAAATGCATGAATGTAGAGGAAGAACTCCAACGTCCTTAACTCTTGGCCTGTCTTCCGCTTCCCTCCTGAGTCCCTCCTGACTCAGATCCCCTGCGGACGGAGGCCCCCCCGCCTGGAGAGCCTCCCTGTGTCCCTGCGAGTTCTCAGGGTCTGCCTGAGCCATCCCTCAGCTGTCGGCTGTGGCATGAAGAAACCAACGAATGAATCGGTCGGCGTCACCGTCCCTGGGCCTTACTTAGCACAGGCCTGGGGATACTGAAGGCATTAGTCAAGATGGGTAAGTGGGTGGAAAGAAGCGACCTTTAAAATCCAACTTCAAACTCGTTTCTGAGACGCCTTCTGGAATATTTCCATTCCACACCGGGGCATGTTCTTGGTATGTGATGAATTCAGCCTGAGCGGTTTTCCCACACGGTTTTAGCCGTTGTCTGTCTGGTGGTGGGTGCAACCGCATGTGTGATCCTATCGTTGCCCACTCCACACCCCCCACGAGGCCACAGTTTCCCTGAGCAAGGACGGCTGATTGCCCTCATGCCATTGTGAAGCTGCCACAGGCCCACATTCCCCGCCACCCCCATTAGTGTGACGGCTTTGGCAAGGCCATACGCGCTTCTTGGAGCAGAGCTTCTGCCTGGTGTCCTTGGTGGATAATGGCCCTTCTCTAGAACCAGGAGAACACACCCCTTAGCTACGGTTTCTTCCCCTTGAGAGGGAGGGTTCAAGCACCCTTCTTTTTCAGACCCCAGGGAAACATCTGACTGCCTTCCTGGGTGCCCCTCTTCCTGGGAAGACGTCATGGCTGCTGGAAGAGTCCCCTGCTATGTTTCACACGAGCTCCCCCACCCCGTTGGTGCAGAATGGGAGTTGCCCTGGAGACTGGACCCTTGTCTATGTTAGGGCCCTGGCTGCCGTGGCGTGGATCTTCTTTCCCCTGTTTCTAGAAGCAAAGAGAAGAAGGAATATGCAGTCCTTTTCCAGAAATATCTAGAAGTTCCCAAAAGTTGCCAGAAATCTCCAAACTTGTCTGTCTCTACAGTGGCCCAGCCTATGATGATACCCTAGTTACCCAGATGTGCCCTTGAAAGGGGCATAGGCCCTGCTCCATTTCCTCACACTCTGGCTAAGTGAAACCCAGTAGGCAGAGCAGCCCAGAATCCCCAGGGTGGCGCCAAGAGAGACCCCGGAGGATGTGGGGTCCTTACCTCTCAAGATCAGGAAAAACAGGGTGACATTAGCCCAGACATTACCAGTTGCCGAGAGGTCGAATGCCAGGAACCGGGTTAAACGCTCCGCGTCTTGCCTGCTGTGTAGCAAGGGTGTCATGATGGGTGACGGAGACAGTGACCATGAGGCCAGGAAGAAACTGTGCCTCACCCAGTTTTCCCCGAGGGAAGTAGGGTCAGCGCCACAGTGGGAACAGCCTCTCTGGGTTCTCTCGCCACCATTGTCCAGGACACCAAAGCATGGACCAGACCAACAGTGCCCCCTACAGGCCTTGGCCTCCAGGGACAGCCCCACCCCGGAGCCCAGGGAACGCTCTGTAGGAAAAGAAGTTCCCTGGAGGTTTTGCTGGAGCTCCAAGGTTTCGGCTCCAAAAAAGGGCATCCCTAGAAAAAAGCAGCTGCCTCTCCTCTCCCTCCTCCCAAGCTGCTTTAATACACTGACGGATACTAGGTTGGAAGACAGAAAGCCCAGGTCTGGGGACAACTCAGACACAGGCCTGTGGCTCTGTGAGCTCTGAAGGGTCCTTTGGCCTAACCAGGCCTCTTTTCTAGAAAGCCCCAAAGTCCCAGGCAAATGCCCAGCTCAGGAAACCCCTGAGCTCTGCCAAGTCTGTGGTCAGAAGGAGTTCAAGCCGCACCTTACTGCAGGGCGGGGCGATCTAGGGATCCCAACAGCTTATGCAGACAGGTGCATCGCCCCCTTGCTCAAGCCTCCCAGCTCAGCCCCGATCCCCCTCGGCCATCGCTTTCAGGGCGGGGCGCTCTGGGGAGCTGCAGGTCCACACCCCGGCAAGCACCTCCACCTGCCTGGGTTCCTCGGGATTGCCCAGCGGGATGAGCCCGTTCTTTCCTATCTGGCACTTTGCGGGGTCACCTTCCGCCTGGAGTTATGATGAAGCCTTCCAGTGATGCCTCCCGACTGCAGCCAATTTGACTTCCATAATGGCCCGAGAAAAGGTCGCAGCCTGGGAGTCTGTATTGCTCTGTCACAGAAATTAAAGGAGCAGTTTGCCACAATAAAGGACAGTCTGCCCAGTGGCCTCTCACCCGAGCCAGCTTCCTCCTGCTATCTTCTCTGATGATGTGGATAAGAATCCTGTTACACCAGCAGACTCGAGAAATGAAATGTGCTCTCCGGCACCCCGGCAGGCCAACTGCTGAAGCCAGCTGCCCCCTCCACCTCCAGGCCGACACTGCGCGTGATGAATGCGACAGCTTGTGGGGGGGGGTGGCTGGGGAGCCTCACTGAATTTTCTGTCCACCAACCGATTTCCTGGGGTTTCTCTCCTGATGTGCCGCCACAAGGATCCAAACAGTGTACAAGCAGGAAAAAAAAAAAAACCCAGGAAGTAAATGCATCAAATTGTTTTCAGGGAGGAGGTAGGTGGGAAGGAAACCTAAGCTTTCCATTCTTAATTTGTATGTATATTTTATTTTATTAAGGTTTTATTTATGTATCTGACATAGATCACATGTAGGCAGAGAGGCAGGTAGAGAGGAGACAGCAGGCCCCCTGCTGAGCAGAGAGCCTGATGTGGGCTCGATCCCAGGACCCTCCAATCATGACCTGAGCCGAAGGCAGAGGCTTAACCCACTGAGCCACCCAGGTGCCCCTGTATGTATATTTTAAAGTGTTGTTTTTTTTTTTAATTTCTCTTTTTCAAGTGAACAAAAGACAAGCATCTTCCCTGGGGGGCGGGGGTGGGCGGGGAGGAATGCATAGGTGGGATTGTTTGAATTTCACCTCTAGGCAAGCTAAGGGAAAAGGCAAGAAAGCAAAGTAGGCAGTCCAGTCTCAGACAGTCCTGGGATTTGCTCAGGGAAGGCCTGGGGGTGGCCTGGGGAGGAGGGACAAGCCCTCGGAAGAGTAGGCTGGCTCCCGGCATCCCTGAGCACTTGCCGTTTGATCGGCTTCGTGGGATCACACACACGACATTTCTCACGGGCACCCTGTCTCTGGGGAAGGCACTGCTCCCACAACTGAGCTCTGCAGCTGCTTCTTTTTGCAGGCGTTCTAGAATTCCCGAGACAGCTTTTTGGGTGAGGGGCTCACACTCTCACGGAGGGCTATGAGAAAACTTTCCAGCAGTGGCTCTTCAAAGCACTAAAATGGACACCTCTAAGAAATGGTTATAGGAGGAGATCCCAGGGGAGACGGCTGCACAGCCCCGAGTCACAGGGAGGGAAGGAGCTGCTTGCAAGGGCCCAGCTCCTGTCTGTCCAGAGCTCTGGAGAGCAGGGCCCGCCGATGCGAAGTGACCAGCTCCCAGCCTGCCTGCCCCCGCCTTGAGCTGGAGAAGCCAGCTCTGCTGAAGTCGGGTCACCTTGAGGAAGTATCAGTTCAAAGCGTCAGGAAGAGCCTGAAAAACTGTCAGAGGCTTCCATCCCTCGTCTCGGCGAATCCTGACGCCTCGCATGACAGCAAAGCTCAGGGGTGTGTCATTTTCAGACAGTTCTTGGCAAGATGCCTCCGGATATTACATTCCTTGCAGGCGAACACAGACGGCCAAGAAGGCACAGAGAGCGGCAAGAGCGGTGCTGGTTGGGATGGTGCCTTCCTTCCAGGAGGCGCTTCTCTGATCATTTCCAGAAGGCCCTGAGCCAAAGATGGGATGCCCCCACGCATTTTTGTCATTCCCTTTTTGTATTGTAAAAGATGACAAATCTATACGCATAAACAGAAGGGTGTCATGAGCCCCCTTGGACCCTTCCTGCGGCTCCCGCAATCACTCCGTCCATGGGGCACCCCTCCTCTTGATTTCTTTTTGCAGTTTTCCTAGATAAAACGTCCATGCATCGAAATGCACACATCTTCCCTCTACGATTTTGACAAATGGATGCGCTCATATCACCTGTAGGGAAGGAAGAAGTTTTCCTTGACCCTCTTTGCATCTCTAGCTGGGTCTGAAAATTAAACTGGCAAGGACAGATTAGCAGGAGCAGAGTCTACCCATTTTATTCCATTTTCACATGTCCGTGGGAGCCTTCACAGGAGAAGGAGGACTCAGAGACGTGACCAGAATAGGAAGCTTTTACACCTCTTAGACAAACAAACAAAATAAAAAAACCAGTAGATTTGTGAGGAAGGGACATGACAGAGGGGTTTACACTAAGGGTAGTAAATGGGTAAGAAGTCATTAGAAAAAGAAGAGTCAGTTTAAAAAAACAAAGAGTAACAGGGACACCCAGTCACCTGGGTGACTCAGTGGGCTGAGCATCTGACTCTTGATTTTGGCTCAGGTCATGGTCTCAGGGTTGTGATATCCAACCCCGCGTCAGTCTCCACACTGTGTTGGAGCCTGCTTAAGATTTTCTCCCTCTCCCACTGCCCCTCCCCTTCCAAAAAAAAAAAAAAGAACAAGAAGAAGAAGAAGAAGAATAGAAAGGAAGAAAGAAAAATTAAAAAGAAAAAGAAAGTTTACGTCAGCAATTTTTTTTGTGCAGAAGGAGAGCCTAGGTGGCTGAGTCAGTTAAGTGTCTGCCTTCCGCTCAGGTCAAGATCCCAGGGTTCCTGTTCCATGGGGAGTGTCTGCTTCTCCCTCTCCCTCTGCCTGCTACTTCCCCTGCTTGTGCTCTCTCTGTCAAATAAATAGATAAAAAATTTTTTTTTAATTCCTTGAAATGCGGAATGTGCCAAGGTGCCATTTTTAGGGTTAGTGTCTTCTGAACCCCATCAGCCCCAAGCCCTTATTAAAATATAGGATCTTCTGATCTGCAGGTTCTCTTCCAAGTCAACAGCCCCGTCCCCTATCAGGCAACCACTAGCCTGATTTTTTCCACTAGAAATTCATATAAATAAAACCATACAGTATGCACTTCGTGGTGTCTGGATTCTTTCTATCTGCATAACCTTGCTGAGGCTCTCCCCCACTGTGACACGAATCTTCAGTTCAATCCCTCCTATCGTTCTGCAGACTTCAGCACTATGGCTATACCCTCCTTACATATCCCTTCTCCTGGTGATGGACATCCGCTTTCTTCCCGGTGTGCGCTGCTGCTAACAGAACTGCAAAGGATAATTGTGCACACGACTTTTGTGCACGTATGTTTTCATTTCTCTTGGATATACATCTAGAAGTGGACTTACTGGGTCAAAGGATGGGTACGTGATGAACTCGCAGGGAAACTGTCCAACCTTTCTCCAAGGCGGCATAAATTCCACACTTTGTGAAACTTCTGGTTACCCCCGGTCCTTGCCAACATTTGGTCTTGAGGGTCTTTTGATGTTAACCTGCCTGGTGGGCATGGGTGTGCAGAATACCTCGTTGTGGTTTTAATTTGCATTTACCTGATGACTAATAAGATGCCGAGCACTATTATATGTGTTTATTGGTTATTCATAAATCTTCCTTTATAAAGTGTCTCCAAATCTTTGGACCATTTTGCATTAAGTTGTTTGTCTTTTCATTACAGTGTTATAGGCATTCATTGCATATCTTAAACTCAAGTCCTTGGTCAGTTGCATGTTTCATGAACACTTTCTCCCAGTTTCTGGCTTGCTTTTAGTTTTATGAATGATAGCTTTTAGTTTTGAGAAAAGCTAATTTCTCATTTCTTTCCTTTATGGTTATTATGTTCTGTGTCCTACCTAAAATTTTTTTTGTGGCAAAGATACTCTCATTTTTTCCCCTAAAAGCTGTTCAGTGCTACTTTTTAGGTTCTATATTAATCCCATGTTATTTTCTGTACATTGTTTGAGGTGAGACTTGTGGTTCTTTTTTCCCATTGGGATATCAAGTTGTTCCAACAGCATTGGTTCAAAGGATTTTCCTTTCTCCATTGAAATATTTTGGAGCCCTTGTGAAAAATCAATTGCTCATGGAAGTGTACATCTATTTCTGACCTCCCTATTCTGTTTCATTGACCAATTAGTCTATTATTATTGTAATACCATTCTATTTTGATCACTTGATAGCTTGTCTTGAATTTAGGAAGTACAAATTTCTGTAGCTTTGCTCTCCTTTTTAAGATTGGTTGTTTGTTTTCAGTTCTTTGTTTTTCCATGTAAGTTTGAGAAACATGTTATCAATTTATATTCATGAAAAAGCCTGGGGGAATTTTGATTGAGATTGGATTGAGACTACACTTTAATTTGCAGAGAATTTATATCTTGACAATACTGACTCATCCAACCCTTGAACATGGTATATCTCTCCATTTCTTTATTACAGAAATGACAAAAACATGTTGGGGAAATTCTTATTATGATTACGGGATGTGTCATTTCTCTCAGCGGTATGTTATAGCTTTATGACTAGAGGACTCACAGAGATTTTGATGTTAAGCCTAGTTATAGACTGAATTATGTCCCCCCACAAATTTCAAATGCTGAAGCTCTAACCCCATGTAAATATATCTGGAGATAGGGTTTTTACAAGGTAATCAAGGTTAAGTGAGGTCAAAAGGGTGGGTTCACCAGTGAAATCTGATAGGATTTGTCTTATAAGAAGATAAAGAAAAAGTTCTTTCTCCTTCTTTCTCTCTACCTCCATGCACCAAGGAAAGGCCCTGTGAAGGCATATCAAGAAACTGGCCATTTATAAGCCAGGAAAAGAGCTCTCCCTAGAACCCAACCTTCTGGCACCCCGATCTTAGACTCTTCACCTCCAAGACTAGTAGCAAATAAACGTGTGTTATAGAAGCTGCTCTTCCATCACACTTTTGTCATGGTGGCCCAAGCAGACTAATAAAATTCCTACGTTTTGTATGCTCCAATATACTTCAAATGACCATTTTCAAAGTAATTTTTAATTGTTTTTGCTAATACCTAAAAATACAACTGACTTTCATTTATTGACCTGGTGACTTGCAGTCCGGCTAAACTCAGTAGGTTGGATATCTCTGTGGTTAATCCTCAGAATTTTCTACAGAAACAAGTACATTATCTACAAATAAAAAGAATTTTACTTCTTCCTTTCCAACCATACGCCTTCTGTTTCTTTTGCTTGCCTTATTGCTTTGGCCATAAATTCTAGTACAATGTGAACTAGAAGTAGTAAGAGCAAAAAACCAATTGCCTTGGTTCCAGTATTAAGGGGAAATTAACTCAGTCTCTCATCATTAAGCCTGATGATAGCTTTAGTTTTCCATCACGCCCTTCATCATACAGTGGAATTACCTTCCAGTTTTATTTGATGAGAGTTTTAAATCCCCCACCCCCAGTTTTATTGAGATGTAACTGACACAGAACATTGTATCAGTCTCAGGTACACAACCCTAATGCTTTGATACATGTGTATATTGGGAAAGGATCACCATGATAAGTCTAGTTAATACCCATCACCTTCATAGGCAGCCTTTTTTTTTTTTCCTTGTGATGAGAACATTTAAGATCTACTCTCTTGGCTACTTTCCAATATACATACATACAAACTTAAAATTGTAAACGGCATTACACTTTTTCAAATGCTTTTTCAGTATTGAGCACCTTTTCTGAACCTCCTATATTCTGCTAATATGGTGGATTGCCATGAATTAATTTTGGAATGTGAAACCGTTGTTGCATTCCTGGAGTGAACTCCCTTGGTTATGATGTATTAGTCTTTTTATTCATTGCTAGATTCAATTGGCTAATATATCATGAAGGATTTTTGCATCCACATCCATGAGGAACATCTGTTTGTGTTGTTCTTTTCCTATGCTATCTTTGTCAAGTTTTGGTAGCACTGTTATTCTGGCCTCACAAAATGAGTTGCAACATTTTCGTTCTCCCTCTATTATGAAAGACACATTTATCAGCTTCCTCTCTTTATAAAGAAAACAGGGTATGTGAAACCGGGATGGGTATTTGATAGAATTAGCCAGTGAAATCATCTGGGTCTGGTGTTCCCTTGTGTGAAGGTTTTTGATAACAAATTCAATTTCTCGGAAACTCAGATGTCTTATTTTACCTTGTAAACAGTTTGCATTCAGTTGTGTTTTTTCAAGGAATTGGATCATTTCATCCAATTTGTTAAATAGTTTAGAATAAAGTTTAGAATAAAGTTGCTTACAATAGCCCTTAGTAACACTTACATGTCTGTCAATGCCATAGTGACTGGTCCTTTCTCATTCCTGATATGGGCGAAGTGTCTTTTCCCTTCTTTTTCTTTATCTTTTTTTTCTTGGTAAGTCTTGCTAGAGGTTTCACAACTTTATTTATCTTTTCAAAGGACCAGCTTCTGACTTTATTTATTTTTTTAGCCTGTTTTCTCCTTCCGTGGTATGACTGTCTCACTCCTACTTACTGTGGGTTTAATTTGCTTGTCTTTTTCTAGCTGCTTCATGTGGAACCTTAAGACACTTTTTTTTTTTTTAAGATTTTATTTATTTATTTGACAGAGAGAGATCACAAGCAGGCAGAGAGGCAGGCAGAGAGAGAGAGGAGGAAGCAGGCTCCCTGCTGAGCAGAGAGCCCGATGCGGGCCTCGATCCCAGGACCCTGAGATCATGACCCGAGCCGAAGGCAGCGGCTTAACCCACTGAGCCACCCAGGCGCCCAAGACACTTATTTTAAATTTTTCTCCCTTAGTAATATAACCACTTACAGCTACAAATTTTTCTATACACCGTGAGTTGGCTGCACTTTTCAACTTTCGATATGTTGTATTTCTATCATCTTTCAGCTCAAATGGTTTCTAATTTTCTTGTGGTGTTGTTGCTGTAACCCATGGGTTCCTTAGAAGGGTTGTTTTATTTTCAAAATATGCTGGCTTTTTTTTTTAATTGTGCTTAACTTCTAATTTAATTCCATTGTGCAGAGAATATATTCTGTAATACTTCAGTCTTTTAAAATGATTGAGAGCTGGTTTATGGCCTCCCATATGTCTTGCCACTGGTTTATGTACTTTGGGAAAGAATGTATTCCGCACTTGTTCAGCTCAGAGCTCTATAAATATCATTAGGGTGAAGTAATTGATATTCTTTTCAATATCTTATTTTGTTATGGATTTATTTTTAATTAATTGTTTTATCAAGTGGTGAGACAAGGGTGCTAACATCTCCGACTGTGATTGTGGATTTATCTCATTCCCCCATAAGTTCTGACAGTTTTGCAGTGTGATTTTTGTGCCTTTCTTTCTAGGTTCATCCATATTTTAGGTTGTGGTATCTTTGTGTTTGGGCCCTTTTACCAATATGAAATGTCCTGCTTATCTCTAGTGATATGCCTTTATCAGAGAACCTGATCTGTCGGATGTGAATATGGTCTTTCCAGCTTTTCTACCTTAGCACTTTCAAGGTATTTCATTAAGCATTGTTTTCCTCCTCACCTAGTTATGTCCTTACATTTAAAATCCATCTCTTGGGCGCCTGGGTGGCTCAGTGGGTTAAGCCGCTGCCTTCAGCTCAGGTCATGATCTCAGGGTCCTGAGATCGAGGCCCGCATCGGGCTCTCTGCTCAGCAGGGAGCTTGCTTCCTCCTCTCTCTCTCTGCCTGCCTCTCTGCTTGCTTGTGATCTCTCTCTGTCAAATAAATAAATAAAATCTTAAAAAAAAAATAAAAATAAAAATAAAATCCATCTCTTGGGGCACCTGGATAGCATTCTGGGTTAAGCGTCTGACTCTTGATTTGAGCTCAGATCATGATCTCAGGGTTGTGGGATCAAGCCCCAGGTCAGGCTCCCCACTGAGCATGGAGTCTGCTTAAGATTCTCTCTCTCTCCCTCTGCTCCTCTCCTGGCTCATGCATTAGCTCTAAATAAAATATGTACATACATACATACATACATACAATCTTTAAAATCCATCGCTTGTAAATCTATAGTGTATCTTACCTTTTTGTCCAGTCTGGAAATCCATGCTTTTTAGAAGATTTTGTTTTAGTCTATTTCGTCTTAGTGAAGTTATTGGTATGATTGGATTTAATCTCCCTGTTCACTTTTACTTTCTATCAATCCCATCTGCTTTCTTCCTTTTACCCTACCATCCTGTCTTTTTGTGTGTGATTATATTTTCGTATTCTGCTTTGATTCCAGTGATGGCTTTTCCACGTTACCTTCTATTATACACCCCTTCTGACTCAGCACGGTGTACTTAGATTCCATATTTTACCACATCACATCAATGATAGAAGCTTTGTGACTGTATAGTCCTGCTTCCTGCCCCTCTATCCTTTGCAGTATTCTTGCCTTTTATATTCCTTTTACCTATGTTTAAAATTACCCACAATGCGGTATTATAAATTTTATTTTAAACAGATATGTATATTTTTAATTAAGAGAATATATATATATATATTCTCTTATATTTTACCTATATATTTACTAATTTATTCTTTTGTTCTTTCCTGTTGATTCAAGTTAGGATCTGGTGTCATTTCATTTCATCCCAAAGAATGTCTTTTAGTGTTTCTTATAGTCCGAGTCTGCTAATAATTAATTCTTAGTTTTTGGTGCTTTTTTGTTTGTTTGTTTTTAGTTTGTTTGTTTGTTTGTTTTTAGTTTTTTGTTAATTTTTAAACATTTTTATTTTGTCTTTATTTTTTGAGAGATAATTTGGCTAGGTATAGAATTCTGAGTAATAGGTGTTTGTTTTGCTTTGTTTTGTTTTGTTTTTCCTCACAACATTTTAAAGTATATTTACTTACTGTTCAGTAATCTCTATTCCCAATGTGGGGCTCAAACTCACAACCTCTAGATCAAGAGTCCCATGCTTTTCTGACTGGGCCAACTGGGCGCCCCTCCTTACAGCATTTTAAAGTCATTACTTGCTGTCTTCTGCCCTCCTGTGTCTTTGACAAGTCAGCCATCATTAGTGTCTCTTAATAGAATGTGTTGGTTTTCTCTACTTTCAAGATTTTCTTTTTATCTTTGGATTTCAACCATTTGATTGAGATGTGCCTAAGTATGGATCTCCTTGTGGGTATCCTATTCAGGATTCATTGAGCTTGTTGAATCTGTGAATTGATGTCTTTCACTACATTTGGGGAGTTTTCAGTCAATACTTCTAAAAATATGTCTCTGCCCCCATGTTACCTCCTCCCTTGCTACTACTACTCCAGTCACATATAAGTCTTCCTGACGTCATCCCACATGTTTATGAGGCTCTGTTAATTTTTCTGCTTTTTTTTTCTCTCTGTTCTTTTCACTGGATAATTTCTATCACCTATGTTCAAATTCACTGACTTTCTCTCTCCATCCCCAATCTACTACTGAGTGACTCAAGGAATTTTTTCGTTTCACTTATGTGCCTTTTGTGCATAGAACTGCAAAGCCCAATAACAGTGGTCACTATGTGTTTGATTCAAACTTAAACTTTAAAAAAAGTTAAATTTCCCTTCCTCTGTCACAGTGTCCATGTTTCTAGTGCTCAATAGCCTCATTTGGCTAGTGGCTACAGTGTTGGACTGTGCACATACAGAACATTTCCATCACTGAAAAAAAATAGCTCTGTTGGACAGATCTGCTCTAGAATTCCCACTTGGCTCATTTTTATAGTTTATATTTCTGTACTGGCATTGCCTTTCTTTCATAACGTATATCTTTTCCTTCAAGTCCCTGAACATATTTATGACAAATGCTTTAAATTCCTTTGTACTAATTGCAATATCTAGTCATCTTGTGGTCACTTTCTATTGATTGTTTTTTTTTTTAATGTGTGAAAATATGAGTAACATTTTCTTTTTTCTTCACCTGTCTAGAGATTTTTTTGACTGGACACTGGACACTTTGAATGATACATGGTAGTCTTTGGGATCTGTTTTGTTCTCTGTCATTTTATTCTAGCAGACAATTAAGTTGATTAGACTCGCTCTCCAAAGTTCATCACAGCAGCAACAGAGATCTCCACTCAGTTCCTTCAACTTCCAGATACTACTCTTTTTCTCCTGGCCTCACTGGATATTCCCCGAATATACATATCTTCGAGGTGATGAGAATGTGGAGAGATCTCATATGTAGATTTGGGGGCTCACCTCCTCTGTGGCACCCTTCCTTCAAGGATTCTCTCCTTCCCTTTGGGACTTTCTTCCAGCCCCAAATTCTGTCCTTTGGCACCTCAGGCCAGTACAGGTATGGTTTCCTAACACTTCAATTTATGGACAGATTTAGGAGTTCCAGGCAAAAAGCCTGAGATGTATAAGTATTACTCATGCAGTTCATCTTTCAAGGGTAGATTTCCCTTCCAGTGCCTGCCAACTTTTGATTGCCTTTTCTATGCCTTCTTATATTTTGAATTGGTTTCATAATTACTATTTATGGAGGGGTTACTCTGACCAAGTTAATATCCTACAGCCAGAATCCAGGAGCTGCCATCACACATTTTTTTTTTATCAGCAGTATAATGTTCACCCAGTTTGTGCTGCTAAGAACTATTAGCATTGAGGCGTATGGCCTCAAGAGGAGACATTTCCATTCTTTGTTCCTGGAGGAAACTCGAAGGTTAGTCTCATACTATTAGCCATCAGGGTTCAAAGTGATCAATACCTCTGTGTTAGAGTTGTTAGTGTTCTCCAAAGAATGTAGAATATCCAGCTTTATTGTTTTCCTCTAAGAAAAGGAATGACAGTGCTTGAACATCTAATCAGCATTATTATCATCAACCACAAAAAAAAAAAAATCCCCTAAACCACCTACATATACCTATAGGTTATACTTATACAGAAGCTGAACTGTCCAGGAACAATTGGACAACAGATGTACATGTTAATGTTGAGAAGTCATATTGCATAGTGGGGGAAGCATGAGATCAAAGTCCAGTCCCATCATTTATTTTTTTTTTACTATATGGCCTTGGGAAATTTTGTTGATCTCTCTAAGCCATAGTCTCCTCATCTGTAAAGCTGGGAAAATAATATCTATCTTCTAGGGTTGCTATGAAAGTTAAATGCTAAAGCATGAAAAGTACTTACCATAATGTGGTGACAGAAGACTCTCCCCGTCCTTTAGATCTATTAATAGTGCATTTGCGGTATCTACAATCAGCCACTTGAGATTCCAGTTGAGGAAAATGTCTTACCAGAAATGAGAGCTTCCCCAAATTTATCCACAGCTAATCTTGGATGATGGTCCTCTAAATGCTTGTAAGTTACCTAGAGACTGGAAGCATGGGCTTTCTAAAGGCTCCTTCAGCTCCCTATCATCTCACGGGAACTCTGCTTTCTATAACTCCTGGTATGGGACCTTTCAATGAAGTCCTCCAATTTATGGGAGCCCCTAAGGAGTAAGTCCCTTTGAATCCTCTGGTATTTGGAAGAGAGAGGAAAACTATGATGTTATGATTTCTGATGCCACACCTTGGGCTGAAACATCAGGGCTGCTGGTATTCATCCTTCTTAAAATGAAATTCATGGAATCCTGCCTGCATTGCCCCCAAAACTAGACAAAAGCTTCTAACTTTCCTGGGGCTTATCATTCCTTTCAAGCATCTTTTCCATAAAAAGCAACCATTGTTCAACCACTTTAGTGCCCACCGAGAAAAGGTCTTCCTTGGTGTTGGATCTACCAGTGAGCATTTTCTTCCCAGAATGTCAAGCAGTTATTGACTTCTTGGTTTGTGCTAGCACCTTGCAGTGTTCTGTTTCTTATACCAGCGCTTTGCCTGGCGTGTCAGAGCTGTGCTTATCCATGAAACGGGCAAGGTGGCCCTGAGGCTCCAATTACTCACCACTCAAGAACAATGTCATCGCAGGAAGAAACAATGCAGACTGACAAAGAGCCCTTGGTGTGTCTACACGAGAGTCAAGTTGTTCCAGAACTATCTGTGCCGGGCTGTCTCTACAAACCATAACTGCTGAAAGACTCCTGGGGGATTTATTTCTAATGATGAGCCACCCTCCCCCATGAAGGAGACTGGTGTTCAGTGCTCAACACTAAAAATCAAGTGTTTACCGAATGTGAGTATGCAGAGTCAAATCGTGCCCTGAACTACCTTTCTGCTCATTGCAGATCAGGTTGTGCCTGCCATGTTACCACCCGGATGCATTCCTTTACTCAATGCATATTTGAGTGTCTAGCTCTGGGAAGACAGCAGAGAAAAGCCTTGGGTGGCTTACATTTCAGCAGGGTGACACAAATGATAAATGAATGAATAAATATGTCATGGAGTAATAAATGCAAAGGAAGAAAATAAGAAAGCCAGATCAGAGGATGGAGAATGATGGTGTCAGGGTTTTATTTATTACAGAGGGCTTGGAAAAACCTTTTCAGATAAGATGGCATCTGAGGGGAGACCTGGAGGCCAGACAGATACCTGAGGGAAGGGTCGGGTGGATGCGGCAGCAGGAGCATGTGTCTGCAGCCTGGAATCCCTTAGAGGGTCTGAGTCTCTGTTGTCTCATTTGTAGGATAGCTATTATTTATAGTACCCGCATCCTAAGCATGTAGGACTAGCAGAGCTACTGCATACAAAACACGTAGTCAGTGCACGTCAGCTCAGGCTGCTACAACAAAATACCACAGACCCGAGGCTTAAACAACAGACACGTATTTCTCACAGTTCTAGAGACCAGAAGTCCAAGATCAAGGTGCTAGCAAAGTCATGTTCAGGTGAGAGCTGTCTTCCCCACTTATAGATGGCCTCCTTCTCTCTCTGTGTCCTTCCGCAGCAGAAAGAGGACGTTCTATTCTCTTCCCTTTCTGGTAAGAACACAAATCCCATCTTGATGGTCCCCCCCACCCCCGCCATGAGCTCACCTGAACTTAATTACCTGCCCGAGGCTCCATCTCTAAATACCATCACACTGGGAGTCAGAGTTTCAACATCTGAATTTTGGAGGGATACATATTCAACCCTCAACTGGGGCATATTAAGAGCTCCATAAATGTTAGCTGCGCTTGCAAGATATACCAAGGTTGTCCGAAAGCCTTCTTCCAGTCCACCTTGCTGGTCCAAGACTACCACGCAGCAGGGCAAGACGTGAGCTGCATGGCGGAGGGCATGGGAGTCATTCTTTACCAGGATTTGCCTTTGTTTTGCATTTGCGTGGAGAACTAGATTCTGGGAGGTTAGCCCCGCCATGCTTTGCAGCCCTAGAGGATGCTTCTTTTAAGGAACTGCACCTTCCTTCCTTACCTCTTTTCCTGCTGTTTATCTAGACGTTCAGCTCCTTAGCGGTTGCGGTCCTCTCTGGCCCGGCGCATTTCCTCCTCACCACGTACACCCCAAACCTCAGAGCCCTGGCTCCTCTGAGCCTGTCAGCAGCCCGGGGTGATTTTATCACCACCATAACTCTCTAGAATAGCTGCCGGTGCGTTACAGCAACTCGTGCAAAGCTGGTACTTTTGTGTCGACTGCAATGTATTCATAAATTTGTACAGGCATTTATTGAGCGCCTACTGTGTGTGTCACATGGAATGCCTACCGAGCCTCCCACCCCCACCGCCACCACAGCCAACATGCCTCATTATCATCCTTTTCAACCTGGTTCCACAGTTTCGGAGGAGAGGGACCGCTCCTTCCCAACCCAGCCCCTGCTGCCTCTCCAGCCGTCGTCCCCCAGCCCCTAAAGCATAATTAGCTCCCTGGTCCCAAGCCTTGGTTAGCAGACCTACCTCCATCCTCTTTGTCTTCAGGCCCCTGAAGCCCTGCAGCCACCATCAACACACCCTGCCTTATCATCACTTTCGGTTTTGTAAACATTCGGCATGGTTCTCCCCATCCCCAGGGGAGCAGGTTTTCTGTATTTCTGAGCGTTTTCTTTCTCCATCACCCCCTTTCCTTCAGCCCTCCACCCATGCATCCATCCCACCCTCCCGGCCACCGCCCATCCCTCAGTCTCCTGAACAAGTGTTCCCATACCCCAACTCCAGGTCTCCCTGGACCAGACAGACGGCCTTGAACCCCAGGTTCACAGGTACGTCACCGATGGGTATCTGCTCCAGCTTGAGCCCTGGGACCTGCAAATGGAGAAGAAATTTCACATCAGGGCTCCACTATTGATTAGTATCGCATCTCCACCGTGGAAGCGGCCACGGGTCTGGTCTGGGCACCCAGACAGTGAACCATTGTTCTCCAGCAATTTCCACCGAGCCGGTTTCAAGTGAGTATACATTTTGTCTTCACTATTGCCAAGACACCATGGGGCTCTAGGGCATACACAATTGGTGTGCAGACGCGCTTCTGCACACATGGGTGCCTGCAACAACCACCCCCGCCCCCATCATTTTTCCCAGACTTAATTTTCCCTGGTATTAAAGAGCCACAAAGAATTTCTAAGTCAGTCATATTCTTTGTTGTTATCACTAGTTGTAGTGCATTGAAAGGGACAAACAATGCAGCTTATTCTTGGCCTCTCTATAACCAGAGATTTATTTTCTAGATTTTTTTTTTCGGTCATTGTGTTGAAAGAACTCAAGAAAGACTAATTACTCGCCTTTCTTTTTCAAAAAAAGGGAGAGCTGGATATGAGGGTAAGCCTGGGTGATCCACTCTGGGGTGGTGGTTTTGTGTTTCTCAGCTTGGAAATGATTGTGTAATCTTCTGGGTCTTTGGTCTGTCTTTGGAAAACTAAGTATCACGTCCCCGGCATTCGTGCTCAGGCTGGCCACCAAGACCCTCTTCATGCCCACTGGGATGGAGGCACTGCCGATGAATTATCACAGTGATGCTGCGGTCCTGCCCTGCTCCCCGTGTTAGGGAAATAGACAGGCTTCTGCCACCCTCCCCACATCCCTTTGGCCCACAGATTATTCCTGTAAGCCCAGAAATAGCACGATATATTCCTAATGCCTCTCAGAGTTCTGTATGAACCATTCTTTTCATTTCTGCTTCAGTCCCTCTGCCCCAGCACTGAGAGGTCAGGAGCCATAGGGAGAAGCCTAGAAAACCAGCCTCCGCATGCAGATGGCCCAGACCCCAACCCCGGTTCCCCACCCAGTCTCCTCCGCCCCTGTCCCTCCCAGGAGCCATCCAGCTAAGTGGTCTGTTCACTCAGTGGCTCCCCAGCTCAGCTGCCCATCACGTGACATACTCACCAGTGCCCCTGGGCCCTCAGCTTACAAGTACCCAATCCTTGTCTAAGAGCCCCTGGGAGAATTTCTTAGCAGGATGAATCCTTAAAGGTCAAGCATGGAAAGTTCTTAGATGGAAGCACAGAGAATTCTTAGAGCCTTGATAGTGTTAGTGGTTTTACACAGTTTGATCTGATTTGAGCCCTGGAAGTATTCCCCAGGAGGAGGGTAGCCCCACCCACCCTTCCTGGATCCCTCCAGCCAGGCCTAGAACTGGAGCCCAGTGCTAGACGAAGAGGGGGTGGGGAGGAAAGGGGGAGCTGGGGGTTAGGAGACCTAGCATTCCGGCCCCAGCTCTTTCCTGAGAAAGCTGTGCAAATGTGGGCCAGCTTATCCCTCTCTGAGCCTCAGTTTCCTCATTTGCAAAACGAGGGGTTTGCACTGGATTCCCTTCATGGTCCCTTCCAGCTGCGTGATCTTACAAAGGTGGAAAAAAAATCCTTCACTTTGAAGAGCTCTGAGACATGACAAAAAGGCATTTCCAAGGGAAACAGTTGAGTTTCCTCTAGGAATGTTTTAGGAACAGGGAAAGAGTCCATCAGTAGGAAAGGAGTAGCAGGTGGCATCGTAAGGAGATGGGGGCGAGGGCCAGTGTGGAACCTGCCCCCCCACGCGCCAGATAATCTCCCTGCAACTTTGAACTAAGATCAGACATTTTCTACAAAACAGACCACTGAGTGGCATCTGGGGACCCAGGGAGTTGGTCGCTGCTTGTGCTGATGCCCTGTGATGGGGACCCAAGGGCAGTCTCCCAGCTGGTGTTCTACTGCTCTGGGAGTGGAAAGGCTATGCTCCACCCACCTCTGGGAGACAAAAATCATCACAGGCTGAAAGGAACCGTCGGCGGAACAGGAGAGGGAGAACCCAGATCTTTTGAAAGAACCAGTAGATTAATAACCACAGGATCCATCACCAGGGCCCAGAGGCCAAGTCTAGCCCACAAATATCGACGGTGGAACATGCAGAGAAGTCCACCCAGGAAGGCCGGGGAATGAGAAAGCGCACAGCCGGACCTCAGGGCTGCTCGGAGCCACAGGCATGGGACCAGCTCTGCTAATGCGGCTTTTTCTAATGGATGTGGGCTTCCAACCCCCCTTTCTGGGCCCCTCCGAGGCCTATCTGCTAGCTAAAGGGCTCAGGAAGATGTCTTAAGTGTCAAAACCAGTTCTTCCATGGCTTTCCTGCCCTGAAAGCTTCGGAAATAAGAGGTGAGGAAGAGAGCCAGCTGGCCCGGCCCAGCACTCTCTTCTTCCACTCAGGCTCTCAAGAGAGGGGTCAACTGGCAGTCAGTGGAGCAGAGATCTTTACGTTAGATCTTTCCCGCCTTCCTGCCTCCCTGCAGAGGCCAGAACCAATAGGGCGCCTCCATGGCCCCAACCTGCCAGGTCAAATCCTGCCCCACACCCCAAGCTACAGGGTCCTAGGCTTTCCCAGGCTGACCTCGGTCCATCTTGGCTACTGAAAACTAGGAGGGGTCTCAGGGATCAATCCAGCTCGTTTCTTTTATGGTGGGCAAATAAAGGGGTTCAGAAATGGTAAGAGGTGCCCCAAAGGCATGTTGTGGTGAAGGGAAGAAAGAGCACGAAGCGGGATCTGCAGAGGCTAAAATGCGCAGAGCTTGCTCTCCAGAGACCCAGGGGGGTTGTTCTGCTAATGCGTCTGCTAACTGGAGAGCGGTACCTCGAGAAGTCGCCAGTTAAGGGGGGTAGGAGGGTGGAGCCTGGTGAAGTGGGCGTGGCCACAGGAGGAAGCCAATCAGCAGAGGCGCACTTTCGAGCCTGGTGATCTGACCCCAACCCCAATTCCCTGCCCAGATGGTATCTTGGCTGCTCTGCTGAGGAATGTGGCTCCAGAAAGGATTTGGATCCTCCTTTTTATTTTATTTGATTGATTGATTGATTGATTTAGTTAGTTAGTTAGTTAGTTAGTAGTGGGAGTGAGGAGCAGAGGGAGTGGGAGACAATCCTAAACAGGCTCCACGCCCAGCACAGAGCCGGGCACAGGGCTCTGTCTCAGGACCCTGAGATCATGACCTGAACCCAAATCAAGAGTGGGAGGCTTAACCCATTGAGCCACCCAGGCACCCCTGAATCCCCCTTTCTAAAGAGTCTTCCCTGATGTTGGGCAGGTTGCTTGCCCCCATGGGTCGACAAGGAAAAGGTGGGGCGGTGGGTGAAAGACAAGAGGTTGGGGGGAAGTTATAATTCGGATATATAATTGTGGCAAACCGACTCTACCTCATTTGCCTCCAGGCTGTGGGTGTGGCATAGCCCTGAAGATGAGAGTCACAGAACTTCATTTATTAGCTAGGATTAGGCTCAGTGGCACAGAACACAAAATCCAAACTAACAGTGGCTTAACCAAGACGGCAGCTTCTGGGACGCCTGGGTGGCTCAGTCGGTTAAGTGGCTGCCTTCGGCTCAGGTCATGATCCCAGCATCCTGGGACCGAGTCCCACATCGGGCTCTTTGCTCGGCAGGGAGCCTGCTTCTCCCTCTGCCTGCCTCTCTCTACCTGCCTGTACTCTCTCTGACAAATAAATAAAATCTTTAAAAAAAAAAAATGATGGCAGCTTCTTTCTTCCCTCATGTAAAAAAAAAATGCAGAGATAAGCAATCTGGGGCTGGCAAGTAAACTCAGTGGTTATTAGAATTTGGAAGCCCTCTGTTTTTTCTGCTTCCACCAGCCTAGGGCTGACCTTCCGATTTCAAGGCTCCCATTTGGTCCAACATGGCTGCTGGAGCTCCAGCCATTCTCTCCTAGGCAGGAGGGAGGGAGACAGTGGGAAGACCATCAGAGGGCAGCAAGCCCTCCCAGCTGAGCCAGCGTCCCTTGGGCTGCCTGCCCAGAAGTTCCACTAAACATAGCTCATCACCTCCCATAAACAGAATTTGGTCCTGTGGCCATCCATCCCTAGGTGCCTACAACATCAGAAAATGGGGGTTTTAGCTGGTTTCATGACTTCCCCAAATATAACAGGGATTCTCTTACTCAGGAAGAAAGGGTTACACCTGTTGGGCAGAAGCAGCAGTTTGGCTTCTCCCTAAGTCCTGTTCTCTCTGTGCTCTGGCTGTGCAGTTGTGACCTTGGTTTTCTGCATCTGTGAAAGGACCATCTGCATCTGTGAGAAGGCATGATAATAAAGAAGTTAATTACAATGCAGGAAGGAAAGAAAGAAGGAAGAAAAGAAGGAAGGAAGGAAGGAGGGAAGGGAAAGTCTTTAGCTCGCAGGAAGGAAAATAAGCTGGCTGGGGGCCAGGCACACTCGGGAACAAACAAGGCAGCTTGGCCTGACTGTCCCACTCTGATGTCAGTACTCCAGGGGAGGCAGCTAATTATGGGCTCCCTGCGGCAGCGCCTTTTGAAACATAAGGCTTCTTTTGAGATGTGACTAATTACCCCCTACCTGACTTTTAAGACTAGGTTTTTCTGTCTGAGGCTTTCTCAAAATGAGCCTCACCCGTGCCGCTGCTACGTGCCCAAGTGGACAAAGACAGGCGGGCAGTGGAGGAGTGAGGGAAGGGCACGGGTCCAACAGGAAACCTGGACGTGGAGAATCCACCCACCTCTGAAGCCCAGCGGGGCATAGCCTCCTCCCCTCCAGACCTCTGGTCGGAATTGCTAGGGAGTAAAAGGAAAACAGAAACACCCTCTTCCTTCCCCACCCAGCTCTGGTGGAAGCTTTGATGAGGGCCTGGTGGGAGGGGACCCACGGAAGGGAGGGGGCGACACAAGGGTCTCCAGGCCAGGCGAATGAGAAGGAAATGTCACTGTCCCTGGAGTGGGAGGAGGGGAGTGAGGGAGGAGGAGAGAGAGCTAGGAAGGGGGCACATATGGAACAAAATGCCATTGAGAGGCAGGTCGTCTCCCTGAGGGGCCTTCCGCTGAGAAGCAGAGAGCCCTTCTCCAGCAAGAGATCCCTGGAAGGCCCAGACGTGTGAATGAAGGGAGAGAGGGAGGAGAGAGAGATAGAGATGAGGCGTGGAGAGGCAGTCAGAGGTGGGGAACCGCAGGGAGTGGGGAGAGAGGCTAGAGAGACATCAAGCCCTGAGGGGCCCCCAACAGGTGGGACCGATGGATGGATGGATGGATGGATGGATGATCCAAATTTGGCCTGAGCCCTTCGGGAGCCGCCCGGCATTTCTTCCAGTTCCCCAGGGAGTGGGCATGGTTGGGCAGCCCCCAGTCTATCTGTCGGCAGATACCCGCTCCTACCTACAGGCTCCTGCGAGAGGCTGGGTGGCATGTCCCCCTCCAGGAGGCCCATCTTCACCGTCCTGAGACAAAGGCCTGCTGGCAGGTACTCCTGGCTGGACAGATTCCTCCTGCCTCTTGGGTTGGGAAGTAGAAATTGGATGAGCCTCATTAGACTTGCTCCCTGGCCATGCTGGGAAATTGCAAAGCTATTTATTCTCCTCTCCCTGAACTCTGGATGCACAGCGATAAGCCCACTTTAAGAGACATCGCCAAAGTCAAGAGGCCTCCTCTATGACCCTCGTCACAAGGCTCGAGGACCAGAACATGCTTCAGACAGGAGCCACAGCAGCTACGGGGCGGTCTGGGATCACCGGTGGGGAACAGGTGACACCATCCCCGATGAGACCCCAAGGGATGGCGGATCACGTGGGCCCTTCCTGCGTAAGGGGTGGGGGTGGCTCTCTGGGGGAGAAAAAGGGAGACAGACACAAAGGATGTTTGATGAGAAGGGCGAGACCCCTTCCCCTGCTTGGCAGCCTCTCTCTCACCATGGCAGAGCCCAAGGACCAATCATTCCATCAAGTGAGATATTAGAGAATCCAACTTCATTAGACCTTCGAGGCGCCCAAAATGTGAATCATGGAAAGCCTGCTCTTCTGCAGGAGACTTTTTCTGGGAAGAAAAAAAAAAAAAAAAAACACCACACTTTCATTTTCCTTTGAGGTTAATAGGAGGCTAATTTGAAAGCACTCGGTTAATGAGAAAGCTAAAAATACCTCTTGTAGGCTCCCATGCCTCTGTCCTAGCCTCGGCAATGCCAGCACCTCCGGAGCACGAAGCCCGCTTCGGGAGGGCAAAGTGGCTCCGCGCACAAAGGACCAGCACCCCTCACCCCACACGGGTCCCCAGGTGGGGCAGGGGAGGTCTGTGCCATGGTGTATCGGTGCAGGGGACAGAAGGGTCAGGGAAGGAGAGCCCTTCACATCCAGCAGGTGCCACCGTGAGGAGATCTCATGGCTGCCTGGGCTTCAGGGAACTCGGTGGCTTCCATCACACCCAACCCTGCCCTGACATGCCCGCCAGGGGCTTGCCTTGGTGGAGGACAGGGCTGTCCCCCAGCTTAAGGGGTTGGACAGTAACACTTGGAGGGGGTCTCAGCAGCTCCCAGGGTGACTCAAGCCCAAGAGCAAGAAAGATGTGGCCGGGGGCAAATGAGGAGAGAGCCCGATTTGAGCCTCTTGGACTCTGAGTGTGTGTGTGCATGCGTGTGTGTGTGTGTGCATGTGCATGAGGGCACGCTGGCACACACATGAGAGAGCTGTTTACAAGGGGAGAGGAAGGTCCTATGTGTCCAAGAATAGGATAGGGGTCCAGCAGGGAAGCCACTAGGCACTCTCTTCCAGCTTCCACATGCCAGGGGTCCAGGCTGATGGGTGTGGGGTTTAAAGCTGGCAGGGTGGGGGTGGGGGCTCCCTCCCCCTGCAGCCCCAGAGGTGGGGCTGCAGACATTCTGTGGGCTCCGGAGCGGGTCTCCGTGTTCATGAGATGCTATGGTTCTCTCTTCTCTGTAGCTCAAGCTTTCCAGGAAACAGAAGAGAACGGAATAGGGAAAGAGTGGGGCAGCCAGAGGAGGGAGGGGCTTGTGTTCTGCCTCCCACCCCAACCTCTGCACACATTGTGCCAGGAGCAGGCTGCGCTGAGGGCCTGGGCCTTGGGAGTGGGTGGCCCCCTTGCTCGCTGGTGCAGCCAGCACTCCCCCGGAGGCCCCCCGCCCCGTGCAGCTGCCACCCCACTGCTGATAGACGCCTCCCCTCTGTCCCCTCCAGCCTTTGTCAGTGACACATCTATTTCTGCCATTTCACGAACGCCAGCAGCAGCTGCTCTGCGTATCAGAAACACATGCCAGACCCCTCCCCTGCTTCCACATCGCCCCTGTTCGGGCCCCGGTGGAGAGAAAGAGAGGGCAAGTGTAGCCGCAGCAGGCGGAAGGCGGACGTGGACAGCGGTCCTGTGATTTCCTCTCCCCTGGGCTCCAAGGTCAAGGAACCAAGACCCGTTCATTAATCCACGAGACCAGCCTTTATTAAAGGCCTGCCGTGCGCCGACAAGGAATGTCACGGCCAGGAAGGAAAGCGCACGGGGGCTCATTCGCGTGGAAGATAAATATTAAACAAACAAATACACTGAGCCCACGTACTGAGGAGTCTCCACTTGTTAGAGACACTTGTGAAATGGCTTTATGCGTTCCTATAACTCCCTCTAACTGCCTTCTGTCGAGTCCCCCTTGCCTGCTCCCTTAAAGACATTTGGCCAAATTATATACATTTTAGCCGTGCCCAGTTATTAGAACTGTCTCATCCCAGCACTGACACTGAGTCATTGTCAAAACTTTGGGCTCTGTGAAATGCAGAGCTCAGGTCGTCCTTCCCCATCACCATCCTTAGCACCACACACCTGGCCCTGGCTGTGCGCGTTTGGAGCTGGGGCCCGAGGTCTGTTCGTCCCCTCCTCTCCCTCACTTCCCCTGCTAGAGCCTGCGGGGGGCCTTCAAGTCTGACCTCCATCCCTGGTCCCTGCTATTAGGGAGCGAGCACACAGACCCTCCCAGACCCTCATTCATTTATCTGGGAGGCCCAGCTCCTACTTCCTCCTGCCCCTGCTCCCATTCTTCCAATTCTCACCCAGTGGGAGACTTTCTTGGCTAGGGTATCTGCAAAAGGGCTGAAGCCCAGGTCTCTTCCATGGGGCTCCCTGGCTGTCCCTGGGGGACCCAGCTTCTTGAACCAGCCCTGTCCCCATCCTGCTCAGGAGCTAGAAGAGGCTACCAGAACTCCGGTGGGGTACACTAATGGCCGATTGGGGAGCCACCCACCCTGCCCCTCCGGGAAGGGAGGGAACAGCCTTCTTTTGCAAACTGTGCACTTGGGCAAGACCAGCTTCCTCCATTCTTCAGCCAGTTTGGGGTGGCTATGATGTTAATCGCTAACGGTGACAAGAGGTAACTCGCTCCATGGAGCAACCATGGAGTCTATTTTCTGAGCTTTTGCACACACTCATTTAACTTCACATCGACCTGGGACATGGGTGTTACTGAGGTCTTTGTTTTAGAGGGGAGCGAACTGAGGCACAGAGAGAGGATGCAGCACATCCAAGGTCGCAGGAGGAGTGCCAGAGCCTGGATCCAGCACCTCCCAGGTGCATTGTGCGGGGTGGGAGTCTGCTCTCTGAATACAAAAGCAGGTGTATTGAGCGCCTTTCCTCCTCTTTCAGGGGCAGGTTCATCCTAGAAGCAAGGGGGCACTGCCAGGAAGGTTTTCAAGCAGAGTGAGGGCAGATCCTGCAGACTGGGTCTGAGGAGAAGTAGCTCGCCAGGTCACAGAGCCTCTCACAGGCTCACAAGCTACCTGGGCTCTGCAGCGCACCCAAACTCACTTCTTTTAGGTAGTAGCGGGGGAGGCTGAAGGGGGCCGGCAGCACAGGGGGGCTTGCCTCAGTGTTTGGGGGACCCTCCTAGGCCGGCTGGGAACACCCATGCAGCCACCTCCAGCCCGGCAAAGGAAAGGCAGCCACGTGTCCCCGCCTCGTCCCGTCCTGCGGAATCCCATCCGTCTGGGGAATACATCGCGCTATGGAACATAACTCTGTAATGTGGGGCTAATGTTCTGTGGACAGTTACACAGCAGACTTCGCCACCGAGAGCCATCGCCACCCCCTCCTGCCGCCTGGCCCGCGCCCGCGCGCCCGCAGACACGGCGTCCTGCCCACTGTACTGGGACCTCCAGGGAAATGAGAAGGGGGTTGGGGTGCCAGTCTTGGGGCAGCTGGGCAGAACCAGTCATCCCCAGGAGCCCAGGCCTGAAGACCAGCGGGTCTCAGATGGGGCAGCAAGCCCAGTGGTTGCTGCGGGCTCCTGGGTGTAATCCTGAGCCCGCTTCTAATACCTCCCATTTCCGAACTGCCTTGCAGATGTCACCCAGTTTCAGAATAACCCAGTGGGGAAGGCGTTTGCCCCCCTAATATGACTGAAGGAACAGGCCCATACCGGTGCTCCCGCCTCAGAACCGGAATTCAAACTGCTCTGATGCATTCCCTCTGCGCCCAACCCCTCTGCCAGGATGCCGGGCAAATCACTCCGGCTCTCTGCTCCCCCATTTCCTCATCTGCAAAAAGGCGGCATTAACTCCCACTTTCCCCAGCTTCGAGAAGGCTTAGTGTTGACAGAGGGCCTGGCACAAGGCTTGCATGTGATTGCATTAGTTTGGGGTTTTCCAGAAACACAGAACCAACAGATGTGAATATATTTAGAGAGAGGGGGAGAGGGAGAGAGGGGGAGAGGGGGAGAGGGAAGGACGGAGGAAGAGAGGGAGAGAGAGAGAGATTTATTTTAAGGAATTGGTTCATGTGTTGTGGAGGCTTGGGGAGCCCATCTGATAGGGTAAGCCTGGCAGACTGGAGACTCGGGAAATAAATGAGTTTGAGTCCAATGGCCATCTGTTGGCAGAATTCCCTCTTTCTTGGGGGAGGTCAGTCTTTGTTCTTTTCAGGCCATCCACTGATTGGGTGAGGCCCACCCACACCAAGGAGGACCATTGGCTTTACCCAAAGTCCACCCATTTGAATGTTAATCTCATCCAAAAAAACACATTCATGGACACATCCAGAGTGACTGACCAAATATCTTGGTACTGTGGACTCGCCAAGCAGACATGTAAAATCAAACATCCCTGCATGGCAGCCATTCCAAGGAGCGTTGATGCCCCTCGCTGTCAGCATCCACGGGTCTTTGCCATGGAATATCACACCCGCGGCTGGTGTCTGTATGTACGTGGTGCACCCACGGGAATGTGGGGTGATCGTGAGTGAACACGTGGGCTGTAGAGGCATAGGATATCCCTGAGGGGCTAAGCTAAGTTGTGCCCAGACCCTGGGACCACAGGGGACACTTCACTGACCCATTAGGACCAGGGGGACAGCCGTAGGAAGAGGGAGCCAGCATGAGGTACAAATCCTGACTCTTGGCCATGACCCTGGGTGGAGCAGTGCGCCTCCCTTCGATGCAGTTCAGCCTCAACCAAGCGAGGATAATGAAGCCAGAAGGATCCGGCTGCGGGGGGACGCAGTGTGCACTAATGGATGTAAAGCACCTAGCCGGCCCGGCCAGCCACACGGTAAATGTAAGCTTCTTCCCTCCCCATCCTTGCCGAAGAGAGGAGCACGTCCAAGGCAGAGCAGAAACTTAATTAGGATTGGAAAAATGTGAATTCCAAGGCTTATTAAATTCATGATATTTTTACTTACCATGTACCCAGAAATATATTTAGCAAAGCAATTTACACCATCATTGGCTGATGGATGGTGGTTTTCCAAGCTGAGTTTGAGGATGTAAATGGGCTCCAATCAGGGCTTTGCCGGGAGACGAGGCTCCCCTCCAGACCGCCCCGGTCCTTTGGGCTCCAGCCTCACTGAGGGAGGCCTCCCAGGGGGGTGGATGGCCCTACGCCCCCCACCCTCCGCCCGAGGCTCTGAGGGGTCGCCTCTGCCGGCAGGGAGAGGGACGGGGCGGGGAGCAGAGAGGCAACCTGATTAACAGTGAGAACAGGCATTTATCAAGCACTCACCAGCTGCGGGAGGTGGAGTGCTTACCTCTGGTGACTCATTACCCCTCCCAGCAATCCTGCAAGATAAAGAGCACCCAGGCACCTCTTATTCCCAGCTACGCGACCTTGGGCAAGTTGTTTAACCTGCCCCTGCCCAAGCCTCAGTTTCCTCATCTGCAAAGCAGAGATAATAAAATCTATCCACGATGAGCCCTAAGAACACTGGACTTCATAAACACTCAAACCTGTTATCAGTGTGGCCATAAAAGGGTAGCTTACTTGCTCAAGGTCAAGTGGCTAGTCAGCAGTCTAGGCAAGACTCCAAATGAGGTGTGTAGACTCAGAACTCTTCACCACAGGTGAGGATGGACCAGGCCTCCCTCCTCATCTGCCTTTTATGTCCAGGTTTAAGCAAGGGGCGGGGGGCGTCAGGGAGGGGGTGACCGGCAAAGTTTGGCTGGGTCTTCCCCTTGACACTTGCATCCAGGAAGCCCAGGCAGGAATCATGATTTTGTGACCTGCTGATGCCAAGCGAGAGGGAGGCTCTGTCCTCAAGGTCCAGGCGACCCAGGGCAGACCAGCCGCAGCATCCCAGCCCCTACCCCTTGCGTCTTCAGTTTGTCACCTTCCTCCCTTCTGGACTGCCCTTGCCCCAAACAAGGGCTGGTTGGAGTAGGATAAGCAGCTGGCCTTGACTTTTTATTTACCGAAATAATTTGCGTACGAAGCAGATTGCTAATGCAAAGCTGAATCTCACCCCTCCTCAGATTAAATCCTCACCTCTTCCAAATGAATTGGTCTCACTGTGCACACAAGGCTGGACGGAGGAAGGCTGGCGATCCTCCTGCCTGCGTGGAGAGCTCTTTCCCAGGAGAGGAGCTGTGTGGAAATATCGCTGGGAAGCCGGGTAGCCTGGCAGGCGGGAAACTGAGGCCCTCCAGCAGGGGCTGCCTCGCCTTGCCCAAGAGAATCCTGTGAGCTCTCTCCTTCCGCGGGCTTGTTTCCAGAACTGTATATGCTATGCATCCAGCCTCCCTCTCTCACTTCCTTCTGTGCTGACCCCCGGGGTCCTATGGAACCCTTCCTTCCACCCTTGAAGCCCCCTTGCGTTTTCCCAAGTCAAATTGCCCCTTCCTTCCCAAAACTTCTGTCTATGTCCCCTCTGCATTTGTGGGTTTCTAATAATGACAAACTTACCTGTGGCTCCTTGAGCCTGAAAACTGAAAGCTCGTTAAGGCCAGACCCCCTTATCTTTTATCATCTCTGAGAACTTGCCCCCACATCTGCCCGGTGCTTAGCACATTTACTGTATATGGAGGCTACTGAAGAAATATCTGTTGACTCGAATTGAGACGTGTTCTAGAAAGATGTCTTTTAAATTATTTTGAGCAGAAAGAAACTCCCAATTAAAAACAGCCATCTAAGTAGAATTCGTTTGTAGGAGGGAAGAACTCTGGCTAAGTGAGGCAGTGCCCAAGGGCACAGCGCACACAGCTGGGCTTCCCCACCCTCCCCACCAGACCCCTTGGCACCCGTATAACCGCAGGCACCCACCACATAAAACCAGCGACCAGCAGTCCGACAGGAACCTAGAAAGCCATCTTTCTGGAGAGGGAAACCAGCTGAAGAAGCAATGTTCCCGCCTCACTTCTCCTCCCAAAGACCTCGATGCCGAGCCCAAAGCACCTGGTGGAGGAGGACTGAGCCCCTCAAACTGTCTCTGTATCTCTTCCCCTGCCCCTCCGAGAACCCCCTGGTGGTGTCCTTTGCTAACACTTCTGACAGTCAGTGGGGTCTCACTTTAGAAACCGAAGGACTCAGAAGTGCCCTAAAAATCTGACTTGCAAATCCACTCCAATAAGTGGAGTGTGTAACAGGTCACACCATTAAGAAGTGCATTCCCAACAGTGAAAATGGGCCATTACCCTCCCTTGATCTTATGGGATTTGTTTCTAATGAGCATGGGCTCTTCTTCGGAGTAGCTGGCTTCTTCCACTGCAGGTGGCCACAGGGGAGTGGTGGAGACCTGGGGGGAGGGGAGGCAAGCAGCAGCCTTGTTGGGGGCTGGAGGGGGTGGGGCTGCCTCCCAGATGTAGAGGCTGCACCCATTTACGAGGGTTTTAGAAGCCCCAGCGATGAACAGAGACTGTGAGGGCACAGCAGGGGCCCCCTCTCGCTTCTGAGGGATCACAGGAACTCAAACCGCACACACGGAGGGCTGGCTTTGCCTCATCCCATTCCAGGGTCAGCTGTCCCCATGTTTCCATGACCCTCCGCAGCATGACGTTGCTCCTCTTAGCCTTTTCAAGCAGTAAATAATCATAGCAATAACACAAAATAAAGAACACTGAATCTGGTTTTTATTTTCCGGCTATGAGGATAATACATACGATTGTAGAAAACCTGAATGGTATACAGAGACATTGGAACAAAACTAAAATCCCGTAATCCACCAGGAGGGTATATATGGCTAATATTAGATACATTTGTATATTGATACATTTGTATCAATATGATACAAATATGATGCAGTGATACATCTCTATTGATATATTTGCATTAAGATTGAGAAGTTCAGGGGCACCTGGGTGCCTCAGTGGGTTAAAGCCTCTGCCTTCAGCTCAGGTCATGATCCCGGGGTCCCAGGATCGAGACCCGCATCAGGCTCTCCTCTCTGAGCCTGCTTCCTCCTCTTTCTCTGCCTGCCTCTCTGCCTACTTGTGATCTCTGTCAGATAAATAAAATCTTAAAAAAAAAAAAAAGATTGAGAAGTTCATCTCACGAGATGGAAAGGCCTCCAGTCTCCCTCCGATGGGCTGCTCTATCTCTTCTACTTCTGTGTGGGTCACCGACGGGGTGGGGAAGGTCTGGCTGCCCCCATCCCTGGCCAGGGAAGGACACCCAGCCCAGGAGGAATAGGAAGACAATGGCACACATTAGCCGCATTAGCTGATCGAGTCAACGTTAAACATTTAAAAGGCAAAGAGATTCAGAGTTAATCAAATAGTCGATTAGTCAGAAGGTTGAAGGAGATAAAAACAACAGCTTCCATGCTAGGCTTTAAATATTTAACAAGTGAAGTCACCTCCTGTGTCCTACGCACAAATCCCACCTCTCTCCAGCGGCTGACATCCTATAGTTTTGACTGTCACGCCCCCGGGCCCGCCCCCGCCAACCCTGCTTGGACTGCTAACCCCCATGCCAGGTCCCTTTACCCTTTACCACATCGTTTCACCCATCAGCCCCTAACCAGGTGGTCAGGGTGGTCAGGTGGAAGGGGAGAGCCCAGAGGCTAATATGGAATGGAACAACGCAAGGTCAAGGGCTGGGGGCCAGTACACAGCTTTTGTGGCCTAGCCTTGAATTCAAAACAACAGCAACAACAAAACCACTTACCATTTCTGTTTTCCTTTTTCTCAGTTCTGAGCCAGGGTGATCTTGGCCCCTAAGGCTACGTTAGGAATGTCTGGGGATATTTTGGCTGTGATGGTGAAGGATGGTGAAGGATGGGCTACTGGTGTCCGGTGAGGGGAGGCGAGGGATGCCATAAAACCATCATTCCGTGCACAGGACAGACCTCCCGCCCACCGCCGCCACCCCGCAGCACCCACAGGAGGAGCAACCTCCAAATGGCAACAATAAGGAGACTGAAGAACCTGCTTTCTTTTCTTTTGTCCCCGTAATGGGCACTTAGACATTCCAAATTCACAGAGGCAGATTCTCCCTGCATCCCAAAGGCAAACCTGTTTTGGGGACTGAAGTCCAAAAATGTTAAGTGGACAAAGACCAGAGGGGGCAGGAACAGTGGATGTGGGTGGAACCGTGCAAAGTCAGTGTAAAGGAATTCACAAATTCTCCCCAAGTTCCCAAGACCCTTGGATGGTCACCTTGGAAACTGCCCTTCTCAGGCTGAGCAAGACCCATTCTGCCTACAAAAGGGTAGGACATGGTCTGAGGAGAAAGTTGCACTTTGACAATTTTGTGGGCTGTAAAGAGGAGGGGACAGGTGGCAGGGTCTGGCAGGGTACAGTCTTTGAACATTAAAGAGATTTGTTCTTCCTGGGGCTCTCTGTCTGCCACCCCAAACTCTTGAGAGGAGGGATGCTTACAAAATGGCCACGTGCCCATGCACACCTCTTGAATGGGTGTTGGGTTCATTGATGGTGTTTGGAGAGCTCTCCTGTTAAGTCTACACCCTGCATGAGGGACAAGGTCACCATTGTCAACTGTCTCAGGAGACAGTGTGTCCTCAGACTAGACACTGGAGTTTTGAGATGAGCCACTGGCCTTCATCTCCTGGTTTAGCCCCAAGGAGGGTGGTTGTCTGGGTGATGGCTCCTGAGACTAGAAGCCGAGACGATGCCCATACAGCTCATCCTGGGAACAAGGAGAAAGAGATTACCTTTTTCATGGATTAACAGGATAGGATTTAGGAAGAAACAGCAAATCTGGGATCAACCTACTGACCCCACTTACTGATAAAACATCCCTTTTATAGCAGAGATGCGGGATGGAACAGGAGAACAGGGAAATATGGATACCCCAGCAGAGATGCGGGATGGAACAGGAGAACAGGGAAATATGGATACCCCAAATATCTTTGTCATCCTCCCTCTTTTTTCAAGAGTTCTGGTATCTCCTAGAAGCTTCTAGAAAAGGCCTAGCATCAATGTGAGTTTAATCAGCAGACGTTCATCTATTTCATGAGCATTTCCTGAGCCCCTGCTGCATACAAACCACTGTGCCCCATGGCAAGCACAGTGCCTGGCAAACAGTAGGCACTTAAAAATTGTTTGCTTGGGATATACCGGTGATTGAGACATTGTCCCTGTGACCAAGGGGTTTATAATCCAGTGAGGAAGGCAGACATGCCAGCTAGAATGAAATAAGTACATCACCTCCCCCTTCTTCTGCATCCACTCTCTTAGCTAAAAGCGAAGCGCAGCTGCTGGGGCCCAGAGGACTTAGAACATTTCCTCCTTGAGTGGGCCCCAAAAATTAATTGGGAGATTTTTCCCAAAAGACACGGGCTCACCCTTCCCTTTTCCCTTCTTCAGAGCTGAGTCTGGGAGGGCACAGTGACGCCATCATTTTCTGTTCTTTCGTCCATCGAGACAGCGCCCTCTGCTGGCAATGGGGGTAGTCTTGGCTTTAGGCCCCCCGCTGAATGTGGAGACCCCATACCAGAGGGGGTGCACTGGTACTGAGCCTTGGTTCCCTCACCTGGAAAGGGGGCTTTTTTTGTCTTCTATGGAGGGTGTGGCGAGAACTATGGGTGCAGAGCGGTGGTCCCCACGTGGTGCTGGGCACCCAGGATACACGGGTGTGTCTCCTTCCTGGGATGCGCTGTGATTTTCATAGATCACATGGGTTAAGGCTCCCAGGACCCAGGGTCTTCATCTTCTACATCCTCCCGCATCTCCCCAGTGTGGGGTGCAGCACTGGTCCAGGTAGGTGTTAAATAAGGGCCTATCCATTGAACATTTAACACCACGTGCCTGTTGTTGCAAGGACATTTTCAAAGCCAAAAACTGTGACATGCCTAACAATGACAAGCACATCCAAGGCAGGGACAGATGCAACACTTTCAAGAAGGCCAATCCTCAGAGGTCAGGCTCTCCAGGTCTCAGGATCGGCACCGACCTACCAGCGTGTCTGACTTCCCCATTACTTTCCAGAAGCGCTATTTTTCAGGGGGAGAATGATGAGGTCCCAAGAGAAATTAAGTGACTTGAGCTAGGTCACAAAAAATGTACTATTCCAAGAATCACTAGCTGCCAACTTTGTCCTTCAATACTTCCCTCTCTTCTTCTTAAAAAGTGCAAGTAAGGTAGGAGAAAATCAACTCAGAAGGGAAGGAACTTTCCCATGACATTCAGATTGCCCTGGGGACATGATGGGGCGCGGGGGCAGAGGGGTCATCTGGGCAGGAGAGCCGTTGTCAGCAAACATTCTCTGCCAAGGGCCAGATGGTCAATATTTTCCACTTTGCAGGCCCAACGGTCTTTGTACCAGTATTCCGGAATGTTCCGCCCTGGTCATGGGAAAGTGGGCCTAAACACATAAAGGGGTGAGCACAGCTGTGTTTCTAATAAAACTTTATTTGTGGACACTGACACTTGAATTTGATTTCATTTTCACACATCATGGAACATTATTCTTTTGACTTTTTCAGGCATTTGAAAAAGTAAAAAATAATCATTCTTACCTTGCAGGACATCAGGCTGGATCTTTGCCAGAGTTCGCTGACACTCGGTCTAGGGGCTTGGGGATGTCGGCAAAGAGCTTTGCCCCCTCTCACTTCATACCCTCATCTTCCTCTTTGGAGGAAGGGAAATGTCTGTTTCCTTGGGAAAAAGGCTTAGAGGTACAAATAAGGCACAGCCTTCTCTACAAAGTGGCTAGATCGGGGTGCCTGGGTGGCTCAGTGGGTTAAAGCCTTTGCCTTTGGCTCGGGTCATGATCCCAGGGTCCTGGGATTGAGCCCTGCATCAGGCTGTCTGCTCAGCAGGGAGCCTGCTTCCCTTCCCCTCTCTCTGCCTGCCTCTCTGTCTACTTGTGAGCTCTGTCAAATAAATAAATAAATACAATTTTTTTAAAAAGGCGGCTAGATCGACTTACCACCTGCGAAGCTGAATATCTATTTGTTTTGCCACTAAAAGAGGGGGACAGCCAGATATCAAACTAGAAATTTGTGTTCTGGACGCTCTAGCTCCCTGTCCACAGGCACCAGGGTATGGTACCCACACACACACACCCAGCTTGAGGATAACTTGTAAGAAATGGGTGAACTCCAACAGTCAAGCCGTGACTCTCTCTTCCCAGAGTCCAGGAGACCAGATCTTGGAGGGCTCCCTGCTAAACACAGTCTCAGGGATTCTGGTACATCGCTTTGAATTTGTCCTTTGTAAATTGAACTCAGGGGAGCCTTGAAGGTTTATCCGTCATATTGTGGCAGAAATAAATGAGGAGCAGGGACTCTAGGAACTAAGACCAAAAAAAAAAAAAGTCTTAAGTCCACTGCGGAGTATAAAAGAATGATAGGGAAGCCTAAGGCTTGTAAAAAGTAAAAATATCTGAACAGTATGCATGGGCAGAGAACATCGTTATCTGCTCCCCTGACTGTTTTAATATGCTGGCTATAGAAGCCTGCGAAATCATCAGAGGCCTTAGGGCCTGGAGAAGATTTGGCTGGACTGAAAGAAGTCAGACCGTGGGGAAGACAACTTTAGAATAACCTGAAAACATAGAGACATGTGTTCACAGACAGACACTTTCATTCATTCATCAAATATTTATTCCCTGCTTATTATGTTTCAAGCGCTGAGCTAAGGTACTGCAAGAAGCAAGCTGAGTTAGACCGAGCACCTGCCTTCGAGGGGCCCGGGAGGGTGGGGTGGGGGAAGCTGACAGCTCCAGGCTGGAAAGGTATCTTAGAGCCCCAAAGTGGTGGGGGCCCCAGCACAGGGGAGCTCCGCGGGGGTGCAGCCCGCAGGGCAGTGCCCCCTTGCGGAAGCGTGGCTACCTGCAGCCTTCGGAGTCCGGAGCGGCACCTGGGCAGTGGGTCTGCGGAGCGATGCTCAGTGGGTCCCGTGGGACCGCCGCATGTCAGCACCACGTCGGCTCCGGGAGCGCGGCTGCCGCGAGCCAGTCAGACGGAGGAGACAGCTACGGGACTGCCCTCCGCTTCTCTTCCTGCTCAGAAAATCGGCCCGGCTCCGCTCTGCAAAGGGAGCTGCCCCCGGAAGGGGACGGCGGGGGGCGCGGGGAGGCAGCGTCTGCGGGCTGGTGCGCGGAGCAGGCCGGCGGAAAGCAAATCAAAGGCTCTGCCTCCGCGCCCCGTCGTGCTTCCTCCCGCCCGGTCAGCACCCTGTCCCTGGCGTTGATGGTTTCATTTTTCCGAAGAGGAAAAGAACAAACGCAGTAGATAATTGTAGTGGAACGGCCGATAAGTAACGTTTGGTCTCCTTTTTACAACCATTCCCTAGGGCCCCATTATGGTAATTTTTCTTCTATAACTGGCAAATTGTATAACGAGTCAGATGATAAACCAGCAAGCAAGGCAGAAATTTGCATTTTAATACAACTGCCTGGATCCACCTCCCTTCCCCCATCCGGGAGGTCAAGGCATCTTGATCCCGGGTCCCTGCTCCCTGCCCTCCCTGCTCGCTTCTCCGCCTCCTGAGTGGGTGATTTTGGCGCCCGCAATAAACACAGCGTTCTACTCTCTACAGACATGACTGTGGAGTAGAAATTAAGACCCAGGACCCGGGGACCGACTCCAGCTCCCCCACTTACCAGATGGAGACACCGGCTTACACTGTGCCTCAGTTTCCTTTTCGGTAAAATGGGATAATTACACCACCTACACGATTGGATTTTTTAGTGGATGCCTGATGCATCACAAATGCTCAATGAATGGTATTAACAATGATGATGGGTTTTGGGAAAGCCCCTGGGTTCTTAGGACAAGACTGTAGTTAGCGAGTCAGCCCTGCTCCCTTTGCCCCTTATATGTGCTCTTCCACACCAATTTTGCTACCACCTCCTCGGGCCATGGCTCTGCCTTGATATTCAGAGTCCAGGAGTCCTTGAGACATTCTGCAGTGAAGGTGCCAAGAAACCAGGTCTCAGGGTCTGGAAGATCTTCCTCTGTCTCTCTCTCTTTCTCCCTTACACATGCACACACACACACACACACACCACATTGCCATACTGGTCACACCCTGGGTGAGCCCGATTTCAGGAATTCTGGAATCATCCCTCCCACCCCCCCACTCCCACTCCCCCCACCCGGGATTGGTGAATGAGTCTTGGCCTTGAGGCTCATCACCTCCAGCTGTGCGGCTCTGGAAAAGGAAGTCCCTTCCCCCATCTGTACAGCTCAGGCTACAACATTTCTTGATGGGGGAACTGCAGGGGTTAACAGATGGCCATGCCTGGCCCCCAACAAACACCAGTTGAATACACCAATTAGTTGACTCCAAAAGGCGCTAACAACCTCGGCCAGCTTTTTGGCATGGTGGGTACATTTGGCAGGGACGACCAGTCCTTTCACGCTCAAGCGAAGCCAAGCCGTATCCAGAAAATCCTGCCAAAACCCCGGGATTATTATTTTAGCTCCATAAGTGAGGCCTCTGGGGACTTGGCATGCCCTATTGTTTGAATTTATAGACATGGGCTCCTCTGGCAGCCGGGAAGGAGAAAAGGGTTGTGATAGCAGCAGATTTCTTGAAGGTTATTTTTAGAATCCTAAACAACCTCTTGAGACCATTGGAGATTCCAAACCAGACCTGGACGCTGAGTCTATTCCTGTATCATGATGAGGCTTTCATCTACCCCACCTGGGTGTAGGTAGCGGGGCTGCTCTCTGTAGGCAAAACGAGTCCCAGACCAGGATAAGGACTTGGGCGACCGAGTCACCACTGAGAGCGTTCACTCACTCGCGTGCGTTCCGCACATGTTCACTGACCTCCCGTCACGTTCCAGGTCAAGTCCAAGTGCTTGAGATCCATCCGGCAGCAACGCAGACAGCGTGTCCTCCCTTCGTGGAGCGTACATCCTAGTGCAGGGAGACACAGTCCGCCAGTAACCATGCTATGTAGATGATTAAACTGTCGTCTGAAGAGGTAAGTGCTCCTGGAAGATCAAGTTGAATGTTTCACACAATGGGTACATGGAAGGAATTAGAGGTCCCAGTGTTCCACTCCCGCCTTCTAGCAGAATCCTGAATCCTGGCTCTCTGCGGGTGACCCAGCTGTGCCCCACCACTGCCCAATCCAGGACAAGTGAGGACAGTTCCCTGCCCCCCCCCACACTGAGCTGACCTTGGCCATGGGACTGTTTTAGGCCATTCACAGGTCAGCTGCCTCAGTATTTGCACAGGTGTTGCCTGTGCTCCCAAGCTCCGGTGTGGCCTCTGTGTTACTGCCTGTGCTATAGAAGAACACGCCCCCAGGGAAAGGAAGACGCGAGAAGACTTAGATTTTCGGGGAAGCCTGGGGGCCAGCCTGGCTCAGCCGCACCCAGGCTGGATGAACAGCAATCACGGACCTACAGACCCTCCAACGTGAAAAGAAACGCTGTGGGCAAGGCTCTGCATTCGCTTTCGGTCGCAGCCACAGCAGACCACGCCAGACTCAGCCACTTAAGACAACGCACGTGCGTGATCCCACGGTTCAGGAGTCCTGGCAGGCTCCCGGAAGAATGAGCTGCCAAGCTCATTCCTAGCATTGGCCAAATTCAGTTTCTAGAAGGTTAGAAGACCAAGGCCTGTTTCCTTACTGGACACCAGCTGGAGCTCTTGTTATCATCTAGAAGCTTCTCTCGGGTCCTTGCCTCTCAGAACCGGCAATGGCACGTAGTAGACTTCTCCCTCCTGGACTCTCTGACTTCCTCTCTGCCACATCTTCCTTCACCCTCTTCTGTTGCATTGCTCTGAGTTTCTGCCTTCTTTTTGATTTTAAGGACTCATGTAATGACATTGAGTCCACTCAGATAGTCCAGGATAACCTCCCCATCTGAAGATCGTCTAATTAGTCACCTTCATTACATCGGCAAAGTCCCTTCACAGCAGTGCCCAGAGTTGTGTTCAACTGACTAGCCATGGGAGGGGAATCTTTTTTTTTTTTTTTTTTAAAGACTTATTTATTTATTTGAGGTGGGGAAGGGGCAGAGGGAGAGAGAGAATCAGAGGATCTCAAGCAGACTCCTGCTGAGCGAGGAGTCTGGCACGGGGCTTGATCTCATGACTCAGAGATCATGACCTAAGCCAAAATCCAGAGTCAGATGCTCAACCGACTGAGCCATCCAGGAACCCCATGGCATTCTCCATGGACCATCTTTAGAATGCCGTCTGCCACAGCCTGTAATTTCAGATCGTTGGGTACACAGCACCATCGCAGCAGAAACCCGACAATGAGAATGTTCAAGATGGGCCTCATTGAGGAGGTAACACCCATGCAAAGACCATCTCCAAGTTGTCCTTTCTCGCCCTCCAGCTTGAGCCTACATGAAGCCATTGTTAGTCACGTCTGTGACAAAAATACCCAGGGATGGACAGAACAACGCCCGGGATGGCGGGTACCAGAGAAGTGTGCTTTATTCCGTCCCCACTTCGCTGTCAGATCTCTCACTTTGGCTTGACCATGGAAGTTCACAAGGACAACAGACACTGTGATGGGAGGCAATATGCAGAGGATGGACAGAGAGAATGACAACTGAGTGACAGAGGAAAGAAACGAGTCGGATTAAAGACATTCAAAGCCGAGAAGAAGAGCAGGTTGGGGAGAGTCTGAAAGTAGAGTTGGGGGAGATACCGTGAGAACCACAAAAGCTCTGTGGGGGTCCACGGCTGGACTGATTGGGGTATCAGGGGGTTGTTGGCTCCTAGAGGCTGGGAGGTAGATGGTGACAGCTACCTGCATCCCGTCACGTGCGTCGCCCTCAGCACCTGACGTGGTAATACAGTACACATAGTAACGGCGTGGTGTGTGACCGGAAATGCCTGTTAACGGACTGACAGCTCAGAGGAAGGAGCCTGGCCCCACAGCCTTCCTCACACCAGAAGAGAGCCCCAACTTCAGTCAAAGCAAGGTAGAGATGAATGACCTTCTTATGGGGACATGTGTCCTCAGAATGTCACTCAGTTGAGTTTCTGTTCATGCAATCAAGATTTGCGGGGCTGGGGACAGTGCGGCCATAAAGGAGGACGAGGTATGACTCCTGTCATTAAGAAGCTTGCCAACTCGCAGATGATATAAGATAGGCAGGCAGATAACTCAGATAAAAAGGAGGAAGTGACGCGTACCGTGACCGAGTATAGAGAAAGTGTTCTGAGAAATCCTAGGGGGAGGATTCCTTCCCACTTGGGTGGGTGGGAGCGGGTGGAGACGGAGCCGGAGGGACGACACCAAGGCAGCCTGGAGGGGGCGATGTTTGAGCGGAAGCTTGTCTGAGATCCGAGGCGAGGTCCCCGGCGGTGGAGGGCCTGTGTGAGCAAGGGAGGCCCCAGGGACGGGATGGGGCAGCGTGTCTGGGAGGGAGACGCCGGTGCAGATCAAGGCGGGCTGGGCCCAGGGCCAGACCAGGGAAGGTTAAGCAGATGGGGCCCATTCTGTTCCTGTGTTTTCCCGTTGCTGTTCAATTTCTCTGCACGGAGGGGCAAGTAACAGGTGTTGTTTGGAAGCTTCCAAGCATGAGGACTAGGAGGTGCTCTCAATTTTTTCTTATTCTGAGAAACGTAGAAGCCCAAGCTTTCTGGAATGGGAGGGATAGTAAGTGTCACCCTCATAAGCAGGATGCTGAGTCCCTGCCTGCTCTGCCCGCCGCTTCACCCCTGCACACCCAGTAGACCCATCTTCCCACGCAGGTGTGGCTAGTACATCACACTGGTCTGGGGGTTCAGGGGCTAAGATGGGGCCTCCCTGTTATTGCCCCCCAAACCACCACTCTCCTGAGCCCTGCCTGATGACTTCCTGTGGTGGCCAGGTTCACACACCCTACAGCTACATATGGTCTGGGGACAAAATGGAGGGAGGAAATAGCACATTCCCATTCCCACAAAGGGATTCTCCCTCTGCCTTTTCCATCAAGTGCTTCCTTAAGCCTATGCAGAACAGCCCTTTCCTGGGGTGCTGGCCTCCCCACCTCCCTTCCCTGCCTCTCCAAGCCAACAGAACAGTGGCTGGAAGGCTAGAGAGAAATCCCGAACCTTTCAGAACTAAACATCCAGGGTCTGGGGATGGGGCATGGTCCTAATGGGAGGTTCCAGAGCCTCTCCAAGGTTGGGAGCAGGTAGCTGTGCTGGAGGGAGGAGGGGCTGGGAACTCACTTCCTCCACATCAAGGGGAAGCATATAAGGCTGGAGAGAAGGAGGGTGCCGAGCCAAACTCCGAGCCAAGAGTCAAGAGTATCCAGGCCACACACTTCTTCCAAACTCTTGTCAAGACGAGACAAACTATTCTTTCAGAAATCCAACCAGGGCGGTCTTGATAACAGCATCTACTGAGAAATGGAAGGGGGACACAGGAAATAATTGAAGGTCTTGGAGAGCCGGGGTGGTAAGACCGTGTCCTCTGCCGTGTGTAGGAAAGGCGGCTGGGGGCAGCAGCTGAGCAGGGGCAGTGCGCACGCAGGGCCATTTCACAGGAGCCCTGTGTTTTGGTTTGTGCCCAGGGTCAGACACCTCATGCCAGCTTTGTTCCTTCTGGTGCCTGTCCTCAGTCTGGGGTCCCCAGAAGACACACAGGGGCCCGAGGACACAGGGGGGACATCCAGGACCTTCTCCTTCAGAAGTCTGAGCAGTATCACTCCCAAACCCCCTACTCAGACCGTAGAAGGGATGGTAGCCATCTTCCCTTTGCTTTTTCTTAAAAGGAAGAAGTGGGAGGAAGGGAGGGGACAGTCCTGAGCCCCGGGCTTCCTTCTAGGTACCTGATCCTCTTGATGGAACCATTGTGATGGAACATTCCAGAGATGACCACTGCATCTTTTGTGGCTCCATCTCCCTTCACAATGAAGGATGCTGAGTCCCAGGACTCAGGACAGTCAGAGCAAACGGCAGCGCGGTCTATGTCTCAGGAGAGCTTGGGCATGCACAGGGGTGCACCCAGCATGCCTGGTAGCCCCGAGAACCGGCGTTGGGGAAAGGAAGCCCTAAGATGAGCAAGGATTTTCCCAGGTGTGCCATTTTCCACCCAGGGTCTGTGTTCCAGCTGACATAATCTGAGCGCTGGCCTCAGCTTGCCCTAAGCCCAGAGCTGCCAGCGCTGGCAGCCCCGAACCCCAGGACGTCTCTGGATGCTGCCGGAAGCTTTGATCTCCCCAGCAAGTGCCTGGCGGCAGCGGTTTACTATCTAAATACCGCATCCGGAATCTGACAGAGAAACAAGAGCTTGGGTGACACCCAAATACAGCGTCAACACAGACATGCTGACATTTCCATCTGCCCCTCTGTCCCAAGAGCCCCTCTATGCAAGAGAAGCCACAGGCAAAAAAGTAGGTCACCCTCCTCTGGGTGGAACAAGGCAGATGTTTACCAGATGCTCAGCTACCTGTTTTTTGGCAGGGGTGGGGTGGGGAGGGAGCTGTAGCAGAGGTGCGGTAAGTAAGGGAGGGGCCATTCTTTGCCTAACTCCGGACAACCTGCAGCCGGGAAATGGGAATGTACTTGGGTCTAGGCCAGCAGTTCTCAACTCTGTATTAGAACCTCTGGAGGAGAGTAACTTTAAAAAAAAAAAACGCTTCTGTCTCGGCCCAGCACACGACCACTTAATTCAGAATCTCCGGAGGAGAGGCCACGGCCTCAGGAATATTTGAAATCTCCCCAGATGCTCTAAGAACCTACAGTCATGGGTGAGCAGCTGCTGGTCTGGGCAGAGCGGGGAGGGCCCTTCCCTCTGTGGCCCTCATGCAGGAAGAGGGGAGGGTGAAGACCCTCGGGCGGGGGGAGAGGGGACTCTATTCCAGGCGTCCTTACGTTCTGTTGCTTTGCAACCTTGCACACTTGATCACTGCATCCTGGCTGTCCACATTCCTGGCTCTGTCCCCTGGACACAAGCCCCTTCACATCGCCCAGCTGGTTGCCTTGCTTTCAAGGACCTGCCTCTGTGGAGGGATGGCCTGCATGGCCCCAAGGTTGTCATCTAAGCCTGGCCGAGCCTCCAGCTCGCTGGTCCTCTCTCCTGCCATCTTGCTGTCCTTTTTGACAATCCCCAGGCATGCTCTCTTTAAACGATCTGGAGAGAGGTGGCATCAGACCTGAGTTCCAAGAGTGGGACTTGGCTGGCGGGACAGAAGTAGGAGAAGGAGGGAAGGGATGTCGTGGGGTCCCCTGACTCACTGCCCGCGTTCCCTCCAACCCATTCCAAAGAACCCTGAGTGCCCACTGTGTGCGTGGCGAGGTGCATTTCTTCTGTCCCTGCTTATCTGTCACATTAAAGGTCATTAAAAATTTATTCGACATGAGATTGATATTGAAATGCTGGCTTCTCCTGACAGATTATAAATAGCTGCTTTGAGTCCAATTTGGGGTTTTGATTTAAAAAAAAAAAAAAAGTAAGCTATCAGGCATCCATCTGTGATTGAATCAGACCCTCTCCTCCCTCCTCTCCCAGAACCCATCGTCAAATGCCATTACTACTTTCCTTGCTCAGAGAATATTGTGTATGGAGCTTTAATGTCCCCTGGGGAAGCGAGACCATTACAGAAAAAGAAAAAAAAAAAAAAGACGTATTTCCATCTCTATTCCAACACACACAACCTAATTAAGATTTTATAAACACTCACCCAACAGGAAAACACACACACACACACACACACACACCTAAATTAGCAAGGCAAATATCGTCTAGATTAAGTGGTTTTCTTGCCTGTTTCTGTCCAGCTTTAATTAGGCATCTGTCATGGGAGGGTGTCATGCCATAGGATTGTCTCATTTTGATTCTTTAGGTTTGCTTTGTTGGGTGGCAGGGTCCTCTTGTTTGCCCCTTTCCCTGGGAGTCACTACTTTGTCTTCCTCCCCGGCTGTCGGGCCCCAGGAGGAACCAGAAGGGCTTTGCCTCTCCACGTCCACCTTTCGGTGGCCTCCCTGTGACAGCTCCCCAGGGCCAGGACTGTCGTGCAACTGACCTTGGCAGAGCTACACCAGTGGGATTGCCTAGTGGCAGCAGGGTCCTGCCCGCACGCTCTGGAGCCCAGCTCTGGGGACAGGAAGCCCAGGCTCCCTGTGACCCACCCCCCCTTTGACCTCCACTTCCCAAAGTGCCAACAGTGCCATCTCCCTGGTACCATCTTGTCTTGGCCCTGCCGAAGTCTGCCCCCTCCACCTCCATCCCTGCTGCCACGCTCTCCCCAGGGGGAGAAAATGCAGAAGATAATTAGCTTTCTCTTCCTTTTCGTGTCCCTGGGGCTGTTTGGGAAAGTACATTTTTTTCTTTCACACGTGTAGAAAATTAAATCTGTTGTGTTTTTGAGCAGCATGGCAGGGAGGCGATGTGTCCCTGGCTCCTTTGGGCAGAGTTGGGGGCGGGTAGGGGGCAGGAGAAACAACTCTTCTTTTTTTTTTTTTTTTATTTTAAGATTTTATTTATTTATTTGACGGGGGTGGGCAGGAGCAGAGAGAGAAGCAGACTTCCCGCTGAGTGGGGAGCCCGCCCGTGATTCAATCCCAGGACGCTGGGATCATGCATGATCTGAGCTGAAGTCAGCCGCTGAGCCCACTGAGCCACCCAGGCGTCCCAGAAACCAGCTCTTCTGAGATGGACAGTGCCTGGGGACAGGGAGGGGCAGGGAGGGGCAGGGAGGGGCCCTCCCACCCAGACTGCCACCTCCCCTCCTGGGCATCTTCTTCCTGGGAGCAATTCTTTGTTTCCTGGAACAAACCCACTGCTACAGCTGCACCTACCAGGTGGAACCCGGTCAAAGGGGTGGCAGGAGGCGTAGGAAGAGCAGACAGGGGCTGCGGGGGAGACGGGACCTGTGGGGACTTTTGCGCATGCGCCACGACGGCTGGGACTCCTGGCTGGACCCGCCCCGCCCCGCGCGGCACACTAGTGTGTGAACCATCCCGCTCATCCACCCGGGGACCGGGGCCGGGAGGCCTCTGAAGGCAAACATAAAGGTGCAGCGGTGCTGATCTCATTTGAAAGATGGTAAAAGTGAGCCCCCCCACCTACCCCCGTTGCAATGGTCCAGGGCTGGGGGGCGCGGGGTGCGGATTATGCGAACTCACCCAGGATCTCAGTGTTCCATGCCAGAAAGACAAGGAGAACTCATTCTTAGCTTTCTGCACCCCAGAGGGAGGAAGATTGGGCTCTTCTCTCTGCCCAGCAAATGCAGAAATAGTGGCGATCTCTGCAAAGAAGGGCAGAAAGGCATGCTGCACGGGCATGAAAGAGAAGCTGCCGGTAGGGATTTATTTTAATTCAATGATAGCTTCTCAAGTGCCAGTGGACTCCAGAAGCGCACGGCCCGCCCTCGGGGTATTTAGAGACTGAATGGAGAATGATTAGCCACCAAAGCAATGCTGGCCAGAGAGCTGCGTCTGGGGACACGTGGACACGTGAGGGCGGGGCAGGGTGTCTGAGCCTGGCAGCCCAGCCTCCCTCCCGCTGCCCACCTGGGTGCCCTGCCGTCCTCGGGGGCCGTCACTCCGCCTACCACCCTGGGGACAGCTGCTGCCACTGCCGAGGCGGCCGGAGCCTCGTGAATTAGCTAAAGTGACACTCACTTTGTATACACATGTTGACAATCAGGACCAGATGGTGGAGTGTTGGATGCGTTTCAATGCCACTCCAGCGCGCTTCGCGGGGCCGGGCTTTGCATGTGGTGCCACCACAGCAAGGGGCGCGGGCCACCCCTCTCTCCGACACCAGCCCTGGATTCGCTCTTGATCTGAGAGGATGTTTATTAGCTCTCTCTTAAAAGCAGCCTTAGCTTGCCAGCTGTCAGAACTTTTTATCAAATCTCCTGAAATTCTACAGACAGAAGAAAGAAACAGAACCCACTCTGATATCTTCCAGAGTTTCTTTCCTTTTTTTTTTTTAAATAAATAAATAAGGCGCGCTTGATGGAAAGGAGCTTGCAAACCGTCACCGATGACAGTGTTTATGTTGCCAAATTATTTGTACTAACAGGAAGAGAGGGAGGACTGAACACGGATCAAACGGAATGATTGTTTACCAAACTATAAAGACACCCTTAAGTGACATGATAGGAGAAAGGGAGGGGGAGGGAGGACACCGGCAGAGCGCCAGAGACCGAGACAGACAAGTCTGTGTGTCGCCATCTGTTTCCCGGCAAATGGTGGCAAAAGACCCATCAAGGTCACCTGCACTCTGGGGCCAGAAGGAAAGCCGGACTACAGGCCCCTGAGCATACAGGAGCCTAAATTTTCAGCTTGCCCTGAAAGGCAGTGATGACATCATGACCCTCCTGTACCCCCCATGAAAATCATCCCCTTCCAACTAAACCCATGAAAACCGGACATGACACCAGAGAAGAAAAGAAAGAAAGACTGGAGTTAGACTCTTGGAATCTCCATAAGGTAGAAAGTAACCGAAGTTTTTGGAAAGAACATTCCAGAACTCCTCCAACAGAATAGGGCATTTCCTTCAGATTGTCCCTCTGGGAGATTGGACGTTTATTCCAGGGACGTGGCCATTGTTAAAAACAGTATTTTGAAATTCACCTTTTGAGACTAACTTTAGAGTTGGTTCATGAGAAGTGTTTTAACTTGAGCTGTGTCCATGGAGGGGGAGAGGGTGGGGATGAAGGTAGGGGTGGTTGCTGGGAGCAGAATTCTGAATCACTTTGCACCAGAGCAGGTTCCAAATGGTGAATCACCGACCACTGCCCCCCATCCCCACCTACCAAAAAAGGATCTGGTCCCAAAGAAGCTGCTTTATTAACTTCAAGAATGTTAGAAAAAATCTGCCTGGGCTTCTTACTCAAGGTAATTCCAAAACGGAGTTCCAGACATAATTTCAGCAATAGCAGCCCATCTGACCATTTCAGAGCGGCAAGTATGAAAGAGGAAGAAGATACCACGATCTTGAAAGCATATGCGTGTGCGCACACACAATGTATACGTGCACACACACACACAGCTGGGAACACACTCAGAGACTGGGCCCCAGCCACCTGAACTGGCCATGTCTTTAACCCCAGAGACAAGGGCAGGCCCAGCTGAGGTGTTTGCATCTGTTTCAATCACCGACGAATTCCCAGAGGCCAGGCCAGCACCTAGCAGATGCCGCATAAATATTTACTGAACGTGGACCAAGGACACAATACTAGATGAGGGCTGGAGTAGTAAAAAGTGAGTGTGGTCACCAGGCTCTAGGATGTCCTCAATGCCCCCCGCCCCCCGGGATTCACATCTGTGTGTAGTCTCTTCCCACGCTGTGCCAGGATAGGTCTCTGGGACCAAGAGAATATGGTGGAGGCAACGGTGCGTCAGGTCTGGGATTAGGTTAGGAAAGAGACAGCGGACTGGGGGAAGCCAGCTGCCATGTCAGAAGCTGCCCTAGGGAGAGGCCCACATGGAGGGGAGCCGAGGCCTCCCACAACCGCCATTTGAGTGCCCCGCAACCCCGGCGGACACTGCGACATCGCAGCCACAACCTCCTGAGAGACCCTGAAACACAACCCCCCAGCCCCGCTGCTTCTGGAGTCCTGACTCCCAGAATAAAGATAGTAAATGAGTGCTTTTTAAGCCACTGCCTTTTGGGATGACTTGTTACGCAGCAGTAGTAACTCGTACAGTCAGAGGATGGCGGACGCCTGCGCTAGATCCGTGCCTCTGCTCTCACCCCCAACGCTGTGTCTTACCCAAACCCTGATCCTTTTCTTCCATATCTGTTGCGGGGAGAAAGAGAAGGATGTTGCTGGTGATAGCGATCTCTTAGTAATCGCAGGTTACCCGTGTTGCAGGAACCAGGCTCTGCTTCACACTCATCCCCACACCCCAGACATTTCTTCCCCATTCCAGGAGAGGTCCCTCCATTTCTTTCATGACTTTTCCTTTGTCTTATTTTGCCATTTGACTTTCCAGGGTACTGCCTGGCCCCAGCTACAGCACTCAGCCTGTATTAGGTACCCACTAAATGTTTCCTGAATAAATGAATGAATGAATGAATGAACAAATGAATGAACCAACAGATGAATGGTCCACAAATGGCCAAATTCCCTTTATGCTACTTGTAACCAGGGCTGCCTGGGGCTGAGCCCTCCCCTGGGACCCGGGCCTGGACAGGGTAGGAGGAAGAAGGGAGGGAATACATGGGCTCATTATTATTGCTTGGGCTAATGAGCTGGGACTGAGAAGTAAAACAGCAAACAGCAGGGCGGAGAGAGACCGAGACGTCTCTGGCCATGACGAGCTAGAAGACACCGCGGCAGATTGAGAATGAGCCGATTTTCATTACTGGGTAATGAACCCAAATGCTGGAATTAAAGGGCTGGTTGGCTGCAAAAAGGAAGGAGTCCTCACTCCTCTGTCGGGCAAGAGCCAGGGGCGCTCTGGGGCACCAGAAGAGAGGTGGGCTGGGGAGGCACCCAGGTGGGCATCTCTCTTTTTGTTCCAGAGAGAATGAGTCCATCCTCACCTGGAGCAAGGAATTCAACCTTGGGGCAGAGCCAGCTTCCTCTCCCGGCCGCCATCCCCGGGGCCCCTGCAGACAGCTTCCTGAAGTCTTGGGAATCTGTTCTGACAAAGAAGTCCAGAGCCTGAGCAGTGAGCACGGGTGTTCTGGGCATGGGCACAGATGGGAGCCCCTATCGCCCAGAGTGGAAGAGACATGACTTCCCTGAGCATCAGGACATGGGGAAGAGTGTCCAGGACCTTGGGCCTCCACTTTTTCGACCATATAAAACCTTTTGACCAGGTTTTATAAATAAAAATTAGGATACCCAGCACAATTTGAATTTTAGATAAATGGCGAATAATTCACTGAGTATAAGTATATCCCAACAAATGCATGGTATGTACTTCTACCAAAATTTATAGCAAATAGATTTCCAGAATTTACCTGGAATCCAAATTTAACTCATCACGGTGTATTCTATCTGGCAATCCTACCACTATTCCTCTCTGCAGCCTACCCTTTCTACCCTCTCCTGGTTCCTACAGTGACAGGGGTGGTTTGAGATACTGAAGCTTATCTCTGGACCAGCCTTACGGTGACGCCAAGATGCATGGTGTGATTTAAGAAGAATGGCATTAATGGTCCCACTTACTATTGCCGTATGGCAAACCACTCCAAAACTTAGTAGCTTAAAGCACCCTTTTATTATGCTCAGAGATGCTATAAGAATTTGGACAGAGGATGGCAGGCATGACTTGCCTCTGCTCCATTATCCGGGGCTTCCACTGGGTAGACCCCATTATCCGGGGCTTCCACTGGGCAGACCCCGTGGCAGGGGAGACTCACCTGCAGGAGGCTGGAGTCCCCTGGAGGGTGAGCCTTACCTGTCCGGAGGTTGATGCTGAGGGCAGGCTGCAACCTCAGCTGCCCGGCATGGGTCCCTGCATGGGGTTTCTCCACCTCCTGGTGGGTGAACCTCCAGGTAGCTCAGGGATCCAAAGGTGAGCGTCCCAAGAGATGCTAGCGGACGTTGTCTGGCATTTTCTGACCCAGTGTTACTTGCCCCGTAATCTCTTGGGGGGAACGGACACCATCAACCCAGATACAAGGGGAGGAGGACGGACCCATCCTCTCAGTGGCTGGAGGGTCCAAGAGTCTCGGGCGTCTCTTAAGTCATGGCAGGTGGAGGGAAGGAGTCCTCGGAAGGAGCCTCAGGAAGCACGAGATGCAGGAAGTGGGGGAGTTCTGGTGGCATCGAGGGGCTCCAAGGGCAGCTGTGGCAGGAGTGGTGGGAAGCTCCCAGGGGTCGGGGAGGGCCAGGAGCTGGGAAGCCCAGGTACGAGGGGCAGCAATGAGGGCCAGGCCCAAGTCCCGCAGGATGGCGGGATGGGTTCCAGCGGAAACCATAGCCGAAGGGGCAGGGGTGGCAGGCGGTGGAAAGCCCCGGAAAAGCTCCTGTGCTGCGGCAGGTTCATCAAAATCGTCTGCCACCGAAACTGCGTTCGACTGACACCATCTGCACTGCTCCCGCTCACAGCCCCCCAGGCTCCCTCTCCACTCCTACCCATCTGCACACACGGCTCTGTGGCCCCGTCTCCGCTCAGAACAGAAACATCTGCCTGCAGCAAAGCACGCTCCTCCCACCTCACCTAAGAAGGGTTTTGGCTGCCAGCATGCAGCCTGGGGACCAATTCTGCAAACCTGGGAGGGTCCTTTCTTTGAGGCCGGGCGGATGCACGAGGTGACTTACAGAGAGCCTAGAGTTTGGTGGGGGTGGGAACAAAGGGGCACGGGGGCTGGGGGGGGCGCCACCTGAAGCCCCACACTGTGCATTGCACATACCACCCCCAGCCCCTGTCCCTTTCCACTCCCCAGCGCTGGCCCCGGGAGGCAGGAGCTACGTTAACCTTGGGCCTTTTTGCCCGGAGAATCCGGCTGCTCACAGCAGCCCTCCTCCCCAGCGCACCTGCCTCTGGGAAGCCAGAAGCCCGCCTGACTGTTGTCTGTGGTGGAGGGAGCTGGCACCACATGGAGACCGCGCCTTTTGAAGCCTGAGTTAATTGGATTTTACAGCATCTTCTCTTGCCTGCCTCGTCCTTATTAAATGGCAGAGAGGAGAGAAGGAGAGGAGCAGCTGATCATCATAGGGGAAAGGAAAAGGTTAGGACAATGGCCTCTTTGTGGAAAGTAATCAATGCTCAGCCTCCCCCACCAAGCCTCCCCACGTAGAAGCTCAAACAGTGCCTAGGACCTAGGGAGAGCGCAAAAAAGGTTAGCTGTCTTTATTACTATTCTTATCATTACTGGCCTCGAAGAGAGTTGTCATCTCAGCCACATACCTACATAATGCGTGTGTGCACACACGCATGTGGACATCTCATGCATTCAAGCCCCGCTAACCTGTGCCCCGGGATGACCTGCCAAAGACCCAGGAGTGCAGTGCCCTAGATCCACTGTTTGGGAGGAGGAGAGCCTCCTCGTAGAGCCCAGAGCCGCAGCTGCTGAGTCACCTCTGTCTTCCCCTGCCCCGCTGTGTCCTGCCAGATCTGTGGTAACAGGGTTCATGGAGCCGTGTAGAGTCACTCCTTCACCCTGAAGCCCTGCGCCCATCATTGAATTTAAAAGGGCGGCTCATTCACAATGGGGCTGGCAAAATGGACTCGTGGAGTAAACTGGATTTCCAGCTGGGTGCCCACCGCCCTGTGGTAGAGTACACAGCCAGGCCTATGCCGTGGCCTCAAGGAAGGAGCTTTGACCTTCCCCACCCTTGACATCCAGCCTACCCACTGAACCTGCTTTGGCCAGTGGGATACAAGCGGATGCAAAGGAAGCAAAGGCTGGAAATGAACTTGCATGACTAGCCTGCCTGCTCAGGCCTGTGCCACCCCCAAGAAAAGGACATGGGCTGCCCGCTTGTGGGTCTGAGGTGGACGGGAGGCTCATGGAGCCGACCTAGTTCCAGCCACAGCCTCCGTCCGGTTCCGCTGAGCCCCAGCAGAACTGGAGTGCCACCCAGCCAACCTGCGGAGAATAAATGAGCCCCAGAATGGAGGCAGCCCACTGAGACTCTGTGTGTGGCTTTTCTATACATCTCTACCGTGGCCATGAGGAACTGATACAGGGCACCTAACCTTATCTAGAAAAACACTTTCTAGATATACTGAAAACTAAATGAGGGGAAAAAAATCCAAAAAAAAAAAAAAAACGATACAAATGTACAAATCAAAGCATAAATAAATATTTAAAGGACTCTCCAACCTAAATGCCGTGGAAAGTTATGAAGAAAAAAAGACCAATGGATTAAGCCATGGGACAATTAGACGTCCCTGCATCATAAAGCATGATAAGCCTATTGGAAACACAATACCATGCCTGCTAAAAAATTCAATCCAATTTTTGTCCCATTTCTTTAAACCTTATCCAAGGAGTGGTGTGTAGGAATTTAGGGCAGCCTCCCTTGGCAGAGAGGTAGGAAGATATTTTAGGTAGCCATCAGGATGTCAGAGGGAAGAAGGAACAGCTTGTAGGGTCAAGAAGAGAGAGAGAACAGAGCCCCAAGGACACAGAGAGGGAAATAAGGTTCTGTGCAAGGTTTGGACACAGGAACCCATCCTGACACATGGCGTGATGTTCAGACCCAACCCAGAACTATGGCAAGGACATTGTTCGTGCATCCAAGAGCCGCTGGACACAGAACGGTTTCCAGCACTTTGGGTCATGTTCACTAACCTGTGTGTGCATAGGAATACAGCTGTTCCTTGTGCCTCTGAACCAAACCAGCACATGTCCAGCCTGGCTATGAACGGATGCTGGCAATGCCAGGGTTGAGAGCCTTCACACCTTGAATTATCTGGCCTCTAGCAAGGAAATGCTTTCATGTCCCCAGTCCTATGTCCTACACATGCCCTAAGGAGACCACCAGGCACCCGGGGGGTTGACTGAGACAAAAGCTCTGCCCTAGAACTTTGGGATTGTCCCAGGCACCCCACAGCTCCTTGAACTGGAGATAAGGGTGAGCAGACATCCTTGTAACAAAAAAGCCAAACTGTGTTCCCAGGTCCTCATTATCCCAGAATAACTGGGGTTAGAATTCAAAGGCCACGAAGCGGGTCCCCTGAAAAAAAAAAAAAAAAAAGAAAAGATGGAAAGAAATAAACATTTGAGACTTTATATTTGAAGAGAAACTACAAATTGTGGAACAGGTTGTCATAGCTTATATTTAACAAAGGTGGGCTGGGATGGCAACTCTTCATTTCTTCGAATGAACAAAGAGTAAGTCAAATGTTGATTTGGGCGGCATAATTTTTCTGACAAGATTGTGTGATAGCTTGATACAACATCCTTGATTCCACATTTGACTTTCATAGCACAATCATAAAGAGGACATTTTTGCAAAAAATATTTGAAGGCGTCATCAATTTTCCCAATGGCCTGTCTTAATCCTCTAAAATTCAAATCTCTCTCTTTTGAAGTTCCTGTCATTTCATCAGCCTGGTAGGTTTCTTTTTCCTGTAATTGTTAACTGGCTGAATTCTGCCATTTCCTCACTCGCCAGTAGCCCTGCATGGGATTCAATCACTCTCCAAAATCGCTTTGATCAACCTCAAGAAACGTTGCATCTTTGGCAAAATTTGAGATCGTTTCGCATGCTACTCAAGCATGTTTATAACATATGGCTAACAGGAGCACACCAACCCCCAAGTCTGATGAAGGAGGGTGGGGGCAGACGCGAGTGGTAAGGGGCAGGGGTGTGCAAGACAGACAGCCCATAAGTGGCTATTGTTGTGCTCGGGGAAACTTTGTTTCCCTCTTTGACCTTATAAATTTAGGGAGTTGGGTCATGCAGATGCGGTAAACAAGGACCCCATCAGTGATCAAGGGACATTAATGATAATATATAAAGAACTCACGCAAAGCAACGAGGGGGGAAAGAATGGACGGAGACAGAAGCCTATTACGAAAAACAAGAAAGAAATGCGAGAGGTTAATAACCAGAGGAAATGATGCTCCTCTTCCCTGTAAACAAAGAAATGCACAACCAAGCAATATTTCGCCGTCAAATGAACATTTCTTTAAATTATAATTCTCACTGCTGCCGAGGTTATGAAGAACCTGGCCCTCCTCAGACACTGCTGGTGCCGTGTAAATTGGTACAGGCTTCCCAAAAAGCAAATGCAAAGCTGAATCCAGCCTTAAAATTATTTCAGCGGCCTCGTATTTTTTTATAAAGTCCCATGTTGCCTGTTCATATCCTCACATCGTTCTTAAAACGAACAAAGACCAAATCAAATGTTGATTTTGAGGGCGTCATTTTTCTGGGGGGAAGAATCACCTGATCGCACAAAACAATAACCTCCACTGTGAGTGAAGTTAATTGCTTTCTCAGCTCCTTCTAAAGTTTGATCTCTCACTCAGAAGCCAGGAGGCACAGGAAATAAAGACTTACCATCCGAGGGTCCCCACGGAAGGGGCACGGAGCCAGGCTGAGTGGCATCAAGGCACCAACGCTGAGTGAGAAAGTCTCCTGCCTCAGCCTTGGGGACCCTCGCTCATCTGCCCTGGATTCCCTGATCGGCAAATCCAGTGTCCGTTACTGGCCTGTGGTGCGCCCCCAGGCGGTGAGGAGCGGGAATGTGAAACTCTTGATGTCCAGGAATCCCCCAATATGCAAAGAATAACATCTCAATGATTTCTCCAAAGAACATTTTATTCCCCACCCCTCACCCCGCAGCTCCCGCATTGTGTCTTCAGAGGCATTGCCTGGTCCCTCACTACCTGCAGAGATAAATGCTCTTCTAAAAACAAACAAACCAACAAAAAAATGCTCTTCTAATCCGGACAGCTCTGGACCCTTGCCATCTGATTCCACCCGACCCCCCCGCTGTTAAAGCTTCTGGTCTATGAACTGTCCTCGGGTTTTCTCTGCACCCTTCCTCCCCACTTCTAATTCTGTATCTTTGTGCATGCCATTCCCATGTTTGTCTCCTTTTTTTTTTTTCAAAAATCTTTTTGTGATTGTAAATATGATGCTTGCTCATTGTAGAAACTGATAAATGCACAGAAACTTTGAAGGAAGTCGAAAAACTCCCTAACCCCAAATTCCTTGTCCTGACGTTCAGTGTTCTTCATGACCACAGCCCAGCCCACCCACCCCCATGGGAATCCCCAACACACAGTCCCCCATTCCCCACTGCCCCCGGGGTGCTTCCTCTTGCCTCTATACCCACAGCCGCCTGCCCATGAAGTCCCTGGTGTCTGCCTGTCCACATCCTGGGGAGAGGTTGAGGAGGTGGGGAGCTGGTTCTCAGCCTTACATCGATCATTCAATCTTCTGGGGCTCGGGTTTCTTGTCAGCTAGTGGAACAGCTTCTGCACCAGCCACACCAGAGGAATAGCCTGGGGGCACACCCACAGGCATGGGACAGGCTGTTGAGAGACACCTTACCCATGTGAGGGGTCCTCTCTTCCAAAGGGCCGAGACCAGGACATGAGCACCCCCAGGGCCCCTTCCTGCACCCTCCCGGCCTGCTGTCCACACTGACACAAGATAGGAGGCAGTCTGAGTTAAAGAGACCGACAACCCACCAGAATGGCATCAAGCTGACTCTAAACTAGGACTTTTACGATAAAGCAAATGCAGCAAGAGGCCTTTGCTGAGCTTCCTTTACCCGGCTAAAGCAGAGCTCCCTGAGCATCCCACTGCCACTAGCTGTGTTCTGAGTGCATCTCCAGACAGTGAGACCACTGACCGTTAACACCATGACATTCCAAGAGAGTTGTCTTCATCAGCTCAAGCTGCCATCACAGTATACCACTGGGGGGCTTCAGTCACAGAAATTCATGTTCTCACAGCCTTGGAAACTGAAGTCCAAGACCATGGTGAGAACTCTCATCCTGGCTTGCTGATGGTCACCTTTTCCATGGACCTTCATGTAGCAGAGAGAGAGAGGACCATAGGCTCTCTGGAGCCCCTCTTCACAAGAGCACCACGCCCATCAGGGGACCCCACCCTCCCGACATCATCTAACCCTCTGACCTCCCAGAGGCCTTATCTCAAATACCATCACATGGGGAGCTAGGACTTCAGTGCGTGGCTATGAAGGGCTGAGACATTCAGTCAATAACACAAGCTGTGTCAGAACCTCCCACCCCTTTCCTACTGAAGCCCTAAGTGCACCCCTGCCCACCCCCATTGAAGCTGGTATTGAAATCCTTCCCCCTGGCTCTTTGGAGAGCGATTCCTCATAGAGCACTCCAGCATGCATGTGAAGTAAACCAAAGGACCTAAGTGGGTAGAGGAAAAATTTTCCCCCCAACAGAGTCAGGCACTATAAGATTGCAACAATGTGACTCTCATTTCCTTTGTTAGGTTCCCGACAAGGCAGGAAACACGACTAATCCCTCTCTGTACCCACAGGTATCACACCCCACCCCTTAGAACTTCCTCTTTGTAAAAAAGCTTAACCTTCGTCCCCCTTGCCCCCCCACGCCCTCCCCGTGATTGATTCTTCCAATAAGAGCTGGGTCTGTTCTGCCCCAGCTTCCTCTCTGTTGGGTTCTGCTCAGCCTACCAGGTACCCCAGGGGAGTCTGGCGTCTGATGAAAACAAATTCACACTCACTAAGGAGGGACTTGACTCAAAAGGATTATTACTGCAAGGACCCCCATTGCCATAGGGGCAGGGGTCGCAGCGGTCTAGAGAAGGCTTTGACCGTGAGATTCACAGGCGTCCCAAGAGCTCAGCAAAAGGAGTTTTCTTGTAAGGAGAAGAAAACACAAGGCCCGGAGGACCCCGGTGTGGGAAGTGAGATGAAAGGTGGCGGATAGAAGAGTAGATCAGAGAAGGTCTTGCCCTGAGGCCAGCCGGCTCCCAGGAGGTCTGTGTGCAGGCCAGGCAGAGGGCCGGCCAGCATTCAGGGGGCTTGGAGGAAGGAGAGAAACTTAACTTGGCCGGGAAGCATTTTGTTCTGATTGATCAGTGCGGACAAGCAGTTCAGCTAATCACTTACGAGGCAAACAATGGGAATTTGGAGGGTCTGAGATTGGCCTTGTCCTCAGTCTCTGAGCCTTAACTAAGTCACAAAGGGAAGGAGGATACTTTGCTGTGAGCCATTTTCAGGAACAAAAGTTTGAGAGAATCCCTTTCATCTTTGCTGTTTCTCAGGGATACAAGGCTCAGGTAAAATTCAACACACACACACACACACACATGTGCACGGACACACACATGCACGGGTGCTCAGATCAACACAGACAAAAAGTCTTGTTAGTAAAGCTTCCTGAGGTCGTAGATGTTCTTTTTATCTAGAGACACACATTGGAATCTCCCAATGAGAGCAGTCTGGCCCCTTGTTTGGGGGTGACCTCTTAAGGGGCCTCGTGGTTTTGCAAAGCCAGCCCCCACTTCCAGAGTGAGAATGAACACAATGAGGAGCTAATCAGTTTGACGTGAAGAAGAACCAGTGCTTTGCATATCAATGAAAATGTCCTCTGAAATTATGATTGCTTTAAAGTAAAAATAAAATTTCCTCTCCCAGAGGTGCTTCGGAGAATCAGAGGCCCGAGTCGAAGGAGGGGAGGTGAGTGCTAAGTCAACCCCAACACAAGCCACAGTGGGGGCCTGAGGAGGTTGAGGTGAGGAGGGGACCCCTTGGGCCCTGAGGAAGCAGGACACTTGTGTTTTCTTTCCTGGATTATAACTCCCTCTGTCTGCTCCAAGCCTCCAGGAAAAGAGTTCAGTCCATGCCCGGTTAATTAAGGGGGGCCCAGTGGTGTGCTGCTGAATGTTAGCAAGTGGCTCTCTAAAAAGGAAGTGGGGGGGGCGTCTGGGGGGCTCAGTGGGTTAAGCCTCTGCCTTCAGCTCGGGTCATGATCCCAGGGTCCTGGGATTGAGCCCCGCATCAGGCTCTCTGCTCAGCAGGGAGCCTGTTTCCCCTCTCTCTCTGCCTGCCTCTCTGCCTATTTGTGATCCCTGTCTGTCAAATAAATAAATAAATAATCTCAAAAAAATAATAATAAAATAAAAAGGAATTGGGAACCTCATTTGTAGTGCTTTCCAATTTCCTCATTGTAAACAAATATAGTTAGTTGACCCTGGGATTGGGGTGCTGACCCCCCACAGTCAAAAGCCCACATATAACTTTGGACTCCCCCCCAAACTTAACTGCTAATAGTCTACTGTTGACCAAAAGCTTTACTAATAACATAGCTGATTAACACTTGTTTTAGGTGGGGGGGGGTGCACTTGGGTAAAGCGTCTGCTTCACTCAGCTGGAGTCATGATCCTGGGATCCAGGGATCGAGCCCCATGTCGGGCTCCCGCTTCTCCCTCCCTCTCTGTCCCTCCCCCTGTTCCTTCTCTTTCTCTTTCAAATAAATAAATAAAATCTTTAAAAAGTGGGGTGGGGGGGAAACCCAGGAAGAGCCTTGGAAAGATAAACTAAAACATAAACAAAAACAAAACGAAACAAAAACCACTTGTTTTAGATGTTTTAGAGAGACACAGCGAGAGAGGGAACACAGGCAGGGGGAGTGGAAGAGGGAGAAGCAGGCTTCCCGCCAAGCAGGGAGCCTGATGCGGGACTTGATCCCAGGACCCTGGGATCATGACCTGCGCCAAAGGCAAATGCTTAATGACTGCGCCACCCAGGTGCCCGAGATGACAGCTTTAGAGTGCTGTATTGAATTTATCAAAAACAAAAACAAAAAATCCACCTATAAGTGGACCCGCCCAGTTCAAACCTATCTTCAAGGGTCCTCTGTGCTCCCACCATAGCTTAAAGATTCCTGAAATTCAACCCTCTGCATCCATCCCGAGGCATACGGCGGCTCCAGCACACACAAAGGTAGGTGTGTGTACTCTGGGCACGCCGCAGGGGGTGCCCTCTGTCCAGTAACCAAAAGCACAGAGCCGCGATCAATCTCCAGAACCCGCTGCTGGAACCCAGAACCCAAGATGGAAACGTCTGAGAGCTCTTCGGACTTCCCAGCGAGCCTTGTGCTGGGGAACCCAGAACAGGCTAGACTTCCTGCTGTCCCGTGGGGGGTGGGGACTCTGGTGGTAACTGGGAAGCACGGGGACCAAATGCTAGAACCCATGTAGTTTACAATGGCTGTCGAAAGTCGCCTTGCTTGACCCTGACCCTGAGGTCTCCCCAGTGCAAGTCTGCTGCCTGAATCATGGTATTTGGTGGAAAACATCCAAGGGCGTGCTTGTGTGAACACGCAGAGCTCTGGGAATAGCTCACCCAGCACCAGCTCCTCGGGGTAGCTCAGCATGGCTCCTCGATGGGGTCTCTGGGGTGAGCTCCTCCAGGCCATGTGTGTGTCAACACAGATGGCTAAACACTTTCAGGCAAGGCCAAACACTGGCACACTTGGGTCACTTCCGTCCACCATGGCCCTTCACCGGGCACGGTGGCAACAGATGGACGGAGCCATGGAGAGTGAAGCCATTCGCTTAATGAAGTAATCTCGTCTCCTCCTTCCAGGGCGATGGGACGGAAGACATTTGCAATCTCCATCTCGAGGGAGCAAGAAATGGGGCATGACTTTATTTTCTAACTAACTAACTCCAAACCTGACTCCTTCGGGGATGGCAGGAAGCTCGGTGCTTGTTCAGCGTTGGGGATCCTGCCCTGCAGCCTCTCTCCCCGGGATCATAGGGAGGAACCAGCCATCCTTGGAAGGCAGAGCATTCGGGGAGGCTGTGGTCTGCCCTGAGCCCTTTGGAGGCCGGCAGCTCCACAGCATCCGTGCCAAGTCAGGCTCAGGTTCTGCAGACGAGGGGAGCCCTGACGTCGGACCAAGGGTCCCCACAGCCCACCCCCCGGGGATCCTCGAGGGAGTAGAACTCAAGGAGCCCCCATCTTCTCCGAACCGCTCCGAACCTTCTCCACTCCGAACCACCCGGCACAGTCTGCTGGGTGAGCCAAGGCTTTTCCAGGGGGTAGGAGGAGAGAGGGCGGTTTTTACAGCTTCTGCTTCCAGCCCCACAAGGGCCCCATGACAAGCAAGCAGAAAGACACCCTGGAATGGGGGAAGCAGAAACAGAACCAAGCCAAACCATCCCAGGCCGTCTGCTTCCTCCACTGCAAAGAAAACAGCGTGCCGATTATCACCACGATGCTTGATCCTGTCGCGGGTCGTTTGGGAGGTGTAGGGGGGGGATGGGACTCCATCTACAGAACTGGGAGGCCAGCCGCTGTTCAGGCCAGCGCTGTCTGTGAAATTTCCGTGGAGTCTGGAGAGGCGGTTAACAAAGGACCAGAGGCCCGGCCAAGTTAGCTGTTGTGGCGTCTTCTTATCTAAGACTTGCAGATTCTGCTTTCCAGAAGTTGACTGCCTCCCCCAAGTGCTGAGCCCCAGCTAAGCGTCTGGTCTGAACTGCCAGGATCACCTGTAGCACCGCTGTTTTTCCTTTCCTCTCTCACACTGCCCCCCACCCTGCCTCCTTTCATGTCCTCTGGCCCCACCCTTGCCCCCATCCCCAGCTCCTGCTATGGTAGTGCCTTCTTCTTCTTCTTCTTCTTATTTTTTTTTTTTAAGATTTTATTTATTTAGGGGCACCTGGGTGGCTCAGTGGGTTGAGCCTCTGCCTTCAGCTTGGGCCATGATCTCAGGGTCCTGGAATCGAGCCCCGCATCAGGCTCTCTGCTCAGTAGGGAGCCTGCTTCCTCCTCTCTCTCTGCCTGTCTCTCTGCCTACTTGTGATCTCTCTCTTTACTTATTTATTTGAGAGAGAGAGAGAGAGCAAGAGCACAAGCAGCGGAGAGGGGCAGAAGGAGAGGAAGAAGCTGATTCTCCGCTGAGCAGGGAGCCCGAGCAGGCCTCGATCCCAGCACCTTGTGACCATGACCTGATCCCAAGGCAGCCGCTGTGGCTGCCACCCCCCTCCCACCACCCTGTGTGGTCAAGGTCGCTGCAGACGTCTGGCAGGACCACCTGCTGCGCACGTCCAGAGCTCCTGCTCAGGCAGGGTGATGGCCAAGATCAGGATCTCCCACCCACCGCACGCTCTACCCCATCCTCCCAAGTGCCCCCGTGGCTAAGGTTGCTAAGGGATGGGGACAGTGTCTGGCACCATCTTGACCTTCAAGCCTGTTACTCAGGGCTCCTCAGTCCTGCTTCTCAGCCTTAGAAATTCACAGCTCTCTAGGCTTCCCCGGAGTAGCCTCCGCGACTAGGCCTACGGTCCCTACTTCTTCCTAGACGGGGCTGGCCACAGATGTGGGAAGGCAATCTGGCTTCCCTGGGCTTCTTGGGGTGTGCTCTGGGCTGGTCGGCTCCTGGCAATGCCAGGACCACGCCGGGGACTGAAGAATCCATCACCCTAATAACAGCAGTGAAGTGAGGGACGGAGGCCAGGGAGCTCACCGACTTTACGCAGCCACTCTGGGAGGGTAGCGTCCCCTCTTGACCGCTGAGGACAGGTGATGCCCCGAGACATCACTTAATCCAAGTCTGCACACTTCATAAGCCTCAGAGGGAGAAAGCCTCGGGTGTCAATGCTCTTTTACCTTGCAACTCTGTTATGGGACCGGGGCAGGGAAACATCACCCCCACACCCATGAGTAATTATTCTGGATTCGTGGACCAAATTACACACGCTCGGACAGGGGGGCACAGATTGAACTCTGCACAGACGAATTTTGAGGGCAGGAAAGCAATTGAAAAGGGCTCCACTGCAGGCAGCAGCCCGGGAAGCTGGTGAACGGTGATGGGCCAAGTGAGCCTTTATTAGGATGCATTGCAAGTGCCACTTGAGGTTTCCAGAGCACTTTCATATACGTTACCCTGATGAATCCCGACCCCGTGAGACAGGGCAGAAATTAGCACGCTGAGGACCCTAGCAAGAGGGTGGAGGTGTGTGGCTCACGAATCAAACCCAGCAGCCCTGGGGGTCGGGGTTGGGGACCAGAAGCCAGGCCCCACGTGGCGCGGTGTGTCTTCCCCGCTGCAGGATCTGTGCAGCACCCGGGAGACTCAGCTCAGACGAGCTCTGCCACCACCACCGCGCCCCGCCCCCCGTCCACCAGGACAGCACCTCTCATACCTGAACATGCCCCGGGAGGCCCTGGGGATGTTGTCAAAATGCAGATTCTGGTCTGCAGATGTGCACAGGGCTGGGGGGTCTGCCTGTCTCATAAGCCCTCGGGTGATGCTGATGCTGCTGGCCCAGGACCACGCGTGGAGCGGTCCTTCCGGAGGCTGCCTCAGGTCTGAGAAGGTAAACCTGACAAGTGGAGCAGAGCCCCCTCCTGGGCTCTCCGGATGGGGCTGCAAACCCCCAGGACCTGAGTGGCCTCTGATGGGGTCTTGGATCCCCCCATTGAGGATGCCCGTGAGCCGTGGGTCCTCACCATGCCTGGTACTGCAGCGGCTGGCACCAGAGCAGCGGAGGGTACCAGAGGGACCGAGGAAAGTAATATCCTTACAGCCTGGGGGGTGTAAATAATGAAAGTCGGATCCATAAGTAATTACTTTTTAATTAATTAGGAATGATGAATAGCGAAGACCCAACGACTCCGGGCGGAGTGGTGTTAACTGTAATAGCCTTGTTCCTTTCCCTGCTGAAATTGATTTGCTGGGGGAGGAGGTGGAGGGGAGGGGACACTCTGGTCTGGGGGACAGAGGAGGGTACGGCAAGGAGGGAGGGACTGTCTCCTCCTAGGGCCGAGCCCCAGGAATTCTCTCCACCCCCACTGAAGTGTTTCCTCCCTGGGGAAGGCACCTGGAGAGGAAAGGGCCACATGTCTCACTTTCAAGCCCTTTACAGACTTGCCTAATTAATCTTCACACACTTCCTGGGGCGAGAGCCCAGTGCTCCTTCCTCTCTGCTCAGCGGGAGCAAAGCTGCCATCCAGAGAGGGACAGGCTGAGGCCTTCAGCTCCCACTGGTTCCCCAGCAGTCGGGAGGAACCTTCTGGCAGCGCCCAGGTCAGGGGAGCAATCTGCAGGCTGGGGTTAGGAGCAAGGCCAGTGACCCTCCTCAGTGGGGCAGGTCCACACTCAGGAGGGCAGAGGGGTCCAGACAGACCATGTCATCCTGCATGCCTTCCCCTTGCCCAGTGCCCTGAGCCTACTCGACCCCCCTGGGGCCCCTGCCACCCCCTGTCTAGGACAAACCAGAAAGCAGGCCCACTCTGGATCTCCCCCGCCCCCTCCCTATACTTGGGAAGGCATCCCGTCATTCGAAGATGTGGAAGACCAGACCATTAAGCATTCTGGCTCCTCAGTTTGAAGAGGAGACAGCGTGGGATTGTGGCAACATGAATTCTGCTTGTGACTACAAGTGACCCCGACTCCTCTCCAGGTCCTCCCCTACCTCTGAGGACAGTGCAGTGGGGAGGACTCCCCTTTCCTGTGGCACAACCTAGGTGAGCCCAACTAGGGAGGTAGGTGGGGGTGGGGGAGACAAAGGGTTAAGATTTTCTTAAGCATCTGATGAAGGGATGAGGTGAACCTCGACCCCCAAATTCAAGGGGACCCCAAAACCCCAGTACGTCTGCTGCCCTGTCTCCCCTGGAGATGAGACAGCCAAGGGTATCACCGTCTAACGTGTGAAGAATCGTGGCACGTGTGGGATGCTGAAGGACCCGCTGCCTCCCAGGCGTGGGGCAACCAAGTTTTAAGCAGCGTTGAGGAAGGGGAGAAAAAGCAATTGGGATGGGGCGCCTGGGTGGCTCTGTTGGTTACGTGTCTGCCTTTGGCTCAGGTCATGATTCGGCATCATGGGATCGAGACCCGCATCGGGCTCCCTGCTCCGCTGGGAGTTTGCTTCTCCCTCTCTCTCTCTGTTCCTCCCTTCTGCTCATGCTCTCTCTCTCAAATAAATAAGTAAAATCTTTAAAAAAAAAAAAAAAAAAGCAGTCCAGACAAGAAGGGAAGTCAGAAGGGAAAGATAGGAAGCTCATATTTCTTTAGTGCCTTTGCATGCCTCAGAGCAAAGCTCTTCTACCCCATCTCCAGGTACCAGGAGGGGGGCACATGTCCCCCCCATGTAGAGTAGCCCTGAGCTGGAAATCCACAAAGAAATCTAGATGTTAAAGAAAGACCAGATCCTGTCCTGCCCTCGGACTCACCCTCCTCCCCTAAACCTCGCCCTCCCAGACACTGTCTTCATTTGGAATCTGGGTGGTTTTTTTTCATTGTGGGTATTTTGGACTAATTTTTTTAAAATATCGCATTAAAATACTGACCATCTTGGGGTTCCTGGGTGGCTCACTCAGTTAAGCGTCTGCCTTCAGCTCAGGTCATGATCCCGGGGTCCGAGGATTGAGCCCCGCATCGGGCTCCTTGCTCAGCGGGGAGCCTGCTTCTCCCTCTGCCCGCTGCTCCCCCTTGCTTGCTCTCTCCTTCTTGCACTTTCTGGCAAATAAATGGATGAAATCTTTAAAAAAAAAATACTATTCATCTTGATTGCTATGATGTCGTCTACTCCCTTAAATCTGGCACCAAAGGGAGGCCTCCCTTTCCTCTCCCTGGTCTTTGTCCTGTGTGGGGGCAGTGGACAGTGAGCACTGACTTTATCATCAGACCCAAAGCCAAGTCCAGCGCTGCTCCTACATCCAGCCCAGTCTCCTCCTCCATCAAAACAGGGGAGAAAGGCCTCTGCAGGGAGAGGGTGAGCGAGGCAGCCGTGTCACCCCAGCACCCTGGCGGGCTCCATACACAAGAGATGCCAGCTTCCTCTGACGCCACCCCTCCCCCCAGCCACCGGACAGCAGGGGTCTGGGAGCCACAGGCCCCTAGAGCCACCCACCTTTCAAAAGCCCCTTCCAGCTCTCTTCTTCAGCAAGTCGAGAAAGGAACGGCAGATTCAGGGTGAGAAGGAAAAACTGGTGTCAAACCAATTTGTTTGTGTTAATTACAGCCAATTAAACTTTCCTTTTTTTAAGTTACCCAGGGTCAGGCTATTTTAGAGAAGTTGATTTCTGCCAGATGGTAAGAAATGCGTCTCTCTACCCTCACGTGAGGTGGAGGCAGAGATATGAATTTCAAAGGCCCTCCAAAATGATGAACAGATGGACAGAGGGCTAGGGCGAACAGGCCAGATGGAAATGGATGGCCAGGACAAGCCGATGGCCCAGCCCCCCGAGGGACACATGAACATGGGGGACGGAGGGCCCAGGCTGGCCACTCACCATGGGGTCCTCAGATCAGCTGCATGGGCATCACCTGCGAGCTTGTTAGAAGTATAGGGTCTTGGGCAGCTCCACCCACCCCCAGGCCTGCAGAGGCAGAATGGGAGGGGGGTGTCTGTGTATACAGCACAGCTCCAGCAGTGCTGGCCTAAACCACCCTGGGATCCACCCATCCTGGGTCTGTCTGCCCAGGCACCAAACCCAGGCTCCTTAGAGTTTGAAGACTTCTCTGAACTGCCCACCCCCATCTCCTTCCAGAGCACCCGGCTGTTCCCCAAGAAAGGTCCTCAGAATGGTCCCAAGTCCCTCCAAATCCCTTTGCCGCCCCCCTCTGCCCTGCTGGGGGGCTGGGAGCTGTCCACAGATGTCTGCTTGGATTCATTCACACAGGTGGAGGCTGTGGCTGGACATGGGGGTCGGGAAGAGAGAAAAGCGAGGGTGTTTATTCCCCGCCCTCTCCCTTGCAGAACTTCAGTTTGGCAATGACGCCTCTCCTCTCCCTATGGCCGCACGCAGCCAGGACCCACTCCCCGAGCTATAGCTTGTGCTGGCATCTGTAACTGATGCCCCCTCCTCTTCCCCCTCTGCCTACCCATGGTGACGCTTTCTGGCTCCTCCCTGGAGGGCTCATTGTTCCTTGTTGTTTCCCTTAACGTGATCGTTTGAGTTGGTTTTTGGGTTTTTTGTTTTGTTTTGCCTACAGATCAGGAAATGACTGCCATTAAGAAGTTTATTATACTCAGGGCATTTAAGTGGCTCACTGGGTTAAGTATCTAGACTCTTGATTACGGCTCAGGTCATGATCTCAGGGTCGTGAGATCGAGCCCCGCATCAGGCTCCGTGCTGGGCATGGAGCCTGCTTAAGATTCTCTTTCCAAAAGACAAATACCATATGATTTCACTCATATGTGGAATTTAAGAAACAAAACAGATGAACGTAGGGAAAGGGAAGGAAAAATAAAATAAGATGAAAACAGAGAGGGAGGCAAACCGTAAGAGACTCTTAACTTTAGAAAACAAACTGAGGGTAGTTGGGGTGGGGGATGGGCGGGGGTTGGGGTGACTGGGGGATGGGCATTAAGGAGGACACGTGACTGAATGAGCACTGGGTGTTGTATGCAACCCATGAATCACTAAATTCTACCTCTGAAACTAGTAACGCACTATATGTTAACTAAATTGAATTTAAATTTTAAAAAATTCTCTCTCTCCCTCTGCCCCTCCCCTTCCCGCTTGCATGCACACACGCTCTCCTCTCTCTCTCTCTCTCAAAAAAATATAAAAAAGTTTATTATAGTCACAGATCCCAAGGGACACAGCATGCCACGGGGGGCCACGTGGAGAAACACCAGAGTTGGTCACAAGGCAGAGAAGAGAGGGAACTGTGGACAAGAGTGGCTCATTTGAATACTTTCAGAGGGCTCTGGGGGTGCCCCGAGTTGGCCCGGCCCTGCGCTGGCAGGTGAGAGCAGGTGCACAGTGGCCTGGAGAGCCCCATGAGAGAGGGAGGCTGGGCTCTGCACTGGTTGGTTTGTATTTTGAGAAGAGGAGGACTCTTCCTTCGGGGTGCGTGGGGGACACAGGGGTTGATGGGGGCAAGGCCAGGTGACTCAGGCCTATGGCCGAGCCCAGAGCATGCGGTGTTGGGCCTGTGCAAGACAGTGTCCGGAGGGCAGATGTTAACGCATCGGCTTTAGGGAAGCTGGAAACACAGTTAATACACCCACCTCTCCCTCTAAAGGACTCCTTTGTGAAACTCTCTTCAGTTAACCTTCCGAATAAACCAGCCACTTCCCCCAGGGCCCCAACTAAGAAACTACGTCGAACAGCTCATCCTCTTTGCCTCTGCTGTCTGCAGACCCAACACCAGTGTTGTCTTCACCTGGACCCTGGGTCCCTTACTGCACCTGTCACAGAAGTGAGGTCTCCTTGGAACCCATTCCAGATCTGTGGCCCTGTCTACGCATCATTTCTCCGGGTGACTCCTGCTCTCAACCCCAGCGGAGAAGCCGGCAGGCTTGTGCACAGGTATGTGTGGCAAAGCAGGAGGGAGGGCTTCTCACCAGCCCCGGGGACGAGAGGTACGCGATGGGTGTCCCTATCTACTGGGACAGCAGGGTCAGCGACCCTCCCTCTGCCCTGCTGGAACTCGATGGTGGGGTCAGGAGCTGGGCAGGTGCTATCGTGCTGCCTGCAGCTGGAAAGCTGAGGGTGATCGGATTGGATAATTATTAGCGATCTGCACATTTTCTGCTGCAGATGAAATAATTGTAGAGGAGGGCTGGTGGAAAGAAGAAAACCATAAATGCCTTTTTCTTTTCAGCCTTAAACTGCAAAGTTACAGAGCTTGCCACAATTAATTAGCACTCTGTCTTATTAGCACCTTTGTCCGCTCATCCCCATCCAACGCAAGTGTAACGTAGCATCAGACAGCTCGCTGCCTTGTCCGCTGCCGATTCCTCGAGAGGAGCCCAGGCCTGGACAGAACCGGGGAAGGGCCTTTCTGGGCATCAAGCTGTGGCCTGGGAAAACTGTGAGTGTGTGTGTGTGTGTGTGTGTGTGTGTGTGTGTGTGTTGTTGTTGTTGTTGGGAGAGTGTTGCCTAAAGACAGCTGTACATCCAAGGAGCAGAAGACTGACTCTCCTGGGCACTGAGCCAGAGGTAGTTACCCAAGGAATCCTGCCCGCGCACATAAATGCCATCTGCCAGCAAGTGGCCAGGGAGAAAGGGTGACGTGATGGCATTTCTAGGAACACACAAGCTCAAGACGGGCTGTCAAGACCGGCTTCGTGAGCACGTGACCACCGCAATCACACAGGGCTCCATGCTCCGAGGTCCCTTCTTAAAAGTCTTAAGACTTTTCTTTTTTTATTATTTATTTATTTTTTTTTAAAGATTTTATTTATTCATTTGACAGAGAGAGATCACAAGCAGGCAGAGAAGCAGGCAGAGAGAGAGAGGAGGAAGCAGGCTCCCCGCTGAGCAGAGAGCCCGATGCGGGACTCGATCCCAGGATCCTGAGATCATGACATGAGCCAAAGGCAAGACTTTTATCTTTGAACTCAACATTTATAGGTGAAGTCTGATGGGACAATGGCGAGCACTCTGGGGACCTCCTTCCTTCCCCAACTCCCTGGGGGTGATTCTCAGCCGCCCACTCTCCTACTCCTCCAACAACTGCTGCTGCCTCCCCTCCCTCGTGGGGGCCTGGGTGTCAGGGGGGCTGGGGCTCAGCATGTGCACCCCCCACACTGAACTGTGGTGTGGGGTCCCCGTGCATCTGAACTCAGTCGTAACTGTTCCCGTAGGGAAGGCTTGCACCATTCAAGAGCAAATGAACACATTCCGACCCATCGAGAGAGACAGAGACAGAGAGACAGAGAGAAGGAGACTCATGAAAGAAAGGAACAAGGTTTTTTCTGCTTTTTGAACAAGGAGCTCTGCATCTTTACTTTGAACTGGGCTCTGTCAGGTATGTAGCTGGCCTTCCTGCTGCTTCTGGGGCAGGAGTGGGGGCGCCTCAGGGGGCTCACCCAGCCATCCACAAGACGGCTCTGTGCCTTCCTTTCACGCACACATGGAGATCCTGCGATGTGCAAGGCTCTGCGTGGCTGGTGGAAGACAGTCGTCACAGCTCCTTAAAGAAATGCCAACCCTGAACTCAGTCACCCCCTCCATGCCGCTGAGCATCCATAAGAGAAAATTCAAAACTCCTTGGAAATTATTAAATGTGGAGGTCAAGGGCACCTGGGTGGCTCAGTTGGTTACTTGTCAGTCTGTCTTCAGCTCAGGTCATGCTTCCAGGGTCCTGAGATCAAGCCCCGCATTGTGGGGGGGGGGGGTCCCTGCTCAGCGGGAAGCCTGCTTCACCCTCTCCCTCTGCCTGCTTATGTTCCCCGCCCCTGTCAAATAAATAAGTAAAATCTTATGAATAAATAAATAAATAAATAAATAAAGTGAAGATCAAGAGATCCCCCGTTTTTAAAGCCCTGAACCCTGGCTGGGATGCGCTCAGCTGGGGGTTGGTAGGGGGCAAGGACAGCATGGAGCAGGTGTAGGCGTCAGGTGTAGGCGTGGCTCAAACCTGGCAGGAGGGTAGCTTGGAGGTCCTGTCGGTAGCGGGGAGATAGGGGGGAACTGGAATCAGAGCTGGTTCAGTTCCTGCCTCTGCACCTACAACGTGATTTTTATAAGTCCTTTAAAATCTTGGGGGCTCACTCTCCTCACCCGTTGGGTGCCCCTCACTCAAACGAATGGTGGATTAGGCAACATGGGACACGTAGCACACAGTGGATGTCCACTCACTATCCCAGTCCGTCCGGGCTGCAGTCACAGAGCACCACAGCCTGGGGGACTTACAAACAGCCTAAATTCACTTCTCGCAGCGCTGGAGGCTGAAAGTCTGTGATCAGGCATCAGCAGAGTTGGGGGCTGGTGAGAAACCTCCGCCGAGTTGCAGACTCCTGGCTTCTTGCCGTAGCTACCCGTGGTGGAAGGCAGGCAGGCAACCTCTCCGGGGTCCCCCTTACAAGGACTTTTTAAGGACCCCACCCCTGGTCACCTTCTGAGTAATGGAAAATGTTAAGTAACTCGCCCAAGGTTGGCATCCGACGGCTGACGGCTGGGCTCCAGAGCCCCATCTGAAGCAAAGGCACATTCTTCCCCTCTGTGAAATGGGCCCAGCGACCTCCAACCAGGCAGGCACAGGACTTGGGCCTTTAGGTGAAATCCACAAGCACGGAAGTGACGTAAAGGAGAAAGCAGGAGCTCATTGCCAGCACAGAGAACTCGGGCAGGTGCTGATGAGACGTGCTTGTTGGAACAGAGCGGGGGACAAGGAGCAAAGGAGCAGAAGACGGACCTCCACAGAATCTCAGGCATCCTTCCTCCGCCATCAGCGGCTGTCACATCCTCGGTCTAGGAGCCCGTCACCCCACACCATTTCTGGGAAGGCAGAAGAGGTGGGCACAGCTAGTGGACAAGGACACTGATGTCGGGGGCTGCTTGTGACAGTCAAATCATCCCCTGGGACTCATCCAGGAGCTACATGTCCCGGTCCGTCAGAGCCAAGGTACAGCAGAGGTTAAAGCAGGTGCCATCTACATAGACAGCCGTGACAATGATCCTGCAGACATCCCCAGCCCTCCTTCCCGCCCAGCCCAGGAACCGGTCTCAGTGGAGAGCCGGCTCATTTGCAGTGAATGTGTGCCCCTGGAAGGTACACCTTCCTCCACCTGTCCCTGCCGGGGGCAGAGGGACCAAAATCCCCCAACAGAGTTCCTGGGCCTGGACGCATCCAGTCCCAGCCAAAGCCTCGAGGCCGCCCAGGACCACTTTTTAATTCTTTTGCAATCAGCATTTTCCTTTCTTCATTTGCTGGTTGAATAATGCAGCCTGTAAGAAAAGGGCCCTCAGCACAATTCTGGTACTCGTTTACAATGGAAATTGGGAAACCGGCAAAACGCATACTGCAAAATGCATTTAAAAGAAGATGATTCAATTGGATTTGGCAGCTCTGATATTCAGGACCAGAAGGAGAAAATCTGTCTATGATTTGAACATGTATAATTAAGATGAAAGCCTTAAGTACTGGGTGCATTTCTTAAGATGTCACCGGCTCTGTTGACTCCGGGCGTTCTGATCAGTGGTGCAGAGCATTTATTTCTGAAATCCGAATAGCATGAGTGAGATGCCTTTTTAAATCCGGCACTAGGATCCAAGTCAAACCCTGACACTGCACAGCTCACGAGAGTGAGGAGTGTCTTGGGCCCAGCTTTGATCTTGCCCTGGACGGGGGTGAGGGGGTGGGGGTGGGGGGTGCCCCGAAACCCGGCAGGCTGAGGTTCAGGCAAAACTGGATCTATTTGGCATGTCCTGTTTCTGTTCTTCTGGTGCCAGCCGAAGCACCGGTGTTCTGGGAACTCTTCCATCCCGAATGCGGAGCCCGCTATGGATGCCGGAACTGTGGGCTTCCAAAGAGGACACCGGGAGCCTTGGGAAAAGCCAGGCCATCGCACGAAGCCAGGAGACGGGGCTCACTCCCCGACATCACTCCTCACTCGCTGTGTGATCTCGGGCAGCTTCCTTGGGCTCTCTGCCTCAGCTTCCTCATCTCGGAAATGAGGCTCAACATCAGAACCTCCCTCTTAAGAGTTAGGACAACTAAGTGAGGTTATCGGGTAAATCCCAGCACCCAGCTGCTACATGGCCCTCAATCTATTGTTTCTAATCTCTTCAGGTCTCTCCCTCAGGCCACTCAGGGGGATCGCCCACAAGCCCAGCCCAACCGGCCCGCTGGACCCTCCGAGCTACTGATCTCCGTCGAAACTGGGGTGTCATGGCAAAGTCACCTGCCGTTCGAGATGACTCGAGATGGAATTTTGGCATCTGGACAGCCTTCTCCGTGGAGGGCTGGGAGGCTTCCCGAAGATGACTCACACACAGAACCCTGGGGCTCAGGCAAGCCACGTGACCACGTCTGCCACATGACTTGGGAGCTCAGCTGCCTGAGCCGGGCTGGAATCCTGTGGGGGCTCCCAGGGTCTCCTCTGTTCTTTCCAGCTGGGAGAGGAAGGAGGAGGCCTGGTCTGAGCCCTGGCCATTCTACTTAGAGGAACGTCTGCACTGTGTGCTCACAGGGCGCTCTCTCCACCCTCTCCACCCAGCAGCCTGCCCTTTCTTGGGGGTGAGAGGCGTGGAGGAGGGGAGAGTGCATCGGGTTTTAAGGTAAAGAAAAGGCAGAAGCTGTGATGCAGAGAGTAGCTGCAGAGGCCGGGTCCACAGATAGCTTTCAGGCTGTCGCAAGGCCCCCAGGGCAGCCACGCTTCCTAGAGCGCCAGCCGGCACTTTCCTCGGCATCCCTGCGCCCTGCCCTGTGGGTGCAGCCCAGCCCTGGTCCCCAAGGCTGCCCAGTCCTGCATCATGTGACCAGAGGATTCCAGCCTCCCTGTTCCAGTGGGAAGCCACAGCCCGTGGGCTCTTCGTAGAGCAGGGACATACCCCCTTCCCACCAAGAGTGGCAGCTGGGAACAAGCTCAGGCCAGTTCTACGCAAGTGGGGAAACTGAGGCTCCAGGCAGAGCCTCGTGCTTGCCTGGGTTCCAGGACATTGGGGCTGTAGGCAGGGGGCTTCAGATCCTCCAGCTCTGCCTCTTCCCAGCTGTGAGCACTGGAAAGTTCCTGAACCTCCCTTGGCTTCCTTTTATCACCTGTAAATGGGGGCGGGTGGGGGGATAGGGTGTGCTTTTCTCCGAGGTGCAAAGCAGGCACTAAATAAACGTGAGCTCCCTTGTCCTTTTCCTTTCTTGACTTTCCTTCCTGTCCCATCTGCTTTTCTTCCTTTCCTCCAAGCCATTTAAGTCTCAGTAACAGCCTGTCCCTGTGACTGCTCATCCTTCAGCATCCCACCCGCACAGAGATGCCCCCGCATCAGAGAGTGAGCCCCACAGCTGTTGCATCCGACGGGGAGGCAGGGGCTGGAAACACGGGAGGAAAAGCCCTCAGAATCTTCAGGAAAGCTCCAGACTTCATTCCCTAGGAGAAGCGAGAAGGGACCCACAGCCCCCGGTCCAGAGCCTCTGATGTCGTAGAGTGTGAAAAATTAATGTTTCTGGTTCCTAAGTTTTGTTTCTTGCTTTTTACCTTCCAAATCAGGCAGAGCTTATAGGAACCAAAGCAATTCCGACGAGCAAGGAGGAAGGAGGGAAGGCGTCAAAGAACACGCTAACCAGAATTGTACAGAGCCCGGGCCCCCTTAGGGAAGGGACACACTGCAGTGGCGTTCGAGGGCAGGCCTGTTGCGACGCTAAGAAGGTGATGTTCACTGCTCCTAAGCTGTCCAGAGGTGAGGGCTGGCCTGGCTGCTGTGGTCCCATAATGCTGGCGATGATGGCCAGCCAACGGGTGGACCAAGCGGGAGGGCCTGCCGTGGGTACCAGCCAGAGGCGACATCCCGGCAGCTCAGGGGCCTGGCTGAGAGGTGGGTGGCCCTGGGACAGTCCCAGAGCCCAGGGCTGCTGTCTGGGGCAGACCTCACCACCAGAAGTGTGGAGGGTCACCTTGCCTTCAGCGATTTTGTCTGTCAGGGAAGCCAGACCAGGAAACAGAAGAGGAAGTGCCCCCTGGATGCTGAGGACAGTCCCCCGGGACGCTATACTTTAGAACCTGACCACCTTAGAGAGGAGAGAGGAGATACTCGCCCCCCGGTCCAGAGCCCCCTGACGCAGTGGACAGCAGGAAAAACAGAACCTCTCTGGTTTCACATCTGTTGGGTTTGGTCTTGTTTGTTTTAAAACTTCCAAATCAATGGACTGAGCAAGACAAGGGGCCCTTTTAAAGGACAGAAACTGAGCAGAAGGAACAAGGAAACACAGTTTAGAAATATTTCATTCCAAAGGAATTAAACGTGAGGCATTTTCCCACTGAGAGGAGAAAGCCCCTGATAGTAGAAACCTTCTCTCGTCCAGAGCACCTGATCCCCTGGTCACAGTGATAAAGAAGATATTTGAACTTCTGTGGTGGTGTTGGTGGGGGGGGGGTTTCCAGGAGGCTGGGCTTCCTGGGAACATTGGTTCGTAGAGGTGCTGAGGGGTCCTGTGTGAGCTTTTTCCCACCAAATGCACCTTATATCCTCCCGCCGGAGCTTTTTAGCCTCCGAAGGGGGAGGCAGATTCTGGCTCTCCTTACTCCCCCCTGCCTAGGGAGGACTCTGCAGTTTGGCTCAAGAGTCCAGAGAATGTGCTCTGGGGGCAAACACAGACCCCGACCGGGCACGGCTTGGGTGCTGGTCACCGGCCCGTCTGGACCTCTTTGTGGCCCTGCCCATCGCTTGCCCCTGCCCCCGTTCTCCCACTTCTTCTTGCAAAGCCCATCTCCTGCCCCGGGAGCTAAAATCACCAGGGCCTCCCTTCCCCAGTCCCTTGTCGCTAGGACTGGAACATGGGGGCCGTCCTGGTCAAGGACGCCCAAGGGAATCCACTGGGGCCTCTGGGAAAGATTGCCTTGATTTATTTTGTAAGAGAGAAAAGGAGGAGGAGGAGGAGGAGGGAGCGAGAGGGAGAGGGGACAGAAGCGTTTGCCTTTGCTGCTCCTTGCTGCTTTTGAACACAGATGAGTGAGGAGGTGAGTCTTGGGCCGCTGCCTCTGTCTTGTAATAAAATGGAAAGTCCGAGAAAACTTCAAGAGGCTGCCTGCCCCGAGCACGGGCATCACTGTGCTAACACCCACCGCCCAGGAACACGCACCTCCAGATTCCCGTGTGAGAAAGAAAACCCTCTGATTTCGGTCCCTTATAGCCAGGTACAGACGCACACCTTTCCCAAGCCCTCATGTGCACAACCATGGAGTAGAGAGGAGCCGTCCAAGGCCCGGGACGGTCCTGCTCACAAGAAGCGTGCAGAATGCGGTCCCTTTTCCCATCAGCCCACCCTAAGCCTGGGCCTCCAGACCCCGCCCCTTCTGTGCACCTGCAGACAGGGCAGCTCCCAGAAGCCCAGCCCCGGTTCCCAAGGTGGCCACGTGAGGGCCAGGATTCAGACGGAGGCTCACCGGTCCTGAACAGCATCCCAGGGGAGCACCTGCCCAGCGACCCAGGGAGGCAGTCGAACAAAGCACGAGGTCTTGGGGCGGGAGAGAAAATGTCAGGGAAGCGAGCCAGAGGTCTGCGAACATCTGACCCGTCCAGAAAGTGCTGCTGAGGCGAAATGCCAGCCCGGCTTCGTTTTCAGGCCCTGATTGCATTAATAAGATAATGATGAGTCATTTAACTCTGCGTCGAGAGAGTGAAGCAAATTACCTGTGTCTATATTGCTTAATGACGGAGGCACTAACAGGACCTTTGCGGCCGGCTGGAACCGGAACTGACCTATCACAGGAGGCAAGCTCATGCCCGTGGGTTTGCGGCTCGACCGAAGCCATCCATCAGGCGGGATGCGCCCCACCAGACCCGCCACGTTAGCTCATGTCCTCCACCTACCTCCCTAACAGGCTCCCGCTTTCTTAACCCGACGATCCCGATACCATAAGTTATTTCTGGGACGTGAAACATTGGGCCCCCATTAGCCAAAGCTCAGGCACGCAGGGGTGAAGTTTCACTTTGGCTCCATGCCCCCAGGGACGCGTTCCCCTGAGCCAGTGTCTTGGCCTCCTCCTCTCCACCTGCGGGAAATGGTAATGCCTCCCCGCGCGGCCCACTAAGCAGAAAGGCGGGGGACGAAGGGCATCAGGACGCAGCCGACCCCCATGAGTCTTCCGAAGGCCAGAGAGGCTCTTTCGGGTTTTTGAATCATTGCAGGGTTCATAGACTTTTTTGTTTCATTTCCCTTAATTAAGATATTATTTCCATACAGTAAGGTTGACCCTTTTAAAAGGGGGAACACTCTGGGAGTTTCAACACATGCCTGACTTCACAGCACCCTCACACGCAAGATGCAGAGGGGTTCCATCACAAAGCTCCTTCGTACTCTCTGCGGTCAACTTGTTCTCCCTCTCCCAAGCCCGGCCACTGCTGACCTGTCTTTTTTCCCCAGGGCTCGGTCTTTTCCAGTGGGTCACACACAGTGTAGTCTTGAGGTCAGTTTCCCTTGCTTAGTAAATTGCATCCCAGATGCATCTATCTGGTTACAGGCACAATAGCTAACTCTTTTTTAGGGCCCAATAGCTTCTGAGGTGTGGATGTAGTACAGCTGGTTTGTAGGATTCATGGGTGGTTTGTAGGATTCATGGGTGGTTTGTAGGATCCATGGGTGGTTTATAGGATCCATGGGTGGTTTGTAGGATCCATGGTTTGTAGGATCCACGTACCTACCCTAAGCCAAACACTTGATCCTATGTTATGTCACTTAATCCTCAGGAAAAACCCAAAGGCGGGTCCCATGATCTCCATTTAGACATAGGACCACAGGGCTAAAAAGAGATGAGGGCAGCCCAGGGAACCATATACAGGGCTGCCCAGTCCATCTTCTGTTCATTTCTGGAATGAGTAACTCTGGAGGCCCTCCTGGGGGCCGGGCAGGGTACAGTGTGCTGGGATGCAAAGGAGAACTCCCCCAGGGACCCGGGGACTTAGGGTCCAGGATGGTAGGGTGAGTGCTCTTGGCTTTCTTGCACCGGCAGCTGAAAACCCTCTCCCCCATTTCATCGGTGTGTGGGCTTGAAAGAACGGCCTTCCTAGGATGTGCAGGGAGAAAAGCCTCAGCCTTAAGACCTTAGGGAACCGAGAGTGGGAAGCAGAAGGAAGAAGCAATTGGAGATGTGTTTTCCTGACACGTCTGTGCTCTTGAGACGATGAAATTGCGGGTTTCACTAGACAGGCATGCCAGCCAGTGCCTGTGAGTAAATACAGTTATCCCCACGGCTTGCTGCCCTCCCGTGCCCACTTGCCATCCTTTGTACTAGAGCCATAAAAACGGAGAGAGGAAGGGAGTGGCAGGGCGGGGTGGGGGCAGGAGATAGCTGTGTGGGACTTGCTGCCACCCCACGGCACCCCCTCACCCCTCCACCCCCTCACTCCCACTCCAGGCAGCACTGCCTGACGTCACTGCCCCCCTTATCAGCCCTGGAGATGTCCTAGGGCAACAGAGTACACGCAACTGTCTGCCAATTTCTTTGTCCCCAGGGGTCCAAGCGAGAGTGGCCCAAGGTCCTGAGGCTCTGCTTAGGGGCTTGGGTTCCTGGGGTTTGCTTAGCTTTCTCTGGACACTGACTACACTCTCCACACTTCTCTTCTTGGCCCGAGCCATCAGAGCATACCCCAGAATGGAGGACTCGGGGCTGAGGGTGGGTATCTCCGGATCCTCTTCTCCTGGGGTCCCAGGCAGCATGTCCACTGACCTTCACTCCGCAGGAAGTTGCCCCAGACATATCCGTTCTTGCCACCTCTAGCGGAGGCCTAGTTGCATAAGACATACAGAGCAATATTTCAGGACAGAAGTGGGGAAGGGAAGGAGGGAGGGTTTCAGGGAGGGTTTCAGGGAGGGAGGGAGGGCAAGAAGATTCTGGAAATGCAATCTCAGTTTCTTATTCACCCGAGAAGAACATGCGTCTCTCCAATAAGGTGCAGAGTGGAAATATTGGCTTTGAACACCAGGTAGGAGCCCCCTAGCTTTCCGAGCTATTTGACTTTCCCGAGACCCGGTTTCCTTGTCTATAAAACACCGCTGTGTATCTCTCAAGAGCTGGACGAGGATGGCATGAGATCATTTAAGGGAAGACAGCCAGCGTGTGGCTCACTGAGAAGTGGCAATTTGCTGCTGTCCTTCCGGGTTTCGAGAGAGCCCCTCTGCGCGGGCCTGGGTGCTGGCCGGCTGGGACATGGCACGCACCTGCGGGACAGCCGTCCCGGCCACCGGCTCTGGAGCGTGTGTTCCCAAGACTCCTCCTGGAATCAGGCCCTGTGTGTCTGTATTCAGCACCCAGCCTGCCCGCGGCCGGGAGGCTGGGATGGATGGGGATGTGTGGGCTCTGCTGCAGCCTGTGGTCCCTCGGCCCGCACTTGAGGAGGGTAGAGAAGGACTTTATTAAAATGGATCTCAGAGCTCCGGTCAGCCCTCATCCGGCAGCTCACGCTAAATTATTAAACACTGGCAAGGACGCCAGGGGCTTTCCCGCTTGCTAACAGATGGCTTTCCCCCACCGAATCTCTGTGCATCTTCTTGATGTCATACCAACAGGGGATTGATCACAGCCCCGGGGAATGCAGCACTAGAGAGGAGAGCCCACGGCAGACCCCCACATTCGCGGACACCTCTCTGAGGGGGAGACTGCCTGCCTCAACCCTTCAGGCTCCTGTCCTGATCTGTCCGCCCACCCCAATCAGAGCTGGCATTGCCCCTTTGCCTGGGGGTGCTCTGAGACCATGGGGACCCCCCAGAGCTGCCCACAGCAGCCATCATAATAATTAATGTTGCACACGGGCCTCCTTGACGCTCAGCATTTTACATGGATTGTTTGCTCTCATCTTCACGGTGAGCCTCAGCAAGGGAGATGCCATTAATATCCTTTTATAAATAAGCGTATGAGACTCAGAGCCGTGAACTGCCCAGGGTCGCACCCTTGCTATGTGACAGAGCCAGGGATAACGTCTTGTCCTTAGACATCAGCAAGCCTGCTCCCAGCCTCCTGGACCACTGCCCACAGGCCCTGGAGGCCCACCCCGGCCTATCCCACCCCGGCCCTACCTCCCAGAATTTCAGGCTCATTAGCATGCAGGTGCTCACCCATGGGGACTTAGGACCCCACTGTCCTCCCTGGAGACCCAAGAGAAGGAGACAGAGGCAGGAAAGAAAACTAGCCCTCCTGTCTGGACAGCCCTTCTTTGGGAGCATGGGACCCCAAGAATGGAAATGGTCTGTGGCGAGAACCCAAGATGTGTGCCCCTTGCCCAGTCCCCTGGTCTCCCGAAGTGATGTCCAACCTGTCCCCTGTCCCTCTCTGGCGGACTTTAGGAAAAAGTGTTCTTTAAGTCATTTCTCAAAGATTTGTCCTGAGGAAAGTAGGGCCAGGGAAGTGATCTGAATACGGCAAATATTTAGGGCTCTCAGACTCAGGGGCCTTTACAGGCCATGATTTTATTTACTTGGCAATCAAACGGAACCATCTTGGGATGGAAATCCCACCCTTCTGAGAGCCCCCAGCTCCAGTATAACGGGTGGGATGGCGCACGTCCTTTGTCCCCAGCCTGACGGGACCCCCGGGAGAAGGCGCGTGCTGTGGGCCTGCTGTAGCCCCACGGTGTCAGGAGGGTCCTTGCACCGACTGCACCGACCCTCCCCCCGACCCAAGGCCCTGGTGAGCGAGGTGAAGGCCGCCCATTGCGTATCTGCCCGACATCGCCGTGCTCACCCCCGCCAGGCTTCCCCCAGGCCCGCGCGACACTTCACTCAGCGAAAATCTGTTTTTGCCTGGAACTTTCCAGCTCGAGAACCCACTTCCAACCCCCTGGCCTGGGATTCCCGGCCGCTTGTATGTCCTCTGCCACCTGCAGGGACTCCCTCCCACCTGGTCCTTCTTGCAGGACACTCACATCCCCCCTGAGCAGAACGAATCTGTGCCGGGCCAGTACCTGGGTGTGGGGGAGGGGTTGGGGGGAGACTTTCTAGAAGCTGCCTCTGCCAGCTGCTCCCTTTCCTCTTCTCACGCCTGCCCACCGCCGCTCCCGGAAGGAATTATTTTTAACAGGTGCCCCGCTGCCCTTCCAAACCCCCAAGGGGGAGAAAATCCTAAGGCCGTTGTTTATTAACAGCACCCGGTGTCATTAACAACCAGGCATGTGGTAAAATATAGATTAAAGCGGGGAAGGCAGGAATCACGCTGCCATTCGTCCTGTTCCGAATGTCATTATGCGTTCCATCGCGGCATATTACCGAGATGATTAGTGGCATCAAATGACTTCTGAAAAATGATTATGTCCCATTAAAAGCATTAGTCTGTCTGAAACCAGCACAAACAAATGGCCGTGCAAGGATGAGTCATTCGCCAGAGAGGCTGGGTGATGGGACAGGGAGCTGTTGGGGGCCAGGCAATTAGCGCTGCCAACAGGTTGGGGGCCCCAGGGCCCCGGGGAGGGAGGGTGGGGGGCCCTCTGGGAGCCAAAAGTTTCCAGGGAAACCCCAGGATCTGGGTTGGCTGCAGTGGCGGGCAGTGGCACGGCCGTGCCCGGGGTGACAGCAACATGTGGCTGACACTCCCGCAAGCTATGGGAGCCAGGAGCTGGGGTGAGACCAGGAGGCAAGAGTGAGCCAGTCCCAGGGAGGTCAGGGTGCAGGGGGAGCTCCCAGGGGGAAGGGCTGGTGCGATCACCGTGTCCTCCACAATGATAAGAACATAGAAGCTGTAATTTGAGAGATTAAAAAGCATCCCTTGAACATATACCAATACTGTGGGTTTGATAGGACAGCAAAAGAAAGAAAGAACAAGTGAAAAGGGTTGTCTTTACCTGCTTGTTGGAGGAACCCAGCCCCAACCCCTGACCTTAGGGGGCGAATGGCATACAGGTTGAAGGGTGCTTCTGGGGGGGAGGGGCAGAGACGTGGTTTTGAGGAGTCCTCAGGAGCGCATTCCCCTGTCTCCGCCCCCCTCCATCAGGACAAGTGCCCAGGCCTCTTCTGCGAGTCTCTTCTCCCTGGAGGGGTTTTCTCAAAGCAAGCTGGGCGCATTCTGTTACAGGTCGGGTTCTAAAGGCAATCTTCTCTCTTCCTCTTTCTATCTTTTTCTTTCCTTCCCTTTCTCCATTCCTTCATTTTTTTTCCTTCCGCGTATACACCCGCCAATATGCGTGCAAGCCAGCCCCTCACCTGGCCTTTGGCTGGTTGCCAAGTGTGCCAAACTCAACCCAGGATGGGCCGGCCCTGCCCTCCTGGAGTTCGATCCCATCAGGGAGCCACTGACCATGACCACGGGCCAGTCATGGCTCTGGGTCCTGTTCCATCTCACCTGCCGCTCACCTGTGAGACAGTCGGGCTAACTGCCGGTGCCTCACAGAGGAGAAAAGTCGGTCGAGAGAAGTCCCACCGCTGGGAAGGAAGCCGAGCAAGCGGGCTGACACCACAAAGCTCAGCTCACCTGGGTTCCCGCGGCCACCTCGTGATCCCATGCAGCTCTCCCTCCCCAGGACTGTCAAGGGGCCCTGGTGTGATCCTAGTTACAGGGGTTCGAGGCATCCTCTGCTCTTCCTGGAGAGGTCTGGGAGCAGGCCAGGGTGCAGCTCAGTGGACGTGCATCGTCTCATTTAAAGTCCTTAGAGACCGTCAAGGGCCGACACCCACTGTGTAGACTCTGGGATGATGGGTCCCCACTCAGCTGGTGAGAATCTCCTGGGAAGCTTCTAGGAACCGGCGATGCCCGGGCCCTGCCCCTGCAGGGTGGAGAAACACTGGTCTAGCCCACCCCCTGCCTATTACAGATGAAGAAACAGAGGCTCATTGAAGGGCAGTGCCCAGCGCCGGTCCAGAGAGCTGCTCAGGCTCCAGCCAGGCCGGGAGCCAGATGCCTCCTGAAAGCAGGCTCCCCATCCTCCCGCTTTCCGTCTCTCTTGGATCCCCAAAGCTCCTCCCACCTGCCGCTCCAAGCCCGACTGCAGTCCAGGCTCCGAGAGGCAGCCGAACCGGCGGCTGTCAGGGCTGACGGACACCTGTCACGGCCGTGGCTGCTCCCTGCGCCGCGGAGACCCAGTCCCTCAACACCCTCCTTCTGCTCTTGCTGCCGCCCCTCCATGTCTGGAGCCAGAAGCGTCCATCACCTCCAAAATGCGGCCGACTTCCAAAAACCCTTCGTCTCTCTTCACGCCAGGCCTCACTGGGGATGCGCAGCTCATTCCGGAGAAGCTGACGTGCTGTTCTTCATCTTTATCGAACTTGGCTTTGTGGTTCTTGCTGCTGGTCGGGGGGGCTGCTGGGAGGGGGGGCTGTGCTGGCAGCTCGGAAGTGCTGAGCTGGAATTGTTTTTCCCGCTCCTTACCTCATTCTATTAGAAACCTCTCTCCTCCACTTGTTTGTTTTATTCTCCCCACCCTCTGCTTGCTAAGACAGGGAGCAACGTGATACTTGACTACGACTCTGTTTGCATCTTCCTCACAACAGGTCATGAATGTCTGTAAGGCTTAACCGGGCTGCTGCAGGAGATGAAAAGGAACCATTTGTCCCGCCCCCAACCCCCAGCTTCCGGGCTGCTTGTCCTCTAGCCACCTCTTCCTGAGACTAATGGGTAAGACTCCTCAGAGCCTGGAAGTCCTTCAAAATGTCTAGCGTCGGTCTCTCCTGCTGCCACTCAGTCTTCAGGGGATTCCCCCCCATTCCCAGCCTCCTCCACAAAGGTCGAGGAGACTGTAGGTAGTCCCTCTCCCAGCAACAACCAGCCACAGGCAGCCTTGACCTCGGTTGGGACACTCTGCTGGGAAGTGCTCGAACAATATCTGGGATGCCCGGCCGTTCAAAGCACTCTGGACCCATGCTGACATCTCTCCTTGTCTGTGGAGCTTTCCTCGGGAATGGACCAAGGACAGGTGGACTCAGCCTGAAGGATCTATATGGTGCACCTCTCCGGGCAGAATCTGCGGTGATCTGAAAAGTCTAGAAGACACCAGAAGCTCCTGCTCACTGGAGGGTCTTAGGTCCCAGCCATGTGGGCCTTCCAACATGGCGGCTGGATGGACCAGAGTGTGTGAGGTGAGAAGCAACAGAGCCTATGAGTAAGACAGAAGTCACGGTCTCTTGTAATCTGATCACAAAAGTGACATCTCTTCCCTTTTGCCAAATTAGAGACGAGCGGCTGGGCCCACACTCCGGGGGAGGTGGGTTCCACAGGGAACACCAGGAGGCGGGGTCCCTGGGTTCCATCTTTTTTTTTTTTTTTAAAGATTTTATTTATTTATTTGACAGAGAGAAATCACAAGTAGGCAGAGAGGCAGGCAGAGAGAGAGAGGGGGAAGCAGGCTCCCTGCTGAGCAGAGAGCCCGATGCGGGACTCGATCCCAGGACTCTGAGATCATGACCTGAGCCGAAGGCAGCAGCTTAACCCACTGAGCCACCCAGGCGCCCCCCTGGGTTCCATCTTGAGCCCGCCCTTCACCGAGTTACTTACGTTTGTGCTCCCGGGGAGCAATAGGGTGAGGCAGAGAATCGGCGAGAGCCAACCCAAGGATGTTCTCGGTGTGGGGCTGGCCACAATGAGAGGGACACAGAGCTCAAGCTTATAGGGCGAAGGAGCTTGTTCGTCCCAAAAATGCAAGGGGAAAGCATTTCCCACTGATTCCTGACTCCCCACATCAGCTCCCCTGTGTTCCCAGGCTGTATGCGTGTCCTTGGCAAGCAGGCTCCTGTGACACTGCACATGGCGCCATCAGGAAGCCCACAGCAGGATTAATAGTGGTCTGGATGGGGGCGCCTGGGTGGCTCAGTGGGTTAAGCCTCTGCCTTCGGCTCAGGTCATGATCTCAGGGTCCTGAGATCAAGCCCCACATCGGGCTCTCTGCTCAGCGGGGAGCCTGCCTCCCCCCTCTCTCTCCTGCCTCACTGCCTACTTGTGATCTCTCTCTGTCAAATAAATAAAAAATCTTTGGAAAAAAAAAAAAAGAGTGGTCGGGATGGGCCAGGGACTGGAGAGTCATGGGGCCCACTGCGTGGCTGAAGAGGGGGCCAGGGAGGAGAGGGGTGGTGGGCGTGGCATATCTGCTACAAGCCCTTCCCCAAAGTGTGTGTTTCTGGGGCACAGAAGCCCCTGCAGCACTGTGAGTTCCAAGAGATCTGCCCCAACGGGGCCACATCCCAACCCCGCATTTTTGTCCACCCAAAGATAGCTCCTCTCCTGGCCTTCTTCTATTTGTGACACTACCCTCTTCATGGTCGCTCAGGATCCCCTCGAAGTTGACCCTCCGTGGGTGCTCTCTTTGTAACCCAGGCCTAGCATGAAGGACCAGCTAAAAGCTTGAGGGCCCAGGGCCAGGTGAAATGAGGGGGCCCTTCTGGGCACAGGTTGCTCACCCACAAAGCCAGCATTGCCTTCAGGGTCTGTCTCCCCAGGCGCTGCTTGAGGCCCCCTGCCCTCACACCCCTGAGGCTCTTAGCAGCCATAGCTACCCTTTTCCTCTCAGCCTCCCCAGCACCTGCCCAAAGAGTCTTCTCTGCATTTGTGTTCCCGAAATAGTGAACGTCATCCAGACCTTGCAGGTCACTGTTTGTCCTGAGTGCCTGCCTAAAGTGCTGCCCCAAGTCCTCCCCGGTGGTGAATAGAGGGGCGTGTACAGAATCGGGTTGTGCAGTGTGCAACTGGCACAGCTGTATGCAGCAACCTCAGGTCAAAGGAGGACTTGCCCAAGAACCAAAATTAAGGGGCTCTTGCCTGGAAGGGTCCTCAGACAGAGCTTATGTGCCCAGTACTAGTAGTAAGAACTGACCCTCAGATGTCATGTCACCTACTATGTCCCAAGGCCTGGTTAAGTTCTTTGCATATATTAATTTATTTTTTTCTCACAACTGTCCTTTGAGGGAGTTACTTGTATTTTTCCCATTTTACAGGGCACTGAGGCACATTAAGAAACCTGTCCAGGTCTACAGGGTCAGCAGCAGAGCTGAGATTTGAGCCCAGGCAACCCGGTGCTCAAGTCCGTTGTTGAACTATGTCACACCAGGAGTGACAACTTCAGCTACCGGGGCATCAGGCGTGTGTGTAGAATTTTGGAAGCCTGACTGCATCCTGCCTTGTTTGCAGTTTGAAGAGGAAGGTTTACATTTCATGTATTTCCTTTACTTTTTGCTGAAATTCCTTTGGGAAATTCTAGCCTGTATCAGGAAAGAGGGAGAAGGCAAAGGGAGATAATTATGGAGGGTGGGTGGATGGATAGATGGATGGGCGAATGAGTGGGTGCTGCATGGGTGGACAATGGGTGGGTGTATGGGTGTGTGGATGGATGGATGGGGGGGGTATGGTTCCTGGGTGGATGGGTGGGTAGATGGATGGATGGATGGATGGATAGATGGATGGAGATAGAGGGACTTGAATGTCCAAAACTGAGATTCTAAAAGGGAAGAGATAGGGAAAGTGTGAACCCCTAGGCCAGGTTTGGTGGTCACTGAAGAGAACAAAAGAATGATAGAAGAAGCCCCTCACCCACCCGACCAAGGTCAGTCAAAATCCTATTTCATTTCCAAGGCCCAATAGAATTGTTGTGTGCCCAGGAGACCCCCATGAAGCTGACCTTGAATCTATCCAAACAGGAGAAGTGGGAGGCTGTGGGGTTTGTGTTATCTTTTTCCAGAAGAAGAGAATGTATTCTGGGGCCTGGCACCCTCCTGGGAGGTCATCCTGACCCACCGAGGGCAGCAACGTTTGCTGGGACACAGCTAGCTGGAAAGGTCTGGCTTCTAGGAACAGCATCTGGCAGGTTGCCATGGGTTCAGGAATCCTAACTGACACGGAGTGGTTGCCTTGGGGACGTTGGAGGAGGCAGCCTTTCTGGCCAGCCCAGGTGGGCAAAGGAAAATCAGCAGGGGGGAATAAGAGGAAAATCACCGGGCCACGTGGAACGGGCCCACAGTTGCTCACACTGCTGCTTCCTTTGTCTCTAAGAGAGGTGCTCTCTCTCTGCCAGCTTCCACCAGCAGAGTGGCAAGGAGAGAGGGGCGGGGGGAGCGCAGCACGGCAGCCCTATCTGATCCAGCAACTGGGGTCTGAGTCACTGGAGCCTGTTTGGATGACTCAGGAAAACGTAGCATCATAGCACGATGAGCTTGGGTATGAGTAGGGAGAGGCATGGCCAGCTGCGTCCCTGAGCCAGGAAGGACAGCCTCTGGTGATCGCCTCCATCACGTCTCACGGGATAAAGCCCGTGGTCAGTTTTCCAGGCCATCATTTCTCATGTGCATCTGTGCTAAGTCACAGCCTGGTTCTCTCTGATGGACCAAGACTCGAAGCCTTCTCTTGACACATTCACGAAGCAGCAGTCCTGCACTGGCTCCTGACCCCAGACTCTTTGCGGGATCACCTTGCCAACCTTACCCACCGTTAGGAGACTGGACCGTGGTAATTATTTTGTGGTCTGCTTAGAGAACTTCCCTGTCGCCGGACGTGTTAAAGGATAACTTCCCAAGAAGGCAAGACCGTGTCTCTTGTAACTTAACACGTGTTAAAGATGTTATTTGGCTGAATATTAGGGATGGAAGCAGACAGATGTTAACAACTAATCCAAAGGGGAAGTCTAAAAGCCATAAATGTATACAGAGTGGAGGAAAGTGGATGTGAATTTACAAAGGCTGGAAGTGACTCGTTCCTTAAGGAAGAGGGAAATCAATTGAACCACTGGACAGAATTTATTTGCATGTCTATAGACTAGAGTTATTTTGTATCGCTATCAGTTATCCACAACTTAGAGAGCCATAAAGTAGCTCCAAGACCCGGAAAGGCTAGAATCAGACAGCCTGCGAGGGAGTGCCCTGAACTGGCTGGTTTTCCACTGGCGACACCTGGTGATCTTTTGGGCTTGTTCCAAATTTCCTGGCAGGGACGCGTACTTGAACCAGGTCTCGACAATCTTAGCACATCGCCCCCCGGCTCCCCTGCCTGATAATAGCAAGTTAATATCAGGAGCTGGCGGTCAGAATCCTTGCGAGGGATTGATCGGTTCACAGGCTCAGGGAGAAAAACTATCTCAGATGACCTCGGGTCTAACTAAGGCTGCCGGCCACATGGAGGAAAAGAATCTGAAAGAGGAACTCTGATTCTCAACATGACGGAGCATTGGCCACGCGCCAGGCTCTACTCCGCACACTTTCTATGTAGTAACTCATTTAATTCCCCTGTGAGGAGGAGAATTTAATAAACCGATGAGGAAGCTTGTATCGTTGTTCCACTTTATGGCTGAGTAACAGAGATTCAGAGACACCAAAGGGCTTGCCCAAAGCCGCATTGCTAGCAAGTGGCAATCAGGCACACATACCGGCAGTTTCCAGAGTCACTGTTCCAAGCTCTGTGTTACCCTTCCTTTCATAGCAACCTGGAAAGGAAAGCAGTAGATAGTGACAGGTGATGACAGAGGACAAGACTGCAGATGAGACTGAGCGCCTTCCAACGCTGAACATACTGGAGACGTTAGGGGGTTCTAGAACATTCTGGAAGATTTTAGAGAATTTCTAGGATTCATTTCTAGGATTCCTTGAGCAACCCCCGTATCCTTTCCAGTTACCAAAGTCAGTATTGTCCCCCATTTTTTGCTTAGGCTCCTCCGAGTTGTACTTTTTTTCATGAAGAATCTTGGTTTATATAACATTAAGTGACGGAGGTGGGTTTCAAACCCTCACCCGCTTAAAATGCATGGCTATGTCTCTACATAGCCTCACCCGCAAATGGGACTCTCCTCATCCCTATCCCGCTAGGTTAGTGCAAGGATTAGGGGCATCAATCCATGGAAAGCTCTTAAAAGAATGCCTGGTACCTAAAGGGACTCACTACTAGTTAGTTTTATTATCAGCTCCCTTTTGCGAGTGGATAAACTGAAACAAAATGTGGTATGAACGTGGCTGAGGGTTATGCACGTGCCACCATTTATGCACAAAGAGCAGAGCCAGCAATTGAACCCAGGCAGTGATCAGAGCCTGTCTGCTTCATCTGGACCCTGGAGAAGTCACCCGGCCTTCCTTCTGCCCAGAGCTGATCCAGCCCCCGTCTGGTAGCCTGGACCAAGGTTCCATGGCGGAAGGACTCCTAAGCCTGAGCTGGCTCCTTTCCCAGTCCTTATGCTGGAGTTCAAAGAACCACAGGCCATGGAGGTCTTCTAGCTCTGCATTGCAGCAGCCAGGGGAGCCAAGCAGAGGGGCATTGGCTTCTACCTCTCCGGGGTCCTTGTGCATATGGACCCCCTCCCATCAGCCTACTACTCAGGTGCCCCCAAGGCACCTGACCTCCTGATGCCACCGCCGCCACCTCTTCTCCCTACAGTTTCCACTGTATGGAAGCATAAATCCAGTTAATGCGTCCAAAAAAGAAAAATCAAAATGTCAGATCTGCAGAGATGGTTCAATTGAAGGAATATTGATTGTCACAGAGAATATTCTCACTTTACTCACCTACTTAGTCTGCTCCCCTAGGCGCATATGAATTCATCAAATATTGTCACAGCACATAATAATGCTCATTCCTGACGTTGTTGTGACTGCTCAAGCTTCGGTCCTGCTCACTGTGCCTGTCCCAGTAGAGATGATGGCAGGAGGCTCGGGGGAGGGATGGGAGGGCAACACCAAGGGATCATATCATGGCATTTTCCCCAGGTCAAGGCACTTTTCTGTATAGTTTCTGCTCTGATTTGCAACACAACCATGTAAGGCGGTCTTATATGCATTCCCATTTTCCAGGTAGTATCAGGGAAGTTAAGCAACTCAACCAAGGTCACAGTACCAACAAGCTATTACCTGAACCTTAGTTTTCAGACTCCAAATTCAGGGCCCCTTCCACTCCATCTTGGCCTTTGGTGCAGATGGTGACCCCAATCCAGCCAGGACTGGTGCTGGGTAGAATTTTCTTGGCTTCTGCCCTGTTCAGTCAGCACCATGGATTATGTATGGACTCACTGTTTGTTCATCCCTGGACATAGACTGAAGGAGATGATCCTTGATTCCCAATGGAACTTCAAAACATAGAAAAGTGGAGAAGATGTTTGGAGACTAACGTACTTGCCACTATCGGAATCATGGGCACAGCTGGGCACCATGGAGACTTGAGCCCTGACCATGGGAGCTGGTTTACAAGGTGATGCTGGGATAAAGGAAAGACTAGGAAACCCTGAGAGAAAAGCACAAAACTTGGAATATCTTGGCTTATTGTCACCCAGTTGCTGAAGAATTGACCAAGAAGAGGGGTCAGGCAGCCAACTGCTGGACTACACTTGTGCAGTAAATTACAGGGTATCTCCAGACACCTTCCAGGAAAACACAGCCCTAGGGGATTTAGACCAGCATTTCCTAAAGAATGTCCCAAGAAACTGGAGGTCTGCAGGTCTGAAAAGTTTTTGTGGTTGAATAAATTTGCGAAGCTCTGAGCTAATCTAACAGATTAGATTCTGGGCTTCTCAGATCCTTTATCATCTTGATGATGATGATGATGGTGGTTGTGGTGGTGATGATATAATAATAATCGTCATCTGTGGAGATGGCAACCCAAGTCCCTTAGCACCATACCTGTACTAACTCAATTCAGTCTCACGTTATCCTCATGTTACAGCTGAGTAAACCAAGATGCAGAGTAAATAAATGACTTGCCCAGGACCAAGATGCAGAGTAAATAAATGACTTGCCCAGGATCAAGAATACTTGAGCGATGGGACAAGACGAGAACCCTGGAATCCACAGGCTTGGTCACCAGACTCTACGAGCCACATGTGGAATGCAGTACTTCCCAAACTTTGGTGGCTCTGAATCTACCCCCTTGCTTTGCCCCAGAGCATCCCCTGGGACTCAGGTTCTACAGAACTTTTGAGAACTCTGATTTAAACGAGTGCCCTGACTGGCTAGCTCCAGTAGTTCTTAAGCCCCCTTCAATGTACACTTGTAAGCAAGAGCAGGTTGATAATGTATCTGAGTAGGACTCTTATTCTTGCTCCCCAGGACATCTGGAGTGCAGCTGATCTGAACCCAAAAGTGGGAGCTTCTGGAAAATGGAGACATGCTACCTGGGCTGAAGCCTTCTTCCTTGACCACCTTGAAGCAGGTAACTGAGCAAATCAGCATAGACTTCTCTGTGTGCCTTCTCATCACCACCCATGGCTGAATACTCGTTCGGGAACCTTCTGGCCACATGCAGAAAGGAACTTTTCAGGGGCGCTTGAGTGGCTCAGTCTGTTAAGCAGCTGACTCTTGATTTTAGCTCAGGTCATCATATCAGCATTATGGAATCAAGCCCTGCATCAGGCTCCTCACTCAGCACAGAGTCTGCTTGAGATTCTCTCTCCACGTCTGCCCCTCCCCCCACTCATGCTCACTCTCTCTCTCTAAAATATATAAATAAAATACTTTTTAAAAGAAAAGAAAAGGAAAGGAGAGGAGAGGGGAAAGGAGGGGAGGAAAGGAAAGGAAAGGAAGAAAAGAGAAGAGAAGAGAAGAGAAGAGTAGAGAAAAAAGAACTTTCCAGGGATTAGACTCAGCCCAGAGGAAAAGAGATGCTAATCACTTTGGGCAGCTGTCTCTCTTTCCCCACCTGGGGCTCAGCCACACCCACCTACAATTTCTGGCTTGATTTAATATCTTGGCTGTCATCCTCAACAGGTGCACAAAGTGGGGACTTCATTCCCAGGAGCCTTGCCAAAAGCCCCATTCCCTCAGAGGGAGAGTGGTGAATATGGCCTCATTAGAATATCAATAGGAAGCTATGGTGAGAAGATGTAGTTGGCCAGAGCTGGTGATGGGGTAATTAATTCTACTTAAGCAAAATGTTACTAATAATTAAATGTACTAATCAAGAAAAATTGGATCAGCTGTTGTTGGTGTGACCCAGAAGCTGGAGCTCTGCTGACACATTTCTTGGGCAGGTTCTGGCTGGGACTAAATGCAGTGGACACTGTCACTGTGGAGCCCAGGAGAAGCCAGAGGAGATGTGAGCTGGCGGGGGCTTTCATGGAAGGAAGCAGCAGATTTGGGAGGGTCTGGTAAGATGAGGGTCCAAGAGGAGATGCTGAGGTGAGATGGACCCTGGTGGTCAGTTCAGTGATGGGAGAAGGGACAGGGGGCAAGTCAGATCAGAGGTCAGACAGGGATGGTATCTGATGGCCAACAGTGGTTAGAACTCAGGTCAGGTGAGCAGACATCACTGAAAGATCCAGACGTAGAAAACAGGGACACCAGATAGGGCAGAGTTCTTCAGCATGGCATCACTGATATTTGGGTTGTTTTTGTTGTGGGGGTTCTGTTCACTGCAGGATGTTCCATAGCCTTGCTGGTCTCTACCCACTTGGATGCCAGCAGCAACTCCCAGTTTCCAGACTTTGTCAAATGTCTGCTGGTGGGGCGGGGGGAGGTGAGGCAAATCACCCCAGTTGGAAACCACTGAGCTCATTTGAAAATAAAAGTCAGTGACTTAACATAACAAAGGTTTATTGCTTACTACTTTGGAGGGGACGGGGCTCTACTCCTTGCAGGTCTTAGACTCCTTCCAATTCATGGCTTACTGACCCCCTGGCCTCAGGTGCCCCATACTGGGTCATTCTCATCCAGCAGCACGATGAGCTAAGGGACTGAGTGCAGAGGATTGTTCAAGATATTTTAAGGGCCAGCCCTGCATGTATCTGACAGCACTTCTGCCCATTGACTACTGGCCCTCCCAAAGAGTGAAAGGTAAATGTGGCCCAGCAGTGCACCAAGGAGGAGACCCCAGACATGGGCAAACAACAGCCCACCGGGGCCACATTGCCTCTTGGTCCTGGGTCTGACTCTGCCACAGATGGTTCATGTAACCTGGGCCAGCTCCTCCTCTGCCAGGTCCATTTCCTCCTCTTCAAAAACCTCTACCACAAACAAAATAGGGTTTGTCCACAGGATGGAATAGTACTCAGTCACAAGGAACAAAGCATTGATGCATGCTATATAGTGTGGAGGAACCTTGAAAACATGTTAAGTGCCAGAAGCCAGACACAAGTGGTCATATAGTACATGGTTCCATTTATATGAAATGTCTAGAATACACAAATCCACAGAGACAGAAAGCAGATTACCAGATGGGGGGAGAGGGGACAGAAGGCAGAATGAGGTGACCGCTAATGATTATGGGTTTCCTTCTGGGATGCTGAAAATGTTTTGGAGCCTGATAGAGGCTCCAGAGTGTTTTAGAGCCTGACTATCCAACATGGGGCATATACTAAATACCATTGGACTGGATACTTGGAAATGGTTACTTTAAACCTTTGAGAATTTTCCCTTGATTTAAAAAAAAAAAATGCCCTACAAACTCTAACCTTCAGTGGGTGATTGAGATCTAGGCAGGAGAGGACTCAGACAAGGGTACCCAAAAGTAAGAAAATGGGTTCCTTTCTGAAAGCATACTCCAAATAAATTTGTTTTGAAAAGGACCTGATTCCTACTTGGCCTGTCAAGTGAGTGCAATGTTAGTGAGCTTTGCAAACTGGAAAGTTCTATATAAATGTAAGAAGACATGGTTACTGAGGCACTCTACCTGATCTCCTTAGTATTCTCTTAGACACAGCTGGGACAAGGCTGGACACAGAATGAGTGAGCTGGATAAGTATGGATGCATTAGGGGTGAGCCGGCTCAGGGGTTCTAAACATAGCAGTTCAGAGCAGCTGTTAATATTTAAGATGATATAAATTAATAGTGAAGCAGCTATCCCCTGTTTCCTGGGTGCCCAGCACCATAAAACATACCTTAAAGGCACCTAGCCAGTCAGTCCTCTCGGCAACCCTGTAAGATAATAGGATCAAAACTATTTTACCGATGAGAAATGAAAAACTGAAAAGTTAAATCATTTGCTGTATTAGTTATCATTGCTGGGTAACAATTCGTCCCCAAACCTAACAGCTTAAAACACACTGTTATGATCTCATAGTTTCTGTGGGTCAGGAGTCCATGCCTGGCTCATCAGGGTCCTCCATTCCAGGGCTGCTATCAAAGTGTTGGCCAAAGCTGTGGTCTCATCTGAAGGCTTGAGTGGGGAAGTATCTAAGTCCACACTTGTGGGGTCGTTGGCAGGTTTCAGCTCCTTGAGAGTTTTTGGCTGAGGGTGTCAGTTCCTAGCTGGCTGTTGGCAGGAGGTCAGTTCCTCGCCATGTGAGCCTCTCCAACACGCCAGTTTGTTTCATCAAAGCATGCCAGCCAGAAAGTGATGGAATCTGCTAACAACAGAGATTGCAATCTTATAGAGCCCAATCACAGAAGTGACATTCCATCACCTTTGCTATATTCTATTGGTTAGAAGCCTACACTCGAGGGTGATGGGGGTGGGGATTGTACAAGCACATGATTATTGGGAAGTAGAGATCATGGTGTTTGTGTTGGGGAGGGGGCACTTGCCAAAGGTCCACAGGTAGTAGAGCTGAGCCACATATGCCCTGGGTTTTTTTAACAAGCTCAGGTTTATAATCGCACTGCATGTTCTCCATGATCTTCAGGGGTGGGCGGGGGTGGGAGGAAGCAAGGAGTAAGACAGATAGACAAACAAGAGAACTTTTTACAGAAAAAAAAGGCTGTGTTGATCTCTTTCCAGCCAGGCTTCACAGATAAGGCTTGTCCTGCAGGATGCAGCCCAGAGCTAGGACTGCCCCCGATATTAATGGTGTCCTCATTAGAGCCGTGTGTAGTGCTGCATTTTAATTGCCTGGCAGAACCCTGAGCACCTGAAGAGAAGGCTTTCCACATCCTTCTCATCATGACTATTAATAGGCTGGGAACATTCGGGGCTCCTAAAGCACTGTGTTGGCAGCCCCTCCCAACACGAGCAGTTCAAGTCTTCTTTATACCAGCCCCACAGTTCTGCTGTGACCGAGGGCAGCACCCAATCTATCCCCGAGGCTGGTGCCCAACATTTTAATCTTCTGAGTACCTGGGAGGCAGGGATGAAGGTCTCAGCCATCAGATCTGCTTAAAGAAGGACCTCATTTTACCCTTATATTCCTGGCAGCAAGCACAGTGCCTGGGAGGCGGATTGGAATGAATCAATGGGTCTTCTGTGCAAATGTCGTGTGACACCTGTGAAGGCAGGTGTGAGCAACAAGACCCAATCTCCACTCACTTCTTGTTTCCCTTCAGTTCTTGAGTGAGTATTGAGGGACTATGGACCTTCTTGTGCTCCAGAGATGTCACTCTACAAAAGATGACCCTCCCAGCAAGCCCTCAGCTCAGGCTGGCAGAATTGCTATGCCTCTGTGTACTTCTAGCCCTGGCAGCCAGGAGAGAAGTGAGTGCCTGTGCCCTTTCTCCTCCAGTCCTTTCTCTTGCCATCACCAGTTCTTAACACATAAAAGCCTTTGTACCACCCACTTCCAGCCATAAAGTGGGGCCATTGCTCTTCAACCTCACTTTGTATAAGACTCTTAGATGAGTCTGGGGGGTCTGCTGCATTCCCTTCCCATTCTAAAGGGTGGTTACACTGGTGGGTCCAGAGTGACTTCTGTGACATATTTCTCACTCACACAGAGATGAAAGCAAATTTAATATCAGGCAGGGCATCCCCTACTATATATGTATTGGTGACTGTCACCCACTAGGGACCTGCGAAAGCACCTGGTAACAACTTGTATAAACAGGCAGCATGACAGTTGATGCTAAATGAATGGTCTAGAAGCACCCCCTTCCCTTTCACAGCTTCCCAGGGTTAGACTGTCTGGTAAATATAATATTCTCATTTGCAAGATTGGATTAAATCTTGGAGGACATGTTATCCAAAGGCCATGGAGACCTCTTGACTCCTACAACAGGAATGGGGGCAACTGCTGTCCATGAGAGCCTTGACCTCGGTGCTAGGACCAGCCCCACCCACCTTTGCCTCTGTACCCCCTCACATGCCCCCCTTTCCTTCCTTCTCTCCCCAGCTGCCTCCTCCTGCCTCCTTAGGCCAGGCTTTGCTGTGCTGGGAGCAAAAGCTTTATTGAATTTTTGCAAGTACTTTGCATGGCGTCTGATTTACAATTCATAACCTGGATTATACTGCAAGTTCTGCCTTCCGGGGTCGGTGTAATTTAGATCTCGGAAATATTTGCCATGCTTTCAATTCCCCTGACATCTGAGGGATTGGAAATGGATTCCACCCTGGAGCTTTACAATTTGGAAGGAGAGAAGGAAGGGGGAAAAGGGGATGAAGCTGGCACACAAAACTGAGTGGTGGGGGAGCAGCAAAGAGTGAAAACTGAGGGATGGGGAGAAGACAAAGTTGAACATGAAAAAGAGAGGATGACAATATGCATGAGAAAGGGGAACAGGGAAGGTGTGACCATCTCCTGAACACATTGCTTCCTTATGACCAAACTCTGACCAGGGACATGGGGCCCAGATGCCAAGGGATATTAGAGACAAATACTGTCCAGGGAATGGCTTAGGGGCATAGAATAGCCCACAGCTGAGAAGCAAAACCATCCACCTTCTGGTTTGTGTCTTCTCCTGCCTTGCTGGAAGAGGGGCAAATCCCCCAACCACTTTATTTTTAACAGTTTTATTGAGATATAATTCACATATCACATAATTCACCCACTTTAAGTGTACAACTCAATGGCACCTAGTTTAGAAACAGGATTGTATAGCCATCACCACAATCAGTTCTAGAGTATTTTCATTATCCCAAAAAGAAGTCCTTAGCCACCTTAGCCACCACCCCATGAATTAGTTTTCTGGGGCTGCCATAACCCTCAGTGGTTTAAAACAACAGATATTGGTTCTCTCACAGTTGTGGAGGCCAGAGTCTGAAATCAGGGGATCAGCATGGCCATGTTGCATATGAAGGCTCTAGAGGAGGATCTTTCCTTGACCCTTTCACCTTCTGGAGGCTCCAGGTATCCCTTGGTTTGTGGTCCCATCCCTCCAGCCTCTGCCCCCATCTTCATGTGATCTCCACTTTGTGTCTGGGGTTCAGATCTCCCTCTGCCTTTCCCTTATCAGGACACACGGCACTGGATTTAGGGCTCACCCTAAATCTAGGATGATCTCATCTTGAGATCCTTAATTACATCTGCAGCGACCCCTTATTCCTAATAAGGTCATATTCACAGGTTCTGGGATTAGAACATGGACATATCTTTTAAGAGCCACCATTCAGAGCACCTGGGTGGCTCAGTCAGTTAAGTATCTGACTTGATTTTGGCTCAGGTCATGATCTCAACATCATGAGACCAAGCCCCAAATTGGGCTGCATGCTGGACATGGATCCTGCTTAAGATTCTTTTTCTCCCTCTCCCTCTACCCCTCACCCATTCCCTCTTGCTCTCTAAAACACAACAAAATAAAACTAACAAACAAACAAAGAGCCACCATTCAACTCACCAGATCCCTCTAGGGCTCCCATCTTCCCCAGCCCTTGGCAACCACTAATCTACTTTCTAGCTCTATAGATTTGCCTATTCTGAACATTTCATATAAATGGAACTATACAATGTGTGACCCTCTGTGATAGGCTTCTTTCACTTGGTATGTTTTCAACATGCGTCCATATTCTGGTATATAGCAGTACTTCAACTCTTTTAATTGTCAAATAATATTGCATTGTATGGATATACCACATCTTATTTATCCATTCATCCATCCACTGATGGACATAAGGGTTGTTTCCATGTTTTGGTTATTCTGAATAATGCTGTTATGACAATTCATATCCAACTTTTATTATTAGCAAAGCTGAGAATCTCACATCTGCCTCCCCCAAATACCATGGCCATGGTGGTTGTGGTAGGCAGCTTCTAAAATGGCTGCTGCTCAAAAACAGACACATAGACCAATGGAACAGAATAGAGAGCCCAGAAATAGACCCTCAACTCTATGGTCAACTAATCTTCGACAAAGCAGGAAAGAATGTCCAATGGAAAAAAGACAGCCTCTTCAATAAATGGTGTTGGGAAAATTGGACAGCCACGTGCAGAAAAATGAAATTGGACCATTTCCTTACACCACACACAAAAATAGATTCAAAATGGATTAAGGACCTCAATGTGAGAAAGGAATCCATCAAAATCCTTGAGGAGAACACAGGCAGCAACCTCTTCGACCTCAGCCGCAGCAACATCTTCCTAGGAACATCGCCAAAGGCAAGGGAAGCAAGGGCAAAAATGAACTTTTGGGATTTCATCAAAATCAAAAGCTTTTGCACAGCAAAGGAAACAGTTAACAAAACCAAAAGACAACTGACAGAATGGGAGAAGATATTTGCAAACGACATATCAGATAAAGGACTAGTGTCCAAAATCTATAAAGAACTTAACAAACTCAACACCCAAAGAACAATAATCCAATCAAGAAATGGGCAGAGGACATGAACAGACGTTTCTGCAAAGAAGACATCCAGATGGCCAACAGACACATGAAAAAGTGCTCCATATCACTCGGCATCAGGGAAATACAAATCAAAACCACAATGAGATATCACCTCACACCAGTCAGAATGGCTAAAATCAACAAGTCAGGAAATGACAGATGCTGGCGAGGATGCAGAGAAAGAGGAACCCTCCTCCACTGTTGGTGGGAATGCAAGCTGGTGCAACCACTCTGGAAAACAGCATGGAGGTTCCTCAAAATGTTGAAAATAGAACTGCCCTATGACCCAGCAATTGCACTACTGGGAATTTACCCTAAAGATACAAACGTAGTGATCCAAAGGGGCACGTGCACCCGAATGTTTATAGCAGCAATGTCCACAATAGCCAAACTATGGAAAGAACCTAGATGTCCATCAACAGATGAATGGATCAAGAAGATGTGGTATATATACACAATGGAATACTATGCAGCCATCAAAAGAAACGAAATCTTGCCATTTGCGACAACATGGATGGAACTAGAGCGTATCATGCTTAGCGAAATAAGTCAAGCGGAGAAAGACAACTATCATATGCTCTCCCTGATATGAGGGAGTGGTGATGCAACATGGGGGCTTAAGTGGGTAGGAGAAGAATCCATGAAACAAGATGGGATAGGGAGGGAGATAAACCATAAGTGACTCTTAATCTCACGAAACAAACTGTGGGTTGCTGGGGGGAGGGGGGTTGGGAGAAGGGGGGTAGGGTTATGGACATTGGGGAGGGTATGTGCTTTTGGGCAAATTGGAAGGGGAGATGAACCATGAGAGACTATGGACTCTGAAAAACAATCTGAGGGGTTTGAAGTGGTGGGGGGAGTGGGAGGTTGGGGTACCAGGTGGTGGGTATTATAGAGGGCACAGCTTGCATGGAGCACTGGGTGTGGTGAAAAAATAATGAATACTGTTTTTCTGAAAATAAATAAATTGGAAAAAAAAAAAAGAAAAAGAAAATTAAAAATTAAAAAAAAAATTAAAATGGCTGCTGCTGATGCCCATCTCTTGGTATTCATATCCTGTGAAAAGCTTTCACCTTGAGTGTGGGCATCACTCAGTGGCCTGTATCTAAGGGATGGAATATGGCCAAGATGTCATTTACAAGATTAGGCCATAAAGCACTGTGGCTTCCATCTGGCTCTCACTTTCTTGCTTGCTCATTTTCTCATTGTAACAAGGTAAGCCACCAGTTGAGAGTTGTCCTGTGGAGAGACCCACAGGGCAAAGAACTGAGGGATGCCTCCGTCCAAGATACAGTGGAGGACTGAGATCTGCTGACAACCACCTGAGTGAGCCACACTCACAACCTGAGTAAGCTTGAAAGCGAATCCTTCCCTAGCCAAAACTTCAAATGAGACCACAGCCTCAGCCAACACCTTGACGGCCGCCTCATGAGGGTTTTGAGCCCAGGGCCCAGCTGAATTGCACCAGGAATCCTGACACAGAGGCTATGAGATAATAACATATGTATATTGTTTGTTTCTACCCACTAAGTTTTAGGGTAATGTGTTACATTGCAAGAGACAACTAATACAATGAAGGTAGAAGAAAAGATAAGTTTGGGAGGCTCTGGGCCTCTGGGATGATGGTGGACCAGGGATGAGTTTATTGGGAATGAGTTCTTGAACCAGAAGAGATGATGTTTGGAGGGTTGTAGCTGTGGATATCCCAGCCCCCATCCCATAAAATGATTTGATCTTCTTTTAGATGAAGAAGCACTGAGCTAACCAGAGTGAAAAACTCAGTTATAATATACCATCCTCCTCCTCCTTCTGAAGCTCTGTAGTTCTGAAGGCATGGAAATAGAGAAGGAGCAGTAGATAGCTCCAGACTGGCTCAGAAGCACCACACAGAGTTGGGTCAAGGAACCAGAGTCTGTGCTTCTAGGACACTGCTCTTTCTGATGCACTAAGATTTCCCAAAGGATGGGGAGTTATCATCTAACCCAGTAAGTACCACCAAGGGGGCTAAAAGGATGAATATCTGAGGACAAGAAAATATCAAGGTCTATTGAAGGGACCAAACTGTGGAAGATTATATTCCAAAAATGGCTGCAACAATATCTCCATCCTACATAGTCTTCTCATGATGTGACTTTGCCTCTCCCCCATCCAGATGAAGAGTCCCTTCCCCTTGAACCTAAGCAGACTTTAGTGACTCCCTCAATCAGTACAGTATGGCAGGAGCGATGCCATGTGACCTCCAAAGCTGAGACCACTACATGAGAACTGATGGTCTAACCCAAAACCATGAGAGAGAGCAAGAATAAATGATTTTTGCTTATATCACTAAGTTTGAGGTGGTTCGTCATATACCTATGGATAACCTAAATAAGACAAAGTTGTTATAATCATGAAGATGATCTCTAGACATAAAGATAGATGATAGACAGACATCTAATGGGTGTTTATGGTGCCGGACACTAGACCAAGTGGTTTGCTGACATTTCTCATCATCATCTATGAAGTCTGTATTCTTTTTTATTTTATTTATTTGTTTGTTTGAGAGAGAGAGAGAGCACAAGAGGGGAGAGGGGCAAAGGGAGAAGGATAAGCAGACTCCCCACTGAGCTCAGAGTCCAATGCAGGGCTCAATCCCAGGACCCTGAGGTCATGACCTGAAGTCAGACACTAAACCAACTGAGCCACCCGGGTGCCCCTGCAGTTGGTATTCTTATCGTCAATTATAGATACAGAAACTTGGGTTCAGAGAGTTGCAACAACTTACCTGAGGTCACACAGCTAAGATGGAGCAGTTTCTCCTGACTCCAAGCCCATGCCCCGTCCAGGGCAGGGAGCACAGGTGAGGTAAGGAGGGCAGGGAAGTTTTCCGATGAAAAGTGATGGAAGTTTCTAGGCCTTATAAACTCAAGCAGACATTAACCACTCACCGAACCAGGCTGACCTCTTTTCTGAGTGCCTCACTCTAAGATTTTTGTCTGGAACACCCTTTACCCCTTACTCTTCTCCTGAGGACTGGAGGAGAACCTACTTCTTGACCTAAATATGAGGAACCTAAGAGAGAAGACTGCCAAGCGTCCTGTTGTGCCATCTTCTGTCTGGAAAATAGATGGCCCAAATAGGAAACACTGTTTGCTGGTGTGATGGTGGTGGTGGTGATTAAAAATCATGGACTTTTTTGTAGGAAAGGGAGACTTCTGGCCAAAATCATGCCAAGCCCTCTTTTCTAAAGCCAAGTTCAACAAAAGGAAATGGGTGTGGCACCTGACATGTGTAGAACACAGCTGGCTATAGAAGTCCCTCCCAAACTCATCCAAGGAGCCAAGAACCGTAGAACCACAGACACTTGCCTTCTCTCCCTCTATGACTATTCTAAGCCTGGTTCTTGTGGCTCAGGGACCATTTCTGATCCTAACTGAACACCCCGAGGCAGAAGGAGAGTCTTTGTAAGTTTAACACAAGATCCCTAGAGCTCAGCACCGTGCCTGGTTTATGTTAGGCCCTTGATACACCTTTACAAATAAGCAATCCTTTGGCAAACCACGGTCCTGCTGGGCACCAGGGATGTCCGTGGTCGGATTCCCAAGACCTCACTGGAGCTCTGAGGGAGGGATGGTTGAGGATGGGAGTTGGGCAGTAGAGGCCTCCCCTAGGGCAGAGATGGTCTTTCTAACCACAGAAGAAACTGTGTCACAGTCACATTGTTCAAAGACAGAGGGAGGTTGATGGCTGACTAGGCCTTTTGTGTGACCTGGAAGATGTGTTTCCAGAGAATGTATCCCTGTAAAAAGGAGCAGCTCCTGTTTCTGGTGATTTGTGATGCATCATTTTAAAACTTAACATGATTTTATGTACGTGTTCCTCACAACAACCCCATGACATATGCAACATTGTCATCACCATCATTTTTGGAGACACACTAAAGCTGCAGAGAGCGTCACCAGCTGTCCGCAGTTCCACAGCTGGCCACTGAGTGGAAGCCCTGGGACCAATCCCCGGATGTTCTAGTCCCAACCACACTCCCTGAGTACTACCTGAGGGTCCTACCTGCGCTGGACACCTTCCCAGAGCTGTGGTGCCCAGCACCACCTCCCCTAGTCCTATGTGGCAGGTGGACCGTCAGGTCCCTAGCTGGAAGCCAGGAGCACTCCCAAAATGTTGATGGGGGAGAGAGTCAAATGAAAGGACCACTGACAAAGGTGGAGCAAGGCCGAGGGGCCCAGGGAATGGGGGCAGGGAGACACCTAGGACCCAGCAAGAGAAGGAAGCCATTGCACACACAAGGGAAGAACTTGGAGGCAGAGGTGACCACAGACAACCACTGCCAAGCACTCCCTGGCAGGGAGAGAGCCAAAGAGTCAAAGTCCTATCTGCTCTTGCCCTCCCTTGGAGTTGCTGGTGGTACCACACTCTGGCCAGGCAGGGGCTGGCCTTCCAGGCCAGGCACAAAGCAGGTTTAAAAAAAAAAAAAAAAAGTGGGGAATGGTCTGGAGGGCAAATAGGAAGTAGGCTTCCAGAACCAGAGAGCTCAAGTTGAGACCAAGGGAGATTCAGCCACTTGCCCAAGGTCCCAGGCCCAGAAGGTAGCAAACTGCCAGGTTGACTTGACTCCAGAATTCTTTCCTCGGCTGCCTGTGTGGCCTGAGTCACAGCGAGGAAGGTTTCGGTGTGTGCACATTGGTGTAAATGATCATCAACCAGGCTGCCAGCAGCCTCTGCAGTGTTTTTATAATGGGATTTTAATTTGCTCCCCCCATCACCCCGCTGAGCTGAAAAGCTCTCCTGTTTGTCTACTTCTTGTTAGGCTGCTGCTTAAAACGGGAAACAAGAGGCAGCCCCTCTGGTCTGCTTATCTCTGGGGGGCCTTCCTCAGGTACCCCAACCTCTCTGCAAATGCCACCAACCTCCTAGCAGCCGGAGAGGAGAGGAAACACCAAATGCACTGGCAGATCGGGGAAGGGAGCCGGTCACAGCCTCAACATGCATCCTGCAGGCCTGGGAGTTGGTCGTCTCTCCTGAGCCGGGCTTTGGAGTCCACTAGAACCTGACTCCCAGTCATTCCCCTATCCAGAGGCACCACCGCTGTCCCCTGATTGTCAGGCCAGAAGCCTGAATGTTCACTCCCGCGTCCTGTGCCCCTCCCCTACCCGACTCAATATTCAGCAAGTCCTGGAGACACCAACCCATCCTCCCCAAGGAACCGGTCCCATCTCAGGACACGCCAGGGAGTTTTTCTCTTCCTCTGACTATTTAAGTGGAATTCTCTTTATACAATGGATGCGCTCCTGCAAATTTGTGCTTAAGCTGCATTTTTATAAATTGAATCCCAGCACGCCATTGGTTTACCGAAGCTCTTTCTGAGAGTCCCTCCCCAGTGAATTCGTTTTTAACCCTGGCTGGACCACTGGAAAAGAGCCTAGACTTTCTCAAAAGGCATTTTGTACTGATCCACTCATGTTTATGATGTGGGTTGTTCTGTGGGGTTTCTTTAACTACTCTTACATGTGTTGAGCGCCGGGGAGCAGTTCCCAGGGGTACCCCCAGGGTGGCTTCCCTTTGGTGCTGATGAGGAAAATGACGCAGCTACTCTTGTTTCCACCCCCACCCACCCCTGCTGCCCTTCCACTAAAGCCGTTCCTTCTCCTCCCCTCTGCTCTGCACCTCGGAAGGGCTACCTCCACTGGCTGATCGACCGGGCCCTCTTGTCCCTGGTTTCAAGGTGGGTTTGGTCCAATAGATGACACTAGCCTGAGATTGAGGGCAGGAGGAGAGGGAGGTTGGGGTTAAACATCCCTCCTTCCCGACCCGCTGCTGAAGGAGCCCCACCCCTTCTCCCCACATCCAGGCTCCTCAGGTTCCAGCAAAAACCTGCCTTTCCCTCACCCTCCTGGACCTCAGGTGGTAAAGCCTCCCAACTGGCGCTGGTCCCCAGATCCTACATCTTCGGGTTTATTCCCTTAGTTCCGCTCACACGTACATATGAACGGCCTCTTCATTTAGACGGTCTTGCCTGGAACCCCTGGCTGGCGTCATCTGTTGGCCACTGAGACCCCACCCGGTATGACGACAGTCCCAGTGGTGATGTTACCGTGCTCCCAAAGCCAAAACCTGACACCCAGCTCCCACCCAGGGCCCTTGGTAACTCATTTTTAGCCCATGGGTAGGTGGGGAGGAAAACCTGGTAAAGCAGAGACACCAAGGCTAGTAGTCAGTTTGGACACTAGTGACATTGTGGGCCAGATCATTCTTTGTTGTTGGGGGAGAGGGGCTGCCCTGTATGTCGGAGGAGGTTCAGCAACATCTGTGGCCTCTACCCCCTGGATGCCAGCAGCATCTTCTTCCATTGTGATAATCAGAAACATCTCCAGACATTGCCAGATGTTCCCAGTGGGGGTGGGGATGGGGTGCAAAATCTTCCCAGTTAAGAACAGCTACCATCCAGGAGGAGGGAGCAGAGGCCGAGGGTTAACTGAGCTGATCTGATTCTTAGGAGAAGGGGAAAGATGGAGCAAGCAGGCCAGGATGCCCTGGACTTTCTTCCTCGAACTCAAGAAAGGGCTCCACATCAAGGTTGCATGGCGGCTCGTGCACTTGCCCCTCCAGCCCAGACAACCAGCTGAAGCCCGGGCTTTGTGAACTCCCCTCCTCAGGTGCAGCCCTGATGTCTGAGCAGAAGGACCCCAAATGACCAGCACCCCTTGTGCCCCCTCCTGACCGTCCCCCACACTCCCCTCCTTCTCTCTCCTCTTACCCGCCTTGAAATGATTTTGGGAGGCAGCTGGCAGCAGGGGAGTACAGCTGCCGCTAAGTTATCCAAACGATTTATCTTAAGATTCATGCAGAATTCATTGTGTGGGGACCAGGGTGGGTTGCGCTTTAATATTCATGCAGATTTGGAAGAAATGTTAATCACGGGTTTGGGTAATTTGCACTTCTGCTTAATTCTCCTCCTGCCAGGCGTTGGCCAGCCCCCTAGCCCTCTCCTCCTCTCCAGGCCCCTGGGCTTCCTCCAGCCCACTGGCAGCTGGGCTGGACTCCGGGGCCGGGTGGGAGCTGACCACTGTCTTCCCTGTGGAGCTGGCCCAGGGGCGCTCCGAGCAGCAGGAGGATGTTGGGTGGGCAGCGCTGGGGAAGAGCTTACAAGAGCTTCTGGGCCATCTTGACGGGAAATAGATAACCTGCTATAGCAGCCAGATATGTGCAAATTAGCATTGATTATTCTCAAATTAACAGCTTGGGCATTTCAAACCCCAAACAAGGCCTCGGTTCTGCTCTGATTTCCTCCCTCCTTCCCGCTCCCCTCTCCCTGCAGCTTCCCCCGCCCCACAGTGTCCGCTGTCTAGGCTCCCCGCACCGGTGAGAGGCAGGTTCCCGGGGATGGGGTCCTAGGAGTCTCCACCCAGATCTCATCATCGCACTCTTGCCCCTGACTTTCCTTGACCCGTGGAGAAGAGGTCCTCCTGGAAAGTGTCCATGGTTCTGACCGCCCCCTTCCTAGTGTGAGCCCTGCATATATGGGGAAGTGGGCTTTAGAAATTAATGCCAGCCTACATGAGCGGGTCTCTGCCATCTCTCACACCTTCTCAGATGAGGTTTAGAGCTTCAGAGGATCACAGGAGTGCTATCAGGAGATCAGGGGGTCCGAGGACCATCCAGAAGGGCATCTTGAGAAGCCTTGAATCCCCCTGCAGAGGGTCCAGGAATCACCAGGGGCTGCTGTCTGGCCTCTTCTCTCCTTTTACAGATAGGAAAAGGAAAGTCCAGAGAGGGACAGCAGCTAGCCTTAGGTCACACCACTTGCTGTAGACAGAGGGGAAATTTGAGTCCAAGTTTGCCTGAGACCCCACCGAGGGCTACAGCATCAGGCTCCAAGCAGAAAGCAGATACACCTCCCTTCTCCTCCTTTAGAGAGTCTAAGAGGAGCCATGTACACAAGGACTTGGTTACGCAGGTGAAGGACAACTGAGGAGCCAGACAGGGATTGTGAGGGGACTCGGGACCAGCCCAGCGTGCAGCTGTTGCCACCCCCAGTGGGAATGACAGGAGGAGTGAGGGCCCTCATGTGAGCTGGTGGGCCGACCCCAAACGAACTTGGTTTTTGCTATCCCAAAAGCAAGCACACACAGCCCTGCTGGAGAGGGGGTGGAGAAGTACTCCCATCTCCTCCTTCCTGCCCTCAGCTCTCCCTGCTGGGGCCTCACTGTAGCCCAAGTCTTTTCAGACTGCTCTCACAAAAACCCCGGAGACTGGGGATTTAAACCACAGACATCTCGTTCTCACAGTCCTGGAGGCTGTAGGCCAAGATCAAGGTGTCTGGTGGAGGCCCACACCCTGGTTCCTAGACAGCCCTCTCCTCTTCGTCCTCACCTGATGGAACAGGGGAGGGACAATCTGGGGTCTCTTCGTAAGGACGTGACTCCCATTCATCAAGTCTCTACCCTTATGGTCTGATCACCTCCTGAAGGCCCCATCTCCAAATGCCATCACACTGGGGGCTAGTTTTCAGTGTAGGAATCTGGGGGGGACACAAACATTCAGCCTATAGCACTGGCTAAAACCAGCCAGGAGCCTGCTGCCATGATCGCCACCCACCCCTGCAATGCTGAGCCGAGCAGGGGAAGCATGAAGAGTGGATCTGGGAGCAGTAAACAGGTAAATGACCAGTAAAAGGGCTTTCACCCCAGACACTGCCCCTCCCTCCCTTCAGCCTCAGTGGGTACTGGCGGGGCGCTGGAGAGGAAGGAGCAAGAGGGCATCGGAGGACTGTCCTGGGCACCAGAAACGATTAAGACAGAAGAGCTCTGTTTGACAGAATGAAGACCCAGCAGCCGGTGTCCCCTGTCACTGGCTGTCAGCTTCCCCTACCACCACACAGCTGCCTCTGTCTGGGCCCAGAATAATAACCAGGGAGCTGTGGACACCAGAGGACAGGGGCCCAGAGATGCCCCAGTGGTCTCCAAGACCACCCTCTTGCCCTACCTCTCCCTTGTCTGTTAAGACTGAGAGTCCCCAGGCACCTGGATGGCTCAGTCATTAAGCGTCTGCCTTCAGCTCAGGTCATGATCCCGGGGTCCTAGGATCAAGCCCTGCATCAGGCTCCCTGCTTGATGGAAAGCCTGCTTCCCCCTCTCCTACTCTCCCTGCTTGTGTTCCCTCTCTAGCTGTCTCTGTGTCCCTCTGTCAAACAATAAATAAAATCTTGGGGCATCTGGGTGGCTCACTGGGTTAAGCTGCTACCTCCGGCTCAGGTCATGATTCCAGGGTCCTGGGATTGAGCCCCGCATCGGGCTCTCTGCTCAGCAGGGAGCCTGCTTCCCACCCCCTGCCCCACCTGACTCTCTGCCTACTTGTGATCTCTCTCTCTGTCAAATAAATAAAATCTTTAAAATAAATAAATAAATAAATAAATAAGATCTTAAAAAAAAAAAAAACAGAGTCCCAAACCTCTGACACCCACCACCCTTACAACACACACACAAACACACACACACACACACACACACACACATTCACACACCAGGGTGTCCTGGAATTCCGGTGCCTGGGTGCAAAGATTCACTGCCCAGAATGCCAGTTAAGGCTTAGAGTGAATGATATGCCCATTGTGGGGGGCATCTTAGAGCCACCCCAGCATCCCCCATGTCTAGCAGAAGAGGCACCAAGCAAGCACAGGCCTTCCAGACAGAGCCCCTTGAAAGCAAGGTGCAAGACAAGGATGACTTCACCTGTCCCAGGTAAAGAGTATAAACTGTGATCCTCCCTAAATCATCTGGAACAGATGGCCCAAAGAGCCCCTCAGCACAGGGCCTGGCACATGGTGGACATTTAGGAAAACGTTCTTGTCTGCCTAACATGCTGCTCCATCTTGAGGCTCCTTTGGGGAATGCTTCATGCACTACATGTGATTCTGGGGCGCTTCAAACACGGTAGCCCAAGTGACCCCTCCTCCTAGTTACAGATGTGATTTTGTGACATCACACATGGGATCACAGGGTTTAGCTGTGGTCCACCCCTCTGTGGTCAGAGTGATTGGTTCAGAAATGGTCACATGACTCAAGCCAACCCATCAGAGTCTTGCTTGAGACAGGTCTTTTGTGGTCAGAGTGATTGGTTCAGAGAGGGTCACATGACTCAAGCCAACCAATCAGCGACTTGTTTGAGACAAGTCTATTGATTCTGCTAGAGAGGATCCAGTCAAGCCTCCCCCTCCTCACACGAAAGCCCCTCCTTGGAGCCGGAGGAGGAAGCCTGGAACAGCAGGCCTGAGAGAGAGCATGATTCTGAGGTGAAGAAGGATACAAAAAATTGGGTGCTATATTTGAGGGTGGCTCTTACCCTCCCCATTCAGGATAACCTCCTGCAAAGCAGGCGTCCCTGTCCCCATTCCCTCCTCCGGAGACCAGGACACAGCCCTGACACCCAGTTCAAGCCCCCTGCTGCCCTCATCCCGTTGCCACCTTCTTCAAGGATACGCAAGCAGGCAAGGGCCATGCACAGGCCCCCGGACGCTGGAATATCAATGTGCTGAGGCGAGAATCCGAGCCAGCAGCGTCAGCAGGTGCGAGCTAGAGGGAATCTCTGGAATGTTCTCTAAGTAGCCCAGGTTACAGACAAGGAAACTGAGGCCCAGCAGGGGAATGGAGTCAAGCAAGCCTTCCAGTGGAATCAGCAGTGGGGCCCAACTGGCCGGGTTCCCAAGCCAGTACCGCGTGTCTGCATGCCTCTCCTCCCCACGCCGTCTTGGATGGTGCTCTAAGACTCTTGGCATGGCTTAGCTCACTGGTGGCTGCCGAGTAAGGTAGTGGGTGCCAGGGGCTGGTGGCTTCTCCACCCATCTCACTGCCACGTTTTTGTCCCGGGCTTTGGGGTTCTGAGCCCAAGTAATCTGTCCCCTGAGCTTCCGAAGGCCCGAAGCTGTTAACGCTCCATCCCCACAAGTGCAGACTAACGGGGATTTGGGTTGAGCAAGAGGAAGGGGGCAGAGGAGCTAAGACGGGTTCGAGGGGGATTGGCTGGGAAGACAGAGAACACTGTGTGTCAAAGCTGGCTTTGGGCTCAGACATAAACCCCTTCCTCTCGGAGGGAAAACATACAAGCCGCCTTCAACCAAGGCTTTAAACAGAACGTGTCCAGGCTTTTCAATGTTCTCTTCCCAGATGGCCCCTCGATTCTGTCTTCTCTGAGCTGGCAGCAGAGGGGCTTGAGCTGGGAGCTTGCCTGGAAATGAGAAGGCTGGCCCTCGCAATCGCTCTGAGAGACGGTGTGGTTCGCTGGACCGGTCGGGGAGACCAGCTTAGCTTCTGGGGTCAGGCTGCCTCAGACTCTGGCTCTGCCACCCCGGGCTGGGTGAACCTGAGCCCATCACTTTATGTCTCTGAGCTCCATCCAATCTCTTCCTCTGTAAAATGGCAAAATAGCATTACCTCCTGCATTCCTTTTCTGTCGTTGCTGGAACAAATTACCACCAATGTAGCAGGTTAAAACAGCACAAATGTATGCACTTCCACCTCCACAGCCTAGAAGTCCAACACAGGTCTCACTGAGCTAAAATCAGAATGTCCACAGGACAGTGTTCCTCCTGGAGGCGCTAAGGAAGAATGCTTTTTCTTGTTCCTCCAGCCTCCGGAGGCCACGCTCATCCCTTAGCTTGGGGTCCATTTTCTCCACTGTAAAGCCAATGGCAGAGAATCTGTCTGATCAGTCCTTTGCTATCACATCTCCTTCTCCATCTGCCCTCTTCCATTTTTAAGGACCCTTGTGGTGATACGCGGCCCACCCAAGTAATCCGGGGTAAGCTCCCCATCAAAATCCTGAACTCCATCGAATCTGTAAAGTCCCTTAAGCCACGGAGGATGACACAGGCACAGATGCCAGGGATTGGTGTGTGGGCATCCTTGTGGGATGGCCTCATCTTGCACTATCTTAAAAGGGCCGTTCTGTCCTCCTGGTGACAAGTGAGGCTCATGCCCAGGCGGGCGGTGCCCAGCCTCTCAGGACAAGCCTCCTGCCTGCTCTCCCTCTGCACAGCGCCTGCCTCGGGCCCAACACTCCAGATGCTGCTGTGCATTTTACTTCTGCCCAGACAGTTGTGTCTTCCGGCCGTCATGCAGATGTTTGCACAGATGTTCACAACCCATCACACATGTGTGCACATCCATGATCTGCTGCGGGCGCTCCGTGAAATGCACGCATGCGCACGTGTTCACGGGCAGGGCCACGCCTCCCCAGACACCAGCTTATCCACCCAGGAGAGGCTCTTCCTGTCCCTGAGCAGCCCCAGCTGCCTCCATGCCTCGGGGTGACAGTCGGGTGGTTGCGGGACGCCCGCTGCCTACTCGGCACAGCCACCGCCTTCAGTTCTGCCCTGAGCGTCACCGCCTCCCCCCTCCTGCACCCAGAGCGCCGGCCCCATTGATTGGCCTTGCCGCTCAGCAGCCGGAGATGTGCCCCAGCTGGAGGAAAACACTTGTAATTTATGGAGTGTCTGATTTTTAATCAGTTTTTTGTTCCTGTGCTGTAATTGTCCTAATTAGATATACATATTTTGATGAAGGTTTTTCCAAAATAAAAATTGTAATCGAATCTTGCTTGACATTCTTTACACCCACTCGCTCTGATCCAAACTTCCTCTGCAGTGGGACCTGGAAGTGATACACATGGTTTAGGTTTTCACATGCGCCTCCTCGGGCCCACTGCAGGCTGGAAGGGAGGCAGGTTCCTTTCCTCCCAGGGGTTTTCAAGGGCCCCATCAGGGTCGGGGAGCCTTCCCACTATGCGCTGGCTGTGGGACTTGCAAAACCTCCCTGGGACTGGGGAGGTCCAGGAGCCTCAGGCACCCCTGTGCCGTTTCTCTGCCTGCACTTCTGCTCCCTGGGGCCCCCTCACCCCATAAAGTGAGGCCACCTCACTAGCCCCAAGGTCAAAGACAGACTCCTGCCATCCTCCATGCCTATGAATAATCATGGTTCCTGCCATTTCTGTGTCTACTGTGGGCCAGGCACTGTGCACTATATGCCTTACCCCAATCCGCCTGACAGCCCTCAGAGGGGATTGCATGGAGGAAGAAATCAAGACTTGGAGAAGGTTAATTCGCTCGCTCAAGGTCACACGGCAGTAAGAGGAAGTGTTGCCATCACGAGTGCTCAGTCTTAGCCAGATTGTTGAGAGGCTGCAGCCACCTTCCTGGGAGGGCCCCAGGGGAGCTGCGGCAATGAGGGGACTCCTCTGGGTGCGGGACCCCCCACAATTCATCTCATTTCTGCACCTCAGCTCCTGGAGCACCCTGGAGCGGCTGCAGTGCAGCCTGTCTTCCTGAGTCTCTCTGGGACCTGGAGCCTGGGGCCAGGTGTGTCCCAAGATGTCAGCTCTCAGCCTGGCTGGGAGGCTGGGAGGCTGTGGACGTGGACTGACTCCTGGAGTGCTGGACTCCAGAGAGACCCCAACAGCAAAACAACCAGAACAGAGGATTCAAGTTAAAAATTGTCCTGCCTCTGGAGCTGTTACCCTGGACTCCAAACCCGCGGGTCACTCTGGGCTGTGAAACCCTGGGTTGGGACCCCAGTTCCGTTTTGCAGGGGGCGGCGCCCAGGTAGCTGCCGCCAGCAGGGGGCGCTCGAGGGAGGGAGAGGCTCTGTTTTTTTCCTCTCTGCTCCTTGCTCCTCTCAAGGTCACCCTGGCCACTGAGCTGGCTGGGGTCACTGGAAGGTTCCAGTTTGCAGTCCTCTCTCTCTACACCGCTGGAAACCAGCCTCTGGTCTAACCAGCCAGTGCCTGTCCCCATGCCACAGAGCTCTGGGTCCCAGCTCCTGGGGGACTCACCTCCAAGCTCCTAAATTCTAATGATCCTGACGTCTTGCCTCGTTCCCCCAGTGCGAGGGGTGGTGGCTGCCCCCTGCTAAAGTGATGGGTGTGGTTTCTGATTTTTTACTAAGCCACAGCCTACGTGGTGTCCAGCTTTAAACTGGGAAAGGTCCACTGAGAGCTGGGGCGGGCACACCTGCTTGTGGGCTTTGGAGCCTGGGGACTCATGGAGCATGGTGAGAAGTCCCAGCACGGAGCTGGGCACCCCACGCCCCTGTCTGGTCCCCCAGAGCACCCTGCCTTTGTGACTGGCTGGAAGAACAGAGAAGCACATGAATGAACAAACAGACCAATCCGTGTGGGACAGAAGAGGGATCAACATGGGGCAGGTGGGCCAGTCCATTCCAAACTCAGCAACAGAGCACCCCCCCCACCCCCAGTTCTTATGGAGCCCAGCACAGTAATCAGAGTAATTAATGTTAGCGATTGGCTCCAAAATCTTAGTGGTCTCACACAATAAAGGCACATTTTCCAGTCACACGGAATTAACTGTGGATGTTGATGATCAGTTAGCACTTTTGAGAGACTGTCCTCTAGGGGAAGACTCTGGGGCCTAGGTCCCTTCCTTCTCTCTCTCTCTCTCTCTTTTTTTCCCCAAAGATTTTATTTATTTATTTAACAGACAGAGATCACAAGTAGGCAGAGAGACAAGCAGAGAGAGGGGGGGAAGCAGTCTCCCTTTCCAGCAGAGGGCCCGATGAGGGGCTTGATCCCAGGACCCTGGGCTCATGACCTGAGCCAAAGGCAGAGGCTTAACCCACTGAGCCACCCAGGCACCCCAGGTCCCTTCCTTATTTTTTTTTTTTTAAGATTTTATCCATTTATTTGACAGACAGAAATCACAAGTAGTCAGAGAGGCAGGCAGAGAGAGAGGAAGGGAAGCAGGCTCTCCACCGAGCATAGAGCTCGATGCGGGGCTTGATCCCAGGACCCCAGGACCATGACCTGAGCCAAAGGCAGAGGCTTAACCCACTGAGCCACCCAGGCGCCCCAGGTCCCTTCCCTCTTGAGGCTCAGATGTCCCCAAGACATCCTGGAGGTCCTCTCTTGGATTTTTTGCATCCAGCTGGCAGAGGAAACAAGAAAGCATGGAAATCTTACACGCACCAGCCACCCTGGCCCAGAAGTGACAGGCAGCATTTCCATTCATACTCCATTGATGAGAACCAGTCGTGTGGCCCCACGCAGATGCACGAGGGGCTGGGACGCGTGGTGCCTGGCCCAGACAGCTGTGTTCTAGCAAGGGCTCTACACCGTGGAGGCACACATCTTTACTGGTTAGCTAGCCATTTCTGCCACCCCGAGTCTCAGTGTTGAGTTTATGCTGTGATATCAGAAACATGCTAGACATAGATCCTGCTTTTGAGGGACACAAACTAGAGAAAGTGCACAGACACAAAGCGATGAAACATGGCGTGTGCACCCTCTTTAACAGGCAAGCCACACACAACCTCCAAATGCTGAACAATGAGTATGAGAAGAAGCAGAAACTGCATGTCTGTGGTCCCAGGCTTCAGACTGATCGACGAGATAAAGTTCGTGCCAGGGAAACCAAGAGAGACCAGTCTGAGAGACAAATGGGACCCGCCGATGTCTGCAGGACGAGTCAAGGTTCGTGAATGACTGGACTAGCCTTTGTGGTTGCCCCGATATCCCTTCCTATTTTCATCTCAGTAGGTGATCCTAACAGGGTCCTTAAAAGATCCTGTTATTTCTAGAAGAATGCTGCCTCCATCCAGAAATTGCAATAGACCCTTCTTTTGCTAAGAAAACCTGAGGCGGCTCTCCTGCAGGTCGGCTGCTCTCCCTCCCCTGGTATCCTGAGTCTTCTCCAGCATAGGGCAGGGGTAGGTCCACATTCCAATCATCATAGCCCATCTCTGGGCCAACAGTGATCGCTGAAAGGAGATCCAAGTTGGACCAATAAAAATCCTTCCTTAGAATTAATTTAAAGATACTGGCCGGATGGTGAAGGGGAGCAGAACACCTTTTCCCACTGAGGTTGATGAGCTTGGAGAATATTAATTTGCACCACTTGGAGCCCCCACACATAGAAAGATCCTTTTCAAGAATGAGGCTAAGCAGAAGATGAGAGGCGGAAGGACTGAGAGCTTTGAGTCCTCAATCTCATTCCCAAAGACCAGGCTTCTTCTGTTTTGGAATCCCTTGCAGCTCTTGGACCAATACAACCCCTGTTTGCATACGCTGGTCACGTTGAGTTTCTGTGTCCTACAAACAGAGGAGTCCTGCTGCATACACTGGCTTCCCAGCACCATGCCCATCCCACCCCACCGGCGCACCCCTAGTTTCCTACAGAAAAATGGCTTTTCGACAGAATTGGCTGTGCGGCTCTTCCTAAAAGTTATTTACAAGCCTAATCCCAGGCTAACTGATCCAGACTCTCAGGGGATGGGCCCAGGAATCGGCTCGTGGTTCTGAGGCCCACATGGTGTGGACTCTGCCGCGTGGGACCACTGTGTCCCCTTGGCTTGTTCCTGGGGTCAAGCCCCTCTGGAGAATTTTGCTCTGACTTAGTGTGAGGCTCCAGGAGGGGCATTAGAGGGCATGAAAACCAGGTCGGCGAGGGCTCTCAAGCTTTTCTACCTCTGATGTGCTTCTCAGAGATCAGGGTGTTTGACCAGAGAAAGAAAGAATCCACGAGGGACATGCTAACTGTCTTCCACAGTGTGAAAGCTGTCATGTGGAAGGAGAACAGATTGACTTTGCAGTGCTCCAGAGGGCAGGCCTTCAACCAAGGGCATCATGGTGCCAGATTTTAGCTAAACAAAGGAAAGAACTTTCCAGCAATTAAAGCTGCCCCGCAGCGGAAGGGCCGCCCCAGAAGGTAGTGAGCTGCCCGTCTCGGCAGCGTGCATGCATCAGTAACTCACCATATGTCATTTGCTGTGGCCAAGCTTCTTACATCGGGCAGAAGGTTGGATGAGCTGTCCTCTCCTTGCCAGGACTGTGTAATTCGAGAACGTGGTCTGGGGACTGTTCAGGCCATGCGTATAGGAGGGGTTGAGCGGCCAGAAAGGGAGAGATGAGCCCACGGTTGCTGGGGAGACTGGTGTGAGAAAACCAACTCATGATGGACCAGTGAGGGGCTGCCGAGAAACCAGTTCATTCCAGCGTGGTCTCTTCCCGAAAGCGGGAGATTTTCCACTTTATGTACCATGGTTTTATTTTACTACATTGGCATGACGGTGAATTACTTTAATATAGGGGAAAAAATCCCAGATAGTTCCATGTTGAAAAGGAAATAAAAATAGTAAACTGGCCAACACCTACTGGGCACGAATGTAGGGAGTGAGAAGAAGCAGGTGCTGTGGACAAAGGGTCTTTCACACCAGGAGAAACAGAGTCCAGAGGTCCAGAATACCACACTCCTCCTGTCTCTCTCTCTCTCTCGTGGTCCTGCCCCCTTGAGCCTAAATGTCAGAGTGACCAGGATTACTTGAGTCATATCTACCCAGGGCTTCTCAAGCGCAGTCATGCCCAGGCCTCTAGAAACTTCTCTCTGCATATGCTACTTAGTTTCTGTACCTGGGAGAAAGGCAAGGGCCATATGCCATATCAGCAAGTAGCATAGGGAAGGGGAGAGGAGAGGAGATGCTTGGAAAACAGACATTTGACTCTAATCAGAAGCAGGAGAGGACAATACCGGGAATATATATGGTCACACCGGCTGCTCGGGAGAATGCAGACACGTGGGAGGGCCGATCTGCGGAGGCCCATATATCGCTCAGAATGCTCTAACCTGCGAGTGACAGAGACTGGACTCGGCTAGCTAGAGGGTGGTTCGTGGGCTCTTGTGGCTAGGAGGATGCTGGCATAGCTCACGGAATGTGCGGAGAGACTGCAGGAACCAGGGCTTGGGGACCCATATGCTGGCCCTGTTTGCACCGATGTCTTCATCCCCACCCGGGTTCTATCTCCTCGCCTACCTGCCACCCACTCCGATTTGCACATTTGCTCGTCTTGGTCGCAGACCGTCTGTCTCCCACACAGTGGTGAGGACGGCCACCAGACACCCCTCCCACCTCCGCAGCTCCCCACTGCAGCATCTGAGCAAGAGATGCAAGTCCCTGCTCTCCTGCCTTCTTTGGCAGAGGGGATGGGGTCCTGTGATCTGTCAGCGGAGGTGGGGCTCAGCGGGATTCTTGATGCTGGAGCAGGAGGTCCCAGGATCCAGCCCCTAGGGACACCTGGATGGCTCAGTCGGTTAAGCAGCTGCCTTCGGCTCAGGTCATGATCCTGGGGTCCTGGGATCGAGTCCCGAGTCAGCCTCCTTGCTCAGTGGGGAGCCTGATTCTCCCTCTGCCCACTCTGCCTGCTGCTCCCCCTGCTTGTGCTCTCTCTCTGACAAATGAATAAATGAAATCTTAAAAAAAAAAAAAAAAAAGAAGAAGAAGAAGATGAAGAAAGAAAGAAAGAAAGATCAGCCCTTATCCGCACAGGTGCACACACTGACACCCGTCTGTGCACGCTTTCACACACAAAGACACACTTACACACTCACACTCTCAGAGAGACACATACACACAGCATCGCTGACCCACACTCACACCCTTCTACCCACAGTCCCTTCTACCCACAGTCCCTTCAAAGGCCCAGATCATGGTCACCAAACTGCCTCCAGCACCGGCCTTTCTGGGAGCACCCCAGGTCCCATGGGGGCGTCTGTGGGGGATGGACCAAGGAGCCACCTGAATGGACACTCCTGCTGGGAAGGCCTCAGAGCGGTCACTCCACTCCCCTGCAGACTGGATCACCTTATCCTGGCCTTCCCCTGTGTCCAGGCTCCAGAAGAAGTGTCCCTTCCCAGGGAAGGAAAGAAGAGGAGAGAGAAACTGCACCAGCAGTCGGGCGGGCAGCGTCCTGTGATGCGCAGGACCGGAGCGGTGTCAGCGTCACTCCCGCAGCCGCCAGATGCCGGGACTGGCTCTGCAGGGCCAGCTGCCTCCCCAGCTGTGGCACAGGCACATCCCACCTCCCCCGAACCCAACTCCTCGCCCCCAGCCCCCCCGACCTCGCCAGCCCCCCAGGCAGACTTCCACGCCTTTGCCCCCTGCTCCCCTGCCCCCGGAACATCCTTCCTCTCGAGCACTCATTTCACCAGACATTTTCTAAATCGCCTCTCCGGGAAGCCCCCTGCAAACCGTGGGCCTCGACCGCACCCCCGCAGCACACCCTCATCTGCCCCTTGTTCCCTGGCCGGCCTCAAGGTCACTGCCTGCCCAGCTAGACCCAGATCCCCGGGGCCACAGACTGTGTGCCGTGGGCGTTGCAGCCCAGGACGGACTCGGTGACAGGACCTCAGGATCTGAGGACAACATGCTTGGATCATACTGTAGAGGCCAATTATGGGAACCGTTCCCTCATCTCCCCCACCCCGGGAACATGTCAGCTCTTGGTTTCCATCCAAAACCAACACTCCTCCCAGAGGCCACCCCTTCCCTGTTAGTTGATATTTGTGGGTAATAAGCCAAGCACATCAAAGCCCGAGGTGAAATGCCTCTTAAAATGCTCTCTCCAACAAGTCAATCCATCCAGGCAGCCTGGGCTCTGCTGGCAGCCAGGCGAGTGTGGGCAGAGCTGTAGGAGGGGGAGGGAGGGGTGCCCACGGGCTCCCTGGGACACGGAGGGAGGGGGCAGGGGTGGGAATGCCGTCAGGAAAAGTGGAGATGGAGTGCCACGCTCAGACTCCAACCGCAGCCAGGGATGAAGCAGGTCATTTGAAAGGCTGCCTCTGGGGTGGGGGAGATGGCTGAGCAGTGCAGGTGCTTCCCCATCCAAGTGGGGAGGGGGGGACGAGTCAAGGTCACCTGAAATCAGCAAAGCCTCCTGCGGGGATGGTGCCTGGGAAACGGGAGGAGCCTGGCTGGACAGGGGCTCCCAGGATCCGTGGCTATCCTGGCGGTCCTAGCCAGGGCACGTTAGGTCATCAGGCCCAGCCCCCTGCCTTTCAGCGGGCCACCTCACTAAACCCGCCCTCCGGTCTCCGGACACTGCTCCACGGCACGGAGCATCAGCTTCCCATCCTTGGAGCCTCTGCTACCTGGACACGCTTCCCATCGGCTGCCTCCCATTCGGGCTGGGGCAGCTAGGGGCCAGGATCTGGGTCTTCATCTCTTTTCCGAAGACAAGGTTCTTGGCTGAGCCAGCAACATCAGAGTCTCTGTCTCAGTCACAGGCTGCGCTGGGGGTCCCCCTCTGGTTCTTCAGACCCCGCCCCCCGAAGGCAGGAGGCCAGGGTTCCTCAGTTTCCTTTATTCTAGCCAGGGTGCCCTGAAGTAGCTGTAGCAGCTCCAGTGTGTTGAGCTGGGAAGGCCTCCTCTCCCCCCAAGCTCTGTGCCTCCCCCCAAGATGGTCTGGAAGCCGCTCCTTTCCTCCCCCAGAGTGGACTCATCCACGCGGGAAAGGACTCACCAGATTCCAGCCTGTCTGGGAACAGGCGCTCAGTGAGAAGTGTGGAGCTCATGGATGAATGAATAAACACACAGTCCTTAAGGAGAACCCCTTCCTGCCATCTCCTATGTTCTCCTCTTTCTCTCCCCGCACAGAGTTTAGATCTCCTCTCTCCGGCCCACCTGCTCAGGTGCCGCATTCTATCTGTTCATTTCCCCTCTCCAGAATAGGTCCCTGCTGCTCTGGGGAACGTGTTCCAGAGCTCCATCGATCTTCTTTCCCACAAATCCAGTCTGGGGAGTAGCAGAGATGAAGAACAGTGGAGGGACATGCTAATCTTCCTCTACCTCTCCTGGAGCTCCCCACCAGCACCCCAAGCTGGACAGAAGAGAGCCTCTGGTTTGCCTTGCAATCTCCCACTGTCACTCCCCACCCAGGACTGCCCCCCACCCAGAACCCCAGACTCCTGCACTGAGGGTCTCCACCCCCATTTCCACCATCCTTGCTGAGGCTAAGACCTGGCTGCAGTGAGAGGCATGATAGAAAAGGAAAGACCTTTCCCCAAATTGTCACACTCAGCCCCAGCCCCAGGTACAGTGTTGAAGCTGGAGAATTTTGCCCTTGGCCCCTCTCGGCCAAATCTCCTTTGCAGGGGAGGCAAGGGGAACATGAGAAGAAGGGATTCCCCCTCCCTAAAAGCCCCATGCTGAATTTGGTGTCCCAGAACAGCCTCCCATTCTCCAGACCTCTCTCCCTGCTTCTGCTGCCCTCCCTCCCACTTGGAAACCTGTTCCAGGTTCACCCTGGAAAGGGCTGATGAGTATGTCACACTTACTCACCAATAACCTGATACTTGCTCCCCTCACCCCCAGGAGAAGGGGCAGATGCTTTCCACCCTGGAAAGGTCAATGGCTTCCATCGCCCTGCCAAGTCTGGCTGGTCCTGGCTGCTGGAGCACTGGAAAGACAAGTCCTCTGAGCCACCTCTGGGCTCAGTAGGAATGAGTGTTGTGATTGACTAGTGATGTCTGCCACAGACCTAGAAGGAGAAAGCGGTAGCACGTTGGCTTGGTATTTGACACTCTGTATTTAATTCAAAAGAACTTTAGTGGAATTTCAGATGCATGAAAAGTGGGCCCTTGTGGGTGCTGTTCTAATTACACCCATGGAGTAAACAAAGCCTGGCTTGGACAGTTCTGGCTGCTTCTGCTGCTTCTCCTACTCTCCACTTCGTCGGCTCATCTGAAATGAGAGGAGTCCACAGGAACATGCCGGAAGGATGGACGACATGGGGCCACGCAAAGCTGAGCTTCCCCTGGGCCAGAAAAGTGGGCATGGGTGAGCGGCCATGGAGGACAGAAGCATGAGCGTTCACCTTCAAGGTGAACCATTCACCTTCAAGGTGAATCAGGGACCTCCTTCCCAGATGGGACCGTGCTCTGCTATTCCAGTGGAGCTTTTAAAAAACACAGATGCCTCCGCCCCATCCCCAAAGATGCTGACCTCATTGTCCTGGGACACAGCTTGGGCTTAGGGGTGTCTATAAAACTCCCCAGGAGAGCCTACACAGTCAAGATCAAGGCCACCAAGCTGAAAGGAACCCAGGCCAGGGCTTCGCATTCAGATCACCTGGGATTTGTTAAAATGCAAACTTTGATTACACCTGCTGTGGGGTCCCAGCGTCAGCATCTCCAAGAGGCTCTCAGATGGTGCTGAAGCTGCTGGTCCCAGGACCACACTTTGAGTGCAAGGATTTAGGCCGGTGGTTCCCAAAGTGTGGCCAGCACAATATCACCTGGGATTCTGTTAGAGATCCAACTAATCTGTTCTATCCTAGACCTACTGAATCAGAAACTCTGGGCATGGGGCCCTGGGACACGGGGCACACCTGACTATAGGAACCAGTGATCTCTGATAAGGGCCAGTCCCCTGGCTCCAGGATGTACCTGTCCCCTGGTCCGCAGAATTCCTGCAGAGGGGTCTGCTGGGACGCAGCTCCCCTCCTGGTCCAGCCAGGTGAGTGTCTGGGGGTGAGTACAAGTGTGGAGAACCTAATGAGTCTATATGTCAACTTCTGGCAGGGAATAAATGCACACAGTAAATGCACAAAAGTCTAGTTTTCAGACCCCAATGGAGAAACGGGGGGATGGGGCAGAAACACGTGAGACACACCAGAAATGCAGAAATGAGTTTCAATTCCGAACTAAAAGTACACATTATTTATCATTATCTAGAAGGAGATTGGGAGAAGGCCATTAGCAAGTATTTTCTGGCTGAGGCTGTTTTCAATAGCATGAACAGAGAGCCAGAAGGGTCGTTGCCCTACATTTCCTCTTGCTGCAATAAAGCCACGGTGCAGAAGGCCCTGCACCATTTCCTTCCACCAGAAATGATCCCCCATTACCTGGCAACTAGTGGGAAGGGCATCAGGGCTCAGGGGGTGCCAGCTTCCTGGAGGCAAGGGCCATTGCCACTTCCCAAGGGAATAACTAAAAATCTGCAGGGCCATTCAAGATAGAAACCCCCTGGGGCAGGGGTCTTGGGAGGTGGGGTGCAGATACATTGCTGGTATTTTTCCAGAGAAACTTGGCATCCTGGATGTACCCAGTCAGCTCTAGAGGTTTGGGCTTGGCAGGGAAGGAAAGGGGCCTCCAAGGTAACTGGCCGTGTCTGCCTCTGCCTACCCCCTTCCTGGGATGAAGAGAGGCTTTGCAGAAGGATGCGGGCAAGTTGCCTTGGACCCCGGGGTGGCCAGGCAGATCTGAACTGAACTGACCTTGGAAAGCAGGAGAAGGACCCAGAGGGAAGGTGGCCAGTTTTAAGTACAGAAGAGTAAGTCTGAAATGTCACAGGGCAATGCTGAGAGAGGAGAGAAAGGGAAGAGGGGCTGATTCTACCTCCAAAGGAGCCCAGAAATCCAGGGACAGTCCATCTGGGGGGAGAGAGGGTGTATATTCCCCTACAGGTTCTAAGTGGGATGCCGGTGACTGAAGTCACCCATCCCTGGGCCCACCAAGCTGAAGGTCAGAAGTCAGCGCTGCGTCCCCACCAGAGAATAGAGTAGTGGGTTTTGAGTAGGAACTTCTGGTCAGACAAACGTGGGTTCAAATCAGACTCCCCCGTTTTTCAGCTGTGCGTTTTTGGACACGTCACAAGACGACGCCACGCCCCATCATTGTCATTGTCTGATCTGCAGAGTGGCAGAAATAACTACCTTCCACACGGGGTTTGTAAAGCATTTAGTGGGGTTCCTGGCACAGAGCGGGCACCTAAGAAACGAGGTTCAGCTATGTGCAAGTCCCCCCCAGTCCAACAGCCGCTCTCCCTCTCAGCCCCGGCTCCAAGTTTCCTGTAGGAGGGGCCTCGTCCTTTAGGAGTCAGGGTGGAGGCTTGAGGGTGGGGAAGGGGAAGGGAGAGGAGAACCAGGCTAGGAGGAAGGAGAAGGGGCAGAGCCGAAAGAGCGGGCAGCAGGCCCCAGGCCCCCCAAGGTCATGCCTCCAGACGTGAGTCTCAGCCCACTGCTGGCCACCACCCTTTCCTCCCTCCCTCCTTGCAAAAGTGTAAATGACAAAGCAGCCCCTGGGTCCTGAGCGGCAAGGAAGGGCAGCCCGGGCTGGGTTCCCGCAGATTTGCGGGGCAGGGAGGCCATCTGCTGTGAGAGAGCCCTGGGCCTGCCTTTCGGGGGCTCTGGGGTTGCAGGAAGAATGAGACAGGGGCCCTGCCCCTGTGTGCCATCTCGCGGAGCTGTCGTGAATGGGCACGTCCCATCTTTATAGGAACCAGGAACATCCCAACTACCGGAGCTGCTGTGACCCGGAATGACCCCCATCCCAGCCTCCCCCTGTGCTCAACATGGCGTCTGACAAAGGGGCTACTCCTGGGTCCCCTGGGTTTATGCCTTCCTAGTGCCTCGTTCGTCCATAAACCCCATTACACGTTAATAGCCCGAGTGAGCCTCTCAGCCTGAACCCCTCAAGAACCTCTTGGGGGGGGGCGCCTAGGTGACTCAGTGGGTTAAAGCCTCTGCCTTCGGCTCAGGTCGTGATCCCAGGGTCCTGGGATTGAGTCCCCACATCGGGCTCTCTGTTCAGTGGGGAGCCTGCTTCCCCCTCTCTCTCTGCCTGCCTCTCTGCCTACTTGTGATCTCTGTCTGTCAAATAAACAAATAAAATCTTTTAAAAAAAAAAAAAAAGAACCTCTTGTGGGCTGCAGTTCAGTTCCTTAAAACACCAGGATGAAGACAAAATGAAAACCATCAACAAAGACTGGAGAGTTGAAGGCAACAAGTGAGCTCAGCAAATGGACCACTTGGCGTCCTCGTGGGGTGAGTGGGATTTAGAGGGGTCGGGCTGCCCCTCCCCTCAGGTCCCTCCTGAGCCCCAGTTTGGCTCTGGGATGCCCCGGATAGTGCCAGGAGCTGGTCAGCCTTGCCCAGCAGCCTTGCAGGGGTGGTGGGGGGTCCTGTAGTCCAGGCGCACCCCCACAGCCCACAGTCCCCAGTAGGACCTTAACCGTGGCTTCCCAGCAACTTCTTCATTCCAGCCATAGACCGCACCCATTCAGGCCACTGAAGAAGCTCAGAAAGACCCCAGGGGTGGGGCTGGGGGTGGGGCTGGGGGTGGGGAGGCTTTGCAGAGTGGAGAGGGCAAGGAAGGGACTCAGGAGCAGCCCATGGGTCCTGACTCTTTTTTCCCTCCCACCCCCCACGCCTCTGATCAGACAAGCGACCCGCCTCTGATCAGACAAGCGACCCGAGCAGCAACAGCCCATCGCGGGCTCTGCCAGCCCACTTGGGCGGGGTAACAGTCATTGTTCTCTGGGTTATGTTGCTTTTTAAAATAGCACTTTGGTACCTACTACTATTCTTTACTATTAGTCCTAAGGGTCTCCAACTCCAGCCAGCTGGTGTCCCTCATCATTGGTAAATTATTAAACACTAATAATTCACTTTCCTGAGCTCCAACTTCAAGGGGCAGGAGAATGCAATGGTCTTAGAAATGCCTAAAGAATGTATACCAGAAGACCCCGTCCTCCCCGCTCTGTGACTGGCTTCCTGTTCCAACCTCTCCACTGGACTTGCTTTTCCCAAGGGTGGAGGGACATGCCTTCCTCGTGGAAACTTAGTCGCCCTGTAGACCTTGTTCAGCTTCTCTTAGTGGAGTGGATGCTGTCAGCTCTCTTGATATTCTCTCCTTTGTGGTTAATTTCATGTGTCAACTTGACCGTGCTAAGGGATGCCCAGACAGATGGTGAAGCTTTATTTCTGGGTGTGTCCACCAGGGTGTTTCTGGAAGAGACTGAGCATCTGATTCAGCAGACTGGGTGAAGAGATCCGCCCTCGCCAGCGTGGGCAGGCCCCATCCGGTCCGTGGAACAAAGAGGGGGAGAAGGACGGGTGAGCTCCTTCTCTCTTTAGAGTAGAGACGTTCATCGTCTCCTGCCCTTGGCCATTGGCGCTCCCAGTTCCAGACCTTCGGACCAGGACTGAACTACACCACCAGGGTCCCTGGGTCCCCAGCTTGCCGGTGACAGACTGTAGGACCCCATATCCCCCATCATCACAGAACCAAAGTCCCATGAATCTCCTCATACAGATACACGAGTATCATGACTTCTGTTTCTCTGGAGAACCCTAATCCGTCCTTCTTTCCCGTTTCTGGTCACACCATGTGCTCATTTTTCACCCCTCTGGCTGCTCCTTCCTAATTACCTTTCAAAAAAGTTGTTGTTTATCAAGATGTCATTTAAATATCATCAAAGTCTCCAGGTGACTCTCTTGGCCTAGACCCTTGCCCTGAGCTCCAGATGTCTCCAGGTCCTCTCCTCAAGCTGGCTTCTCTTCTACACCCCCTACCTGAGTGGGTGCCACCATCGCCCACCCAGGGCCCAAGCCAGGTATTGATGAGGGAGCAGGAGGCTGGCTGAGGAGGGAGCAGGGGCTGGCGCCTTGCACCCCCTCTCCACCCACTCCCCTTAGTAATATGTGTGACATTCCTCAGGCACCCCTGACTGCCCTGAAAGAACAAATGGTTATATTGCAGAGATCACAGTCCTGTAAGGCAGGAGTCTCCCTTGGTTTGCAAATGTCCCTGAGATTTACAAACAAAGAAGCTACCTTATCAGTAGCCCAATCTCCAAGGACACATAACTCAGTTCCTCAAGCCCTAATGCCACCCTCCCCTCCATAAGAAACCAAAGGAGGCGGAGGTAAAAAGAAATGTAAATAAAGTTAAATTTCTTCTAAACCCAAATCTCACTAACTAGGACACTTGATAGGAGAAATGTGAAGCTTTATCTCTAGATCTCCAAGATAATGTTGAGAATCATTCCCAAGCATATGGCCCATTGATACACATCTAAAGGGACTCCCAAGAAGATTTTTATTACTAGTAATAAATAACCTTTCTCCTCAAGGTCCTGCAGACCTTGCTTCCAAAATTCCTTAGAGACTAACATCACCCCCTTTGTCCTCACCTACCCAACTCCTGTGTATATAACCAGACACTCCTCACAGGCTCGGGGCAGCCGCATCTCTGCCTGCCCACGGGTCCTGTCCCCGTGCTCTAATAAACCACCTTTTTGCACCAGAGACGTCTTAAGAATTCTTTCTTTAGCCGTCGGCTCCGAACCTCACCCCACTGAACCTCACATAGGTTCGAGAACTTCATCAGTATCACCAAGCCATGGCTTGCCGTGCTTAACGGGCCTGAAATCCAAGCCCAATGCTGTCCCTGCAGGGCCTGAGGCCACTACCATCATCACTCTGAGCTTCCTGCGTGCCTCCACTGGTCCTCCATTGTGCACTCCTGGCCACCCGGCCCAACCCCCAAGGGGCCACGGATGGTGGCTAAGACACATCTGATCCACTTAAAATCCTTTGGTGGCCCCCACAGACTTGGGATAATGCCATCCCCCTGGGATAATGAACTTCCCAGGGGGCTTCACAAGGCTCTGTGCCCAGGTGCTTTGCTGACATTCCGTGGGACCTTTAAATGCAATGGTGGGCAGGTGGTCCCAGCTCAGACCCCGGTGAGAAAAAGAAAGTCTCAGGGAGGCCTCAGGGGAGCCACGGGTTCCCCTGTCTGCTTCCTAACATCCCAAGTGGTCAGTCTCTTCCCAAAATGAATGAACTGAGCGCAGGTTTGGGCCTTGACAGCTCCAAGCTTCAGAGACAAACAGAACCGGCCTCTGAGACCAACGCCTCCCAGGGCTTCCCTTACAGTGTCTGGATGTTTAGACAAATGGGCAGCTTACCTTCTCATTTTATCCTTGTCTGGAGAGAGACAAAGGGAGAGAGAGAGAGAGAGAGAGAGAGAGAGAGAGACAGCAGCTGGCTTTGCATCTCCAATGGGTTAAAAAAAAAAAAAAAGGCAATTCCCTCTATTTACAAAATAGGATTACAGTTTTGCAGAATCCTGCTGGGGCCTGGGGGAAACTTTGAAAACACATTCATTTTGTTTCATCCTTATCAGAGCTGCCTGCTTTCCCTTCCCCCACACTGGCCGCCCTGGGGGAGGGAGCCGTGGATCTTTCCCCATCCCTTGGGAGCTGCTGCTGACTTTCCATGCCCTCCTAGACAGCCGGCCAGGGGGCCCATCTCCTTGGTCCCCAAAATGCCCCTCTGGAGAGACAGAAACATCAGCCTGTGCAGGAGGGCAGGACTGCACCCCGAGAACTTAGCAGTGCGCTCAACCTCTACCCTGCAAAGAACCCATTGCCCTCCCAGACCGTTTTTCTGCACCAGACGGAGAAACAAGCCAAAGGAAAGCAAGGATGAGGGACTCGAGCTGTCGTTGACGGTGCTTGGGCTTTTCTAGTGACAAACGTGTTGGGCAAATTGCTGCTTTACTGTGGAACAACTAATCTTGATGCAAAGCCTTTCCTCCCTGCACCAGAGGGGGGAGAAACCATAGTAAACAGGAGGGGGGAGGAAATCAATTCCTGATGCACTTTGTTCATTGAATGAGAAACTCTCAATCCAAGTCTGTCCTTTCCTGTCTTCTATTAACTTTGCTGATTTCCCACCTCCCGGTCTCTCTTGTGAGGGGCCGGCTCGGCTTGGCTCTGCGTGGCCAGGTGGAATTGGGGTTTGGAAGGTGAGCTGGAGGAGGCAGACAGCCCCTCTGGCTCGGCCGTGACCTCTTAACTCTGTTTATTGGGGGGAAGAGGGGGGTGGATCCAAGCTGGCCGAAAGAAATCACAGCACCTGTTTCCACGGCCTTATTTTACACATTAGGAAAATGCATTTCAGAGAAGTTGAGGCCTGAGCAAGGTCATCATTTTATGGGGCGGCCGAGCCAGGCTATAAAGGAGCTAAATGAGTAGGGAGGCCGGGTGACCCCACAGGTCCCGGGCAGGGGCCACCCGGACCACAGGGAAGCAGCTCCTCCAGCTCCTTCGATTTTGTTGCCTGAGGTCAAGGGAAGAGCTTTCCAAAGGGATAATGGCTCGTAACTCAGGTGCTAAAGTAATAGAAGCTAGAAGGGAGATCACGGCCCAGCTCTCAGTCTCTGGGGGACGCCGGTGGGGGGAAGGGGAGAGAAGGAACGGGACCTCCGAGGTACCTGAAACAAATCCACAGGGAAGTGCTTCAGAACCAATCGCCTCTTCAAGGGGGAGGGGCTGCCCTTCAGATGATAAATCTCTCTATTACCAAGGACAGTTCCTTTATTGCCAATTTGCTCTTCTTGGTTAGCCCGGGCCCCAGCGCTGGGCTTCTCAGGGGCTTCTGAGTCTAGCCAGTCCCGCCCCGTCGGTGGGGGGCAGTGGCGAGACCAGAATGAAAGCTGGTCCCAGTCACTGTGGACCACCCCTGCCCATGACACCCCCTACCTAGGGAAGTCACCAACCCCTAGACTTGCCACATTTAGCAAATAAAAATACAGAATGTGGGGGCACCTGGGTGGCTCAGTCGATCAAGTGTCTACCTTCGGTTCAGGTCATGATCTCGGGGTCCTGGGATCGAGCCCTGCGTGGATCTCCCTGCTCAGCCGGGAGCCTGCTTCTCCCTCTCCCTCTGCCCCTCCCCTGCTTGTGCTCTCTCTCACTCTCTCTCAAATAAATGAATGAAATCTTTAAAAAAAAAAAAATACAGCATGCCCAGGTAAGTTTGAAAAATAGCTCTAACGGCATAATGTTGGTCGTGTTTGGGGGGAGAGCTGAATCTAGGACATTTAGGGGGTTCTGACAGGGTCAGTATGGGTCATAGGATAAAATCATTCACGCAGAACATGTCAGGAAGCACGGGATGTCTGGCCATGCTCCCAAAGCCTTAGTCCCAAGCAGGCATGTGGGAAAGTGTCCTGACCCGACATGGGGGGCTGCCTGCTTCTTCCAGGGTGAGCTCCCTCCCAGTGTCAACCTGCAAGTCTCAGTGTTTCCTCAGTCTCCCCAAGTCCCCGGGGTGGGAGGCTCTCCAAAAAGTGTTTTCAAGACTGAGCTGATAAAGTCATCCCAGAAGGGTTTGCTGGTGGAAGTGGGCTTTAAGGAAGGGGAACAGGGCGGATTTACAGAACACCCCCAAGCACCAGCATCTTCTCAAAGAATTGGAATTCAAGTAACAACTTGTTTATTGAACAGGGCACAGGGTGTGGGGGTCCAGGCCCTGGGCCAGCGCTCTGTGCAAAGTCGGACAGATCATCCAATCTTTCTGAAACTCGACTTTCTTATTTGTGAAATAGGGGTTGGAGACGGGCCTGCGTGGGCCACTGGTTGTTTCATTCCATCGCCTGGGATGATGGAAATACAAACATTTAAATCGTAAACTACTACGCCCTGAAATATCAGCCATCAATAACATGGGGTGTGTGTGGGCATCGAGCACCACACTTCACGTTTTCTGCACCTCAGCCCCATGTCTTGGAATTAACTTCACCTTCACAAGCCCGTGGGCAAATCTAGGAAAACTCACCAAGCTGAAGAAGCCCAGAGATCCACACCCGTGCAGTCCCACGGTTGCTAAACAAAGACACCCGATTCCAAACCCAGTACTCACTCATGCCTTGTTGCAATAACTGTTTGGGGGGTGTTCACTGACTTTGACCAGAGTGCAGAACCTCAGGCATGAAGCCCGAAACTTCACTGACAAAGCATTTCCTGGGTGCCAGTGTAATGCCCAAATTCCGAGACCCCCCAAAGACGACCACCAGAGTCCGGAGTCAAAGCCAAACAGCAGGGGTCGTTTATTATGAGTTTGAAACCGGACCTCCACGTACTCATTGCTGGTGACGCTAAGAGGTCCCAAGCTCGGGATCACAACACCTTTTATACACTATTTTAGGGGAGGCAGGGACTTAGCATACATCATAGTATCTTGTAACAAATCGCTACATACCACGGGAAAATCAAAAAGCAACTCTATAATATGACTGGCGCTCTACAGAGCGGGAAAAGGCTGGGAACAGATTATTGGTTAGGTCAAAGGGCTGTCATTCTTCAAACTGCTTAGTTGGCGCCACTAGGGTGTGTGTCACCTCAGGATTGGCCGGGGTCTCCCTGTCAAGCCGCGGGGTGCCAGATGGTTATTATCTCTTGCACCCAAAGCTGGGTGGGGGGTCCGGGAGCAGTCATTCTGTCACGTGCAATTCTGGGTGGGGGTTTCTCTGGTGCCAGATGGCTGTTATCTCTCAGCCCAGAGCCAGGTGGGGGTCCGGGAGCGGCCACTCTGCCAGGTTCAATTCTGGGCAGGGGTTGTGTGGTTAGAGTGCCTATAGAAAGTTTGCTGGTATTTTTCCATCTCCTCCTGGGTTAGCAAGCAAAGGTACAGAAGCAAAAATAGCAGTAATGGTTATAATTTAGGCATCTCACCAGGTGCTGGCACCCAGGACACCACCTAGAAGCTAACATCCTTCCCATTTTAGCAACAAGAAAATTGGGGTCAGTGAGGTTAAATGGCAAGCGCAGGGTCACACAGACGATCCATGGCATAGACAGGAGTCTGGACTCAAACCCAGCGCATCGGACCGCATTACACTCTACAAACAAAAAGCTGCCGTCATCATTATTATCTTTGCTTTCATCAGAAGCTTCACCGGGACTCTGGTGATCAGCGTCTAATAAATAATTACGTCAGCTTTTGGAGTCCAGTTTGAGAAGTTTAAAGGGAGAGACTCACAGAGCACAGACTCCAGAAAGTACGGTGTGCAGAGGATCTAATGCTTCCTTGCGGGAGGAGGTGAGGAGTGCAAATCCGATCGGGGCTTTGGCTCAAAGACAAAGAGGGAGAGAGACGAGGCTTCACATCACGCTCTGCAACATTTCCACGTCTGCACGGCTGCGTCTCATCTCCCCAGATCCCCTCGGAAGAATTAGTTCTCAGTTAGAGCAAGCGAGCAGCCATCTATCAGCCGGCCCGCGGTGCTCGGGGCTCCCAGAGTCAAGGAAGGCAGCCCGTTGTCTCCCGGCCCCCACCCACCCCCAACACCGCTGCCCCTGCGCGGCTTCTTCACTTCACGGGGGGGAAGGAAAAATGGCTTAGAAAGCCGGTGCATTAAGAAGCATATAATTATGCATAATAAAAAGACGCCGGCCCTTGTGTATATAAACACAGCTTTGACTGAGTACCCTTTCCCAAACAGCCCTTCTGGCTCACAACAGCAGCAATCAAGCATCCTAAACATATGGTTGCCACCCAGGCCTCCAGGCGGGTCTGGACTGGGGAGGGGGTGGGAGGAGCCAGGGCTGGGGCAGCGGAGGGAGGGAGAGGCAGGATTTAGCTGTTTGTTGTGGGAAGGGGGCCGAGCTGGTGGGAGAGCTGGTGGGCCAGGGGTAAGGACACTTAAAACCAAGATGGGATCTGGGACAAGGATCACGGCCCCCACCCCTGTGATGGGCTGTCATTCTCCCGGCCTCTCCTCCCTGGCAATTACCTCCCAGGACAGCAGGCAGGGCGCTCGGTGGGGCTCTCCAGAGAAGGGACGCGGCAGCCTAGACCTGTCCATCAGGACCGTTTTCTGATTTTGATTTTGGGGGTCTGGCCCAAATTAGCCAGGCTAATTTGAGCACCTGTCACCCGCTGAGCACTGTAGGGGGTACACGGAGAGAGAAGTTGTCTGGTCAGGCAGTCCACCAGGCAGGGAGGCCCCCCACAACTTGCTGAAGCCCCCAGGGGTCCAGCCCCGCCCCCCAGGGAAAAAGTCCCCATGCTACCAGCTGCTCCTGCCCCAGGAAACTCCACTAACTCAGGGAATGTGTGGAGTGCTCTCACCCTGCTCACCCTAGCCCTGCGGACCACACACCGCCCCCAGGGAGGGCCTGCTCTCCCCAACTGCAGGCTCTGCTCCCCGCCCTCCCCCACCCCCTGCCCCGTTGTCACTCCCATCTCCCCAGGCAAGCTGCCACTTTCCTACTCTGCAGGGAGCTGGTCCTAAGGGATGGGAGAGCCTGGGAAGCCCCTAGAGCTGGTCTCCTGCTCTGTCCTCACAGGCAGGCATGCGGCCCCATGCACTCTGTCCTCCGTTGGCTGGGGCAGCAGGGAAGGGGAAGCAGGTCCTGGAGGAACTCGGGGCTCCATCTCCCACCCGCAGCAGATTCCCGGTTCCCTTCCTCCACATCCTGCACTGGCCGGGCCGTTGGCCTCAGTCTGGGTCCCCTTGGAAGCAGAGTCCGGGAGGAGGACTCCCGTGCACCCAGGAAGCAGGAGAGAGGGGCCGGGGAGGTGGGACAGGAAGGGAGGGAGGCAATGAAGGGTGTATCCTTGGGCTTGCTCACCCCATGGACACCAGGGTCCCTGCACCACACAGGTGCCCTGCCGATGGGCCTCGGACTAAAGCCTTCAGCCCTCCTACTCCTTCCCCATCTCGGGAGGTTGGGTGTTAACGCTGCAGCCCCTCCAGCTGCACCTGTCCGGACGCTCCTCCCACTGTGGAAAAAGCCCTGCCAGAGACTGGAAGGGACCTCCGAGGACCCATCCACCGAGGATGAATGAATGAATGATCAAATGAATGAGTAGTCTGAAGAAGGTTCCAGAGCATAGGCCTGGGGCTAGGAAGAGCCACCAACTCTCTGAGCATCACCTCCCAGGGAGTCTGAGCTTTGCCTCTGGAAGGGGGCAACCCCGGGGCCCCGGCAGAAGTCCCACTGTCCTTGGAGCTGTCCTTGGAGCACACCTGATGGTTCAAGAGGATGACGGCCATCGCCACGGTGAGACGTGACCAGCCGAGGGGCGCCAGGCAGCGGCCTCTGTGACCCAGGTACGGAGAAACAGGCATGTGGCTCAGCATCGGAGAGCAGGGCTCAGGCAGGGGAACAACTCTCCAGGAGGTGCCATGCTCAGGGGTTAGGGCTTTGTCCGGGAGGGTGAGGCCATGTGCCCCCTGCCCCGCCGACCCCCCCAGTGCAGACACACCCCAGACAGCGACAATGTGACAGAGAATCACGGACCTGGGAGTCCGCGAGGGTTTCCAAGGAAAGGGTCCATCAGCACTTGTTTCGGAAAACCCGGAGTTAAGCAGAAGTAGCCAAGCCTGGCGGCAGCGTGGCAAAACCAAGGGAGAAACATTGAATCTCCACTAGGGAGGCAGGAACCCCTGCGGCACAGGTAACCCTGGGCGTTTTTCCTTCTTGCATTGACGGGGACGGCGCTGCATCAAGTGGGCAGGAGCGAAAGACCCTGCAAGGCACAAGGCAGCCACCGCCCCTCCATGAGAAGGAACTGTTCCACCCAAATACCGCAGCGTCCACATGGAGCAGGCAGCTGCCCACGTGCATGAGACCGAGGGGTGAAACGACCTATTCAAGCCTTTTGAAGAAAGGGGGCGGCCCCATCCACAAAGGTTCTGTGTTCCCTGACCAGCTGGCTGGATGTTTAGGGACAGGACGGGGACACGTGGTTAGAGGTGCAAGGTGCGGGGCAGGGATGGATGGAGACAGTCTTGCTGTGTCACTGTCCCGGGGACCGCGGTGGGGCTGGCCAGCGTGAACACCACCGGGCTGGGCTGGTCTCTGCAGATGCAGAAAGGGAAAACCGGCCACGAGAACCCATTGCTCCTCACAGGTCCCTCTGCAGCACAGCCACTGCGAGGAAGGAAGGCAGGCAGCGAACCAGGGGCTGGGAGAGAAGCGGGGCACCCCTCTCTCAATTCTGACATCCCGTCTTCCATTCCCCAGCACAAAGCCGCCTTCGTGTAACCAGTAGCCAGAGGGGGACTGGAGATGCTAATTTCATTTCATTAGATCCCAGCAGCCTTCGATTACAGCAGGCAGGGGGGAGGAAACAGAGCCGATGTGTTTTAAAAACCACGGTTTTGTGCTGTTTTTTAATTTAAAGCTGCTGGTGGAAGATGCTGCCTTGGAGTCCTTAATGATTGTCGTGAATTATTTTGGTTGATTTATACACCCCTCCGACTTTAAGGAGGGAGAGAGGAGAGCCAGGTCCCCCCCACCCAAACCCGGAGCTGGGAGCCTTCAGCTGGAACAAGAGACTGTAGAAACTCGGGGTGGGGAGCTGTTTTTCTCCAAATTGTGTTTCCCCAAGGTGGGGCACCTCGGGAATCCCCTCCCGTACCCCTCCCACCCGTCAATGGGCATTTCTAAACTGGGCGCAGAGACTTGGGACACCATGCCCGTCACCCTCTCCCCTCCCTAAGCTTTGCCGCTTCTCCCATCACCAGCTAGATAATAGCAGCGGTGAGTATATTTGGGTCTGAATCGGGCATCTCTCAATCGCATCTCGGCGAGGTGCGTTCTGTGCACCAACTCTGAGGCTCACGTCTCCACTCGAAAATCAGTGTGACTCTCTCTGTGCCTCTAGAAGGTCCATGAAGCCCTGAGAGGTTGGAGAGCATGTTCAAGGTCACCCAGCTGAGAAGTGATAACACAAGACTCAAGCTTCCTCCGTGAAAGGCGGAACCCTCTGGTTTGACTCAGGATTGTACCTGCAGGCTGGCAAGAAATGAATGAGCAAATGAACCAACTTATCTGATTATAGTTCGTGTCCCCCCTCTTTACCACCTGAAGTCCACTGGGGTCCAAAGGGACCATATTAGCCAGAAAGGCCAGGACCAACGACAGGGAGGAAACGTGAAACCCTCCTTCCAGAGCCCCCATATCTGACCCATAGAGGCACCGAGGTTTCCACAACTTCCAGACCCCCCTATTCTTTTTTTTTTTTAAGATTTTATTTTATTTATTTGAGAGAGAGAGACAGTGAGAGAGAGCATGAGCGAGGAGAAGGTCAGAGGGAGAAGCAGACTCCCCATGGAGCTGGGAGCCTGATGTGGGACTCGATCCTGGGACTCCAGGATCACGCCCTGAGCCGGAGGCAGTTGTTTAACCAACTGCGCCACCCAGGCGTCCCCAGACCCCCCTATTCTGATCAGTGGAGGCACCGAGGGTCCCACAATTTGCCGCAGCACCCCAGGCACAGATCTGTCTGCCAGGAAAACAGTTTGGGGGTCTGAACAAGTATTTGAAAAGAGCCTCCATTTATCTTGATTCTCTGCTCATCCCCATCAGGGGAAATGTCTCCTGTCGGCTGGTGCCCCCTTTCCTTCTCCTTCCTTTCAAAATAAAATTAGAGGCAGCCGGCAAGAGCTTTGAGCCCCTTCCAAATTTCCGTTCCTCATCTGTCATGTCAGGACCACAGCGTCTCGGCTGCAGCCCAGAGTGAGGTTCTCTCTGCTGGGAGCAGCAGGCGGTGGGCAGGGGTTGTGAAGGAACCCGTTCGGGAGCCGCGGGGGGCACTGCCCCTCCATCACCAGGAGGTCAGGGCAGGTTGCATTAGTGATTCAGCGCAGGCAGGCGGCTCTGAACCAGGCTGGGCCAAGACAATCAGGAAAACAACCCGAATCATGAGCAGAGAAATAGAGGCCCCAGGAAGCCTCGACACTTTCCCATCAAAGGAAAGGCAATCAGTGCATATGCAAAATATACTGCCAATTTCCTCCGAGGGCATATCACAGGGCTCCTCAAAGTGGAAAGAGCATGGGTTATGTGGCTGAGGTCCTGGGTTCAAATTCCAGCTCTGCCATGAAGCAGTGGGTGGCCTCATGCCGGTTACTGAGTTTCCTTCAAAAGCCGTTGGCCTGATGGAAAGCGGACCCAGCAGGAAGCAGATGGCACCCGGCAGCCGACCAGGAAATTTGCATGAAGGCACCGGGAGTGGCCAATCCTGGATCTGGTACAAAATGAAGATGTGGCCTTCTTGTTCAAAAAGTATTAAGAGTTCCAAGATGACAACAGGGGAGCATTTACCCTCCGTGGGGTGGGTGACCACACAGGACACCTGTCAATGAGGCTGGCCCTGGAAGGGACCTATTGCATAGATGGAGACAAGGCTGCAGACACTTCTGCAGGGAAGCGAAGCCAGGAGCTGCAGTAGGTGTGAGCGGCCCAGGGGCAGCCAGAGATGCTCCCCGCCACCAACCACCACCACCCCCCACCCGTGGAGAGAAGACCTCAGAACAGGAGCCTTTGATGGAGGAGCCAGCTGGGACCTGGGAGGGGAAGTAGGCATTGCCCGGGAACCTGCCCCCCACCCTCTCCCTTCCAGCCTTTCCAGCTGCTGCCCTCTGCAGCCCCCAGCCAGCAGCATGAGTCAAGGGAGCCTAGTGGATGCAGTCTGCATAGACCATAGACGTGGCTCTCTGGCCCAGAGCTGTGGAGAAAAGAGAGTGTAGATCTAGGGATTGATCCTCCCTCCCTCCCTCCGCGTTGTTAGGAGGACTTAGGGAATTTATGTGTAGGGAAGCATCCTGCATGGAGGAAGCCCTTGAAGGAGTTATTCCACATCTGTCTGGGGCATGCAGCACTTTCCCATGTTCTTGTTCTAGATGCTGGGCCTTCCCTCCTCTCTCCATGGTAGGTTCCCGGAGCTCTTTGTGCTCCCAGCGGCATCTCCCTGCCTGCCCACCGAAACACAGCAGGTGCTCAGCAGTGCCGGGTGTGGGATAAACCACGTGCACATCTGGGGGCTGCCTCCCGTGAGCCAGGACAGGGGCAGGAGGGAGGCACCGAGCACAAGAGGCCTGAGCAGAGCGGGGAGACTGGGTGGAAATCAGGGCACCCCAGGAACGAGGCACCAGGCACCACCTGGAGGCTTCTGTTGTCTCTCCCCAACTTCCATCTCTGCAGGGAAGCGGCCGGGTGGGGGACCAGATGCTCTCAGCTCTAAGTCACCATGCAGTCACACCTGCCTACATGTCGGCCAATGGTCATCCTGCCCCAGAAGGGTATCTTGCAGTGCAGAGAGCTTTCTGGAACTCCGGGTAGAGCCGGCTGCAGCCTGTGTGCTGGGGCAGTCAGCATCAGCCCAACCACTGTCCCTTTCAAGGAAATAAGAGACCCTACCTCATTAGAGCTCCAGGCCAAGGACAGATCTTCCCGATCAGAGGTCACCCCTCCTGGTAAGGCTCAGCATCACTCCAGAACCGGGGGCAGCATTGGAAAGCCCATAGTCCTCTCTGCGGATCGGTCAACGTCCTAATCTTGGGAACCTGGTTCTGGAATGCTCCCTGCGCACCGTCCAACCCTCCCTCGAGGCTGCTCTCTGGCTTGGGAAGGCTTCACTTCTCCATATCGCCCAGTCCTGCTTTTCCACAGACACGGTCTGTTTCCCCAAGAAGCCAGTGGGAGAAGGATTTGAGAAGTAGTGGGGACGTCGCAGAAAAGCAGGGAGGGGACCCAGAGAAGGGAAGGTGGCCTGGAAGGGATGTTAATAAACTGGCTACCAGAGAGGGTGACTGAGCTTAATCCTGAGGGTACAGTCTAAGAAACAACAGAAAACACAGACTCTAGAATGATCCACCCCCCCTACACACACGTGCGCGCGCACACACACACACACACACACACACACACAGATGTAAGCATCTTTGATTGAGGGATCCCAGAGAATACCAATGCAGGCTCTTTCTGGCTGTGCATGAGTGTAATGGGGCCTTCCATGGCAAAGAGTCACCCCACTGTCTCTGAGAAGCCACAGGTGGCAAGTGGACGTTACCCGGGAGGGGATGCCATAAGACTACTCACTGCGTCTGCTTCTCCTCCCAAGGACCCACGTGCGCTCATACTTTCCAAAAGCACTTATTGAGTACCTATGGTTTATGCCAGACTCAGAAGCAGATACAGAGAAAACAAAGTTATTTCAGAACCTGATGAGGGATGAGGCATGAAGCAAGTCCATCATGGCACAAGGTCACGGCAAAGGACAGGCCAACATCTGACACAGCACGGAAGGGGAGAAGGTGGAAAAGCTTCCTCAGAAGGACTTATCTGCTCTGGGTGGCTTTTAATATCACTTCTGTACTGACTCCCAAATTTGTATCTCAGCCTGAACTGCTTCCGTGAATTCCAGACTTGTAGACCCAACTGCCCACTTGACCTTTCCACTTGGATATTTAACACAGATCGGTACTGATGATCTACAGATGAGCCCAAAACTTGGAAGCTTAAAAGAGCCAACATTTTAAAAAAAAAAAAAAAAAAAAAAAGAGCCAACATTTAAGATCCCACACAGCTTCTGAGGGGCAGGAGTCCAGGAGAGGCTTAGCTGGGTGGCTCTGGCTTGGGGCCCCTCATGAGACTGCAGTCCGCCTTTCGGCTGGAGGATTGACCCCCACATTCTCTCACGTGGCTGCCAGCTGGAGGCTTTGATTTCCTACCACCTGGGCCTCTCCATAGCGCTGCTCACCATGTAGCTGCTGGCTTTCCCCCAGAACAAGTGGTTCAAGAGAGAAAGAGAGGCAGAGATTAAGACATGCAGGAGGTATGGTCTTTCACAACCTAATCTCCACCATGGCACAAGATGGCTTCCGCCATATTGTATTGGTCACACAGAGCAACTGTGACATAGTGTGGGAGGGACCACACAAACGTGGGCACAAGAAGGGGGACGCTGGGGTCATCATGGAGGTTGTCGACCACAGGATCTCAAACTGAACTTGCCCCACACGAGGTTTCTGAAATCTCTCCCTTCACACACAAACTTTCTTCCACCGTCTTAAGTTGTAGTAAATGGTGAGCCCATCTCTCCTTTTGGCTCAGGCCAAAACCATGGAGACATCTTTGGCTTTGCTCCTGTTGTCCTACTTTTGTCCCATCCTTCAGCAAATCCTGGTAGCTGTGCCTTCAAAATACATCAAGATTCTGACTACTGTTCATCACCTCCATTGCTTCTATCTGGGCTAAAGTCACTGGGGTTAGGATCTTGTACCTGGATTACTGCAGTGGCCTCCTAAGTGGTTTCGTCTTTGAGCCACAGTGATCTTGTTCAAATGTGTTACTCTTCTGTTCAAAATACCCACGAGAGTAAAAAGTCCTGGAAGGGATCCGTAAGCCTACACAATCTGACCACCACCACCCTGGTCCCCTAGTCGACTATTGCTCTGCACACATTCCATCCAACTGCACTGGACATTCCTCACACTCCAGACACACCACTACCACAGGACCTTTGCACTTGTCGTTCCCTCTGTCTGGGAACCCACATGACTGATTCTCTCATTTCCTTCAAGTCTTTTTGTAGTGCCACTTGCACTCACTTGTGGTGAGGTCTTCCCTGGTACCTGACCCTTCCTGTTCCCTCTCTGCTTCATTCCTCTCCACCACCATTTGCTTTTTTTTTTTTGGATTATTGTCTGTCTCCCCTTGCCAGAACATAATCTCCAAGAGGGTAAGGATACTTGTTCATTTTCTCACTGTACTAGTTACAGCATTTAGAATTATGGCTGACAGTGGTCAGGGGCTAAAAAATGTGTGTTGAATGACTAGAAGGAAAGAACACGACGAGCATGTCTCAGTCAGCTATCGCTTCCTAACGAACCGCCCCAAACTGAGCGGCTTAAAACAACGATCATTTCTTGGGCTCCTGAGTCTGCACTTTCGGCAGGACTCAGGAAGACACCTCATCTGTGCTCCACACAGCAGCACCCGAGGTGGCTCACGGAAGGAGTGACCGGAACCATCTGAGAGCTCGCTCACTGAGATCTGGTGGCCGTCACGGCTGCCGTCTGCAACCTCAGCTGGGGCCGTGGGCCTGATCGCCACACTGGCCTCTCCATGCAGTTCCCATCTTCCTCATAACATGGCGACTGAGGTTTCGGAGTGACCGTCCCACGAGGTGGAGTGGAAGCCTCCTGCTCTCAAGGACCAGGCCCAGAAACAGATGCACCATCATTTTTACCGTCGTCTGTAAGCCAACCAGTGACAGAGCCCAGATGCAAGGGCGAGGAGGCATAGACCCCACATTTGGTGGGAGAAGGAGCGTAAAAATTCTAAAAAATTCTAGGGCCATTTTTTCAGACTTCCAACAGGAAGGGAAAGGAAGGTAACACGGCCAGTTGCCTGCTGTGTGCCGGGCTCAGTGCAGGATGTTTCCAACCGTCAGCTCACGGGGAGGGACTTGTCCCCGCACCGCGTGATGGGAAAGTGACACGCGTGTGGTGTGTGTCTGCTCCAGAACATGGACCTGGGGACCCTCTGCAAAGCCCAGCTTCCTTCCTCTAGATCACAGCACCTTTCAGAGGAGAGACATTCCTGGTAGTGGGGAAACCCTGGGGCTGGGGAAGAGTGTGGGGGAACAGGGGCCCCGTCTGCAGAGACTTCCCCAGTCCTTCAGGCTCCTGGTCACCGCTTCCTGTGCTGAGTTGCTGGTTCCCTCAGAGCCAGTCTCTGCAGAGAACCCAAGCTGTCCTGGAGGGAGGTTTCTGCTATTGGATTGTGAGCCCATTCAAGGCAGGACACAGGGCTCAGGCTGCTTCTGCAACATCGAGAGACTGGCCAAGGGTGGGATGCCCCCTGGGGACGGCATAAACACGGTGACCAGTGGGGGTGCTGGCCTCAATGATCTAGCTTTTCCCTTCTAAGAGTCAAGGAATCTAAAGCAGCATTCCACAGAGAAGAGAGAATCTCCAGCCAGAGAAAAATTTGGGGTCTTTTCCAAGAGGCCTTAGTTACAAAAGGACCCAAATGATTTGCCTTTAAGTCTGTGTGTTGTCATCAGCCCAAAGAAAGGGCCGGACCAGAGTTTCTGAACCAGACAATGTTGACATTTCAGGTCACGTCATCCTTGGTTTGGGGGTCATGCTGTGCATTCCCTGTAGGACATTTCTGGCACCCCTATCCTCTGCTCCCTAGATGCCAGTAGCTAGCCTTCCTCCTCCCCAGCCGTGATAACCAAATGTCCCCAGACATTACCAATCTTCCCCTTGGAGACAAAATTGCCCCCAAGGATTGGATTAGAGAGATGTTTAAAGCAGCCTTATTTGCAATATTGTCTCCATTCTGGAACAAACGTTTCCTCCTCCAGCTCCATTATAACTCCCGGTCCTTTTCATCTTCTGGATGCTGTGAACACGCGCGTGACCATGCAGCTCCTTACCTTCTGATTATTGGAAAACTTTGAAGCAAGCCCAGTTCAACGTCGATCCCACCAGAGCACGCGTTTTTGGTCTATTTCTGTTCCATCCTGCATCCTTTCTTCTTTCCTTCCAGCTTTTTATTTACATCGGTCTTCTTATATTTTATGCATTCGCTTTGTCTGCTTTCAGTCTTTTCTAGTAGCAGGGAGGATACAAAGAGCGAAATAAACCTCCTCTCCAGGTAAATATCCAAAGAGATGACATCACAGAGAACGCAGACACTTGCTCAGAGGGAAATAGGACACCCGGGAGTAAGCAATGCAGAGCCTGGCAGGTCTAAGCTACACTCAGGGCAAGGCGGAGTGTGGAGAGCTGAGTGGCAGGCGGCAGGTGGGGGGCGCCCAGGACGGACTTCGGGACAGATGAACTGGAGACAGAGCTGGGATGGCCAAAACCTCTCCCAAAGGAAAAGGCCATGTTCTGTCTTCTTTCTGTTCACAGGAAGGTTTTACTGGTGATGTTGGCCAATGACCAGCCCCAACTTGCCAGCGGTGTCACCAAATGATCTCAAAAGTGGATCCTCCAGCCCCATTGAGTCTCCCACATGGACGCCCCTGGAGCAAAAATGGGGTGTCGCCACTCTCCGCACCCAGTCCCGCCCAAAGTGCAGAGTCAGGAGCCCAATAAATGCTCGCCGTTTTCAGACACGAAGTCTTGGAGTCATTTGTTACGTGACCATAGGTAAGTAGAGAGCTTCGTCGCGTCACTTAATCAGTCCAAGGTTATTTCCTTATCTGGATGAGTGCCTGGCATGGAGAAGGGACCCCACTGCCAGTGGTCCTATTAGGGATACTGCAAAGGAGGACAGGTGCAAAACACCCCTGTCTCTAGTACAGCTGGTGGGTGAACCAGATAGAAATCATGGACCATATTCTCCTTCACTCAGAGCTGGCTTCTGGAGCACCCACAGTGTGCCTGGAGAAGGACTGAAAAGGAATACAGAATTACAGGCAGAGTCCAGGATGGGGCATCCCCGGTGCCCAGTGCTGGGCCTCTTTTACCCTGTCTTCTTTCTCTCCAGGGCTCTCCCTTCTGCCACCTCCGGCTTTATACTATCTCTATCCCCAGGCAAAGTCTCTCTTCTGTGTCCCCGCCTGTGCCTCCAACTTTGCCTCCTGGCTGCTTCAAAGACCCTGACCTCAATCCATCCAAGTCCAGGCTTATGCCCCATCCACCCACCACCATCAACTTGACCTTCTGCTCTCCCTGCTAGTGAATGGCTCTGTCCAGGGTCATGAGTCATCAACTGGCCACCCAGCTCCTCCTGCATCCCCCACATTCCAAATGTCACTGAGTCTTGATGGCTTTGCTTCCTAAATACCATTGAAAACGGTCCACTGCTCTCCACCCTTGCTAACGTCCCGCTGCCATCCTCTCCTATCGGCCCTCCCACTACCCTCCTTGTCCCCTCCCCACCTGTTGTCCAGGCAGCAAGAGCAAGCTTTTCAAAATGCAAATCAAATCGTGTTGCTTCTCTGCTGAAAACTTTCTGCTGGTCCCTACTATTCTTAGGGAAAAGAACCGTACCCTGACACCACCTACGACAGCCACTGCAAGGTCTCACCCCTGCCCAACCTTCCCGCTCAACCTCAGTCCACTCCCACCCCCTGCCCAGCTTGCTGTGTGTCAACCACACCAGCTTCTTCCAGTTTCCCAAACGCTCCGCACTCCCTCCTACCACAGAGCCTCAGCCCGAGGTGCTCTGTCACTCACCTGCCTCCAACACCCACTTTTAAGAAGACGTCTCTGCTCTCCCTGACCAGACCAACCCCTCTCTACCCAACCCTACCGGTAACCGGGTGGTATCTCTCCTTCCTGGGACTAACCTCTACTTAATTTTGCATTCCTTTGTGCAACTCTTTGATGGATATCTTCCTCATGCACTCGACTTAAAGCTCCCGAAGATTGTGACTGGTTTTCTGTTACCATCGCGACCTAAGAGGCTAGTCCTGTGCTCTGGCACATAGAAGGCCCTTGGCAAATATTTGCTGAGTGGACAACAGAATGGAGAAGCGAGTGTTGAGAGACAAAGCAGTTAATGGTCACTTGAAAAGTCAGACAGCATTTCATGGAGTAGGTGGGACGTGAGCTGACCATGAAACGTGAAGAAATCGTGTGTTGACGGAGACATCTGGAAGGGTGTTCTAGGTGTATGGAAGAGAATAAACTGTGTGTGTGTGTGTGTGCGTGCGTGTGTGCGTGTGTGTGTGTGTGTGTGTGTGTTGGGATGAAAGGTCAGGCCAGTGCAGGTACAGGTTGAGAAAAAGTTGGACAGCAGGTCAGCTAGTGGGTAGGCAGAGGGTCTGGAAGCAGACCAAGGAGTTTGTGCGCGGAAAGAACAGGGGATTTCCAAGCAGAGTGGTGATTCTTCCAGACCGGCATTCAGCAGGAAGGTAGGAAGTGAAGTCTTCTAGCAGAGGGACAGGGACGTGGGGCAGGGATGGCTGGAAGACCAGTCAGGAGGCTGGTCAGTGCCCAGGCATGTGCTGCTGGGGCCCTGGATGGCGAGGCCAGTGGACATGGAGAGGCCAAGTGGATAAGAAGACATTAAGAAGAAAGACATCCACCAGCCTGGCGACTGCCATCTGCAGGAGACCTCAGCACGAGAAGGGTCCTCCTCCGCTCCCCCCCCCCCCCCCCCCCCGCCCAGTGTAAAGAGGGGCCAGACTCTCCAGCAGAGGGCAGGGCAGGAGACAAAAGGCACCAGGATGACTTCCAGATCCTCCCTGAATGTTCTGTGCTCTGCTCTGCGTCCCCTCTTGAGCAAGCAGGTCGATACCAGTCATCTGGACAGGTGCAAGGGACAGAGGACACGGTTCGCTGTCTGCATAGAACACGGGGAAAAGCCACCAGAGCAGGGCTGCCTGGGTGACTAACTGATTATTAATAATATAAATATGTAAATGCGAAAGGCCCTATTGATCCTGACATAGGAACCATCCATCACGACAGCGAGGAACGGGGTGGTACAAACATCAAATAAGTCTGCATCCTAAGACTCATCTGTAGAGGTGGGTTAAGGCCAGGACAGGCCTGGAAGCAATTTTACTAAAGAGAATAACTCCTCACAGCCTCACCCAGTGCGGGGGTTGTGCGGGGAAAGGGAGGTGGAGGCTCCCCAGAGACAGAGGAGACGGATGTGTGCAGTGATCCCAGGGAAAAATCCTCCCCTTTTCCCCTTCTCCAAGGGCAGGAAGAGCAGTCATCAGAGCTCCCCAATCTCTTACTCAGGGGTCTACCAGCCTGGAAAAGAGTCCACCAGTTGTGAAAAAAAAGCCCATCTCCACTTACCCTGAGACGGCAGCGGACCTTAGAGATTAGGCATGGGGGCCCAGCCGGGGTCAAATTCTGCCCCCTCCCTAGCTTTGTGAACTTCACAGGTTTAACTGTGGTGAGCCTCAGTTTACTCATCTGCGAAATGGGTTGTCGTAGAAATTACATGGGATGATGTTTGTAAAGGAGATGTCCACAGTGGTTGGGGTCACGGTGGCAGAGCAGCGAGGGGTTCTCGGCTGCATCAGGCACCCCCCACTCACCCACTTAGGGACACAACATGGAACAGCCCAGTCTCCCCAGAAGGCATGACCTTGTGAAGCTGGTTCTGGCATTGATGGGGGAGCCGCCTGACCCTGGCCACGCTGCTCTCGCTCCCCAGCTTGGTTCATGGACACACAGGGCCTGAGACTGGGGAAATGGGCCATTCTTACGTGGTCTCTGCATGCAGGAATTTCAAGCTAGAGATGGGGAGGACCAAGGACATCCCGACAAGTACCATAAAAAAGGGGCTCAGGGCCCTGGGGACTCAGAGAGTGAGGTCACGTCCAGCTGAAGGAGAGTCCCAAGAGGCTTCCTGGAGATGAGCCGAGGGTGGGCTGCCAGGAGGGGGAGTGGGTATCAGCTTGCCACCCTGGGCCCCATGCAGAACAGCAGCGGGCAGGGAGGTCCCCACTCCCAGGCGATGGTGTGGGAACCCAGCTCCGTGGCTGTGAGGAAGCACCTTGTCCCCACCATGGGGAGCCGGACCCCACCACTAAAGGGTGGTGGCCCCACCCCCAGAAAGGCCCAGCCTGGCACCCACGCCCACCTCTGTCCGCATAACACTTACCACAAGTGTGCATACCCTTGGGCGGGGAGCCTGTCCCCAGATCAGGCCGGCTGGGGAACACTGAGCATGTGCAGAACAGGGTTAGCTCTCAGGGCTGGGATCAGGGTGAAGGCCAGAGAAATGAGGTCTAAAAGTGCAGGCTCCCATCACGTCTCTATTTAAATTTTGATATTTTGTTGGTCATAGGTTTTGAGGGGCATTACTTTTGGTTCTTTAAAAACTATGACAGTAAGGGGCGCCTGGGTGGCACAGTGGGTTAAGCCACTGCCTTCGGCTCAGGTCATGATCTCAGGGTCCTGGGATCGAGTCCTGCATCGGGCTCTCTGCTCAGCAGGGAGCCTGCTTCCTCCTCTCTCTCTCTGCCTGCCTCTCTGCCTACTTGTGATCTGTCTCTGTCAAATAAATAAATAAAATCTTTTAAAAAAATAAAAAAATAAATAAAAATAAAAACTATGACAGTAAAACAATATTTATCTTGAGTACTGGTCTTGGCACACCCTCTCCTTTTATGGCCAGGGGGTGCCTCCCCCACCTCCCCTCATCCCTGCCCTGCCAGAGGCCACATTTCCCCGGACCAGCTTTGCTCTTCACCATCCCATCCCTTCTCCAGCTGGCTCCAACCTGCCGCAGCTGTCTGCCCAGTCTTCTGTCTTGGGTTTCAGGGCTTCAAAACCCCCTGGATCATTAAGAACCGTTGTATCTGGTGGTGTAGGAAGTGGGGGGAGGTGGACATCACCGAGAGAGATCTCCCCCCCTCACCGCCCCCCACCCCCGCCAGGCACTGCCTGGCCCCACTGGCAGCCCCAGGCTGACCTCACTGACATCCAGCATCACCTCCGTCTCAGCAGACGGACAGGAGGCAGCATTTATCCCATTTGACAGGTGGGGACCCCAGGGCCCAGAGAAGTTACCCAGGGTCACACAGGTGGCGATCTGTGGTCAGGCTGGAATGGGACGAGAGCTCAGAGCCCGAAGGAAAGTGCTTTGACGCCAGAACCCAGAGTCATCCCTGGAATCCACATTCCATGAGCCTCACGGTCAGCGAAGTTTACCCTGCCGGAAGGCCAGGAGACTACCAGGTACATCAGCAAGTTCAAGGTTTGTGGAAGTGTTGCATTTTTTTTTAAATTATTTTGTCAAATTCAGCCTTTTCCAAAATTATTGGCTCCAAATTTCCGCCCCCCCCCCACGGAGCACTTCCTGGGGTCGGTGTTCTGCCTTCTGCTCCCCAGAAACGCTGGCCTGTGTTTAGTTTGAGAGTTTCGGGGCAGGTCGAGGTGACTCCCGCCAGGATCCGTGCCTGAGCCTTCACCTCCACGCTTCACCCCTGTTCCCGGCTCAGTCTACCCAGCAGACGGGGAAGGAAAAGGTGGGAGGAGGCTTCAGGAGAAGCCAAGGGTGGGCTTTCAAGTCTTGCATTAAATTTTTCGATATTGTTTGACCATCTCACAGTGGGCATGAATACTTCGGTGAGGAGGGAGGGACGGAGGGAAGGAGGGAGGGACGGAGGGAAGGAGAGAGGCAGAAAGGACAGAGGGAGGGAAGATGGGACACGCTTCCAGCCCCTGCTGTCCGTCCTCTTGAGCCAACGCTAATCGGGCAAGGCCAATATCAGGAAGAAAGGGAAATCCTCCAGGCAGTTGCCTGGGCTCCTGCCCCTCCCACCTGGCCCCACAGCCTGGCCGGCCCAGCCCCAGGGCTGAAGCCCCAACACACATTGCCTCCCACCGGAGGCAAAGGCTAATTAAAAGTCCTTCCCCGGCAGAGGCTATACCCCTGCCCTGTGCCTCCACCACACCCTCAGTAAATGACAGTCTCCCCTTCTCTGCCCAGAAAGGGGGGTGCATCAGGGTCCTGGGAGCCTCGGTCCCCCCCACTCAGGCCCAGGTGCCATTAGTATTCTGCCTCTTCAAGGCCACGGGCCCTCTTCATGCCGGTTTGATTTTATTATTATGCCAACACACTTGCTTAATTCTCTGCTGTCTTTCTTCTGCACTGTTGATTTACACTGTTAGTGTTTTAATTATACAATTCAGCACTCCTTAAAACATGAAAAACTGCTCAACTTTTCAAGCAATTAAATGGCAGCGGAGTATATCAGCAGATCCGAGACGAGATAAGTAAATCAAGCAATTAAAAAACTCATTTGGTGAAAATGCAGCAAGCCACCCAAAGTGGGTGAGGTTTCCGGGGGCCCTCTTGACGAGAACTTCCAAAAGAGGCCCCTCCCCACATCTCACCTTGCTTTTCGGGGCCTCCGACCCATTCCCCCTCACCGACCACGTCCCCTCTGCTCCCGGGACCCCCACCTGCCAAGGGGCCTGAGCTGAGAGCGGCTCAGGGCCGAGAGCCAGGACTGGGGCAGCCCAAGTCCAGGTTCCGACCTGGCCCTGGGGCCGCTCGTAAACTTGGCCGTGTCGCCCCCCTCTGGGCCTCGGTTTCCCACCTGCAGATGGGGGCTGCGTCGCTCACATGGTGTCCTGTCTTTGTTTTTATTTTGGTCAAATACACATAACATACAACTTACTGTCTTGAGCATTTTTAAGTGGGCAGGTGGGTGCAACTAGGCGTATTGACACCGTGCGGCCGAGGCCCCTACCTCCAGAGCCAGCTCCGTCTTGCAGAACTGAGCTCCGCACCCATGAAACAGGAGCTCCCAGCGCCAGCTTCCCGCATCACTAGGGTTTGAACTGGCCTCTGAGGAGACCCAGGGGAGCATCCCAAGCTCTGGAGGCTGCCTGGGAGGGAGCAGGTCAAGGGCAGGATGAGTAAGCAGGGCTCTGTTCTAATAGAAGTGGGCAGGCAGTTCTATTTCCATCCGTTGATGCTACCGGGTTTCTGGGTTAGGTTTCATTTGCGTAAAGGACTGCAGATGATTTTGTGAAGTCTGGAGACAACGGACCTCGAAGCTCTCCCAGATTGGAAAGAACCCGACTCGGGGGCTTAAGGTTCTCTGAAGGAAAGCTCTCTCCCCTGCAAGGATCGGGGACCTGCTTCTCGGGGTCCAGAGCAGACCAGAACAAGTCCCCCAGAGCGGGCTGGCCGCACTCCATGTCTTCGCCTATTGCATTCCCCACACGCACTTGGCATCGTGACTCCAGGCTCCGTGGGACCCGTGCAACCCGTGACTTGCCACTGCACTTGGGAAGTGAAGGTGGGATGAGGTAGGAGTGGGGACAGGAGGGGCACAGCCCACTCATCCACCACACTGGAAGGCCAGAGGTGCCCCGGGAGGCTGCAGGGAGGACACTGGCCAGGGCAAGAAGGGTGGGGAGGTGGGGTGTGCCCTCTGGCAGGTGCTGGAGGAGGACATGGAAAGGTGGGGAGGCTGCCTCTTCGGCAGCATCTGGTCCAGGACAGAACCGCCCTGGGTGGACGTGCTTTCCCCATTCCTCAGCCTGCACTGACAGGATTATAAATGCCCAGTGACAGTGCCCGGAATCTCAACCATGTTGGTCTCCGCAGGAAGAGACAAGGCCAGTGACCCAAGCATTTGGCTCTGCAGCCGGGGTTCAGGACTCCTACAAGAGACAAGCACACCCCGGAGAAGAGCCTAGATCCAGCCCTCCCCCCCAAATCGTCCCTGTGAAGAGGAAGCCTGAAGTGGCAGCCTGGGTTTCTCTCCTTCGAGGAAACAGCTTTGCCACCGCTCTCTTTTCAGGCTGGGTCCCCTCCCTTCCACAACACCCCAGGGACCAGTCAGTCAAGCTCTGCAAACATTGTTGCCTTCCAGACGCCGCCGGTGTCTCGCCAGGTCTATTCCAGAACCAGATCCCCCGGCCCCCGAGGACAGGTGCACCCAGAGGTCCAGCTTTGCTGACCCCTGGCAACCCCACCTTCTGCTGGGCCCCCGCCCACTGCTGTCCCCGACCACAGCTTTCTTCATCTTCTCTCACAGGCACTCAATGGGTCCCAAACTGTCCTCAGGCCAGGCCCACACTCTCCTCAAGGTTATTCCCCCTGAACTGTTTCTGTCCCGAACTGTGCCTACTGGTTGCTCTTGGTAATTCCAGAACCCCCATTAATCATTCTTAAGCTCTCGGAGTGCAATATTTGCTCTAAGAATGGAAATTCCTTCACAACTCTGCACCATCCCGCCATCTCCAATTACCGCTCCCATCAGTCATTAACATATAGCATTAGCATATCTGTGACTTCTAGCCACCTTGATTAATCTGGCTCCCAGTTTTCTGCCAGGGAGCCCTAATGGGCTGAGGAGTGACCAGGTCTGGGGGAGGAACGCATGTGGGGGAGGGTTAAAATATTAGAGCACAGAGTCCTGAGGTTATTAAAACCAATTCTTTCTTTTTGCAGACAAGGGAACTAAGACCTGAAGAGACAAAGTAGCATCCCTCCTCCCTCTCCCTCCCCCTCCCTCCTCCTTCTCCTCATCCTCCTCCTCCCCTTCCTTTTCTTCCCCCTCTTCCTTCTCCTCACTCTCCACCCCTTCTTCTCCCTCCCCCTTCTCCCCCTTCTCCTCCTCCTTCTCCTCCTCCTCTCCAGGCAGCGTCCCCTCAAGTGTGTTTCCTACAAAATAGCTTCCAGGGAAGCTCCGCAAAAAGGAAAAGTGGGAGGAGACAAGAGAGTGGGTAGAGCCCAGAGGATCTGCGCTCAAATAAATTTTGGAAAGTCTAAATATTACGTCACCCTCTTGGATATTCATAACATGCGGTGGCATAATAAACGATTTTGAGAAGTCTCACGGTAAAGAAACCTAACTTTGTTTAATCCTAAACACCTTTAAATGCTATCCATCTACCTACGAATATATATGAATACAAATATCGTTATCTACTGCTGTGTAAAAAAATTATCCCCAAACTAAGGAGCCAAAACAAACCAAACATGTATCATCACCCATAACAATGTAAGCATCAGGAATCTGTGCATGGCTTAGCTGGATGGTTCTGCTGAGTCTGGTGGGTCTCTGGGAGCTGACTGGGTCATGGAGGTGGGGTTTTCATGAAGGGTATTAGTACCCTCATGAGTCACCAGAGAGCTCATTTCTGCCTTCTGACCTGTGAGGACTCAGGGAGAAGATGGCCATCTGTGACCCAGGAAGCACGCCCACCAGACACCAGCTCCGCCCGTGACTTCACGGTGGATTTCCCAGCCTCCAGAACTATAAGAAATACATTTCTGTTGTTCATAAGATAGGCAGGCTGTGATATTCCATTTTAACAGCCCAAATGGACTAAGATAACTATACTGTATAATTTACATGAAATTCTAGAAGAGGCAAAATGATGTGATAGAAAGCAAATCACAAGTGGCGGTAGGAGTGGGAAGAGCATTGACTAAAAGAGACACAGGGAACTTTTAAGGGGTGATGGGGATGTTTTATATTTTGGATGTGGTGGTAGTCACATGCATAATTACATCAGTCAAAATTAGTAAAGTGTACACTTAAAATGGGTGAATTTCATTTTGTACCATTTATACTTCAATAAGCTCACTTTTAAAAATCTGTGGGATACCACTAAAACACTGCTTACAGGGAGATTTATACCTTTAAATGCCTTTATTAGAAGAAGAAAAGTTTAAAATCAAATATCTAAGATTCTACTTTAAGAAGCTAGAAAAAGAAAAGGAAATTAAAACCAAAGTAAGCAGAAGAAAGGAAATAAAAAAGATACTGAAATATGTAATGTAATAGCAGGAATCCGTGAAATAGAAAACATTTAACAAGGTGCAAAATTGGTTTCTTCTAAAAGATTGATACAGGGCATCTGGCTCAGTGGTTGGGCGACTGCCTTCAGCTCAGGTCATCATCTCAGAGTCCCAGGATCAAGTCCTGCATGGGGCTCCCTGCTCAGCGGGGAGTCTGCTTCTCCCTCTGACCTTCCCCCTCTCATGCTCTCTCTCATTCTCTCTCTCTCTCTCAAATAAATAAATAAATAAATAAATCTTTTTAAAATTTTTTAAAAAATAAAACAAATAAAAGATTGATACAATTGACAGTCTGCTACCAAAGCTGATGAAGAAAAAAAAGAAAACACAATTTACTGATATAATGAGTAAAAGAGAGGACATCACTACGTATCCTAGAAAAACTTAAACAGTAATCATAAACAACATTATGAAAAATATGTATCCACTTACATAAAAAGGACAAAGTCTTTCAAAAACACAAATTATCAAAACTAAGTCAAGAAGAAATAGAAATTAAAATAGTTATATACCTGTTTAAGGGGTGGAAATCCTTCTAAAAAGATATCTTCCAACAAAGAAAACTCTAGGCCCAGATGACTTCACTAGTAAAGGTACCAAATACATAATAAAAGAAATAATATCAACCTTACATAAAATTTTAGAATATAGAAAATAAGGGACATTCTTTAACTCTTACTATGAAATGAGCATAACCTTGTACCCCATAAAAGGCAATATGAGAGGGGAAATTACAGATCAATATACCTTATGAAGAAAATTTTAAAAATTAAAACCTATTTATAGATGTTAGCAAATGAGGGGCACCCAGGCAGCTCAGTCGGTTGACTGTCTGCCTTCAGCACAAGTCATGATCTCAGGGTCCTGACCTCAAGCACTGCACCAGGCTCCCTGCTTAATGGGAAGCCTGCTTCTCCATCTCCCTCTGCCACTCCCCCTAGTTGTGCTCTCTGTTCTCTCTCTTTCTCTTTCAAATAAGTGAAAAAATAAATATTTAAAGAAAAAATGTTAGCAAATTCAATACAGCAATATATAAAAAGGTATAATGCATTTATGTATACAAATGTATAAACTCAATGAAATATAATTTATCCTGAGAATGCAGGATTGGCTCAACATTCTAATATTAAGCAATGTAATTTGGTATATTAATGAATCAAAAGAGAAAATGCACAAAATCTCAAGATTCAGAAATCTAACTCCCACTCCTGACACAAAACCCTCAGCAAACTAAGAATTGCAGGTTAAATACTTCAATCAGATAAAAAGCATGTGCAACGAAGCTACACCTACAATGATACTTAAGGGTAAAATGCTTTCATCCTAAGATAGGGGAAAACATAAAGATTTCTACTCTCAGCACTTTGACTTAACATTGTATTGGAAGTTCTAGCCAGAGCAATATGGCAAGAAAAATAAATAAATAAAGTACATACTTCTTGGAAAACAAAAAAACTCTTTTTCTTCTCTTTTTCATCTCAATTGAGATGATTGTTTACATTTTTAAAAAACTAAAAAAATCTACTAAAGAAATACTGGAACTAAAAAGTTAATTTAGCAAAATGGCAGAAAACAAATCAATATACCAAAATTTGTTTTTTTCTCTATATACCAAATAACCATTAGAAAATGAAATTTTAAAATCCCATTAACAATCACATCCAACTATGGAAAGTACTTGGAAATAGTTCTAGCAAAGCTTTACAAGACTTTTATATTGAAAATTATAAAACACTGCTTAAAAAAATTTAAAAGACCTAAATAAATGGAGTAATATACTATATCTGTGGATTGAGGACTTTGTATTTTAAGATGTAACGTCTCCTCAAATTGATCTACAGATTCAAAAGAACCTCTATAAAAATCCCAGCAAGCTTTTCTGTAGAAAATGACAAGATGAGTCTAAAATTTATATGAAAATGCAAAGTAGCTAGACTAGCCAAAACAATTTTTTTAAAGGGGTAAAGTTGGAAGAACCATATTACATGATTTTAAGACTTGCTGTAAAGCTACAAGACAGTATGTTATTGGTAAAGGGTCAATCAAATAAGTCAATGAAATAGAATATAGAGTCCAGGAATAGACTCACACATACATAGTAAATTGATTTTTGAAAGACACCAAGGTAATTCAATGGGGAATATTTTTGACAATCATGTTAGAATAACTGGGTATGTATATAGGAAAAAAAAAAAAAAACCTTGACCCCCACCTCACACCATACACAAAATTATTTGAGAAGGTTTACTGAAACATGAAAAATAAACTACAGATCTTAGAGGAAGAAATCTTCTGTGAACTTAAGATAGGCAAAAATTTCTTAGAAAAGACACAAAAACCACTATTTTTTAAATGATCAAATTAACCTTAACAAAATATAAAAATATATATATTGCTCATCAAAAGACACCATTCAGAAAATGGAAAAACAGTCATCACAAGAAAAAAACTGCAACTACATGTGGTGATGAATGTTAACTAAAGTTATGGTGGTGATCATTTCAAAATATATTTATCAAATCATTATGTCGTACACCTAAAACTAATACAATGTGATAGGTCAATTATATCTCAATTTTAGAAAGAAAACGAAAAGCCTAATCCTCCCTCTCTTCCGCCCCTCCCCCCACTCAGATGCTCTCTTGCTTTCTCTAAAAATAAATAAATAAACCTAAGAAAGAAAAAAAGAATTGCAAAATAAGCATGGGAGAAGATTTTCAATATCATGAGTCATCAGAGAAATGCAGATTAAGACCACCATGAGCTGTTACCACACATTCACTAGGACAACTAAAATCCAAAGAGCAATCACCAATGTTGACAATAACGTGGGGCAAATGGGACTTTCACACACCAAGGACAGAGTTTTATAAAGTGGTCTGATCTCTTTAGAAAACTCAAGCATTTCCCTATCCAATGGACCATCATCCCAGCATTTCCCAGGACAAACAATGACAAAGGTCCACAAAAATACTTGTACCAGAAAATGCATAGCAGCATTACAATGGAGGAAACAACCCAAATGTCCATTCACAAGAGTCGAACTGACAAAGCGTAGAGTGTTCTTGTGGTGGAGTAGTACGCAGCAGTATAAAGGATGGAACTACTAAAACCTTGCAAAGTATGCATGAGTCTCATGGGTCTTCTCAGTGATGAAGAGAAGACAGATGCAAAGGAGTACTTAGAGTAGGATCCCGTTTATGTCGAGTTCAAGAACAGGCAAATCCCATCAGTGGGGATAAGAAGTCAGAGCCGTAATCACCTCTGGATGAGCTAAGTTTAACTGAAAGGGGGCATGAAGGAATTCTTATATTCTGATTGGAAAGGGGTTCAGACACACCGGTGTTTTCATTCATCAAAACTCATCAGACTATACATTTCATATCTGTGCATTTCCCCTTTATGTAAATTTTACCTTTAAATTTTCTTTTTTAAAAAATCACCCATTAAAGAACAAATGGAAAATCATCAACTGTGCCTGGCCTGTCTGACCGTACAAGATCAGGCCATAACTAGACACGAGCCCAACCAGGCTTCCTTCCTTCTGGTTTCACATACGCAGCAAGCTCATACCCCCTCCCTTAGCACCTTTGCATTTGTGTAGCCCCAATCCCAGAGTTCTGCCCCAGACTTTTGCATGACTGTGTTCCTATGAGAAGTACCATCAGTCAGATTCCTGACAAAAAAAAAAGAGGTGGCACAGTCAAACTGGGTAAACTGGAGGCCAGCTCGTAAGAGGACCATTTCTGAACCTAAGGGTGTAGGAAGATCACCAGGTATAATGCAATGCTGGGTACTGATACCAGCCTGGGGCCTGACACGGGGGGCAAGAAGATGGAACCATTTCCAGAATGTGTTGATCTGCCAGGGTGAAAGTCAGGGGATAAACCCAGCTTCCCCAACTCCTTACTCCCTCTCTCATCCTTGTCCTTGTAGTGCTCCCCACAGAAGAACTCAGCCCCCTGGACAAGGAGGGGAGAGAGAATCCGGGGAAGCAAACAGAGACCATGCAAAACAGACACTGTTCCTGGCTTTTGACCTAAACAAGCTTTCTGTCCATTCCCTGCTTATTTTCTCCATAGAACATTCCACGGTCCAAACTCTTCTTATTTATTCATTTGGTTACTTGCTAATTGACAAACTCCCCTCCTCTGAGTGTAAGCTCCAGGAGCACAGGGACTATGTCATATTTATTACTGTCTCCCTAGAGCCTAGAACAGAACTTCCCATTTAAAACCAATGTGGAGCACTCCCACAAACTCCTGAGAGAAAACCAGTGGGCAGGTTATGCTGCCCCCACCAGGCTGGGATACTCTTGTAGGCTCCTACATTCTTTCCATCATTTTTTTTTCCCCAAAACTAATAAACTTTCTTTCTTTTTTTTTTTTAAAGCAGTTTGCAGAAAAATGGATCAGAATGTACAGAAAGCTCTCAAATACCCTCTCTATCCACCCCCATAATATTCCTTATTCTTTATGTTTTGTAATAGTGTGGTACTTTTCACAATTAATGAACCAAAACTGATACATTATTATTAACTAATGCCCATAGTTTATATTGGGGTTGACGCTCTGCAACAAATGTACAATGACATGTGTCTATCACTACTGTCTCATACAGAATCAATTCACTGTCCTAAAATCCTCTACACCTCACCCATTCATCCCTCTCTGTCTCCCCCAAGCCCTTGGCAACCACTGATCTTTTTACTGTCTCTATCTTCTTGCCTTCTGTAGAATGTCATATACTTAGAATCCTGCAACATCTCCAGGGTTTTTGATCTCCATGGCCAGGCACCGCACCTATCCCGCAAGTGTTCTCCAAATACACAAATGAATGGATGAGAAGACTCAGGGAAGCCCACATCCTCCCCAGGACTCTGGGTACATCAAGAAGGAATGAGCCCAGGCTCCTTCCCTCTTTGGGGTGAGAAGCCTCCATTCCCATTCCCTTTTGCCCTGCCCCTCCCCCAGCCTCACTCTATTCCCCATCTCCTTTAAATAATACAGAGATTTCCCCGTATGAAAGCTAATTTAGGCGCCATAACAGAGACTATATTTAATGTAAATGGAAGAAGTAGAAGCAGAAGGATTTATGGTAATAATAACCTGCTTGTAATAACACAGAGTGGGTCACCTGCTTAAGATACAGTGGATTAAAGAGAAGGAAATTTACCTCCCCAAAGAACATGGTGTCACCAGAAAACTGCAGTAGAGCAAAGTCTTGGATGATCTTATTAAATCCCATAGATCTTATTATGCTTTCCTACTGGAGAAGGCTACTTCTTGTCCTGGTTAAGGAGAATGGCCAGAGTGGAGCTGGAGGCTGGAGGGTAGAGAGCAGTTCCCAGAAAGACCTCTTGGGCAGAGGCTCCCGTCTGCGTAGAGCCCATGTGGAACACCATGCTGCTGGGCACAGCACAGTCTTGCGGGTGAAGGGGGGAACCCCTGGTGCAGGGGCTCGGGAGAGCAGAGGAGCATGCAGAAAGCAGGAAGCTGTCATTTGTGAGGTTGGCCCCGACATCATGGATCCAACCCTCTTGGGGCACGGATGACAGGGAGGCCATTTCACCCCAAAGTGTTTATCCATAGCAGGAGACTGCGGGGAACCAGTGAGCTCTGCATAGTTGAAGACACTTGGATCCAAATTCCAGCCCCCTTGTTCACAGCCTGGGCAATGCGAACAAACCCAGGCTTGCTTCATTCATTCCTACCACTGGAATTCTCAATCCAGGTTCATTCCCCTTTGGACACTGGCCTGGCATCAGATCTGCCCTAGCCAGGAGGCCTGGTTCAGAGCCTGGATGTCTTCCTGGTGACAGTAGGACCAGTCAACCCCTCCTTGCCTCATGAGAGCCCTCGTCCCCAGGAGAGATGCTAGCCCCTCATCCCTCACCTCCTCCCCACATTGGAGAAGCAGTGGAGGGTGCAGAACCCCATCTGCTGTTAGCTTGAGTTGTGCAATTGGTTGCCCTTGCCTCAGCCCCCTCCCTTCTCCTTCCCTCTTCCCCTCCCCACCTACTTTCTGTGTTAATAGTTTGTTAGGAAATGGGTAATCTGGAGAGGATCATTAATGCAGTGAACAGAGATATTGCACAAAAGGATTATGGCAGCTTCCCTAGTGCACTGCGGCTTTTTTAATGTGTTTGCATGAAATCACCCCATTATGAGAATGTCCTCACGGGGGACGATGGGGGAAGGGGCACCAGACCTGAGAATGAAGGCAAAGCCACATGTGCTGAGGGGAACGGAGGCTTCCAAGAGGCCCCAAGACTCCAGTCTGAGACCCCTTAAATGACCGTGTATGTTTCTGAGGTCTCACGGCAAGATGGATGCTATGACATCCCAGACAAGAGACTGGTCATCTTCCTGCAGGGAAAGGACCTGGACGTCAGTGGACCTGACCCTGGAACTTCCCTTCCCAAGGGACTGAGTAAAGATGGTGGGGGTCCGAGATATCATTTCCCCATAAAAACAAAGAATGGACCACCCCCAGAGCTCCCACGGCAAGCCCCAACTCACCTGCCCTTGCCCACGTCTCTCCTTCCTGAGTCTTCCCCGACTGCTTATTTAATCTGCAGCCCACCCCCCACCCACACCTCCCCGTCTTCCCACCCGCCTTGCTTCTGCTTTTTCTCTTCTTCATTGGCTCTCATGACCTCCTAAGGTACCATGAAAGCTACTCAGATGTGACTGTCACGTTCAGCTCCCCAGAAGAAGGTAAGCCCCATGAAGGCAAGCAGCCGTTGAACAGATCTCCAAGGACTACAGTCATTTCTGGAACATAGGAGGTCCGTCAACTCCAAGGTCCATTGAACAGATCTCCAAGGACTACAGTCATTTCTGGAACATAGGAGGTCCGTCAACTCCAAGGTCCATTGAACAGATCTCCAAGGACTACAGTCATTTCTGGAACATAGGAGAAGTTCAATAAATGCTTCTTGAGTGAATACAGACTCAGGCCCCTAAGGAAAAAAGTGGGTGGTCGTCCCACCTCATTTGCTCCCATTCTGCATGCTCTCCCAGGTCTCCTGGCACAGAGTAAGCCAAACCTAAACCACATCTTTGGCCTAAACAGCATAAGGTCCCTCCTAAACCTGATGAGACACCTTGAGAAAAACCCAGCATTTGCTCAGATTCCAAGCTCCGCTATCAGGGCGCGTGGCTGGCTCCGTGGGTAGAGTGAACGACTCTTAATCTTGGGGTTGTAAGTTTCAGCTCCATGTTGAGCAGAGAAATTACTTTCAAAAACAAAACTCTGCTGTCTCACCGGCCTCACTTTCTGGGGTGGTGTCCTGCCCCACCCCGCATACACCCCTGTGAGAACCTCACCGGCTGCTGGACACACATTCCTCTGTGACCAGGACATACTTTGTCCTGACATTTAGATACTTTCCCTGTCACTTCCCAGCCAGAGGGCCCTGCTTTCCCCAAGAAGAATGACCAAAAGGATTGACTTTGTCAGGACCAAGGAGGTTCCAGGATGGGGTCATCCCATACCCAAACCAGGAAAATCCCAGGCAAACCATGTTGGTCACTCTATTTCTAGGTTAATGGGATACCCTTCCCAGAATAGCTAAAGGCTATCCCAAAAACCAGGTCATCTATTGCTACATGAGGGGTCACCAGCCAGGAGAAGGAGCTGGATCTACATATGACTTGTCATTGAAGCACTGTCTACTCCTCTGGGTCTTCCCCAACCCAATGATGGGCACCACCTTTAACCAATCATTCAGGCATGAATGAGCAAAGCATCCTGACTCCTCCTTTTCTCTCATTGCTCCCCACAGCAGTGTCTTGCCTGTTCCATGCACTCCCTACCTCTCTCATCTGCTCCCTCCTCCCTGGCCATCCTGTATAGCCACCATATTAGACTCTAGGCTAGGGTAAGTGAGAGTAACACATTGGGTCAGCCCAACCCAGCCCAGGTACAAATGCAGAAGAGTGTTACAGGTTGAATTGCATCCCCCAAAAGATACAGTGAGGTCCTGGCCCCCAGTATCTATGAAACTGACTTTGCCTGGAAATACAGTCTTTGCAAGATGTAACCAAGTTAAGATGAGGACATTAGAATGGGCCCTAACCCAACATGGCTTCATTCCCTATGCAAGAGGGTAATTTGGATGCAAATATAGACACAGGTATAAAATGGTCAGGTAGAGATTGGAATGATACACCCGCAAGTCCAAGAAGGCCAAGGGATTCGGAGAAATATGAGCCAAGGGAGGAGGCAAGGAGTGATTCTTGCTACAGGTTTAGAGGGAGCACGGTCAGCTTGACTTCAGACTCCCAGCCCCTAGAACCATGAGACAATGCATCTTTGCTGTTTCAAGCCACCCCGTCTGCAGTTCTTATTCCAGCAGTCCTAGGAAACTAATGCGCTGACAAAGGAACAAATCAGACTGAGAAACCAGAAGGAGAGTTGAAGCCAAAAGAGAAAGAGGGAGCACGCGAAGTCATCCTGACTCAGGGTCCCCACTGGACCACGACCATGTCCCAGAGATAAGACTCGGCATGTTCTCATGCTTGTTCAGGCCAGAGTGTGACCTTCCTCCACAGCCCTGCCTCTACAACATCAAGTAGCCAGGCCGTGGGCCACCCCCTGCCCCTCCTGAGCCCAGGTCCAGAGGCTCAGCTCACTGTCACTAAATTAGGAGAGCCAGGTAAGGTCACTACTCACCTTTTCATCTCCTGCTTGCTGCATTGTCCCATGAGAGCATCCCAGCCCAGAATGATAACTGACCTGGACCTCGAAAACCTTAGCTCCTCTCTATTGTTGACCCTCTGACACTAGGCATCTTAGCCTGGGTTCTTCCAAAAGCAGAGCTAAGATGAGGACTTGAATGCAGAGGTTTTATTTGGAAGATGGCCCCAGGGAGCAGGAAGGAAAAAAAAAAATGAGGCAGAGACAGACTAAAGCAATACAAACAAAGCAGGCTACTGACATCAGCAGACCTCACCGTCTCCAGGAGGTCCTAAGAATGGTACGGGCTGCCCCCTGGGGTTGTGCCCCAGTAGCATTAGTGGCCAAAGCTTTGCTGCATTGCCCTAGCACATCCCCGGCATGCTACAGCAGGAAACAAGTTCCTGCAGAGGTCTGCTGGGTCTGGCATCCACAGCTTAGCAGCCCTGGGGCAGAAATCCTGATCTGTGCCCTTGCTTGAGGCGTCACAGCATAAGGAAGCCTACCGGACGTTCTCCCGGCTGGTCTGGATCAGAGGTGGGGCAAGTGGATGTGGGTCAGGTACCAGACTGCCTGCTCAGTAGATGAATCTTCCTACAGACCTCTGAGGAATGACTCATCACTTCTACCAGGTGGAAAGTTTGTCTTCCCCTTCTGGGTCTCAGGAAAGAAAGAAAGAGAGAAGGTGGTACAAGAAAGAGCCTCTTTCTCTTGTTTCCCTGTGTTACGAGCCCAAGGAAACCTCCAGTGGCCCGTGGGCCCACACGGATTCAGAGCAGGGGAGCAATCCATCCGGGAGACTGAGCTGAACTTGGAACAGGGGTGCCTGGAACAGGGAACTCAGCAACAGAGTAGCTGGACAGGAGAGATCCTGCAGGGCCGAAAAGCCCCACTTGCCTGTACGTGTCTGTCTTTCTGAGCCCAGAAGCCTGTCTGTCCCCAGCCTGGAAATAGGCTGGGCTCCGACAGTGCTTTGAAAAACCTGCTGTTTGGAGCTGGAATGCTTGCAGCACCTCTTCCCATCAAAACAACAACATGCAAGGTTCCTAGGGCCCAGCCCTGCCCCCAGGAAGCCCAAAGAGCATGAGCCCCCAAGTGCAGCACCATGGATAGGTCAGTGCGTCACAAGGTCCCAGAGGAAAGCCCAACTGGGGCTACAAATGGGGGAACCAGAGCACAGTCCCCTGGGCAGCAAGGTCGGGGGTTCTCCCCTCCTACCCCCTTAACCACGGACAGCAGAACTAGGTAGCTTCCAAGCTCCAGATTTCCAATCATGAGTCCTAGGGCTGGAGCAAGCAGTTCAGCAAACGGGCAGGACGAAGCTGGTGGAGACTGAGCCTCCCTTGAGGTTAGCAGTAATCTGGGACTGAGGGCACGAGGGAGAGTAGAGGAAAGGTAACATTATGACCTCTTTCTAGCCATGTCCAAGGCTGATGTGGGCAGCCCCTCCCCCAGGGCTAATAATCACCACACAGTCACCAGCTCCCTGGGGCTGATTCTGACTCCCAGGCCTCCTGGAGTCTTCACCTTGCTTGCTGATCTTGGCTCCTTCTTCAAGATCTAAAGAGTTCCTTCTTTAAGGTCCCTGTGCTCCACTGGGACTCAGTCCCCACACACCTTGCTTCCCCAATCCCTCAGCATAGCCTCCACTTTTCAGATGGGCAAACTGAGGTCCAGAATTAACCAGTAAGTTGGTCGCAGGACCTAGACTAAGACAGAGAGCAGGAAAACCCTAGCCAGTCTCCCTGTTCACCAAGAAGGGGAAAGGGGACCCTGTGGTCATGGGGTAGTAAAGGCAGCTCAGCCTCTGTCTCAGGACTGTCTCAGGAAGCCTGGAGTACATCTTTGGGGAAATTACAGGTATCACTTCATTTTCCAGGGGAAAAATAACCGTGGAAAGCGTCTGCAATTACAGCTCATCACTGCTGACTATGTAACCTGCAATCTAAGAACCGGGTAATCAGAAGACCGGAGACAATGAGATTTTGGCTTTATTTAGCACCTTTCCTCTCCCCTCCCTCAGGCCTTCCTGCGTGATGTGACAGAAGGAGCTAGGTTTCTCAAACATTCCATGCAATCTCCCCCCCACCGCCCGGACCCTGACCCCCACCCTACCCTGTCTCTCTATACAAAGATCAGACCACTGACCCTTGGCAGTGCTCAGAAATTTCAACTCCTTTTCCTTCCCCAGCAATCAGGCTGAGTGTCACTGGGCCACTTGGCCCCTCTCCACCCCCACCAACCATCACTCACGGAGAAGGGGGTAAGTAGTGCAGCGGTGGACAGTGGACATGCCCGGCCAGCCTCGTCCTCATAGAGATGATAATCTAGGCTGGGAGACAGACCACATGACTGTATGACTACAGGAACCACAGATGTCGAAGAGCATGAAGAAACGCAAGGGTGGGGAGCAGAGGGCAACGCTGCAGGGACCTTTAGGTGGCATCGAAGCCATCTCCAAAAAAGTGACATGTAACTGACACAAGAATGATGGAAAAGACCCAGTTGCAATGGAGCATAAAGGAGCAACAGGTGCAAAAGGCAAATAAAAATAAGTTTACAGCAAGAGCAGAAGCCATTGTGTGCACCCCCAGGTCCTCTGTGTGTTATTCACAATAGCAAAGATGCAGAAACAGTCGAAGTGCCCATCGATGGATGAATGAGTAGAGAAGGTGTGGTCTACACGCACCGTGGAATATTACTCAGCCATGAAAAAGACTGAACCCCTGCCGTCTGCAAACGTGGTCATAGAGTCCTCGCAGACCTGCAAATACAACAGCGCCAGTCAACCAGCGCCCCCTAGTGGGGTCCGAGCCTGGCTCCAGGCAGCCTCTTCAAGCTTCTAGGGTCAGGAATCCCCAGCCTCCCCCACTTTGTGCTGTCAGCCCTGGAAGCGATGGCTTCTCTTATAGTTACTATGTCCTTGCTACTTCAGTGTTCTTTTTCTTTTCAATCTTCTAATGCATCGGTAGCCAATTCTCCACATTAAATTCTTTCTGCTAAAATAACTGACGTAGTTTCTCTTTCCCTGACCTGACCTTGACTGCTACCAGCAGACAACAGTAACTTTTTATTATAAGCCTCCTATACAATTGGATTTTTTTTTTTTACCTCTAAACAGGTGCAACTAGTTGTTAACCTCTTATAACTCTGTGATATAAGTGTGAGAGTGCAGCCCCGTGTAGAAGGAAAACCTTGTGTACCCTGGATGGGTCATGGAAGACTTCCAGGAGGGAGTGACATCTAAGCTAAATTTGAAAAATTAATTGTAACCTTGGTGAAGGGCTAAGACATTTTCCCGAAGACTATGGAGATCATTCAGGAGTTTTCAACAGACAAGGGGTGCAATTGTATTTGTTGGCAGCAGACACCCCCAATGTCATTGTGCTGACCTTGGCACCCACTCTCAGCCAGGTCACATCTGCCCCAGGTGTTTGCCCAAATTCCAAACCTCCTTGTTGCCCCAGGTACCTCCTCAAAACATATCAGTGCTGTGTCTCTTCCTCTCAGGAAACTTGTTAGGGCACTAGTTAGTGTGATAAACTAATTCACAGTGAAGTGTTAGCAAACAAAAAATGGTTTATCTCTCCTCGGGGTATTTTCATTTTAATGGAGACTCAGTTGACAAATATTTACTGAACGGTCTATTACATGCAAGAAACTATGTAAAACTCCTGGGGGAGGTGAAGGGGTGGAGCTTGACCTAAATAAATCAGTCTCTAATAATAGAACTTGGGGCTCCTAGGGAACATATTGTAGGCAGCAGATAACTTTCTTACCTCTGATTAAACCACGTAAGCGTCTACTGGGTGTACCCCAAGTTGTCCCAGTCACTTACAATGGAGGTGACGTTTACCACCTAAGTGGTGTTGAGTCATCGCTGCTATACTGGGGACTCAGGAGCCAATCCCTGCCTTCTGTTCCAGAATACTGAGGTCTGCCCCCATGCATTGAGGGGCTCACCTCCCATTCTTGGCCACCTTCTGCCTGCTCCTTGATCCCTCGGTCTTCACAACTTCCACCAGGACAATTACCAAGGACTCTCTGGGCACCCGGCACCATGACAGGTCTGAAGGACATGGGGGGCTTGGAAGGATGGATCCCCAAGATAAATGAGACCCAGACTGCATCTAATTCAGTATTGGATGGAGGAAAGTAGAGCTTCCTCAAACTGGCTGGCTCCCTTCTCTCTCCTGCTGCCTCCTTAGCCACGCAGACACCCTCCTGGTCTTCCCACTCCATAGTAAGACCACCCTCACCCCTCACCGACGTGGCTCACCAGTACCATCCCTCCCCTCCAACATCTTCCCACTCACACGTCGCTGCTCCCTTCCTAGGCAATCCTGCAGAAGAAGGTGCTGAAGGAAGAGGCTGAACCTAGGGTCCTTTGACTCGATGTGTGTTATCCAGAGAAACCTTTATTTATGTCTTGGCTGTGTTCCCTGAACTCACTGTGCCCATCTCTAAAATGGGCACGACTCAGACTCTCATCCTCCAAGACTGTCTAGAGCCTCCCTCTCCAGCATCCCCCCCTCCAGACTCCCACCCTCTATCCATTAAGAAACACCGCCATCTAGTGGTTCTGTGGGGGACGTGCAACACACAGTCATCCTCCAGGTAGAGGGACTACAGAAGTATCTAGAAACAGGGAGACCCCTATCCCAGGCTTCCCTCCGCAATTTCCTTCCCCAACCCCCTAAAGTGCCCCCTAACACCCCTAGATAGTCTGAGAGTCAAGAACCATTGTTGAAAAGGCCTTGTGTAAAAAAAGAAAAGAAAAAAGACACGTGAGGCTTAAAAGATGGCCCGGAAGCATCCATCCTGGGAGGCAAGGAGAGACACTTGGATGGAACAGGCCATGGGTAAGCCACAAAGTGAATCACAGGAGCTGAGTACAGGCCAGATTCCAGAAGCGGCGCAGGGGCCCCACCCCCTACAGCCATCTCAGGGAGGGCCATGGACAGCAAGATGGATGGAAGCAGCTCTCTTGCCAATCATTCATCTGCCTGCCGCTCCATCATGGGGACCACAGATGCTTACTCAGCAAGCCCCGGTGCCCAGCGCCGTACCAGGCAGCTGAGTGTGTGTGTGTGTGTGTGTGTGCACGCACACGCGCGCACACAGGCACACGCTGAGCGGCAGGCGTGCTAAGGAAGAAGACGCACACAGTGTGAAAAACTGGTCGACCTGAGCAGGTGAACCACACAATAATCTAAACTCACTTATTCAACAAATGCTTTTCAGGCACCTGCTGTGTGTCAAGCATAGTCACCTCCTGAGCTACAGAGGGCTCCCACCCTGCCACCTGCCGGCTACCTAAGCTTCCCCCCTACATCCTCAAACTGACCTACTTTACATAAATGCAAGACAACTTCACCATTTTCTTTCGTCTCTGAATCCCCAGAACCTAGCACACAGGCAGTGCTTAATAAGTGCTTATTGAAACCATGAGTCTGGTACAGCCTCCTGCCCAAAGCAGGAATGCTGTCTGATAAAGTCACTGAAGGTTGCTTACCCAGTGTCCCTGACGTTGCCACCGATGGCTACTGATTAATTCATATACTGAAATATACATATACTGTATGCTTCATAGACTTATATGCTGTTCAGCCATCGGTGCTCCGTGGCAGTGGACAGGAAGGCAATTCATACTCCCTGGAGCAGAGAAGGGGGTGGTCAGTGGCCCCCACAGCTGTGTAGGGAAATAAACAGTGGAGCTGGGTGTGGGCAGGCTGGATTCGGGGAGGATGGTGTCAGGTTTCTCCCCATTTCTCTCAATCTGTCTTTCTGAACCCCACACGTCACATCCCCCTCTCCAGCTTCTGCTGCTTTTTCCCCCACTGGCTGTGTCCTGTGACGCAATATGGTGGAGGGAGATGGTCACGGGCCTCTCCAGGCAGGCATGGTCCTAGCTCAGGGTCCTGGAGGGCTCTCTCTCCCTCTCTTACGAAAAATACCCTGAGGAATACGTCAGGGGTGACTCTGAGGGGACCGGCTCTGGTCCCCCGCCCTGGGATGCTTTCCCACGGCCTGGGAGACAGGTTCAATTGTCCAGGCATCACACGTCTGCCCTTGCGGCCAGGCAGATGAGGAAGGACACCAGAAGTGACCGCCCACCAGAATCCTGGGCTATGGGGGAATGGAATGGGTGATCCCCCAAATGAAGGTGGGTGAATTGCCAAAAAGAGGCAGGAAAAGATTATAGAAGGAGGGTGAATGGAACAGCATCCTCTGTCCAGAAGCAAGAATGTCCCGTCCTCTTCAAGGTCCTTGTAGCCAGAATAAGAATCAAGTTGACACGAGACAGATTAACAGGAGAAAATCAAATTTAATAGCATACGTGCAGGGAATCCACACAGACACGGAAATTCCAAAGATAGTCAGGCACAATGAGGTACATATGTCATCCTGAACTAAGGAGGAGTGGGGAGGGGTCTGGGACTTCAAGCAGAAGGAATGCACTTCACAGGAAAATGAAAACCAGGAAATGTTTGTGGGGCCACTTGGAAACAATGGGACAGAGAGGACTTGGATGCACCAGACCTTGCTAGCTTCCTCCCTGCCTAGCCTCCCTGTTCCCATCCTAACGAGGTTATCCGTGCTGACAGCTCTGTCCCTGGAGCAGGTCCTCTGCCCAGGTTCTTTTGTGGGGGAGGAGGGCGTAAAGAGCTTTTCTTGAATCTGCTGGGTTTTGATAGCGTTTTAACTCAAGCTAGTCTTCATGCCAAAATAGCCCCTCTGGGGGCAGGGTTGCCCTCACCCCTACACCCCTAAAAAGTTGTGTCCCCCTGGAACCGCAGAGTGTGACCTCATTTTAACAGAGGCCCAGATCACTTCCCAAAGCCATGCCCACTGTTTGTGGCTGGATGCTGGACTGCGGATCAGGTGACCCCTTTCCTCCCCTGTGTGTGTCCTGGGCATGCGCAGGTGTGACGCGGTCAAGAAGGAAAGGTCCTAGGGGGTTTCTAGCTTAGTGCCCCACCCCCAACCACAGCCACAATGTGTAAACTGAGGCCCACAGAGACTAAGCAGCCTGTCCACATTCAGACTGCTGAATACAGAGAAGAATCCTTGATAAGTGAGCTATTTCTTTATTTTTATCTGATTAATTAGGAGAAACTGGAGTGTTCGCTAATCACTGCTGAGAACACTGGAACTGTCAGAAAGCTAAGAGCTTCTGGGTAGCGGCTGAAGTGCTGCCTGTTCTTTGGCCTCACAGTGTGACGGGGCCAGCAGGACCTAAAAGCCCTGTCACCCTCCTTGTTTAATTATTTGGATGTTGGAGACCGCAGTCACCGTCTGGTCCGTTCTTCTCCTGCCTGAAATTCCTATTCCTAAAAACATTCCTCTCCTTGATAAGGTTTCCAGACCTTCCACCTGCTGGTTGGCCATTTCCGTCTCCCTGGCTCTGGCCTCCCTCCCACCAACCAGTGGGCCAGGCTGGGGTAGGGGGAGAGTACGGACGAGGGACAGGACAGCCTGGAGGGCCCAGGGAGGGGTGTACTCCGTCTTCCCCAATAGACAGGAGCAGAGATGCGCAGGAAGCTCAGTCCCAGCCCTCCTCACTGCCAAGAGGGGCCCCAGCCTCCCCCAGCTGTGCCTGGACAACAACTCAGAACCACTGACCAGCAGCAGCTTCTGCAAAGCTGGCTGTCCCACCGCCTGATTCAGGACCTCTGATCTGCTCCTGGTCCCCAGGTCTCGGGGCTTGGAGCTGCTGACTCCTCTCCCACCCCGGAAGCTGAGAAGAGGGGAGCCCCGCGGTGCCGTCCTCTCTCTGCTCACAGACGTGGCAGAGTCCAGCTGCTTCTTGGGCCACTTGGGACACTTCCTAGGAAACGTTCTGAAGCCTCTTCAAAGCCAGCGGCATTGTGTACCGTCACCAAGTGGTGGAAAAGCCCTGCCTCCCCACCCCGGGACACCTCCAGTTACCAAACCCCAAGGGCAAATAGCAGCCACCGTGGCTCACTGCGCACTAACCCTCGGGGTGACAAAGTAGGGCCGGGGCCCCCGCGTCGGTGGGGTCAGTCCCTCGGGGACAAAGCGAGAGCGGAGAGACTGTGATTTCAGGAAAACACGTCCAGGGGCCCTTCCTCTGAGGCCAAGCTGCCCCAGTGGTGGAGATGCCACCCCCTCTAGTCACCCTCCCACCGGAGCCGGGATGCCAGGAGTTTCTTCCCAATAACAAGCAACTTCAAAAAGAACTCGCTCAGGAGCTCAGGGCCAGAAAACCACACCGTGGATCTGAGAGTTACTAAGCACGGGGTGACTGAGCGCTGCCCAGGCGAGGCCCCCAGGAATACAGGCGTGCTGTGCCTGGCTGCGCTCCTCTGTGCCTCTGGCTCGGCCCCTGAGCCCCTCGGTGGGTGGCCTCTGGTTCTGGCAGCCTGGAGAAGGGGCACAGCTCATTGATTCCACCACAGCCCAGTGAGGGTCTCTAGCAATGGCTCCTCACCCGGCCCCTCCTCTTGCCTCCGCCTCATTCCCCCAGATCCTTAGTTAGGAAGATGCAAATATTCCTTGTCCATTAGCGGGGATAATTCCAACAGATGCCCCCCGCAGGGCGAGCGCCCCAAGCCTCCTCCTGCCCACTCCCCAATCCCGGACAGTGAAGTGTGTTGTGCGACAGTATAAGGGGGATGGGGGGGACCCGAGACAGCACGGCACCATCCCTGACCCACCTGCCCCCTTAAGAACCAGAGCCCCCTCCCCACCCTCGGGCCTTGGCTTCAGAGCCTGGGGCTGAATCTCATCAACAAGAAATTTGAAGCCATTAAAATACAATAAAAGAGAAATTAAATGTAATCGCTCTGTAAATTATAACTAATTGAAACATCAATTGTGATTTTTATGATCTGCATTCGGAGTGAGTGATGCTGCCGAACCATGGAAGGAGAGTTAAAGGATGGTGGGATGTCCTGAAATGCCCCCCACCCCCAGCCTCCACCCCTCTCCTCCTGCTGGCTTCCTTCCCTTTCTTCCAGACCCTGCCCTAATGCACTCTTCCAGAAGCTTCCCCAGTGTTGCTGCTCCTCACGCCTTCATAGGCTTCGGTTTGCTCTTGTTTGGAAAACTTTCTATGTAGGGCCCCAACAGGCCCCCATGTTTCCCTGAAAACCCATAAAGGACTGGGTCTCCTATGTCCTTCCTGGTTGCCCACATTTGAACCAAGACCCCGGTTCCCACCCAACACACACCAGGAAAGCAGATCCCGAGCTCGGCAGTGAGGAGAGAGTGCCTGCCAGCCAGACATTCTCCCAGAATTTCCTTTGTGTCAGCCTCGAGTCCAGAGGGACTGTCAGGCCATCAGGTCCCAGCTGGGCCCTGGGGGTGTTAGCACCGGCACTGGCTTCCCTCCCCTAGGTCTGCCCAGGCCGGGCCGTGGCAGGGAAAACGTGAGTGATCCTCCACGGGCGTGGACACCCCACCATGCACATTCGGGCGGCCCTTCCTGTCTGTCCCCCTCTGCAGACTTGCTCCCCTCCACCGGCTCCCAGCCCTCGGCTCAGTGCACAGACACAGGAGGGCACAGCGGGTACAGGGGTGTGGTGAGCCGCCCTGCGTTCAGGGCTTCACCGCAAGGTTGCTGTGGGAGGCGCACAAGCCACTTAGCTTCCCTGGAAAACTGGGTTTTCTCGGGGGACCCTAGAAATAGTAACACCCACCGAGAGGCTTGGGGGAGCTATGACTGTATTCGTAACGTCCTTCGCCCAGAGCCGAGCCTGAAGCAGGCGCCCACAACTCCAGCAAGCCTCCTCGTGACCGCTGTCATCATTCACCCCGGCTCCAGACTGATTCCATCCTGCTCCGGGACCGACAGACCAGGTGCTGAGCAGGCCGGGAGCCCTGACCGTGGTGCTGCCCACACCTTCTCACACCCACAAGCTCCTCTGGATTTGGGGAGCCAGTGGAGCCCCCTCCAGGCGGGGAAACAACAAGCCCCTGGTCTTCGCTTCTGTGAGAAGGAGGGAACAAGGTCTCTGGGGTGGTCGACTCCCAGCTGAAGAGGCAGGAGAGATACGGCCCATCCCCTCCCACCGTCCCCAGAAAAAGCCTCTTCCTGTAGAGTTTTGCTTTGAGGTGTTTTGGGGGTGGGGTGTATGGGACAGACTTGCCGAGCTACAAGGACACCTTTGTGCCTCACTGTGGATGAGCTGACCGACGCCCAGAACCGCTTATGGCAGAGCAGAGCCGACATGGGCTGAACCCCCCACTGGAACGCAGGGACCTGGGCGCCCACCGTGACTCCCACTGGGATGAACCTGGGTCCCTCCTCCCCCTTGGCTGGAGATCAGTGTCCTCATCTGAAGGTGAATTAGGTCAGTACCTCTCAGCCACTGGTTGTGCAGGATGAGCTTTTCAGTGGCCAGCCCGTGGGGGATCGATACTTTAGAAGAAATTTTGTAAAGATTTTATTTATTTGTTTGCTTGTTTGTTTGTTTGAGAGAGAGCGAGAGTGAGACATCCCAAGCGGGAGGAGCAGCAGGCAGAGGGAGAGGGAAAAGCAGGCTCCTTGCTGAGCAGGGATCCCTAAAAAAAAAAATTTTTTTTAAGCTATAATTCACACACCATGAAGTTTGCTCTTTTGAAGTGTGCATTTCAGGGGTCCGTGGTCTCTTTGCGAGGCTGTACGACCCTCACCACTGTCTAATTCCAGAACGTTTTCATCACTCCAAAGGAAACCCATTCCTCATTAGCGGTCACTCCCCGGCCTTCAGCACCCACTAAACCTGCTTTCTGTCTCTAGACATTTGCTGATTCTGGACATTTCACCAAACCGGGATCCTACATCATTGGGGTCTGACTTCTCTCTTGTAGCAAAGGATGTTCAAGCTTCAGTCGTGTTGTGGGAGTAGTTGGGGCTCCCTTCCTTTGTACGGCTGGAGAATATTCCAGAGTACACAGAGACCACATTTTGTGTATCTAGAAATTCCTCAGCTGATGGACATTTTAGATTGCTTCCCTTTCTAGGCCATTGTGAATAATGCTGCAATGAACATTCGCTAACGATGTATATTTTCGATTCCCTGGGGCAAATATAAATCTAGAACTGCCGCATCATATGGTAACTTTAGGCAAAGGGGTCATGTGCCTAACGTTTTTAGGAACCGCCTAACTATTTTCCAAAGTGGCCGTACCATTCCTACTCTGTACAAATAATATAAAAATGAGTTGCTAGAAAAATAACATTTAAGTAACTCCCAGAAAAGAAGCCTAGTTCCTGCTACTGCTGAGTCAACAGGTATAAAATCACCTTGTTGAGGGCTGTGGAAATTTCTAGACGCTTCCTCTCTACTTCTGCCCTTCCTCGGCGGTGGAAGGGCAAGGAGGCACTCTGGGACTGGCCCGGCCCATGGCCACACCCTCCGTCATGGCTTCTCCAGCCTTGCCTTAGATCCGTGCTGTCCCCAGGTGTCTTCATGGTCTCCTTAGTGTGTACCTTATGGTCTAAGCCAGGACATTGCTTAGAGTGAAAGGTACAGCCACTAGTTATAATGCTGGGACACTAGACATCAACCAGACCCTTCCTGGGCAAAGGAGGACGTGCAGTCGCTCCATCAAGAAACCAAATCCCTAGCCACAGGGAGGATCTGTGGAAAGGAGGAGACAAGAAAACAGGGGACACTGGAGAGGCTTCGAGCAACGGGTCCCCTCACTCAGGCCCCAGCTGCTCCTCTGCAGGCCCTCGGCCCTGGTCCTGGTCATCCTCCTTGGAACCCCTGCCGCTGCCCCCTTCTCTAAGTGTGGAATGTGTCCCGCCTCCTAAGCGGTGTCACCGAGCCCTACCTCCTGGGCAGATATCCTCCTCCCGTCTCAGCTGCACAGTTCCAGTTGTCACGGCCAACTCTTGGAGTCATGGAGACCCCAACAGAAGAGAAGAGGGGACCTCGTGGTGGCCCTCTCTCCTGAAGGGGGGCACGAGGGCATCACGTACCTTAGCATCTCTTCGAACGGAGTGTTTCCTCTGTGTACGAGCAAGCGCTCCCTGAGCACCAGCCACGTGCCTGGAGGGAAGGAACCTTGATGTCCCTACAGCCGCCAGTTAGACGTCCTCGAAGCCCAGGATGCTCAGGCTTCTCCGGGGCCACGGGGGCTGGGGAGGGGTGTGTCAGTCTGTCAGCCTGGGAGTCATCATTTCCTGCTGAAAACTGGAGAAGAGAGCAATGAGAAGCAAAAACTGTGACGGCAAGGGCTCCCCACGTTCCTGGGTTACGGAGTGGCAGGATCTCCCTGGGGCTGAGATTTGTGGTTCCTGGTTAAATGCCGGGGTTTAATGGGCTTGCTAGGGAAAAATATTTTTTAGTGAGCGGTAAATGTCTCCCCAGCGCTTGCAGCGGTAATTACTTCAGTGGGACAATCGCTCCTTAACACACGCTTAGCAGGCAGGTGGGGAGGGGCTCTGGATGGAGGGACCAGGTCAGGCGGCTGAGGGCTCCCGCACACAGGGGCCAAGCGATGATGACATTGGCCTGGGGAACCAGGGCGTGGGGCAGCCAGGGTGGGAGCGAGCTCAGGTGTGGGAATGCCTTCGGCTAGGTTATTCAGTCATTCAACAAACTTGAACTAAGCTGCTAATAATAACACAGGTCAAGCCCTTGGGGGCCAGGCACTGTGCTAAGTAGACACTTTATAGGCATTATTAAATTTATTATGGAAAAAATATTTTAAAACCATATGCAGCAAATATCATTATTATCACCTCCTTACAAAGGAAGAGCTGTCTCGGAGGGATTAAAGGTTCCAGACAAAAGATACAGAGGATGTAGAAATAAGTGAGACAAAGTCTCTCTCTGGGTGTGGTTAAAATCAAGGGCAGGGTGGGCCAGAATGAATAGAAACCAGATCTTTTTGATCCTTCTGTTGAATTATAAAATACACGCATACTTTGCATAAGACACGCAGAGCATGGCACATTTTTGCAAAGCAGACAGTTCTGCGAACCAGCCCTTACCCCCAGGAGCCCAGAAGCCCCCTCTTGACCTTTTCCGTCACTGCCTTCCTCAAAGGTCCATTGTCTGGACCTGTGTCATTATGAGTTAGTATTTCCTGAACACTAAGGTTTTGTAGATGAGAAATGGGGCAGAAACCATATGCATGTGTACTCTGGAGGGACGGGGCACATGTCCCCGGGCATGAAGACTCCGAGGATGTGATGTCTAACCCAAGTCTTGAGCAAAGGGTATGTGTGCCCATCCAAGTCTTTTGGCTCCAAATCTCTCACCTCTGGCCACTAATGACCTTTCTGTTCCACAGAAATAGATGAGTTCAAGGAAGACTGCAGTCTGTGCAGGGTCCCCTGACCCCCACACTCTTACTGACTCTTGGGGCCAGATCACTACTGGTGATGGTCCTGGACCCTGCTGGGTACTTAGCAGCATCCCTGGTTCTACCCACTAGATATAAGATATCCTCCCAAGGTGGGATACCCAGAAATGTCTTCAGTCACTGCCCACTGCTCCTGGAGGAGGGACAGAGCCGGCCACTCCTCATCGAGAACCCGTGGGTGAGCCAGGGAGAACTGTCCAGTGGCCAACAAGAGCTGGGAATAAGGGACCTAGTGTGCACTCCCAGAAGGACTGTGCCTGGATGAAGGGAGATAAACAAGCTTAGCTTAGCTTTGGGGGTGGGGGTGTCCCAGCACCGGTCTGCATCTCCCAGCAACCACGGGGCACACGGGAATTCACAGGGGGTCAGCCCCAGAAGCAAATGTCCCTGAGCCGGCAGCCAGCCAAAGGCAGGATTTGCTCTCTGCTCCAGGGAGATAAGAGGAAGCCCGCCACTCAGAGGAGCCTTCCCGCTGCTGGGATCGGATTTCAATTACAGTGATTAGTACCGTTTATTTAGACTCCGCATACAATCTACTGTGCATACAATCTACTCTGCTTTATGGTGAGTTTAAAGAAATCACGGAGGGGTGTAAGGGGTGGAGGGGAGGTGATTCAGCCCAAATTGAAAAAGTCCTTCTGTAATTACGAGATTGGAGAATATCCACTGAGGGGATCAATAACGGGAAATCTAAGTGCCACTGTTTGCCGAGATTACAGTTTGTGAATCGCTCCTTCTTGGATTTTAATTTTCTCTCTCATTGTCATGTTACCATGAACAGTGATTCCAGCCTCATGTCCTAGCTTGAGAGAGGCGGGCCATGGGGCTGGATGCAAAGCAGGGTCCAGCCAGGCGTGTCTGACCCTCTGTATGAATTTCTTATGGCTGTGTAACAAATTGCCACAAACTCAGTGGCTTAGAGCAACACACATGTATTGTCTCACAGTTCCCGTGGGTCAGGGTCTGGTCATGGTTTAGCTGGGGACTCTGCTCGGGGTCTCACCAGGCTGCACTCAAGGGGTTGGCTGGGACTGGGATGTCCTCTGAGGCCGAGTCCTCTTTCGGGCACATGTAATTCTTAGCAAAATTCAAGTTCTTACAGCTGTAGAACCCTGACAGTTTGCTTACTCAAAGCCAGCAGGAGAGAGGGCTCCTGATTTTCAGACTGGTTCTTAAGGAGTTCCCCTGATTAGGGCAGGCCCACCCGGGATCATCTCCATTTTAATAAGCTTAAAAGTTAGCGTTTTAGAGACCTTCATTACAACCACAAAATTCCTTTCACCTTTGCCATATTCTATGGGTTATAAGCAAGCCATAGGTCCCAGCCACACTCCAGGGAGAGGACTATATAATAGTAGGGTCAGTGGAGTCATTTTAGAATTCTGCCTTGCACACCTACCATCAGAGCTTGCTCTCCAAGCTCTACAGATTCCCAGAATCAGGCCAGGGAAAGATGCCCCACCCTGAGCCAGCCTCACATCTGCAGGCCTCCCTAGTCCTAGCCTGAGGGACTGCCCCACAAACAACCCACCAGCCAGCCATGACTGGTAGAAAGCCTTCCCACATGGGAGAGGAAGTGGAGAACCCAATCTGACTCCCTGCCCAATGCTCTTTGTTGCGGACCAGAGTCGCAACTCACTGGTCTCCAGTTCTCCCTAAATCCCGAACCCTAGCAAGGATTCCTGGCTGCTTGACCCAGCAGCCTTGGCCAGCTGTCTTCCTTCTGCCAGGATGCCGAGCACAGGACAAGGTCCAAGCAGGTCCTCCAGGCTGGAGGAGAGGAGGAGCCCAGGATTTGGGAGCCCCATCACCATTCTAACAATTACCACACCATACTACTTCTTACATGCTTCCATCCCCCTGTAAGACCTAGCTTAGATGTTACCATGAATTAACCTCAGGCAGCCTGCTCAGTGCTAGCTTCCACTCTGCATTGTGCTGGTTTGCTCTCTATTTTTATGTTTGAATCTCTCTTTCACAGTGGTACATATATTATTTAGGATTAGGTTCAGCTAATCATTAAAACTTAAAATAACAGGAAAAAGAGAGCTTAATTTCTTTCTCCCATTGCAGTCGGGTTGTTAGCAGCCCAGATCTGGTCTAGAAGGCCTCTTCTGCACAGTCCTCAAAAGACTTAGCCTTCTTCTGATATGTTGTTCCAAGCTGGCTGGCTTTCAAGTCCAAGAAGGCTGCTCCAGCTCCAGCCATCACCCCCATAATTCAACCAACAGGAAGGAGGAACCAAAGGAAAAGAGCAGGAGAAGGGCATGCTCTCAGCCTTTACACCAGTTTTCCTTATACTGCATTGGCTACAATGTAGTCATACTGCAGCTAATTGCAAAGAATGCTGGAATGTGTAGTTTTTATTCTGGATAGCCCTATATGATGGAAGAAAGGGGGAGTGGATATGGGGATTTCTGGAAATCTCCATTCTAATTTCCCTGTCTTGTGTAGGCAACCTAGGGGACAGGATATTTCTTTTGCATCCAAATCCTTACCCACCCCTTCAATAGCCTGGTCATGATTCTAGAACCATTGATTCATTCTCCAAACACTTTATTCAAGCTTTTTTTTTTCCCTTTCTCTTCTTCTATTTATTCATTTATTCACTGGTCCATCCATTCATTCATTTCTCAAGAAACTCTCTCACGGCTTACAGTGCTGGGCATGTGGTCAGTATTCAGGAGATGGAGAGGATAATACATACCCTGCACTCAAGTTGCTTACAAACCGGAAGGGAAAACAGCCAAGGAAATGTAGCACTTTAGCATCTTGCTGGCAGTGCTAGGAGAATGTGCAAAGTTTGCCATCCAGACACCGTGGGCCCTAACCCTAACCCAGTGGGACAGCATACAAGGTGTCCAAAGAGAGATGACCGGTCACCTGAGTCTTGGAAAAACGGGGAGGAGAAGGAGCATGAAGGACATTCCAGATGGTAGCCTTGAACAAAGCTCTTCCCTGTCCAAGGTGCTGACCCACCGGCCCAGCCAGGAGCCCTGTTTCTAGATGAGGTCAAACCAGTCCCTGCTTCCCAGCTTTCCTGGACCCTGGGTTGACACTGTGGGTGGGCAGGTGGGAAGGCAGAGGGGTAGCGCTTAGCTACACACTCATTTTCAGAACGACCTTCCCGTCTCCCCTCTCTGTCTCGCCTGTCAGTCTGTGACCATTAAATCTCTCATTAGTGAACCAGATTTGGATAGGCTCATTAAGATGAGGGATGGCCCCAAGCTGCAGCTGGCTAGGGGATAGTTAGAGCTCCTCTTCTCTTTGTTTACCAGAAAATAATACACTGCACATTCTGCGTCCCCTCTCCAGGCCTAACACCAGGCTCAGACTCCCTAAGGGCTGCTCAGGGGACCATTTTAAAGAAAGGTCAGGTCAGAGGACAATGAACAGCATCCAGCTGCTGATTCCCACATACCCACAGTCACCCACAGTCACCCACAGTCACAGTCACAGTCATGACCACAGTCATGAGAACCTGGGCTTCTGCACTTCATATAGAAGCTCAGACTCCCGAATGAGATATTCCAAATCCTTCCCAATCACGTCTCAGTCCTCCCCTCCATCCTCTCCTCCCACCCACCCACAGGTGCCCCCAATTTGGGCAATGGCCCATGACCTCTGTGTGTCCTGCTGGAACTGGCCTGCCCCAGCTCACGAAAGCTGCTGCCACACATTCAAAATTCCACATCACACAGACAGCTTGAAATCAGCCATGGTGGGAGTATTTACACCGTAGGAATTGGCAAGTTCTATGGATTAAGAATTTTTTTTTTTGTCAGTAAGCCAGATTTTTAAACACCTGCCAACCTACCTGTCAGAAGGTCCCTGGGCATGTCTTTAGTCTTTCCCCATCCTTGTATGTCCTTCCCTCTGCTGGATTCTCCTTCCACTCCCTAGCCTTCTGCCTCTCTTCTCTGCCTGCTGAGATCCTGGTCACCTGCTGAGGTCCCCCAGGCAGGATCCCAGCCCTAGTCTTCTGTGACCCAGCAGTACAGGGATCACAGGTCCTAACCAGGACTTCTATCTTAAGGACCATTCAGTTTCTAAAAGTGGGAACCAATTCAAAGCAGTTGCAGGAAAAGGTAAAATCATGTGGAGGGGACCTCACAGTACCAGGGGCAGAAAGTCTTCCCCACAAAGAGCCTTTTGCCTGCTCATTTGCACAAAATCCCAGACCAATCCACCATAGACTAGAGCATCTAGATTTTGTTTCCAACCCCAGGATGGTCCCCAGGTAGTCCAATTGTCTGAAGCCACAGGGTACAGTCACGTAGTCACGGGGAGCAGAGCACAGCTACCCACACCTCCTCAGCAGGAGCCTCGGGGCTGGCTCTGAGAAGGACAAAGGGCAGAAAGGCCATCTCCCAGGCTGGAGGGCAAAAAACGTGTTTGCACCTCTCTAGAACACCAGTTCCAGGGCCAATGAGGTGCTTGACAAATATTTGCAGAATAAATGAATCGTCTCAGTTTTGGCCCTTCTTCAATAATCTGTGACCCACGTGGTCCCTGGAGAGAGAGGCAAAAAGGCTTTCCACAAGGGACACCCCCCCCCCAAGCCCAAGCAATGAGACATTCTTTGGTCCTCTCATTACTAGCTGTGTGACCTTGGGCGAGTAGCTGAACCTCTCCGCGCTTCAGAGGCTCCAGCAGTAAAATGGGGATTGGAATTTTGCTGCACGGAGGGCTGTTGCAAGGAAGACAGGAGTTGATCTTCCTGGACCAGCTGGTATGGCTCCTGGCACACAGTAGGTAGTCCACACTGTGGTAGCTTTTGCTGCCTGGTCTACCTGAAGCCACAATGAAGGTTCCTTTCCAGTAACCCACACACAGCCAGGCTTCCAATCCCACCCAGAACCCTGCTCTTAGAAGACTAAATCCAAGGGTTGGACCATGATGACCATGGACTGCGGCCACCCCGACCCTCTCCTGGGAGGTCCGGGCTGAAGATGTCAGCCGCTGTAATTAACAAGCCAACTGCACATGTCTTGCTCCATTAATAGATCAGCCTGTCGGGCAAGGGCCCAGAGGGAAGTTCTGAACGGGAAGATGGGAAAGAGTGTTCAGGAGCTGGAACATGAGCAGCCAGTCTCCAACCCCCCTCCACCTCCACTCCACCCCACCTTCTATTGCCTTCTGTCCCTCAGCCCCTGAAGCTGCCTCTTTCCAGAGGCTATGGGCTACATCTAAGGGAAGGAATGACAGAGTGAAGGAAAAATGTGTCCCTTCCCCAGGTGCTCAGAGAGCTGTGGGGTTGGGGAGGAGAGAGGAAGCAGAGTCGCCACAGGATGTGGGCAGAAACCCCTTCCCAGAGACTCAGCCAGGCAGGAGGTCGGTCAAGACCTTTTCTGCCTCTATCTTTCCTTCTCCAAAGGTGCTGGGATCCCAGTGACAGGGAGTATGTGGCTGCCAGGAGCCTCTGGGGAGAAGATCGTAGCAAAGCTTTCTCACCATGGGACCCCTGCCTGTTGTCTCCTCCTTGCTCATGGGGACAGGCCACTTCCTCCAGCCCCTGAGATCAAGTCTGGCTTTGTACAGACTGTTTTCCCTGCTCACACACCCCAGAGAGGGACCCAGGGAGGGCACGGGATAGTGACCCACTTCCCACCCTGCCTGTGGGGCTGCTGGCCTCCATGGCTGAAATCCTGGTGTCTCCCCTTCCCCCACCCCCGACTCTGGCTTCCTCTGGGGGACTCTCACCCTCACTTAGAGCTCACGTGCTCCAAGACAGGCGCCATGTGCACACACACGTGGTGCCTCAGACACAGGCAGCCCACAGACCCAGAGCCCCCACTTCCTGCAGCGCAGTGGCCTTGAGCACTGTCTGCAATCTCCTCACCTTGGGAGGCATTGCGGCGCCCCGGTAATTGCTTCTGGAAACGCGGTCACCAGTTTAATTGGTAGAACTTGTCCCGGGTGGTGTAACGCCGGGAAGCTTCGGGCCTGTTTCTCTGGAAGCGCAGGCGCATGGCTGAGTGGCTGTGCACGCTCGCAGGCGCACCTGTGCGCGGGAGGCACGCGGGCGGGCTCACCTGTGCGCCGGCTGGATGGCAGTCACTGCAAGTCCGTGCCTGCTGACGGGCACATTAACCTGGAGACCTGGCCTGGGTTTGGGAGATCAGGGAATGTGGGGGCTGTTTTGGTGATAGGATAGGAGAGAGAGCCCTGGGGGCTGGGTCTGCCTTGGGACCACAAAAAAGACAGATGGTGACAAGGCCACGTTAGGTCATATGGCCACCCCGGGGTGCAGGTTGATCTCTGGGGAGGAGTAGTGGACGGGGTATCTTGCACGGTCTCTAAGTCCTTACCTCCACCCTGCTCTGTGCCCCAAGGAAGACCACCAGGACCTTGCGGGGTTCAGCCAAAAGGGTGGCCTGGCAGGAGACTGGGAAGAGGGAGGGAAGGAGGACCAAGGGGAGGACGGAGAGGGGGATCAAGAGACTCATTCTTCAGCTCTGTCCGAGGGGTTGCTGCAGGTTGAACTCTTTCTTGGGCCAAGCTTGGCTGAAGGTCTGAGCCTGTCGGTCACACAGCCCCTCCCTCCACACGGCCCCATCTCTAGTAAGGTGACACCCCCTCCCGCCCGTCTCCCTCCTGGTTTCATGCACCTGCCCACACTTTCCAAACCAGTTCCTCTATTAAAATTATCCTCCAATCACCAGTCATGCTGCACCTGTTTCCTGTCAGGACCTAGAAGGATGCAAAGGTGTGGGGGGAGGAGGACGGCGTGGGAAGCGGCCCTCTCCCGGAGCCAGCACCGTTCTGCTTCCCACACCCCACACCCCATGTGGGGCTGACTCTGGGTTTTTCTTTTCTGTCAGCCCTCCCTGGGCAGGTGAGTCTTGGTGGGGGGGAGGGGTGGCGGGGGAGCAAGTGTGGGTGGGGACAGGCAGGGGCGCAGGCACCTTGCCCACTAGCTCCTGTTCTTCCAGAAGTCCCCAGAGCAGCTGGCCAGCTCTGGGAAGGACGTGCGGACATCCTCAGGCTCCCCCACAAGCTTGCCAACCAAGGGCTGGAAGGAGGGGCTGAAGCAGCCCCCAGGCCACGGATGAGGGGAGGGCACACAGCAACCATCTCTGGGGCTGAGGGGAGAGCGGGCACCCAGCAGGCAGAGCACAGACTCGCAGACAGCAAGAGCCAGAGAAAGAGAGAGACGAGCAGGCAGACAGACAGGGACAGAGAGGAGAGGTGGTGCTGCAGGGGAAGCCAGAGCTTCATGGGAGGGAGCAGTTAGGGAGCAAAGCGCCGCCCCTGCCCGTGTGCAGTTCTGGCAATCCACAGGCCTGCCCCCGACCCAAAGGACCCCCGCACCGCCCCACCCCAGGATATGGGGGTATCAACAGAATCACTCGGCCTCCCCCTCCCTCTCCCCCACCCCCGGCTCCATTAATGCCGCTAATACGAAACAACGCCTGCCCCCCCACCCCAGGACCCCCACCTGGCAGAAGGGGCCCTAGACCCAGGGCTCCAGGAGGTAAGGGTCTCCTGTCACTCACACCCGGGATGCTCCCTGGGCCTCAGGATTTATGGACTTTAATTTTCCCAGGTCCTCCGTCGCATCCCTTCCTTCCCTCTGGTCTGTCAGGGTGTTTATCTCCCTCCCCTCCAGCCCCTCTCCCCCTCCCCGGGTTTTTAATTTGGAGCATCCGTCTGGAGCATCCCGAGATGGGGACATCTGCCGTGGGAATGCACTGAACCGCTGACAGCTCTATTGATCTCCTCTCTCCCGCTGCATAATGCGAGATATATACAAGCCGATAGGTTGGCCCCTGTCCCTTACTTTGAAGGGACCGTGCCCTTCCTCTTTCTTCCTCTAACGTCCCCTCACCCTGGCACACACTGACAGATAGGAGAGGAGCTCATTCTCTATGCTCGAGATGGAGGCCCCCCGCCCGAGATTGTCTTCCTCACCAGAGCACGGTGTCTAATCTATCCTTTTTACGGTAGCAGAGGGGACACCGTCAAGCAGCTCGTGGACCGAGAGGGGCCAGTGGAAGGGAGCAGGGGAGGTGATGAGGTGTCATCAGTCGTTCCCCCCTCCCCCTGCTGGAGAAGCCCAGGTGGGATGCTCTTCCTTAGCCCGCCTCGCCCAGCTCTGGGGAGGAAGGATGTCTGCCCCTCTCCCCCAGGCTGTGGCTCTGCCAACACGCCGGCCACTCCTGCCTGGGACTCACATTTGATGACCAGTTCCAGAGCCAGCTGCCGGGCTAAGCACGTTCTGTTCCTCGTGTCTTCTGGTTTCTCCAAAGCAGGGCAGCCACAGATGGTTGCACAGGCTATGCACAATGGGCAGAAGGCCCAGAACTTGGAAGGAGCGAATAAAACCCCTCCTGAACAGAGAACTACCCCGAGATCAAAACCTGAACTGATATCAAGAGTTGGACACTTAACTGACTGAGCCACACAGGTGCCCTGAAACAGTTTTCTTCCCAAGCTATATCACAAGGCCTCTTCCAAGAAGACCTCCTGGATTGATGCCCCCCAAGTCTGATTGCTTCTTCCTTCCAGCCACCCCAGAACACATCTGCATTTGTTTGCACATTCTGGCAGGCTGCTCCGAGGGTGCGGCGTGGGGTTCCTCCTTTGGGAATCAGCATCGTAGTACTTCCTCTTGGAGGGCTTCCCCAGGCCTGCCCCATCCCCAGCCTGGATCAGGCCCTCACGGCCCCCACCTGGTCCCACTTACTGCAGACACAGCTGTGACTCGCCCCTGCCTCCCCTGCCAGTCTGGGAGTTGCTTGAGACAGACAGGATCTGGTTTCTGTGTCGTCACACGTGTGCAGGGCCTGGCACAAAGCTGGAGCGCCGCAAGGTGGTGCTGACAGGATAGAGCCCAGCACGGTGCCTGGCTGACAGCCGGCTCGCTGAAGATGGCTGGACTCCATGTCATCACTGAGCTCTCAGGGCAGGGGGCCATTTGCCTCCTAAGGTGGTGGGGAGGTGGGGGGTGGAGCCTTTTCTCCCACCCCACCCACCCCCTACACCAGGCCTCCAGCCCACCGAGGAGGAGAATCCTGGTCCTTAGCTTCTGAGTGTCTGGCCCACAGGCTGCCATGTGTTCCCCGTGACCACCTGCCCACACCTCACCCGCCGCAGACCAGAGCTGGGAGCAGAAGCAGCAGAGGGAGGAGGGACCAGTCCTTGGAGCAACCCAGACAGAGAGCTAGCCTCCAAAATGAGAAATGACTGTGGGGTGCAAAGACAGTGGCTTGTGCCCAGAAGTGACCTGGCCACAGGCCCAGACGGACCAGACGCCCATTATAATAAAGAATATTCTGCTAGTCTTGTCATTCTCGGCCAGCGGTCCTCAACAAGAAGTGAGGGGACATTTGGTATTATCTGGAGATGTGCTTGTTTGTCAGGATCGTGGGGGTCTGGCCGCTGGGGGGGTGGTCAGGGACTGTTACCGTCCTACAGCATACAGAGCAGCCCTCCGCCCCAGCCCCAAAGGTCAGTAGCACCCAGTTTGAGAAACCCTGTTCCAGTTTGACCAGTCGTACTTTGTGGCTTTTAGCCCAGGCCCTGAGGTTCTCTCCGACTGTGAGGGAGTGGCTGGAGGAGGGGAGATACCCACATTCCTTTAGTCTCACCATCTTGGGTCCCCCAAAAACCACCAGTCCCAATGCCCACCCCAGGCTCCTTCCATCCCTCCCCATCCTTTTTCCAGGTAACTGTGTTCAGCCAGAGGGACTGTAGACTGATCCCCGCTGAAAACCGGCAGGGTTTAATACAACCCCCCACCCAAGGTGGCTTGAAGGCCAGTCCGGCCGGCAACCAAAAGCACGGGCCTCCTGGGGGCCGCTTGGAGATTATTAAATGAGAGTTGATATGAAAGCACCCCATCAGGTATTAAATAACATACAAATATTACTTGTCATTTATATAGGTCCTGGCAGCCTGGGATTTCAGAAGGCGGCAAGCAAGGGGCTGCACCTTTGCTTTCCATTTCCAGTCGGGGCCTTGGCGCCCCCTTCTGTCCACTGTTGGGCACTACAGCCAGGGCAGGGGGCTGTTTCCAGACCTCCTGGGGCAAGTCAGGAACACGGGGCAGTTAACTTCTTCCCTTATCCCTTGGAGGCTTCACAGCAGCCCCTGAGGAAGCAGAGAGGTAGCATAACCCCACACGCATTGCATTAGAAGCAAATAAGTGAAGGAAGCAAGACTGGAACCGGCCAAGGGCCATTGTGCCCTGATGCCTACAGTGGGCAAGCCCACGGTGCCTGGCAGACGCACAGAGCAGCTTGGGGAGCCGCTCCTCTACCCCCCATTCTCATGCAGACTATAAGCTCCCCCACTGAAGCCCCACGAAGGCCCCCGTGGACCTTGCTCACCATCTTACCCCTTACTACCACCCTGGGTTCTCCGGATGTGTGTTGGATGGAACGCCAAAACCCACCAGCCTTTCATGGCTGACACGCTGACTTCTGCTCCAAGTGGGTCCAGCTTACCGACTTCCCGCAGGTCTGAAAGGCCCCCGAGCCCAAGGTGTGCATCTGGAATGGGAGAATGTCTGGGTCCCCAAGGATACAGGTAAGACTGGGACGAGACCACCAGAGAGCTTAACCTTCCCTGTTCCATGCCCCCTCCGACCTCTTCTCCCCACCCCCACCCCCAGACCCTACCTGCCACAATGGTCTATTTCCAGAAACCATGCTATGGCTGGACCATGGGAGCCTGGCTTTCAAGTCTGGGGGCCTTCATCTCCTACAGGGAGGGCATCCTGTGTTGTGTGTGTATTAGCACCATCGGAAAAGGCTCTGTCTAGTGCAGCCCCGGGATCCCCCTCAGAGATGCAGGCTTTGGCTACACCACAGTATCTGGGGCTCACCTGTCCATGAAGCATGGCAGATATCCCTCTAGGTTCCTTGCTTCACCTTTCAGAGGCTGCGGTTTATCTTACTATTTGTGCCTCTTGGGGAGTTGGAGAGAATTTTTAGTACTTGAGCAAATTTGCCTTTGTGTTTTGTTAGTACATGTCTGTGTTCTCTTATTATACAACTCAAGAGGGTGAACAGCTGTCTGTCTGGGATTGCTGCCAAAAGGAAGTTGTAGTCCCTCCCCCGTCCCTTGTCCCTCCCTGTCTTGTAGGTCCTATAGAGGGGAGAAGCACCAAGCATTCATTTAACAACTCTTTTGTGGACCTATTACGTGCTTTGTGCTAATTAATTCATCCACCCTTCCCTCTCTCCATCCCTTCATCCATTCACCCTTCATTTAGTGAGTGATCTCAGATGGAGCGTCCAGTTTGAGAACCCTATAATGTCAGCAGGGAGTACCTGTGATAGCTAGATAGAAATATTGAATTTCTAGAGTTATCCAAAGAATGCTGAGCCCCATTCTTGTCTTCAAAGAAAAGTTGGCACAAATGTCTCAAAAGTTTCACACTGTCACACAGTTTATCGGGAGGTCTGTACATGTAACGGCTGCACAAGTGACCAGTGACAGGAGTCAGAGGTGAAGGGTCCTGCCCCAGGGGGAGGTGAAAACTGGGCGGGACTTAGTAGTGGAGGGGGACAGTGCGGGCAAGGAAGGACATGCAGCCAAGAAGTGTCAGTGGGTTGGGCTGAAAGGGTGGCTGTTTGTGGTTGAGCAGGGGTGGACCAAAGATCAGAGAGTCATCAGCCTGGGATGCAGGACTGACAAAGTCAGACTGAGGAACTTCGGGATGTTTTTCTCAGGTCAGAGCTAAGGCTCCCATAATTCCCAGACTGGACCCCGACCTTCAGGCTCCTACCAATTAACATTTCCTTCTGTTAATACCCAGATCCATCTGTAGTTAGCACACACGGTTTGGCTTCTTTTAAAAGGCTCCCTGCACAGTTGGAGCGCCGTGGGATCTCCCAGGGGCAAGGACCACCGGATCATCCCTCCCTCAATCCCCAGTACTCCTAGGAAGCTGGGCTCCTCGAAGGGAAGGAAGGATGGGGGGAGTGAGTTCACAGTGAAGTTCATGGCAACGCACTCTGTTTCTTCAGGTAGGCTGCTCTTGATAATAAACACACGGCAACTACTTTCTGTTGTGCAGTTATTAAATTTGGGGGGAAGAAATATAATAAAATGTAGACATTTGTAGAGAGGTTGAAAATAGAATAAAAGTGGACGATAAAAATAAAATCTATAACCTCACGTGTCCTGGAGTCTGCTGAGAGTAAGCAACGTCAGGCACAGGGTGGAGCTGGGAGGAACCGCAGGGACCAAGGAATGGTGGCCTTCACCGCCTCCTCCGAAAGCAGGGGCCAGGAGCCTGGCCTTAGGACCTGCCCCGCCCGCATGGGTTCAAATCCCAACATCGGCTTTCCCTGCAAGCACAGTCTTCATTCTCAGCTCCCCTCCCCCCGGCTCCGATTAAAACTGGGGTACCCACAAGACCAACCTCTCCCAAGTGCGCCTAAAGATGCGAGGTCCCAGGGGTAAAGTGCTGAGCACAGGGGTTGCCCCATATAAGTGCTCCTTAAATGTCAGTTGCTGGAAGTATTAATTTACCCTTATGTGCCCCGGTTTTTAAAGGAACTGGAAGAGGCAAGTGGAAAAGCTCCAGGAACTGGAAAAGAGGGCCTTACTCATGCCAGATTAGATGTCCGAGGAAAAGGGGACCGGAAGGACGTGTGAGAGACCTCCACAAAGAGGTTCTAACATGTGCATAGAAGGAGTATCTCTGCGTAGATACCCAATGCACACATCTAAAGAAAATGGTAGGTAATAAGTGTTCGGTCTTTATTTATTTATTTATTTTTAAGATTTTATTTATTTGACAGAGAGAGATCACAAGTAGGCAGAGAGGCAGGCAGAGAGAGAGGAGGAAGCCGGCTCCCTGCTGAGCAGAGAGCCCGACGGGGGACTCAATCCCAGGACCCCGAGATCCCAGAACCCCGAGATCATGACCTGAGCTGAAGGCAGAGGCCTAACCCACTGAGCCACCCAGGCGCCCCAAGTGTTCGGTCTTTAAACTGGATCGGAGATGAAGCTCAGCAAAGCCAAGGTGGGGGTGGGGAAGGAAAAGAAAGTGGACGGAGGAGGAAGGCGGCCCGTTTTATTCCTGATCCGCACTATTAATCTGGGCCAGGAGGGGGCAGAGGGCTGCAATGGGAAGGACAAACGCTTATATAATTCTTGACCCTTTGCAGACACCGTACCCAGCTTCCTTTGGGGGAGGGTTTAACTGAGCGGAAACGGAAGTCTCACTCTTTTCCGGCCTCCTTCTGACGCTTGCTGTGAGTGTTTCGCGCGGTGAATGGGGCACTGAGGGGGTAATCCGGGGTAATCCAGGATTGGGTGAGATCTGGGGACCTTGGGTGTGGACCGAGGGTGTGGGAGAGGAGCATGGAGTGCGAAGGAGTGGGCATTTCGGGGGGGAGGGTGGGGAGGAGAAGCGGGGGTCGTCGCCACTGCCCGCGCCCCGCTGACGCTAACATCGGTCTTCTCCGCAGGTGCCGGCCGCGCGCTCCCCTGCTCCCTCCGTAGCCATGGTGAGTATGACCCCTGCTGGGGCTTTCTCGGGGGAGGGCAGCGGGGGCGGGACCGCCTTTGCGGGTGTCCCGGGTTCCTGGGCGTGAGGGGCTGGTGGCGGGGGTCAAGTCACGACCGTAAAGAGCGGGTCAGTGCAGCTCACGAGCCTGTTCATTGCGTTGCAGCCTCGCAAAATCGAGGAGATCAAGGACTTCCTGCTCACGGCCCGGCGAAAGGACGCCAAGTGTAAGTGGTCGACCTGAAGTGCAAGGGTTGGTGACGATGGTCGCGTGCGCCTGGAGCGGTCCCTCCCCGAGCCTTCTCTGAATCTTCCCCTGGTTCCTCCCCTGATCCTTCTCTAGATCTTCCCCAGGTCCCTCCCCTGGTCCTTCTCTAGACCTTCCCCTGGTCTCTCCCGTGATCCTTCTCTAGACCTTCCCCAAGTCCTTCCCCTGATCCTTCTCTAGAGCTTCCCCAGGTCCCTCCCCTGATCCTTCTCTAGACCTTCCCCTGGTCCCTCCCCTGATCCTTCTCTAGACCTTCCCCAAGTCCTTCCCCTGATCCTTCTCTAGACCTTCCCCTGGTCCTTCTCTAGACCTTCCCCTGGTCCCTCCCGTGATCATTCTCTAGACCTTCCCCAGGTCCCTCCCCTGATCTTTCTCTAGACCTTCCCCTGGTCCCTTCCCTGGTCCTTCTCTAGATCTTCCCTGATCCTTCTCTAGATCTTCCCCTGGTCCCTCCCCTGATCCTTCTCTAGAGCTTCCCCAGGTCCCTCCCCTGATCCTTCTCTAGAGCTTCCCCTGGTCCCTTTCTCTAGATCTTCCCCTGGTCCCTCCCCTGATCCTTCTCTAGACCTTCCCCTGGTCCCTCCCCTGATCCTTCTCTAGACCTTCCCCAGGCCCCTCCCCTGATCCTTCTCTAGATCTTCCCCAAGTCCTTCCCCTGATCCTTCTCTAGAGCTTCCCCAGGTCCCTCCCCTGATCCTTCTCTAGATCTTTCCCTGGTCCCTCCCCTGATCTCACCAAGACCTGGAGCATTGGTCCCTGGGCTGTTGAAGCAGATCCTGGCTGCCTGGGAGCAGGGACTTTATCCCATTTACCCAAAGATAAAGACTTTTTGGGGCAGTGTGTTCCCTTGGGCTGGCTGTGAGCATTTTAAAAACCGTCCTTAGTTCAGGAGAGGTATGTGTCTGAGCAGAGTCCTTACCAGGTGGAAGTCTGGAAGTGTGGGTCTCAGAACCCTGACCTTGGTGCCCCCTGTCGGGTTCTGGGCCCACTGGTGCTTCAGTCCCGGCCCCGCACGGTTAGCTGTAGGAAGCAGTCTGCCTCTCACATGTAGGAGTTAGTTTCCTGAGTCTGTAAATAAGAAGGGAACGATGTGCCAGAAGCCTCCGACAGCAAAGCTTTCACTGGGTGAAGTACCAGCCCCTGGTCCCCCGAGAGTTCTCGCTGGTGTGCCCCATGGGGGAGGGAGTCCTGCTGGCACCGTGTTACTACGGTTGAGGGAAGTGTGGGGGCTCGTGCTTCCTACGGGGTAGATCTTGAATCTGTACTGGGGAGGTAGCCCAGGGTCCTCCTTTTTCTGCCTCATCAAATACTCCTTAAAGCTCCCATTTCCACTCAGAGATGTGTCCTCAGGAGAGTATCTGATCATTCGTGAAGGCAGAGCCGTGTCTGCGACGGACTGAGGTGGCCCCGACTCTCACACTCCATCAGTGGAAGAATGAAAAGATGGTGGGAGCTTGGGGAGAGCGTTCTAGTGGGTCCTGTGCGTGTCGCTGTGACCTTTGATCCTCTGGGACTGTCGGAAGTGGTGGCCACCTGTGGGAACAAGGAGGAGGGTCTACCCTTTCTGGTGTTCTGGGGACCGCTGGTGACACTTGGTGTACTGTCATGCTGTAAAGAGATGTGATGGTGACCATCATCATTTGGGCCAGGAAATGTAAGGTTACGGCCTGGTTCAAATCCTAGCCCTTACAGCGGGCGGCCATCCTCGACGGATTAAACACAACACTGTCTTTTCTGTCTTGAAGGCGGGGCCGGGGGGCGGTGTAATAGCATCTGTCCCACGGGATTGGTGCAAGGGTCACATCAGAGGATCCTTTGGAATCCTTAGTATCCTGAAGACATGGTACCCAGTCCCTCAGATCAGTTTACTTGGGAATGCAGGAGCGTGGTTTTACAGTGTGGTCCCCTGGACACAGTGTGTTTAGGACTTACTGAGTAAACTTTTAAAAATATTTTTTAATTATAAATATGCATAGCAAAACCATACTATTTTTAAGTGTACAGTTTGCTGGCACTGGAGACGTTCAGTGGGTTTTTTTGATCTTGTGATCTTGCAAAACCGAAACTACACCCAAGGAACACAACACTCCATTCTCCCCCTCCATACCTGGCTTCCACCGTTCTGTTGCTTTACTGATGTGACTGCTCTAGAAACCTGTGGGTGACAGCAGCAGCATCTGTCCCTGTGGCCTGGCTGGCTTGGTTTAGACAGTATCTCCGGGCTTCATCCGCGCGGTGACATTCGGTAGCGTCTGTCAGGATTTCCTTTCTGAGGCTCAGGGACCCACCGTGGGGGCTGCCACAGTTGATCTGTGCGTCCGGCAGTGGGCTCTTGGGGGTTTCTCCCCTTCGGCTATTTGAGATCCCGTTGCCCTGAGCAGTGGTGCACGGACCCTCTCGCTACTTTCGGTTCTTGGGGCTGGGTGCCCTTACATGGAGGGACTGCACAGTAGGACAGCGTTGAATAAACATTTTTTCTTAAAGACTCCTCCCGTCTTATCTTGCGATTGTCAGAGGCGCAGGGCAGCTGCTAGGGGCGATGCAGCATACTTAGATTTAAGAGGAATGTTAAGATAGCAAAGTAGGTTTGAATGAAGACCCAGTTTGCCAAACTTCCTAAAACATAGGCCAAGGCAGCCATTGCCCTGGGAAGGCTCAGGTGCCGCTTCTCGTGATAACGCCTCATATCTTCAGCACCTACCGGACTGGCAGAGATGGATGGAGTCATGGGTTTTAAGTCCAAGTGAATCCCATGCTGCTTCTGTGGGGCTGAGGGCCTGTGTGTCCAGCCATCTGGTCAGGTGCGCGGGCTGACCGTGTGCAAACCTGCGTGTGGCCCCCGGCCACTGGCTCGGGATGGGCACTAAAGTGCGCTCATGATAAGGAGTTCTCGAGAGTGTCTGAGCTGGTTTTAAACTTAGAATGTAGAATTTTGATGGATACATGAAATGTCCTCCATGGACACGCACTAACACGTGTCTGCTGACAACAAAACCTCTGACCTTGCACCACTGAGCTCGAGTTAACATCCGGGGCTCTGTTGTCTGAGCTGTGGTCCCGAGACGGGCTTTGGAAGTAGGAAAGAACCTGGAAAATGGGTTTCGTAAACTTCAGGAAAAGCTTTAGCACATAACCCTGGGGCTGGATGGAGGATCCTGAAGGAAGTAGTTACCATCGCCCCGGGGCCCCAGAACTGGTTCCCAGGAGAGGGAGGTGGTTACAGGATGTTCTCACAGCGTTCCGTGTGGCAGATACAGCAGGTAAAATTAAGCCCTAGGCTCTGACATACTGATAAAAGGGAAGTGTAGGTTTCTCGTGCTTCTTTAAATATTGAAGTCCTAGAGGGCCTCTGGCTTTCTGTGTCTGCAGGGGGGCCGGTCCAGGGAGGGGAGCAGAGCCCTGAGCCTGGTGGCCAAAAGTGCTGCTTTGCTGCATAAACAGAAAGCAGGTGAACTGTGTGGTGTCTCTTCTGTGATACCATTTAATTCCTGATTCCGATCTCTTTGGTAGCCGTCAAGATCAAGAAAAATAAGGACAATGTGAAGTTCAAAGTTCGGTGCAGCAGATACCTTTACACCCTGGTCATCACGGACAAGGAGAAGGCAGAGAAACTGAAGCAGTCCCTGCCCCCAGGTGAGCAAGCCTGGGCTCCCGAGGGGCCGACCCGAAATGTGGAGGGCTCCTGTGTCGCTGTCTCGTTTCTGGGCGTTGTCCCCAGACTTAGGAAAGTGCATCTTGTGGCTTGTCAAAGTATCTGTTCTTGCTGTTGGTGGTGGAAGGAATTCTTGGTGTGATTCTCTGGGTTCATCCCATTCCAGAAGTAGTTTCCCTGGCCCGAGACCAGTTTGTTTCACTCCCGTCCGTGCTTTTCTAACACAGAATAGTAACAGCGACCACTTAACGCTGGGTAACTCTTCCTTCTCCCGACAGTCCTGCGAGGTGGGTGCTGTCACCAATCCCCAATTTTGCAGGTTAGAAAACTAAATAGGCTGTGAGCCTAGGTGAGACTGAGGCCCATCCTGGGGGGAGGGGGGAGATGGCCCGGCGCGCAGAGCGGGCTCAGGCCGCCCCTTCACACTGGACAGTTGGCCGGTGCGGCTTGACATCGTAGGGACTTCCCGAGATCTCTTCATGAAGGCTGAGACACGGACTGCTTTCTGACTGTGTTTTTGTTTTTTAATTATCAAACACTAACTTAATTTTTAAAGTTTTTGTTTGTTTTTATTTTTTTAAGATTTGTTTATTTTAAGAGAGAGCATGCGGGGGTTGGGGGGACAGAGGGAGAGCAAGTCCTGAGCAGACTCCTCTGAGCTCGTTGCCGCCCATGGGGCTCCGTCTCACGACCCTGAGATCACAACTTGAGCTGAAACCCAAGAGTTGGATGCCTAACTGACTGCGCCACCCAGGCGCCCCCAACACTGACTTAGTATTTTCTTATTTTTATTTCTTTAGATTTAGAGGGCTTGCAAGAGGGGCAGAGAGAGAGAATCTTGAGCAGGTTCCATGCTCAGTACAGAGCCTGACATGGGGCTTGATCTCACACCCCCAATTAACTTAATATTTTAAGGAAAACTGCCATGGTATGCTTAATTTCTGGGTTTGTTAACTCTCTTTAGCTTAAGTACAAAGTCCAGACAAGCATGAGTAAATGTATGTCCTGGGTGACTCAATTTTGTATCTCTTCTCCTCTAGGTTTGGCGGTGAAGGAGCTGAAGTGAACCTGATCCACTGATGTGAACTGTATTAAAGTTTTAAAAATTCTTAAAATGTCCTTTGTCTTTAAGGGCGGGAAGGGAAGTACCACTTGGTCGTCACTTCTGGTGGGATCACGATGGGAGTCCCGGTTGCTACTTTCATCCCTGGTCTTTGGCTGTGATCTCAGTGGACAAAGAAAACCATCCTTTTTTTAGCTTAAGTTTGAAAATAAATAGATGGAAACACACAGAAGAGGCAGATATTTGTGGAAGGAAGCCAGTATGCCCTCGTGGGATTTAAAAGTAATTTAGGTAAAGTGAGCTTCCTAATAATGAAAATGGTAGTTACAGGGTGGAGTTAATTAGCTTCTTGGAAATTGCAACGGGCTGAGCCATGCCGTCCTCCAAACACTGCTTTCAGCTTTCAGATCCACCAGGGGGAAGGATTCCTGGATGCAGGAGTAGCAGACTAAGACACTTTGTTTCCTAAGTGCTGCTTGAGGTAAAGTGGAGCTTCAGAACCTGTAGGGTGTGAGGAGATTACTGCTAAGAGCAGATGAGTGTCGGCCTAGCAAAATGGGCCACGCTCTCCAGGGAGCGAGGGAGCGGGAAACAGGATCCTGGGACTGAGGGACCCAGTAAATGCAGCTGAAGGTTGGGGGAGAAGCCAGGGTTCTTGCCAGAGAGCTGACCCTAGACCTTAAGACAGTGAGGTGGGCGTTGAGTTCACAGCGGTAGGCAGGGGGTGTGAGTGCGGCCCACAGCTCCAACAGGCCTGTGGGGGCTCAGGTCCCAGCCAGCCCTGACTCCTTGGGATCCAGCTTCTACTACTTGTCAGCCAACATGATCTTGAGAAATTACCTCACTGTTGAACACCATGCACTGGTCCCAGCCCCAGGGAAGAACTGCACACCTCTGCCTGTAGAGTCACCATGGGAAAATCAAGCAGGGTTGGGACAGTGCTGAACAGAGTAGAGACCACAAGGTCCGCTCTAATGGTGGGCAGTGGTGCCCCATGGCCAGCGGGTGTCCCATGTGGCGGCTGGGCATTCAGCCTCCTAGGATCCTCTTCTCCCTTCCGAGGACAGCTAAAGGGGTTGGGCAAGTGTCCTGTGATGCACACGGTTTAAGCAGAGAAAGCTGCCTCTATACAGCGTGACCGGTACAACTTGTGTTGGGCTCGTATGTGCAGGGCCAGTTCTTAGGAGGCTGAGCGGGGTCGGCCAGATTGCTTTCCCCTCGTGGCGTGAGTTGCCGCATGGTCACAGCACGTAACCCATAATCACACTGATGCTGCAGCGGTCTAGCCGAACCGGTGAATGCGCGAAGAGAAAGTTCAGTGGCGTTTCCGGCACTGGGCAATCTTGAGATGCATGAGATCGTATCAGGACAGACCGCAAGGTGGCGACATCCTACAAGTGAGCAGTCTCCAGTGCGGGTCTAGAAATGGTTCACTTGATAAAATGCCCAGAAGCCTAGTGCCTGAATTCATTTAGTTGAGTTTTTTCCTATAAAAATTGTAAGGGAGTTTGAATCCAGTCACGAGAGGCATGGGTTTCTTCCAGAAGGGGTCCTGGGTGCTCGGTGACCAGCCCAGGACTTCACAGGTTTCCAGTCCTCCCCATTCTCTGGGTGTTCAAGATTCCCAGGAAGAGGGAGGGCTTGCCACTGGGCCCCCTTGGCCCCAGCATCTTGTGCAGAGACAGGACCCAGCTCCTAGGAGACAAACCCTGTGGACATTTGGCTTTCGTGCCTGGAGAAGACACCCTTTCAGGCCACGGTTCTCAGCCCCAGCCCTGGTGGCCTAGGCTGATGGCAGAGAGTCTGATTAAGTTGGTAGGAGGCCTTGGTACATGTTGAGCCCTCGGATGGCCTGGGTCAACCACTGCTTTGGGTTGCTGATGTCCAGTTACCGGTTTGTAATAATACCGATCACTGGCTGAGTGGCAAGGCGGGAATGGGCTGGAGGGCTCTTCTCACTTCAACTCCCATAAGAGTGCCTGGGCGCTGCTCTCCTGTTCCTGCTCTGCTGCTTTGCTTGCCTGCTCCCCTCCGACAACCACATTTTTGGGGCACCTCACCCAGATCCCCAAGCTGGAAACTCTGGAGTCCCCTTAGCAGGCCTCTGGGGAAGAAGCTAGAAGGGTCACTGTCTAACTGGGTGCAGACTGGCAGACAGGCTCCGCTGTTCACTGCTGCCCCCAGATGCCTGCCGTGCTGGCCCTCAGGGTGTTAGTTTGTCTTCAAGCCTGTCAGCAGGCCTGCCCCTGCCTCACCCCCTCCCTCTGGGGCTGAACCCTGGCCCCCCAACCACCAGGTCAATCCCCAGCGTGACAGGACGCTGCTGGAGGCAGGCCCTCCCACTTGGGATCTCTGATGTCTTGCCCTCCCTTCTCTCCCCAGAGCACTTAGAATCACTCTAATCTTCTAGAGGAATGCCAAATCCCCAGACTTCCGGTGTTCAGGAGGCGGGATCAGCAGCCGGAGCCTCCTGTGCTGTCGCTGTAGAGGGACCAGGAGGGGGAACTGTGCATGTGGCACCAAGCAGGGCCCATCACAGCAGTGCCGGGCTGTGTCCTCACGCCAGTTGTCAGAGCCCACCTGCTGAGGGCCCCAGGACATTCAGGTACATTTTCCTGGGCAGGCAGCAGGCTCGCCTCAAACACCACAATCCTTAACAGGCCTTGGGCAAAATGACCCTTGCGTACCATCCCCCACCCCCAATCCTTTTTTTTTAATTTTTAATTTTTTACTTTTTTTTTAAGATTTTATTTATTTATTTGACAGACAGGGATCACAAGTAGGCAGAGAGGCAAACAGAGAGGTGGGAAGCAGGCTCCCTGCTGAGGGGAGCCCAATGTGGGGCTGAGGCTCGATCCCAGGACTCTGGGATCATGACCTGAGCCGAGGCAGAGGCTTTAACCCACTGAGCCACCCAAACGCCCCTCCTCCTTTTTTTTTAAATAAAGGTATTTATTTGAAACTAAGACTGATTGAGGGGCACATGGGTAGCTCAGTCAGTTATGCATCTGACTCTTGGTTTCGGCTCAGGTCATGATCTCAGGGTCGTGAGATCGAGCCCCACATCGAGGTCTGTTGTCAGCACAGTGTCTGCTTGAGCTTCTCTCTCTCTCCCTCTGCCCCTCCCCGCTTTCTCTCTCTTTCTGAAATAAATAAAATCTAAAAAAAATAAATAAATAAGGCAAGGCTTATTGGCAAAACTTAGAGTGAAATTCACCCTCCTTGGTGTCCAGTTCTGTGAATTTTGACAAACATTTACAGTTGTATAAATACCACTGCAATCAATGTTTCGTCTCCTGGAAATTTCCCTCTTACACTGCCCCAGCCCCGGGACCTCTGCTCTGCTTTCCCAGCCTGCAGTTTGCTCCCCGGCCATGGTGCTGTACGTCCTTGATTCTCCGTTTACGCCCTTACAACCCCAGCCGGATTGCAATCCGAGCTCATAATGTACTGTCTCTCTGCTCAGAACCCCCACCCAGGACGCCCCGAGAAGCTCGCCCTCACCCCTCTACCACCAGGAGACTCGTGAAAGCACCCAGCCGGGTTTGCGGCTCATCACTGGGGCGGGTAAAAGCTGCCTCTCCTCCCCTAATAAACTCTAGACCCCATGCAGACAGGAACGTGGGGGTTTTACTGGTTCCATTTTCCCTAGAACGGAGAAGATGCTCAGCCAAAGATAGTTGAATTAATGAAAACCCGTAGGAGAATAGGAGCTGTCTCCCGCCTTCAGCGCCCCACTCGGCGCCTGAGCTTTGGGCATGCACAGATGAGATGGCCGCAGTCAGACCCGGGGGTCCCGGCCGTAGGACTGGACTCCCTCTCCTGGCCCTGGGACCTCTGACAGCGGTCATGATAGGGACATCTGTGGTCCGCTCCCCTCCAACAACCACATTTTCAGGGCACCTCACCCAGATCCCCAAGCTGGAAACTCGGGAGTTCCTCTGGAGTCCCCTTTCTCCCCCGTGTCTCTGCCCCCTCTTGTGACCACCACAGATTGCATCCAACTCCAGCCTGATCCAGCAGGACCCCTAACTCCTCCACTCCCACCTAAACGTCAGGTGGCCCTTCACCTTGACCTTGTCCTTGCCTCAAGCACCACCTCTACCTGCCAGCCCCGCCCTGCCCTCTCATCCCATGGCGAAGTCTGCAGTTCCCCAACCCGGCCTTTGCACGCCTGGGGCCTCTGTGAGCGCCCAGCATACCCCAGCCAGGTGTTCACAAGGCTTGACCAGATCAACCTGAGCGCATCCTGGTCCACAGACCCCGCTCTGCTCATGCTTTTCTCCAATGCCCCTCGAAGACAGCAGTTTGCATCTTTCTGTGTGTGCTATTACCAGCGGCCCGCTGAGGCGCCACACCTCTGCTCTGTTCCGTGCCTGGCACATAGGAGGTGCCTGGTGAACGTGTGCTGTGGACAGCCCTGTGTCTCCCCGAGATGTCCAGCCTTGCCGGGCGCTCCCAGGGCTCTCCTCCCCTCCCCTCTGGTCAGCTCCACGGTCCCTTCCTCCGGGAGGCCTGCCCTGTGCCGCCTACCAGGCACAATCAAGCTACTTTTCTCAGTCCCCAGGGCTTCCAAAGCCGCATCTGTTAGTTGTTTGGGCAGATAGGCTGGGCGCTCGCAAGACAGAACCACTCACTGCTCTGAGTACACGTGGTTTACACAGTCGGATGCTCGATAAACGAGAGAGAATTTAGAACTAGTGACCCAGGGGCAGACTGTCGCTCCCTGCCGCCCCCAAACTGTGAACTCACTCACCACCTCGCCTCGCCAGGACTGCCCTGCTCGCAGCACGCATTGACAATCTATATCCTGATTTGATAATTAGTCACGCGAAGCCCGGGGACTTAGAGACCGCTATGAAGAAACAGGGGCGTTGGGGGAAGTTTTCACTTCTTGCATCTCTTTTGCCCGCGGGGCAAAGACAGAATGCTGAGCAGGAAAAGCCTGCTAGTTACCGAGCACCAGCCGCCGCAGCCCGAGGGCGTGCCCAGGGCTGGGGTCTGGCCCGGGAGGGGCGGGGCCTGCGCCGGGGCGGGGCGGGGCGGGGATGGGCGGGGCGCGCGTCCCGGGCAGAGTGGCAGCGGCGGCAGCAGCAGGCGGGAGCACTCGGGCCGAGCCATGCCGGCTGCGCGCGTGGAGTACGTCGCGCCCTGGTGGGTTGCGTGGCTGCACAGCGTCCCGCACCTGGGCCTGCGCCTGCAGCCGGTGGACAGCACCTTCAAGCCCCGCGATGAGAGTTACCGGGAGGTGAGTGCGCGCCGCCCGGACCCGGGCCACGGCCGGCGCCCCAAGTTCCCGCACCACCCCGTCCCCACCCCCTCCCGGCCCGCCTCCCACCCTGCCCCGCAGTCTCGTCACCCCTCTCCCTTTCTCCCCCGGGGCTCTTGGCCACGGCGCTCCCGTCTGGGAACCTCGTGGGCCGGGAAAGCTGCAGAGATGGGAGTTCTGCCAGCGATGGGGAACGGGGAGGAGGAAGGGCGCGGGGGCTGCGTGGGGGGCGTGGGGGCCGAGCGCCGGGGGAGGGGGGCTTTTGTGCCTGTACCCGCGTAACTCCCTGGAGCGAGCTGCGGGGATGCCAGGGGCGCCTCGGGCTTTTCTTCCGTCTGCGGTCCCAGGACGGGCGCTCTCTTTCCCGGTGCCTGCGGCCTGGGAGAAGTTTGAGCAGAAACTGACTGGTCTCCCGAGTTCGACTCTGCAGCCCCCCGCCTCCCCAGCCCCTGCCCGCAGGGTGGGAGCCGCTGGCAGCACCTCTGCCTGGGCCTCTCCTGGACGGCTGCAGGGTTGGGGGAGGCGACTGCGTGGGGGGCGGGGGTGACCAACCTCTGGTGCGCCCAGAGCTCGCAGCCACATGTGGAGATCTGGGGGAAGGGACGTGTCCCCGGTCAGCCCGATCCCACCCCAGCCTCACCCTCCTGCTCAGTACGTACAACACAGAACAAGGCCCTGGATTTCTGGGGTCTTGGCTTCTCGCTGGCCACTCCCCTCATCCTTGCACTTCGGCCCTTGCCTTGCTCCTTGGGCCCTTCCCTCTGCCCCTTCCCTCCGCAGCGTCTCTACTCCCACTGGGGAGGGGCTCCCCCGACCTCCCAGCCCTGCAGAGCTTAAGTTTCCCCCAGCCTTCCGAGGTCTAGCCAAGCCTGCTCCAGCCCCTGAGTCAGTCCACCGTTGGGTCAAAGATTCAGGCCGAAAAGCCCAGAACGGGACCCATTTGTTGAGAGCTACCCGCCCATGTTGGGACTTTGACCCCTGGTGGCCTCTGCATGCAGAGTGTCAGGTTCTCGGACATGATCTGCCCGTGTGGGGCAGGTTGGGGCAGAGCCGGGCCTCTGCTGAGTCCCGGGAGGCTGAGGGGGAGGCTGAGCCGGGAGTCAGCTGTTAGCCTTCCCCGACCAGCCCTTCTGCAGGGCCCGGGATCCTGACTGGGCAGGGCGTGCAGTGCACTGGGCTGGGGAGTCTAATAATAGCCCCTAGTGTCCCTGTCAACCTCAGGCCCCAGGCACTAGGAGCCTGCCCTTCCGGAAAGAGGAGAGAATCGGGACCCCTTCCTGCAGTCTGAGAGGCAGTTGAGTGGGTTAGCCTGGTTCTCTCCTCCTCTGGGTCTGCCCCTCCCGCTCCCAGCGCTCTGCCCCTGGAAGTCAGCGTTCCCCGAGAATGCGGCCGCCTGGGGATAGCTCCAGGGAATCTTCCTCTCCCAATGAATACATGAAAAGAGGCGGATATGATTTCTGAGACAGCTGTGTTGTTGGTGTGTGTGTGTGCACACGCATGTGTGTGCGCGCCCCTGTCTGTTGATGTGTCCCCAACCCTGCCCCCAGATCCTGTACTGGGGGCAGGGAAGGTCTCCAACCATATTTTTCTTCTCTCCACGGGAGGAAATCTAAACTGGCTGGGTCAAGAAAACCTCCAGATGCCCGAGGGGTGGTGGTAGGGCACTCCCTGACCCCGGTGGCCCCAGAGACAGCACCTGTCCTGCCAGCAGCTGTGGTGGAGCGGGAGTGGGGGGACCTGCACCTCCCCCACCCACTCAGTCCCCTGGAGAGGTGGCAGCTGAGCCAGAGGGGCCCCCCCGCTCACAGTCCCTGCCTCTCTCTCAGGGTGTAGCCTCTGGCTCACTGTGCTGGGCAACAGATGACTCCAGAAGGCATGCCCTTCCTTTGGGTCCCTGTTCCTGGGCAGCCGGACCATGGCTCTGGGTGTTAGTTAAGGGGGCTCCTGCTTGGTTAAGTCCTCCTGTTGTCTGACCATGGGTCCCTCTTGGAAGCTCCCTTCCTCCCAGTTGGCAGGCCAGTTAACATCATGGATGGGGCACCTTCTGCTGTCAGTCATCTGAGTACTTAGCAAACATGATGGAGGCCAAATGTTGTGCCAGACATGGGGGTCACGTGATAACCAAGGCTGCCCAAGGCTCTGGCAGCTGAGTAGGTGGGGCTGGGGCTCTGCTCTCGGGCTGTCTTGGGTTGGAATCCCCGTTTTATCACTTACTGTGTGTCATGGCAGGTGTCCATACCCCTCTGAGCCCTACTTCCCTCATCTGCAAGTAGTAGGGCTTAGTGCCTAGAAGGTCCCAGAGCTCGTGGTAGGACCTGTGATACAAACCATTAAACGGGCTGCCCTTGGGGTCTAGTAATGTGTCCAGCGACAGTACTTTGTATCGGGTGATACAGAGGGAAGAGATTTTCTTCTACAGACACTGATCAAGAGAAGAACTAACCCATGCCCCAAGTGTCCAAATGAACGACACCGGCTTGTGGGGATGTGTGTGTGCACGCTCACCGAAGACTCAGTGGGAATGGAAAGGGGCAGGTGCAGTCCCCGAGGAAAACTCAGGAGGGACCAGCTGTGCAGGGATCTGGAAGAAAAAGGGGTCCTACAAGAGTGGATATGACAGACGAGCAGCTTGCCTGGTGACCCAGAATATCCTGAGTGGATTCAGCTCCCAGAAAGTTCCTGCAGAAGCAGGGGTTCCCACTCACTGTCTTCACTCTTGGGGAGCAGTGGAAGCCCGCCAATGTTTGATCCTTTCACCACCCACCCACCCCCACCCCCGCCAGTGGACTTGACCCTGTACCCCCAGCTCTAGGTTGCGTGTACAGAGAGGAAGCAGCCCGGACCTCCCAGCGTGAGTCTCTCTCCTTGGATGGGGGAGGCACAGAAATGGAGAGAACCACCCCCATCAAGGAGAGCAGGAAAGGACCCAGTAAGTTAGGGGGTCTAACGCTTGTGACTGGCCCCCAGCTGGCCAGGTGTCCACAGCGAGGACCTCTGGCCCTGCACCCAGCCGTTGCCCTCCCAGAACAAGCCACTGGAGTTCCAACCTCCAGCTGCCCACACCACCCCGCTCCCCGCCACGGCAGAAAGACCAGGCGCTGAGGAACGAATGTACGTAAACTCCAAAACGCCATGCAGATGTTAGCAGCTGCCTCTGTCGAAGTGCAGGAACCACGCAGGGTTTCCTGTTCCCCAGCTCCTTTCCGGCTTCTGTAGACCAGCCATTCTTTGGGGACACGCGTGGCGAGAGAGAGGAGACGTTTTTAACTTTTTACATTTAGACGTGTATTTTCATGTGGTAACTGGGTGGCTCAGCTCCTAGGCTCCCCAGAGTCCCGAGTGTGTCTTCAGGCCAGGGGAGGGGACAGGATGGGGCTAGCCCCAGAACCATGGGGCTCCCCCCACCCCCCTTCCTTGGGGGCAAGTCTCAGGAGGAAAGGCCAGGCTGGGAGCCCAGCCGAGGAGCCCAAGTTGGATGAGGAAGCCCCATTCATCTAGCCTCCACACTGAGTCATGGTCATCGGACAATCACGCTGTGCCCCCCTCCCCTGCTGGGGGGCCACTGGGGGGGCTTAACCCTTTCCTCCCAAGTGCTTCCAGCTCCCCTCCCTGGGGTCTCGCCCCAGGCCAGCCCACTCTCTAGCTGTCTCCTGACCCCTTGGGTGGGGGTGGGGTCTCCCACTGCAAACCCCCTCCCACGCCTAGTGCAGAACCCCCTCGTGGTCAGCGTTCCCAGTGTGCATATCAGTCAGTCCCATCCCAGCCTGGGTCCTGGTTTCTTGCTCTGGGTTTCCCATTACAAAGTGGAAAACCAGAACTAATTGAAGTGACTCGGCTGAGGACGGAGGCTGGAGCCCAGGCCTTGTTGTGGGCTGTGGCCACGGTGGTGGCTCGGTGTCGGGCAGGGCGGGGAGGGGTGGCTGCTGGGCCCTGAGGTGGTCAGCTGCTTTCTCGGCTCTGCCAGAGCAGGGGACCTGTGAACAGAGCTCCCAGCTCCCTTGGGAAGAGAGGTTTGCTCTCCCCCACCCCCACCGGCCATGCACATGGGGACTTGCAGTGTTAATTAGGGGCAGGAAAATAATTGCCTATTAGAGGTTGGCAGGTGCCACCACGGTGGTGGAAGGGGGTGTGGGGGTTCTGCTATTTGGGCTGCTGTTCCCTCCGCCCTCCTAACTCCTTCCTCCTCCTCTCCGCTCCCCAACTTCCTCCTTTCCTTCCCTGCTCCCCAAACCTGCCCCCCTTGTCACCCAGCACCGGTGCTGGGGAGAGATCCAGAGGTGAACTGCTAACTAAAAACCCCTGTTGGGCTTCCCAGGCCCGGTCTCTCCCTCTTGCACCTGCTTGAGGCCCGCTGCCCAGGTGGGGAGGCTGCGCCCTCGGGGCTGGCCTGGCAGGGGGCCGAGGGGTCTCTGAGAACACAAAGTAGGGGAGCTGCCACACAGACGGAGGGGGGCAGCTGGCCGAGCTCTGGAGGGACTGACAGCAGCAGCCTTCTTGGCGGTGCTTCCTCGCCGGGTGTGGACACATGGCATAGTCCTAGATTTTCCTGTTTGGGGAAGACTGGGACGGTCCAGACCAGCTGGAAGTCCAGGGTAGCTGGGAGGAGTTCTGGACACAAACCACTCTCTAGCGTATACAAAAGGTCCGTCTGGGGTTTTGTTGCCTTTTTTTATTTCATTAGGAGCAACTTGTAGAAAAGCGCACACTCTTTTATGTTTTTTTATTTTTAAATTTTTTTTTTAAGATTTTATTTATTTGAGACAGAGCACAAGGGGACAGGCAGAGGGAGAGGGAGAAGCAGACTCCTCACTGAGCAGGGAGCATGACGTGGGACTTGATCCCAAGACTCCAAGATCATGACCTGAGCCGAAGGCAGACGCTTAACCGACGGAGCCACCCAGGCACCCCAGAAAGTGCAGTTTTAAGTGGCTGCCTGAGTACGCGCGTGAGAAACCATCCTGACGGAGTATTCCCGACCCCCCAGGAGCCCCTCACGGTCTGTCCCTTCGCAGAGGTGTTTCCTGTGCGCACCTGTCACTCACCGTAGGTGGGCTCCTCGGACTGCTGTTTGGCTTGTCTCCCTCACCCTCCCGTCTGTGAGATCACCCGCGCCGCCGTCTGTGGCCGTGGCTTTCTTCCCGTGGCTGCCTGGTATTCCTGCTTCTGACGACAGTGCGTTGTATGGGTCTGTTCTCTTGTCAGTGGACACTTGTGTCCTCTCTGCTCTGGGGCTGTTACCAGGGTATTGAGCTGCTGGGGACATTCAGGGGCATATCCTGGGGGGGACACCAGCCTCTTTTCTGTAAGGGAAAAGACCAGGCGTGGCCTTGCTGGCTTGTGGGGTAGGGGCATTACGTAGTGATTGGCCTATTAGTTAGGGGGACCCTGGGTTTTAGCAGAGGGGTCTCGGGGGCCTGCACAAGGGTGGCCAGGACACAGCCTGGCATGTCTGTCCCCTCCTCAGTCAGAGGAGGCCCTGGAGAGTGGGGCTCTGCTAAGTGAGTCTTTGGAGAAAAGCTTAAGCTTATAGAAAAGGTTTGAGAAAGTCTGTGGATGCTCCTCGGCGCCCCCCAGACTTGCGGGACACCGACCTCCTGGGATCATCCCTAGACGTCCTTCTGGGCCCAGAACAAGGCTTGAGACTCTGCATTTCTAGCAAGGATCTGCATTCTGAGAGATGGCATACCGTGCCAGGTTGGCCAACTTCACTTTGCATAGCGAGCGCCTGTCACCCGTCTCTCTGTCCTCCTTGGTCGTCTTCACCTTGGCCTGGGGCACCAGGGCACTCCGGTGAGGGGGCGTGGGGGCAGGAAGGTGGCGACTCCTTTCCACCTTCTCAGCAGGGTGGGCGGCCTCCTGCCCTGGTCACGGGACAAGCCCAGTGCTCCAGGCCGAGAACCCCGGCCCCGCCACTCCGTGAGGACATCAGGGACATTTCTGCTGGGCTCATGTGTTCGGGTCCACTGGGGGCGGCCCCGCTGCTGATGGGGGAAGGCGAAGCCACGCCACACACCTCCACCATCCTGGCTCCCAAATGAGCCACCTCTCCCGCCCTCTTCTGGGCTGTCCCTGCCACTTGGGCCATTTGTTGGTGAGGCTCAGAAGCCTACAGGTCCAGGCGACAGGAGGAGTAGGTTGAATCAGGGCTCCGAAGACCAACCCAAGCCCTCACAGACCTGGGACGGGACAGGGTGGACTCAGCAGGTGCATCACCCCGGTGAGGCTCCACCCCGCACCCCCCACCCCCCGAAAATGACCCCGGTCTGAGGACTGCAGACCCCAGCCTCTTTTTTCATCGCTGTCTCCTCTGTGCGTGCGTGGTCTGGCACAAGTCTGGTCTCCCTCTTAGACCGGGAGGTCCCAGCATCTGACGACTCTGCCTCACTGCCACCAGCACCGGGTTCCCCAAAACAGGCTCCCACCCCAGCAGCCCAGACTAGAGTGCGGGGGCTGTGGAGCCGGAATCACTGGCGGGCACGTGGGGAGCAGGGTGAGGCTGACTGACGGCCAGGTCCAGCCCTGGCTGGCGGCCACCAACCCTGGTGCCATCTGGTGTCCATCTGGCTGCATCGGGAGACTGGAGGGCAAGGAGGGGGGTGCCTCCGGGCCTCCTGACAGACAGCAGCTCGCCTTGCAGGACCCCGAGGTGCTCTGCTGGCCTGAGGCAGCCCCTCTTGCCCTCTCCAGAATCGGGGGCTTAGCTGCTTCCCCTGGCCTGTGGGGGACGGCGCTCCCTCTCCAGCTTCAGTGAAAGGGACCCCATGGTATATGTTCTGACTCTGCCCCACCCCCCCACCCAGCCTTCCAGCCCAGAGCTGCCTTCTTGTTGCTCTGGAGGGACCCCAGCATCTAGAACAAGGCTCGGAGGAAGCGGGTGCGCCAGGCGTCCCTTCCTGGCCCTGTCCCAGGTTCCTCTCAGCTTCCAAAACATCCTGCCCAGACCCGGTGTCCTCCAGGAGGCCGTGGTCCCCAGGCCCTCGTGGATGTCCCTCCCCTTGTCTGTCCTGCAGCCACGCGGCTCACCCCCCACAGCTGCCGGCTGGCGGCTCCTGCCCCGTCTCTTGAACAGCTCAGAGGAACTCATCAGGCAGGCCCTGGTCCGGATCCTAAACCACCAGTCGGGGCCCAGCCTCGAGCTGCTCCTTCTCCCTCACCTCTGCCTCAGCAGCCCAGACCGTATCCACTCTTCTCCTGGCCTCTGCCCGCCCACCCTGTCCGCATGGAAGCGCCTTCTGCCCCGGCGCCCCTGCCCAGCCTGAGCGCCAGGCATGGTGTGTTCGAGAGGAGGAGGAGGGGGGAAGGGCAGAGGAGGGGATGGAGGCTACCCACAGCCCCAGGGGGAGCTTGGGGCCCCAGCACAGGGTGCTTCTCGAACCTCACCGTGGGACCGAGTTCTGACCCCGGGCCTCTCCTCTTCAGTCACTGCTGTTCCTGGGGCTGGTGGCCGCCGTCTGCCTGGGCCTCAACCTTGTCATCCTCGCGACTTACGTGGTCTGCGTGTGCTGCTGCAGGCAGGACGAGGCCGTGCAGACCAAGCGGCGGGACTCCTGCTGTGTCACCTGGACGGCGGTGGTGGCCGGGCTCATCTGCTGGTGAGTGTCCCTATGCACTGGGCTCGGTGTGTGACTTGGAGGGGGGAGGTTCTCTGGTGCCCACAATTGGGGGAAATCAGGAATACAGTGGGCCTGACCGCCAGGGTCTTCCTGGTGGTCAGCCTGGTCTTTGACAGCCCTTCCTCTCCCTCTGCCTCTGCCTCCAGCCCTCTAGCCGCCAAGCACAGGGGCTCCTCTGCTGTCTGGCCACATTCTCCTGCCCAAGCACTGGGTACTGTGACGGCAAAGGCTTTCCCAGGGTGAAAGCTGTCCCTTTCCCCGCCTAGTGGCAGGAGTCAGGTGGGTGGGGTGGTGACGGGGGTCTCCCAGTGTGCCTCTGCCCTGGTGCAGTGCTGGTTAGCCTGGCGGGGGGCAAGCCTAGCAGACCCGGACAGCCTTCCTGGACAGAGGGGGATGCCGGCCGTTTGCTTCCTGGGACCTTCCCGGCTCTCTGCTCTGCGAGGCCAGAGAAAATTCGACTACAGTCTCCATCGAGTCCATTCGTCTCAAGAGATCCGTAGCTCCTAGTGCCATCCTCTGGGCCTTCTTTGCTCTGGACAGCGAATGAGGGTTCCTAACCCCACGTGAGAGCCCATGTTGCCCAGACAGGATCCGCACGCTTGCTGACTCTGTCTTCAGAAAGTTGGGTTGTTCTTGTTCTCCTGTCCACAGAGGTTTTTCCAAAAGCCTCAGGTCCTGCCGTGAGATGCTCCCGGGGGTGGTCCCTCTCGAGGGGTAGAGACCTCCTTGCTAAGTGTCCGTTGCATCCAAGATCCCACAGCAGGACTTGGCCCTGTCTGGGCAGCAGGACGGCGGGGGTGGGGGGGGGGCAGGCGGGGCGCAGCGGTGCTGGGAGTGAAGACGCCTGGGCCGTTAGCCTCACTTCGCTCCTGTGGTTTCTTCTCCATTAGCGCGTGCTCCCGTCCTGTCCTGCCTGCTGCATAAGGGTCACCTAAGCCAAGATAGGAAGGAGCCGGAAGCAGCATCGCGGGTGTGCCAAAGCGCTGAGCGCTGGGGCTGGCTGGAGGGCGGGGGGAGGACAGGCCGCCGGGTCCTAAATCATAAACAGAAAGGAAGGAGTTCTAGTCAGGAGTTCAAAGTCAAGTCTGGCTCCAGCAGAGAGGAGCTCCCACGAAGTAAATGGAATAAAAGCCTCCCGCGGGGGGTGGGCAGGGAGAGACGGGAGACAGCGAAGCAGCCAGGAGTGCCTTCGACACAGCGAGCCCTCTCTGTGTGAGCTCAGATTTTTTTTTTTTTTTTCAAAAACGCTGCAAATGACAGAAGAATACTTTGGAACAGTAAGAATGACTTTGGAGGGCCGGTTCCAGTAAGTAATAATTACCGGCCGTTTGAGGAAAACTCAGAACAGAAGGAACACATGTGGCATGATTCATTCTCCAAAATTCTACAGGCCGTTTGCACCAGGCAAGCGTGAGTCCGCGCCAAGCCCAGGCACTAATTCTGCCTTCTGTGGTTCGTGGTGTATTGGGAGAGGCGGAGAATCACACATTTGATTTGAGTAATTTCAAACTGAGGAGTATGTTTGGAGGAAAAGAACCAGCATAAAGGCGATGGTGTACTTGAGTCGGGCATTCCTGGGTCACGGGCACCAAGATCCATAGGATGACCAGGCAAAGGTGGGGGCAGGGTAGGAGGGGATACTTCAGGCAGAAGAAAGAGGAGTGTGTGCAAAGGCCCTGTGGCAGGAGGGAGCAGAGGACATTTTAAGGAACTGAAAGAAGCTAGTGTGGCTAGAGCACAGAGAGCAGGTGAGGGGGCTGGGGTCTTGGGGATCAGCCGTAAGTGGAGTAGTCACCAGTCATCTTCGCTGGAGTTGTGCTCAGTTCAGAATGAGCTGGGGGGAGAGTCAGGGAAAGGGAGTAGAAAAGGCAGAAGTAGAGGGAGACCAGGGGAGATTGGGGGGGATTGGGAGGGCTTGTTGGGCTCTGACAGTAAGGATCCTGGAGAAGAGGGGAGATTTATTCCATAGAAGAAAGTCCCAACATCAGGTTCCCCAGACAGTCAATGGTATAGGAGGAGAGCTCCTCGTGCCCCTCTGTGTGGGAGACAAAATTTTATCCCTGGGGAAGATATTCTGTCTTTTCCCTCAAACAGAATGGTCTTTGTGGCCCAGGCAGGACCGATGACGCCCGGAGGGAGCTGCGAGGTCCTCATTAAACAGCCATGGTGATTTCTGGTCTCGAAAGACCAGGTGCCCTCCTGGGCCAGCTCCAATAAACCCAGACTAGGGGAAGGTAGAAAATGAGACTATCTCCAGGCTCAAAAACAGGGCAAGGGATGGAAAGGCTTCGAGTTGACGCTGAATCCTCAGAAAACACTAGATCAGGACACCGAGAACTAGAGGAGGTTATAGAGAAAGTTATAAACACAAGGAGTCAACAAGAGGCATTGTTCAGGGCATAATAAAAATTTTTTCAAAATAACAAAGTCACCAACTAGAAGCTCCTAGAACGCCAGCGCATCTCACATTCGAGCATCTCGGCTGGACGTGTGGTCCCGCGGGTGATGGGAAGAGACACCGACTGGACAGTGGTGCGGTTCAGTGGAGTCAGAATGAGTTGCACTTGCATTCTGGTTGAATGCACAGAAGACTTGCAGGACACCAGACTGTCGCCAGTGCATGTGCACGTCTGCGTTACACACAACAGAGGAGCCTCTGTGCACAGGCTCGGAGCACACGGCTGCCATGGGCGCGGGAGGCAGTGCCCCTTATCTACGCTTGACAACAGGTACTTGGGGTGACTCTGTCCTATGGTCCACGGACCCCTTCCTGAGAAATGCTGTGCTTGGGGCCAAGCCCATCCCGGGAGGAGATTTTTCTAAAATCTCTAGGTTGCATCCTAGACTCTTCCTCGTGAACAGAAAAAGAAGACGTGTAAGTGTGTGCACGTGTGCATTCATCTCCCCACCCCCCCCGCCCCCGAAGTTCGTGTTCTGGATGAAGAGTCATCAGGCGGCTTAGTGAACCTCCAGATGTGCGCCCCCCCCACCTCCTCCCCCGTCCCCGGTGGTGCACGTCGGATGAAATACAGCGGATGATGTAGGCGAGATTCGAGATGATTTGTCCAGGCTGGAATGTTGGACGGATACCAACTCGATACAGTTTCACAGGGATAGATTTTAAAAGTTCTGCTTTTGCTTAAAACAAAAATTAGTGCCGTGCTACAGGAAGGAGGAGAGGCTGGGCTTGGCGGCAGTTCCGGCGAGGAAACCCAGGGGTGTTGTAGACCACGGGGTCAGCGGGGCGGAGAGGCCATGGAGGCCTCACCCAGAGTGACAGTGACCAGTTGGAGGAGCGTTTGAACCTGGTGGACTGTGATGACGGAGACCGGGGTCTGGATGGAGGACACGCATCTCACTTGGAGAGCGGGAGGAAAGGGGGATGCGGAGCCACATTCTGATGTCTAAGGGGCATCCCACAGAATTAGAGGCTTATTTCGGGCTGCTCCCAAGGACAGTCAAGAGACAGGAGGTGGGCTTCAGTTCCATGGAGGAAGGAACTCTCTATCAGCTGACCAGCCACCTTGTGGGTGCTTTGAGGAAGCAGAGGGGAAGGGTAGAGAATAGGGGAGGTCCCCAGCTTCTGGAGGTTTCAGGAGAGACCTCGGTGGTCCCTGAGCCTCCCCCCATGACAGTCACCTGGGGAGCTGTTGGAGGTGCACGTCCCAGGCCTACCACAACAGAATCCCAAAGGCCTGACCAGCAATCTTCGCCGCCTTTGGAGCTGCTGGGCTTACAGACAGTAGTAGTCTTCCCGGCCCACAGGAAAAGTGCCATAGAGACAGTCAGCCCGGCCAGGGACAAGATGGCCGTGAACCTTCACCCCTCCCCCCGGTCACCTCCCACACCCCCAGGAAAGAGCTCCTTAGGCAAAACCCCACTTTCCACGGATGTTTATAGCAGCTTTATCCGTAATCACCGAAACTTGGAAGCAACCAAGATGCCCTCAACAGACGAATGGGTACGTACACTGTGGTCCGTCCACAGAGCGCAGTAGCTTTCAGCGCTGAAGAGAAAGGAGCTCCTTAGCCATGGAAAGACATGGAGGGACCTTGAATGCGTATCACTCAATGGAAGACGCCAGTCTGAAGAGGCTCCATGCTAGGACTGCAGCCATAGGACATTCTAGAAAAGGCAGAACTATGGAGACCGTGAAAGGATCGAGGGGGGGGTGGTTGCAGTGGGGAGGGAGGGGTGGGTAGGCGGAGCACGGGTTTTTAGGGCAGGGAAGCTACTCTGTAGGATACTCTAATGGCGGATAGGTGCCAAACATTGGCCCAGACCCACGGAACAAGCCAGAGCAAGGGTGGTCCTTAGCGGGAACCACGGACTTGGGAGGATAGTGACGTGTCGGTGTCGGCGTATGCGTGTACAAAGGTGGTGAGGAGTGTTGGGAACGGAGGTGGCTCTTAGGGCGGCAGGGGCTGTGTGGGAGATCCCTAGACCCCTACTCAGCTGTGCTGTGAATCTAAGACTGCTCTAGGGGCCCCTGGGTCTCTCTGCGAGGTAAGCATCCAATTCTTCATCTCAGCTCAGGTCTTGATCTCGGGGTTGTAAGTTCAAGGCCTGCCTGGGGCTCTACACTGGGCATGGAGCCTACTGAAATGAAAACAAAACAAAATAATAGGATAAAATAACATCTGCTCTAAAAAATACTGTATTTAAAAAACAACAGCTTTCTCTTCTGCGTGTCACTTCTAACCTTGGGGTCTTGCCGGTAGTGCCGCGGTGGGCGTTGGTTTCTATGGAAACAGCGAGACCAACGACGGGGTGTACCAGCTGATCTACTCCGTGGACAACGCGAACCACACCTTCTCCGGGATAGATGAACTGGTAAGGTGCACGGGCAGCGCCGGGCCGGGCCGGGTGCAGCCCGTGAGGTCAGTGTGCTCAGAACAAGGGCCCCAGTCACATCCCAGCCAGCTTGGCCCCCCGGGGGTGGGGGGTGGGGGGTGGGACTCCCCTTGGGGCTACCATTGGTCCTGCTGGGAGTAAACAGGCGATTTCTGCTCTTCAGGCGGGGAGGGGTGGTGAGGACAGGGGTGAGGACCAAAGGAGAAAGGCCGACTGGGTCCTGGGGGGTCCCGGAGGCAGCCATGGAATCCAGCCCTCTGGACTTCGGGAAGGCCGAGCCTTCCCCCATTTCTCTTGGTCCCCCCAAGGGCAGACCAAATGTGGGAAATCACCCTCACGCTGTGCTCTGTTTGCTTCAGCTGCTACGTGCGGAGTATCGTGGGGTCCAGACAAGGTCAAGGTGTGAGTCTTTTCAAATCCAAGTGAAACAGGCCAAGGGGTGGTGCAGCGAGGTGTCGTGGGGGCTCTGGCTTCCGGCTGGGGGCTCAGGGTGGAGGACTGTGCCGGCTGGCCAGAGAGGATGTTGGCCTTTTAGGGCAGGAACCACTCTGCTGGGCATCTGGCCTGAGTGAGAGACCAAGGTGGGGGTTGGGGTTTTCTCAAACACTGACCTTGGCCTCTTAGACCCCAGGTGCTTGTCCCCTTCATCATAAGGGGCAGGCGTTTTGGGCTGGTTTCCAGGTAGGCCCCATGTCCGCAGGAGCTGGGCTCCAGAGGAAAAGGCAAAAGGTGGTTTTCAGGGAAGCCGGTCCTTGGACATCCACTCTGTTCTCCATCCCCTCTGGACCAGGTCCCCTGCCGCACCCGGGAGGGGGCAGTGACCTCAGCTCATGGCCAGTTTATGTCATCGGGCAGCCTCAAGCACAAAATCCAGCCCCAGCCAGAGCATTTGGACATTGCCCTCTGGTACTTGCTAGAAGAGGATTCTGGAAGAGGATTCTCCCTTATTGCCCCCTCCTTCTCCCTAAGCTCCTCTAAGGCCTTAATCCATCAGCAGCCCTGGGGTGGGGGTGGGGGGCACACCTTAAAGAGACAGTCCGGCTGCTCCTCCGGACCCAGGAAGGCGGCCGATGGGGCTCTGGCCTCAGGGAGAGCCCTCCTGGGGAGCGATCGGTCACAGGCCAGACCGGGGCCCGCCTGTCCTGCAGCACGTGCCTGCTGGTACCCATTGCTGGGAGACTGAGTCGTCCAGACACTGGGCGGAGGCAGCTCTGTGGGGCGAGGCAGGGACAGCTGGGATGGGGAGCTGAGGGCAGCCTTGAGGCTGAGTATGGCCCGACCGGCCCTGGAGGCATGGGGGGACCTCACCTTCAGGGTCCCCTCTGCCCTACCTCTGCCCTGAAAGGGAAGGGGCTCTGGCCTCTGGGCTCTACCTCCTGCTCTCCCTCCACCCACCAGCACCAGACCCACTAAGAGGAGAAACCCAGCCCCAAAAGGGGAGTACCCTGCCTGGGGAGGCCCCAGAGCCATGACCTGCACTGCTTGACTCATGCCCACTGTAAGGAATGGCCCTTGTCTCTCCTAAGGACTAAGGAGAGAGAACCCCAGAGCCATCCTCGTGGGAAAGTTTGAGTTGTTTGTGTCCTATCCTGTGAGATGAGAATGGACAGGGAAATAGCTAGAATGAATCCCCAGGATGACCTGTCCACCATGAGGGCTGAGTGAGGGCTCCAGGCCAGGTCTGGACATTCTAAGGCAAGACCCACGTCTCCAAACTCCATGTTACCAAAGGGAAGAGGTCTGTGTGTCCCTGGCTATCAAGCCCTTCATGGTCTCTGCACCATGTCTGAAAGTCGCAGGAATCCCAGGGTTTTGTGACAGTCGAGCCAGCTGGGAGCTGCCTCCATCCCGGTGAGGGCCATGGCCTGCCTCCCCTGGGTGAGCGAGGTATTTTCTCCCAGTGGAGAGATGGAGCTCTGGGCCCCTGCTGGGTGGGACCTGTGAAGTTGGTTTGGGCCCCAGGGAGGGCACCTGACACTCTGGGTCCTGAGGGCTGCAAGGGAGGCAGCAGCCTTTGGAGGGCTCCCCAAATCTGAGGGGTGAAGGCCAAACACCAGAGAAATGGTGTTCGATGAGATAATGTAAGTGAAAGTGCCTGGTAATCTACAAAGTCCCCCCAAGTGGGGGTCACTATGACAATGCGTGTCCTTATTATAATTACTGTCTTTATGTGTGTTCCTCTAATCACCCTGAAGAAGACAGGAGGCTTGGGTTAGTGGGGCAGGGGGAGGGCAGGACTGGAAGGACAAGTCAGAGTGAGGGGGACCCTTCAGAGCGCCCCCTCCTGGACCAGAAGCCCCACACCTGCACCCTTGCATCCTGAGGGCCCTGCCGCTGTTCAAGGCTCGGGGATGCCTGGCAGGCTTCTGGATCAGCAGCATGCTTTGATTTGGGGGGTCAGAAAGGGTCATTTGGGAGTGCCAGGTAGGTCCTTTCTCTGGCCCAGTGTCCCCCATCCACCTCCCCTCCTTCAGTGAGCGGGGCCTGAGCTCTGGCGAGTGACTCACACAGGGGACCAGGCATACCTCTAACTGCTCAGGGTCTTAGCTTAAAGGTCCCCAGGAGCTTGGCTGACTCAGCTCTGAGCCACACGTTCCAGTGGCCAGTGTGGCTCCTCTGGGCTCTCACAGGAGAGCCAGCAGCAAGCCTGTGGGCAGACTTGGGTGAGGAATAGGGCATGGCAAGGTTGCGTTCATGTTGCAGGATTGGAAGCTAGTGTGTTCTGGACCAAGAACCTGAACCTGGCTGTTCTGGTCTTTGCTGTTCCCTTCAGGATCTGAGATGGGGTCCCTCCCCACACTGGCAGAGGATCCACGCCTCTGTCCCCTAGTATGGCTGCCCTTCTAGAAAACCTCAGAAAGTAGAGAAGCTTCCTCCCCACCTGGAGGTTTTCAGACTTGAGCATGTATCCCAATTCCCCAGAATGCTTGATTAACACAGGTTGCTGGGCCCTCCCCGAAGTTTCTGATTCTGGAAGTCTGGGACAGGGCTGGGAATTTGCTCCTGGTCACCCTCCTGCCGGTCCAGGGACCGCACCTGGAGGATGACTCCTCCATCCTGGGGGGACGAGGGCTCCCGCACCTGCTTGCTTGCCCCACTCCCCCACTAGCCTGAGTCGCTGAGCTGTCCCTCTTATGCACAGAGCTCTTCCCCTGGGGAGTCTCTGCCGCATCTCTGGGGCAACCCTGTCTCTTGGGGGCTCCGGGGAACCCTCTGAGGACCGGCGGTGGAGTGGGGAACAGGGGGCCGTCCATAGGTCAGTGTTGCGGTTTTAATTTTTGTTCGTTTGTTTCCTTTGAGAGGACATCAGGAGCGCAAAAGGGGGCCAGGCAGATGTTTACTGGCTTTGGTTTTTTTCAAGGAGAGATTGAAGAAATGAAGAAGTTAAAATCATGAGCTAGGGAAGAAGAAGTCGTCTTGCAGAAAAACATCGTTAGCAGCCCTTTGCTCCAAAGTTCCTCATATATAATACAGGAACATAAAAAGACCCCGATCTCAGCACTTAGTGACGGTGCCTTTCGGATCAATGGTTCTAAAGCACTTGTATGTTGATCTCATTGAACGGAAAGGAGGGTTGATTGGGGTGATTGTTGTTAGGACTTTTTTCTTCCGCATGAAGCTAGAAACAGCCCAACCGGGAGTATCTCTTAGGCCTTACCCAGCGTGTAAGAACGGAGAGCAAGCCTGGAAATGAACAGGCTGCTGACATTGAAAAAACAAAGCCAAACGGAACAAAGAGGGCCATTCTCTTGTCTGGAACCGGGCACCCGCAGAGGAGCACAGATGTGAAAGGCCACAGAGTTGCCTCAAGTCTCCCTAACGCACCAGCAGCGGGGTTGGTCACCAGGAGCGTTGTCTCCCGAGGCCTCTCAGGGCTGCCTGTGGGATGACGCCCCTCGGTGACATTTTATCTTCCTTCCAGCCCCAGGGGAGGATTAGTGCACACGCAGCCTTCCAGCCGGTGGTACCTGTTGGTTCGGTGTGACAGTTTCGGCAACAGAGCCTTTCTCTTCTGCTTGCGGCCGACACAGAGGCTCAGAGCAGGCTTGGATTGGAAGGGCGAGCTGGGGGTTCCCAGTCTGTGTCCCTGGGTCCGGCAGGGACCCTGCATCTGGATTGTTTGGAAGCACCTCTCCAGGACCAGGCTGTCCTTGGGCTCCTGGTTGGAAAGCCAAAGACAGTCACCACCTTTGTCCTTCCCTCTGTACCTTTGGAAAGAAAGTCGCTTCCTTCCTTCTGGAGCTCCCAGCTTCCAGCCCTTGCAGCCCAGCCAAAAGAGGGAGCCTGTCCATCCACCTGGCAGGACACCTGTGCCCCAGGGTGGGGTGGGGGCGGAGGTGGGGCCCGAGTCCCCAGAGCAGGTGCCGACCTCCTCCTGCCACATGTCCAGGCTCTTCCAAGGCAGGATCCGTCCGTCTGCGTCATTTCAAAGTGTCATTGTTCTGGCTTCACGCAGGCTCCGGAGGCCGGGAGCTGTTGCTGGGCCCACAACAGAGCCTTTCTCTTGGGAGGTGTTTGGAAATCCCACTGTGGGAACAGAAGGTCAGGTAGCCACAGAGGAACTTTTCCATTCAACGTTCTCTCCCTTGGTCTGAAAAAGAATTTCCGATCCAAGGTGTTTCGCGTTTTAAGGGGATCTTCCTCAAGGAAGTAAAACAGATTCTCCTGTCTGTTTCCCCATCTGGCAGCCCCGGTCCTGGTTTAGACCGAATCAGGCCTGCCCCCCACCCCAGTGCAGGGATGCGAGGGCTGGGGGACGGGAGGGCCTCTCTGTCCTCCCGCGACTTGCACGCCTCCTCCCCTTGGAGGCCAGATTCACAACCCTGGCCCCTCCGCAGGTGTCCGGAACCACCCAGAAGATGAAGGTGGACCTCGAGCAGCACCTGGCCCGGCTCAGTGAGATCTTTGCCGCTCGGGGCGATTATATCCAGACGCTGAAGTTCGTGCAGCAGATGGCGGCCAACATCCTGGTCCAGCTCTCGGGGCTGCCCGTGTGGAGGGAGGTCACCACAGAGCTGACCGAGCTGGCCGACCAGACTGGCTACGTGGAGTACTACAGGTGAGGGCCCGAGGGCGGCTTCCTTCGTCCCAGCCTGCGTCTTGGGGCCCAGGCAGGGCCTTAGTGAGCCATTCCTGGGACCAGAGGAGTGTGTGTCCTGAGCGTCCAGAACCGCCTCCTTGGGCAGGCCGGTCCCAGAGACCCAGAAAGGGGCAGACAGGGAGCAGTGTGCCAAGATCCCATGTGAGAGGCTGAAGTTGGCCTCCAGGGACCCCTGGAACCAGCATCTTTCGTGGCTCGTACCCGGTAAGACGCCAGTGGTTTACGGGGTTTGTGGGTCAGGCTTCCCTACATCTGCAGGCTCGGCCACGGGTGCAGGGGGTCTGCACGGAGCCTCCCTTGATGGCAACTTCTTAGCAAACCCAGCTTCTTGTACACAGAGAAGCCTAAGGGGTGGGAGGCGGAGGGGCACCACGCCACCTTCGCTGTACTCAGAAGTACAAACTCATACGTCCGTAAGCTTTGGGAGTCTGTGTACGTTTCTCCTGCCCTCCCTGTCCCCAGACCCCATCCCAGGTGAGGGCGCTGGACACAGGCCCGCTGACCAGCGACCAGCTGCCTCCTTCCGTGGGCGGCATCTACTGAAGGTCGCTCTGGGGAGAGCCAAGGAAGGAGGCGGCCGTCTGGGCTTTCGGGGACTCCTGGCCAAAGGGAAACTTAAGCCCACCAAGTGCACATCTCTCTGCCTCCAGGGCCCAGCGCCTTGCACGGAGGGAGGGGGGCCCTGGTGAGGAAGGGGTAAATGAGTCCTGAAGAACAAGTATCAGCTCTTTGGACCCACCCCTTCCCCAAATGTATTGGTTCCCCTTCAAGCCATTTAGCAAAGGTCAGAGCCTTTACCCGCCCTGTTGCACAATTTACTCTGGTTTTCTGGATTCGTTTCTCCTTTATGAGAAAACCCCACCCCAGGCTGACTAAGAAGGACACAGAGGAAATGCTTCTAGTGGGACCCCAACTTGTCCAGAGCTCTCCCTTTCCCCCTGGGTAGGATCAAGCCGGACCTTGGCAAGGGAAGCGCGTGAAGTCAGTCCCCAGCTCAGGCAGGCGCTCCCCACTCCTCGGTCCCACACCCCATGCAGCCCCTGCACACCTCAGCTAGCACGGATCCGGTTTCCCACCAGACTTTTTCCCATTTTTCTTTTTTTTGCTCACATTCAAAATGGCCTTTCTCCCCAGCCACAGAAACTCCTGATTCCGAGGATGGGCTGCGACTCGTGACCTAAAAAAGTGGCATCTGATGAGTCCCGTGACCTGAGGGCCATTCTTCCTCTGAGCGTGTGAAAGCTTAGTCTCGGGGGTCAGGGACAGGTGGAAAGTGGGTGCCCACGTTGGCCCTGCTTTTCTCCGTGAGTGGCCCTGGACCTGCTTTTCTCCGTGAGCGGCCCTGGAGTGGGACCGTGTATCCTTAAGGGCCCCCCATGGGCATGAGACACTGTAAGAGTTGGAATAAGTCAGTTTGCATATCAAAAGGGACTTATTTTTAAGGGGATTCCATTAAAAATGGGCAGCAGGGTGGTGACAGAGCGGATCAGCTGTTTTCAGTGTGGGTGACCAAGGGGTGCCCTCTGATCCCCGTCCCAGCTCCCTTGTTCAGGCTGGGGCAGAAAAGGCCCAGTCTGAGGACATTAGCGCCAGTGGCCCCTGAAAACCAATGGTGTTCTGTGCCTTCCTCCCTCCGCTGTTGGCCGGCTCCTTCTCTCCCCTGTTGTCCCGGGACAGAGAGGGGCCTCATTCCTCCAGCTCACCAGCCTGAGGGGCTCCTCCGAACAGACTCCCCATCTTTGCTTTCCAGATGACTCTAGAGCAGAGCCATCCAGCTAAGCTCGAATTTTTTTTGGCACTTTTATACAAGACCCAGGTAAGTATTGGAGGCACTAAAAAAAGCCATGCCTCTCTGAGAGGCTCCAAAGGGGGTGTGACCAAGGCGCCTGCAGAGGCCGTGAGAGCCCCGGGAATCAGGGCCCACGAAGCTCCTGTTCCTTAGAAACACATCCCAGGTCATCTCTGGGCTCCTCTGGGAAAACACATCCGCCTGGCGGAGCTGTTTCCAGGAACTCCTTACAGCACGGGGTGTGGATGTGGAGAAAACACGGAAACATGATCATGGAGAGTGAGTGAGAGGCGATCCGAACCTGATTTCCTGCTGGTGTGCACAGCAGGGAGAAAGGCAGGAAGAAATCTTTAGGTTTGAAACCTGAAACCGGAATTTTGAGAGGTCCCTGGTGGTTGGCCGTGTCTCCTGCAGGAAGACTCACAGCAGAGGGGGGAAGGTCCAGAATTCCTGGGCTGGGCTCTCCTCCCACGGGCCTCCGTCTGTTTTCCAGTCTGCGGAATGGGGTCGTAGTTTCTGAGGCCCCTTCCTGCCCTGACTCCGATTCTAGGAAAACTGGCTCCTTGGTGGAAGGGGGGGGGTCTCGGTTAGCGCCCTTTCTTGGCACTCAGCCTCCACTCACAAAGACGGGAAGAATCTGGCTTGGCTGCCAGGGGGCCTCCGCGTGCTCCCTCCCTCTGGGACCCTCGTCCTTTCGTCCTTTCGTACAGCTGGCGCTGTTCCCACCCACCCTCCCAAACTCCTTCTCACCCTCCTGATGGTGTTAGTGAAGCATTGCTGGAGAGGAGGGGTCCCTGAATTTAACTGGCTCTTGCATCAAGAGAAATCATAATGATCCAAAGGCTTCCATCTCCAGGGGCTTGGAGCCGTCCCTTCTGTCTGTCCCCGCTGCCTCCTGTGCAACCACAGGCTGCTAGGCGGTGGCTGCTAGGTGAGCCTGGTGCTCACTGGTAAGGCCCTCTCTGGGCATCCCGTGTAGAAGAGAAAGGAACTCTCGGGGCTTTGCTTGGGACCACATCAATGCCTTTGGACTTTAAGCCCTGTGGATTCCTCAGCCCATGCTTTGGAGAAGCAGGAAAGCGGGGACTTTGAGATCCCTTGGTGGCATGCCTTATTAACCTTTGTACTTAGTGATCATTCAGCTTTCCACCCAGCCCTGAGAAGGTTCCAACAGTAAAGATTTGGAAACTGAGGCCCAAGGGAGGGAGAGGCAGCTTGTCAGGGTCTGCCCGCTGGTGTGCAACGGCCTTTCCCCGTCAGCGCAGCTTGGGGCGGGGGGGCAGGCAGTCAGGCCCAAGGAATCAAGGAGTGAGGGATTTCCCTGGGGCTCCCTCGCCCTACCTGAGCTCCCTGGTGGTCTGGGAATGAGCCTGACCCCGCGCCTGGGCACCCCGTACCTGGCACAGATGTTGCTGAGACGAGCCTGTGTGTCCTAAGCAGTGGGTCCCAGGCAGCTGGGAGGGCGAGGCAGGAGGCCTGAGGGAGGCCAGGCTGAGCCTTCACCATGGACGTGGACATCTTTGGGGCTTTCTTAGATCCATGGACATAAATGTCAGGCCTGATCTGATGCCGGTGAGTTCTGAAAGCAGCAGGAGGGTCTGGAGCGGTACCCGTGGGAGGCTGCGGAGACCTCGTAGGCCCATTCCGCCCAGCGTGTGGCCACTAGCTCACGTGGCACTGGCTTGTAAATGGATTAGAAGCAGCTCAGATGAGACACACATCTCTTCCATTGCCCGGGCCCTGTCTCCACTCCCCCGAGCCATGCGTGGGCAGGGCCAGGTGCACTGGGCAGCGCAGAGATCAGAACGTGCCCGTCACTGCAGGAAGTTCTGGCCGGCCGTGCTGGTTTAGATGCTCGGCCTGGGCGGGGAGCGTGACCCCTTTGTTCAGGCACAGTCGGGGGCGTAGCCCTGGGAGTCCCCGAAGAGCCCGTCTACCATGCGTACTGGTCCTTCGCGTCCGGGGCAGGGTGTGCAGCCTCGTCTCCCGCTCGGTTGCTGGCTTGGGGCAGCACGTCACAGTGAAGGGTCAAGCTGGCCTGGGGCCTGCTGTTCAGGCATCCCCCGCTGGGCCCAGCTGGGCACCGGTGCGGTGACGCACCCCCCACCCCTGACCGTCTCTCCCCATTCACCCAGATGGCTTTCCTACCTCCTGCTCTTCATCCTGGACCTGGTCATCTGCCTCGTCGCCTGCCTGGGACTGGCCAGGCGCTCCAGGTGTCTTCTGGTCTCGTGAGTATCCCTGCATGTGGGCCGGACAGCCAGGGGGGGTGACAGTGTCACTGTGAGAGAGAACTGGGGGCCTGGCCAAGCTCTGAGCGTGCGGTGGGGGCAGTGGCCGGAAGCCGCCCTCTGAGCCCTCCTCGGCCAGCAGCGGAGGGAGACGGCAGCCGCTGATGTAGCATCTGGACACCTGGCAAGGACCAGGCTTTGCCTCCATGTGTCCTACACGTCGCTGGGCCTGGCTGCTGAGCCGCTGAAGGAATGGGACCCAAGCGTGAGAGCCTCCGGGGTCTCTGATCAAGCCCTCCTCATAGCCTGTGCTCTCGCAGCTGTGGCTTTTCCGCCGAGGGTCCGATGCTCCAGGCACTGGGCTCCGTACCTCTCAGCCCGCAGTCAGCTGCGGATAATTAGGGGTCCGTGGGGGGACAGGCTGGTGGCTCAGAGGAAGGTCGCTAGAAGGTGGTGGGGTGACGGCCCTCACGGGGTTCCTACCTGCCAGCCTGCGCCTAGATCCCACTGGCTGTGCCTCTCTCCCAGGACACTGTGCTGTGCGGCACTGGGCCTGTTCCTCAGCTGGACGTCTCTTGCTGCTGACAGCGCAGCCGCTGTGGTGAGTCGGGGGTGGGGGTGGGGGTGGGGGATGGTCCGACCAGGACCGTCTGTCTGGAGGCGTGTTGAGGTGTCCTGTCCAGAGTCCCCAGGGCAGGGCTGTCTTCCGGTCTCTGTTCCTAACCTAGACTCTCAGAACCGAGAGGGCTTGGATCAGCCTCACCAGTCCCCTTGCCCTTCCTACGGGGACAGAGGCCCAGAGAAAGGAAGAGGCTTACCCAAGATCACGAGGTATTTAGGGACAAGGCCAAGATGAGAAGTCTGATTCCCGATCCCTTTCCCACCCCATTGGCCCATTCTCAGCCCCGGCTTGTGACGCCAGGCTTGGATGACCCGGTGACTCTGTGCGCGTGAAGAACTAACCCGGTCTGATGGGGACAGACGGGATCTCAACCCCAGGCTGGCGAAGCCTCGGGCTCCCGAAGCACCCTCCTGGGCCGCCTGCCCCGGGCATTGGGAACGTGGAACGTGGCGTTTAGCTTGTCTTCCGTCCCCTTGCCTCGGACTCGCACACACGGCCTGAAACACAATGGTGTTCGTGTTTCTGGCTGTGACACCCCAGAATGTTTTTAAAACACGCACACGCAGGGCGGGGGATGCTCCCTGTGTAGGTATGTTTGGTCGCTGAGAGGCCTGGCACTCAGGTGGAGCCATGCACGGGTCTTGGATTCAGCGGACTCTGGCCCTGTGGCTCTCGGCCGCACCGGGTGTCCAAGGACGCAGACACCAGGACACGATGTCCGCGTGTGAATGGATACCAGGGAGGCCCAAGCTGCATGTGTGTGAGTGTGTGTGTGAGTGAGTGAGTCGGGGGGAGTAGGCAGGATTTACCAGGGGATTTCGGGGGAACCCCTGCCTGATCCACTACTACTTTACCATACAGAACAGTCTATCACTCCCCAAAATTCTTTTAAGCATTCCATTTACAGTCAATGCCACAAAGTCAGCCCATGGCCTGCATCTGTGCCGCCTTAGTTACTTGGGCATAAAAGAATGAACGAGGGCTCTCCCTGAAGCCCTCTCCCTGAAGTCACACCTTGCCCTGGGCCTTGGGGCTGGCCGGTCACTCTAGGCTGGGGCAGTCTGCCTCCACGGGGCCCACCCTGGCGCCGCCTGGCTCCCAGCAGCTTTGGGCAGAGTTTGTCCTGGAGGGAGACAGGCTGGGGGGTCTCCTCTTTTATTCCCTCTGCCCACTGCGTGGTGTCCGCTTTGGGTGCAAGGGAGGACTAGCCAGGCATGAGCCTACAGCCCAAGGGCTGGGGGCCCCCCCCAGATGCAGGGAAGGGCAGGACAGGAGGGCCCAGGCTGTGCTGCAGAGGATCCTGGGGTCACCAGCAGCTGAGCGGGTACCCAGTCCAAGGGAACGGCAGCTGGTCTAAGCCACACGCTCAGCTGCCTGGCCGGCCGCCTCTCCTTTGGGGACGCATATGAGCACAGGGAAGCCTGCACGAGGCCAGCTCTCGGGGTGGGGGGGGCTCTCTTGCCCCTCGCGCAGCCTCTGCCTTCTGGAAGCAGGGGAGGCCTCCAGCTTGCCACCTTGAGCGGCCCTCGGGGAGCCAGCTTCCTCCCGGAGGGGGCTTCTCCCTCACCCCTGGCTGCAGTGTTCAGGGGGACCAGAGGCCATTGAATCTCCCAGCTGGGCGCCCTGGGCTGCCAGTACGCTGGCGAGGAAGGCTCCGTTTCCCTAATTGTTGAGTCAGGCCTGTGTGAGAGAGGGCTGTGAGGGAGCTGAATGCGCCTTTGAGAGGGCTGCCGGCCGCGCTGCATTCTAATGGGAAGTGGGGTGAGGACAGGAGGCAGGCGGGAGGCAGGCCGGGTCAGGCTGTTGTGGAAGCTTTTGTGTGGTCCTGCTGTCCCTGCCCTGGGAGGCCTGCTCTCTTTGAGCGCTGTGGGGCCCCTTTGAGGACAGACGCTGAGCTCCTCCCAAACCATCCCTTCCCAGTCCCAGAAAGGACCTCCTCGAGGAAGGCGCTCCACCCCTGGGAATCAGCTCCCAGTGGGAGTCTGGGGAGCTGAGCTCTGGGCTTTGGCCACCCTAGCCTGCTGCCTCCCCACCTGCCCACCCTGAGAGGGTGAGGGGCTGAGGGCAGAGAGGAGAGAAAGCGCCAGAGAAGAAAGAAGGGGGCCGTGGAGGCTGGGGATGGGAGTTAGGGGGTCATCCAGACACACTGGGACAGCTAGGCAGTTCCCTGCAAATCCAGCCAAGGGGGAGGCCGGGCCCACCTGACTGAGTCAGGGTGAGCGAGTAGGAGGGTGGCCTCTGGGACCTCCTGCCTGATCCATGTCCCCCCTCCTTGCCCCTTCCCAGTGGGGGGGCCCTAGGAAAGTTCTGAAGCCCTCCAGACCTTAGTTTTCTTGAGTGTGAAATGGGGAGAAGCACAGCACTTGCCCCAGAGGGATCGGGTGGGTCGGTGAACCCCCGGGAGGCATGCAGGAAATGGCCAATGAGCTGGAACCTCATTGTTGGCCACGCGTCTATGTTGTTACTTGAGGGGCGCAGGGGGACGCCTCCAGATCGTCACCTGTTCTCCGGAGCTGCCTCTGCTGGGCTAGATCCTGGGCGTCTCTGCCTGTGCTCCGTGCCCCCTGCCCCTTCTCCCATCCCCAGCCCTGCTGTGTGAGTAAGGCACCTAGGGGCCTTGGGCTACGTGGACAGGGAGAGAAGGTTGAGTCCTCACTGCAGGGTCTGAAGGGCCGACCTGGCCTGACTGGGGTAGGAGGCCACGTCCCCAGGGGAGCCTCTCGGACAGATCCCAAACACTTTGGGACCCAGGCCAAGATGGTGGTCTCCCTCTTCATTATTCCCAAGGCCTCCCATCAGCCCCGCTCAGGTCTGGCTCCTCCCTCTTCGCCCCTCCAGCGACAGGAGTAGTAGGCCTGCCAGCCCTGTGGCTCTGATTTATGGTAATGAATCAGTCTGATGGATGTATGGTCGTGATTTGCATATAGAGCAATTCTCCCAGGGTCCCGAGCATGTGGTCATGTGTGTGTGTGTGTGTGTGCGTGCATGCGTATACAGAAGTGACTCTGGGGGAGCTCTCAGTCTGGAGGGGGATCTTATTTCCAGCCCCCCATACACAGTTCTAGATCATAAGTACCGCGATACAGCTCACCCCTGGATCTCATCCCTGGAAAGGCACATGGTATCCAGTAGGTGCTAAATAAATACCGACCGACTCGGAATGAATGCGTGAAGCTCCAGCGTGGAGCCTGATGTCACCGTTCCCAAAGGAGGACAGAGCTCCAGCAGTGCAGGGCCCTGGGGAGGGGTCCCCAGCTCAGGGAACCCCTAGAAACAGGTTGGAGTGCCAGAGCTTCCTCTGGCTGTTCTGAAAGACAGAAGCCCTCCTTTCCCCGGGGACCCCACTGTACCCCCAGGCTGGACCTGAGAGGGGCCTGGCTCAGGGAATGGGTCCTTGCTCCCACCAATCCCGGGGGGAGGGTTCCTGCTCCCACACAGCCCATAGCCCCTTAACGGTCACTTCTCCAGGCCACACTATGGGGTCCAAGCCCTCTAGCTCATCGGTGGGAGAGCCTGGAGTCTGCGTCCCCCTAACTCCCAGCCCCCCACTCCTCCCAGTCCTCCATCTTATCCTGAGCAGGACCCGTACCCACAGCTCAGAGATGGATTCGGGACCAACATAATTATTTCAATGTTGTTGTTATTGGTTTTTCGGTGTCCGGTTTTTTTTTTTTTAAGATTTATTTATTTATTTGTCAGATGGAGGGAGAGAGAACACAGCAGGGGGAGCAGCAGGCACAGGGAGAAGCAGGCTCCCCACTGAGCAGAGAGCCCGATGCGGGGCTCGATCCCAGGACCCTGAGATCATGACCTGAGCCAGAGGCAGATGCTTATTAACCCACTGAGCCACCCAGGCATCCCTGACATAATTCTTTAGGAAGAGAGTCCCGGGGATGCTTCATAGATCGGCACCCCAAAGCATGTGGGGCTTGATAACAGCAAGGCCAAAAATAAAACCAAAATGAACGAAGGCCACGGTGCAGTCACACCCCCACACGCCTGGAGGAGGTGCAAAGGTCCTGGGGTCCGTCCCAGAAGCAGCATTCAGAGATAGAGTACGAGCTAATGCTCCCGGAAACCTGGCCTCCGTGTTTTTTACGGGGTGGGTAGTGTTTTTCTGTCCGAGTTCAGGCAGCTGGGACACGGGAAGAGTAAGTGACTTTCCCAAACTGACAGAGCTAGGAAGGGACCGGGACTCGAGCCCAGGGAGGACGGAGCAGAGCGGTCTGAGGGGCTGGGCCTGAGGGCACCGGCTCCAGCAGGGCTCTGGTGTCAGAACTTTCTTTCGTCCCTCCCCGTCTCCCCTGGTTCAGGGCACCGGTGACTTCTGCTCCGATCCCGACACCTTCCTCCTGAACATCACAGAGGGCCAGGTCCGCACAGGTAACGAACCTCGGGGCCTCTCCTGTCCGAGCCGCTCTGGACAGGACCTCTCCGCCCTGTCGTCCCCAAACCCCTCCCCGCCCCCAGCCCCCCAACACTTCCACTCCAGCTGGACCTCTGGGGCGATTGTTAGAAGGGCCCTCCTTGGGGTGTTCGGGGCCTGGCTGGGCCACTGAGGGGAGTGAGGGCCTGGTCCCTCGTGAGCTCCTGCCTGATCCCCCGTCTTCGCCTTGCAGAGGTGACCCGTTACTACCTCTACTGCGGTCAGAGCGGAAGCAGCCCCTTCCAGCAGGTATCCCACTCTGCCCACCGCCCCCTCTGGACCCAAAGCCCAGCACCTGTAGATGGCTGGGGGCTTTTCCCTTCCTTGTGAGGCCAGGGCTGCTTGTCCGGGGACCACACTGGTAGTGGCAGGAAGCCCGAGGGGTGCAGGGTGGAGCAGGCATGGGGGGGGGCAGGGCTGCCGCGGAGGGAAGCGGAGCCTCAGGGCAGGGCTGTGGTCTCTCGGGTCTCTCCTGGCCAGGCGCTGACCATCTTCCAGCGCTCGCTCACCACCATGCAGAGCCAGGTGGCCGGCCTGCTGCAGTTCGCCGTGCCTGTCTTCCCCACGGCCGAGGTAAGGCGGCTGCCTCCCGCGGCGTCTGTGCTGGGAGCGGGGACACCCCCGCTAGACCTTGACAGCCCTCCCGCTGCCCGCACCTCCCCGTCCTCAGCCCCAGGGCTTCACGGAGCCGGGCTGAGGAGGGCCCTCCCTGGCCCCTTTGCCCACCCAGCTGCTTGCGGTTTTCGCCACTAGCCCGCCCTGCCGCTCATTGTCTGCCTCTCTGCGTGTCTGTCTGCTTCAGAAGGACCTGCTGGGAATCCAGCTCCTGCTGAACTCCTCCGAGTCCGGCCTCCACCAGCTGACGGCCATGCTGGATTGCCGAGGGCTGCACAAGGTGCCAGGGCGGGCCCGGGTGGCAGGTGGGACAGGGTACCCCAGCAGGACACATGTTCTGTTCCTGGAGAGCAGCCAGTAGGGGCCGGGGGAGTGATTGTGGGGGCTCCCTGCAGGCCCCAGCATGGCACAGAAGCCGAACAATAGGAAGGCAGGAGGGGTGTCTGGCTTCTTGATTCTCCCAAGTAGCCAAGACAGGGAGAGTCCCTGAAAGGTACCAAGGGACAGGGGTAAGAGGGTTGGATCAGGTTAGCTCTAGAACGTTGGGGGATCCTGACCTACTTTAGGGAGGCCCTTCTCCAGACTCCAGATTCCCGGCCATCTGGTCAACCCGTCCATCTCCCTGGCTGCGAGTGGACATCCCCCCCCCCACACCGATCCTTGCCAGGGTCACCTCTCCAAGAACTTGGACTGCCAGACAGCCTCGAATGCAAGGAACGCTCTGGGAGTATGTGCGTCCCCTCCTCCCTCCGGCAGTAAGCCAGCGCGTGTGGGCACTTCTCCCATCCCGTATGGATTTAGCATGAAGGCTCATAGGATGCTCCTGGCTGCCGTGTGAGGTCAAGTGCGCACCCTTGTTCTGTGCCGGTTGTACCCACTCTGTCATTAGTTGTCCCAGTTAATGTCGTAAAACACGTGTTATTTCATGGACAGTTTTATAGGTCAGGAAACTGTGTGTGGGGGTGGATGGATGGGTGCATGGATCAATAGGTAGATATCCATAGATCTATAAAGTAGCTCATGGAAGTTTCCAGAGCCCTCAAGTCAAGGGCTTGGGGTTGGACCCTGGCACCCTGACTAGAGCTGAGAACATGCACCCTCTCTCCCTCCCAGACACCCACATCCGATCTCTTAGCAAGTTGTAGCATCTAGACTCTCAAACGTATCCTGAATCTGACCACTGCTCTCCTTTCCCCATTTCCACCATGATCCAAGGACCACCCCCCTTCCCTGGGTGACAGCCGTGGCCTCCTGGCTGCCCCCCCTTCTCTTGCCCCCTGAACCTCCCATGACCTTTCATTCACAGCAACCACGGTGGTGTTTGTAAAAGCCGGTTGGATCACCTCCCTTCCGTCACACCCCATCACCTTCTGATCAAATGCGAAGTCCTCACGTGCCTGCAAGGCCTAGCGTGACCTGGTCCCATTCCGCCCTGTCTCCCGCTGGCCTTTCTTCTCTCCTGAATGTGCCCCTCTTGTCCCCTTCCCTCGTTGGCTTAAGGCACAAGCCGTTCCTTCTCACCATGCTGGTCTTAGATTAAATGTCCCCTGGCTCCTGGCTCCCCAGCCCCGCAGCTGGCTCTGTCTCGCTCAGAGCTGACTCTAGCATGCTTGGCACACAGTAGATGGTTAGCATCTGCTTATGGAGTGAACCCAAGAAGTCCCTTCTTTGGGCCCCAGAGTGTGGGCCCTGTGTGGGCTGTACAGAGTGCTCAGGAGGGGGAAAGAGAGACAGTTGCAAGCCCAGGCTTGGGGAGACGGGCTCCCAGAGACCCGCTCAGACCCCAGGCTGTGGCCCGACCTGCTTTCCGGCTACCTGTCCCTCTTCCTCCTCCTATAGGACTACCTGGACGCCCTTAATGGCATCTGCTACGATGGCATCGAAGGCTTGCTGTACCTGGCCCTCTTCTCCCTCCTGGCTGCCCTGGCCTTCTCCACCATGATCTGTGCAGGACCGAGGGCCTGGAAACACTTCACTACCAGGTGGGCTGCCCGGGGCTTCCTGGGGGAACAGGCAGGAAGAACTACTCTGAGACCGAGCCCGGAGCTGGTAATCTGGGACAATGGCAGGAGGGGGCCTCGCATTCAGCCCCAGCAGGCTGGCTGGATCGCTGCAGAAGCTTCCCTGAGAGTCCAGACAGACTCCCAAAAGGGGGCTCCAAGGGGCCAGGGCAGGAGTGAAGCTGAGGTTGGTGACAGTGTCGTACCACAGCCTGGCATCCCTTGCTTGTCCTGTCTTCCTCTGCAGGACATCGTGGTATGAAATGATGAGGGCTCTGGGTGCCGGAGGGGCCCCCCCAGAATACCAAGAGGGATAGGTTGTAGCCCTGTGAGCAGGGCACCTTCGTTCGCATTGAGGAGGTAGAGATGAGATGGTATTTCAGTGCCTGTGGATAGATCGGACAAAAGGAAGCAGAGAAGGGAAGGTCGGTGTAACGGGGTCAACACGGGGGGCTACCTGGAGGAGGTGGGCATGAAGCTGGGAACTGGTGATCTCTGTACAGGAAGCTGATGCAAACACCTGTAGCCACAGAGTTCTGGCAGCGGAGATTGGGAAGCCGGCCAGGATCCCACTGCCTCTGAGCCTCCACTCACAGCCGGCTGTGTCCTGTGTGTTATTCTAGGGACAGAGACTACGATGATATCGACAGTGAGGACCCGTTCAACCCCCAGGCCCGACGTATGGCAGCTCACAACCCGCCCCGGGGGCAGCTCCGCAGCTTTTGCAGCTACAGCAGCGGCCTGGGCAGCCAGACCAGCCTGCAGCCCCCGGCTCAGACCATCTCCAACGCCCCAGTCTCAGAGTACATGTACGTCATGGGCTCCCCGGTGCCCCCTTCCTGCCCCCGCACATCGCGGCTGGGGCCCCGCCCTCAGGGAGCTAGATCCGAGGACCGCACATGGGGGTTCAGAGAGCCATGTGGGGAGGAAGGCATCAGAGGCCAGCAGCGGCCTCCCACTGCTGCCCCAGAGCCCACCCCAGCACTTCTGCCTGAGGAATAGCCCTCGGTAGATACCAAGCCTTTCCCCGCAGACCCTCAGGGTGGATCACAGGGCCCAGGAGCCGCATCTCTCCAGGCCGTGCTGCTGCTGGCCCCTGGCACCCCGGCCGCTTCTTCTCCCCTGGGCCTCCCCGAGCTCTCCTGCCCACGCACCCTCCATGGTCCGTTGGCCTCCCCCCCCCTCGCACGTGCGCACCCACGGGCCCTTCCTGTCCACACGCGAGCACCCCCGGCCCCATCCCCATGCCCTCCCCTGCTGAGCGCTCCCCTCCACTCCTGCAGGAACCAGGCCATGCTCTTCGGCGGGAACCCACGCTACGAGAACGTGCCCCTCATCGGAAGAGGCTCCCCTCCTCCCACGGTAACCTGGGCTCTCCGGGCAAAATCACAGCTGTGGCCCTTGTGGAGAAATGAGTAAAGATAAGACTTCTGCCGGTCCAGGGAATTCCCCCCCCCACAGAGGTGGGAAAATACGGGAGTTAAGTTCCTGGACCAGATGGCCACGCAGGCCACAGACAGGCCGCTAAAGACATTGCAGAGAGAGAAAGCTCACCCCATGTGGCCAGACGGCCTCACCCCAGGGCTCGCTTGTCCCCAAGCAAGACTCCACAGCACCTTTGTCCACCAGGCCATCCTAAGTACATGCTAATTAGGGTGGCCATCAGTGTCCCTAATTGCCACAGTGATGGACAGACCTCCTCGATGCTTACCTTCCAGTGAGATGCCTCCCAAACCCTAAGAAAACATTCCTGGATTGTAAAGCTGGCAAGAGCCCGAGATAGCTAGAAGAGATAGAACTAATCTAAGAAGAGAGAGCGTCCCCTTTTTGCTCCGGGGATATTGTTGGGTCTTTGCCCCAGGCTGCGGCCAGAACCCGCATGGTGGCTGGGACATCAGCTTTCCTCCAGCCCCTCAGCTCTGCTGTTGGTGGGACGTCCCTACGCCCGCGCCCACACCCACATCCAGCCAAGGAACCGAGTCCCTGCTTGGGGCAGGAGCCGGTGGCGTGAGGGGGGTCACGTTCGAGAGAAAAGTCTCTGTCCTCTCCCAAAGGACATGACTACCAGTAGAGACAGTAGACTTTGGGGTTCAGACTCCCGTGCCAAATGCCTGGGTTCAAACCCAGATCTTGGTTTAAGACCTCTGTGACCTTGGGCAAGCACTTCTTCTCTGTGTGCCTCAGTTTCCCTGCCTGTGGAGTGGGGATGGTAACGGGGCACACCTCAGGGTGATGGTGAGCATTGGAATCTCGGTCACTATAAATGGGGGAGGAGAGCCCGCAGGTGCTCAAAGAGGAGCTCCTTACTGTATCTTTCACCACCTTCCCCACAAGCTGTGGGATTTATAGGAAATGGGCGTTAGCGGGAGTGGAAAACAAGGTTGAAGTCTGCAATGGGGATGGGTACCCAACAGAGTCCTGGAACTAAGTGTCTATCAGGGAAGGACAAGGCATTTGAATTCAGGGGGTCTGGGAGGGGCTGTCCTGCTGCCGAACTAGAAGCACTGGACTCTGGGACACAGGGCTGCCGACACGTGCCTGGATCCCGAGAACCAGGCAGGCACATCTGGTGAAGCAGCCCCAAACACGGGGCTCACGGGAAAGAGGAGGACATCTAGCGTCTGTCTCCGGCATTTGTGCAACCTGTAGCTGGGGGAGGGGGAGGCCCAGGAAAGCGGCTCCTGCAATAAGGGCTTTTGGGAGGAGGGAGGAGGTGTCCCTGCTGCACTGTGCAGTCACAGGAGGTCCTGTGCCACAGGTGGCATTTCGGTCACACCTTTGAGGGGGATTCTCACACAAAGGCACTTTTGCCCCCCGGTGACACTTGGCCTGTCTGTAGGCATTTTTGGTTGTCACAGTCCGCGGGCAGGTGGTACGGGTGTGTAGTGGGCCAGGGCCGGGGCACCGCTCAGCATCGTAGGGCACACAGGACAGCCAGAGCACAGAGAATGACCCAGCCCCAAATGTCCCCAGCACCGTGGTTGAGAGACCCTGCTCTGACCGGTCCCCCATCTTTTCCACCACGACCCCATCTTGCTCTTTGTACTCAGGGCACCCCACATGCTGTCTTTCTATGCACAGCCCTAGACCCAGGCATAGCCCTTGCTTCCTGAGGTCCTCAGGAAGGGATGAGGGGGCCGGTCAGAGCCCACAGCTCCGAGTAGGCACCTCTTAAATCCCAGCCTGGCTTTCTCCACCTGGAAGCCTCCTGGGTTCCTTTTCCTCCCCACAGCTGCTGTAGACCCAGGAATGCATGGTGATTGTAATAATCATGCAAGCAAAACATGACTGGGGGAGATCTGCTGTGAGTAATGAATGACTCTGTGCACCGTGATGCCAAATAAAAATGATTTTTGGATTACCTTCTGTTTTGAAAGATCCAGGCCACTCTCCCTGCCGTTCCTAGAGATCAACAAGAACTGCCCTTATTTTCGAGGCTGGAGGACAGAGGTCACTTTTCTCCCTAGAGTCACCTGCCCGGGGACTCTCACTGCTTTGGGGGAATTGGCGGCCCTACTGGCCCCAGGGCGGACCCCTCCCCCATCTCCTGTTATGCAAGGGGCTCGAAGCGGCATCAGCAGATGCTGCTGACCAAGGAGCCCCCAGCATGAGAATGTAGACATCCACCCCAGTGGACAGCACGGCCGTCCGCCCCCTGCCCTCCCCCTGCACCTGCTCTGTACGGGGCAAGTGTGACGTTTGGTTGGATCCCTTCCGCTTCCAGCCCCATCTCTGGGACCAGTGGGGATTTCGCTCTGGAGGATGATGGCAAACCAGGCAGTCAGAATGGACGGCCCGTTCCGTTGGCTGGAAACATGACTTCCCCCAGCTCTCCCTTTGGGGAACCCCTCGTGTCCTCTCAGGCACCGTGTCCTAGACTTGACGGACAAAAATGAGCCAGGCAACTGTTTAAAATACCAATGCTAGGACTTCACTCCAGACTCACTGGGGCAGACAGTCCTGGGAAGGCGCCTAGAAAGTTCTGAGTGTTATCAAGCAGCCAGTGGAGCCTCAAGGAGGTTTGGGCAATAGTGTTTCAAGGAGATGCTCACCCTCGGGTGTGCACCAGAATCACCCGGAGGCCTTGTTGCAACCCAGGCTCCTGCTACACTCCCCCACTTCTGACTTGGGAAATATGGGCTGGGGCCCCGTCAAGCTGAGGCTGCAGGTCTGGGAAGCTCCGCGGAGAACCTCGGGTCTGAGTCTGGGTCTGGCTTAGGCTTCCTCTCCCTCCACACTATTGATGGGCTTGGTACTTCTGGAGGACAGGGCTGTCCTGGGCACTGTGGGATGTTTACCTACATCCCTGGCCTCTACCTTCTTGATACCAGTTAAGTCTCCCTATTCCCCAGTTGGGATAGACAAAAATGCCTTCAGACATTGCCAAATGTCACCCCTGCTTACCAACCGCTGGGTTAAAGGGCTTCTGCCAGCTGGGAGCATGTGCTCCCTTCTCTGCTATGAACAGTCTGGACCTGAACCCCCAAAACTTCCCTGGGCCAGGAGATACTCAGGGCCCTTCCTGCTGGACTAACCCTGCTACTCTGAGTCAGCAGACCCAAAGCATCTGGAGCCCGTTCGAAATGCAGAAGCAGGGACGCCTGGGTGGCTCAGTGGGTTAAGCATCTGCCTTCGGCTCAGGTCATGATCCCAGGGTGCCGGGATCGAGCTCTGCACCCGGCTCCAGGGAGCCTGTTTCCCCCTGCTTGCGCTCTCCATCAAATAAATACAATCTTTTAAAAAAGAAAGAAATGCAGAAGCAGGGTCTAGGATGTCAGATGAGGTAATGTGGGGAGCCCTATCTCCCCGCTTCGGAGCAGCAGTTAGCTAACATCTGTTGAGAACTTTCCATTAGGTCACTGATTCTCCAACTTGGCTGCATTTGGGAGAGCTTAAAAAAAAAAAAAAGTGCTGTTGGCACTTTGAAATGCTGAGTTTTATGTGATGTGGGTTTTACGTCAATAAAAAAAAATTACTGGTGGGTATGGCCAGGGCATCAGGGTGTTTTTTTAGATGCAGCCAAGTTTGTGACACAGCCGAGCGTGAGAACCGCTGTGTGAGGGGTCTCGCCTGTCTGATGGTATCCATCCTCCCACGGGAACTGCTGAGGGCTTTCTGGTCCCTCTGCCGGCCGGGGAAACTGAGGCTCACAGCGGTCGGAGAGCCTTAGCCAAGGTCATGGGATGGATAAGCCGCATAACTGAGATTTGAACGTGGGTCTCTGATTCTAGGAACCTGTGCCCGTCAGCCTGTTCACTAGGCGGGCTCCCCAGTGCACTGGTGCACCCACCCTGACACTGTCCCATGCCCTGAAGTGGCTGTGGCTGTCCCAGCGGGGGGGGGGGTGGGTGGCTGATCTGTGTGTGCGCCTTGCATTTAAGGCTGGGAGCCCCATGTCCTCGGTGATCCCAGGACTGGAGGCATCACCAACAATGAAGCCTGCCCAAGCCATTCTAGTGTCCCCCCAAAATGCCTATGACAAAGAATGGCTCCCTCTCCCGCTCCCCAAGAAGTGCCCGCACCTTTGTGAGCACAGTGTCTGCTCTGACTGTACCATGTGACCCCATTCTGACCATGCCCCTCCCCCTCTCTCCCACAGTATTCTCCCAGCATGAGGGCCACTTACCTGTCCGTGGCGGACGAGCACCTGAGACACTACGGCAATGACTTTCCAGCCTAACGCACTTTTCTGCAGAGGTTCCTGCCTCCTTGATCCGTTTTGGTTTTTAACAAATCCCGGCACAAGCTGCGTTTCTTTAATAGAAACCAAAGGCGTCTGGAGGCCAGGGGCAGGACTCCGGGATGGGCAGGCTGCCTCGGCGCGTCAGCGATTCAGGGAGAATCCGCCTGAGCTCGGCTGAGATGTCTGACCCAAGGCCCTGGCAGACAGAAGACCCGTGACCCCGGGCCGGCCTCTCTCTCTTCTGCCCTCCTGTCCACGCAGGCAATGCCCCCCGGGGTGCTCGGCTGTGCCAAGGGTATTGGAGAGCCGTGCAGGGGGTGGCCCCAGAGCTGGGGGGTGGCCACAGCCACATCCCCGGCAGGCTTTCCGCAGGGAGACCCCTTGGGAAGGTGAGTGACAGTTGCCACAGCCCACCCACCTTCTCTTCTGCCACCCTCCACTGCCTCTCCTCCATTCCAGAATGGAATTCCAGATGCTGTGAGTTGGTTCACTACGGATAGGGACAGTCTCAGGCATTAATAGACACTTTGAAAGCGATACTAACTCTTCCCCCCACCCCAAGTGTTTTAAATATTGTGATTATCCAAAGAATTGAAACTCCTAGCACATCCAGTTTTTACAAGAGGTCTGGGGCGCATTCCTTCCCCCTGGATTGAATACCATTCTTTGGCAGGTGTTGCTGGCCTCAGTTCTTTGAGGGTCTGGAGGAAGGGAGGATTTTTAAAGTACTGATCCCTGAGACCTGCTGTCCCAAGCTGCTGCTTGATGGGGAGGTGGGTTCATCCCGTTTAAGGAGGGAGGCCCTTTAAGACACAAAAGAAGTTAAGAGGGACCCCCGCACGCACCCCTCTGTTCTGGGGACTGCCCAGGTGAACTGCCCCTCCCTTTGGTCTTCAAGCAGTTCTGTCTTAAAAGTTTTAGCAAGGTGGGATGGTCGTATCTTGACCTGAGGCAGGCCTCTTTCCCCCCCCCCCCAACCTTGTAGCCAGCCCGTTGTCCCGGGCCCCCATAAGCTGTACCTACTCCGTGAGAAGGCGTTTGTTGGCCAGGAGGAAATAATGACCCACCGTCCTACCTGCTGAGGGTCCAGGGTTAGGGTCTCTGGTGCTTCTCATCTCCTGTCAACTCAGAGTGCACAACACTGATGCCCCCACGGTCTTGCACACCCAGAGCCAGGGACATGGGGTAACCCTGCTGGGGACAAGGGTTCCACTTCCGTTTTTGAAGACCTCCTTTCCCATCAGAATGCTGACAGCAGTGGCTCTCAGCGCCCAGCCAAGCCTCTGTGACCCAACAGGGCCCAGGACCGCCCGGACTCTTACCTCACCCGCGCTAACTTAGAGAAGTACCGTGTACCATAAATGTGTCCGTGTATGACCGCATCGCATGCAGATAGGAAGCCCGCAACGCCATGACGTTGCTTCTTAACATTTTGTTGCTGGCGACTGTAGAGTTGTTTTTAATGCATGTAAACTAAGCTAGACTCCTTCGGGTAGTTCCTGAAGGACCAGGTGGGCTTGCCTCCGCTTGATACGTGTGTGCCCTCGCCTGGGGAGAAATAAACCACTTGTACTAAAATGTGCGCTCCGTCTAACTTCCTCCACGGCGGCGATAATGAGGGTGCCGCACGCTCCCCGCCTGTGGGGTCACGGCCCAGAAAGAGGGCTTCTCCGCAGATCTTGGTGATCTCAGGGTAGGGACTAAAAGTTGGGACTTGGAGCAAGTGGCAGAGCCCAGGTGTCTAACCCAGAGCCCAGGCCAGGTGCCCCTGGACAGTTCGGTGGGGTTGGGGCAAAGTCACATGGCTGGCCATGTCCCCCAGCTGCTGGCTCCCCAGCTTTGCGCTCTGTACCTGAACTCTGTCTCCATGGGGTGCCTCTCTGGGCAGGGGCACCTGAGATGCTCTGCACCCTTTGTGCAGGGCAGACTCCAACTCTGTGCCTGTGGCTCAACGCCCTGTTAGCGCCTCCATGCCTGCCATAGCCTCGGCTCCTGGAATTGACTGCATTTCGAGGAACTTCCTGGAGGGAGCAGCTGATGCGTCCTTTGGGAGCACTTGAGACGTGACCCAGAGGACTGTGCACAGTGGAACATGCTGGGCTCAGAACTGCTCACCCCTCAAAGCTGAGCATCGGAACTGGGGCGTTCCTGAAGTAGGGATGCTTCCCCTCACCCCATCTAGTAGGACAGGTGCCTTCCTCCCTCATCTTAGGAGAACGAGAGTAGCGAGGAAAAAGGCTTGGAGCCATGGAGAAACCAATCTGGTGTTTTCTTGTAGATTTAGGGTGACTGGCTGGCTCAGTTGGTTAAACAACTGCCTTTGGCTCAGGTCATGGTCCCAGAGTCCTGGGATTGGGTCCCACGTCATGCTCCCAGCTCCATGGGGAGTCTGCTTCTCCCTCTGACCTTCTCCCCTCTCATGCTCTCTCTTACTCTTTCTCTCAAGTAAATAAAGAAAAACTTAAACAAAAAAAAAGATTATTTATTTTAGAGGGGAGAAGTGGCAGAGGGGAAAAGGAGAGAGAGAGAATCTTAGGCAGACTCCCTGCTGAGCAGAGAGCCTGACGAACTTGATCTTATGACCCCAACCAAAATCAACAGCCAGGTAGATGGACACCTGAGCCACCCAGGTGCCTCCCCTACCCCCGCCCAATCTTATTTGTTCAAAGGTAACTGCAGTTCAGTACTCAACTTTGGGGGCCTTCACCGTCTCTGGGGTCCACAGGAAGACCTGAGTGGAAGGCGGCCCTGCAGGAAGCAAGAAACAGGAAGCAGGCCATGTGAGAGCACGCACCAGCTCAAGGGCAGTTTGGCTCCCCATGTATGTCATTCCACGACCTGCATTTCTGTCCTGGGAGCCACAACCTCTCACCCAAGGAAAGAAGTGGGGGGAATAGGCCTGTCTGCCAAGCAGGCAGACATCCACCTGTTGGCTTTACCATTTCTAAACCTCTCTGAGCAGCCCCAGCCCCAGCCCCAGGAACCTGCTCCCAGAGGGGAAGTAGTGAACTCCACCAGGCCCCCATGTGGAAGAAGCAGAGCTTCTGCCAGGAACAAGGGCCTGTGTTTGAGGCTGTCATTCGGGGCTCCCTCAGCCACGGGGGTGGGTGGGGTGGGGGCAGTAACAGAGTGATCCCTGTTCCAAAGCTGGACCATCTCCAGTCTTCCTAAACAAGGCTGTGTGGTGCATTTTTTCTCTTCCAGAGCTTCACGGTCTCGTATTTCCAAGCCACAGGGGCAATATCCCTGCCTCTTGGCTATAAACTGCTGATGCAGCAACACTTGATGCACCTTGTGTCCCCACGACAGATAATACCCAGACCCGGGGCATTTCGTTTCTTCTCCCTTTCAGATTTCTATTTTCCCCTTCAAAAGTGCATGGTTGGCTTAGCACAGGAGGCAGCAAACGACCACCACCTGTGAGCCCCATCTGACCTGCTGCCTCAATAGCCAGTGAGTATAGATTCTATTTTTAAAAATAATAATAAAATATTTGCAACAGATTTTGACAGTAGAGAATACTAACTCTGAACCTCAGTAAAACCAAGTGTTGTCCCCCCTCCAAAGAATTCCATCCCTCTCATTAATAGACCCGTATGACAGAAAAATTCAACTTGATATAATATTTTCAATTTTGTTAATCAAATGTATGGGAATAGTTTTCTCCCTTATCATGGAAGCAGCTACAACATGTCTTTGATTTTCTTCTCAACCTGCAGCCTAAAATATTTACTAATTTTTTAATGATTTTATTTATTTATTTGACAGAGAGAGAGAAAGAACAAGCAAGGGGAGCAGCAGAGGGACAGGGAGAAGCAGGCTCCCCACTGAGTGGACACCCCCCCATATGGGACTCGATCCCAGGACCCCGGGATCATGATCTGAGCTGAAGGCAGACGTTTAACCGACTGAGCCACCCAGGCACCCTACTATTTCTTATAGTAGTGTGTAGTTTGCTGGCCCCTGGCCTAGGACGTCACCATCTCTAAATTCTGGGGCTATGGGAACATCTAAGGCAGTTGTGGCCCTTGACATCATGGAGTTTACAAATAGACAAAGCTTCCCGGGTTCATAGATGGTGCCTCTTCTCTGTGTTCTCACATAGTGGAAGGGGCTAGGGAGTTCTGTGGGGTCTCTTTTGTAAGAGCACTAATCCCATTCATGACCGCTCTATCCTCATCACTAATCACCTCCCAAAGGCCCCACCTCTGCACACTATCAACATTGAGCATTAGGATATCAACATATACATTTGAGAAGGGTATAAACATTCCAGCCGCAGCAGGGGTATGAGGGAGCTCTTTGTACCATCGTTACAACTTGTCTGTAAATCAAAACTAACAGTGAACAGTCTGAAAAGGAAATTTTAAAAATAATTATATTTATAATCAAATCTAAAAAAAACCTCCTTAGGAGTTAATCAAAGAAATGAAAGTCTTGTACAATGAAATCTACAGAACACTACTGAAAGAATGGAGAGAAATAGATACATGGAAAGATATCCATGTTCATGGATTGGAAGACTTAATATCATTAAGGTGTCAGTACTGCCCAACGTGATCTACAGATTCAACACAACCCCTATTGAAAAATAACATTTTTTGCAGTATAAACAGAAAAACCAATCCTAAAATCTGTATGGAATCTCCTCGAGCCCAAAATAGGCAAAAGAATCTTGAAAAAGAAAAACACACCTGGCAGACTCACACTTCCAGTTTTAAAACTTACTACAAAGCCACAATAATTAAAAGAGTAATGTTGGCATGATGTCAAGACACGAGTCCGATGGAGTAAAACAGAGTCCCGAAATAAACCCTCACATGCATGGTCAAATGATTTTCAACAATGGGGTCAGAACCATTCAATGGGGGAAAGGGCAGTCTTTTCCTTTTTCTTTTTTTTTTTAAGATTTTATTTATTTATTTGGCAGACAGAAATCACAAGTAGGCAGAGAGAGAGGTAGGGAAGCAGGCTCCCACTGAGCGGAGAACCCCATGCAGGGCTTGATTCCAGGACCCCAGGATCATGACCTGAGACGAAGGCAGAGGCTTTAACCCACTGAGCTGCCCAGGGCCCCGAAAGGGCAGTCTTTTCAACAAATGGCACTGGAAAAACTGGACATCCACATGGAAATTATGTCGGTCCCTTACCTAACAGCAAATACAAAAATTAACTTGAAATGGACAAAGACCTTAATGTAGGACCTAAAGCTATGAAACCCTTAGAAGAAAGCATGGGGTAAAAGCTTCACAACATGGGATTTGGCTATGATTTCTGAATCATGACCCCAATGGCAGACAATGAAAGAAAAAGTAGACAAGTTGGATTCACAAAAATGTTTAAATTGGGGACACCAAAAGACACTATCGACAGAGCAAAAAGACAGCTCACAAAACTGGAGACAATATTTGCAAATCATGTCTTTGATAAGGAATTAATATCCAGAATTGATAGAGAACTCAACCACAAAATAAAACTTGATTCAAAACTGGACCAAGGCCTTGAGTAGACATGTCTCCAAAGAAGACATACAGGTGGCCAACAAGCACAAGATGTTCACCATCACTCATCGCTGGGGAAATGCAAATCAAAGCTATGGTGAATTGAAACATGGTTTCACACCCATTAAGAGAGCCACTACCCCAGGGGCACCTGGGTGGCTCAGTGGGTTAAAGCCTCTGCCTCTGGCTCAGGTCGTGATCCCAGGGTCCTGAGATCGAGCCCCACATCGGGCTCTCTGCTCGGCGGGGAGCCTGCTTCCTCCTCTCTCTTTGCCTGCCTCTCTGCCTTTGTGAGCTCTTTCTCTACCAAATAAATAAATAAAATCTTGAAAAAAAAAAAAGAGAGAGAGAGAGAGAGCCACTATCCCAAAACAGGAAAGAACAAGTGCTGGAAAGGATGTGGAGAAATCGGAACGCTTGTGCTCTGTCAGTAGGGATGTAAAATGGGGCAGCTGCTATAGAAAGCAGTACGGTGGCTCTTCAAAACATTAAAACTCAAGAAATTCTATTAAGTCAATAGAATGACCATAGAATCCAGCAATTCTACTTCCCAAAAGAATCGAAAGCCAGTCTCAAAGAGATGTTTGTACATTCACGTTCCCAGCACCATTATTCACAGTCGTAAAAAGTGGCAGCAATCCTAGTGTCCATTGGTGGATGAGTGGATAAACCAAAATGGCATCGTACGGGCAATGGAATATTATTCAGTCTTAAAAAGGAAGAAAATTCTGACACAGGCTGCCCCATGGATGAACCTGGAAGATATTCTGCTAAGTGGAATAAGCCAGGCACAAAAAGATAATGTGTGATTCTCCTTATATGAGGTGCTAAAAGTCAAAATCATAGAGGCAGAAAGTAGGATTATGGGCGCCAGGAGCTGGGGGAGGGGAAATGAGAGTTAGGGTTTAACGGGTATAGAGTTTCAGTTGTGCAAGATGGGAGAGTTCTGGAGATGGATGTTCATGATGGCACGGCAGTGTGAGTGTACCTTGGGCGTCTGACCTGCACTCTTAAATATGGTTACAACGATCCATTCTGTGTTATGTGTATTTTACCGCAATAGAGAAAAAAATTGGAAGAAGAATTGTGGGGGTTGGACAGCAGTGCGGTGGATCGTGGACTGGCCTGGGGGTGGCCAGGGCGGGGGCTGCTCTCAGCAAAGAATCTCAGTAGCCAGTTCCCCTGGGATTGGGCAGAGATCAGAGAGACACTGAAAATTGTTTTTATCCGGATGCCTGGGCATACTCCTAATTAGATGACCTCATGCTGGCTTCCCAGGGCAGCTGAGATGGGCCTGCCCAAGGGTGATGGCTGTTTTGCCAGAGAACAGAGCTTCCCAAGGCCCTTGCAAGCACACAGGTCTTCTGAGTGCAGGTGGGGTGGGGAACCTGGAGCATATCATTGCAATAAAATGAGAAAGGTAACTGGAGAATTCCTTCAGCTTTTCCCATTTCCCTGTTCTTCCCTACTCACTACCCTACTTCCCCACCCGGGGACTCATGTGTGTGTGCAGGGGCTTAGCCTTCCAGGGCTCGGGGCAGGGGAGGAGGATGTGTGTGTTTCCATTCCCAACCAGCCAGTGCTCCACTGGGGAGCCGATCTGTTTCTTCTGCATGCTTTGTTTGGGTCTAATTTGCCTCTGACTGTTCAGAGCCAGTTCAGTGGGGCTTGCAGATCTTCCTGCCCCCCGCCCCCATCACCACCCTCAGCGCCCACCCCAGAGAGCCCTTTACCTAGAGGCACTGGTGGGAGCAGGATCCAAGTGGGGGGCGGAGAGGTGTTGGTGGCTGTCACTTTGGGGCTTGTTAGTATGGTTGGGCTAAGTGCCATCTTGGGAATTTTGTTGCACCTGCCCAGTTAAAGGCAAATGGGTAGAAGAGAAGATGCATTTGTGAAGAAGTTGGGGAACCAGAGTGGGGGAACATTTGCTTTTTTCCTGTAATTCCACAGCCCCCAAAACCCATAGGAAGCACTCCAGTTGCCTTGGCCTGCCTTTTGGGACACCCCCACACACACACACCAAACTGGCCTCAGCTGACCTTTTCCAATTCCTATCTCATCTTCTCCCCCCCACAAGGACTGTCACCTCCTGCCACCATGATGCATCCACCTCCCCAAAACGTCTTTTTCCATCGCAACCACCCCTCCCTCGCACACGCAGTCTGGAGTGATCTCCCTCACTCCTTCCCCTGCAACTCATCACCATTTTTCAGGACCAGTCCCAACCCCTAGGTCCACTTTTTGGCTGACATGTCCCCTGCCTACTCCAGTCCAGATCTCCAGTGCCCATCCCTGAACTTGGTTAGCCTGCTTCCCTGTGGTGGGAAGTAGGGGGCCAGCTTGTGTCTGGGTGCAGACATAATTTCCATTGAGTGGACAAGGAACCCGAAGGACGGGGCAGTAAGACAACCTGCCAGACCACAGATAAATAATAGCAGAGCCTGGCATCACCCCTCAGGGCGCAGGATTTCGCAGCGCTGACTACAATAATGTGCATGTTCTCAGGATCTCACCCAACGCATTTTTGGAGATTTGGACAAGCACCTTGGCAGAGATCCCCCAAACGTTTACTACCATGGCTGTTTGCCTCACTTGGTTCATTTTCCTCCTGACTCTGGAGACCTCCACAAGATGCTCGGGATGGGCGGTCACGTGCTCGCCCTCCGCCCCGCCCCGCGTCCCGGCCCAGCCGGGGTTGCTAGGCAACAGGTAAACTCCGCGGGGCTGAGCCGTTAGAGAAGCGCTGGGGCCGGCGCTGTGGTTCCGGTGTTTCCCTTGTGGCCTGGAGGCGACAGGAGAGGACCTACGGTAAGGGCGCGGGGCTGGAGAGGGGAGGAGAGTGAAACGGGGAGCCCCAAGAAGCTCCTCGTGGGGGCAGCCTTTGGGGATAGCTCCTCCCGGAAGGTGGGTGCCAGGTGTCCCCACTCCATCCCTCTGGCTGCCCTCAGCACTCTCTCGAGTCACAGGACCCTGCAGGTTCTGGTCACCTAGACTCCTACACCCCGGACTACCAGTTAGTTTGCTCCTGACCCACCAGTCTCCTGGAGGGACAGGAGGTCTCTAAAGGGTTCACAGCTGGCTGGCTGGAAAGTACAATCTGGGCTGGAGCAGCGGGAGGTGGGCTTTCTGATAAAGGGGGGGGAGGGAATCCATAATTATTGATCACCGACTAGGTCGCAGTTCCCCTAAATGCATGGCTTTATTTACTCCCTAACCTGAGGGGGACATTCCTACGCCCACTGAGATACCATGTTCAAGGTCACACGTTTACTTTCACCTTCCAGCAACACGTTCAAAGTTTATCACAATCTCTGGAATCACTGAACTGTGTTCTTGGCTTTCAGACCCTGTGTGCTTCCCCCTGGCACATCTATGCATAGCTGTGCTTTGTTTTTCTGATCAGAAATAGAAGAGGGAGAGAGTTCTAGGGGAGAGCCCTGGGGGACAGGGCTAGTACTCAGCATGGGACAGAGGGAGTGCTGGGCTCCTTCCTGCACCGGGAGATGGGGACAGGGGTGAGGGGAAACTCTGTAGTCTGTCCTCAAGGAGACAGCATTGTAGTGGGGAGAGCTGGTGAACCTCAAGGCAGCACGCTTCAGTCCTAGGGACCTTCTCCCACCTCTGCCTGTCCCTATCCTCCATGTGCTTGAAGCTCAGCTCAGGTTGACCCTAGTGTGCTTCGTGTTGTCCTTGTGGGATGCCATGGTAGGGGGCGGGTTGGATTCCTAGGGAGATCTGTTTCATTTGAAGACAAGTGAGTCCCTTAGGACCCCACATTCTAGAAGGTGCACAAGGACATAAGAAAGAGAGAAGGAGGGGCACCTGGGTGGCTCTGTGGGTTAAAGCCTCTGCCTTCAGCTCAGGTCATGATCTCAGGGTCCTGGGATCGAGCCCCACGTCGGGCTCTCTGCTCAGCGGGGAGCCTGCTTCCTCCCTCTCTCTCTGCCTGCCTCTCTGTCTACTTGTGGTCTCTGTCTGTCAAATAAATAAATAAATATCTTAAAAAAAGAAAAAAAAAAGAAGGAAAGAAAGAGGGAAGGAAGTGCCCCACCTGCATTCCTCTGGCCAGGCCAGGTGCCATACAGAGGCCGTCAGTCCCTGGCACAAAAACTGGGGGCTGCCCTAGGGACCATGAGGAAGAGGAAAATGCTTTCGTGTTTTAGGTGGGGTCCAGCACGGAGGGAAAGCAGCCCCCTTCCTCTCACCTCCCTACTAAGCTTGCAAACTGCCACCCTCTCTCAGCCCCACCCCAAGCTTGGAAAACCCACTTTATTTTATTTTATTTTTTTTAAGATTTTATTTATTTGACAGAGAGCAAGAGAGGGAACATAAGCAGAGGGTGTGGGAGAGGGAGACACAGGCTTCCCACCAAGCAGGAAGCCTGATGCGGGGCTCCATCCCAGGATCCTGGGGTCACGACCTGAGCCAAAGGCAGAAACTTAACAACTGAGCCACCCAGGCGCCCAAAGCCCACTTTCTATTAAGTCAGGGAGGTTCTTTCCAGGAATCACTTTGCTCATTATCATCGCACAAGAGGAGTTTTTATCATTGGTGAAGGTTCCAATCAGACAGCCCTGGGACGTGGGAGACAGTTGTCGTTTTGATGTTCGCCAGCCGTGTGTGTTCTTGTGTTTGAGACTCCCCGCCAGGTCCTGCCTATCCCTGGGTCTCTAGGTTCCCACGGGTGGGGGCCCCCTCCCCCAACGGCCCCAAACTGGCAGCAGGGCTGTCCCCACCCCCCTCGGAAGCCCGCTTTGCAGACAGACAGCACCGCCTGGGGACGCCCAGCCACAGGCCCTTGTCCCACCAAGCGGGAGAGACCTCCTGAGACCCCCGTGCTGACCCTGCTATTCATCTTCAGGCCCCGCCAGCTTGTGAGAAAGAGCCCGCTCTGGATCCCTGAATGAGCTGTCTTCCCGACACCGGGCCAGGCTTTAAATGTCCCTTCTGTCTGCCTCCAGATAGAAAACAATGCCTCTGTTCTCGCTCCTGGCTTGGCCTTGGGAGGCACCAAGAAGGAAAGGCAAAGCTGTTTAAAATATGATCTGGGCAAAAGAGGTTATTTTTGTGCCTCTGGAGTTTCCTCCCGCTCTTAAGCCTCCTTGTGTCTCCAAAGAGCTGGCTTTTTCAGCAACCGTCTTTTCGCAGAGGGAGCACCAGGCAGCCCGTGACTCTGGGGACCCCGAAGCAGCCCCGCGGCCCCTCAATGCTCGCCCATGTAGAACGAACCCGTTAGGGCCACCTCCTGCAAGTCGGGCTTCTGCTCCTACACTCTGCTGTCCAAGCCGTCGCTTCTACCTCTCTTGGTACAGGAGAGTTCCCAAACCGCGAGAAAGAGCGACACATTCTGTTCTCCGCCAGTCTGTCTCAGGTCCCGCTGTTCCTGGGCTGGGAGTGGGTTGGGGGGCGCGGTCTTCAAGGAACAATAAATGTGGATGCCAAGGGACCTGGAAGTTAACCCCCCCACCCTCAACCCTCGCCCCTGCCTCAGCTTCTCCAAGGCCAAGGCCACCCCAGGCATGTGCTTCTGGGCTGTCCCACAGTTCTTGGCCCTGTATCCCAGGGGCCAGCAGCCAGGACCCAGTGGTCTGGTTCCCTGCTGACTGGGAGGGGAGGGGAGGCAGATGAGACATGTGTCTGATCGTAATATTCAATCGGGGGGGATTGTGAAAAAGGCAAATTGCCAGGTCCCGTCCCAGACACAGGGTCAGTATTTGCAAGAGGGGGCCTGGGTGTCTCCATTTTGCAAAGGAACATCCCAGGTTTGAGACAGACCAGCTGAGAGATTAAGAACCATCACTGTAAATCCGTGGTTCTCACTTTGGGCTGCGCACCGGGATTACCTGGGGAGTTTGGAAAATCCTGTGGAGAGACCCCGATTTCATTCATCCGCAGTTTAACCTAGGCCTTGTGATTTTATAAAGCCTTCCAGGAGTTTCTAAACCTAGAGCCAAGGTTAAGAATCACCGCTTTAGAGCCAGATGGCCCTGGGCACTGGCTCTGCCTCAGCTTAAGAACTGTGACCTTGAACAAGGTGTTTGAGGTCTCTGGGCATTGGTTTCTTCATACGCAGAATGAGAACTGTGGGGTGGGGCTGTGGGGGGCATGCAGTGAGGGAACCTGCAAACTGCTCTTCACAGCACCGGGCACCCGCAGGTGTCTGTATATTCTGGTTGCAAGTTCTTTATCAGACACAATTTGCAGATATTTTCTCCAAGTCTGTGGCTTGTCTTTTCATTTTCTTAATGTTATGAGTTTTTTTTTTGTTGTTCATTTGTTTTCTTGGTTTGTTTTTTTTTGTTTGTTTGTTTGTTTTCTTTTTTTCTAAGATAGTTAACTTTTTTCTTTTAAGATTTTATTTATTTATTTGACAGAGAGACAGCAAGAGAGGGAACACAAGCAGGGGGAACGGGAGAGGGAGAGGCAGGCTTCCCACTGAGCAGGGAGCCGGGTATGGGCCTTGCTAAACGCTAAAGGCAGTTGCTAAACGCTAAACGACTGAGCGACCCAGGCACCCTTTTGTTTTGTTTTGTTTTGTTTGGGTTTTGTTTTGTTTTTAAGAGAAAGATTGCCCATAAGTGTTTGTGAGCTGGGGGTGGGAGGGGCAGAGACAGAATTTTACGGGGTCTCCACACCCAGTGTGCAGCCCAACACAGGACTTAATCTCCTCACCCAGATACATGATCTGGGCCAAAACAAGAGTCAGACGCTTAACCAACAGAGCCACCCAGGTGCTCTAATGTTATCTTTTGAGGTGCAGAGTGTTTAATTCGAATGAAGTCCAACTTACAATTGTTTTTGCTCTTATGGGCCATGCTTCTGGTGCCGTATCTAAGGAATCTGCCCTATCAGGGTCACGAAGATTTCCTTCTGTATTCATCCCCCTTAGTTTTATAGTCTTAGTTCTTACATTAACATCCGTGATCCATTTTGCGTTAATTTGTGTGTATGGTGTGAGGTAGGGGGCCATGGTCATTCTGACCCACATGAACGCCCAGCAGGCCCAGCACCCTTTGTTGAAGAGACCATCATTTCTCCATTGATCTGCCTTAGTACCTCTTCCAAAAATCAGTTGGTCATAAATATAAAGGTTTATTTCTGAACTCTCAATGCCATTCCATTGATGGAGTATCCATGGATGTCCAAGGATGTTGTGTCCATCCTCATACCAGTACCATGCCTTCTTGATTTTTCAGTTTTAAGTAAATGTTTGCTGAATGAGTTAGTGAGAGAATGGAAACTATAAGAACAAATACAAGGCATTAAGTCTGGCATTCACAAAACCTATGAATTCCTAGAAAAGTCTATGTCATTAGATTTCCTTTTTTTTTTAAGATTTTTTTGGAGATTATTTATTTATTTATTTGACAGAGAGAGAAACAGCAGAAGCAGGGGGAGGAGGAGAGGGAGAAGCAGGCTCTCCGCTGAACAGGGAGCCCGATGCTCGATCCCAGGACCCTGAGATCTTGACCTGAGCCAAAGGCAGATGCCCAAATGACTGAGCCACCCAGGCACCCCTAGATTTCTTTTTTTTTTTTTTTAATAAACTCAAGTTGGGTACCCCAGAGGGCATTCTTGGGCAAAAACTCCAGCACAACGTTGCTTGGTAAAATGAGGGACTCCATCATCCCTATTACATTTTTCATCTGTTTCCTAAGTTTGGACATTTGTCTGTGGGTTTTACTTAAAGCAGGACACATGTCCTCCAAGTATGTTCCCACCAGGTCCCCTTCCGGTTCAAAGGTAGCAACATCTGTTCACAGGCAAGAACCTAAACTCTGGGTGACCAAAGACCTTTAGTTGTAAATCCAAGCACAGCAAGGCTCCTGTCCAGACGTCCTCCCCACGGATCCCACACCCACTCATCCAAGGGCTCTGGGCAGGCCCATGAGCCTCACGGACCCACAGTCTGAGTCCTGGGGAATTTGCCACAAAGACCCACTTTCTGAGAGTTGCAGTGTCCAGCAAAGGGCGACTCTGCTCACCTCTATAGTACAGTCTTGTAGACAGACCTCATCAGCTGGCCAGCCATGGAAGTCACCAAGCTCTCAGACCCCACAGAGTGTCCTGGTATAACAGGGGTCAGTGAAGAGAAGAGCCATCTGTGGGAACTGCTCACTGCATTTCTACAACTCCCAGTTAGCCTTTGTGAGGAAACTTTTCTGTGTGTCTGATCCTTGCGTTGCCGTGGCTGAGCAGCCTGAGAGCCGTCAGGTGTGGGAGTGACTGAGTGGCCCAGCCACGGTCAAGCAGCTGGGAAGAGTAGCAGGACCAGAACTTAAAGTCAGCGTCCAGCCCAACTTAGAACTCTAGGAAGGCAGTTGTAGACAATCAGGTGGTGGGTGGGCATTTCCAGAGAGGCCTGGGGCTCTCAGATCCGTGGGCTGTATAGACATGTCCAGCATGTGGCAAGGAATTTAGTCCAACATGATCGCCTTAATATTTCTTCCTGCCTCCCAGTAACCATATTAGCTCAGTAAACAGTACTGTTGGGTAAGTAAGGGCTGTGGAGTCAGGCAGAGCGGCTGGACCCCTTATGAGCCATATGGTCTCAGGCAGGACACTCAGTGTCTCTAAGTATGAGATTCCGCCAAGTCAAATGGGGATGCTATTGTCCACCTCAGGGCAAATGCAAGAACAGAACCAGATATAAAGTACGTAGTCATTACTCGATAGATGGGTTTTTTTTTAAATGCAGATGTGGCTTCTCAACAAATACCCTAGGACCCCTCCTCTCAATCAGACTGGGAATCTGGAACCACCCCTGGTGAGGGGAAGCAGCCAGGTGGGGCCCCTTACCGCACACCGTCCTCTGCCCCCCACCCCCACCCCACAGCCGCCGGGACCATGGAGATCGTGTACGTGTATGTCAAGAAGCGAAGCGAGTTCGGGAAGCAATGCAACTTCTCCGACCGCCAGGCCGAGCTGAACATCGACATTCCACCCAACCCTGAACTGGCCGAACAGTTTGTGGAGCGGAACCCGGTGGACGTGGGCGTCCAGTGCTCCACCAGCATGTCAGAGCACGAGGTGGGACCCAGCCCCAGGGCCTGGGCCGGTGGAAGTGTGGCCGGCCAGGGTGGGACGGCGTGGCTCCATCCCAGTGACTAGGAGCCAGTGAGAGTGGCCCAGGGTGGGTGCTGGAGGGTGAGGACAGAAGGACCCCATGACCCACCACGGTGTCCGGTGCAGGAAAAGACCCCGCACCAGCCTTTCCCCAGGCCAGGCGAATGTGACTCAGGATGCTGTCTCTCCTGTGGGCTCTGGCCTCACGCCTGGGACCCTTGCTAGAGTCGTCTGGGGCATGTGGCACACCTGGGAGAGGTCAACTGAGGGAGTGGGGAATCGGATCTCCAGGCACCTGCTCCTCTTGTGAATAGGAAAGGGTGCTATGGAAAGTTCTAGTCAGAAGGGCCCCCATGATAGGAGAGTGGAGGGCCATGGTGCAGTTCGAGCTCCCTGCCTGTCTAAAGGGGAGGGTGAGACACCTCGATTGTGTCAGGCGCTGCTGAGAGAAAACGAGTTTGAAGGAGAGAAGCCACTTGGTCATGTCCCAGATCAACCCAGGGAATATCACACTTGATTTGGCCAGACATAATTCATGGGAAGCTCCAGTTCCTCCCAGCCCAAACGCACTGAGTTCCTTGTTCTCCTGGGGTTCACTGCTATCATGGGGACAGGGGGCATTGTCCTCGGAGTAGCCAAATAGACAGGATGGCCTTAGGGTCTCCACCCCCATGAAGACTAGTTGCTTTTATGAGCCCTGGCATAGAAAAGAAAGAAGGAGAGTGGCTGCTTCCTGGGTTTGGGGTCTCCATTTGGGTTGATGAGAAAGTTCTGGAACTAGATGCCAGTGATGGTGGCACAACATCGGGAAGTTCCTTAATGCCACAGAACTGTACATTTTTAAACGGCTAAAGTGATAAATTTTATATGTTTTTAACCACAATTTTAAATGGGGGTGGGGACAGAAAGGAGACAAAGTAGCAAGTTTAAGGGGTAAACCATGACTGTCCCTACTGTCCTCCCCACCACAGAGAACATGCAGAGCAATCCCTCCCTCTCCATCATTTCCATCTTTTGGTGCCCGTGACATAGTACAAGGTAAGGCACAGCAGGCTCACTCACTTCTTTTCCTCTGGGGTCTCACAGAACAAATGGTGGGCCCCTCTGGTCCGTTAGGGTTTAGATCAAGTCAGAACTGGATTACCCACGGCCAGCGGCGTCGCAAAGCTGCTAGCTCTGTAGGGCAGTGCTTCTGTCGCCACCTGTGACCATCTGAGGACCAGAAGTTCCTTGCTGGAACAAGACCATATTGCGGCTTTGGCCAGGGGATCGTCTCCAGGGCACGGGGGGCCTGGGATGCTGGTTGGAGGTCATGGCCTCGTGTTAACACCTGGAGCAAGCACGTTCTCACCCGCGCTTCTCTGTTCAGGCCAACACGGAGCGGTTTGAGATGGAGACCCGGGGGATTAACCATGTTGAGGGAGGCTGGCCCAAGGATGTGAACCCCCTGGAGCTGGAGCAGACGATCCGGTTCCGGAAGAAGGTGGAGAAGGATGAGAACTACATCAACGCCATCATGCAGCTGGGTTCGGTGAGGCTTCCTGCAGCTCCAGCCACCACCCCGGCTGGGCGTGCCCGGCGCTGTGCTCAGCTCCTGTGGTTACTCAGGGCAAGAGCACTGACTACCTTCAAGAACCTTCTATCTGGGATCAGGCAGACCCATCCACAACAGCAAACCAAAGGGGAAGGCAAGAGGGTGTGAGGGCTGGACAGACTGTAGGAGGAGTGTGACAAGAGCTCCCCTTGAGCAAAGAGGACCCCAAAGAACCCCACCCAGCAGCCACCTGCCAATAGGGATCATTCATTCATACAGCACATGTGGATTGAGCTTCCAGCCTCTGCCAGGCCAGCAGAGATTGCAAGAATGAACTGAAAAAAAAAAAAAATCGCAAAAATTTCCATACATCCTGCCCCAAAGAGTTTATAATCCCCTAGAGGTCAATGACAAATACAGAGATAGCACCCTATAAGGTAGAGGACATTCTGTAAGATGAGGGATGACTTGCTATTTTGCTCCGTAAGGCAGGAGATTCGACTTCCTGCTGAACGGTTCATGGAAGACTTCCTGAAAGAGGAAGCCCTTGAGCTAGGCTTTTCCTTGCTGGGCATCTAGGAAAATGGTGAGGGCCTTCTGGGTTGCAGAACCAGAACATGGGTGTTGTCTATGAAGCGATTACCAATTGTTTGCCTGGAGCAGTGTTTCTTCACTTTTTTTTTTTTCATTGTTGTCCCCAATGAGCCTTTTTAGACATTTTTTTCCTAATTGCCTCCCCCTGAAGTTTTAATACCATACATGTATGTATGTATATCTATGTATGTATATCTATATGTATGTATATCTATGCGTTCAACATAGAAAGTAATATTATTTTACCCCCCAAAACCAATTTTCACCCCCTTGGAGGTGATGGTGGCCCCATGGAGAAGGTATGGATGGGCAGGAAGAATAGGAAAAACCACTGGGTATGTCTTGTCCCTCCCAGACTCCATCCCAGTCCTTGTTAGGCTGCAGGGACCTCCCTTCTCTGCTAAGAACTCCCGACATGTCCTCCTCAGATCATGGAGCACTGCATCAAGCAGAATAACGCCATTGACATCTACCAGGAGTATTTTGATGACGAGGACGAAATGGAGGTGACAGAGGAGGCCCCTTCAGCTAAAACCATCAATGTTTTCAGGTACCTCTCCAGCTAGGCAGATGTCTGGCTGATCTCTGTCACCCCTACCTACGGGTGGGTGTTTCCAAAGGTCACTCCTTGCCAATCACTCCATGCTGTGGGTACAGTGCCGTCTGTGCTCCGATCTTGGTAAGAAGCAGAGCCATAGAACACGCAGCAGCCGACGGGTCCTTACCTTGGGGGTAAGGTCTGGTTGATGGAAAAGGAAGACAGACTCAAGGGAAAGACTAAGGGAATTTGCAAAGCTGAGTGCAAGTCTAGTTGACTCAGGCAGGGCCGAATGAGCTCAAAGTACAGGACATTCGTGACACAGCAGCACTGTGAGCAAACAGGACCCTCATCCCACACTCAAGGGAGTGCACCTGGTAATAACCCCCAAGGATAGCAGTTTGACAACAGGACTTTGTCCTATAGATACGTGTGTGTGGAATCACTGTGTGTGGACATTCACTGAAGCGGGGCATGGGCTATAGCCAAAGACCAGAACCAAGCTAAATCCATCGGTAGCGGACTGCTTCTAGCAATTCTGGTAGACCTACACAGTGGAATACCATACAGCCATCAGAATGAAGGAGGCAGACCCTTCCATGACAAGATTTACTTTGTGAAGCCAAACCAGAGAAAACAAGGTACAGAACAATATGTAGGGTAGCACTATTTTTTGTTAAAAAAAAACAAAAAACAAAACACACACACACACACACACACACACACACACACACCTGCAATTTTGGAAGTGGCCAGCCTCAAATGCCAATTCTGGGGGATTCATTGTGCTACCGTGACCCTCTGAAGGTCCTGGGAATTACTTGACCCAGTCCCAGCTCAACTAGGAAGGACACTTTTGTGATCCAGATCTGGTCGTGATGTGCGAAGCACGACCAAGGGCTGCGAGGAGAGGGTCCAGGGCGGGGTGGGGGCTGTCCCAGCTTCCTGGGGTCTGACCTTCCATAGGGACACCTTAGCAGGATGATGGGTTAAACATCATCCCATCCCAACCTCTATGTTTGACAGATGAGGGTACTAACCCCAGGGAGGGAATGGTGCTCAGGACGCACCGTAGGTGGGCGACCCAACCAAGGATGGGGCTCTGGTCTTCTGGATCCCAGCCTGCACTCCTCTCACTCTAACAGTGCTCCTAGGGAGGAGGGAAGTGGAGGAATCAGGGAGTGAGAAGGTCACTTGGCTTTACACGTTCCTTTGTTCCTTCTGATTTCTTCAAGGACAAAGTCTTGGGACCTTTTCTACTTCTTACTCATTCTGCTTCCTGCCCCCCCCCTTTTTTTTTAATTAAGATTTTATTTTTCAGAGTAGTTTCAGGTCCACAGCAAAACTGATTAGAAAGCACAGAGAGTTCCCACATGCCTCCTCCACCCTGCACCCCCACAGCCTCCCTGCTATCAACACCCCGGCCCAGAGTGGGACCTTTGTCACCATCAAGAACCACTGTTCTGATACAGCACCATAACCTGGGAGGCTTACAAACAACAGAAGCTACTTTCTCACAGTTCTGACGCCGGAAATCCCAGATCAGGGTGGACAGGCTCTGCGCCAGGCGAAGACCCACTTCCTGGTTCACAGGCGGCCATGTTCTCACTGAGAACTCACATGGCAGAAGGGGTGAGGGAGCTCTCTGGACTCCCTTTATCAGGGGCTAATCCCATTCTGAATGGCTCAGGACTGAATTACCTCCCACAGCCACCCCCCAATACCATCACACTGGAGAGGTTTCAACCTATGAATCTGGGGGGCACAACAGTCAGCCTGTAGCACCCCCAAATCCACCGTTTGCCTTAGGGTCCACTCCTTGTGCTGTACCCTCCATAAGCCTTGACAAATGTATCATACAGAATGGTTTTATTGCCCTCAAAGCCCTGTGTTCCACCTATCCAAGCCTCCCTACCCCCAAAACTTTGGCCAACGCTTGACCTCTTTACTGTCTCTGTGTGTTCCAGAATGTCACATAGCTGGAATCATAGTTTTGTGGCCTTTCACAGACTGGCTTCCTTCGCTTAGTGATGTGCATTGCATTTCCACCCTGTCTTTCCATGGCTCAATAGCTCATTTCTTTTTCAGGCTGATTAATATTCCCTTGTCTGGATAGACCCCAGCTTATTTATCCATTCACCTGCTGAAGGACGTCTTGGTTGGACATCCTTCAAGCTTCACCTTGGTTGGTTCCAAGTCAGGGCGATTATGAGCAAAGCTGCTGAAAACATTCATGTGCAATGTTTTGTGTGGACGAAACTTTGCAACTCTTTTGGGCAAATACCAAGGATTGCTGGATTCTGCTTCCCTTTTTATTTCAATAGTGATGGGAAACCAGAGCCATATCAGAAGCAGGAAACTCCCTTCACTTCAGGATCCTTGATCAGGCTCAAAACTTCCAGCAAATGAAAATATCAGACTAGAATTTAGTATTTTTTATTTCCATGGGTTTAGTATTTATAACTGCCTTCTGTTTATGGCTGGTAAGGGTGGATTTTTGATTAAGAGAATCCTCTAAACTTTGTTCTTAAAATAAATTTCTCTGTGGAGCGTCTGGGTGGCTCAGTTGGTTGAGCATCTGACTCTTGTTTTGGCTCAGGTCATGATCTTGGGGTTGTGAGATCAAGCCCTGTCTTGGGCTTGGCACTGGGCATGGACCCTGCTTGGGATTCTCTCTCTCCCTCTCTCCTGTCCCCTGCTCTCATGCTCTTTCTTTCCAAAAAAAAAATTTTTTTTTCATAAAGAAGTAATTGAGTAAGTAAGAGGTAAAGAGCTATGGGAAGGCTTCAACCTCCATTCTTCCTCTTCCTCTCCTATAAAGGGACCCCCAAGAGATCAAGCGGTCAGCCACACACCTCTCCTGGCACCCTGATGGCAACAAGAAGTTGGCAGTGGCATATTCTTGCTTGAATTTTCAGCGGGCGCCTGAGGGCATGAGCCACGAATCATACATCTGGGACCTGGGTGAGAAGCGGAGGAGTCCAGGTGGCCAGGAAAGCTGGTGGGGGTAGGGGCAAGGAAGAGGTCAGAAAAGCACAGGAGTGAAAGATAGAAACTGCAGACCAGGGACTCTCACAGGGCTGGTCCCTCATAGGAAGGGAACAAGGACCCCAGGAAGCCACCTATCCCTTCCCTGTCTGGGTTCAGACACAGCCAAACCAGAGCCATAGCAGAAACAGGAAACTCCCTTCACTTCTAGATCCTTGATCAGGGCATTCAAGACCAGACCCCACCAAAGCCCAATGCAGACAGACTCCCCTCTGTGCCACCTTTCCTGGCATCTGTCCTTCACCTATGGCCAGGAGGAGCAGTGTGTCCACTTGGAAGCACAGACCCGTTGTCTCTCTCTAAGAGTGTGAGCTTGGCTGGGAGCCGGTGTTGGGGGGCTATGCATGGTCAGACGTCCTTTCACTGTCACCAGTGTGAAAATAAACGTTAGTCACTATGAGTACGTGTAGGCATCAAGCTCAGAAACAAGCACACAACGCTCTTGGAACAACCCAACAAATGCTTACAGTCACCCTGGGGGCTGGACTCCACCATTAATCCCCTTATACAGACAAAGAAACTGGTTTGGAGAAGTCAGGGAGAACTGGTTTTATGCAAAAACCTTGTGGTCAAACCTGGTTTCCTACCAAACCCACAAAATGGACACACACACACACACACACCCCACACACACTACTGATTACCAAAGAGAAAACCACCAGAAGAGCCCTTAGGGTCAAGAGTTCCAAATTCTGGTCACCAGGGCCTAGAGGTTGCAACCTGGAGGAAGACGGGGGCAGGGGGCAGGGTTTCCAGGCTGTCCCTTGCCACCTCTCACTTCTAGAAGGGTTAAACTCTTTGACCCTGTCCTTCGTTTTCTAGACCGTGGTCCCCGAATGGGACCATTTCTTGTGTGTTTGTTTTATAGAAAACCCCAACAGGCCTGAAATTGTCCTAAAGCCATCTTCTCCTCTTGTCACCTTGGAGTACAACCCCAAAGATTCCCACGTGCTTCTGGGAGGCTGCTACAACGGGCAGCTTGGTAAGGAGGGGCTCAGCCCCTGCCGCTGTCCACCAGGGCCCACACGCCTGCTGGACCTCCCTCGGGGCACAAAGGGAGGTGGGGACTTTTCACAGTGGATGGGCTCCAGACATCCGGGCGAGTTGGGGTTTGCTGATAGCTCAGCTGGGTCTCCAGTCGTAATAGTTTTACGACTATTAAAACTCCGATTTTAATTACGATTATTCAAAACTCCAAAAGGAGGTTTGAAACCAATTCAGAATAAAAAGTTTTAAGAAAATTATAGGTCAAGTATAAAGACAAGGAGCATTCACCACCCACCTCCCTCAGCTGGGATAGAGTAGCTAGGGGGCAGAGGGATAATGAGACCTTGAGGAGCTCCATCTCAGGAAAGGCAGGCAGAGACACCTGTATGGGATTGGGTGTGAGTGATTCCCGCCATGCACAATGAGTGGTGACACGTTCCCTCCTCCTTTGATGATCAGGAACATTTGGTACGAATTCTTTAAATGTTTAGTAGAATTCACCAATGAGGGCATCTGGTCCTTCCTTACGGGAAGTTAAAAATTGCTAACGAAGAGGGGCACCTGGGTGGCTCAGTGGGTTAAGCCGCTGCCTTCGGCTCAGGTCATGATCCCAGGGTCCTGGGATCGAGCCCCACATCGGGCTCTCTGCTCAGCTGGGAGCCTGCTTCCTCCTCTCTCTCTCTCTCTGCCTGCCTCTCCGCCTACTTGTGATCTCTGTCAAATAAATAAATAAAATTTAAAAAAATTTTTAAATTGCTAATGCAATCTCTTTCTTAATTAATGAATTCATTGATGGTTAGATTAGAGAGTACAAGCTGGGGTAGGGGCAGAGCGAGAGGGAGAGAGAATCCCAAGCAGACTCTGCACTGAGCGTGGAACCTGATACGGGGCCTCATCTCACATCCCTGAGATCATGATCTGAGGCGAAATCAAGAGTCAGAGGCTCAGCTAACTGAGCCACCCACGCGCCCCTCGGATGCATCCTCTTCATTTGTTCTGGATTGCTCCACACTTTCTAGGTCCTCTCGAATCAGTTTTGGTAGATCCGTTCCCCTTTCTTTCCGTTTCTCAGATGGGTCATCGCAAATGACCTCCCTCCAGCTCAGGGGGGCGGGTTTCTGCCAGCTCACGTATGTTGCTGAGCCCCTCCACTGAATTGTCATTTCAGTGAACATATTTTTCAACTCCAGAATTTCTATTCTGTTCTCCCTTTTAAAAAGAATTCCTATCTGTTGGCATGCCTGGGTGGCTCAGTCAGTTAAGCGTCTGGCTCTTGATTTCAATTCAGGTCATGATCTCAGGGTCATGGGATTGGGCCCCACATCAGGCTCCTGCTGAGTGTGAATTATGCTTGAGATTCTCTCTCTCCCTGTCCCCCTACCCCTCTCCTGCTCATGCTCTTTCCCTATCACCACCACCATCATCATCATCTCTATCTCCTTATTGATATTTTTTCTTGAGCGAGATATCATTCCCATACTTTAATTCTTTAGATACAGTTTCCTGTAGTTCTTTGAACATCCTTAAAATCAATGATGTAAAGTCTTTGTCCAGTAAGTCCAACAGTGGTCTTCCTTGGGCTCAGTCTCTATTTATTGCCTTTTTCCCTGTGTATAGGCCATATTTTCTCATTTCTTCATATATCTTGTAATTTTTTTTTGCTGGAAATTACTCTCTTTACAGGATATAAAGTGACAACTTTGGAAATCAGACCCTCTACCTGCCCAGGGGTTTGTTTTCCTTGCTGTTTGTTGTAGCGGTTCATTGCTTCAGTGAATTTTCTGGACCAATTTTGTGAAGTCTGTACTCTATCCTCAAGCACCTGCAGTCAGCCCCCGTGTGCCTGTTTGAGCATGCCTGCGACACTCATCCCAGCAGCTGCCAGCCCTGCCTGAGCCTCTGCGCAGAACCTCGGGGTCAGCCAGAGGCAGAGACTGAGGGCCTCTCTTGTTCTTCCCTGAGCATGTGCTCAGCTCTGGGCATGCATGTAGCCCTGCCCAGGCAGGTGGCCTTCCAGATCTCCAGGAATACGCTGGAGCTTTTCAAAGCCCCTTTGGACGTCTTGTTCTCCATGCTTACCTTTTAAGCTTTGTGATTAGTTTCCTGTTGGCCCACCTTCAGGAAGCTGCAAAGTTACTCAGTTGCCTGTAATTATCACCGTTTTCAATAGCTGCCTCCATAATAAGACATTTTTTTCACTCATCAAGCTCCAAGTCAAGCCGAATACAGACAACTTGCAGGAGAATCACCAGGCAGGTCAGGCAGTCGCGGTTCTTCGGACGGGACTCTGAATGAGCTCTGGCTGCATTACCCCTCTTGTGGCTGCCCAGGTGCAGATTTTTACCAGGAAGGTGGAATGTTCTTTTTATTTTTTTGAGGCTTCCCCGTGGGACTTGGAGAGTGTGGGTTCTTAACTTGGGCAAGTTAAATTGCCCCAAAACTCACTGTCCTTACTAACATTCAGCTTTCTCCTGAACACTCTCTGGATGGCTGCAAACTTTCGGCTAATTTGTTCTGAAAAAGTTGACCTATAATTTTGGCCAGTTTTCTCATTGCTTTTATGGAGGAAGAGATTTTCAGAGGTCCTTAGGCTGCTGATTTTGCTGATGGAACACCCAGAAAACTGGTTTTTGGCTCCCTGGGGAGCTTGAAAGGATGCTGCCCACATGGGTCCCGCCTGCCTGCCTGCCCTCCACCTCTGGCCCCCAGACAGCAGCCTCTGGCCCTCTTCCTCTGTGGCTGCATCCCAGGCCTGACTTGACCTTGGCCCTAAAAAGTGTTCCCTATCCTCCTACCTTCTTCCTTCCTTCCCCTTCTTCCTTCCCCTTCTTCCTCCCAGAGTAGGAGCTGGATGGCAGGGAAAGTTCTTAGACACTCTTCTGAGGCCTCTGACTACTGCCCCTCAGGCCTGCTGCTTCCTCCCCAGGATCAGTCATGGGATCACACAGGTCTCCTGCCAAATTACCTGATGCCAGGGCTCTAGAAAACAAACGGAGCCACTGTGCATGATTTATTCAGGAGCCTTGCCTCGCTCATTATTCATAACCCCTTTCAGAGCTCATCCCACCAGCTCAGAACAGCCTGGGGTTTGGGGGCTCTGCTGCCTGGGGGAGGTGCTGCAGGGAGACCTACCCTTGAGCACTGCTCTGCCCAGACCAAGCAAGCTTATCTAAAAAAGCCCATATCTGGGCCAGGCCGCTCCAGGGGCAAATGCCTTGGAGTTCAATTCCATAAATCAAAACATGGATCGTGTTTTTGTTGATTTCCTAGAAATAGCTCTGGGTAATAGAGTGGGTCCTTGCTGCACACTCATGGTAAAATGAGAACACAATCTGTCAAGACAGAAACTAGATAAGTTTCAAAAGTAAAGCAGCAGAGGTGAAGCCCCAATAATGGGTGTGAGTAAAGGTTCTGTGAGTTGCATTCCCATCTCCCAGCAGGGGCAGCCAAGGTGTGGAAGATAAAAGGGAAGGAGTGTATGCAGCAGGAGAGATTTACCTCAATGTTCTTACTTTCAGGAGCCTTTCTCTGGGGGTGGAGACACTCTTCTCTCTGGATGTATATATTGTCTCATCCTAGGCTCATCCTCTGTCCGTACTCCTTCTCACTCTTTCCAGGAAGTTTGCCCTGACCACCCCCATGTGTCCCTCACCAGACTGATCCCGGCATGAGCTGTGCTTACACCATCCCCCTTCCTGCCTCTCAGGAACGGGAACCATCTTATCCCAGAGGCTTCCCGAGGGTCTAGTGTGGTGCTCAACACAGTAGGGGCTCAACAGAAATGAGTGAAGCTTGCACTCTGGGAGTCTTCCCATAGAGATTGTGTGTGAACTTCAAGGGTTGGTAAGAAACTCAGGCAGGTTGGGACCAAGCCCTGATTCTGAAAAACCACATTCCTGCCAAACCAAGAGAAGCAGCATTCCTCCATCACCTCTCCCTGTAGCCGGAAAGGGAGTTTGGGCTTCTGTTCTTCCCCTCATTCTGAACCTCCCTCCAGCCTGTTGGGACACCCGTAAGGGCAGCTTGGTGGCAGAGCTGTCCACCATTGAGTTCAGCCATCGAGATCCTGTGTATGGCTCCATCTGGCTGCAATCAAAGACAGGAACTGAGTTCTTCTCGGCATCCACAGATGGGCAGGTACTGGCCGGCCACTGTGGGGGGCAGGGTTGTGGGGAGCAATGACACTTCCCTGGTTCCCCTTCAAAATCCCAGGGGGAATGTTTCCTTTTGCATTTTATTTTAAAATTAAAGAGTAAGTAATGCATGCGCATGGGACAAAATCCAAAAAGTACAAAAGGGCAGAGAGGGAAACACCTTCCTCCCACATCTTCCCACAAGCCTCCCAGCCCCCCTTCCTATAGGCACCCACCTGCCTCAGCTTCTTATGGCTGCCTTCAGGGATAGTCTCTGTATACAGGAGCAAATACATCCGTCTTCTTCACTTTCTTCCTGCACACCTTACACGTAGGTAAATATCTGCACTTGATATTTTTCATTTAGTCTATCTTGAAGATGGTTTTATACTTCATAAAACACTGCCCTGTGCCCATTAAGTACTCCATTAGGGGGATGACTGGGTGGCTCAGTCGGTTAAGTGTCTGACTCTTGATCTCAGCTCAGGTCTTGATCTCAGGGTCATGAGTTTGAGCCCTGTGTGGAGCTCCACACTGGGCATGGAGCCAACCTAAAAAAAAAAGAAAAATAGAACTGCATGGCTATGCCATAATTTATTTAAATGGATTTCAATATGTTGTCATTCTAAGAATAATGTAGCAAAGAGTGTACTTGTATATAGGTCTTTGCACACGTGTGGAGGCACACCTATAGCATATAGTGGGATTTCTAGATCAAAACATGTGGGCATTTACAACACTGCTATGTATTGCCATATTGTGGGGAGGCTTTAAGAGTTCAGATCCCAGAACCCACATTTGGTGATTTTGATGCAGTAAGGTCTGGAGTGAGGCCCCAGTTTCTAGATTTTACGAAGCTTGCCTGTGACCCTGATCGTGAGCCAAGCTTAAGACTGTGGGCCGGAGTGGTGGTTCTCCAAAGCATGTTTGTCCTGCAGGTTGCTGGGCACCTCTTAACACTCACCCCTTTGGTCCCAGGGATGGACCCTGGAAAAGTGGCAGGGGGTAGGGGGGTAGGGAAGGCAAAAGCCAGGAGAATCGAGGCGCCTCTGGTCTCACAGTTGCCCTGTCCTCCCATCAGGTCATGTGGTGGGATATCCGAAAGATGAGCGAACCTACCGAGGTGGTAATCCTGGACATTACCAGAAAGGAGAGGTTGGAGAACGCCTTGGGGGCCATCTCCCTGGAGTTCGAGTCCACTTTGGTGAGTGTCCCAGCTCTTCCTTCCCCGGCTTTCCATCGCTGGGGCAGCCAGAGCCGAGGGCGGGGCAGGACAGGACACCTACTCTGCGCTCTTTGCCGCTCCATGGAGGGCCGTCCCTCCCTCCGTGGTCATCCTGGACCGACGTGGTCTTTCCAAGGACTCTCCAGCAGGGGGCAGCAGAGCTTCTTGCGGAAAGAAGTCAAGCCCTCTCATTCACACAAAAAGTCACTGGCTGGTGGACCTCGCTGAGCAGAAGGCAAGCTTTTGCAGAGGACAGGATTCCAGAAAGGCCTCACTCTGTGGGAAGAGCCCTGCCCAGGACCAACAAGGAGAGGCCACGCTCTGGCCCTGCCTCGTGTGGTTCGCTTCACTTTCTGAAGGGAAGGAAGAGTTATTGGGGAAGCAAATGAGGTCAGAGAAGGCTCCTCGGAAAACGAGAGCACAGGCGTGATTCCAGTACTAGCGACGGGAAGGGATGGTAAAGAAATACCGAAACTGAGCAGTAATGTGAATGTGTCAGAGGACAGAAGCAGCAAACGAAGACACCCCCCTCCCCCCACCACCGCCGCCAAAGCAAGAAAACAACTTTCCCAGATGACTCTCTGCCTTGGGCTGGTTCCTAGTTTATGTCTTGCTGAAGCCCAGGCCTGGCTTCCGCTGGGGATTATCCCTTGTTTGCTCTCAGGTCATGTGACATCATTCCCAGGCCCTTGGGGCGTGGAGGTGCTGTGGCCTCACCCCTGCCCTGGGAGTGCTCACCCAAGGCTGGGGAACCAGCTGGTGAGATGAGGTGGAAGACAAGTTAACAGACCCCCACCGCTGGGCGTGGCAGTCACAGCAGAGAGGACGCCGAAAAGCCTTCTGTCCTGAAATCAGGGGTGTCTAGAGTAAGTGCTGGGTGTGGTGACCGTGCCACCACTAGTCTCCAGGCTTGCAGCTGAGCACAGGCGGGTGCCGGACGTTAGTAACTGTCTTGCGTGATGAGCTTGCGTCCTCACACACGACGGTTTTGTGAGGTAACGTTATTATCCCTGCTTTCCAGATAAACAGATGAGTCTTAGTGGGGAAGTCACACGCTCTAGAACATGGAGCCACCCGGGATCAAACCCAGGGCTCTGACTCCAGGCCCAGGCTTGCCAGGCCAACCCCACCAAGAAGTCTGAGGCTGGTGGCATGGCGGCCCATCAGATCCGGGCACTTCTCCCCGTGACTCCCCAGCGGTTTCCAGATCCGGGCACTTCTCCCCGTGACTGGCTTGTAGGAGTCTTGAGGTTTCCTTCATTACTCATGCTTCCGGGCCTTTCAAGCTGTGTCTCTTCACTTTCCTTTGACCCCCAACCTGGAGTCCAGTTGTTTCTTTTCTTTTTTATTTTAAGATATTTTTTATTGTATTTTTTATTAACATATAATGTATTATTAAGATATTTATTTACTTATTCATCTGAGAGGAGAGAGAAAGTGCACTTGCACACGAGTGGAGGAAGGAGCTAAGGGAGAGGGAGAGAGAGAATCTCAAGCAGATTTCCCACTGAGCATGGAGGCCCATGCAGAAATCGATCAACCTCATGACCCTGAGATCATGACCTGAGCCAAAATCAAGAGTTGGACACTTAACCTACTGAGCCACCCAGGCGCCCCCTGTTTTTCCTGTGTAAAGCCATGAACTTCCTTCCTTTTTAAAGCCAAACAATCTTCCACTGTGTACAGAGCACACCCCGTGCGTCCATCCAGGGTCACTGGTGTTGGGACACTTGAGTTGCTTTGACCTCTTCGCCTCTGTGAATAAAGGTGCCAGAAACAGTTCTGCCCAGTTCTGCAGGGAGCAGCTGGAGCCTGGGTGAGGGGGCTTTCTAGACTCTGTATAGCAAAATGCCTCGTGGACACAATGGTGCTCCGTGAAGAGGTGCTCATCACGTGACTGCTGATGAATCTCCCTGGGACCAGAGGAGTTGAGAGGACTTCATTAAGATGGGGCACCCTGAGGCAAGTTCTCGCGGTGGTGGGGGCCTGATGAAGCTGGGAAGTGGGGGGACAGCTCCTTAGCAGGGGCTTCAACCAAAGGCCCTCCCAGCACCTTCAGCCCCCTCCGCCCAGATCCCAGGAGGCTGCTCGCCATGACAACGAAGCCCCGAGCTGACGTTTCATGGCGCTTTCTGCTCCTGTGTCTCCCCCACCCCCCCCCACAGCCAACCAAGTTCATGGTGGGCACCGAGCAGGGCATTGTCATCTCCTGCAACCGCAAGGCCAAGACGTCAGCCGAGAAGATTGTGTGCACCTTCTCAGGCCACCACGGCCCCATCTATGCCCTCCAGAGAAACCCATTCTACCCGAAGAACTTCCTGACCGTCGGTGACTGGACCGCCCGCATCTGGTCAGAGGACAGCCGGGAGTCATCCATCATGTGGACCAAGTAAGAGGGAGGGTGGGAGGGGACAGAGGGGGCCAGCCCAGGAGTGCCCCAAGCCTCTGTATGCCCACCCATAACATGGAAAGACCGCCCCTCCACACACACCAGAGCTTTTGTTGGGAGCGGCCTAATCCGGCCACTTTATGGAGGAATGGGGTTTCAGCAGCCTGGGCTGGTAAGAATAACAGCCTTGGGTTCATTTTCAGGACCTCAAGACAATCCCACAAGTAGGTAGCACAGCTCCTCTTATCCCTCGTGGTCTGTGTCAGGGGACAAAGGCATGAGGAAGTAGAGCCACTTGTTCCTGATCCTTCAGCTGGTGAGGAGCAGAGGTGGGATTTGAATCCAGGAAGCTTGGATTAAGAATCCGGACCCCTCAACAGGACAGCTTTGTGGGTTTCCTCTCCTGGGAGGGTGGGCACTTAGGAGCAGAGAGGGACAGAGCTGTGAGCTCTGGCGTTGGATCAGAGACGCTTGTGGAGTCGCCCAGTTTGCCCAGAGGAGAGGCCAAGGGGATGCTGGAGACTCAGCCCCCCAGCATGGTCCCACTGGCCCTGGGGGAACCAGGGAGAGCCACATCCATGGGGATGTTACAATGCAGGCAGAGCCAAGAGACCGGAGCAGAGGCCTGAGGTGGGGGAACAAGTGCTTTCTCAACCTTCACGTGTGTGGATCTGGGGTTCCCTTCCAGCTCATGTGGTCACAGGTCCTGCAGTGTTGGTGCCACTGTGGACCTGGATGGGCATCTTCTTTTCCAGGGATTCCCAAATCTGGGGGCATCAGGATCTCCTGGGAGGAGTTGTTATTATTATTATTATTATTATTAACTCTGGACTCCAAGGCTGTTTTATGGGATCTTGCATTTGACCAAGGAATGGGCATGATAAGGATTTCCTCAGGGGCTTTATGATTCTGGCTACCTCTGCTTTTGGAGCAGAAGTCTGGGCCAATCTCTCTATTCTCCAGAGGGTGCAGAGGGTAACACTTTGCTCCAGTTCCCATGGGGAGTTAGAGCTCAACACCACCTACCCAGGTTCTGACTTTTTCATCATATATATATATATATATGTATATATATATATATATGATGATATATATATATATATATAAAATACATATAATAAATAAATATATATATAATACATATAATAAATATGTATATAAAACATATATAATTGTTGAATATATATATACATATATATATGTATATATATATAAAATACATATAATAAATAAATATATAAAATACATATAATAAATATGTATATAAAACATATATAATTGTTGAATATATATATACATATATATTCAACCATTTTATGGAGGTGTCATCGACATGGAAAAGGTTGTGCTGAATGCACATAGGCTCCATGAATCAGGATAAGTTACACAAGTGCAACCATGACCACCATCAGAGTCATAACCATACTCATCACCTCTCTCCTGCCCCCTTTATTATAATTATTCTTATGGGGGGGGATGGTAAGAACAGTTAACATGGGTTCTACCCTCTTAGCAAACGTTACTAGTTGCTACAGTGTGGTTAGCTAGAGGCACTACTGGATCACACTAGATCTCCAGGATTTATGTATCCCACATAAATGAAAGTTTGTACCCTTTGACCATCACCTTCCTGTTTTCCTCCTCCCCCCACACCCCCAGCCCCTGGCAACCAGAGCTCTACTCTCTTGCTGCTGTGAGTTTGACTTTCATGATTCCACATAGAAGTGAGATCATAAAGTATTTGTCTTTCTGATCTGGCTCATCTCTCTTAGGATAACGTTCTCTGGGTCCTTCCACGTTGCTGCAAATGGCAGGATCTCCTTTTTTAGGGCTGAATAACATCCCATTGAATCTATAGACCACATTTCCTTTATCCATCCACCATCTGATGGACACTTAGGTTGTTTCCATCTCTTGGCTGTTGTGAATAATGGTGCAATGAACATGAGGGTGTGGGTATCTCTTTGAGATTCTGATTTTAATTTCTTTGGATAAATACCCAGAAGTGGGGGTGCTGGATTGTTGGCTAGTGCTATTTTTAATTTTTTGAGGCCCCTCTGTGCTGTTTCCACAGTGGTTGCATCAGTTTGCATTCCCACCAACCGTGCACTCTGCGTCCTCGCCAACACTCTTTCTTGTCTTTTTAATGACGGCCATTCAAACAGGCATGGGGAGCTATCTCCTCGTGTGTGTGGTTTGGTTTTTCTTTTTTTTAATCTCTTTGTGCTTTTGATTTCTGCTTCCCTGATGATGAGTGATTGTGAGCACCTTTTCATGAACCTATTGGTCATCTCGATGTCTTCTTTGGAGAAGTGCCTGTTCAAGCCCATTGCCCATTTTTTAATCGAGTTACTCCCTATGAAATTTTTTGGTATGAGTTCCTTATATATTTTGGATATTAACCCTTTATCACATATGTGATTTGCAAATGTTTTCTCCCATTCCTAAGTTATTTTTTCATTTTTCAACTTTGTTGTATAGAAGCTTTTTACATCGATATTCCCCACTTGTCTATTTTTGCTCTTGTTGCTTGTGCTTCTGGATTTATTTCCAAGAAATGGCTGCCAAAGCCAATATCAAGGAGATTTTCCCATGTTTCCTTGCAGGAATTTTATGGATTCGGGTCTTGTGTTTAAGTCTTTAACTCATTTTGAGTTGACATTTTGTATTTCTTCCTCATAGCAGAAATCTTCAAAAGTCTAAATCCCACCAAGTAGAAAGTATAGCACTCTTCCTATGTCAATATTAGGAACTTCTCTGCGCACACTCTTCCTCTGACTCCTTTCTGTGAGTCCCATGGCTGGAAGACTGGGCCTAGATCCAGCGGCATGCACCTGTTCCAGTGGGGAAATACCAGTGGCCAGCCCCTTGGCAGGACTGGAGCCTTTTTTTCAAGATTGATTGATTAATTGATTGATTGGAAAGAGATAGAACATGCAAGCATGGGAGGGGCGAAGGGAGAGGAGACAAGCAGACTCCCCACTAAACACAGAGTCCAACGTGGGGTTTGACCCCAGGACCCTGAGATCATGACCTGAGCTGAATCAAGAGTCAGATGCTTAACCAGCTGAGCGCCCCAGGCCCCCCAGGACCATAACCTTTAAAATGCAGACTGTGAACTGCTGGTGAGCAGGTTGGCATGGCTAGACGTCAGACAAGAAAGAACTTCCTGCCCAGCAATGAGTCCCTGGAGTCCAGGGAGCCTGGATGAGCAGAGCCATTGCTCAGCAGCCTCTCTGTGCCCCCAACCACAGTAGTCCTTGACCAGTGACACCCCCGGGTCCCCCCCAGGTACCACATGTCTTACCTCACCGACGGTGCCTGGAGCCCAGTGAGGCCGGCGGTCTTCTTCACCACCAAAATGGATGGGACCCTGGACATCTGGGACTTTGTGTTCAAGCATTGTGACCCTGCCCTCAGCCTGAAGGTCATGTATATCCCACTCCCCATGCATGGAGGCCTTTGGGGTCTGGTGGCTCAGCAGAATCACCTGGGGGAAATTTAGAAAGAAGAGAGAAGTAGAAGGCCTGGTCTCCCATCAGACGTACGCCTCAGGCAGCCCGGGCATGGGCTCCTGGCAGCAGACTCTTCCAACCTAAGCTGATGTTATATTTGCATAGCTGGAGCCGAGCTCTGCTGGCTTAGACCATGGAAGGGCATGGGGTTTGGGACACGGCAGGATGGCCGTGGGGCTGGACGGAAGGGGTGGAGGGTGGGGTTGGGGTGGACAGTGAGCGAAGGGGGCAAAGGGTTCTGACAACCCATCTCAGAGCGTGACCTTCATTTTGTGAGTCAGGGGAGTCACCAAAGTTGTTTGAACACAGAGCTTGGCGAAGCACCCCCATCCCTGGGGGCCAGACCGTCACTGAATCTCTCCTCCCCAACCGGGTCTGCTGGGACCTTCCAACAGGTGTGTGACGAGGCCCTATTCTGCCTCCGGGTGCAGGACAACGGGTGTTTCATCGCCTGCGGTTCTCAGCTAGGGACCACCACGCTGCTGGAGGTCTCCAGTGGGCTGTGCACACTGCAGAGGAATGAGAAGAACATAGCTTCTTCCGTAAGTGTCTTGCACAGACCCAGCCCGCGGCAGAGCAGGCTAGCTAGAGTAAAACGTCAGCCCCCCCCCACCTCCCGGGAAATGCATGGACCTTTGGGGAGGCGGCGTAGTGTCCCCCACATGAGCAGGTAAGTGGGGTCAGGATGTCTGAACTCACCGTGACCTGCCCACACATCAGCCCGGGGTGAGTGACCTCACCCCTCCGGGCTTGTTGCTGTCAAAGTGGTTTGATAGGTCAGTTTGTCTGGCTTCACAGATGACATCTCTTTGCAACAGACCCTGTCAAAGGGTCAGAGATACCCTTAGAGAAGACACAGGGAAGGTGGGGATCCTGGGGAAAGGGGTTGGGAGGCTGAGATCTGTCACTACAACCCCCGCGCCCCCTGAGGGACCCCGGCAGCATCTCCCCAGCACCATGGGCACACGGGGGAACTGGAGGCTTGGTGCTCAGGCTTGGGGCCAGCCCCCAGGCTCTGATGGAACCGTGGGCCCGCCCCTGAGCAGGTGCTTCCTTGGGCCCAGGGCCCCACAGTGCACAGCTGTGAGGGCGTTCTTCACGCTGCCATCTCTGTTCTGGAAACCCCTTGGAACTGGGCGACTTGGCAGCTCTGCTCCTGCCTCCCGACCTCAATGTCCAGACCTCCTCTCTTGCCCTTAGTGCTGAGAACAGACCCCTTTGGGGCTGCACTGAGCAAAGAGAACTCAGCTTGACCCCATGCTGAGAGCTGGCTGCTGGCTGCTGCCCTCCTCCCACGGGCCTCCCTGCCCCTATGTGCCCCAGATATTTGAACGGGAGACCCGGCGGGAGAAGATTCTGGAGGCCAGGCACCGGGAGATGCGGCTGAAGGAGAAGGGCAAGGTGGAGGGCAAGGACGATGACCAGAGAGAGGAGGAGACCACCCTCAACCTGGAGGAACTGGTCACCAAGGCCGAGGAGGAGTTCTTCGACATCATCTTCACGGAACTGAAGAAGAAGGAGGTGGAAGCCATCAAGAAGAAGCCAAAGCCTGTAGGGCCCCAAGCAGGGGCTCTGGGTGGGAGGGGTTTGGGGGGGAGCCCCAGGCCTGGGTTCCTCCTACTGGCTGACCTCTTGGGTGACCTCAGGCAAGTGGCCTCAGCAAGTGGACCTTAACTTGTCCATCTGGGAAATGGGGGGAATGACTCTCTTCCTCCTGGGAAGTCTTAAGTCTCCAGGTGGACTGCCCCACTTTCGAGAGATGGGCGGTGGGCTCCTGGGTGTTGACGGAGCGGGCAGGTGGCGGAAGACAGGTAAATGCTTGGAGAGGACAAACCGGTCCCATGTCACGAGCCCTTCCCGCTCTGTCTCCCTGCGCTGGGGCTGGGCCCGGCTCTGATGTCTGCCGCTCCTTTTGCGTCTGGAAGCATTTGGCTACGAGAGGCCTTATCCTCACACTGTCTGCGTGGCAAGGCGGGGCACAGCCCTCCCGCCGCTTACTGCAGAGGTGGGACGACTGGAGTCCCAGATTCCGGCCCATCCCGCCCTCCAGCAGGCAGCGCTGACGGCGGCCACCCTCCACGGAGCAATGTACCCGGCAGACCGCGGGCTTGGTGCTGGGGGTCCTGAATGGGGCTTATCCCGCTGCTCGAACACCCCCTCTTGGAGAAGCTGGGCCTCCGCAGGGAGTGCGGGGCGCAGAACAACCCCACGTCGGCCTGCCTTTCTCTTAAGTTTTCTGAGGTTGGCCAGAAATGCTGGGGTCAGGGCTGAGAAAGAGGTGCGGGGTCCTTACCCCTGTTGTTTCTATTCCGGGTCACAGCCCTGCGAGGAATCATGTCCATTTTACAGGTGAGGGGACCAAAGAGACTCCCCGAGGTCACCCAGGAAGCACAGCAACAGACGTAGGACTTGTACCCGGGTCTGTCAGGTGCCCTAGACCTTGCCCGCCCTCTGCACCCACCAGCTTGGAGCACCCAGTAGGCCCTCGAGGCCACGGAGCTGGTAGCAGTCTCCTGAGCACCCAGCAGCCCAGGCCTCCACCCACAGGCTGTTTTGGCCTCAGGGGATTAACTTCCCAGGGTGCAGGGGAGGCCTGCCCCCCCCCACAGTGATTCTGCACCGTTTCTGCAGACACATCGGGATCTGGAGGCGGATGAAGAGGTGGAAGGAGAGGACCAAGGGGAGGAAGAAGACAACCGTGCCAAGACTCCGGCCTAGAAGTGTCGAGCCAGCCTTGCCCGCAGCCCGACTCGCTCTGCACCTTTGTTTCCCTCCGTTTCCTGGCACAGCGCTGGCTTCACAAGTGGGCCCTGAGCGCCTCCCTTAAAGCATCAACAGAGGGAGGGCTGGGGGAGCAGGGGGCCCTGACACAACCCAAAGTCCCACAAAGGATGGGACCCCATTGACGCAGAGTCCAGTCCCACGGGACCTGTTGGAGGGAGGGAAAGGGCAGGGCTCATGACGGAGCTGGGGACCCCTCCTCTCAGCCAGTGGAGCACACCCTGCCTTTCAGCCAGGCCCTGCCTGTTCCCTCCTGTTCAGCTCCCTGCCGACCTTTTCCAAGCAGGCTTGCCTCAGCCATGGCGAAGCCTCAGAAAGACCTGTGAGCGGGGAGAGGGGCTTCTCCTTCTCCCTTTCTGAACCTCCCCTCTCCTACAACTCAGAAACATGGTCCGTCCGCTTCTAAAATGTTTCTGGGAAACCCCCCCCACCCCCCTGCCCTGGCATGTTTACCTCGGGGAGGAGATGCACGAACGAGTTCGATTATAGCTGTTTGCCTGCAAGCTTTCCACTCTCTTAATTCTTACAAAATTAAATTAATAACAGTGCTACCAGCGAGTGCTCATTGTACGTCCTGTGCCGAGAGCTTTCCGCGTTCTCTCATCTAATTCTTTGTGCAGAATCCCTGGAAGGCTTGTTCTTTGATTGCCCCTACTCTCCAGAGGAACAATCAGATTCCAGGAGAAGTGGGGAGACTGGTCTGGGTCACAGAGCTAGCGCAGGGCAGAGTAGGGACAGGAGCTCAGCCTCGCAGTCTCCACCCTGCCTGGCAGGCACATGCAGGGCCCGTAGCGACAGCAGGGACCGTGGTACAGCAGAGCACTCAGTGACCATTATCAGAAACGTCCAAAGCCAAGAGATCTCCTCAGAGCCAGCTGTGCACCCAAAGTCCCCCAACCACCATCCATTCTGTGGGTGTCGAATAGTCCTAACGGGGACCCAAAGTACCCTTTAAAAACTTGCCTGAGTTTAGAATCTTACTGGAGAGGGACCCAGGGTCAGCCACCCTTTGTGACCAAACGAAAAACAATATGAAGTTGCCACTGTGGCCAGACTTTAATACGTGGGGGGCGCCTTGGTGGCTCAGTGGGTTAAGCATCTGCCTCCTGTTCAGGTCATGGTCCCAGCATTCTGGGATCGAGCCGCACATTGGCTCCCTGTTCAGCAAGCCTGTTTCTTTCTCCTTCTCCCACTGCCCCTGCTTGTGTTCTCTCTCACTTGCTCTCTCTGTGTCAAATAAATAAAGTCTCTATTTAAAAAAAAATACTCATCGTGGGACCTATTTATCCAGTGCCTGACCTTCTCAACAGCCCTATCTTCAGTCCCCAAGTCACCGATGCGCCACGTGAGGCACAGAGAGAGGGGGCAATGCCTGAGTCCCAGGAAGAGGAGTGGGCCGGTTGGGTTTCTGCCCCCTGCCTGGCCTTGCCATCTGAGCAGAGGGCGCCGACATCCCAGGTGTCTTGCTCTGTATTGTCTCCAGTGACAGGCACCTCACTGTGTGAGGACACGGGCCCCAGAGATGCCAGGAGAGCTGTGGTTTCAACTGGGGGCGATTTTGCCCCCGACAGGACGTTTGGCAATGTCTGGGCACAATTTGGACTGACCTAAGTGGTAGGGGGTGCTCTCAGCAGGACCATCGGGCAAGGCAAAGTTGACTACCGGTCACCCCCCAGGGTCAGACCAGCACCCCCCATGGCTCTTCCCTGACTTCCAGAACCAGAGACCCAGGAGCCGGCACCTCCACGTGCTAAGGGCCTACGGGATGGAAACGTCATGGTGGGCAGGGACAAGTCTCTAGGGAGCTCACTGGCAGGCAGAAAGGGCTGAGCTCTGAGGTCTGCACCCAGCCCTGAGCCGGGTACCGACCCCGGAGTGACGAGCAAGCAGACGCCGACTCTGCTCTCCGGGAGCCTGGACGTCCACGGGAGAGACAAGAGCGGACAAATCCACAGGGAAATAGAGAAACACGGTTGCACAGAGGGACATCTTCTGGGAAGTCCAGGGTGCTTAGAGGGATGACAGCAGGAAGGGAAAGTCCTCGGTGGATGTCTTGTGTCCCAGGGACCCTTTCATATCCCCTCCTGAGCTAGAAATAGCCACAGCCCCTCTAAAGCAGGGGCAGACTTAGGTCCCTGAGGCCCCAGAGGGTCACAGGGCTTGAAAAGCACTCAGGGCTCATCGAAAGCATTGGTTCTAGCTGCAGGCGAGTATGGAGGGAGGAGGAGGAGGAAGAGGAGAACGTCACAGATCCCTGATTGAAAATACCATTGCTTTGTGCAAATAGTGGTCATGGATGACAACATTTGAGAGAGGAGCCGTGGCCTCCTCAGAGGGGAGCTTTTGCCCACTAGAAGCTTCAGGTATGTGACTGAAGATCTCAAGAACTCAGAAAACCAGAAAAGGGGAAAGGACATGTCAGAGGAGGCTTTGAAGAAGCCATTTGTCTGTGCTGCCCGCCAGACGAGTAAGTGAAGGACAGACCTCCAGGACAGACAGACAAGAACAAAGCCAAAAGCCAGGCGTGATGGAAGGGAGCAGCCCATCCAGAAGGCTGCCCATGATAGAGCGCGGCCAGAACAGGGGTAGGATGAGGGCACGGGCCAAAGATGAGCCGGAGAAGGTCAGGTCTTCAGGCTAAGGGGCACGGTCTGAGTGAAAGGCCTCGGGGAGCCACGGTGGGATGTCAAGGGAGGTAATGATGCCAAACTGTCTTTTAGAACAATGATGGTGGGAGCCTGCGTGTGTGGAGCAGATCAGGGAGATGAGACCGGGAGGAGGCGTGGAGAGCGAGGTAGTTGGGTTTGCTTATCCGTTAGGGTGGGGAAGACAGCGGGCAGGGGCAGAGCAAGCGGCCACGTGCTGCTCAGGGGAGAAGAGGTAGAAGCAGGTGCCGGGCATGTGGATGGAGAAGAGAAACACCTGCTGAGGCAGAGCCCCAGGATCTGGGTAGAGGGGATGAGGGGAGAGGGGTCGCGAATTGTGGCTCAGCAGAGTCGTCGACAGAAACACAGAAGGCAAGCGGAGGACTCAGTTTGAGAACCGAGACAACGTTGTGACAAGTCTCTTAAGTAAAGATGGGCTGTGGCCAGAAGCTCAGAATCTTCTCTGGTGGTCACCTCCGTGAGCCATCCTGGGTGGGATTCATGCACGTGGGGGAACAGAAAAGAAAGAAAAAAGAACGAAAGGCCGAATGACCAGGGGTCTCCTGTGGCTGATCCACACAGATGCGATTCAGGGTCTGGTACGCAAGCCTGGAGGGTGGTTTCCAGCCACATCACGCTTCTTCAGACTTGACCTGATTCTCCCAGCAACATCCCCATTTGCAAACCAGGCAGCCTGGGTGTGCAGCCTGGGGGGCAACCTGGGCCAGAGAATAGGACAAAACTTTAAGGGAACCCCCCACCCACCAGCCCAACACAGGAGTATCTGGTTTCCACCAAGCCTCCCTTGGTTTATCTATGTATCCAATTGAAGGTCACGGGTAGCTTCCTGCCACTGTTTATTAGTAAGTACACCTAACACTAGCTCCTCAGGGGCCGCCGGGGAAGCCAGTCCCAGGGAGCCGCCTGGCACCGTGCTCTGCCCCTGGATGTGCGCCAGGCTGTCTGAGACAGCCCTGGGGGAATGAACGAACGGCTCTTCCTTACCCAGCTCCTTCCACGGGAAGATCCCCCGTGTGCTTCCCTCACACAGTCTTTGCAGGGGGGCTGCCTCGCTCAGTTTCCCTGGTGTGGGGGGGTGTGTTCAGGAGAAGATGAAGAGGACTGGCCATCAGGACCAGGAGGAGCTCCTCCACCACCACGGGGAAACCAAGCCCCGGAGCAGGGACCGGAAACACCGGCTCTCCGTGGTTCATCAAGTTGGATGTAAATTCGAGCTAGTGGTGTCCACTGAGGCGGGCTCTTTGTGAAACACCCCGTGCCATACGCAGGTGCTCCCCTGCAACTCTCCAGTGGGCAGACTGGGCAGAGACAGCTCAATACCCCTCTGCCCTTGGACAGTGGCTGAAGACACGGCGCCAGACACCCCGGCCACAGCCACGATGCACGTTGTGCCCTAGGAAACACCGGGCAGCCAGTCGCCGCCCGGAGACGCCCAGACAGACGGGCAGGCGGGCAGGCGAGCAGCAGGTGCAAGCGGCCAGGACCCGGAGCACGGCCCGCGCAGCCGGCCGGGCGCCCCCTGGAGGTCAATGGGAGAGGGGCGCTGGGCGCGAGCCGCAGGGGTGGTGGGGGGCGCGGGGAGGCGCCCAGAAGCTCCCAAACGGACGCGGCGGCGCCGGGCGGACACAGGGTCGCGCCAAGGGCCGAAGGGTCGCACAGGCGGGCAGCCGCCCCGGAAAGCTCGGGCGCCTCCCGGGCAGAGGCCGCCGACTCTCGCCTACAGCGCGAGAGGGGCGGGGGCGCAGAGGCGGGAGGCGCCGCCGGGGCCCTCCCCTTGCCCCGCCTCCCGGTCAGCGCCCTTGGCCGGGGCGCGTTGTTGGTTTCGGGTTGTCAGGCAGCGCGGCAGCGGCGGCGGCGCAGGAAGGCTGCGAGGGACCCCACGGCGGCCGTGGGGGTGCGGCTCGGCCATGCCCGCTGTCGCGACCTGAGCCCCTCCATCCGCCGCAAGCATGAAGGACAGCGGGGACTCCAAGGACCAGCAGCTCATGGTGAGACCCCGACAACCTCCTCCCCGCCCCCATTCATAGCAACCCCCCACCCCAGAAACCCAGCCTCTGAGTTGGCCACGGTCACAGCTGTCCTGTCCCCTCACCCCGACTAAGGTCAGGGATGGGACTGTCCAGAGCAACTTTCCCCAAGTCCTGGATGTCAAGAAGGAAGGTATCCTGGCCATCCTGCTGAGAAGTCAGCCTAGCTTCAACCTCACTCCCCCCTTAAACCTTCCCACCAAGGGACCCCCTCCCATCCCTAAAGCTTGTGTAGATGGGTCTCTGGGGTGAGACTGCTCTCTGATCTAGAAAAGCCAGCGGGGCAGGGAGAGCCAGAGCTCCCTGAGCCAGAGCTCCCCTGGCGCTGTGGGGTCGAGAGTTTAAGGGGATTGGGAATCACAGATGGGCAGACAGGAGCCCAGGGAGCCAGAGCTGCTGGCATGGGGTTGAGAACAGCTGGTTACTGGGTTTCAACACAGATGCTGCCCGTTATTCCAGAGAAGTGTTGGAAGCAACCAAGGTGCAGCCCCTCCCTGAGCTCTGGGGGCTGGGACAGATGAAGGGGTGTGAGTGGGGTTCTCTGGGGCAAGTAGAGACTGAAGACAGACCCCTGGGGACGCCTGGGTGGCTCAGTCGGTGAAGGATCTGACTCTCGATCTCAGCCCTTTGTCTTGATCTCACAGTCGTGAGTTCAAGCCCCACACTGGGCTCCACGCTTGTCCCAGCACAGGACAGGGGAGGCAGGTCCTCTCTCTCCCACCTGTGGGGTTGGGCCCAGGAGGCCAGTAAAGATGATCTGACAGTCCGCAGAGGTCCCTCAGAGAGCAATGTTCTTACCTGGTATGAGGGTCCATCAGTGATGCCCATACTTCCAGCAGGCATTTCCCCTTGGTCTGCAAAAGAAATGCACCCCCTTGTTCTTTGGGGAGACCTATGCCCAGGATGAAGACCTACCAGCTCTTACCAGCTGGAGAATGGAGAGAAGCGGGAGCACCTCTCCTCTACCTGTGCCGGGTAGGAATGCAGTCAAGGGTTGTTAGGAAGTCAAGGTGCAGCCCCGTCCTGCCTCCAGCCAGGCCTGCAGCTTCAGGAGCCGTGCATCACTCACAGATGCACACACAGGCTGTTCCAGTGCCAAGTCTCCAAGTTCAAAGCCCTGGGGAGCTGCAAGTGCTTAATTTGGGCGTGTGACTGATGCAGGCTGGAGAAGCAGACCACTCTCTCCCCTGAGACTCTCCCAGAGGCCCGGCTCCTTGGGGAAATTCATACACTCAGAGGGAGCCCGTATGGCGTGGACCTGCTCCCCCCCCACCTGGGCGGTGGCCTTGAACTGCTGAGTTTTCCTTAAGACCAAGGATGCCTGGGATGGTCACATAGGGGAGAACCCAGGAGCCTTGCCCAGAGGAAACCTGGGGTCCTCTCATGCTTCTGTCTGGCCTTCCCTTCCAGGTGGCACTCCGGGTCCGGCCCATCAGCGTGGCAGAGCTGGAGGAAGGAGCCACCCTCATAGCCCATAAAGTGGACGAGCAGGTACACAGGGCTGTGGCCGGGAGCCACAGGGGGCACAGAGCTGTGCTCACCCGTGGCAGGGTGGGCATCTGCTTACCGGGTGGGGGCAGGAAGGGTCCCCGTGGCTTGCAGCATCACCCTCCCTCCATCCACCGAGCATCTGTGTCGCTGATGACATTGTCAAGGAAGCCAGGGTTCTTCTTCCCAGAAGCCTTCCCAGATTGATCCAAGGAGAGCCGAAAGCTTCCCTTGCATGGGTGGGCCCTGAGCTCTCCAGTCCAGCCCTTAAAGTGCCACATACCTTCCATGTACCTGTGACAGGATGTGCCCCACTTAGCAGGTCAGCTACACATGGAGCATGTCTGCTGCCCCCGGGGCGCATATCTCCGAGGTCTAGAGCTACAGCCTAACTCCGGTTCAGATTTTGCAAAGACTGCTGGTGTTTTGTAAAGTCTTAGGGTGTCCGTTTGCTCTGTTGGTCCTAGAGTCACCGTGATGTGGTGGGCAGGGCGAGTCCCGCCCCCATCTGTGCAGGGGGCAAATACGTACCAAGTGTCCCCAGCACACGGGGGGCAGCGCACGGATCTGGAGGCCACAGTGAGCAGAAGAGACCCCACTCTCGCATCCGGTACCTTCCTGGCCGCACAGGAGACAAAGCACTAATCAAAGCATTAACCTCAGCAAGGGCTGCAGAGAAACGTGTGGCGCTCAGAGGGGTTGAGTCAGCACAGGTCAGGGAGGGTTCCCTTAGGAGGTGGCACTTGAGGTAAAGCAAGAGAGGAGACGGGTACTTTGGGGGCTCACGGAGGGAGACCCTTCAACCAAAGGGCCTGGCAGGTGCAGAGGCAAAGGGTGACAGAAGAGGCCCGGTGGACCCAGCAGGAGGGAGAGGGCCGAGAGGTGTGAGGTGAGGCGGGGGACGTGGCAGGGGCCAGACTGCACACGCTTGGACCATGGCCAGGATGACTGTCAGGGTCAGCAGTGAGGACGCAGGTGCTGGGGTGCGGGTGGGCACAGTGGCGGGGACAGCTCGGTGGCTGCTGCTGTTGGCTTCTCCTGAGTGTCGGGGCTCATCAAGATGGCAAGGTATGCTGGTGAGTCCGAGAAGTCCAGGGGCATTGCTCCATGCAGTGAAGGGCCCGCAGGAGCACCTGCTGGGCCCAGGTCTGGGGCTGGAAGGCTGCACTCAGGAAGCCCAAGGGCAGTGAGAAGTGAGCTGGAGGCAGCCCGCCCACCTGCCCCTGGGCTCCCTGAGGGACAGGTGCCTCCTCCAGCCTCTTCCCTCAGCTCCCCTGGGCACCACAGAGCCTACTGGTGTCAGCCTCCCACTTTCTCTTTTTTTTTTTTTTAATTTTTTAAGATTCTTTTATTTGAGAAAAAGAGAGAGAGAAAGAGAGGGAGAGGGACAAGCAGACCCTGCACTGAGCAGGGAGCCCACGTGAGGCTCAATCCCAGGACCCTGAGATCATGATCTGAGCCGAACCAAGAGTCAGACTTGTAACCGACTGAGCCGTCCGGACACCCCTCCTCTATTCACTCTCAGGAAGGGGGAGCCTTCCTCAGAGACCTCGGAGAAAGCCAGGGGTGACTGCGAGGACCCCAGCTGTCCGGGTAGGCTGGGCAGGAGTAGGGGCAAACACACCTGCCATCACCCAGGGTGGGTTGTGCCGTCGCTAACTGGGTGGCCTTGGACGGGTTGTTTCTTGGAGCCTCAGCCGCCTTGCCCATAAGTGGGGATGGCAACCGTAATGCCCTCTCAAGAGCGTCTTTGCGGGCTCATGTGTGCTCAGCGCTTTCCCAGTGACCGGCACACAGTAGGAGTTTAATAGTTGTAAGTGGACATCATCAACTAGTGACTGCAAGCTCCCCAGAGCTGCTGGGTTGGCCGACAAGAGGGGCCAGCCTGATGAGCCAGAAACCTTCCAGGCAAAGACCACTCCCCATCTGTCCAGTTTGTCCCCAAGAATATCAGGTCCTCAGGGCGGGGACAATGATGGCTCTCTTCCTCTGCTGCTCCTGGCTCCCGGCCGGCGCGGGGGCTGAGAGGTATTAACTGATGTTGATAGAAACACTCTGGTCTGGGTACAGCCCACTGTGTGCCCACACATGCCGAACAGTGGCTCCTTTCTGTCCCTACAAGTGGAGAGGGAGGGTCTGGGCTGATCTGGCCCAGCTGTGTCTCTGAGAAGGTTCTGGACTGGGCAGTCCTAACAGGGCTGCTTCTTTGTCCGCTGAGAGTGGCAGGGTGGGTCGTCTGAGCGGCGTGGGCTCAGGGCTACCAGCATAGCCTGTGGGACAGTGCTGGGCTTGTGGCCTCGAGTGCCTTCTGTCCCCAGTGGGTTCAAAGATGGCTGTTCTGGCCCACATTTTTGGAGCAGCCACAGCAGTTGGCAGACTGGGAACCTCCTAACAGCCCCCATCTGTCAGCTGACAGAGAAGGCCCTCGCCAGTAGGAGGTGGGACACAGGAGCCCAAGAAGCAGAACGGACAGCCTACTTCCCTCAAATCCCATTCTGACCTGTCTGCCACCCCTAGACCTCTGTCCTTCACCAGCGACCCCCCCGCCGGTTTGTCTGCAAACCTGGCCCTCCTGGCGTGCACCCCCGGCCCTGATGGAGGTGGGGGATACAGGCTCAGTTAGCCTCGCTGACAGGCCAGCTGCTGGGTTAGCGCTGCTCCTTCCTCCTGAGGTCTGGAGCCTGGAGGGCCAGTGCAGTGACTTGGGGAGTGTCCCAGGACACCACAGCCTTGGAGTCTCTTCCTAGGACAGATGCAGGAGGGTCCAAGTGGCCTCACAGGGATCAGCATCTTCTAAAGCAGACACGGGGTTGGAACGAAGAGTTGCTCTGTCCGCACTTCTTTCCTTCGCTCCCTTCCTCGTGGCCATCGTGGCCCGGGTGGCTCAGTGTCACAGAAAGCCTCCCAACCCAGCTTCTTCTGGCCTCCAGCTCTGGGCTCTGCCTCTTGTCTCTGTTGGGTGGGTTACTTTTCCCTTGCTGGCGCCGTCGCAGGCCTGGGAGTGAGAAAGGCAAAGTGTCCCCCAGGAACAGAGGCCAATGTGCCTGGATTGTGGGGAAGTTGGAAGGCACACGTTTGTAAAGGGGGTGGTCTGGGTGCCTTGGCGGACTTGTGGTCTGAAGCCCCCGTCTCAATCCAGGACCAAAATCAGAAGACCTTTTTTGGGCAGTTTTTGGAGGCTAATGTAGGCCCAGTGCTTCCAAGTGCCTGGCATATAATAGGGGCTTAATAGATGTTAGTTTATTTAAGGACTGAGGTACAGGATGGCTTCGAGCCTAGAGGTGAGTGACACTTGGCCCACCTCCTGCTTCCTGTCTCCTGAGTCAGGGGGTGAAATGGTCACCTCCCCACCCGTGTGTTCTGGGAAGCCTGTGACCAGCACCTGAGGTTGGACTGCACCTGATGTCAGGCCCCTCGGGGACGCCATCCATGACCACAAAGGGAGGGCAGGTGCAGGCCGAGAGGCTGCGGGGGGGGGGTGTCTAGAAGTTCCCGGGTAGAAGCAGCTCCATTCCTTCCTCCCGCTCCCCGCCCCCAACCCGGCCCACTGCCTGCTGACCCTCCTCCCAGCTTTCCAGGCTATTTACCTACAGGATTTAAGTCACCTGACAACATGCATAATCCCATAGTTAGCCATCGTCTGCTCCGAGTCCCACTGTCGCCCCTGGGCTCCCGGGGCCCTGTCTGAGGAGCTGTGCCTGGGGTCCCCAGGCCCTGGCAGACCTCCAGCCTCTTTGTTCTCAACAGAAGACAGGGTAAGAAGAACCCTGCCCAAGGGCTGTTGGGAGGCTTTCTGGAGCTAGTGAGAGGGAGAAACCCAGCCACACATACAGCTCCCATGAAAGAAAGAAAGCATAGGGTGGGGTGACAGGTGCCAAGCGTCAGACATGAGTACCCTGGGGGGATGGTGGGGGGCAGCCACGCACCCACCCTCTGGAGGCTTCTCGGCCAGCCCATCATCCCCAAAGAGCTGAGCCTGGCAGGAAGTGACAGGGAAGGGATCCAAGGGCTCCCTACCGTGGGCCGCCCCCTGCCCAGCCCTTCCCTAGCACCCCCCCACCTCACCCCCCCCACCTCACCCCCCCCACTTTCTCCCATTCTGGATACTTACTATAAATGGAATTTTGCACTCCATGATCCTTCATGTCTGGCTTCGGTCACTGAGCAGCATGTTTTCAATGGGGTGGGGGTCCCAACTTCTTGGCTACTGTGAATATGGCTGTCAGAACATAAGGATCCCCAAACCTTGTGATTGGGTGGGTACGAGGCAGGTTCTAGTTCAAAAGGCGGATCTGTGTGGCCCCACTTCCCCCAGAGATGCTCAATTGGTGAATCTGCGTGGTACCGGGAGTCGGCCTCTCCCACACTCCTTGGGGGTCTCCGATGAAGGTGTCTGCAGAGACACAGCCCCATCTGCATCCTCGAGGCCATGCCTCCCCTCCTGCTGGGCCTCAGAGCCCTTGGAGTCCTGGAGGCCTGTGGGGGCCTGGCCAGGTACAGCTCTGTGCTAAGCAGCCTGCTGGGCCTCCGTGGCTTTATGAGCTCAGCAGGCTCCCGTCTGGTCCTTTCCAGCTAGCCTGACGGGGACACCTTTCTTGGGATCAGAGTCTCCAATTCTTGAGCACTCGTGGGTGAGCACATTTACAGTTAGAGATATGACCAGCAACAAATTCTCCTTCTTAAAAAAAAAAAGGCAAACAAAACCCCGGAAGCAGCCTCACAGGGGTGACCCCCACCTGGAGTCAGGCTTTCATCAGGCTCTGCCTCGTTTCCACCCTGAGGATAAAGGGGCTTCTGCAGGCTCCCTGGACCAGAGATGGAATTTCTGAGACCTGGGCCTTCCCAGATGCTCATTCTCCGCTGGGGCTTCCTGAGTAGGCTGCCAGGGTTGGTACAATTTCTTTTTTCAAGGCAACGGCCCTGTTGGCCCTCCCTGACTTCCAACTGGGAAGAACGTGGGACCCAGAGAGGGGATGCAGTTTCCTCAAGGTCACACAGCATTGTTGACCCTAAACCCAACTTGGGGCACCCCTTTCCTTGGAGATCTTCCCTGCCAGCCCTGGAGGCTCCAGGAGGAATGATCTGGGTCGGAGGGTGTCAACTGGGGGCGATTTTGTCCTCCAGAGGGCATCTGGCAACGCCATACCTGGGAGCGAGGCGTGTCACTGGCCTCCGATGGCCGGTGATGCTGCTAAGCTGCCTGCCGTGCACGGGACAGGTCCCCTCACAGTGATCCAGCCCAGAGTGCCAGTAGTGCCAAGACTGAACCACCCTGGCCTCAAAGGTCTCGACCTTTGCAAGCCAGGAAGAAGCCAGTGGAAAGTGCAAAGCTGATCAGAGCGCCAGCAGCTTACACGGCTGTGGCATGTAGCAGGAAGAACGGTTAGGCTTTGTTCGGGGTATTTCTCACCTAGGAGATGCTGGGGAGGAGCCCATCTGTCAGGGGCATAGAGTTTACAGATGCCCTCCCTCCCTGAGGCACCCTACTTCCCTCTGGATCTCAGATCTCAGGTTTCTGGGCTTAAAGTCTGGAACTATGGAAACGTCAAAATCTGCACTGAATGAAGAACTGGTATGAGAGGGAGGCCAGGGTAGGGGGGTGCTCTGCTGAGTCAGGAGGCCTGGCCTTTGCGGGGCAGAGCCCACCTTCCCTGGTCCTGGCCCTGCCCCCTGCCCTCCCGCCAGCCTGGGGAGGCCCCTGTGTATAGCGTGCGATCCAGTCCCCACTGGGTCCCCTCCCCCAGTCCCTGCTGAAGCCTCCCAGGGGCAGGTGGCCAGCATGCGGGGGTGTGAACATTTATGTTGCTGGGACTGTGAAAGAGAGCCCCCCCACCCCCGTGCTGAGTCCACCACCTGGGGGCTGGGGGAGTGGCCCCTCGAGGCCCCGCCCCCTCAGGTGCCGACAAGCCCCTCCCCCAGCAGGTGCTCCTGCCTTGGGTATTTTAGGGTTTGCGAGGCTGACATAACCAAATACCACAAACTTGGCGACTTTAACCACAGACATCGATTTTTCCACCATCCTGGAGGCCAGAAGTCCAGAGGGTCAGCTCCTTCCGAGGGTCCCGAGGGAAGGGTCCGTCCAGGCATCTCTCCTTGGCTTGCAGTTGGTTCTCTGGGCCCTATGGCTCTTCAGGTCCTCTTCCTTTGATGCGTGTCTGTATCCACACTTCACCTTTCCAAAAGGACACCGGGGTCATCCCAGATTTAGGGCCGACACCACTCCAGTGTGACCTCGTCTTACCTTTGGTATCTCAGCAATGACCCTGCTTCCAAATAAAGTCACGCTCTGAGGTTCTGGGGGGTTAGGACCTCAACATTTGAATTTGGGGAGGACACGGTTCACCCCATACCAGGTGCACATTGGCCCAGCCAGGCTGCTTTTGGTTCGCTCATTCGCTCAGGAGGCAGGGGTGGCCACCTGGGTGATGGGAGCCTGGGTTCTAGGAGCAGACAGCTCGCAGTCTGGCCCGCTCTCTGCTTGGCTGTGCAGTTTGGGAGCATTAATGGTGCGATTCTCATTACAGTGGAGGGATCTTGGAGTGTCTGGGGGAAATGTGTGCAAAGCACTTAGCACGGCGCCTGGTACACACAGAGCTCCCCCAAAGGCAGCTTCCTTCGGAAACATTCCCCAGGCGTACGTGGGGCACCGGCCAGGATGACATTTAGGGGGTGCGTTGGAGGCTACACAGGGGCCGGGGACAGCATGTGCTCACAGAGGGGGCCCAGACGGCTCGCCCCTATGGCCATCTTGGGCCCGTGCTCTGGAGATTGCGGGAGTGAGAACGGGAGGGAAAGTCCCTGAGCTCTCCTCCCAACGCTGCGTTTTCACAAGATCCGCCCCCTCCCCGGAGATTCTGAGCTGAGAACTGCTGCCCACCGCCTGCCTCTCACCCCCGGCCTTGCTCACACTTTTCTCTAGAATGTTCTCCTCACCTCACATCTGTTGGCCAACCCCTGCTGATCCTTTAAGACTTGGTGCTGGCACCGCCTCCTCCAGAAAACCTTCCTGTAGTGGTACCATCGCTTCTGACTGCTTCCTGCAGAGTCGGATGTGGGGAAACCTCATCTCACTTTTCCTCTCCCTGGGCCTCGCTTACTGGCTCGTACCTAGAAGCTTCCCCTGCCCTGCACGCCCTCTGCTGCTCTCTGGGGTAGCAGTCCAGAGGCCCCTCCACCCAACCCTCCCTGGCTCAGCTCCAGTTCACCTGGCCGAGGGGCACAAGGCCCTCATTGTATGGTAGGGTGGACAGGGATGGGGGTGATGCTCGGGAGGTGGGGCGTGGGCTGGGGACCCAGGCAGATGGAGACCCAGACAAAGACCTCTTTAAGAGGGGTCACGGCAGCTGTGCGGACAGTGTACTGATTCAGGAGCCCGGATATCAAAGGAGCCCAATGTCCAGGGTGCCATGAACTTGGCAGTGCGTGGAGGTTGTTTGAAGGTGATCCGGGGTGATGAGCATTGGTGTGTGCTGCTCACCCTCCCCTGCACCCAAGGTCCCCAGAGGGCCCCCCCCCAGCTGCCAGCCCTGCCCGCATCAGCAGGAGCGCTGGCGCCCGAGGGGTGAGAGCTGGATCTGCTGGTCGGGCTCCTGTTGCATCCCACCGGGACCCGTGCCAGGGGACTCGGAGGCAGCGTTATCTTCGTTGGGGTCTGAAACTTAATCAGGGCTTATGCTGCTGGCTTTAGGGCCAGAGACAGGAACTGGATCCTGGAGGAGGCTGATAGGGCGCTGGGGCTGCAGCCCTGAGGCAGTGGCGGGGACAGGTGGGCACCCCAGCTGACAGCGGCAGGCCTAGATGCCCTGCACTCAGCTCACCGAGGCCACCCAGCCTCTGGCAAGCGGTGAGGGGACCCAGTGGGTGGCCTTATTCTTTCCCTGAACGAAGCCCCTACCCAGCCGTCTGGAGCCATGCCCCCAAACCGGTTTACCTGAAATTACCAGGTTGGACGAGACTTCCAGGTGAAACTCCTGGGGCCAGGCCTCCTGGGGCGAGGCCTTACCCCTTCTCTCTTCCCTTTTCTATGAGAATCCCCGGAGTGGGCTCTGCTGGGACCCCCGAGGGTCTTAGACCCCCTCTACACGCAGCGAGCACGAGTGTGTACCTACTGCACGCATCCAAGTCATGAAGGAGGGGGCTAGACATCGGCACACACCAAGTGCCGAGAGGAGTCGGTGGGAGTCCCAAACTGGGACACTGTCCAGGGGTGTACCTCTTGCTTGAAAGGGGTGCATCCAGAGGGATCCACTGTGGATCTCCCACCCCACAGACCCGGGCTGGGCTCCAGGCCGGCCTCCTGCTGCCTCGCCGTCCGTCAGTCCCCTCTGTCCCTCAGGGTGACTGCCCCTCATGCCTTGTCTGTTCTCAAGCCCTTTACAGGGCTGTCCCTGGCCCCAGCTCCTCCGCTGGCCCAGGAAGGGAACTCAGTCGCTGTCTGTGCCACCTGGGGTGGCGTTGGGACAGCACATCCTCCTCAATGCCTGGCCCTCTTCTAGGACTCAGTTTGCCTCTTGGGTCAGCATCTCATCTCCAGAGTCAGATTAGGTAGGGACAATGCACACAGTGGGTGCTGACGCCACACCTGGGTGGGGGCACACCCTCCTACTGCCACACCCACCACGCATGGCCCCAGAGGGAGCAGAGGGAGCAGAGGGTATGCGTGACAGCAGGTTCACAGTGGTGCACAGGGAGCCCAAGACCCAGACCGCCTGGGCTCCCGGCCCCACTGTTTCTTAGCTATGTGACTTCGGGCCTCAGTGTCCCCAACTGGGGATAATGAATTCCTGTGAAAGGGCTCCATGAAGATGAGCTATCATTATCATGTATCTGGAGGAGGGTCTGGGTGTGAAGACACCCACTCCCTCTGTCCTTACCCCCTGCGCTCCCACTGGGAGTGGAAGGCACCATGAGGCCATCACGATGGCTGCAACCACCATCCGGCCCTGGAGCACAGCTGAGATTTGATGTGCCCTCGCTGTCCAGCATGAGCCCAGGTGCTCCCGAACACAGAGCTGCCTCTCGGGGGGCATCCCGATGGGATGGCTGGGGCGGAGAACAGGGACCCGACCTGGAGGCTCAGCTCCCAAGGGGACTTGGGCAGGCGCAGAGCCTGTGGCATCCTGGTGGCCCCCTCCAGGGGGTGGGGTGGCCCATCACCCGCATCCCTCCTCACTTCCCTGTGAATGAAGACCCTTGGGCATTTAATATATGCCCGGTGTTGTGCCCCCACACACCATACACGTTATCTCACGGGCTCTTCATAGCCCGCGGGCAGATAATAATTCTGTCCCATCCTGCGGAGGAGGAGACCCAGGCCCAGGCAGGTTAAAGGGGTCACACAAGGCCACTCTGCTAACAAGAGTACAATGGGTCAGGCGTACCTTGCCCTGACTTAGCTCTCCCACCTTGTCCTAAATCCTCCCGACTCCAGACCTCCCACGCATCTTTGAACACCTTCTGGCGTTTTCACCCATCTGGGCACTGTCTCTCCCCACAACTTCCCCAGGCCAAGAACCTCGGGCCAAGGCCCAGCCTCCTTCCTCTGCACCTTCCCTCCGTCCGGGACCAGGCTCAGCACACCCAGGACCCCTGAGGCCAAGGGAGGGGCAGAATGGAGCTGGACATGGAGCAGGCTTTGAGTTTGTTCTGGAAAATGGGTCCCTTGATCATCCTTGGAGCACAGGAAGAGCCTGGGGAAGTGCCGTGCGTGTCCTTCCAGCCCCACACACAAGCACATGGAGCCAGAGGCCCCCACCCCGCAGGGAGGGGAGCCCAGGATGGCCAACCTGTTCTGTCATCCTACCTTCCGACCCCTGGCCCTCCTTCCATCCACAGCTCAGGCTCAAGGCTGCAGGGGCCTTGATAAGTCGCCCCGAGCGCAGCCCACTTTCCTTGCCCCTGCCAGCTCGCAGTCAGTGGCTCTCTGCTCCACCCCTGGGTCTACCCACTGGCGGAGGCTGGGGCGTGGGGGTGAGGCAGACCAGGGGCTACAGACTTTGAACCCAGGTCCCAGGTTTTCAGTCCCAGTCCCCCTGCTTGCTGGTATGTGAGCTCGAACAAATGACTTCTTTGGGCCTCGATCTCTTCACCTATCAAATGGGAACAATTATGGGCCTTACCACCTGGCCTTGGAGTGGGGGGTTAAGTGAGTCCATGTGTCGAAAGTGCTTACAGCAGGTCCTGACACACAGTAAATGCGTCATAAATGCAAGCCATTGGTACTGTTCCTGCCCCTCTGGTAGAGGTGCACAGGGCATGGTGTTGCCCTTAGAGGGAGGGCCCCCCCAGGTCTGTGGCCTGGGGTGCCTGGCACTCTTGGCTCCTATGGCATTGTCAGTCGATAGGGAGGCTTCCCTGTGGGGTGTCCAGAGCCAAGCCCCCAGATCAGACACCCCGGCGGAGCTGACGGGGTAGGGCTGGGCCTGGGGCTCAGTGGCCTGTGGCTGCTTAGCTTGCCCCATGTCCTGGGTGAGGAGAGCTGAGGCCAGAGTTGACATCAGTGTGGGCCTCTGGCCCCGTGGTGACTGCCAGACGCCCCCCACTCGGGGACTTTTGCAGATGGTGGTTCTCATGGACCCGATGGAGGACCCCGATGACGTCCTGCGGGCACACCGTTCCCGGGAGAAGTCCTACCTCTTTGACGTGGCCTTTGACTTCACTGCCACCCAGGTGGGGGAGGGCCTGGCCCTAGGGACATGCAGGAGCCCCTCTCCAACCTTTGAACCCCACCCTGAGGAGAGAGCCCTCAGGGGACCCTGCCACTGACCCTTCAGCCCTCCCTCCACTGTTAGCTCGCTGGCTTTCCCCTCTACCACATCCTCATGCATGCAAATGTGCCTATATGGCTTACACCCAGCCTCTTGCACGGGCACACCTGAGTCAGTGGGCAGATGCTATCCGTGTGGAACACCCCCAGGCTGGCCCCCATGGGAGCTGGAGGAGGGCGCACGAAGCCCATCTGGTGTGGGGAGGAGTCTTGGGGAAGCTGACACCCTCCCAGGGACCCCTGTCTTCCCCATCTGGGGAGTGCTCCTAGGAGCAGATGTGATGCGTCCTTGGGGCGGGGGGCTGGGAGCCAGTTGTGGGGGCAGGTGTCTCAGGCGTCCTGAGCTCTTTTTAGGCTGGTGTCCCCCATGGGGCGAAAGCAGAGACCCCCCAGCCCCCATTCTTTGCCCCTACTCCTCGGTCTGAGAGTCCCAGAAACAGAAGCTGCTTATGCTGGGGGCAGGACGGCCGGTGGGTATGTGTGCTCCACCCCACGTGTACCTGAGGCCCCTGATGGGTCTACTCTTCCCGGCAGGAGACGGTCTATCAGGCTACTACCAAGAGCCTCATCGATGGTGTCATCTCTGGCTACAATGCCACTGTCTTCGCTTATGGCCCCACAGGTGACGGAGGGGCCAAGACCATGGGATGGGATGGTATGCCCCATTTGTCCCCCTGGAGCAACAGGTCCCTGACCCTCCATCAGAGAACTGCTCTAGCCCCAGCTGAGGCCAGAATCAAGCGTGTATCTGATCCCAACGCCCGCAGGGTCCTCTGGCCCCAGAGGCCCCATCACCAGCCAAGAACGCCATCCTCCCTGCCCCCTCCCTCCTTGGCCATTTGGGAGGTACCCAGCCTTGAGGCTAGACCTAGGTGTGCCAGGAGCTCCTGTCCAGCAAAGCCGCGATTCTCGCCCCCACACTGCTCACCCCCCACCGTGTTCTGCCCCAGGCTGTGGGAAAACCTACACCATGCTGGGCACAGACCATGAGCCTGGCATCTACGTTCGGACCCTCAATGACCTCTTCCGTGCCATTGAGGAGACCAGCAATGACATGGAGTATGAGGTGTCCATGTCCTACCTGGAGGTGAGCCTCCCCTGACCGCAGCGTAGGCAAAAAGCCCCTGGGACAGCCGCACACACGTTGTTGGTCCCACTCTGCAAAAATCTGAGGCTCAGAGAGGTTACACTAGGTTAACATCACACAGTAAGTGAGGGGGCAGGGATTCAAACTCAGGACCCCAGACCTTGAAAGCCAAGCCCTGCCTATTTTGCCATACCTCAAAGTACCCTTGACCCTGAGCAAAGACCTCGGCCACCCTCCCAAACAGCTCAGCGCCTAGCTATCCTCAAAGGCCCCTTCCTGAAAGCTGTGTCTGCCCTGCCCCGCCACCTCCAGGCACGCTGTGGGCATGGGTACAGGTGAGACCTGCATGCGTGCACAGGCCTGAACCTGCCAGCCTTTGATCCCCAGCCTTGGCCCCCAGCGTCCACCCCGTGGGAGCGCTCCCGCCAGGCAGCAAGGAGGCATCGGCGGTAGGAGTGTGCAGAGGCCGGAAGAGGCAGAAGAGCCAGTGGGCTCCGTGCCACCTGGCTCCTGGCTGCCCCTGCTCCCTCCGGGAGCTGATAATCTCCTGGGTGACAGCTCAGGAAGGGCAGTGAGGCGTTGCTGCTAGCCACAGTGCTGCAGCCAGCACGGCATTGACTCAGCCAGCAAGATGCCCTTGTAGGGGGCGGTGTAGCGTAAGGGTTGCCTAGCAACAAGCAGGACTGGCCATCCGTCAGGTCCCTATCTTCTGCCCAGTGCCCAGCCCTCCTGCAGAGGGATTCCACTTGGTTCTGAAGCTTTCTGTATCCCAAGTTCTGGCAGCCCAGTGTTTCCCCGTGGATGCTGAAGCCCCATTACCCCCGCCCGACAGAAAGGAGGGGGTCTTTCTCCTTAACCAGAGTTTCCCTAAGAGGAGTCTGGAGCTCCCAGGCTGGGGCTCAGGATGTGGGAGCTCCTGTCCCCGTCTTGCTTGGGAGGGATGGGGAATCTGGTCCATGTCTGGACCTCCTGCCCTTAGTCTCCCCGTCACACCTGTCCCCCGCCCCTCCCCCACTGGCACCATCAGATCTACAATGAGATGATCCGGGACCTGCTGAACCCCGCCCTGGGGTACCTAGAGCTGAGGGAGGACTCCAAAGGGGTGATCCAGGTGGCTGGAATCACCGAGGTCTCCACCATCAACGCCAAAGAGGCAAGTCTTGCACAGCCAGCGGGGCAGTGGGGAGGGCCGTTCTCTCCTATGGGGCAGGAGGGGACAGAGGACGGCAGGCAGGGAGCCGCTGCCCGCTCGGCTGGGGCTGGAGCTGGGACAGACACAGAGAGTCCCGTATCCAAGCAGGGGGCTCTCACCTGCTTCCGTGCCCCTGGCTGCGCTCACCTTGGGGGGACGAATGAGGCAACCGGCCTCCAGACTGCCCCTCACCCCACCCAGGCCCCTTCCCAACCTCCAAGATGCGGGATGTGGGGGCAACCCCACGGATCCCCAAGAGAGGCGTTCTTCCCACCCCCTCCCTCCCGCCCAGATCATGCAGCTGCTGATGAAGGGCAACCGGCAGAGGACCCAGGAGCCCACGGCTGCCAACCGGACGTCCTCCCGCTCCCACGCCGTGCTCCAGGTGGCCGTGCGCCAGCGCAGCCGGGTCAAGAACATCCTGCAGGAGGTGCGGCAGGGCCGCCTGTTCATGATCGACCTGGCTGGCTCTGAGCGCGCCTCCCAGGTGAGGTCAGCTCCCCCAGCACTGGGGAGAAGGGTTTCTGGGGGGTGGGGAGAGCGCAGGGATGCTGACCTCCCCGCGTCCGCAGGAGATCACGGGGGAGGCCATCCTCAGCAGGGTGGGGATGAGGGGGCCCCCCTGGGTCAGGGACTGAGGAGTGTCCCAGAGGAGCATGATGGGAAGAGGGGGTGGGGTGTCCCAGCTCTCTGTGGGAAAGGGCGTGGGGTGAGGAGTGTTTCTCCGGAAGGGAGACGGGCGGCCCTGGAGGAGGGCCAAGGGGGTGAGAGTGACTGGGCCCAGATGAGGAGCTGGGATGGGGGACACAGATGCCCCCTGACTCGGGGGGGGCCCTGCCTACCCCATCGAGGAGAGAGGAAGGCCCATCGCCATCTCTCAGAGCATTTGTCCCCGACACTGAGCCCTGCTCCCCTGGCTCTATGGCCTCGGCCCCAATGTGTGGGCCCAGGTCCCCCTCCAGGCAAATTGGGAGGTTTCACGGTCCCCCAAGGGATGAGGCCGGGTGATGTCACTGCTAACAAATCCAGGGGACAGGCCAGTGGCCAGAGAGAATTAACAGGGTTTCATGTTCGAGCCTGTGAGACTGGGATTCAATGGGGCGGGGGGTGTTCAAGAAGCACCCCCCTCTCCCCCGGGAGGGCCTGAGGGCTTCTTGGAGGGACACAGCGGAGCAGCCAGGGAGAGGGGTGTCCCCCGAGGCCCCAGCTTTGGAGGCCCAGGCCCAGGCAGCTCTGAGCAGAGCCTCCTCACCCTTACCAGTGTCCTTGCAGGCCCAAGGGAAGGAGAGAAGCCCAGCACACTCACAGGCGCGTGCTAGTGCGCTCTCACACCCCTCCCCCTACACACGAACACACGCGCACATTCTTTCTTCCACACACGCACCACACTCATTGCCTCACATTCTCTCTCTCTTTCTCACACACACACTTTCCTCATATTCTTTCCCTCACATTCTTTCTCTCTTCCCCCGTATCCCGAACACTTCCCACATATTCACACACACACACACACACATGCACTTCCCTCCTTCCCCTGAAGCCCAGGGCACGCTGTGGAGCCACATGCCCGTGCCCACGCCAGCTCTCAGCTGCCAGGGAGGCCTCAACCTCTTTCCACGTCATTCTGGGCGCCGTGGGGCCAGCCCCTGAGGGAGACAAGGGCCAGGCTCTCAGCCCTCCTCAGAAGCAGTCCGCCACGCTCTTCAGAGGCCTTCCGGTTCTCTCACCTTCTCGAACGCCCTGGATGACCCCAGGAGGAGGACGAGCCTCGGCCCTGGGTCACCCCCACATTTCAGAGCATGGAGGGAGGGGGAAGGGCTCGTGGCCCAGGGCGGTGGTGAAGCCTGTCCCCTGCCCCACAAGGCCGCTTCTGCCTCCGCTCCCCTCCCCAGACGCAGAACCGCGGGCAGCGCATGAAGGAGGGCGCCCACATCAACCGCTCCCTGCTGGCCCTGGGCAACTGCATCAACGCGCTGAGCGACAAGAGCAGCAACAAGTACATCAACTACCGTGACAGCAAGCTCACCCGGCTGCTGAAGGTAGCCCCACGCCGCCGGGACCCTCACCCCCAGGGGGGCTGCCAGATGGGACAGATCGAACACAGGCCACCAGAGGCACCCGGGTGGCTCAGTCGGTTCAGGCCATGACCTTGGGGTCCTGGGATCGAGCCCCACATGGGGCTCCCTGCTCCGTGGGGGGCCTGCTTCTCCGTCTCCCTCGGTCCTTCCCCCCCCAATGCTGCTCATGCTCTCTCCCTCCTTCCCTCTCTCTCAAATAAATAAATAAAATCTTTTAAAAACACGTACAGACCACCCAGCTACGTGAGAATTTCAGATAGACAACAAAATGTTTTAGTGTAAGTATGTCCCATGCAACATTTGGGACATACTTATACTAAAAAAAAAAAATCATTCATTGTTTATCTGACATTCAGATTTAACTGAGTAACCTGTATTTTGCCTCGTGAGCCCAGCCAGAGTGGGCAATAGGGAGGGAAAGGCACTGCACCTGACAACCCTCCCACCAGGGCTGCAGGGCTGAGGGAACTAGGAGCCACCTGGATTTGGGGTTCCGGTGGACATCAGCCTCAGGGCTCACAGGGTCTGCCATTTAGGGTCCACCCCTGGCTGGGCCTCAGGCAACTAGCTCCTTTCTTCCCGAAGCAACCCCAGGCATGGGGGAAATACTGTTTCCATTTATGAGCTTCCCAAGGGCCCACGGTAGTAAGTGCTGGAAGAAAGACAGTCTACGGTCCAGGATTAGTGCAATGTCACCTGAGCCCACCCTCAGCTGGCCGCCATCCGTGTGCCCATAAGCTGGGAGGGGGGGAACGGTGGCGCAAATGCTGCCATTTTTAAGAGCAAGGAATTCAAGTCACTCTGTTGCTAATCGTGGGAGCCGAGGCTTTCTCCCCACTCCCCTCTCCTGCATCCAGGGCTGTTCACATGGAACAAGGGAAGGGGCGGCCACAGGCCACATTCACCCGTCATACAGTGGTCCCTGTTCCCCCATCCCTCACTGCAGCCGTAACAGCAGTGCCATCAGCCATCAGAAATAGGGAGTCGGGGGGTTTCTTGAGATGCCAGAGGGGATAGGACAGGGGGGAGCCCATAGGGCACCTTCCCACCTGTTCCCAGCCGTCAAGGCGGCTGCCTTTCCTCGTTCTCTGGTATGAGAGGAGGGAAAGGGAAAGCCCGGAGGCCCTGACCGGGATCAGATACTTGAAATATTCAAATGGAAATTTGGAAAAGAAACCACAAGTGGGAAGAAGGAACAGAAGGAGGGGGGATATCTGGGCCCAGGGGAGTCCATGTGATGCTCGACACCAGCACCAGAGGGAATGTGTCTGTGAGGGTGCGTGTGACAGAGCGCGGGAGACCCCACAGCCTGGTAGGGGCAGCAGGGTCCCGGGGAGGTGGTCGCTGGCTGACTGCAGCCTGCCCTCCCCGCCGTCAGGACTCCCTGGGCGGGAACAGCCGCACCGTGATGATCGCCCACATCAGTCCTGCCAGCAGCGCCTTTGAGGAGTCCCGGAATACCCTGACCTATGCCGGCCGGGCCAAGAACATCAAGACCAGGGTGAGGTCCTTTCCCGGCTGAGACTGAAGTCCCTGGAGGGATCCCTGCCATCCCACACTCCGCTCTCTCTGGAGCCGGCCACTGTGGCCCTGGCCTCCATCCCCAGACCCATGTCGCCCCAGGCCCTGCCCAACTCCTTCGCTCTTCAAGCGAGGCCAGACCTCCCCACGCTCCCATCTCGTGGTTTAGGGAAGCAAGGCTGAAGGAAGTGAAGTGACTTTCCAGATGGGCACTGAGACCAGAAATGAGGCCGGCTTCCGAACCCATGTTGTCCCCTTCGGGCAAAGGCGTTAGAGTCCCCGTCACCTGATGTAGGAAGCTTCTCTTGACCCGCGTGCGTGCAAGGGGCAGATGGATGTGCGGGAACAGACACTCGCCAGATAGAACTTAGGAACCCTCCCACAACACGGCACTTTGCCAGCCACTGTCCCCGGGGCTTTGTGTGTTATTCCAGCCCTCCAAGAACTTCATGGGAGCAGGAGACATGTCCTTGAATATTGACAGTTCAGAATATTGTTAATATTCTGGCATGTGAAGCCAACAGTAGATGCTGAGGCAGCGAGGAAATGGGGCAGTGGGGGAGGGCTGGTGGGACCTGGTGGAGCTCTTTGGGGACTGTCGGTGTGACTGTGTGACAGTGGGACTCTGAAAGATGGGAAGGACACTCTAGAAGGAGGGGGTAGCAATAAGCGTAGAGGTTTCAAGAGCAGGAAGGAGATGGCATCTGATACAGCTGGAGACGACAGCACAGCTCCTCAACCAGAGCGGAATGTTCCTGGTGAAGCAGTGATGAAAGGAAAATTGAGAGGGGCATCTGGGTGGCTCAGTCAGTTAGGCATCCGACTCTTGATTTCAGCTCAGGTCCTGATCTCATGGGTTGTGGGATCGAGCCCTGCCCTGGGCTCCCCGCTCAGCGTGGAGTCTACTTGAGAGTCTCTCTCCCTCTCCCTGGGTTCCTCCCCTCGCTCATGCACTCAGCCTCTATCTCTAACATACATAAAATCTTTTTTTAAAAATGATAGTGGTGGGCCCAGGCAAAGGAATTAGAACATTTCTCCTGAGCAGTAGGGAGCCACTGAAGGTTGAAGAGCAGAAGCAGCAGCAGAAGTGTGGGTCCGGCAGAGGCATGGAGTGCGATAGGTTTAGGGGTTGGAAGCCAGGGGGACCGTAACTGTCATCTAGGAAGACGAGGGGCAGAAAGAGAAAGAAGACCCTGCAGGCTGGCCCCAGCCTCTGGGGTGACTCTCCCTGCTCTGCCCCCGCGGTGTGCTCCCCACAGGTGAAGCAGAACCTGCTCAACGTCTCCTACCACATCGCCCAGTACACCAGCATCATCGCGGACCTGCGGGGCGAGATCCAGAGGCTCAAGTGCAAGATCGATGAGCAGGGTGGGCGGGGCCAGGCCCAGGGCCGGCCGGAGCGGGGTGACATCCGCCACATCCAAGGTGTGTGTGTAGATCCGTGCTCCTGGGGGCCTATCTCAGGCAGCCCTCCCAGCCTGTCTCACATTGCTCGGGGGGTCAGGTGGTGCCGGGTTCAAATCCAGACTCGGGCTTTTTCTGGGCCGGTAGCCTTGGGCTAATCATCATTCAACCGCCCTGAACCTTCTATTTTTCAAGCGTTGTATATAACAGTGGTCTCTGGTTCAGAGACTTAACATTGACTAAGAGTCGGTGAGATCACAAGATTGAGAGACATGTGAACACTTAGCTGGGGGGGGGGGACATTCTCAAGGCCGTGAGGCTGTGCCCAGCATCACTGGAACGGGTACCATTCTCTTGTAGATTTGTGTATTTGCTATGGATGGTTTTCCCACAGAAGGCAGTAAAGTGTCTAAAGGCCACCTTTTATAGTTGGCATAAAGGTTCTGTAAGGGCTAGTGGATGCCCAGGTCATACAAGGGACCTGGGGATCACCCGTGGACCACACCCAGAAGACTCAGTGTGGAAGTAAGGTGTGGGAGGAAGTAGTAATCCAGGAGATCTTTTGGGTGGTTTAGGAAGACAGGGATGAGGGAGGGCCCCATGTAGGCCCAGATTTGCCTGGCCTGACCCTCCCTCCTCCGCTGATTGCCTCTGCCCCCATCCTCCGGGCAGCCGAGGTCCAACTGCACAGCGGGCAGAGTGAGCAGGCCGAGATGGGACAGCTGCGGGAGCAGCTTATCAGCGCTTTCCAGGAGCAGATGGATGTGCGGAGACGCCTGCTGGAGCTGGAGAACCACGCCATGGAGGTCCAGATCGACACATCCCGCCATCTGCTCACCATTGCCGGGTAAGCAGCCCCTACCCCGGGGCCGTCCAGGTCCCACCCTGGACCTGGACAGAGAGTTTGGGAGCTGCAGCCGCACACTGTGCCCCTGTGGTCTGACTCCCCTGTCTCCCTGGGGTGGGCTCACGGCAGCTGGGAGCACGAGAAGTCCCGCAGGGCGCTCAAATGGCGGGAGGAGCAGCGGAAGGAATCCTACACCAAGGACGACAGCGAGAAGGACTCCGACACGGGCGATGACCAGCCGGACACCCTGGAGCCCCCAGAGGTGGCCTCAGCCCGGGAGAGCATTGCCGCCCTGGTCGGGGAGCAGAAGAAGCTGCGGAAGCAGAAGGTGCCTGGGGCTGGGGGCAGGGGGGTGGTTTCAGAAGGGGCTGGGAGCTCAGCCCTGGGAGTTCAGGCTTCAGATCTTCTGTGACCTCGCTCAGTTCCCGCTTTGTGGTTCACTTACTCATCTCTGAAATGGGAGTAGTCGTGGTGTGGTCCTTCGTGGGGATGTTGGGGACATTAAATCAAAGCCTTTTGCATACCAAGGATTCAAATAATGGTGGTCAGTATTTTAATTAGGACTTTCCAAATCAGGGGTCTTGTTCTTCTGCTCTGGAGCGTACACCCAGACCAGGGCTTCAGTGCGTGGTGATGAGCCCTGAGGACATCAGATGGGCTGGAGTGGGGCAGATACCCACAGAGCTGATTGCAGGGGCAGGCTGTGACCAGGGTGGCAAAGAAGGTGGGCACAGAGGGGTCACTTAGGAACCCTTGGTTTCAAGGGTCACTTGGTTTCAAGGCCCAAGACACAGCTTCGAGGGTTAGCCCCAGAACGGGGCTTCAGCTCAGAGGGAGCTCGGGGGCTAGAAGGGCGCGGACGGCTAGGAAGATGGGTTTGGGGGTGCAGGACCCGCCCCTCGCCTGGTGCTGACCCCCAGCCGCCCTCAGCTGGCGCTGGAGCAGCGCTGCCGAGAGCTTCGTGCGCGCGGCCGGCGCCTGGAGGAGACGCTGCCGCGGCGCATCGGCTCGGAGGAGCAGCGCGAGGTGCTCAGCCTGCTGTGCCGCGTGCACGAGCTCGAGGTGGAGAATACAGAGATGCAGTCGCACGCGCTGCTTCGGGACGGCGCCCTCCGCCACCGCCGCGAGGCCGTGCGCCGCCTGGAGCAGCACCGCAGCCTCTGCGACGAGATCATCCAAGGCCAGCGGCAGATCATCGAGGGTAGGCCCCGTGCGTCCGAGACCCCAGGGACCCCCTCCACCCGCGGAGCCTCCCAGGGCACGCCCTGAGTCCTGCCCCTGCCCCTGCCCCGGCAGACTACAACCTGGCCGTCCCGCAGCACCTGGAGGAGCTGTACGAGGTGTACCTGCGGGAGCTGGAGGAGGGCAGCCTGGAGCGGGCCACCATCATGGACCGGGTGGCCTCCAGGGCCCTGCAGGTGGGAATGCGGGCAAGCCTGGGCCTGGGCAGGAACACCTGTACTGATGGAGGGACTGATGCCCCAGGCAAAACCTGCGGGTAGCTGGGGTGGGGATGGGACCAGGCTGGGCACCCCAAAGAGCTAGCTCCCCTTCCTTCTTATCCCACTCAAAGCTTTGCCTTGCCTGAGTAAGGTGCCCGTCCCAGGGCATTCTTCTCTGGCACTGGTCCTTACCCAGAGTCTGAAGGTCAGGATTGGCTATATGAGCTATCCTAAATGGGCTCCCAGGAGACCAGACCATCCAGCAGTGCCACTGGGGATGCCTAGCAGACCACAGGGTATCTCTTGTGAGCCGGAGCGCAAGCCCACTGCTCTCTCCAAATTCCTAAGCCCCGTTACAGCCCTGGTCACCTGGCATGCCTGTCACCCCATGCTGTGCCCTGGTCTGGTCCAGGACCAAGTCTTCTGACCGCCCTCCCCCTGCCCCCTTCCCTCCCCAGGACAGCTCCTTGCCCAAAATTACCCCAGCAGGAACCGCACTGACACCAGAGTCTGACCCAGAGAGTGTGAAGACTCTGAGTTCTGAGGTTCAGCGCCTGCAGACCGGCATCCTCCCCCCGCTCGGCATGGACAGGTGAGGCCAGAGACCACCTCCGGCCAGTCCTGCCAGCCTGAGCCGCCACCTGCTGGGCTGTATCCCAGGGATGCCAACCCAGACTCGGGTTCCCTGGGGAAGATGGGGCAGGAATGAGAAAGGGAGGTGGTGGCACAAGTCTGGAGCCAGGACGCCTGGGTTCTCCCTTCACACAAATAGCTCTCCCCTGGGGTGGAGCCGGGGCCTCAGTGGGACCAGCCAGGTCAATAGCCACCCACCCTCCTCTGCCAACCTCAGTGAAGCCAGCCGCGTGTTCAAAGCCAGTCCCCGGGCCTGGCAGGTGAAGAGCTCCTCTGTGCCCACGCCGCCCCCCATCCAGATCGGTGGTCTGGTGACCCAGGAGGTGAGTACTGAGCACCACTGACCCCCGGGTTCCACAACTTGGGGGGGGTGGCAGGGACGCAGGGTACACACCCAAGGGTTGGGATGGAGGACCTCAAAATGACTCTCACCCCTGAGGTCCTGCTGTCTCTGCTGAAGAAGACAAGGGGTCCCTGCTGGGTCTAAGGTCTTTCTCTTCTCAACCACCTCCCCCATAGGCCCCCACTCAGGACAGCCTGGTCAGCCCGAGCAGCCGGATCAACTCCTCCCCCGACAGCAGTGAGAATCTGTCAGAGATCCCCTTGTCCTGCAAAGGTGTGCCCCCTGCCAGCCCTGTCAGCATGAGCCCAGCATCATCTAAACCGTTCGGGTCACCCAGCCCTCCTGCCCTGCTGACCGCACCCACGCCTTGGGTGCCACCCAGTCTGGAAAGAGGCTCCCGTGCCCAGAGGGGATTAACCGCCTGCTCAAGGACACACGGAGCACTGAGGGCACAATCAGAAGTCAGAATGGGGCGTACGTGACAGTTAGGATCCTGCCCCCCCTCTTCCCACCAATAATTCTAAGAGCAAATACAGACAGGATTCCCTACCCCCTAAGCCCATTTTCTCAATTAATCCTCACAGCAGCCCTGTGGGGTTAGTTTCGCCAGCCCACATTCACAGATGAAAGTCAGGGTCCGAAACGTGCCCCAAGTTTCTTAAATAGCAAGCAAGTGGGAGTGCTGGAATCAGGACCCAGGCCCTCTGATCTGCCTCGGCTGGAGGAGGGGTGTGGGAGGCGGGAGATTATATGTGGTCTGGAGCTCAGGTGGGGTGCTCCTTCTGTCCCGCTCCAGAGAGGAAGGAGATCCTGACCGGTACCAAGTACATCTCCGTGAAGGCTGCTCGGCGGCGCTCTCGGGCTTTGGGCCCTGAGGGGCGCCACCTGCTGGCACCTGCCGGGGAGCGCAGGAGCCTGTCCCCACACTCGCCCAGCGAGGCTGAGGATGCGCAGCCGCCGGGCCCTCTGGCCTGCAAGAGGCCGCCCAGCCCCACGCTGCAGCACGCTGCCAGTGAGGACAACCTGTCAAGCAGCACAGGCGAGGCCCCATCCCAGGCAGTCGGGCACAGTGGCGATGGCGCCGGGCCCTGGATGCGTGGCCAGAAGAAAAGCCCGGGCAAGAAACGGGAGGAGTCACTAGAGGCCAAGAGGAGGAAGCGGCGGTCCCGGTCCTTTGAGGTCACGGGGCAAGGGGTGAGACAAAAAACAAGGGATGGGGTGTCTGCATACCTTCGTTGTGGATGGGGGCCTGGGGGCTTCTGCACCACCCTCCATGCCTCTGTCTCCCAGGCTGGCATAGGGGGTCAAGGGGGCTGGCATATAGGGCAGACCCCTGTAGCAATACCACACAGCTGACTCACCTGCCTGTTCTCCAACCAACACAGCTCTCCCGCCCCAAGACACACTTCCTGGGGCCCCGTCCCATGGAGAGCATCTCGGATCATAGGGTGCCAGTGTGCGGACACCCAGCACCTGGTATCCGGCATCTGGGGAAGGTCACGCTGCCTTTGGCCAAGGTCAAACTCCCTCCAAGCCAGAGCACAGGTCAGTACCAGCAAGGGACGGAATGGGAAAGGCGGCAGTCTTGGCCAGCCCAGGGAGAAGGCATGCTGAGCCCCCTGCACCGAGGGCCACTCATTGCTGGAAACCAGGTTCTCACAGAATATTTGTGGGACTGGCATCTTGGGGTCGTGCCCCTAGGGAGTTCAAGGCCACTGGGTGACCAGAGAGGGAATGAGGAATTTCTAAACCCCTGCCCCTGCCCTTCCCCTGTCACAGGTCCTGGGGACTCCTCACTCCTCACTGTTCCCTCCAACGCAGCTGGTATTTCCCGACGGGCTGCCCGGGGGCCCCGCCTGGCTCACGGCACAAGCACCCATGGCAAAGACGGATGCTTCCGGCATACCTGAGGGGTATGGAACAGCCCTCCTACCCCCAAGGCTGGATGGGGTAGAGCCAAAAATGGGAGATGGCGGCTGGGCAGATGGGGGTCCCCTGCGAGCAGGAGCTCAGGAACTCAGAAGGCTGGGGATCCTGAGACCCAGGAATTATGAGGGTGTCTGCCCAGCACCTCCATGCTTTCAGTGCCACTGGGGACGGGAGGCGAACTCAGGAGGCATGGCCAGAATGACGGGACTTCCTGGCCTCCCAGCTCTGGATAGAACCCTGTTGCCAAAACCCCGTAGAGACCTGTGGCCAGACTCAGCCTTGGAGATGGGGAGGGGTGAGGGAGCTGTTTGTGGGATGGGGCCCCTGGGCCCAGAGCTGGAGCAAGGAAGGCATCCTGGATGGCTGGGGAAGGAGCGGACAGTCACTTGGCGCATACTGTGGCAGAGGAGGGAATCTGGTTTTGTTACTTGGCAGTGTAACAATAAAATCCCATGTGGGTCTTGACGGTTCTGTTGGAAATGAGACCTTGTATGGAATGTGGAGCGGCCACGACTGATTAAGAGGCAACCCAACGCCATCCTCCTCACTCCCCGACACCCCATCTCCCTCTGGCTGGTTACACAGATGCCTGAACACCTGGGGGAAAGGGGCTCTTCTCTACACTGTGCCCAGGAAAGGTGGGCCCGACAAGGTCCGTTCATGCCCTTTCCCACCAGCCTTCACACCTGCCTCGGTTCCCTCTCATGAGAGCTCAGAGACCTCGGGAGGCTCAAACCATAGAAAGCCTAATTACCCGAATGGGGGTGGGACGGTGGTCCCCTCTGGAAGTCAGGGCTCAGAAATTGCCCAGCTAAGGAAGCCTCTTGGCTTCAAGGTAGGAAAACTCTGGCAAGGGGTCCTGGGGTCCTCCAGTTTTCCCAGGCTGGCCCATCAGGTTGCTCTTACCTGCCCTGTTCCATGTGGGGGTGGGGGACCCTCGGGAAAAGCTAATGAAAGATAAGGTACCCCCACACCTGTGGGACCCTCCTGGGGCTGTTTTAACCTGGGAGCTGGGTGGTTCAATCATCCCCTCCGCTCTCTGAGCATCGCTTTATTCCAAGAGCGCTGCCTTCAAGACAGCTGCGAAACCAACTTCTGAAACCAGGCACCTGCTCGACCACCCCCCCCCCTGGCCTCCACCCCAGCTCCGAGACCACCAGCATCTGGCCACCCAGGGGGGACCAGGGTCGAATGTCCATTCGTCTCACACACACACACACACACACACACACCCCAGACCCCAGGGCAGAGGCCCCAATGCCAGGTCTCTGTTTCCCACTCCGGCAGGGTCCCCGCCCCGCCCGCTTGGCTACTTGGGGGTCCGGATGAGGGTGTGGTAGACGGGCTTGACGATGAGGTGCAGGTGCAGGGCGTTCTCCACCAGGTACTCGGAGTTGCGCCGCTGCAGGTCCGCCTGCGCCAGGAAGTCGCCCGCCTCCTCGCTGCTCTGGTGGAAGCTGTAGGCGTGGCGGACCAGCAGGCGGCCGTGCTGCCGCGCCCCTACCAGCACCGTCTTTTGGAAGCTCACGCCAGCCGCGTCGCCTCCGCTGCTGGCCGGCGTGACCACCAGGCGCGGCCGTCCGTCCTCGGGGCGCGCGGCGGGCAGCGCGGTGCCTGCCGTGTCCGCGTAGACGGGCCGCAGGCTGACGGGCAGCCAGCGCGGGGAGAAGAGCACGTTCCACGTGACCCGGCGACCTGCGTCGTGGCCGCTGGGGCCCAGCTGCGTCTGGAAGCTGGTGCTGCGGTCGTCGCGGGCCGGGTTGTTGATGATCCACGGGGCGCCCCAGGCGGGCGCGAGGTAGTTGCGGGGAAGGAAGGCGCTGCCGTTGACGTCGAAGAACTTGGCGAAGTGCAGCGGCGAGGCGGCGTGGAACTGGTAGGCCTGCAGCAGCAGGTCGGCCACCGCCTCGCCGTGGCGCGCCAGGGCGGCCGAGCGCGCCTGGAGCTGGAACAGCTGCGCCGGGGGGATCATGGGGTAGCGGATGGCCCGCAGCGCGCGCTCGGCCACGGCGGAGGACGGCCGGGTGCGCCCCAGCCACGCCTCGAGCGCGTGGAACAGCTCCAGCTCGTCCTGCAGCACCAGGTCCGAGCGCGGCAGGAGCTGCGCCAGGAGCTCGGGACTCACGGCGCCCCACTCGGCGCTCGCGGCCACCGCTGACAGGTTCCAGGCCAGGAACTGCAGGCAGCTCTGGCGCAGGGCCTCATCCCCGGTGCTCACCGCATAGTGGTACCAGCCCACCGCTGGGCCCGCGCCGCCCGCCAGGTGCGCGCGCATGTAGTCGGCCACACCGCGCTGCAGGGAGGCCACACCGTACTTGGTGGCCAGCCTGTGCAGGGGAATGGCCTGGGCCAGCAGCACCGTCAGCTCCCCGCAGTAGAGGTACCTGCGGGAGGGGCGCGCAGAGATGGGGCAGGGTCAGCTGTGCCATCCCCCCACCCCAACACACACACAACCCAGAGGGGACCAGGCCTTGGGTGGAGAGCACTGTGGTCAGGGATGCATGCGGAGCAGTGGGCCCTGAGGTTTCCTGTCTTCGTCTCAGGGACCGTTTCTCGTAGGGACTGGAAACAGCATGTTACTGAGCATGTACTAGGATCCGAGCTTTGGGCTGCCAGACAAAGGAGGCTCCTGCCCTCGTGGGCTTTACAACCCAGGCTCAGATCCGTACCCTCCTTGCAAGTGGGCAAGTTGTTTAACTTCACCAAAGCTTATGCTAATCATCTGGGAAAGGGGGTAACAGGGTCACTGTGACAAGTGGGGGAGAATGAACTGATCTCGCCACGAAGCAGGCCATCGACATGGGAATTCCCTCCACGTCCTCCTTTCTCGCCAGCTCATCTTTCTCACTGGATCTTGTTCGTTGTGGGTTTTGCTCACTCACTGCCTGTCCCCATCTGCTCCCATCCCTGCCCTCACGCTTCCTGCCAGGCCTCCACAGGCACACGCTCCCTGGGGGTGTGCCAAGAGCAGCCCATGGTGGCACCAACACCCACGTCTCCACTTTCCCCAGCATTTTAGCCCCACTATTTGCCTCTGGCAATAAGAGATGGTTCTCAGCCTCTCTTAGAGTGGGCATGGCCATGTGACTAAATTCTAACCAATCTGATATCAGCAGAGGCACCCTGTGGGGTTGAAGGAAGGCTGCTTCCATAGATCTGACTAGTGGGGAGAAGACCCTGTGCCCTTCTGTGTTAACCCTCTTCCTACTGCCTGGTATTCTGAAGCCATCTCGTCTATACCATTGCAACACGGGCACCGGGGTGGCTCAGCCAGTTAAGCGTCTGCCTGGGGCTCAGGTCACAATCCCAGGATCTGGGGATAGAGCCCATGGGATCCTGCTTCTCTCTCTGCCCCTCCCTCCTGCTCTGCTCCCTCTCTCTCAAATAAATACATAAAACATTTAATAAATGAATAAACCATCAAAACAGGGCTCCTTTCTCTGGCAATAGTGTCAATGGTGCCCCCTGTGCAGCCCACCGGCTGGGAGCAGCGGATGGGAGAGAGAGCTGCCTTACCCCCACCCGGCCCTGAGGTTCAGAAACCTGGCCAGACGCAAAAGGCACATGGAGGCATTAAAATAAAAAATTAATCATTAACTAATTAAAAAACCAAGTCACTGCCGGGCCCAACCCCAGACCTGATGCCAACGATGCAGAACGGGGTCCAGGAGTCTGCATTTTTTTAAAAGCGCTTAAGCCCAGGTTTGGAAACGGCTCTGAGAGCATGGGAGGCCCCAGGGCTCGCAGGCGAGGGCAGGGAGTCCCGCTGCGTCTCAGGAGAAGGCAGCGGGAAGAGGGATGGTTATAAGGTCGTGGGTCCGTCATCCTGATGCGGTTGGGGGGATGGACATGATGTGAGCGGAGAAGCCAGGGCCTCAGAAAGGGTGGAAGGCTCCCCCGCACCCCTGCCCACCTGATGAACTTGTCGAAGACGGCGGCACAGTCCCGGGGCTCCTGGAGCACCAGCTCGCTCTGGTTGCTCAGCAGCTCCCGGAACAGCTCGCTGTGCAGGCCCAGCAGCAGGCGGTGCGTGTGGAAGACCCGGACCTCATCGGTGCCCGCCGCCTGCACCCGCAGGACCACATCGCTGGCATTGCCCTGTCGCAGCAGCTCCTGCAGGCGCTGGAGGAGCGTCTGGGAGTGGTTGATGGAGGTGCCCGTGGACTCGCCGCCCACGTCGGCTCTCTGAGCTGCGGCGGGAAGGGACACGGCCCGGCTGAGGAAGGCCCTGGATTGGGGGTGCCACAGCCAGGGGTGCGCCCGTACTCGGGCGCGGGCCCGGGGAGGCTGCGTGCCTGCCTGTCTGTGCCCGTGGGGCGCGGGGAGGCGTGCATGTGTGCAAAAGCTCTTCCCACATGGGGAAGCTTGTCAGCCTGACCCTGAGCAGCCCCCCGAGAGGATGCTCTTGCACGGGGAGTAGCTTCCTGGCGAGAAGAGATCGTGAAGCAGTGTGGGACAGAATGCCCAGAACCGGTGTCCATGACGCCGGAGTACCAGGCGAGGACTGTGGCCCCCATGCCTCTCATCTCCCGAGACAAGCACCCACCAGCTCCTTTGATGGGCATCCAGTGCACAGATAAGCACCCTAGTTTGGGATCATGATGAATAAGGGATGTGATAGGACAGGGCTACTTGAGGGGCAGAAATCAGGGATGGCTCCCTGAGAAAGTGACAGGAAGGAGCCAGCCAGAAGACAAGAGCCAGCCCTGTACAGCCCCTTGAAAAGGATGGGTTGGCGGTGCTGGGGCATTGAGAAGGCTGGGGGGGGGCAGAGCACTGAGTTGGGGGGGCAAAGCAGAGGGGGAAAGGAGGCCGTAGGCAGGAGGGGAAGCTGCTTCCAGGCCCAGCCCTCCTGGGTCCTGACCTCTGAGACTGAAGTCCACTGGCAGCAGGGGGCGGGCGGGGGACCAGAGAAAACACCGAGGGTGAGCTGGCGCTGGAGGGGCCTCCCAGCGCACCTGTGCGATGAGACTGGGCCCTTCCGTTGTGTTTCCAGGGACGCCGTGAGGGTCAGATGGGGACACGCGCTCCGTTACAGAAAACTCGGGGAGAGAAAAGGCTGCCAGCAGCTTCCCCAGAGAACAGTGCGAGGAGCCTCCGAGGGAGATAAGGTGGGTGTCTGACAGCAGCCCGTGAGCACCTGTCCCAACACACACGGGCGTGCATGCACACACGCCCATGTGGAAGAGCAGAGCATCCGTGTGTAAGAGACAGGGAGACGGAGGGAGATGGGGAAGGTCCGGGTGGGTGGGCTGCTCATTTCCCAGCTCCGCCTCCCCCAGCTGTCACTTGACCGCATTCCTCCTGGCCGCCTGGGCCCCGCTGTCCGGGACAATGGACTCTAGAAAGGTCTTCTTGTCTGCAAGAGCCAGGCCTGCCTCCCAGCCCTTCTTCCCTCGGAGGCAGGCGTGGAGCTGGACACCGCCCCCTCCCGGCCTGGTGCAGCTAGGGCCCAAGGGGCCTGCCTCTCTTCCCGGCCCTTCCCACCCCCCCCCCACCCACTGCCCACTCACCTGCTCGAGTGGCCAGACCCACCAAGGTCAGGATGGCCCAGAAGCTGGCCCAGGACCCAGGCTTGGCAGAGCCCAGGCGAAGCATCTTTGTGCCCCGCCCCTGAGCTCCTTGGAAAGACAGTGAAGCCCAGACCACTGGTGCTCACATCCCTCCTCCTTATATAGGGTTCAGCACAAGGGGATGGCACCCCCCCTTCCTGACCAGCTTCCCTCCCCCCACCCAGTCTCTGCTGAGGATTGGTGGAAACTGGCCCCAGCTGTTGCCCAGGCAACCACTTAAGCCAGAGAGTGGCAGCCCGGGGCTATTGTGCTGCCATGGGCCCCCGAGGGGGACAGATCCGGCACCCTCCCCCACGTCTTCCACCACCCAGCAGAGCGAGTCATTTCTCTCCTGGGAGGCTTTAGGCTCTCCACAGGGCAGGCTGGGGGCTCCAGGACCTCTGGCAGCTGCTAGCCCAGAGGGTCCCCAGTCCCCTCCCCAACCCCCAGGCCCGGTCTCCGTCCTGGCACAAAGTTCTCTTGGCAGCATCTTGGCTAAAGCGCCATGGCGAGCAGGCTGCAGAGGAAGGGCCTGGAAGAGGAGAGGGAAACAGCAGCTCAGGCCCCCATCCCTCCCCTTCTTGCATTTTTGGGCTGGGTTAGCTCCGCAGAGAGCAGGGTCTTGAATAGGGACTCATGGGATCACCGCGTCACTTTTGTGTTCCTTGTCAAAGCCTGTTCCTAGCCTGCTCAGGAGGATGATGCGCCTTTAGAGAGGTCCCCTGTGGACTGTGACCATCATCTCTCAGGATCAAGGTGAACCAAGATGGCAGGGCTGAGCCCAGAGCAGGGATCCACTGCGCCACGCCCCTTTGCATGTGAGGCCCTCTGCCCAGAGCAGGGCTGGCCCCCTTGCAAGATGCTGGGCCTCAGCAGACAGCCCACCCCCCTGCCCAACTGGCACAAATCTGGGCTCAGGGACTAAAGATGCTGAGGGGAGCACCTGGCTTCCCTGTCACTTTCTTCAGCTCGCTTTTCCGAGAGCCTCCGTCTTTAGGCATACCTCTCAGAAGGCTTCTTTTACCAGCTTCTAACTTCCAGATGTAATGTTTCCCTTCCCAGAGTCTCAGGAAGACGCACAGCAGAGCTGGCATCCCACCCCAACTGTGGGAGAAATCGAGGCAGACAGCTAGGTCACGGTCTTGGTTGGGTCCGTACAGAGGAGTGCTCTTCTAAACCCAAAGGAATAGAGAGAGGAGGGCGGGGTCTAGGGGGAGTGGGTGGGTCCGTGTGCTCTGTTGAGGCCTCACCTTTTGGGGGAACAAGTGGGGCTTGGCCCAGCTCTTCCTGGTACGGACTCCTTTAAGCTCGATGGATGGACCAATGGACCGAGAGATCCAGCTCAGTTTCCCCGGAGGAGGCGGGGTCCTTGACGGGATGGAGCTTGCCCTCCCACGCTCTGTGTCCCAGACACCAGCTCCATGCACTGATTTCTGCTCCCGGCTGACACAGAGACACCGACCGCTCCACCCCCACTCCAGAGCTGCAGAGAGAGCAAGAACTGGGTCTGGCACCTGCCTCATCCGGGTTGGCAGAGATGGAATTCTCCAGCCCAGCGGAAACCCCTCCCGGCTGCCCTGACCTTCACGCCTGGCTCCCCTCGTCCAGATCCACCATCCCTTGGCTGCCTGCCTGCCCTTCCCATGGACTGTACCACCTCCCCAGCCCGGCCCAGCAAGACAGAGCCTCAGTGTGATGGGGCTCGGGGCCCCCAAGAGCTCCCCTGTTCCCAAGTGCAATATTTTTCAGGAGGAGCATTATCTGATGATAAGGAGACGTTGGTAAAAGAACCCACTACCCAGAAAGCCAGCTTTCGGTAAACTCTTCTTGATTCCAGCCTCCTTGGGGCTGCATCTGCCTTTCCAGAAGGTGTAGTCTACCTGTGTTGGACTCTCCCATGAACTCTTCTCTACTTAGAGGCGGGGACACCTGTATTTTCTAAGCACACTGGGTGATTGTCATGTACGCACTCCCAGGGTGCAGGGATCGGGAGCCCCCAGAATACCAAGAAAACTCAGAAGGGTCACCTCTGACCCCCCCAATCTCTGAGAGGCCCCACCTCCTACGATTATGAACTTTGTTGTCCCTGAACCTCCTCTAACGATTTTGAAACTGACCTTCCAGAAATAGCCATTCTCTGTTTTTGGCGTCATTTTTTTTTTAAGATTTTATTTTTTATTTATTTGTCAGAGAGAGAGAGAGAGCACAAGCAGGCAGAGTGGCAGGCAGAGGCAGAGAGAGAAGCAGGCTCCCCACTGAGCAAGGAGCCCAATGCGGGACTCAATCCCAGGATCCTGGGATCATGACCTGAGCCAAAGGCTGCAGCTTGACTGAGCCACCCAGGCATCCCACGTTCTTGGTGTCTTAGTCTGAGAGTTGTTGGCGTGTATGCCTGCGTACTTGTGTGTGTGTGCGTGTGTGTGCATGTGTGTCGTGTGTGAGAATCTTGGAGCAGGAGAGAGAGAGGAGGGAATTGGCCCCGCACAGCCGTCGAGACAGAGGATCTGAGAACTCTGTTTGATTTTGCCCTGTGGACCTGGAAGCTCCATCATTCCTTGAGAGCGAGTCTGATGAGCTCCCAAGCTACAACAGTTCCCAGAAAGGAGTGCTGCTTCCTGCCTGAGACAAAGAGTGTTTATAACCCAAGTGACTCGTCTGAGATCTCACGGCAGCCGAGATTCAAATGCCACTTTTCTGCTTGACTTTTCTTTCCGTGACTCTACACTGGGTCCCTACATGGGAAGCCATTTCAGACAGATAGGATCCCCAGTGGGCAAGGAATCTCTAGTGCTATAAAAGCCACTGAAAATTCTGGCAAACTTGGGACAAGATGCAAGTTTTCTGTATCTATAAGAATGGATGATGAGACGCTGGATGGGGGGGGTAGTACGCGCCCCAGAGCGGTGGGCCCCCAGACCCGCCCTACCTAGAGTGTGGACTGCCTTAGACCTGTAACATCTCCCTTCCGGAGCTAGGGAAGTGCCCTCAGACACTTAGATTGGGGAACAGGGGATCCTGAGTTTAGGTTCCTGGCCTGTGTACTCAGCGGGACACACTAATAATAAACCAGAAGGAATCTTTCCCTAATAAATTCCCTGAAGTAAGTCACAGGCTACCGGAAGCTTCCGGGAAGCCAGGCTGTGTCGTCATAGTGGCAGATCTACTCTCCTCCCCAACACCCTCTACTGCGATATTCCCCATCCCCCCCCCAACACCCCCACTACCGACAGCAGTACTTCTCCCTGAATGCTCTGTCTGGCCCACATACCCTTCTTCTCTAAAGCCCGAGCTTCCTGCCTGCGTGCCTGTTCTCCCAGGGAAGGTTGCAGGAGGCCAGGACAAGTGAATGGCTCCAGGCGGGGGGCAGGGAACACACCTGAGTTCACGTTCCCACCGCCACATGGTGGCTCGGCGGCCCCTAAGCCTAGTTGCTGAACTTCTCTGAGCCTCTGTCCCCTCTTGTGTGGAATAGATAGAGGTCACCAGAGTTAGCTTGGGGGGGTGACAAGTGTAGGAGCCAGAGTAAGCGCTCAGGAAATGTTGCCAGAGCTCCGCATACACCCTTGGTCTTTTCAACTTGACTGTGAGAGGCTCCTCCTTGGCCCATGGCCTCGAGGTGGTGGCCCGGGGAATTATTTGTGCTTCTTGCATTCTCTGGGGCTGGGGTCCCGGACAGGGCCTGGGGTCCCGGACAGGGCCTGGGGATCAGAGTGGGTTGAAGCTGTTCTGGGCTTGCCCAGCCACCCTGACTGAGGACCTAGCCAAAGTCGGTGCTCTCTGGGGGCCTGTAGGGTCAGAACACGGCCACCAGGGGGCAGCAAGTCCTCTGTGCTAGCCCAGGGTGGGTGTGAAGAGGGGGACGCAGGTGAGGGTCCAGGTAGCCCCGGCCCCAGAGGTGGGCTCTATCTGAGAGAGCCCAGAGGCCAGCCTACTCCATTCCCAGAGATGGGCATGGGAAGTGATTCCAGACTGGACCTCAGATGTCCTCCGGAGTCAGGCCACACATTTGCCCCGGGTGCCCACTGTGGGCTGCATGGGTCACCTCCCTGAGGGAGTGGGGGAAGCGAGTGGGCACAGATTCCAGCCTCTCCAGAGCGCTCCCTGCACCTGCTGCTGTTTACTTGCCGGTGACTAATATTCCTGGGGGGATGGTCCGTTCCACCAAGGCTAAGAAAACAACCACTCGTGGGTGCCACTGGGTCTTAGACTCCCGGAGCTGCTGGTAGCCCGGCCAGGCTTCTCCCAGAGGTCGCTGCCACCACTGCAAGGGCTTCAAGCCACCCTTCCAGGCCCAAAGCCCCCAGGGAGCCTCTTCCTCGTTCCACTGCCTGCTGCGGCTACAGAGCTGACTCCTTCAGACCTAGCCTATGGGGCCTCTCTCCAGATCTGGGCCTTGCCCATGGCGGCCTCACCCCTGCTCTGCACTGGTTGCCCCCACCCCATGCCCTCCTCTCTTTTGATGCCACAGATGGGATCCTTCTGCCTTGTCCGGAAGTCCTCACTCTCAGGATGTCAATGCCGTGGCTGAACCCAGGCCAGTCCCCAGAGTGCCCTGGAACATGAGGCGGCCTCTCCACAGCCCCAGTCCAGCCCCTTCCTCAAGGCCTCCCTCTCAGCCTGACCTCTGCCTGTGCACCCTCTGGGATCCTGCTTTGCTCCAGGCCCCGTCCACGGTGGAGGCTCACTCCCCGGAGCTCGGCCCCACCCTTTCCTTCCTCCTCCTCCCTCCTCCCACCACCCCACCTCTCTGCACTGACCAGCGCAGTCTCAGCGCTGCGGAGGGCAAACCACCCCTTGGAGAGCTGGCGATGCTGGGAGGGAGCTGCGGGGACCCCCCGGAAAAGCCGCGAGGTGACCTAGGACTCAGGACCCAGGAACATGACGCTTGAGGGGCAGGAGGCAGGTGAAGTATCCAGAACGAGGTGGGAGGGGAGAGGACAGTGGCAGGCAGGTGAGGGACAGATGGGGGATCACTAACGAGCGGTGGGCGGGGAAACTAGGTTCAGCTGGGGCGGGGGAGGGGGTACAACATGGGGGAAGGGGGGAGGGCAGGGATGACTGGAGAGGCGGAGGGGAACCTTCAGCAGGAAATCTAAACCTGGACTATGAAACCTAGAGACCTAAAGTGTAGGCTGAATGGAGCAAGGACCAGGCTATGTGGTCACCTGACTCCTCTAGACTCAGTTTCCCCACCTGAGCACCAGGGTCATCCCAGCTCCGGTAGTGCTCGCCGACAAAGAGGACTGCTCTTTAGGGAAGAAGGGCAGGAAACCCTGTAATGTCACTCCTTCGAGAGGGGGCGGCTGCTTGAGTAGAGCCGAGTGGCTGCTGTGAGTCACCGTGGGTGAGAATCACCCAGGCTGCTCACTAAAAATACGGCTGCCCAAGCCCCACTCTGGACCCCAGCTCAGACGGAGGCCCCCTGCCTCCCTGACTGTGCCGTCCGGCCTGTCTCAGGGCCCTGACTTCCAGGCAGGAGATGTGCCTCGAGAAACACAATGGAGAAATAGTGCTGTGGCAGCAAGAAATGCCACAGAGGACTTCTTCCCTTTAATGGGGGAGTCAGGTCCCTGAGGGACGGGGTGGGCTGGACCTGACCATAGGGATGGCCCGTTTGCTGGGCCTGACCAGGGGACATGCAGAGAATGGGGGGAATAAAGATCTCGGGGGCAGGGGAAGGCTGGAGAGAGACCTAATGCTCTAACCCGACCCTTCCACTCTCCCTAGCTGGCCCACCACGAGCGACCCCGTCGCCCACAGCCAATGGCAGTGGGCCAAGCCAGGAGCTGGAAGGCCATTGGCCAGAAATCCCGGATCAGTCCCCTTGTGTGGCTGGTATCATCCCTGTCATCTACTACAGCGCCCTGCTGGGCCTGGGGCTGCCTGGTGAGTGGGAAGCATTGGGGATGGGCAGAAATAGGGGTCCACCTTCGATGGGTGTCCATCCTCTGTGCTGAACCCTGGGACCCAGAACCTTGACTCCAAGACACCCTTTGACTTTATAGAGCGATCTGGGTCATTGGGGAACAAAGCCTAGTGGGGAGTAAAAGTGAGGGGCCAGGATGTGGGGTGCTCCTGGCTAAAGCCAAGGTGTCACCAGAAGGGACAGCCCTCTCCGCGCCACCTCCCACCCCCTGCAGCGGGCCCTGTGCTAGGCTAAGTTCACGTAGGACTGCCCTCAGCTTGGTTGAAATCTTCCCCTACCGTCTACTGCTTCCGAGAGCAGCAGAACTAGGGGACAGGTCGGGAAGTGGAGTCGGGAAAGGACAGATGGTCTCAGCCTTGGGGAATTACCCACCTTGCCCCCAAGTGAAGACCACAGCCTGTGGTGGTTCGATGGACAGGGCACGTCTGACCTGGTTAGCCTCCCTGATAAAGTGAGCTTTAAGGGTCTAGGAAGAGGAAAAGAGAAGCCAGGGAGAGGAGAGGGACAAGGATAACCCCTTGGAAACATAGTCTAAGCAGCCCTTCTAACCCCTCTGCCCTCTGCCCTCTGTGACCTCTGTCGCCATCAGTCAACCTCCTGACCACAGTGGCCTTGGCCCGACTGGCCACCAGGACCAGGAAGCCCTCCTACTATTACCTTCTGGCACTCACGGCCTCAGATATCGTCACCCAGGTGGTCATCGTGTTCGTGGGTTTCCTCCTGCAGGGGGCGGTGCTGGCCCGGCAAGTGCCCCGGGCTGTGGTGCGCTCCGCTAACATCCTGGAATTCGCCGCCAATCATGCCTCAGTCTGGATTGCTGTCCTGCTCACTGTGGACCGCTACAGCGCCCTGTGCCACCCCCTGCAGCACCGGGCCACCTCGTCCCCAGGCCGGACCCGCCGGTCCATCGCCACTGTCCTCAGTGTCTCTGTGCTGACCGGCATCCCCTTCTACTGGTGGCTGGATGTGTGGAGGGACGCGGACCCCCCCAGCATGCTGGATGAGGTCCTCAAGTGGGCTCACTGCCTCACGGTCTATTTTATCCCTTGTGGCGTCTTTCTGATCACCAACTCGGCCATCATCTGCCGGCTACGGAGGCGGAGCCCAAGTGGGCAGCGGCCCCGGGTGGGCAAGAGCACAGCCATCCTCCTGGGCGTCACCACACTCTTCGCCCTCCTTTGGGCTCCCCGGATCTTCGTCATGCTCTACCACCTGTATGTGGCCCCCGTCCACCGGGACTGGAGGGTCCACCTGGCCTTGGACGTGGCCAACATGGCAGCCATGCTCAACACCGCGGTCAACTTTGGCCTCTACTGCTTTGTCAGCAAGACTTTCCGGGCCACCGTCCGAGAGGTGTTCCATGACGCCCACCTGCCCTGCACGCTGGGGTCACGGCCGGGGGGCCTGACGGTGGGCCCTGCCTTAAAGCCGCCAGGACTTCCCAAAGGGGCAGGACCATAGAGGCAGGGCCCAGCAGGGCCAGAGCTACTGCTGCCCTTGTGGTGTCCTCGCAAAACTTTATTAACACCCTACTTTGCCACCTCAGGGCGGGGCAGGGAAGGCTCCTTCCTGTGGGGACGGCTCCCCAGGTGCAGGGTTGTCCAATTTATCCAACTGTCAAATTAGCTGCACCAACAATTTCCACTCCCTGGCACAAGGAAAGGGCTCTTCCAGGCATAGGCTAACAGTGTCAGCTGCTCTGGATATTACTTCATGAGGGACATTTCACCTGGCATGTTACGAAGGCCAGATCAACGGGGGCTGGATGAATGAATGAAAGGCAAGATGGACGGGTGGATGGATGGACAGGCGGGTGGATGGATGGATGGATGGACAGGTGGATGGATGGGTGGGTGGCTGGATGAACGGACGGGCAGATGGATGGATGGACCGGCAGGTAGGTTGATGGATGGACAGGTGGATGGATGGATGGATGGATGGATGGTTTGGGCGGGTGGATGGACAAGAATCATTTCCAGCCCCCACCCCACCCCAGCCCTCCAGAGCCTACCTCTCACTTCTCTGGCTTCCAGTGGTAAGGCCAGGATGGAAGGAAACCATGGGTAGGATCCCCTGTATATTGGAGGCTGGGAAAACCTAATGCTTTTGCTGAGTAAGGGGAGGATGGCTGCTTGGGAAAAGTGGTGATCTGAAAGCAGATTTGATGTCCCAGCTCTGGGGTGACACCACCCCTTGAGTCTCAATCATCCTGCTTCCATTCCACTTAACTCCCTGCCCTGGAGCCAGAACAGGTTCAGGGCCCCAGAAGGGCCCTCGGGTTTTCATTGTTGCTGCCTGATGAGACAGGAAGTGCTTCTCAGCCCCAAGGAGGAGGGATGGGAAGGGAACACTCAGCCTGCTCCACTTGGAGGAGGGCCTCTTGCTCCACCCCGGAGGAAGGCCCAGCAGATCAGATGCCTCGGGCCCCTCCCAGCCTCTCCTGGGCCCCTCTCTTCTCTCTGCCATGGTGCCAGCCGGGAGAGGCAGCTGGGAGAGATTGGCAGACGGACCTCCCACCTGCTCTGGGCTTTGGGTAAACACATTAGTGGCTGCTTTCTGCTTTCCAGTCAGTCCAGCAGAACTGACCTTTCCCCCTCAATGGGCGGTACTTGCCGGGGCCCACCAGCACCCAACCCCTTAGTGGCATGGCCCAGCAGAAAGAGCCAGAAATGCACGGGGCACACCGTCAGTGCAAAATAAATATTCGGCTTTCCCCTTCTCCCCAGAACAGAGGCATCCAGGAGGGGACTTTCAGCCGTACCCAAAAGGGGAAAAGGCAGGCCCTCCGTCCTTTATCCATAGTTCTTAAGAGCTCTGAAAACCAAAATATTTGTCCCAAGTTTGCCACGGTCACATTTAGTGACCAGACCTGACCTGACCTGAGGCAGGACGAGGGAGCGTGGACACAGCGGTTCCCCGCAGACTGTCTGCGGTTGGGCAGCTGGAACCGAGACCTCATGCGTGGGACAGGCCACACGTGACCCTTCTCTGTTCTGAAGAGCTCTGAATTCTGGGACACATCGGGTCTCGAGCTCCGAGAGAGGAAGGGGGACCCCCAGCACCACCACTGCTGGCAGCACAGGGTCTAGGCTGACCCCGAGTGTGTTCTGGGCACGGAGGGTCCCCCAAGGAGGGGGGCGTGCAAGGTCAGGGAGCTCGGGGAAGAACAGGCGCTAGAGAATGGAATGCTGGTTCCCAGGCCGGCAGAGGGGCCCGGTCCGCCTACAGAGGGAGGCATGGGAAAGAAAGGCGCCTTTCTGATGCAGAACCCAGTGGAACACCGTGGAGGGGCAACTTTACCCCCTTTAGAAGAAACCTCTGAGAGCCCTCTAGGACCAGAAAAGAGCATTGTCATGGAAGGCTGGACTGCGGCCGGGGCGAGACCAGTGACCGGACCCTGTCGATGGGCCAGTGGGCCAATGGGATAAGACCCATTCATGCAGCGGCTTCTGATCACGGACGAAACCAGACGCTTCCAGAAGCAGGTGGGGAGGCTCTGTGGGATACGGAGAGTTTGGCACAGGTGGGGGCATGAAGCCACCAGAACCAGGGTGTTAACGTGAATGGGACCTCAGGCGGACCCACAGGCTGGGGCGACACCAGTTTTTCCAAACAACCCTAGGTCCCGAGTATAGTCCCCATTTTTCCGACGGAGGAAATGGGAGCCCAGAGAAGTGACACGCTGAGCGCGCACGGCCCTCCGGCCCTCCGCTGGTGGAGAGCAGGGTGGCTGGCTCCCCGTCTTCCTAGCACCTTGCAGGTGCACTGGGTGGGGGTGGGGGTGGGCAGCAGACAGGGGGATGGGAGGCTTCAGCAGTGCTTTGCGCCACTTACAACTTTTTGGTCCCCGACTTACCAGATTTGAAAAGCACGATCATAGTTTCCTGATTAAAAAAAAAAAAGCTTGGGAGAAGGGGAGTGGGGTTATGGACACTGGGGAGGGTATGTGCTTTGGTGAGTGCTGTGAAGTGTGTAAACCTGGTGATTCACAGACCTGTACCCCTGGGGATAAAAATATATGTGTATAAAAAATTAAAAAAAAAAAGCAACATTCCTTTTCAATGTCGTTGTGACCTTTAACAAAACGCAGAGCTCTTTCCCTGGATATCCGGATCACGGACATGCGGGGCATCATTAAAGCTGCTCTGGCCGCTGCCTTCGTGCATTTTTATTATTAACTCTCAACGACGTCCCGAAGGAGGGCAAGACTGGGGTGGCCGTGGCGTGGCTCACCCGTCTCTCCTGTACCAGTCCATCCGCAGAGTCCGCTGCAGCCGGTCTCAGCGCCACATCAAGCGGACCTTTTAGCTCAGAATGTTTTCCTTATGTTCCGACTCCTGATTGGGATGCTGGCCCCCTTCTCCCTCGTGCTTGGGCAGGAGAGCAAATGTGCTGTTGGCCAGGCTTCCAGGGTCCCCCTCTGTCGCATCCACCACCCCCAGAGCGTCTCCATCCGGCCGGGGCTCAGAGACTTGCCTGGACATCCAGCGTCACCCGCGTGCGTTCTCCATGTGCTCAGTCCCGCGGCCCTGGTGCAGCTTTGCTGGTTTGCTTCCAGCTCCCTCCAGCTTTCCCCTTGAGAGGCTCTACCGCTCACTCTTTCCCCTTTTTCTTTTTGTTCAAAAAAAGGGGCACACAGGTTGGGTCAAAGGGGCCCACAGCTGTCCTTGTCCTGTCAAGGTGGGGAGTGGCAATGGGCAAGATGGGGACAAGGGGAGAGGCTTCTAAGAGAACCTGCTATTCTCAGCAACGAGGCTGGAGAGGGTCCCCCAGCCCTCTACCCCAAGCAGGACTTACTGAATTAAACACTGAGCCCTTTGGCCAGCCAGATGACAGATGTTGTAGCAGGGACGATTGGACGGTTTTTCACACGTCATCTTGGGGATCTTGCCTTTCCCCACCCCCAGTTCCTTTGCCAAAGGTGAAGCTTGAGCCCTTCAGAGGGTCTCGGGGCCCACCCACTCCTTTTGTCTGTCGCTATGGGATCAGACAGCAGGGGGCGCTGCAGGACTGGATGGATGGAAACCGACCCGCCCAGCTTCCAGCCAGATTTGTAGAAAGATCCAAGGTACTGCCAAGAAAGAGTGCTTGCCCTGGGGCCTGTAGCCAGCTTGGGGAGTGGCCAGGCGGGAGGGATCAGCTGTTCCCCCTGTCACTCCCCTCCACCCTGAAGCCATGCCAGCTGCCACGCTGGGGCTGGTGAGCCCAGAGGGCCCCCAGGACACTGCAGTTTTCCCAGCTCATTCTGGTGGTTGGAATGGTTTCCTGTGCGTGGCACCGTGTAAAGGGCCCTTTCATTGGCCTCCTCCCTCCACCCATGGCAGGGTCCAGCCAGCCCCTCCCACTGGTATCCCGGTCAGTGGCACTGCCTTCCCCGTGGTGGGGAGCCTGCCCCTCGATCAGTGACTCTGGGGTCCCACTCACCCCACCCTAGTCCATCTCCCCCTGGCCCCACCCCCTTGGCCAGGAGGTCCCAGCCATGGCAGCCCCTTGGGCATCCAAGAAAGTCTGAGCCTTGGCAGCGGCCCCACGGGACAAGGATGGAGGGAAAGGGGCCGGGGAGGTGAGGAAGGAGAGAGACTGCCAAGCCCCGCAGTGAGTCACGAGCAGAGGTGGGACCCAGGGTGGTTCCATCCCTGCCTGAGACCTTCCCTGGAACCCACCTTCTGGTCACAGAGCTGGAGGGAGAGTCTTTGGCCCACCCCCCCCCCTTAGTCTCCACCCCAGCCCTGCCAGCCCCACTGACCTCACCAGCCTGCTGACCCCCGGTCCTAGCTAGGACAGCCTGGCAGGCCTCGGGGGGCGTGGGTGGCAGGCCTAAGCTGGGGCTGCCGTGCCGGGGGGGGGGGGTTCGCCCACCACGGAGGGAAGGAGGGACGGTGGAGGCTGATCCCGGGCCGGCCAGGCACAAGACGCCCACCACCTCCTATCTCAGGCCTTCACTCCTCTGTCCAAGCAGCCTGGAAAGGGGACCCCTCCCACCCCCTGCCCAGAGGAAAGTGGGCCGTCTGCCCCACACTCCCTCTCCTTCTCTGTAAAAGGAGAGCTGAGTGGGCGAGGGCCTGACTTCACCCCAGGCCACCATGAGATTTGAGCAAGGGGGCCCCACCTGCCTTCCTCCTGCGCAGGAGTGTTGAAGGGGCCAGGAGGTGGGCGTGCGAGCACAGCTGGTTTCCTTCCCCCAGGTCCCCCCCAACCACGACCCCGGAGCCCTGACCCCAAGACCCCATCCCTCTGGCCTGCTATGAAGGGCTGGCTTGCCCTCCTGCCCTCCTGTTCAGCTTGGGCAGAAGATCCTTGGGAACCTCCACCCCACCCCCCACCCCCCCAGCCTGCCAGCACCCCTCCGTGGCCGCCCTCTAGCGGCTGCTGGAAGTGAAAGAGTTAACTGGTCTGTGGTGTTTCCTTCCCGGACTCAGGATGTATATTTAGCAGGCCGGGCTAGCAATGCCAAGAGGCCCTGGCATGGGCCCCTGCTTCACCACAGCACCCCTCGGAGGCTGGGGGGAGGGCAGCGAAGTGGGAGGAGGGCGCGGGTGCCATGGGGGTGGGATGGCAGAAGGGGAGAGGGTCCTCCGGCCGGCAGGGGAAGGGATGTGCGAGCTGGCTGTGGTCTCACAGAGGGCATCCAGGCCCAGAAGGGGAGAAGGGGAGGAGGGGAGGGCGTTGCTCTTTCTCTGTGGGAGAAGGACCGAGTGACCCAGTCTCCAGGGGGTGTGAGGGGATTGCTGGAGAGCAGGGCTGGTATCAGTGGGCTTCCCAGGGAGGGGTGAGGGGGCAGGGCTGCGGAGAGAGCTCCTTCAGCCACCTGTTGAAATGGTCCTGGGCCTGGGAACGTGGGAACTGAGTGTCCGCGCCAGGATGTCCCCTCCTGGTTAAGGTGCCCACCAGGCTGGTTGGAGGGGACCAGAGGCGAGATGGCTGGTGAGTGCTGTGCTGGGCGCCACACTGTCCCTCTGGGATGGCAGACATGGTGAGGCTGAGGCTGGGGCTAGGGTGCATGAGGGGTTCCGAGGATCCCCTCCAAGCGGCGCATCCCCTGCCAGGAAAGGATGGCTCTCCCTTTGCCTGAGGGAGCGGCAGGCCCCACCAGAAAGGATCTGGGGATTGTCCGCCACCAAGACATGCCAGGTGTTACTGCTTTTAGTCTATCTTGGTTCTCCTGCCCAAGGGATAGCATCCTTCTAGAATTTTCTGTGTCACGAACTCTCATGGAGGCAACGAACCCCAACCCCTTCCCAAGTGCCCTGTCTACAAACAAAGAAGACAGCTAACCCTTCTCTGACACCAATGCACTGCAAGACCTTGGGAAGGTCATTTCCAATCCCAGGGTATGGAGGTTGGACTAGAGGGGGCCTGTGGTCATGTCCATGGGCAAGCTGCTCAGCCCCGGATGCAGCACCTTGTAGAAAAGGTAGCGTCTTCGGAGCCTTCCCCACGTCCCGGGCACAGGGCTGAGTTTTTTGTGCGCACCATTTCATAAAATCCTCACACTAACACCACCAGGCAGGAATTACTATGTCCATTTTATAGATGGACATACTGAGGGTCACAGAGGTTGAGTTATTTGCCCAAAGAACACGCAGCTGGGTGGGGAGAGGCAGGGCTCAGGTCCAGGCCCCTTTATCTCTGGAGTCTGTACGTCTAACCATTGTACAAGGCTTGAGGAGATGCTGGAGTTGGCAGAGAGCCCAGAGCCAGAAGGGTGTGCGAGAGGAAGTCTACACGTCCAACTACACGCCAGCACATGCCCCTTTATTCTAACTCTTGGAATCAGGTGAAAACAGTGAGTAGTTTGGTGTAAAGTTGGGAAGCTGGGCTGGTGCCAGCCTGAAAGGCCTCTCTGTGTGGTAGGCTGAGCTTCTGAAGGTTCTCAGGATTGCGTTCTAGAGAGATCCCACCAGTGGCACTGTGAAGAACAGATCGAGGTGGGAAACTGGAGACCCCTGAGACCAGAGCTAGTTCAGGCGAGAGGGTGAGGCCAGGACAGAGGGGCCCAGATGCTTTTGAAGGGTCTGCTGAGTTTGGAGGAGACCTGGGAACAGAAGGAGGGAACAACCCCCCCCCACCACCACCACCATAATGGCCCCTGGAGCACTGCTGGGGAGAGAGAAGTTTCCACCACTGCCTAAACTGGGGACTTCAGCCCTCCCTGACCCACTGATCACCCTGTGCCTGTGGGAGCTTAGCCTGGGTCCAGGCATTCAGAAGTGTCCCCCCAGACGCTGGACATGTATCCAGAGATAATCTGCAGGCAAGGCATAGTGGGGGATGGGCCTAGAAAGCCCTGCCTTGGTGGTCTTTGGTAACCGGACTTGCTCATTTGGCCACAGCTGGCACTTCTAGTGCCCAGGACACTGGGGACTGTCCTTCTCGTGTCCACGTGCCAGCATGTGAGGAGAACGGACCTGGAGGAGGCTGACCCAAATACCACCGCCATCGAGCTCAGATCGGTGGCCTGGAGAAAGTTCAGAAGGCGAGGTCAGGAGGCTCCGGAGCTTCCCTTCTCGGAACACCTGCTCTGGTCCTCGCCAGGAGTCTTCCTACCTACAATCTTTCTACCTTACTGTTCTAGAAGTCCTGAGCTCTTAACCAACTCGCACGTCCCCTCACTTCTCTGACCCCAGCATGGGAACAGATGAGAGCCCCCACAGGAGAACCAGCAAAGGCTAGTGCTTCGGAGCTTGGAGCTTGCTACGCGGGGTCAGCCACCATCACCCGTGCTTCACAGGGACTCGAGGGGAATGGGGAGCAGGAAAGCATATAGTGGAACAAACAGAAGACCTCAGAGGTGCCCCAAAGGGAAGCTAGGGACCAGGACCAGCACAGCTGCAGCGAGGAGCGGCTAACCCGCCACGGGGCATCCTGTAGGACTGCCTGGTTAGGCGCAGATTTGGTATTCTCTGGTTGGTCCTAAGCAGGGACAAGAATTAGGGAAGCCGTCACTCATTAATCAGGTCTACACTATGTGGGGTCGATTGTTACAAGGCTCTTGTTTGGCTTCTGGGGACCAGTTGCTAGAGATAGTCGTCCGAAGCCCTGCGTGTCTCACTCACAGCTACCCGCTGGCTTCCTGGGCCGCTTCCTACAAACCACGACTGGATTCCTGAGCTGGTTGCTGCAGGATTGTGGGTCACAGTTCTATTTTTATAGACGGTCTGGCCATTGTCCATCTGTAGACTCAGTCTGTCACCAACAACCTGTGTGTATCAGCCCAGTTTTTCAGGCAAGCACACCAGAAATTGGAAAGGTTAGGTGACAGCTCAGTTACAGAGCCAGCAAGTTTCAGAAGTTGGACAAGAACCCGTTGGTTTCGTGCACAACTTTTTCCTTCCAGCCTTCTGAAGGCAAGCTCCCCGCGCCTTCTCTCCGGCTCCTCTCCTGACGCTTTGCACTCGCTCTCTATAAATATTTATTAAATGAGTGAATACTCATTTTTATGATGTCAGCGAGGAGATCAGATAGAAATGCAAAAACAGAGAGTAAGGGTGTGCTGGCTGGGGAGGCAGCTGCACTAAGAGAGGCCAAGTTCCGGGCTCTCTCCCCACCGGCAACCTGTGAGCACCTGATCACTCCTGATTTGGAAAGTTGAAACCACAGCTTGAGACTCGTGGGTTCCTGCCAATTGGGCCGGAAGGGAACCAGCCTCTGGGATGCAAGTAGTCTGCCCATGGGTGTGTCCACCCCACTGCCCACTCCGTTGTTAATAATCAATGGATTGGGGATTCTGATCCATCTCCCTGATGGACAGAGGCAGCCAGGGGTGGAGGAGGCTGTTTCCTCCCAGGGGTTGGCCTGGAGTAAGGCCGGGTAGGGGGGCAGAAGCCTCAGCCCCTGTGGATGGCAGAATTCTAAGGTGACCCCATGATCTCCATCCCTTGTCCTCAAGAGTTACTCCTTGATCATCGTAGAGGACATTTTGAGGCAATGAGCTTGAGCATTGGAAAGTTGATGAGGCCAAAGGGCCCATAGTGACCCCCGAGCTGATGCAAACAGACTTTCATTAAGCCTTAGGCCCTAACTGACTGATGGGCTACTTACAGCGAGCCCCAGTAGTTCCTAAGGAACCAAAAAAGGGAAAATTCCACCTGTCCCCATACGACCTCCCTCCGCCCTGTACCTATAGCCCCTCACCACCGCCTCGTGGCAGACCGTCTCTCCTTTGCTGTCCCGCCTGCTGCTCCGTTGCCATTTATGCAATAACAATCTTTTTTGTTCTTCCTTGGGGGAATTCTCTCAGCGCCCATGCCACCAGCCCAGACCCCATCAGGATGCCCCACAATTATTTTAAGTAGCGCAGTGAAAGGGATTTCCCACATAGGGAAAACCGCACTGCCTTTGGGGGTCGGGGGGCAGTGGTCTGAGATGTCAGGTGACCTGGAGGGTGGGGGTCAGGCGACCTGGCTGCCAGTGTGTATCCCATACTGGCCCCAGAACCCCAGGCCTCTGCAAGCCCCAGTTTCTCTATCTGTGGAGTGAGTTACTGGCCCGAGTAATCTAACCCCACCTATTGTGATCTGGATTCTTTTGAGCCCAAGAGAGGCCAGGATTAAGGCCAACTCCCCTGGGTTATGCCGGTCAGGTGGGTCAAGGTGACTCCTGGGTCGGTTGGAAAGAAGCAGCAGAAACCACTTCTGAATGCAGCCACCGTGTCTGTGCAAACCCCGCCCCCTTCCCCACCAGCCGGGCCCCTCCCCCTCCAGCCTCTGGTCCTCTCCCACCTCAAGTGGATGCGCCACACCTACTATGAAGGAAGGAGATTTTGGGTGAGAAACAGGTGTGGCTGTTGATTTTTCCAAGGGCTTGGTTCTGCTTTCTGAGGTCTGCACGCACACGGACACACACACACCCACACACAGCCACAGGAGGGGTGTGGTCACAACCTGGCAGAGACTTTTCAGTCCCAAGGCCTGGAGACCACAGTCCGAGGACCTTGCGGGCTTCACATGGGCCCAGCATCGGGTGGCTGAGCGTGGGTGGGGCCGGGCACTGCCCAAACCCCCGCTGCTCCCCTCCAGGCCCCTGTGCCCCAACTTCAGCACACTCCCAAGATGGGGCAGTGGGCAAGGGCCCTCCCCACAGCCTGGAAGCGCTTCAGGGTCTCTGCGTCCCGCCTCTGCGTTCTCTCTCCGTTCTTCCTTTCCGAAGGGCATCCCACAAAGGGCTCGGTCCCTGACAAGCTAAGGAGAGAGGCAGGCATCGGGAGGGAGTCCCGGAGGAAAGGAAGTAGCACCCAGTGCAGAAGCCGCAGGGGACCCGAAGGGACAAGAGGAGAAAACGTGAAGAGAGACAGGGCTTGGAGACAAAAGTCTCCTTTGGCAGAGCTGCCTGGTGCCAGATCAGATGGGGCGTCATTCTCCCGAGAGACTCTTGGTGGACTCTTGGTGCTTACGGGTAGGAGGGGGCCTTGTCCACTGGCCTGTCCCCTCTCCAGAGGGTCCCCTGGCCTCCCTCCTCCAGGCTCAGGCCTGACCCTCCCTGCCTTGTAGGCAGAGCCTTCTTTCTGGAGGCAGTCCTGACTCTGTCCCCGCACAGAGCCCTCCAGTGGCTTCCCAAGGCCCCAGGATGAGACCCGGACTCCTCCCCTGGCCTGCCCTCCAGTCTGGGCTCCCAGCCTCTCACCTCTTCCTCCCCCACCGACACCCCAGGCCCCAGCCGAGCACTGGCCTGCTCCAGCTGCCTGTGGGACTCCCAGCAGCTGCTCGGCGTGGGACACACGGGCGTCACGATCCACGCTTCCGTGAATGCACGCCGGCTACGTGCGCGAGAACCATCTGGCCAACAGGATACTTTCCTCCCAGCTTCAAAGTTCTGCGTAGGCAGACATCACATCCCGGCACACCAGGGAACGTCCTCGGGAACCAACCCTGTCCAGCAGGCTGCAGGGTCTGTCCCAGCCCCAGGGAATCAGGAGGGCTCCCCTTACACACCTTGTTGCCTGCAGAGAGCCCCGCCGTGCTTCCTGCTGCCTTCCACGGGGCTCCAGGGGAAAGGAAGGCTCCCAGGCCCGCAGCTAGACTCCCACGGAGCTTTGCTTTAAGCCCTTGGGCTGGACCATCGAAAGAGGGGCCTGTTCCAGTCCCCCAGCCCCCAGTACTTGCGTGCAAGAGGGGAAACCGCGGTCCACTCAGGTGGGGCCGAGACACCAAGTCCTAGATGGGAAGGAAAGGGGTCCACGCAAAGGGTCTTTCTTCTCGGTGGCCCCAGAACACAGGCCTTCAGCTAAGAAAACATTTTTAGTGCTTTTTGCTGCAGACCCCTACATTCCTGAATTCCAGCCATGAATGGAAGGCAGCAGGACTCAGGTGGAGGGAGAGGCCCTACCTGTCTTGGCTCAAGGAAAAGGCATAAAAAGGACCTAGACATGTGTCACATAAAGTGCTGCAAACGTGTGCAGGGCAGACCCTCAGTGAAGCTTGGAGCCAACCGACAGGCCAGAGGCAGGTCTGGGACGTGAGGTGGCAGGGCCAAGCCTGAGCAGCAGCAGCCAGAAGCCCGAAGGGGCAGGACCTCCTGATTCCAATGGCCGCTGCCCTCCCCAGAGGCAGGCCATCCATGGGGGACAGACCAGGAGCTGCTTCTCCAGGCCAGGAACCATCTGGGTGGCCAGGAAGTGGGTCAGGGAATGCCAGGGAGCTGCCAAGGCTTGAAGTCACTGTGCCCAGGCCTGCCCTTCCCTGAGGGGGTGTGAGGGAGGATTGAGGCAAGAAGGTGGGGAGGCCGGAGAACTACGCGGCTCTCTCCAGGGCAGGAGACCTGAGTGCGGGAGGTCAGGGGTGCAGGGGAGGCAAGTCGGGGCCGTTGCCTTGAGATCCCTGATAACAGGAACTGCCTTTGTTTCTCTCAGTGCGGAGTGCTCTCTGTGCAACGCTGAGCTCCTCCTTAGGGGGGCCCAGTCTCCGTGAGGCTCTAAGGAAAAGGAACTGACGGGGGTGGTCAGCTGCATTCCTCTATTCTTAGACCTCCCTTGCATAGGGTAAGGGCTGTGGCCAGGCCTGTCCGTCAACCTGCCAAGGCTGGGTGGAACCAGGTGGGGCAGCTTTTGGACCAGAAGACAAAAGTCTCTTTCTCTCCAAAGGACACCACTCTAGGTCCCAGATACAAAGGCTCAGGTGCTAAGGAAGGCAGAATTCTAAGATGTCCCCATGACCTCCTTCCCTGGGGTTTGATCCCATAATTAGATCAGGTCATATGGCAAAAAGGGATTTGCAGTGAAATTAAGGTTACTCATCAGTTGACCTTCAAACAGGACAGGTATCTGGGTGGGTCTGACTTAATCACATGAACGCTTTAAAAACAAAGTCTCCGGTGGCAAAAGGAGAGTCAGGATTCCAAGCACAGGAAGAATTCGATGTCCCGGGTCATGGCTTGGAAGACGAGGGCTCTGCATGGAAGGGATTTCAGAACCACCTCTAGGAACTGAGAAAAGACCCTCCAGCCAAGAGTCAGCAAGATCATGGGGACCTCAGTTCTGCAACCCCATGAAACCAGGAAGCCTGTTCTGTTCACAACCTAAATGACCCAGGGACAGATTATCCCCCAGAGCCTCCAGTGAGAGCTCAGCCTGGCCAACACCTTGATTTTGGCTTTGAGGCCTTAAGCGGAGACCCAGGCGTGCCCACCCTGGACTTCTAACCTACAAAACCAGGAGCTGACATGGGTGCTGTTAGGCCTCTAGGTTTGTGGCGGTTTGTTACTGAGCAAAGGAGACCTAACCCAGAGGCCCACACAGTGACCGCTTCAAGCTGCGTAGGCTGACCTCAGGTGAGAAGGCGAAGGTAACATTCCTATTTCACCCCAAACCCTGGGGTTTGGACTCACCCTGAACTCTGGCTGTGGCCCTCCTCCACACATAGGCATCCAAATCATTGTCCATGAAACCTCTGCCAGGGGCCCCAGTTCCAATTGGCAAGCCAGGAAGTTTGGACACAAACTATTTATAGATAGATAGACCAAGTGCAGGTGCATAGCACAGCTTCTTAGGCCTCATAATCCAGGTTTCTTAGGAGTTTGCTTCTCTGCTAACTCTCTCCTGTATTTCTACCTCGTTCTGATGCTATTAGATCTTCTGGTCCTTGGCAAAAGCAAAATCTCTTCTAGCCAGTTACTGAAGCCGGACTCTCTCGTTTAAGACCCAGACTCTTCTTCTAGATAGTTCCTTAAATAAATTCCAGAATGAATTGGTCTCTCTCAGTTGCATGGACCAACTGCTTTGATTTCATCCTCTGGCAGAGGTGGTTAGAGGTCCATTGAAATCCCTGCTCCCCTTGTAGCTGTCATTAAAGGGTAGAAACTACATTTCCCAGCGGCTCTTGTGACTAGGTGTGGTCATGTGACCCATCCCCACCAATAGGATGTGAGCAGAAGAGCTGTGTGCCACTTCTGAGCCAAGGTGTCCTTCCCCCATTCTTCCCTTCCTCCTCTGTCAGCTAGATGCAGATGCCAATGAGGCCCTGGGGAATGGCAGAGCACCCAGAAGGAAAGAGCCTGGGTTCCTGGATCACCATGTGGAGGAAAGCCACTGGCCTGTCAAGGATACCTCCCTTGAGGGGTACCCGGGTGTCTCAGTCGATTAAGCGGTGAAGCATCTGCCTTCAGCTGAGGTCATGATCTCAGGGTCCCAGGATCAAGCCCCGTGTCTGGTTCCCTGCTCAGCGGGGCGTCTGCTTCTCCTTCTCCCTCTGCCCCTCCTTCTCCACTCGCACTCTTAGTTGCTCTCTTTCTCTCAAATAAATGAATAAAATCTTTAAAAAAAAAATACCTGCCGTGGTGTATTCCTCTTCTTTTTTTTTTTTTAAAGATTTTTATTTATTTATCGGGGGGGGTGGGAGAGAGCGAGCACAGGCAGACAGAATGGCAGGCAGAGGCAGAAGGAGAAGCAGGCTCCCTGCTGAGCAAGGAGCCCGATGTGGGACTCGATCCCAGGACGCTGGGATCATGACCTGAGCCGAAGGCAGCTGCTTAACCAACTGAGCCACCCAGGCGTCCCCCTGCTGTGGTGTATTATAGGAGTATGAAATATATATTTCTAAGGCATATGAGCCATTATACCATTATCTGTAATTTGAACCATTATCTATAACTTGGATAATTATTCTGTATTTGGGGTGTGTTACTGATTCTTAGTAGCCTACACTTCACAAAGCACGTGCATCCCTCTGCTTGACCCTCGACCCGAACCGAGTAGCCCAAGGTGCTGACTAACCTGGGTGAAAGCCTCTTAATGTCTCTGTGTTCCACTTTTCCTTGGCTGGCTCCCACCTAGGCCTCGGTTCGCACTGTCTGCTCGCGCCGGAGTCTGGCTGACTCAGCTGGCCCGGGCCAGCGTCCATCTGCTGTCAGCGAGGGCCTGGCTCACAGAAAAATGTACATGTATTCCCCCAAACATAGGGTTCTTATTTTTCAGCAAAGGAGGTGAAGCAGTATATTTGGAGAAGCTGGCTTCTATTCGGAGCGTGGCTGCTGGTTACTTGGGGACACAGCCAGGGAGCACAGGTCCTCAGCCCTCGCGCTCTCAGCAAGGGCCTCTAGCGGCTGGGGAAGAGGTGGAGGGAGGTACTGGAGAGGGGAGGCGACAATTCTCTCAGAAAGCAATTAAGCCTTTCTTGGAGCCCCTGGGGATTACCTCAACTTTTGTACATTTCCCCCAGGGAGGCTGGGGAGGGAGTGGGGTGCGGAGGAGAACACTGTGGCTACAGTTCTAGAAAGCTCCGCCGTGGGCTGTGGCTAAGGCCGGAAGAAGCTCACTGTAGGAAGGCAGCAGCAACCCCTCCACCCCGCTCCTCGCCCAAGGATGCTCCCTCTGGTACCAGCAGCTGGGTACCAAGCAGCAGCACGGGGAGCCCGGAATGGACCAGGAGAGGGGGTCCAACATACAAGAAGGCCCCCCTCTCTTGGGCCGCTGCTGAAGAGCAGCCCTGGATCATTGGCCCCAGCAGAGCAGACAGGCCGGGCAAAGATAGGGGTGCCGCTTAGGAAGGGCCCGGGCTCTACTGCAATTCACAGATGCCACCGTCCAGCTCTCCTGTGGGCTCAGAGGAGCCAGAGGTCATGGACTCTCACATCAGCCCCGTGCTTCGCGGGGCTCCAGGATGACGCTGCCTCAGCAATTTCCTGTGCAAATGTGCGTTCTGTTTGAGTCTGGAAATAACGACGGCAGACTCCCCAGGGCCCAGGAACCTAGTCACTGGCTCCTCTTGGCGTCTTCTGTCCAGGAGCAAGACGCAACCAGACACGTGGGGCGGCACTGAGGTTAAATGACAACAAGTTGACCTGGGCTGCCACACGGACGCCGAGCCACCTCGCAGAGAGGGGCAGCAAGCATCCCCGGCCCCTCCGCGCCTTTCGCTGGTCACACAGGTGGCCTGAAGCCTCTGTGAGCACCAAGGGAGTATCTCTGCTCCAGACTCCAGCCAGGGATTAGCATGAGCCCTGACGTGGTGGTGAGCTGAGCGCCCCGGACAGGGTGTATCTCATGCAGGATGCTTTTGGAGATTGCCCGTGAGGATCTCTTCCCAGTTTTCCCGGCCCCTTCACTGTGGCTCCCCGCACACCCTGCCAGGAGCCTCTCCCAACAACTACATCCCCCTCCACTGCACCTGGCCTGGCTCCTCTCACTCTGTTACTTATAGCTCAGGACGTTGCTCATTCATTCCTTCCCAATGTCCCCCTCTCCAAATCTAGCTGAGACCTTTCCATGCCTAGTTCATGAACACGCCTGTCCTGATCCCCACCTGCACACCCCATCTCTCCCTGGGGGCCCAGGGAGGCCGGATCAGACAGGCACAACGATCCTGCGTGCCTGTGCTGGGTGCGGGATGCCCACGGACGATGCCAGAGACCAAGGTCCTCCCAGGACTGGCAGCTCGGATGGCTCCCGGGGCAGAAATAACCCGAGCCTGCTGCCCTTTCCTTCTGGAGTGACTCAGCAAGAAGCTGGGGGACAGAAACACAAACCCGGTCCTGGATCTTGCAGAGGGCGTAGCGGGCAAGGCCCTGGCCTTCCGCTGTGTGCGGAAAGGAGCCAGTCCAGAGTGGGGCACTAAAAAGATGCTCAACCTCACTCTGAATAAAAGAATCAAACAAAAACAACGCCCAGGGCCCATTTTCCACAGAGCAGACAGTGCCCTGAGCTGGCAAGGGTGGAGAAAGGCACTCCCGGGCTTCGCCGGCAGGACTGTAGACACGCACATCCTCCACAGAGGGTAGTTTGGCAGAACCTACCGAGTGCACAGATTCTGTGACCCAGCAGCTCCACTTCCAGAAACGGAACGCCCAGCGGCGCACAGCTGTGAAAGCACCTAGGGCCATTGCTTATAAGAATGACAAGGGATCTGAAGTGCCTTCTGCAGGACAAGGAGCTGGAGCATGGATCTGGACACGGGTCCCAGTGACATTGTGAAATGGGAAAACTAAAGAAAAGTAAAGCAGGAGCAGAACAGCCTGCGGGTTTGGCTGGTTTTGAGTCTCGGTGAATGAATGAATGAATGAATCAACTGGCAAACTCCCGTTTGGGTAAAAATCAGAAAAGGAAAACAGTGCATATGGTCGTCTCTGGTCAGAGACCCAAGGAAAGGGTTCCGTCGTTTCCAGGGGAGCAGGTATTTTCATGATATACCTTTTTTGTGACTTTAAATATTTGACCTGTGACTACAGGACCTATTGGAAAGGAAAATACAGTTTCAGCTATGTGCCCCGGAATGGAATGGAACTATCCTAGAACTGGAGGGGCCACCAGCAAGTTCCAGGACAGAATGTGACAGTGGACAGGAGATGTTGTCCCGTCTTACACTCCCCCGGCATGTGACATTGACATGACACTCCTTCATTTGTGCTGCACTTACAATCCTCAGGACAGTCCCTTTCTTCCAGAAGAAGAAATGGAGGCCCAGAGAGGGGAAGTGATTTCTCCAAAGTCACACAGCAGGTGGTTGAGCCAGAACTTGCATCCAGGTTTGCTGGCTCCCCCTCTCCTTTTCCCACCTCACCGGAGAGTCCTGGGGACTCAGGTGGCTGCTGTCATGTCTGCCTAGAACGTTCCTACCTAGAACATGAACCAGGCCACAGGGCAGACAGGTGCAGGCACCAGCTGTGATCTCAGAGCCTGGCCTCGAACTCTAGTTGGCGGCCTCCTACCTGGGCGACTTTGGGGAAGTAACTCTTACTTCATCAGTGAAGCAGGAACGAGACCACCGCCCACTTCAGAGGGTTGTCCTGTGTTTGACATGAGCTAAGTACCCAGGGAAACAGCAGCCTGGAAGTATGACCACGCCAGGCTGCCCGGATCCCGGAGCTGCCCTCTGAAACGGCGCAGCCGTGAACTGCCTGCTTCTTAGGAATCTTGCACAAATAAAGAAGAAAAGTGTTTTGCATGCATTCCAGTGCTGGTTCTGCACCGTGGGCCGGTGGGCCTTCCTTCTGATGCTCTTTTCTCCTTCCCTTTCATTCTCACCCTGTCTCATCCTCCCTGCTCCTGCCCGTCTCTCGACAGCCTGGAGGGGTGGTCCCGAGATTCTGCACGGAGACGGAAGCTCTCGGCCCCTTCCCACCCCTGCCCCCAACTTCCACAGAAATACCCCCAGACCTGTTTTCTTTGGCAACTGGAATCACCCAGAAAAAAGTGAATAGAGGGCACCTGGGTGGCTCAGTGGGTTAAGCCACTACCTTCAGCTCAGGTCATGGTCTCAGGGTCCTGGGATTGAGTCCTGCATCGGGCTCTCTGCTCAGCAGGGAGCCTGCTTCCCTCTCTCTCTCTGCCTACTTGTGATCTCTGTCAAATAAATAAAATCTTTAAAAAAAAAAAGTAAATAGAAGGGAAGAAGGCAACAGATGTGAGTTTTTCCTCTCCCTTTCTCCACTAAATAGGTTGGAACATTAAGGCTTTAGCTACATGTTTCCCGCTCCCACACCCCCACGCCACCACTGTTTTCTAAAATAAAACAAAAGTTTCTCTCTCATTTCAGGGTCTGGAAGGGGGAATGTCTCAGCTGCCAGGGCTGCTCTGCTCCACACAGTCTCTCAGAGAACCGGGCACTTCCCATCTTGCGCTGGGTAACAGCATGGGACACGCCTGCAGGTGGAGGCCCCACGCGGGGCTCAATCCCGGCACCCCGGATCACAACCGGAGCCAAAGGCAGATGCTTCTCCAACCGAGGCACCCAGGCGCCCTGAAGGAAGAAGATATTGACTAGAATAGCCCATTTCTCCCTTAATTCAGCCTCCCCTTCTTTGCTCTTACTTTATTTTTTAAATTAACAGAATAAAACTGACATTTATCTGCTTCCGGTGTTTTGGGGTTCAGATTCGTGTCATGGCCCCCCCACGATCAGGGCGGGACATTTTGACCTTTCCAACGCCCCCCCTTTAAGCTGGAGGTTGTCTTTTTTTTTTTTTTTTTTTTTTTTTTTGGAGATTGTCTTTTTGAGAACAGGTCATCGAAGTGGAAGTCTACGGCACCCGTAACCTTTTGACCGTTTTTTTTTCACTCATAATAATGCCTTTGGGATCCTTCTCATTGCAAGTGCCAAGAGCTCTCTCCCTTTACAGCTGAGTTGGATCCCGCAGTCGTGGGCTCCACAGTTTGTTCATCCACTTGTGTGTGGAAGGACATTTGGGTTATTTCCAGGGTTAAGTGATGGTGCACGGAAGGCTGGAAACATTAGACATCCAGCTCTCGCGTGAACAAAAGTTCTCCTTTTCACAGAGCAGTGGGTCTCGACTGGACACAATTTTGCTCCCGAGGGGACATCTGGCGATGTCTGGAGACCTTTTTGATGGTCGCATGCTCAGTATCTAGGGGCTGGAAGTCAGGGACACTGCCAAACCTCCCACAGAGCCCTGGCCGGCCTCATGATACCGAATGATCTGGCTCCCCATGTCACTAGTGCTGTGGCCGACAAAGCTGGCCCTGGGGGAAACGTACAGACACTGAGATTGCTGGGTCCCCGGCCGTGCTCACGTTGAACTTTATGAGAAACTGCCCAACGGTTTTCCAGAGTGAATTTCCCATGTTGCATTTCCAGCAGCAACACATGAGAGTTCCAGGTGGGTCGCATCTCTCTGCCCGGGCTGGACAGCGTCCGTGTTTAAAATTGAAGCCATTATGATAGGTGTATAGCGGTACCTCATTATGCTTTATGTTTGTGTTGGCCCAAGGGCTAGTGATGCACGCGTCTTTTCACGTGCTTCTCTACTGTCTGTATGTCCTCTTTGGTAAAGTGTCTATTCAGGTCTTTTGTCTGCATGGAAGGCGGGGGCACCATGCTCCCTCCCAGCACACGGAGACACGAGCCCAGAAGCCTGTCAAATCTTGTTCTTTTATACAGCTTAATCTCCCTCACCGCCTCCATCGGTGGAAGGGGTTGAAAGCTTCTCAGTTCTAATGACTTGCTCTTCCCTTTACCCAGCCCCATAGGGACAGACCAGAGGGAAGCTCTGTAGGGACCCCACACTAAGTTTCCTCTTTAGCATAAACTCAGGTGTGACCCAAAGGGCTTGTCATAAGTAACAAAAGCCCCTCCTCTCACTTAGGAAAGGACAAGGGCTTTAGGAGCTCTGTGCCTGGAACAGAGGACAAAGATCACATACTTTTTTCTTTTTTAAAAAAGATTTTATTTACTGACTTGGCAGAAAGAGACACAGCTAGAGAGGGAACACAAGCAGGGGGAGTGGGAGAGGGAGAAGCTGGCCTCTCCCTGAGCAGGGAGCCCAGCGTGGGGCTCCATCCCAGGACCCTGGGATCATGTCCGGAGCTGAGGGCAGGCGCTTTACCGACAGAGCCATTCAGGTGCCTCTGAATACATTTCTTATTACGCCACAGGTATAGACTTAGGACGATGGATCAACTTTCTTTGTCCTAGCTATAGGACTTTCACACTCAGATCAGACTTTGTGTCGGTTCTAAAGGAGGAGAGAAATGCTGATTTTATAGAAAACTCAAAAACAGACATTCCCTTGCTTCCTGGGAGAACAGATTGTATTTTGCCTGAGGAATATAACGAATGCAAATTTGCTTTCTTTTACTTGCTATGGAGTTGCTAAGTGTTTATAAAAAGATTCACAGATCAGTGCTCTCCACTCACTCCCAGGACTGAGCTGTGTTTACTCTGACAGTGAAACGGTTGTAACACTTCTGACTTCGCCTGCAACATATTACTTATCCGTGTGAAGCACGTATTTCATCAGGTCAAAAAACTTGCCAGAAAGTGCATGTATAATTTCTTCTAAAGTGGAGTGGGAATTCATCTTGTCTTGTTCTGTGATCGTTGGGTCTGAACACACACTCCTTCCAAATCTTTGGATTCTAGAACAGGCGAGGCTGAGTCTACACCAAAGCTAAGAGCAGAGTAGAAGGAGAAAGTGGATTTCCTGGTTGCACTGATCTGTCCAGTGTCCGGCTGTGGAATACCCACTCCCCACTGGCCTCCTTCCTGGGACTGGAGGCCTCACCCTCCTTCTCTCCCTCCGCTTCTGAGGTCTCTAGCCTTGTGTAACCCCCTTTTGCTGCCTGTAAACTGGCAACTTCGCTATCTGACCTGCCCATCTCATGGAAAGATCCAGACATAAACGATCCAGCACAGAAAATGTCTGGAAAGCTACTGCCCGAACTGGCTTCTCTAGGGGATGGAATGGGGTTAAGTAGAGAAGGGGTGGAGGAGGTCGGCAGGCATCAGGATATCTTCTTTCAAGTTCAAACAACTCTGATCTTGTTTCATAATTTTTAAAAGTATGAATTCCTTTTGGATAAAAAGTTTGTAAATGTTCACAGTGGTTAAATATAATAACGTAATGATGTATTTTGTGGTCTTCCAGAATTTTCCAGCTCTGCTAAACGGCTGGCTAGCTGTTCTTCTATACCTGTGTGTGGGTCACTCCATCTTGCGTGACCACCTTCCATCTGAGGGTGTCACTGGCTGAGAATCAGCCAGGATGGGGATCTGGGTTCCAGGGGAGGTGGCTGGAAGAGAAGGTGTGGCTCCCTGTTGGCTGTGAGTTGGCTCCTCCCTCCTTCCTCTGAACCCCAGGTATGGGACATATGTTCCTCCCTGGGTATCTGGCCAGACCAGCCTGCAGGCAGGAGCCATGGTGCCAGAGGGAAGGATGCTGTAGGACAGAAGAGTCAGCACAGAGCACATTAAAAAAAAATCAATCACTGAGGCAGCAGCCCACCAGAATTGGGGGGGGGGTGGTGGTATGGGTGCTGAGGTCATCCTCCCAAGGAGCCAGCTTGCAGCTTGGGCTCTGGGCATGCTGATGGCTCAGCAGGCACTGAGGCCAGCCTGGGCCAACTGTATTCAGTGGCCAAGGGCACAGCCAGGGGCTGGCACACCTTCGCCGGACAGCAAGGAGGAATGAGGCCGTGTGCATTTGTACTTGTTTACTTGTGGCTGAAGCTCCTCGCCCATGGGTGTGGGTGCCGACTTCCCCAGGTGCCTAGAACCCAACCCAGGAAAAGCCCTCCCTTGCTCACAGCCCCTCCCAGGTCTAGGAAAGTGGCTGGGGACACAATCCTTGGGGAACCCAGGATATGCCAGGGGGGAAAAGACCCCTTAAAGAGACCACCATTGTTTGTAATAGCAGCAGTCCCCACCGACTGTCACTCTGCCCATACCAGGAGGACAGGTCCCCAGGATGTCTCCCTTGAAGGCAGAGAGAGGGAGAGGAAGGGATGGTGAGGAGCCCAGGTCCTTCCAGCACGCTGCATAAACCAGGTCACTTTAAGACCTAAACTCAAGTTACAGAGGCTCTCAGCCCCTCCACCTGGGACATGGGGGCCCAAGGGGACAGAAGCAAGCAGCGGTTATCTCCTTGAGGCTGCAGCTGCTCTGTGGCCAGTGGTGTGCTCCAGGTGGGGGTCAAGAATGACCTGGGTCCTGAGTCTGCACTGCCTCGGACCGCGACCTGATCTTGTCCCGAACGAGCTGTCAAGTTTGGGAGAAACACCAACACATCTCCTCCAACGGAACAGAACTGTTACTCAGAACAGAAGAAGCTCTTCCCTCCTCTATCAACCCAAACAGCAGCCCAGAGAGAAATAATCTTGTAGAGAGAGCAGTACAAGGACTCCCCTAATTCAGGGGTTGGCAGGTTTCTGTAAAGGCCAGATGGCAAGGACTTTCCACTTCCGGGCCAGGGTCTCCATCAAAACTACTCAGTTCTGCCATCATAGCATGAAAGCAGGCAACAGATTTGTCAACAAATGGGTGTGGCTGTGCTCCAATAAAACTTTATTTATAAAAACAGGCAGCGGGCCACATTTGGCCCATGGAATGTCTTTTGCCCTTAGCGGACCCCTGCTCTAATTCACCAGACCCCTGCTAGGGCAGGTCTGAGCAGCCTTTAGGATTAGCCATGTTCCTAAACTCCTCTGGACCAGCAGGGAGTGGCGGGTATTCCTGTTTCCCGGAGTGCCTGGCTGTCCACCACCAAAGGGCAGGAAAGTCTGCGTGGGGGGAGGAGAAGAAGATGTTGGCTGAACTGACCCACCCCCAGCCCCGTAAATCACTTCAACTTTGCCCAATTTTTTAATTACACCTGAAAAAATCTCCCCCATGAGCACAGTTGTGATTCCATAAATCACCAAGGTAAGCCACTTAAGGAGGTAACAAGGAAAGATCCTTCTGGGGGGGTGGGTATGTGAGTCTAGACAGCCTGCTGGAAGCGGAGGGAGGGGCCACAGCCCCCTCCCCCATGGGGGCCCAAGAGCCAAGGAGATGTGTTTACTCTTCTACATAGCCTCGGGGCTCAGGGTCAGTCTCCAGTGGGAAAAAACAGGGTTTCGGCTCAGACCACAGGCCACTTACTCACCGAATGACCTTGAGCAAGTTACTTAATCTCTCTAAACTTTAGTTTCCTTGTTTTATAAAATGGAGATAAAAATAGTACCTCGTTCCTGGAGCCCTGAGGTTTAGCTCAGATAACACACGGAAAGCCGTGAACACAACAGCTAACGTGTTAGGGCAGGGCCCGGCCCGCGGCTGTGACTCCCCCTCTGACTCACTGGCACCTTCCAGGGCCCAGGTCTGGGCCAGGAACCGCTAAGTTAAACTGAGTTCTGACTCAGTACGGCCCTAAGAGGTGGCTCTTAGTAACCCTGGGTTACAGGTAAGGAAAGGGAGGCTCCAAGGAGGGGTCCCTTGCCCCAGGGACACAGAGTTAGCCAGGGTCACGAGGGAGATGGAGAGAGCGCAGATCCGAGAAGAGGAGGGGGGGGCGGGGAACGGGAAGCCTGGGAACGCCCCCACATGGGTTGGAATCCCGGGGTTTCCACTCTCTAGAGGAAGAGGGCAGTGGCCGCTGCGTCACCATCTCCGTGGAAGGCCTGTCTCTTGCCCACGTGCCTGTCTCAGCCGGGAGAGCCGAATGTCCTGGCTGGAAGATTCTTTGGGGGGTTTTCGGTGAACGTCCCATGCCTCCGTGTCCCGGTTTGAACGGTGTCTCGCAAAAACTCGTGGTCACTGCAAGCCGAGGGTTGCCAGCAGCCACCAGAAGCAGGGACAGGGGCGTGGAATGGGCTCTCCCTCAGAAGGCTCCCACCCTGCCCACACCTTGATCTTGGACTTCCGGCCTCCTGACCTGGGAGAGAAACTGCTTCTGTTCTTTGAAGCCACCCAGTGTGTGGTGGTTGGTTACAGACGCCTCGGGAAGTGAACACACCCGGGGCGCGCACTGGCGGGTGGTTCCCGGTGACCCTGGTGCCCCGCACCCTGAGGTCCCTGATGACGCCAGTAGGATGGCACAAGGCGCGGGGAAAGAACGCAGGAAGGGAGGAGGCAGCTGGTGGCCCGCTCTTGGTTTGGAAGGCTGGGGAATGTGCTCGAAGTCACAGGGGAGCGGCTGCCCCGAGCCAGGGAGGGGGCCAGGTCAGAAAACAAGCAGGGGGAGCAAGGCTGGCCAAGCAAGGCTCCATCTCCTCGGCGATGGAGAACTAGAGACAGACGGCGCTGGTGACAAGTTCTCCGATAACGAGATACAGCCACACCGCGGAGGAAACAGGACGACTGTTTGGTCGGCTCCCTGTGCTGCTTTCAACTGCCCTTCCGCCCCCACATCGGGGCCTCCACAGCTGTCCAGCAGATGGTCCAACACCGCCCCCTCAAAGCCATCCAACTGCTTGGTCAGACCTGTGCCAGGGTGTGGGAGGGAGGCTGGGCTGGATGCTGGCCACGTCCAGGCCTCGATATCACAGCCTTGACCTTGGTGCCCAGGGCCTGTGCTGGCCCCACATTCCCGTGGCCCAGGGCAAGGCAGCGGCACCTGGGGGAGAGTGGGGAGGGGACTAAGGCTGCCCAGCTGCTTTTCAGTTGAAGGGCTTTCTGTGTCCCCACGCTCCAGCCAAAGCCGGGCCCTCTGGGTGGTCACAGGAACAGCCCATCTAAGCTGGGCAGCTCAGGAGCCTAAGGAACGGGGACTGTCCCTGGTTCTGGGTAGCTTGCCTCTGAGGGTAGCAGGCCTCTGTTCCTGCCCTCTGCGGACGACCACCCCATCGAGGCAGAGCCCGTTCCTCCCTACCCTGCATCCGGGCGGCCTTGTAACTACTCTGAGCAGTGGAACCTGGTGAGAGAGATGCTGAACCAGACTCGCACCCAGCTGGGAGAGGGCTGGCGTTCCCACCTGCTCTCCAAATCCCAGGTCGCCCCTCGAGAGGTGGAGGCCATCCTGCGGGAGCGAGAGGCCACACGGAGGAGCCCTGAGCTGCCACCTGGGACTCCAGCCCCATCAAGCCCCAGCCGCTGTCTCAGAGAAGACCACCTCCACCACGGGGGAGAACTGGCCAGTTGAACCCTCTGGACCCACAAAACCATGAGAGAGATACATAAATTGTTTGAAGCCACTACATTTAGGGACAGCTTGGTGACCCAGCCCTGCGTGATAGAAATAGTCTGAAAGACTCATCCCTTCATCCCCATCCCTGGGCTCATTTCTGGGTTACTCAGGGGCCGCAAGAACTCTCAAGCCCCAAAGTCTGCAGCTCCTCATCGACGATCTGACTCCACGGTCTCCCCAGTCATTGGCCCTGGTCGTGGGGCCGACTTGCAGGGGTCGCTGCTCTTTCTGGGGCAGGCAGGAAAGCTCAGCATGAAAATCTGTAAAGCCGCTGGGACGTTTGTGGCACTCCGGGGAGCTCAAAGAGACACCCGATGCCTCTTACTTGAAGAGCATTACATTGCGTAGCCAGCACTCCAACCCGTTGAACCTCATCTCACCCATGAAAACCACCAAAGTAGCAGGAGGCATTATTCCTTTTGTTCTAGAACAGGAAACTACCTTACGATGACACAAACGGGAGTGGCATGTCCCCTGGCTGCCCGTCCCAAGGCTGGCCTTGTGGGCATCCTGATTGCGCCCAAACCATCCTGGAGAGCGGCAGTGCCCTCGTCAGGCAGGGGACAGGGACGTGGGGAAGAGAAACTGGCTGCGGCCAGTAAGCCCTGGTTGTGGTTCTGGCTCCCGGCCCCCTTCCTGGGGGCAGGCGTGGCTCTTAGTTGTGATAACTCGACTGGGACTCACCTGGCCGCACCTTAGCGCCTGCTTCTGGAAAGGGAGATGCCCTCCAGCAGAGAGCTGGTGTGAACCGAGCTTTTGTGACTGCCTCCAAGGACGGAGCACCACGGAGGTGACCATCGGTGACGCTGAAGGCCAGATCACAAAATACAAGTTCTCCGCCTTGCTCTCCACGAAGCTGGCAGAGCTCTCGAGGCTGCCGGGCTGTGAGGAAGCCCAGACCAGCCCACCTAAGAAGGCCACATGGAGAGTTCTTGGGGCTGCAGGAAGAAAGATGCCTGTCGGGGCCCCAGCTGCCTCGGTTCCATGCTGCTCCTGCTCCATCCACTGTCCATGCCAAGAACTGCCCAGCTGAGCCCTTCCTGGGCTCCTAACCCAAAGAAAACGTGACAGCTAAGAAAATGGTGCTTGCTATTTGAAGTCACTAAAGGTTAAGACGGTTTGTCACACGGCAACAGATAACTAGAACAGAGTGGGTTGGGGACTGGTGGGTTGAATGGTGTCTCTCCCTTTCCTCTAAGAATCCTCAGAATATGACCCAGCTTGGAATAAAGGCTTGCAGGTGTCCTTAAGATAAGAATACTGAGATGAGATGACCTTGGATTGTGGGGAGCCCTACACCTAGGATGAGTGTCCTTATAAGAGACGAGAAAGAAGACACAGAGATACAGAGGAAAAGGCCACATGAAGTCAGGGGCAGAGATGGGAAGGATATGGCCACAAGCCAAGGGACGCCTAGAGCCACCTGAAGCTGGAAGAGGCAAGGAAGGACAGAGGGAGCGTGACCCTGCTGACACCTTGATTTGGAACTTCCGGCCTCCCGAAACGTGAAAAAGTTCATTCTGGTCATTTGTCACCACCAAGTTCAGGTTACCTCCCCAACATCCTCAGAACTCAACTTTTTGGCTGAGTGTGCCCCAACATCTTTCTCCCAAAATCTTATGTGGATTTGGGACTGAATCACCAGCCAGCCGGAGTTGGCACACGATGCCCCACAAAAGTGAGGACACGGCAGCGGGTGTCGGAAAGAGGAGCACCAACTGCAGTGCTGACGAGGGTTAGGCGGGCAGCATCGGGGAAAGAAAGCTGAGCAGGAGAGGCGAGAGGGAGTGGAGGGGAGTGGGGCAAACCGAGTGCTCCAGCTGACGGTCACTGGGGAGCAATGTGGGCCCAGAGCTGCCACATCTTCTAGTTTTCTAAGAGGACCTGGGAATCCAGATTTCCGCGTAAAATCTACTTTTTAAATTGTAGTAGTCAATTCCAATTTTAAACATTGGGTGGATAAAACAACATTTCTGTAGGCTGAATCAGAGCTGAGAGGTGGTTGTGACATCCATTCATAACCATCTATTGGAGCTTGGCACTGACATGGAATCCCACGTCGAGCTCCTTCTCTCCTGGATGCTCCTCCACCCAGATTCCCAGCTAGCCTGCAGTCCCTTGTCCTTGATCCCACAGCACTTCTCGTACTTCCATACCTGCTATCACCCCGTATCTCAGCCACCGGTTGACATGACTCCTGCTGATTAGATCAGAGCTGCTTGGGGGCAGGGACTGTGATTCAGCTGCCTTTGCACCCCGTGCCTGGCACAGTGGGAGTATGCAGTACAGAGTCATTGGAACACACCTGCCAAATTCAGAGCTCTGGTAGGAAGAGCTGAAGAAACTTGCTGGAGGTCACCCAGCTCACTGGAGGCAGAGCGGGGACTGGGAACCACTGCCCAGCTGGGCAGTTTTCTGACACACATCGCCGGGTGCCTGCCTGGGCCGAGGAGCCATTGAGGGCCAGGAACAAGGGGCTGAGTGGTATTCCTTGGGAAAGTGCCGGGACTCCACCAAGAAACAACTTTGAGAGAAGCAGTAGCTTCAGAAACAGGGAAGGAGACATGGGCCTCGGAGATGCTTGGGGCAGTCAGGTGAGAAAGTCATGGAACAGAATCAGCTGCTGGAAAATGGAGGGTCTAAGGAAGAATCTGATGGACACAAATTTCGTGACTCAAATCCACAACCCACTGGGAAGTATGAGGACACTCCAGTGAGAGACAGCAGCCTGGGCTTGGGGAAAATGGCCAAGACAGCAGGACTTTCAAAGTGACCTAAAGGCTGCCATAGCAATGGCATTGGCCTCCTGGAGGGTGGCCAATCCAACCCTCTGCTCCCATCAGCAATTTCAACCAGCTGTGCTGTAATTAAAGATAAGACACAGGACACCTGGGTGACTCCATCGATTCACTGTCTAACTCCTGATTTTAGTCTAGGTCATGATCTCAGGGTCATGAGATTGAGCCCAGTGTGGGGCTCTCCACTGAGTGAGGAGTCTGCTTAGGATTCTCTCTCTCCCTCTGTTCCTCCCCCTGCCTGCATGCTCTCAATAAATAAATAAAATCTTAAAAAAAAAAATTTAAAGACAATCCGGACTCACATATATACGGGATTTTACACACCACACTTGAAGAGATACTTTGAAGTTCTAATCCCGTACCTGTGAATGTGACCTTCCTTGGAAGTAGGGTCTTTGTTGATGTCAACAAGTTAAGATAAGGTCATACCGGAGTTGGGTGGACCCTAAGTCCAGTATGACTCCTGTCCTTATAAGGAGGCCATGTAAAGACCCACACTGGGAGAGGCCATGTGACAACAAAGCAGAGATTGGAGTGAAGAAGTTGTGAGCCCGAAACACAAAGGATCACCAGCAACCACCAGGAACTGGAAGAGACAAAGAAAGATTCTTCCCTGGAGACGTCAGAGGGAATATGGCTCTGCAGACATCTTGATTTGGGACCGCTAGCCTCCGGACAAGTGAAAGGGCATTTTTCTCTTGTCTAAGTCTACCCAGTCTGTGATACAACAGTCCTACCAAACCTCTACAGCATGTTTACATCTATTCTCTAAGTTAATTGTTCCACCCTCTGTTAGCTGCTCTCTGTCACTATCTGCGACCGCCAGCCTCCAGGATGGCCCCACCGGCCCCACCTTACGATGTTTGCTTCTCTGCATGGTTCCTTCCACACCCAAGAGAGCAGACCTGTGTAACCAGTAGGCTACTGTGGAAAAGACGCGTGTACCGTCCGTGGCTCAATTCCAGTGTCTGCTTTGCCTCCTCTTGGAATAATTGCACTGGGCAAAGCCTACAACCATGTCCCGAGGCCACGTGAACAGCCTGTGGAGAGAGCTCCACGTGGAGAGCAACAGAGGCGTCCAGGCAACAACCAGCTCCATGTGAAGGCGCCATCCTGTTAATGGGCCCTCCAGCCCAGCCCACCCCCTCCTGATGAGTGCAGCCCAGGCCAACACCTTGGCTGCAGCCTCATGAGAAACTCGGAGCTAGGCACTCCCTGAATCCACTCCTTGATTCCTGATCCACAGAGGTTGCATGTCCTGATGGACGTCGGTTGCTCTATGCTACTGAATTTCATGGTAATTTGTGATACAGCACTAAATCGGCACTACGTTTTTTTCCCATCCCAACAGAGACAGTCTGTGTAGGAGCAAAGAGGCCAAGGTCTGGAGTCAACTATCTTTGACTAGCTCTTGGCCTTCAGCCGATTACTTCAACCTCTTTGAGTTTCCTCATTTATAAGCAGGTAGGGTCATTATAACTCATATTATAGAATGTTGGGGGACCAAAGGAGTTAATACATAGCTTATAACCGTCCTTAGCATGTAGTAAATGTTACTGTTATTATATGGGTGAGAAACAGCCCAAGAGAGGTGAACAGATGTCTTCGCGGCTACACAGCCTGGAACATGGAAGTTAGGCAGAGCCCTGAACCCAGTCACTTGATTCCTTGTGTGGCGATCATGCTTTAACTGACAGACTGTGCATTCTGGGTGATTCTGTAACGTCTCCCACTTCCTTCCCTGCAGCAGGCTGTTTCAGCCATGAAGCGCTGTCCACAGCTGACTGTGCACATGCACGTTGTACTGGGTCGGGGGGACAGCAGGTCAGGTCAGGCTGTGGCTCTGGCTCCAGCCCCGGGGAGAACCCCTCAGTCGCTGTAGGGGGGATGCTGGAAAGTCAGGCAGCAGTGGGTGGGCATCCTCTGAGAGGGCTTTCCTGGACCACACTGGATTGACAGAGTGGGCCCTAGGACCCCGAGTGGGCCACTGTTTTCAGCCCAGGGTTCAGAAGAGGTGCAGAGAGCAGGACGACTGTCTTGAAATGCAATAAGATAGTAGAGCAAAAAGGGTTGTCAGGGAATCAATCTCTACGGCTTGGGCTGCTTTCATTTGAGCTGATCAAAGTGACCTTGGACAAGCAAAGGCCGAGGAGTCACCAGCTCCCATAGGGCAAGTACCCACTCCTCTTTTGCTCAAAGTCTATGACTCCAGTCCCACATCTGATAGCAGGAAACAGTCACAGTGCATAATGCAAAGGGAAAAGGGCAGATATAAAAAAAAAAAAGGCAGCTGCATCTGAAAGGTACCTTTGAATGAGCAAGATCACCTATGGAAATTAGAGGCAAAAACCTCCAGGTGTGCTTGTAGCTAATGGCCAGGTGTGTGGCTCTTTGGAAAACATGAAAGAAGCTTACCGGGTGTGGTTTTTCCTAAATTGTCACTGAAGAGTGGCAGAGCATGCCTCCTCAAAATATGCCTCTTTGGCATAAGGATTATTTTGAGCCGATTATTTTGAGAAACAGCAGACACCAGGAGAAGCTCTGGAAACTGTCAGTTACCCTTTTGTAAGGGAAAATTTACATTTATAAAGGAAATCTCCCCTTGGTAAGGGTGTCTCCCTCTCTCTACCAGGAAGAGAAGGACGAGGCTCTAATCCCCACCCCCAACACCCACGTCAATCTGCATAACAAATCTTACTCTCTTATTTGCCTTACTTTTCCTGGTCCCCTCCCCAGTACTGGCCTTGGCCAGTACTTTCTTTTGTCTTAGCTGAAGATAGTATTTAGGCCTGAATTCTAAATCACCTCTTGGAGTTACTCATTTCCCCCATATGGTTCTCCTGTAAACTTGTTTCTTTTCCTCCTATTAATGTGTCATTTGTTACGGAGTTCCCAGCTGAGAACCTAGAAGGGTAGAGGGAAAATCGTCTTCCTTCTCCTACTTCACCGTGAACCCCAAATCCCCTAAACCAGCAGCCAAGGCTACCATGTCCCTCCAGAGGACTTGCTTTTTTTCTCTGGAGTCTCACCACTTCTAGAAAGAGGAGGCTGGATGTGAAGGGGGAAGACCAGACACCAGCCGAAAATAATTCAATGATGGCCGCCTCTGACCTCCAGGAAGAGGAAACCTACAAGGGTCAGCGCCAGAAAAATGTTTATGAGGGCTTGTGGTTGGGACTGGCTCCTATTTTTTTTTTTCTTGAGCTCTGCCCCCTTTCCGTCTTCGGGATCCTCACCTTCCAACAGACGAGAGTCCCAGCAATGCTTCTCCCTGCAGTGCTGCTCCCCTGGGGACGCCACACCTTGCCCTCTCACCGCTTGTCTCCCCAACAAGGCCCCGTTCCCAGGAGCACGGCCATCTAACCCGACTGCTCCGTGACCACACGCCTTTGTCAGCAGCAGCCTCTCCGCCCCGACTCCTACCATCCCTCTACCCTCCAGGGAAGTAGTGGAGGCCGATCTGTATGTTGGCGGCTCTTACACCTGATCAGCCCACCAACCTCTGCAGCGCTTGTGAAAAGAGAGTCTGAGGGAGTCTTGAGCTCTGAGGAACGGCGCCCTTATTGGGAGGACTACAGACGGGGCTGGAAAATATGAGGGGAAGGAGCAGGAGGGCAAGACGAAGGAGGAGAAACCTCACAGGAACTTCCTGACCCTTAATCACGCTTTTAACACAGGAGGGGCTGAGGGTGGGCGTGGGGGAGGAATAGAGAAAACCACAAGGCCCTCATTTCCTGGAGTGCTTCTGCGGGGTATCCGCTCTGTGCTTCCCTAACCCCAGCGTCACCCTTACGCTCACGCTCCCAAGTCCCTCATTCCGGAGGAGCAGGAAACCCAAGCCTGCGTGCCTTCTGGGTTTTGCCTGCATTTCCCCTTCCTTTCCTCATAGGTGCCTGCAACAATCCTTGGTTTAACCTTGCCTCCCTGGTTCTCAAGGTCAGTGTCCATCCCTAATCCCACTTGCGGGGGGTGGGGGTGCTCCTTGTAGAACAGGCTCTTGCCTAGAGACTTGGGTTCCACATCCAGAATGGGACCCAGAAATCTGATTTTTATTTTTTAAAGATTCTATTTTTTTTTGTTTATTTATTTATTTATTGAGAGAGGGGGCAGGGGAGAATGTGCATGTGAGGGAGAGGAGGAGAGAGCATCCCAGGCAGACTCACCCCTAGCAGGGAGGCCACCCCCGGCCCTCCACCCAAGGATCTCACAGTCATGGAGATCATGACCTGGGCCTAAATCCAGAGCGGGCAGCTCCACCTACCGAGCCACCCAGTCATCCTGAAATCTGCTTTTTAAATAAACAACGCAACCGGTTCTGAAGCCCGAGGCTGAGGTTGAAGAAAGCATAAGCACCAACCTCGCCCCTGTTTCTGCGAGATGCTCTCTCCCTACACAGACCCAGGGCCGGGCAGTGGTGGGTGACGAGCCTGGGGCCAGAAAGTCCCAATTCGTGGGCATTCTGGCCAAGGGCTCTCGGATATGTGGTTTGGCATAATCTTCACAGCGATCACACGGGGCACAGATTTTTACCCCATTTCACAGACGAGCACGTTCTGTGCTCTCTGGACAACTCTGCGGCTCCTTCTGATTCTGAAGGTATGGTTTCAGGACAGGAGGTCAAAGGCCACACCTAAGCCTTATGTCCATTATCACGTGACCTGGGGGGTTGCTCTATTCCCACCTGGGGCCTCCAGTTCCCACATGAGGATAATAAAGCTGGCTGCATCATCTCTACGGGCTTTTACACAGGCTATCCAGAAATAGGTTCATCACGGGGGCTTAATGTTGTCGTCACTGGGTTTGATTATGACTCGAATCTTCCTTCACCCAAACTCAGCCTTCAGAGTTTATCGCTCACACTGCAGAATCAAACCATGCCATCTCAATTAAAAAACCATAAAGAAGAAGAAGGAAGAAAACAGGGTCTCAGAGGAATTCCACCACGGGCTTTATCCGAGAGGGGCTGTGCCAGAAAGCCTGAGAACGGGTTAATGTGGCAGGGCGGGTACAGGGACAGATGGTAGAAGTCAAGAAGCCCAGCTCCGGTCTGGACGATGGGCAGCGAGAACGCAGGCCGTGGCATCAGCGGGCTCCAGTGTACGTGGTTTATGGCCAGGTCCCACTTTAGCGTAACCGCAGCTGCTATTAAGACCCTCAAATGCACCATCCGTGGTTCTGAACTCTGCGTAATGACTGAACTCTGCCTTATCATCAGAGGGGAGGAGAAGAACAGCGTGGAAACCAAAGGGGCTGAAATTTCAGCTGCTGCCAGGCAGCCGGGAGCTCCAGCACGCTCCCAGAATAGCGCGGCTGGGTTCCCGGCAGCCTCCCGCTGCACCGCAGCTGGGCTTCCGGCAAGGGAGACAGAGTCAAGCCCCAAGTGGCGCAGGGGGGTGGGCAGGGTGGGAACAGCTGCGACCAGACACTGTTGAGCAGCCTGCCAGCAGGCCCTGCCCTGCTGGAGTGCCACCTCTGGTGAGTGCCGCCAGTCTCCTGTGGCGCCCGGGCTTTCTCCATCACCTCAGGGTCCTGGCTGAGTTCGAGAGTCGGGGTGCTCTCCAATCCAAGGAGAGTGGGTCAGGGCATCAAGGAGGACTGGGTGTTTTGAATGCTGTTGAGAGAATTGTGTTGGTGGCTGACGGGGCCGGTAAAAGGCAGGCTATGGACCGTGCAGAGGGGCCGTGAGTGACCGTAGGGGCCAGCGGCCACCCAGAGAACAGGGTTGGAGAAGGAAGAAGGGGTTAGCGAGGGAGACAGGTGGCCTTACCAGAGGCCAGGCAACTGTCTAGCACAGCACTGGCGGGAGATGGCTTCAGAGGGCAAGGGGACTGTCGGGAGAAGGGAGGGTCTCAGCTCGACGCTGGGGGCTCTGTTGCCATCATCTTTCTCCCGTGCAGGCATGTCCAGATCCTTCCCTTACTTCCTCCCTCACAAGTATTGATTGAGGCCCTACTATGGGCAAGGCACCAAGGGAACCAAGACGGATCTTTCCTTCAGAAAGCTCACACCCTGGTTGGGGACACAAGACGACGTACACTAATGAGGCAGAAAAGGTAAGAGCTATAGGAGAGATGAGAAAACGCACTTGGCGGGCACCCCACAGAGAAAATGCAAGTCCGGCGGAGTTCAGACAAATGGGTTTTAATCCACGGCACACTGTTTGACCTTTATGAACTTCAGTTTTTAAATCTATAAAATCAAGATCATATCTGCTTTATTGAGCTCCTAAGGTTATAAGGATCGAATATATATAAAAGACACTTGAAAATTGTACAGCACTACGCAAAGACAAGCTATGATGAGGACTGCATTGTCGGACCAGCTAGCATCTCTCTGAACTTCCTGGCCTGGACTTCTGGGAGCCAGAGGGAGCCAGGGATCTAAGTAGGGGGTTCATGACCGCAGCAAGGCCAAGGCTAGACCCTGAGCCTGCCCTCCCCCTTCAAGAAGGCTGCCTTGCTCAGTTCCTAGCTGGTCAGTCCACTATTCTGCTGATATTTATTGCCTTTTTTTTTTTTTTTTGGTGTGTATAAAGCACTATCCTAGGAGCTGCGAGGAAGTATAGACGTGAAATCTGAGTCCAGTCCCCATCAAGCCTATCAGCAATTAGAGAATCAAGATATTTGTGCATAAGGTATAAGTAATGACACAGAGCATTGCTAGGCTAGCAAATCTGCCTTAGAAGGGGAGCTCTAGGAGAGCAGAGGGAGGATGACTGGGGGATGGGGTCACCAGCGAAAAATCCTGGGAGGAGCACAGGACTTTCCAAGGGGAGTGCATCAGAGAGGCCCTGAGGGGGCTTCCCGGACTGAGAGTCGAGAGTCGGGGGCAGTGTGAGCAAAGCCACAGGAAGGCAAGTCCAGTGGCCAGACTGGGAGCTGACCTCTCAGGCTGGAGTGGCCATTTCCTGTAGGGAAGAGGAGGGGGGTGAGGCTGGCGCCGGGGTCGAGAGCTGGCTGGGGAGGTCTTGAATGCTGAGCGAGCAAGCTTAGTCTTTCCCTGCAAGGCGGTGGGAGCCCATGAGCCAGGGGTGAAATCAGAGAATGCCCCCCTGATGGATGGGGGTTTGCAGGGTGACTGGAGTGCTGGGGAGGGGGGTGAGAGGAAGACTCTAAGTGAGGTGATCAGTTTGGGGTCATGCGGCCGCTGGAGTAAGGTAAAGGGTACCCCATCCCTGAAATGTTCTTAGATGGGGGTGAGATCCTCCCTCCCCTGAAGGTAAGGGGGAACTAGACACAGCATCGTGTATACATTTCTTTCTCGTTTCTGGAAGGGGTGAGAGGGTGGAGGGGCCCGACTCCTTGGACCACCTGCTTTGACCCTGGTTCCTAGATCCACTGTGCACTGATGGACACTCTCCAGACCTGGGCAGCTCAGAAAATCCAGTTCTCTCCTCCACAGGGAGTTGATTAGTGCCCACTGAGCCATGGACGGGGCGGGGGGGAGAACAGATTTGTGCCCACTGTGGATGGGCTTGGCAGCAGGAGACATTCCAGCAGGCTCTGCCCAAGGCCCGTTTCCGAGTCCATTTCCAGAGGGATCACCCATGGGCAGCCAGTTGTGGTGAATTAGTGTTTAACTTGCCCACTCCCAGAACCCTGGCTTCTTGCTTCTTAAGGTGACACCTAGGGACCCGAGTCCTTAAAAAACAAAAACCGGGGAGTACCTACTGGTCTCAGTGTCAGTCCTATAAACCCAAGAGAAAAAAGAGGCATAGCCAGACACTGTCAGCTGTGTAGTATTCAGTTAATATGGAGTCTGGGAGCAAGGAAAACTCAAATGCAAAATCTGTTTACCAGCCAGTGGTGGGGCCCTCAGCTGCCTGGCACAGGATTCCAGGTACCTACCTGTCAGGGAGCCAAGAGCCCTCACCCTCAGCTCCAGGAGGGACTGTTCTCGCTTCACTGCGGCCAGGCCCCAAGATCAAGGGCACTCAACCCCTGTGGGGGTGAGGGGGAAGCCCTCCTCCTCCCCAGAGAAGGCAATGGCTCCTGAGAGTGAAGCCACCAGCTGAAACTGCAATGCGGGACTCCTGCTACCCAGGCAAAAGGCAGTCCCTCTAGGGAACAAAACTGACCTCTAGCCTCCTGACCCCTGTGCCCCAACCAGGTGGCCAAGTTCCTCTACCGGGACTCTGAATGGAGGGCATTGTTGGTCCAGGGGCAGTGGACTTCTCCAAAAGGCACTGGGGGTTGTCGGCTTCCCAGGAAGGTCTCCGGGCCGTGTGCGGGGCAGGTGTGGTGGGCAGTGGGGCAGGTGCCCAAGGCTTGCAAGATTGCAAGGTTGCAAGGCCCGTGGTGGGAGTGAAGGTCAGTGGCAGACCACTGTCCAGGGGCTGCACCCCTCCGCTACTCTTACTGCCACCGGCCTAACCACAGAACAATGGAGCCACCACATGATCGGCTCTGTGCCAGATGCCGGGGACCACAAGATGCATGAGCCATGCCCCTATCTTGAGAACGGCACAGTCCAACTGGGGAGACAACAGTGGACTGGACTGATGAAGATACACTGGGATATAAGTAAACAAACCCATAAAAAGCTGTGGGTAAAGCAAGTCCAAGTTCTTTCTGGGGAAGGTGAGGAAAGCTTCACAGAGGGACACTGGGGCTGAGCTTTGAGGCAGGGCTGATTCTGTAAAAATTTTGGTCAGAGAAAGGGAGGGAGGTAGAAGGTAGAGGATGTTGGAGGAAGAAGGAACAGCAGAGGGGAAGGCCCAGAGCATGGTGTGATAAGGCTGTTCTGATAAAACAGAATTGAAAGAAGGTCAGAGAAGCAGCTTCTACAAGAGTGGACAGGACCAAGATTTGGAGGGGATGCACCAGGAATGGAGAGGCTGACCGCTGGGCACCTGTGAGGGGCAGACTTGTGTGAGGAACACTCCACACTCGGGTTCATCTGGATGTTTCGGTGAGCCGTAAAGCTGAGGTTATCAGCCCATTGTACAGGAGAGGATAGTAGGGCCCAGGGAGGTGCAGGGACCTGTCCAGGTCGCAGCTGGCCGGTAGCAGAGCTGCTGCTGACCCCTGGGCCCTGTCAGTCCCTTGGCGTCCTGCAGCTCATTGAAGAAAGGCCCGGATGGATGGAAGGAGGAACCCAAGCACCATATATAAGGGGAGGGAGGGATCCAGACACTCCCTGACAATCCATTAATGCAGGATCTCTCTGAACAATGTGGCGGTTGGGGGGGGGGCAGTATCCATAGAGGATGACTTCACAAAGTGTTATTTTTTGGTGAAAATGGGAGTTCATAAAGGCTTCTATGCCTATAGGTTATTAAACTGGGTGAATGGCATTTGGGGGCACAGACAACCTTATACCTGGAGTTCTGGAAAACACCACACCTCCCACAGAACTTCCCTTGGGGCCAACCTAGGCTGCCTGTGTCCAGCAGCACCCTTCACCCCCACGGGGGGACTCACGGGGGCTGGAGTGGGATGGGGCTCTCGTGATCTGGACCTCCAGTCCCACCGTCCCACACCCAGCTGGGCCCTGCCCGAGGGACTAAACCAGAGGGCACCAGGGATCCTGGAGGCTGAAAGGGACGGGTCATCGGCCCCGTGGGCCTTGCTTTGTTTTGAAGGTAGATCCTGTTCCAGAGTGAGACGGGGTGAAAAGGGACCCAGCAGACCTTTCTCAGAAAGCTGCCCTACATTTCCAGGGGTGCCTACTGCGCAGGTTGGCATGCCTCTTCACCCACTCCCAGTGGGTGGCCAGGCAGGCGCCTCATACCCCAACCTCACCCCTGCCTGGGCAGGGATTGACAGGGGAAAACTTGCCTCTTGGGAGGGTCCTCTGTACCTGAAGGAGTTCCAGAAGCCGGAGAAGATGCGTTGGATCCAGAATGCTTCCACTCCCAGACCATTTCCTCTACACCCATCCTCGGCTCTCAGAATTGGCTTTTCGCATATGCTAATGAGCGACCCTCCCGGCAAAGTGATTTCAATACTTGCCTTGTTAATGAAAGCCACGAGTCAGAGGCCGGAGGGACTTACTGGCTCTCTTAGGGCTTGCCTTCCCCGAGCGGGCACCTGCCTACACACCCTCATGGGAGGGTCGGGAAGACGTGGGGGCGGGAGTGGATTTAGGGGAGGGGGACGAAGAGTAAGGCACAACTTTGCACCAGAAACTCGCTGTTCCTCTTAATATTTAAAAAGAACGGAAACAATTCAGTGATTACCGCACTTCCCAGACTTGCAAGCGACGGCAAGGCACAGAGAGGGAGGCGGGTTCTAGAAAACACAGGGCCCCACCGCCGGCCCCGGCCGCTAAGCAAACAATCCCTCCTGGACTCCGAGAAGCCGGTGCGCGAGGGGAGGGGCAGGCCTGGGGTTTATCGCTCCGGCCGCTCCTGGTGATTCATTGAGTTTGACTCCAGCTCGTCGTAGATTGAGGCACACAAACAGCCCTGGAGGTACCCCTCCCCTTTCCCCGCGCCCTCCCCCCAACCTTGCCACCACCCCCCCCCCAAACCCGGGACCAGCTGCCTCCCCTCCCCGCCCCTCCCGAGGGCGCTCCCGGCTGTGCAAACACGCCCCGTCGCCCGCCCCGCTCCCGGCTGGCTCCGACCGCGCGCTGCTGGCGATCCCCCAGGCAACTCGGCGTCACGAGAACCAGCACCCCGGAGACCCGGCGTCCTGCCCTCCCTCCCCGTCCCCTGGGCCCCGGCCAGACCCAACAACCTCTCCCTTCCCAGTGCGCCGCGGCCCCTCCGGGTCTCCGGAGCTTGCTAACTAGGCCCCGCTGGGCGCCCCCGGACCGCGCTGCCCACCTCCCGCAGAGCCCGCCAGCCCCAGGGGAAGGCGGCCGGAAAAAATCTCCTCTTGTTTACTGGGCCGGGGACGTCCCAAACTGGATTCGCTTCCCCAGTTTTGCGGTTCCCTTTCTGCTGATTCCTGGGGCTGGAGGGGAAAGGGTGGTAACCGGCGGATCCACCCCGGGGCAGAGAGTGGGGGTGGGGCGGAGGGTACTCGAACTCGTGGAAAAGTCCGCGGGCTGCTAGAGACCTGGACTCGGAGTTAGGGCCGATGCGTCCCTGAGCGCAGGGACCGCGGGGGCCGGGTTAAACACTGTACCTCGGGGAACATGACCGTGAAGGCTAATTAGGACAAGTCGGAACAGGGAACGGGGACGCGGGGAGGGGAGCGCTTGCTCAGAGTTGGACCGTGTCTGGGGCGGTCGCAGGAAATCCAGGCGCAGGGGAGTCAGGCCCGGGGAGACGTTTGTTCACGGTTCCGAGTGGATCCCCGCCCCGCCCACGGCGGTAGGGACTCTCGCGGTGCGCCTCCGCACCCCCATGCACGTTTGGTGACCCAGGTGCCAGGGAAAGGCCGCGCATATTAGAGGCGGACAGTCGGTGAGTGGTGTGTCCACGTGTGCAAGCTCGGGGAGGGGGGCACAGAAGACGTGACAAAGACGGACTTTATGTCCGAGTGTGCGCTTCGCTCTAGCCCAGAGCAGCGAACTGTGCCCGGCGTGTGTCCCTCACGGAAGGGCCAGGACGAAGGTGACGAAGGCTCGGTGAGACGCGCCAAGGTGGCCGCCGCGCGTGTTCGTGTGCGCGCGCGCTGGGACATGCGGGGCGAGAGAGCCCGCGGGAGAGGTGTGCTGGGCTGCACCCAAACCGCTTTCCGGAGGGAAAGCGGAATCCTGAAAGTGAGTGCGCGTGAGTGCGCGTGAGTGCGCGCGCCCGCGTGCGGGGGCGTGGCAGTAAACAGCAACAACACTCAGGCCAGCTCCGCCAGTAACTCCGAGCTCCCTCCCCGGCCGGAAAGTACGCCTCGCCGGAGCCTGGAGGTGAGTCGGCGGGGGGAGGGCCCGGCGGGCTTTGTTGCTGTGCAAACGGATTGCACATACCTGGAGCGCCGCGGCCGCGCGATAAGCGCCTGAATGGAGGTGATGTCACGGTGATGCAGGCGCCGGCCCACCCTCTCCCAGAGAAAGGAGCAGAGTGCGGGGAGAGGCCAGCGCCCGAAGGAGCGACCGAGTGCGGCCGGCCCGGCCCCGTTCCCGGGAGAGGCAGGCCCTGCGCCCTGAGCCCCCGCCCGGGCCCCGCCACCCCAGGCCGGGGCTGCGTCTGGCTCCGCTCCCTCCGCCGAGCCCCTCTCACCCCACTCGCGCTCCGCTTGGGGCTGGAGGTGGCCCCAAACGCCGCGCGGCGTGCGGCGTGCGGCGCGTCCCAGGTAAGGGCTGCTGCCTTCCCGCTCCGCCCTCCGCTCCGCTGCCCGGAAGAGCCCGGTCGGGCCGGCGGGCCGTGGGCGAGGGCAGAAGCCAGAGGGTGGAAGACCGGGGCGCGGGGGACGCTGCTCCAACTCCGCTCGGTCGCAGAAACTTTCCAAACCGGCGCAGGCTGGAGACCAGCGGTGGGGGAAGCCCGGCGCTGTCCCGAACTCCACAGTCGCTGCCCACTCCACTCCCGCGGCCCTTTGCGTGAGTCCACGGTCAGCACTGACTGGTGGGGCGGCCTCCTCTGGGGGAGAGCAGGTTTCTGTGGCCTAAGGGAATGCGGGAGACAGGATGGGGCCCTGCTCCCCAGGCGGGGGGAGCGCCGGTGCAGACCGCAGGAGTGAGGAGGGAAATTCTTAGAATCTTGTAGAAAGTTTGGAATCAGACCATTAAGGAGCCCCTATTTGTGGCAGCTTGGCTCCTAGATCCCTGCTCTCCTCCCCTCTCCTACCTGCTAGGGCTTTTCAGGGAGGAGGGAGGAGGCTTGGAGCCGTAGGGGTTGGGTAGGGCCCCTCCATCCTCAAGCCCGCAGTTTTACACCCCAGAAAAGCTGATCATTTCAAAGCTGCACGATCTTGGTCCTACAGCACAGGGATCAGAATGTGTCAAAATAGGGTTCTGGGCTCTTGGAGGTCCCCACCTTGTCTTCCTGTGTGTGTGTGGGGGGTGCCGGGCGCATTCCAGAGTGGCATTCCACAGCAGACCCTTGGATTGAAGACTTCCACCTTTCAGAATTCTCAGGAAATTTTGGCCCAAAGGCTGAGGTTTTCAGAAGCCTCTCCCTCCCCAGCCTGGGTACCTCAGTACCTCCTAGTAGGGCATCTCTGATCCCTTTTATCTGTGGGTTTCCTCTCCAGAGCCTCCTGGACAGGAGTAAGATAATAGAACCTCAGGGAGGGGAGGTGGGATGGGGGAGAAGGGAAGGAGATGGGAGGGCTGTTGCGGGGTCCATCCATCTGTCCTGATAGGGTGCTGAGTGCTGGCGGATGAGGAAGGAGGATGCTCCGTGGTGTCCCTGGGTGAGCCTAGGTGCCTTTGAGAGGGGGCTGTTGGGGGTCACGGCACCCTTAAATGTAACCACAGGCTGCGTGTCTATGTCTTACTCTGTCCTTGAGCCTGGGAGATCCAGAACAGGGCGGCGCTGTGAAGCCCTTAGTACCTTCTTCGGGATGGTCTCCTACACCCTAGAGGTTCTCAGGTTCTGGTGTGAATGGCAGGGTTGAAGCGGGGGTTGTTCTGGAAAGGTGAGTGGGTCTGAGTGCCTCTGATCAAGCCAGTCAGGGCCCCGGGCCTGAGAACCCACCCCCTGCTGAGGCCTCTCTGCTCCCCTTGAAGAGAGAAACTGGGAGGAAGGGGATTCAGGAACTGGATTGGGCTGACTCAGACCAGAGCTGGGGGCTGAGTGGCTGAGCTGTGGAGAGGCCGATTTCAGAGGTGATTAAAAATATTTGTATGACTGATTCCAAGGAGGGGAAGCAAAAGGGCCCCTTTGTCCAGGAAATAATCCGAGACTGGGCTGTGCTGCTGCGGTGGAGAGGGAGAAATTCGTGGGGCAGGAGGAGGTCCCTCACCCACTCCCCTCCTTGGTCCCACTGAGAACCTTGAAGCAGAAGATGTGACTCCAGACTGAAGAAGGCCGGGTAAAAGCGGGCACTGAGTCTGCTCTGCGAATGCTTTTTAAATGCCTACTCTGTTCAAGGTGCAGCTCTAGATGTTTGCAGGGAAGCTAAGATACACATGGCTCTTTCACTGCCCTCACACACCTTCCAGCATGGTAGGGGGAGGCCCTTGCGTAGAAGAGCCATCCAGGCCCAGAAGACAACCAGGAAGTGCAAGCTTTAGGGACCTGCAGGAGGGAGAGCCTCTTAGCAGAGCTGGGTCCATCTCTTTGCAGTGCTTTTCCCTTTTGCCCCTGCCGTCATGTAAAAAGTGGCATGGGTTGACTGTTTGAATCTGGTTTCGTGGAGGTCAAAGGACCTCTTCTGAGCTTCCTTCTCTAAATCTGTTGGCCTCCACGGATCACTGCCCTAGGCTTGAGTAGGTGTATTCTTGTCTCCATACTGGCCCTTGCGTGTTCCGGGGAATAGAGAAATGGATTATGTGGGGTGGGAATAGTTTGTTTCATCTGGGGCTGGTAAGTTTCAGGGCCGCTGAGCAAGCAGGGTACGGATCAGGAGGAGGAGCGGCAGGAAAAGTTTCCTCTTTCCTCTCCCCACATTGGTGGGGCAGAGAGCTGTGAGGTTGATGGATGCTGGGTAAAGGCGTGTACTTCTAAGAGCAAGATGGATGGAGAAGAGTAAGTGACCAGAAGGGTTGCAGAGCTAAATGGGACCTAGTTTGTTGGTGGTTTTTTTTTTTTTTCCCCCTTCATCATGACGTGGCTGTTAACCAGATTTGAACTTGTAGTATGGGCTTTGGTATCTTTTTCCCCTCCTTCAGACAGTCCTTAGATTTTATTTGGGAAATGATCTCTCAGATCTGGCCGTTATGGCTTTACCTTTGGCCTCGATCTTTAAACGGGTGAATGTGTCCTCAACAAAGCGATTGCCTGTGCATTTGGCCAGATTGAGATCTTAAAGCACAACCCTGGTTATTCCACGTTTGTGCAAAACACAGCTTTCGGTGGTTCCCCATTGCCTTTAGAATGATGCCCCCAACTCCCCCCCTGTAGCATTTCTAGTCTGTGTCTCCCCTTACAAACTTGGTTCATGCTTGATACAATACCAAATAAAACGCTGTTTTCTCCATTCTGTCTTTTCTGACCCCTAAGTTGGAAAAGCTTCCACCTGGGTGTTCTTGGAGCACCTTTCCCTCCCCCAGAGGCAAATTCTGTTGTGTGGTACTTAACCATTTTCTCACACACCTATCTTATCTCTCGTACTGGATTTTAAAAACCATCAAGTCATGGAGGAAAAACAAAACGGAAAAAAACAAACAAACCAACCAACCATCCAGTCAGGGACTGTATCTGTTCATCTTCGTTTCCCAGAGCTCAGAGAACGACTGGCCTTTGTCCCCTGCAAATGCACAGTAGATATTTTCTGATTGGGAAGCAGTGCCTGTTTCTAAACTGGCACCCAGAGCTGGGAGGGGGTAAAGTACTGGAAAATACGCAGATACCTGGGGGCTAAGTCGGGGTGGCCTTTCTCAGGGTGCACTGCCACATCTCCAACTCTACCACAAGTTCTGGCTGCTTTGCTGTGAGCCCCAAACACCCAGGATGGGGTTGAATGCTTAGGAACCCCTAGCACGGAATCTGCAAATCACCTCTCTCCCTGGAGTGGTTCGGTGTTCCTCCTTATCCATCAATCATTGACCCTTCTTTCTTTCCAGCACTTGTAAACACAGTTTATGCTTTATTGATTTACGATTACACAGAGTCCCCTACGAAAGCTGATTTAAATCTCGATGCAGGGGAAACGTGCTTTTGCATTAGAACTGAGCTCTGACCATGCAGTTTTTTGGAAACAGAGCAAAGATGTTAGCTTATTAAGAGTTAATGATAGGTAGCACGGGGGTGGGGAGGAGCCAGCCTAACTGAAAAATGAAGGACCCGAGTGCGTCTCAGTCAGTTAAGCGCCTGCCTTCATCTCAGGTCATGATCCCAGGATCCTGGGATCGAGCCCCACATCCAGCCCTCTGCCCCGTGGGGGGCTTGCTTCTCCCTCTCCCTCTGCCTGCCGCTCCCCCTACTTGTGCTCTCTCTTGCTCTCTCTGCCAAATAAATAGAAATCTTAAAGAAAAAGAAAAAAATGAGGTAGCTGAGAAGGTCGAGATACCTACAGTGTTTTCAAGGGGTGCCTTGGGCCTGTGGGATATGTTAAAGGACTTTGAAAATTGATGATCTTTATTATGTAGATTCATTTAATTTTTGAGCTTTATTTTCCCTTATCCAGTAGCACATACTCTTCCACTTATCAGTGACAGAGAGACCGTTTCTGTTGACTGAGATTTAGGACTTTTGTTCACCTGTTAGAAATTAGGTAACTAGGAATGGTGAAAACTTAAGGGGTAGACAGTATCAACCACCCGCGAAGGAGGAAGGAAGGAGGTGGGGGAAGAGTTGGATCATGCCATTCCCTTGTGAGCCACTAGTGGTCACTATCGTCCTGGGAAGCTTGGTTGCCCTCTTTGTTTTTTTTTGGTTTTTTTTTTTAAGATTTTATCTATCTGTCAGAGAGACAGAGAGAGTACAGGCAGGCAGAGGGAGAAGCAGGCTCCCTGCGGAACAAGGAGCCTGATGTGGGACTTGATCCCAGGACGCTGGGAGGACCATGACCATTGACCCAAGCCAAAGTCAGCCACCTAACCGACTGAGCCACCCAGGTGTCCCGCTTGGTTGCCATCTTTCTGGGGAGTTCTGGGGACCCAAGAAGGGAGAGAGAGGAAGAGGGGTTTTTCACTATTTACTTGAAGAAGGGGTGATATAATGTGCATATCTGCATTTTGCAGTATTTTTGAACTTGGCTGTTTAGAACATCGGAATTTTCTGTTCTCCAAGTAAATTTAAAATCTTTCACTCATTAGATATTTAATTTCTCTTAACTTGCCACGTTCTTTTTTTTTAAAAATATTTTTATTTATTTATTTGACAGAGAGGGAACACAAGCAGGGGGAGTGGGAGAGGGAGAAGGAGGCTTCCTGTTGAGAGGGGGGACCCCGACGTGGGACTCTGTGCCAGGATCCTGGGATCGTGACCTGAGCAGAAGGCAGATGCTTAACAGCTGAGCCACCCAGGTGCCCAACCTGCCACATTTGTCACCTCCAATCCACAGAGGGCTAGCCCAGCTGGTGTTGAGGGCAGGGGTTCCGTTTTGTTTGCGGCTCACTAGCCGCTCTAGAGCCGCTGTTGATGTCGGGACTAGTTGTCGGGACTGGTCCAATGAGTAGTACATAGAGTAACAGGGTACCTTCCTGGTGTGAATGAAAAATCTCTTTTTTTGCCTTCTAGCTACGATGCCTTAATGTCTTCCGTGACAATAAGTTCCTCTGGTCTTTGCATTGCCCTTCCCCATTCGTGGATTTAAAATGTTAATGCCTCATAGGAGGATTTTTGCATGAAGTCATTAACTCCCTAGCCGAGAAATTATTTTATCCTTGACTCCGACAACCAAGCTAGACAAAGAAGTCTGGGTTCTGAAGAGGAGCGCTGACGTGGGAAGTGGGCAAATGAAGGGCAGAAAAGGGAGGTGATAGGGAGGAATCCGAGAGAACTGTCTCTCTTCATTTTTTCTGGCTGCAGGCCATGCCTTTCAGGGGGCTCGGAAGTCCGTGGTGTGTGAATGAGCGCATGGTGGGTTGGCCGTGGCCATGAGCATCACAGAGACGGAGTCTCAGGACAGAGAGAAAGTGCAAAATGGGTGATAGGCTTGGTTTTGACTTGCTCTCAGACCTTGTCACCCTCAGCTCAAATGCAGGAGCTCAGGGAGCATTGGGATCCTGTTTATGATAGGAGAGGGGGGAACCTGACAGTTCAGGGACAGGTTCTGCCTTTTCTATGACGAGGAACAGAGATGACAAATGGCCTTCATCTCATTTGCCTCTCTGGTCAGCGGATACGCTTCCCAGGGGTGCTGTGTCAAGAAGGATTCTGAAGCCTGGAGGACAGCCTTGTGATCTGCTCCCGCTGTGTGCCCTGGTTCAGGATCGGGGGGAAGCAAGTGATTCGTGTGTCTTGAGTCTGGCCATGGAGGACTGACTTTGCCTTTTCCCTGTCTTGCCTCTAGGGACCCAGCCAGTGCCTGGCCTGGGAGCCAGGATGGCCGTCCCCAAAACCTTGCTGACGTGCCTGGGGCTGCCTCTCTTCCTGTCCGCCGGCGCCCAGGCCCAGAACCACGTGCCGCCTGGCTGCAGCCCAGACCTCAACCCCCTCTACTACAACCTGTGTGACCGTTCTGGGGCTTGGGGCATCATCTTGGAGGCGGTGGCCGGGGCGGGAGTCGTCACCACTTTTGTCCTCACCATCATCCTCGTGGCCAGCCTCCCCTTTGTGCAGGACACCAAGAAGCGGAGCCTCCTGGGGACCCAGGTGTTCTTTCTGCTGGGGACCCTGGGCCTCTTTTGCCTCGTCTTCGCCTGCGTGGTGAAGCCCGACTTCTCCACCTGTGCCTCGCGACGGTTCCTCTTTGGAGTCCTGTTCGCCATCTGCTTCTCCTGCCTGGTGGCACATGTCTTTGCCCTCAACTTTCTGGCCCGGAAGAACCACGGGCCGCGGGGCTGGGTGATCTTCGCAGTGGCCTTGCTGCTGACGCTCGTGGAGGTGATCATCAACACCGAGTGGCTGATCATTACGCTGGTGCGGGGGGGCAGCGGCGAGGGCGGCCCTCAGGGCAACGGCAGCGCAGCCTGGGCCGCGGCCTCCCCCTGCGCCATTGCCAACATGGACTTCGTCATGGCGCTCATCTACGTCATGCTGCTCCTGCTCTGTGCCTTCACCGGGGCCTGGCCGGCCCTGTGCGGCCGCTTTCGGCGCTGGCGGAAGCACGGCGTCTTCGTGCTGCTCACCACGGCCACGTCCATGGCCATATGGGTGGTGTGGATCGTCATGTACACCTACGGCAACCGGCAGCGCAACAGCCCCACCTGGGATGACCCCACTCTGGCCATCGCCCTCGCCGCCAACGCCTGGGCCTTTGTCCTCTTCTATGTCATCCCGGAGGTCTCCCAGGTGACCAAGGCCAGCCCGGAGCAGAGCTACCAGGGGGACATGTACCCTACCCGCGGCGTGGGCTACGAGACCATCCTGAAAGAGCAGAAGGGCCAGAGCATGTTTGTGGAGAACAAGGCGTTCTCCATGGACGAGCCAGCCTCAGGTAGGCAGAGGGAGACCGTCCCTGCGTCCCCCATCGATCGTTCCACATCCTGGACGGCGGGACGGTCGGGGCTGGTCTCCTCAGCAGGGTGGAAGGTTCTTGAATTACTGCTAGTTTTCTGTCTTAAAGTCCCTAAAAACCATTTTTTAAGGTTGTTTTTTTTTTTCCCATCTCCTGTGGTTCATGAATATATGATCACTGGAAAATTTCAAACACTATAGATGACCCCCTCCCCAGGCTGTCTTCCCGGTTTTACCCCGTTCTTTCCTGTCCTGTCCTTGGCCACCTCTGACTGATACTTGACCAACACGGGCCTCTGTTTCCTCTTCTGTAAAATGGGGATGATAACGGTTCCTGTTAAATCGGGCTCTTGCGAAGACTGAGTTAATGCTTGTGCCTGGCACTTGGAAATTATTCTAGATGTATTAGCTATTAGCGGTCTGTATTCCTCTTTTACCATGATCACAACTACCCTTCCTGGACTTGTTTTTCCATTACGTACCTATTCATAGTCTTAGTTTCCTTTAAAAGTCTTCTCTGTGAAGATTTTGTTCTTTTTTTTTTTTTTTAAGATTTATTTGTGTATTTTAGAGAGAGTGCACCAGAGCACGCACGCTAGTTATGGGATGGACAGAGGGAGATGGGGGGGAGAAAGAGAGAAGCAGACTCCCTGCTAAGCGCAGAGCCCCTCAAAGGCCTCGATCTCACGACACTGAGATCATGACCTGAGCCAAAATCAAGAGTTCATTGGACGCTTAACCAACGAGCCAGCCAGGTGCCCTGATTTTGTTCTTTTTAACAGAAGCACTGGGCCACATCCTGGTCTCAGCAGCACCCACTCTCCCCTGGCTTGTCCCCAAGCTCCTGTCCTGGCTCGTTGTGAATGGGATGGGGCTTTCCTGTTGGAGCCCAGCACTAAGGGCACCGGCCAGATGTACAGCCTCAGAGGGGTCAGGCCGAGGGCGTCCTGGAATTGGAAGAGGCAGGAATGGGTAAAGCTTCTGCAGCCTGTGCCAAGCCCCTGCCTTGGGAGCAGCTTGAGAAGCAGGCGGGCAGGGGTGAGGGGAAGGGGGAGGGGGGATCATTCTCTGGGACACTTGGCTGCCAGTTGAGCTCCTGGCTTCCAAAGGGAAGAGTATTTCTCTGACATTTTGTTAACTGTAAGGACCACTAGCATTTATTGAGCACCTACTATGTGCCACGTACCTTTCCTGATGTGCTGTATCTCTCCTGATGTGTCCTGTGGCGTGCTGTCCTTAGCCAGCTGCCCACAGTACTCTTTGTCTGACATGACTGGGAACAGGAGGACAGTAAGACCAGGACAGGGACGCCTGGGTGGCTCAGTTGGTTAAGCAGCTGCCTTTGGCTCAGGTCATGATCCCAGCGTCCTGGGATCGAGTCCCACATCGGGCTCCTTGTTCCGCAGGGAGCCTGCTTCTCCCTCTGACTCTGCCTTCCACTCTGCCTGTGCTTGCTCTCGCTCGTTCTCTCTGACAAATAAATAATAAAATCTTAAAAAAAAAAAATTAAAAAAAAAAAAAAGAAAAAAAGAAAGACCAGGACAGCCCCCTGACCCCAACCCCAGACTGGTCTGATAGGGATGTTTTGGGGGCTTAAGACTTCAATTGCTTGGCTGTCCATCGCCAGCTCTGGAGTCTCTGCCTGGGGGCTGAGTCCGAGACAAGGAGAGTTCCAGAAGCAGAACTCCTTGCCTCCTCTCTACAGACTGAGATCCCCATTATTTCTGTTTTGGGGGAAGGAGTGACCTTTGTCCTGTCCACACTTGATCTGTGATCTGCCCACTGGGGTAGCCCTGGGTCTGCATACAGAGCGGAACCAATTGAGTGGGGGTGGGGCTTGGGCACCCATATCTGCTCTCATCCTGGGTCTGGCCAGGAGGCCTTCATAGTACTCAGCCTTTGTCCTCTCAAGGCAAACATTTCTGGGGCTGTGAGGGTTTTTTTCCCTCCTCTTTTTTTTTTTTTTTTTCTAAATGGAAAAATCAATCGAGTGGGCCTAGCACTTAGGAAGCTGGCCCTGTACAGTTGTGGTCCCTTGGAGTTGTGGGCCAGCAGCCTGCAGGAGACAGACATCCTTCCTCCTGTCCTGCTCTCGGGCCCCAGGGGTTGGTCATCAGCTTTTCTCGGACACCCTGGGAACCCCAACAGGGTAGAACAGATCAGGACACCAACATACCCGAAGACATGGGGAGGTATTCTTGGAGCCGAAAATAGTTCTGGAAACTCGCCAGGGTGCTACAGGACAGGATGAATGTACATTCGGTCCTCCTGGTGGGGCTCTGGGTTGCGGGGTCCTGGCGGATCAGCAGCCAGCTGTGCCCTGGGATGACATGAGGAGTCCCAGCCCGTGGGGTGTCCGCTCCGTGTACCCTAGCCTCTGGCAGCTAGCCTGCGTTGGTGGAGGCCAAAGCTGGAGCCTGGCCACCTTGGAAGGCAGCCGAAGACCCATGTGCCCCTCTTGGCCTCTGGCCCCGGAGGGCGGATGGGGATATGAAGGTTGCTGACAGGAGCATTTTTCTTTGCTGAAAAGCCGGGTGTGTGTGTGTGTGTGGGGGGGTCCTCCCAGTGCAGGAAAGCCCAAGCGGAAGGCAGGCAGCAGCAGCTCTTCTTGACCCCTGACAAAGGCATGCTGGTCTCTGGAGGGGACCCCCCACCTGCAGCTACCCCTCCCACTAGGTGGGCCACCCCTGGCCAGGCTTCCCCCTCGGGTCAGATGTTATCCCGGGGAAGGTGAGCCGCTCTTCCCTCTCCATGCCCCCTGGGGAGCCCTGCCTGAGAATCCACTCTCCAACCACGCCTGTGTCTCTTTGCAGCTAAGAGACCAGTGTCACCATACAGTGGGTACAACGGGCAGCTGCTGACCAGCGTCTACCAGCCCACCGAGATGGCCCTGATGCACAAAGGCCCGGTGAGTGTGGCCCCAGCGGCGCCCAGCCTGAGCCGGCCAGTAGCGAGAGTGCAGAGGCCATGTGGCCAGTTGGCGGCTGGGGCAGGAGGTGATGGGGACGAGGCAGGCTTCTCCTTCTGGTGCGTCGGCTTCAGGGAGCAGAGCCCCTTGGCTCCTAATGCCCTTTTCCTGGAGTTGATGTAGACACTACCTTCAGTGGCACTGCAGGGGGGCCTGCCCTATGTCCCTGGGCATCACACAAGGACCCTGGCCCGGCCCCAGGCTGTAGAGAAAGCAGAACAGTCCTCCTTGAGCTGGTGGGAGATGCCTGCGTTACCCTAAGGAGCTTAGGGAGGGACAAAGGAAGGTCTCAGCCAGGTAGGGAGGTGGCGTTCCTTAGTGCCCCCAAAGGCACAGAGGACCAGAAAACAGGTCTGGGTAAGTACTTCTCAGACACAGCTGTCCCAAGAGGGCCTTGGCTCCCCTCCCCCCACAAGCAGGCGGCGGCAGCCCTTGACCTCATACCTCCCCTGGGTTCTGGAAACCAGATGCTCCATTAGCCAGTGGGGGGTGGGAACAGGAAGACAGCGGCTTAGAGTCTCACTCACTCCATATATGTTCCTCCCCCTGGGCTGGCAGTCACTGTGGGGAGAGGTCAGTGACCTGCCTTGGCAAGACGCTGGGAACAGGAAGCCAGGGAGATCAGCCGGTGGTGTTCTCACCCCCCTCTGTGCCGTGAGCCCCAGGGCAGTGCAGCGTGCAAGGAATATCTGAAACTCCAGCTCCAGCCCCTTCCCTTTCTCTGAGCTGAGGCAAGGAGTCTCTGAAGGGCGGAAGCAGGGTCTGCTGGTCCCAGCCACTCGGGCTGTGAACCACTCCCCCCCACCCCCAGCTCCCCAGGATCCTTCCTGCAGCAGCTGTCCCAGCTTGGCCACCCCTTAGTCGCCCTGGCACGCTGAGTCCTGCTTCCCCGGTGGTTGGGGATCGGGGCGAACAGGGATGTTTTATCTGACATGGTGATTCTCACCACGTGGTCCCCAGCGCCCCCCACCCCAGCATTACCATCACCTGGGAACTTGCTGAAAATGCAGATTGCGTGGAGCGAGGGGGAGCGATGGCTGATGGTTAGCATCTCTTCGTGGCGTCACGGTGACAGCTTGGAGTCTGCCGGGATGGCAGTTACCACCCAGAAAGATGAGCGAAGACTACAGATGGGGCTCCCCTCCCCCACTTAAACACTGACCTGGCCCCCACTGGGTGGAGCCTGATTGGCTGCGACGGGGGCCCCAACCAGGTGCCCAGGTGATTCTGAGGCACAGTGATTTTGAGGCTCACCCGCCTAGATGTTCTGGAAGCTTCCAGGGGCCCGTCAGCCGGGGATTGTAAACCAGTGGGAGGGCCTCCCGGGTCTGATTCCACCAAAGGCAGCTTGGGGCTCTGGAGTAGCAGGGGTTAGGGATAAGGCAGGGCTAGGAGTTCACCTTCCTTCCAAGGCAGGAGTTGGACCCTCCCCTCCCCCTGACAGCTGTCTCTCGCCCACCCAGGAGCCGGACCTCTGCAGTTCTAGCCGGGTTCCAGGCAGAGAATTTGGGCCTTAAGTCTCCACATTGGACTAGCCTGTTCAGGCTTCAAAATCAGAAACAGGGGCATGCCCACGACCTGCCGGCTGTCCTCGGCCAGGCAGACCTGCCACTCTGATGCCACTGGGGCTCGGGGAAGTGCATCTACTGCCACTTGAGGGCTCGGGGAAGAGTTCAGGGAGAAGGGAGCCTGGGAGCAGTGGCCACTCAGTGCGGTTCACTCTGCACTGGGCCCCAGGACTTGCCCCAGGAACTGGGAGCAGGAGGCAGGAGGCTTGAGAAGAGAATGGATCCTTCTGAAAACAGCGACGCCCCGGGGGCCATCAGCGGTGACCGGAGGCCTCTTCCCATGCCTCGTGGCCGGGCACTCTGCGGGGTGAGGGCAGGGGTTCCAGGTCAGAGGCCAGTCCCTCCGTCTGCAGAGGTGGAGTCCCCCATCCCATGCCGCCGCTGGGGCCCGGCTGGGGGGCAGTGGCAGGGGGATGCAGGGAGGGAGGTGAGCTGGCCGGCACAGCCCTGCAGGAAGCAGAGTGTTTGCACGTCCGCCCTGGCGGAAGCGGGCTGCGAGACCTCCTGTCCTTCCTTTCAGTCCGAAGGAGCTTACGACGTCATCCTCCCACGAGCCACCGCCAACAGCCAGGTGACGGGCAGTGCCAACTCCACCCTGAGGGCCGAGGACATGTATGCCGCCCAGAGCCACCAGGCAGCCTCCCCGCTGAGAGACGGCAAGAACTCCCAGGTCTTTAGAAACCCCTATGTGTGGGACTGAGTCGGCGGCCAGGTGGAGGCAGGCAGATCTGGGGAGGGCCTCTGGGATGGGGCCCCGGGAGAGAAGCCCAGAGCTCTCCTGCAGCCCCTGCCCCCTCAGTGGCTCAGAGCTGGGAAGGCCATCCCTGTCCACCAGTGTCTGGGTGGGTGTCCCCGGCCCCCCCTCTCCCCCACTCCTCAGTGTCTGTGGGGCTGAGGACCCAGCCCTGGCTTCATGCTCCAGCCAGACAGTGTTCTTGGGGTGGTGGCCGGTCAGTGCCAACATTTTCTGGAGTCTTTGGAGAGATTCCTGCAACCTCGAGAGATTTCTCAGGCGCGTCTGTCCTGGGTCTTGCTCCTCTGTGAGGAGCAAGGGTGCCTAATAAACACATTTTTGCTTTACGAGCCCTTCCTCTGGGAATGTCGTTGTTGACCCCGGGCTCTCTGTCCCTGAGGAGCCACCGCCTCCCTCTGAATCCAGCTCACGTGAAGGCCGCTGCTGCTTTTTCCTTCTGGCAGTTCAGGAGCTGACGCCTGCCCGCAGGGAAGGAGTTTTCAGCTGAGCCTCTGTGTTGTGTTGTGCGGCATCGCGTGCATCAGAATGGACTCCGGGCCCAGCGCCTGTCCAGGGTCTAGTCCGGCATCTGGGCTTAGCTGAGATCAGGCAGCTTTCCTCGGGGACCCCCCTCCCCCAGCCGTGCACAGGGCCAGAGGGGGAGGGCGGACCCACTACCGCCACCAGGCAGCTCTGCGGACGGTGTATGTAAGGGAAGGCGGACCAGCTTCAGACCCTCTTAGGCGGGGATGGCCATTCATGTGCTCCAGGGGATGCGGTGGAGAGTGGCCAGCCTGTGCCTTTAGATCGTGCTGTGCTGAGCACGGTGGGAGCGGATGGCTCAGAAAGCCCCGGCGCCTGTTTACAAAGTGGGTTTCCAAAGGTGGAAAGGGTCGGCCGGTTCCGGTTGGTTTCATTCCTGGGCAGTTATTAACATGTCCTCTGGCCGAGTCCTTTATGATAAACAAGGCCTTTCCACATCAGCTCATTTTAAACCTCCTGGCTGCCAAGAAGGGTGCACAGGACAGCCCTCTATCCTTTCTACAGAGTCAGAATCCCAGAATTGTGCCATTTTAGGGTCGGACGTGGCCTTATAGGCAAGGCAGGGGTGTCCCTCTCCTGGCCCCTGTCACAGGTAACCAAACAGGACCCACTAAGGCCACATAGCCTCTAGAGGTGGCCAACACTGGCCAGGTTTTCTGGAGCTCTGTCTTCCAAGATCCACTCTGGGACCAAGCCAGTGGCCTGGGCTTGGATCAGCAGCCGCGCTCTGACCCTTGGACACCGGCTCCAGGCTTTGCGAAAGGGGCTGCCAAGCCCGCCCCTCCCGAGCTTGGGAATGTTTCTCCCCAACGAGTCAGAAGCTATTTTCTGACACCGGTCGTAGGGAAAAAAAAATGGCTCTGTTGGAAGGGAGAGAAAGGTTGCCGGAAGAAAAACAAATTTCTCCCAGAGTTTCCCTTCTATGTCAGATCGCACCCGCCCCGCTGGGACTCAGACACTGTTTTTAGTAGAAGTCGGAGCTTGGGCCCCCCCCAGGCGGTAGGGTCCCCTTTGACTCTTGTTCTTTCTGGTTACTTTAGGCTCAGTCCCCGCAAAATAAAACAAGATGGTAGAAGCCCTCTTCCCTGAACCACACGTCGTCCTGATGTCCTCGTACCTCTGTCCGGGTTGGGCAGGGCCCAGCACCTTTCCCTTGTCACTGGAACTGGGAGGGACCGGAGGCCACCAACAGGAAGCAGAGGACTGAGTGGGGGCCTGTGAAGCCCCGAGGTGTGTGGCTGGGGCCCCAGGGCCAGTCCCTTTGCTGCCCAGCCCGCCTCTCCTGACCCCCCACGTGACTGAGGCCACAAGGATCTACAGAACTGCCCAGCCCGTCTCCGTCCCCTCTCGACGCCCTTCCCCCAGTCACAGCCCATGTGTCCCCACGCTGTGGTTCTCCAGATGGCCATCCTCAGATGCCCTGTCTTCACACCACAGGCCTTCCTGGCTGTCTTGGTGTCCAGCGTCAGCTTGCCCCGCCTGCGCCTGGGTGTTTGGAGCCAAGCCCTGGCGGAAGTGGGCTTTCTCTCATCAGGGCTTCCTGCCACCACCTGGACCGAGGAAGGCCGCGGAGTAGGGCCGGAGCTCAGCCTGAGGCCTGGGCAGAGACCGCTCCTCTTCGTGGCCTGTGGGTGGTGGATCCGAGCCCCTTTGGTGCTGCTTCTCTTACGCACCCTCCTGCGCCATGGCCCGGTGCCTTCCCCACCTGCAGTGAGCTGGGGCCCACCGAGACATGGGGTGGTGCTGGGCTGCATCCTCAGGGGCCAGCTGGGAGTCTGGATCATACGGGCCGGGGTCTCAGCTGCTCACAGAACTGGGACTCGTGCCAGGTCCAGCTGGGCAGATGCACAGATTTCCGCCTCCCCTTGGGCACCTCAAATGTGCTGGCACTCTGACTCTCCCACGACATGCTCCAGAGGGTCCTAACGGCCACCCAGGGAAGTGGGGGGCATCTTTCAGGACCTGGTGATGGTGGCAGCAAGGACGGAGATGTGCGCAGCTCCAGACTCACGGGAACGAGGTCTCTGTAGCATCGTCTCCTGGTTTTGTCCTGCGCTTGGGTGCCAGGCAGAGCTGGCTGGTCCAAGGGGGCCTCCTCAGGCATGCCCCTGGAGCTCTGTGCTCAGTGCAGAGACTTCTTGGGGTGCCCAGGGTCGGGGGAGAGAACAACAGCAGGGCCCAGCCTCGCTCTGGTCAGCCTGCAGCTCTCCACTGCCACCGTCGGGCCCCCAGCAGCCTGTGCCTTTGTTACTGGAATATTTTTCCAGAGTAAAAATTGGGCTAACAGGCCCTGCAGAGAGAGTAGGGCTGTACAGCTGCCTGTGACAACTAGCCCCACCACCCCAACCCACGCCCCCTCCATCACTACCATTGACCGATCATGCTCTGGGTTGCTCAGCTCCTGGAACAGAGTATTACTTCCCTCTATTGGAGAGGAAGAGGGAGTTCTTGGGCACTTCAGACTTTTCTTGATCTAGGGTAGTGGCCCCAAGATCTCTTCCAGTGAATAAAGGCACTGTCTTGCTTTTTTGAAGTGACAGTCTCACGGGAGTCTGGGCCCCACCAGACGGCCTCGAAGAGCAGCCTGCAGTGAATGTGGGTTTGTTCATTGTCCGAGTACACCGGGGATCTGGGTGTTGGCTTGGGGAGGACGGGCTCCTGAAAGCTGCAGGCCACCTTGGCTCAGGGGACACCCAGTGGCCCTGCTCCCTCCAGACCTTGGCCAAGTGGAGAAGACAGGTGTGTTTTTAGGAGAGAGCTGCCTTTCCCCAGGTGGTCCAGCCGTATCACAAATGGGCCTGGGACGGAAGAAAACAAAAAGAGGTTGGAACAGCACCTTAGTAAATTTCACAGTCAAGCCGTTCAGTTCAAAGTAGAGTAATTTGGACGGTAACTGCTCAGAATTAAAGGATGTTATCCTCTTGTTTCTGAGGAATTCCTATCACAGAATCCCCATGTGTTCACGGAGAATGTTTCTGGGATTTGATACATATTTTTAACCTAGTCTCTCCCTTCTAGACCAACAAAGACGGATTCCAACTTTTTCTGGGTTGGGGATTTATTCTAAGGGAGGAAACCAAGCCTCCAAAAATAGGCAAGATTTGTGCCTGTACTCCTCCCCCTACACCCCTCCCCCAAGGTCTGGGAATGGAGGATGGGGTAAGACGGGGGACAGCCCCTATTATAGTTCTGTCATTGCCTGTGTGCTGAGTGCCATACTGGGCTCCTGGAAAGGCAGATGGGGCCAGGGGGATGATCACTACCTCCCCTGAGGACCTGCCAAGGGCCACACCCAGTATTCCTCTTTACACTGGTGGTCACACCTCCCGTAAGAGCTAGAAATGAGAGCAGCAAGAATCCCGTGAAGTGACTTGCCTGGGGCCATGCCCTCCAACCCTTTGTCACCAAACGAGGCACTTTCTCCAGCACCACAGGGTTTGCAGAGATCAGGCTCAGGTGCAAGTGACCCGATTTTGTTTCCTGTCTGCTGTGTGCCTTCTGGGCCCTCCCGGAAGCTGCAGCCCCCGCTTCACACAGCCCCATGAATTATTTAGATCTCTTCCAGCTGGGTAATGGTCTGACCTCATCCTCCTCCTTGGGCTGAGGGCGAGGCTCTGACCTTCCTCTCCTTTTAGAAGGGATATTGACAGATGAAGGCTGGCGGGCGGTGGGACCCTCTGTGGGCTGTGGGTGACTGAAAGGTACCAGGAACGAAGTGAGGACCAGAAACCAGCTGCCCTTTTAGCAGGAGGCAGTTCTGCAGGGAGAACATGACCTAGGAATCCAACGACAGGTTTGGGTCCCAACTCGTGCTTACTAGCTTTGTGACCTTGGGCCGCTCAGTTTCCTCCCCTGTAAAATACAATCACTAATCACTAACACTCTGAGTTCATATTTAGTGTCTGGTTCCTCAAGGTCACTCCATGAAAGTCACAGTTTCATGAAGCTAGCTGTCCGGTGTTTTCTGCCCAGACTGCTTTCAGGGCCAGATTTCACTGGGTTCTGCCCTCAGGAGATGACTCCTTTCCTTTTCTCTGCTGTCCCTCACGCACGAGGTCCCCAGGGTGGTGGGATGACAGATTGCCAGGATTGGGGGGGGGAGCTAAGGAGAGGGACAGACATTGACGCAGGGGTTGACCATCAAGATGCTAAGAGGGTCACCTGGGGCACAGGAAGTCAAGAAACCAGGCTGAAGAGGGGGTCTTGAACTGCCTTCAGTGGAGAGGAAATACGGAGTTCCTACTCTGGGGACAGAGAGAAGCAGTATCTGGTTCCTGCCGTCTGGGGGTTCAGAGCCTAACTCTTCCTTCCCGCAGGTCAGACCCAAGGGCTAAGGTGGACAGGGTGATACTGGGCTCCCTCTTGGATCCACACGGTTAGCATCCCACTTCCACCAACACCCCCGCTCCCCCGCCCCCGGCTTCTCAGGTGGGACCTAGTTCTTACTAACTCCTCTGACAAGCTTTCCTCATCTGTAAGTTGCACCCTGAGGCCCAGCTGTGCACAAGCCCTGGAATTGGGACCCCGAAGCACAGGCTGTGCTGAGAATGAGCCCTCACAGCCTGGATTCAAGGTCTGGCGCAGAGCTGGGTGGGTGCAGAGGCGCTGGGGGCCCAGATCCTAGCGGCTCAACCCTCGCATCCCGGGCCTCACCAAGCCAAGGCCCCGGGGCGCCCCGGGAGCACGAAGAGGTCGGCTTCAGCATCCGACGGCGCAAGCAGGGCCGGGGGCCAGCGAAGGTTTTACGGAGTCCCTAACCCAGCGTTCCAGCCGTCACCCAGCCCTCTCCCCGCGGAGCGCGCGCATCCCCGACTCCCTCCCGCCGCCTCCGCACCCAATCCACCTTCCCCCACGCACCTGGGGGGCTGGGACGTGGGGGTGGGGACCGACTCCGGGATCCGGCGTCTCTCCGAGGGGCCCCGCCCCTAGCTGCTGGCCAACCCGAGGCCGCCTCCTGCGCCCCGCCCTGCCATCCCTGCAACCTGATCCCCGCCACCCCGAGGAGCCGGCCCCAACCGGCTGGCTCCGCTTCCGGGCCCGCTGGGTGTTGGTGGTAGCTGCCTGCCCAGCCTGAGGCCAAGTAGAGACCCTCTGCTTCCGCTCTACCTACCCACACCCCGGGGGGTGGGGCGGATCACCATCCCCAGTGACCTCTTTCCTGTTCCCTCCCGGGCTGTGAGCCCCAGACCCAGGCCAATACCGATAGCGTTCATTCCCATGTCTCTGGGCCCAACACCCAGGAGGGGGCCCAGGCAAGTGCCTTTGTGCCCAAGGGGTTCACTATGCTTGCGTGGGTGGGTGCAATGGGGCGGGCGTGCAGGGAGCCCCTGCGCTACCTTGAGTCTGCCTCTAGGACAGGGCCCCTCAGTCTGGAACCACTGACATTGGGCCTGGATCATTCTTTGTGCTGGGGTCATCCTGTGCGCTGTCAGAGCTGAGCAGCCTTCCTGGCCTCCCATTTACTAGATACTCAGTAGCAACGCCCTCCCCTTAGTGGAGACAAGGAATAATGGCCCCAGACATTGATGATGTTGTGATGCTGTTCCCCTTCACAGCCGGTTTACAGCTGCCTGGGGCCAGCCTGGGGACTGTGACCTTTAGCCTGACAACATTTGGGCAGCATGAGACTGGCCAGCTCACTGTGCAAACAGCTTCTGGTCTCCTGCCCTGTTGTGGGTGCTGAGCGGAGCCCTGGGACAGAGAAACTTGGGAGTTTTTCTGTCCCCGGCAGTCAGTGTCATTGCGTCAATGGGACACTTAGTAGTCAGGGCCAGGGTCCCCAACAAGAAAGCAAAAAAGCGGGGACAGCTAAGACCAAACCGCACCGGCATCCTGTTTCACAGCTTAGGACCTGAGAGCATCCTGTCCCAGAGTCTGCAGGAGTCCCTTTTGCAAAACATCCTGAAACAAAACAATGAACCATAAAATGTGGGTCAGTATCACAAGCTGATAGTCTTTAGATGTCAGCCCCAAAGACCAGCAACACGTGAACAACAACCCATTAGGGAGACAGGTGCATGATAGAAGCCCTGATTGGCACACCTTAGCAGCCAAGCCACCCAGGATGCTCAAGGTAGTTCCTCACCAAACCGGCAACCTTTTAGGGTCCCCTCCCTCTCCAGGATCTCCAGGATCGAGCTTTGTACGATCACTCAATAAACTCTGCCTCACTGCCCATCACTCTCCCCTGGGTCTACCTCTTCATCCTTCGAAGAGGTGTGATCAAAAACCACGACAGTAAGGGAACAAAAATCCTATAACAGTTGGGCACCGGAAAGAGACATGTGTGTCCATGGGGCAGGCTCCAGGGTTCGGGGATCAGAGGTGGGGAAGGAGGTGCAGTGAGCTGAGGCCACCAACGGAGCCCAGGGGCTGTCAGGTGGGAGGGTTAGGAGAGCATCCTGGCCAACTGGGGGTCAGATATGGGCCCCTTGGGGCCAACCAGACATAGCAGGGCTCCGTCCCTGTTCTCTCTTTCCTTAGGGGAGGTAAAAACCAGGTACAGACCTACACACAGAGCTAAGGGGTAGGGGAGCAGGGTTTTGGAGAAGGACAAAAAAAAGTGAACCAGTCCCAGCTGGAGAAGATTCCATCTCATCCTTAACCAGGACTGTTTGGGGTGAGGATCACAGGCAGGTGGAAGGGGGTGGGTAGATGCTGTTGACATCACCGCCATCCCCCACCCTCACCGCACAGGCCAAATAGGATTTTCCAAAGGATCCAATTCCCTGCTTAAAGGGGAAGGTTTTAACAGTGCCCCCTCCCCCTGGACATTCATATTTACCTGCATTCGCACAGAGTCATAAGACACCACAAGAGGTCGAAGAGGAGGGGGTGGGTCCCTGGGGCCAGGCCGATGGGGGTCATGAAGACATTTCAACTGCTTTCTTTCTCCCTCCCTCCTTCCTCTTCCTCTTTCCTTTTCCATGAAAATCAAGTACCTATTTTTTAAAAAATTGATCTGAAAAAAGAAAAGGAATCCCAAGGTGAGCGCACCCTGTAGTAGCCTCTGCCCCCGCCCCCAGCCCACCAGCGTTATAACCGCCAGCCCTTCAGGAAGGCCAGACTCCAAGCAGGGCCAGGCCACACCTCTCACTCCGCACCCTCCGAGAAAGACAGGCAGCTTTCACCCTGCCAAGTTTCTTCCAGTGCATTCTGCCCTTGGGAGGACATCCGAGGAGGCTGAAGATGGAGGGCCTGGGGGAGACAGAGTGTGTTTGTTGGTTTGTTGCATGTAGGGGCGTGGGACCCCCAACGCCCACTGCCCACCCCAACCTAACTAAAAACTGCAGTTTTGAGAAGACTGACTTAGATGTGTGCCTACGGAACATGCCGGCGCGCTGACGCCGCTCTGTGCCAGAGGTTTCTGTGGGAGCGGCTCGGCGTTAGAAAGCACGGGGTGTCCCTCAGGGCAGAGAGTACAGCGGGGAATGACGTTGACCCATTCATTCATTCTCTCATCGGTTCTTCACCAGCATTCATTAAAAGCTGTTCCCACCATGTCATTAACATCAGTCCCCGCCCTGAACTCTGGCACACAGTTCTCCGTCCCCCGTCATCGGAGGACGCACCTTCCCTGTGTCAGCCTCCTGCTTGCTCGGTGTCTATTCTCTTTGGGGGTTCTGCAGCTGCTTTACTGTATCAGTAAGGTCCTGGCCTGTCCCCTGGGGACAAAACCACCCCGTGTGTGTGTGTGTGTATGTGTGTGTGTGCACACTCGCGCACAGTGTCCTTGTGTTGAGGAATGAGGGCTTAATAGGGAGAGGTTGTGTCTCACGTTGCAAAGTGGAGCCAGGGGGCCAGTATGAGCTGGAAGAGAGTATCTCCCTGGATCATAATCACGGAAGTCAAGAGGAGGGTCTCTGGGTCCTCAGGAGGTCCCTTCCTCTTGGGGTCCAGTAAGCAGCAACCTATGGTATTGGTTCGTGAGGACCATCTGACCACGCAGCACAGACCGAGTGGCTTCAACAACAGAAACTTGTCATCTCCCTTCTGGAGGCTGGGAGTCCGAAATCAAGGGGTCGGCGGGGTCGGCTCTTTCTGGGGGGGATCCCCCGAGGGAAGGATCCGTCCAGGCCTCGCTCCTGGACTTGCAGACCGCCGTCTTCTCCCTGCTGCTCTTCACGTCGTCTCTCCTCTGTGTGTGTCCCCGTGTCCAAATGTCCTCTTTTTATAAGGACACCAGACGTACTAGATGAACACACCCCCTAATGACCTCAGGGTAAGTGGATCATTCCGGTAAAGACCCCCAGCTCCAAGTCATGTCCCATTCTGAGGTACTAGGACTTCACCATGTGAGTGGGGTGGAGAAGGAATTCAGCGCCTAACCCCTGGGCTGGTCCTGGGCAGGTGGAAGGGGCGTGGGCGGGTCGGGGCAGGCTCTAACAAGGCAGCTTGAGGATGCCCCAGGCCCTAGGGGGAGGCTGCACGCTCCCACCGTGTCCTTCACAAGTGTGGTCTTAAAAATGCGGCATCTTGATCCTCTTGGGTGGGCCTTGGGATACCCCCACATGGGAGCTGGATCTCCCCGGCACCACGCTGAGATTCTTTCTCTCCTCCCGGGAAGCAGACGGCATTCATAGAAGGAGAGAATTATCTATTGTCCACAGGCCAAGAACACTGAGATCTGTGTACCCCTTCCCAGATACGGGCTACGGATCTGGGTCAAGGGAGGGCTGGTGGCGAGCAAACGTGAGGAGGGCAGTCTCTCCGTGGGAAAGCGTGCCTCCTCATCTTCCGTGTTTCAATAAAAGAACAGAGAAGACTCTGCCCCCTCAGCATCCCAGACGAGGCCGGAGACCTGTGATTGGACGTCACGATGGGCCCACAGTCGCCACCCCTCCTCTCAACCAGGACAACCATAAAAGCAGGGGCCTCTGCCCACCGCGGGCCAGAGAGGCGCCCTGTGTCACCCACCCCCAGGAGTGAGCCGCGCCGGCCAGCTCTGTGCCCGAGACCACCGGCAGAGGCTGGAGAATCCCGTCTTCCAAGGAGACAGGAGGCTGAGGTAACACCCGGATACAGTGTCGTGTTCCCACCAGAGGGCACAAGGGATAGCGGGTCCTCCTGACCGGTTTCTGGCTCCTTGTGATCCTAAAAGAGGTTCCGCCTTGCAGGGCGGGAGGGAGCTCCCCCAGCCTGGCATTCCCAGGGACAAGGCGCTGATGAAATGCCTTTTAAAATGGCCATCCTGGGGCGCCCGGGTGGCTCAGTCGGTTAAGCATCCAACTCTTGCTTCTGGCTCCGGTCATGATCTCGGGGTCGTGAGATCGAGCCCCGTGTCAGGCTCCGTGCTCAGTGCGGAGTCTGCTTGACGATTCTCTCTCTCCCTCTGCCCTTCCTCCTGCTCGCTCTTACTCTCTCTCTCTAAATAAATAATCTTAAAAAAAAAATGGCCATCCTGCCTCAGCTGTCCTATGGCCAGGGAAAGTTTTCTGGCCCCCCTCTGGCCAGCCAGGAGGAGGGACCTGGGGAAGAGGCCGGACTTCTTGGATGAATCTTGATAAGAACTGGGGAGTTCTGGGTTTTATCTTTCTGAGGATTATTAGTTTTTTTTTGTTGTTGTTGTGTTTTTGTTTTGTTTTGTTTTGTTTTTAGGAACTCCCTCCTTGTGCAAATTTCAAATCTTGAAATCCTTAAAGAGGCCATGACGTCTTTACCTCCAGCTGCCCTCCTGGGGCTTCCTCCCCCGTCACTGGGGTCTCCTAGCTCCTCCTCGCTCCCGGTCCACAGTCTGCCAGGACACAGTTCTCCGAGCATCCCCAGAGCAAGCCGCATGTCAGGCTTATTGTCTGTAAACAAGGATGTTGCTGCCATGATCTCACCTGTGACCCAAAGATAGTCTGAGCCATCCTACGCTGTTCCCTACTTTTTAAAAAATATTTGAGAGAGCGAGAGCGCACAAGCAGGGGGAGGGGCAGAAGGAGAAAGAGAGAGAGAGAAACTCCAGCAGGATGTGGGGCTCTATCTCAGGACCCTGAGATCATGACCTGAGCTGAAATCAAGAGCTGGAGGCTTGACTGACTGAGCCACCTGGGTGCCCCCTGTTCCCATTTGAAAGGTTCTGGACTGCCACGACCACACCATTAGTTAGCCCTCCATGCTCGCACGCTTTACCAAATATTTCTGATGCTTGAGGACACCCAGGCACAGTGAGTGCAGCATCAAACTCCTTGCTAGGACTCTAAGACCCTCTTTCTGGATGGGACTCTCACCCTAATGCCCCCGGACTCTGGGAGCCCAAGGGAAATCCAGAGAGACTGCCTGGAGGAAGCTGCAGAGCTGCCTTTCTCCATCCCCCTGCACGGGTACCAGAGAGCTCTTCTCACTGGCTCATGTCAGTCAATAAATATCTATTGAGTTGACTGTCAAGTGCAAGGCACAGCCCTATCCTGTCCTATCCTATTTTTTTTAAACAAAAATATTTATTTATTTAGAGAGTGAGGGAGAGAGAAAGAAAGTGGGGTGGGAAGGGAGAGGAGAGAGAGAATTTCAAGGAGACTCTGTGCTGAGCACAGAGCCCAAGCCCATGACCCTGAGATCATGACCTGAGCTGAAATCAGGAGTTGGATACCCAAAAGACAGGGCCGCCCAGGCTCCCCTGTCCTAGCCTCTCCTAATCTATCCTGACCAATCTACCACCTCCGAGCACGAGGAGAGTCCCAAGCCTTCCACATTCTGCACGGTGGAGTTTCCTAAGTGTGATTGTAGGCATCGTCTTGGGGAGCCTGTTGAAAGGACAGATTCCTACTCCCAGCCCTGGAGTAGGGGGAGGTCTGATGGGGGAGGTCTGAGGCCCTGGGGTCCTGTGCTGGGGACCCCGATGTCTGCGGTCCCCACCCCTGACTTCCCTAACAGTCCTATGTAGGCTACTTGAGAGCGTTGAAGCAGCTGGGTGACTGGCCCACAGGGACAGTTTCAACCACTTTGTCACACTTGGGGGACTGCTGGGGGCGGGGGTTGCTGGGCATGTGTGGGAGGAAGGGGAAGAGTGAAATGATTTAAGGCCCGTAGTCCCCTCACACTTCCGAAGAATTGAGGCTCCATTTAGGGTGGGCTCGATATCCTTCTGGAATTTTCAGGGGCTCTGTTCATCCTCCTCCCAGAATTCTGGAGAACAGAAATCAGATGGGACTAACAGGGGCAGGGTCACAGGGCTGGGATCCCTGACCCTGGGGCCACTTGTCTGCACCATTTCCTGTGTCCCATAAAAGGGAGAAGCCCTTTCCCACCCCGGCCACTGGGATTTTTGCCTTGACCTTTGGACCACTTCTACCTTTTAAGATAATCCTTTGTTTTCCTGTCTGTTTATGTGCTTCCTACTAAACGGTGAACTCCCAGAAAGGAGAATTGTCATAATTTTATCTTCCTGTCCCCAGCACTTGGCACAATGCCCACGGTCATTATTTGTCAAATAAACCAATATGCCGTGCCTGGGCATAGAGTGCCCCCTGGTGGCGTCAGAAGTCTGGCAGTGTCTCAGGTCTTGGCCAGAGCGGTCAACCTAACCCTCTCTGGTTCTGGGCGGCCCATCCAAGTGTGAGGCCAGGTGGGGCTGGATTCAGCACAGGGTTCCCTGGAAAGGCATAGTTATCCTAGGATAGTGAGGGACAGAGGAACAGGGAAAAGGATTGAAAGGAGTCTGAGCTGTCCTGCAGAAAAGCGAGGACGGGGACAGCCCCTCTGTTGGCCTTGGATATGAAGGAAGTCGCACACACTGTGGCCCGTTTCACTTTCCCCTCGGGCATGAGGGTGATGTGGTAAGGCCAGTAGCGGCAGCAACCCCAAACCTTTGTGGGGTGTGGACACTGGGGAGTGGGGCGATCATTAGCCTCATTCTCCAGGGGGACAAGCTGAGGCTCAGAGACGTTCGTAAGTCCGTCAAGATCACACAGCTTGTCAGGGGCAGGACTGGGATTCAAAGCCAGTCCGTGAGTCCGAGTCCCTGCTCTTAATCATTGCCAGTATGGAAGGCTTGGGGCTGGGACACCAGATCCCACAGCCACGGGCTTTGCTGTTATGTCGAGTTCCCCTATACGAATGCCCACCCTCCCTCTCTGGAGAGAGTTTTGGTGATTCAGGGGTAAGAGCAATTCCCTGAGGTCAAGTGTGTGGCTAACTTCTGGGCTTCCTGCACCTGTTCCCGGGCACGTCCAGGGTGGGTCTGAAACCTCTTTTTTCTCCTGCATCCTCTCTTCCTCAGGGCGTGGGCCAGGGGTCCGCCCGGATCAACTGAGTCAGAACCTCAAGCTGCACGTGGGTGAGGAAAGGGGAAGGAGGTTGCAAAGGTGGCTCAGGCACCGGATATTTTTTTTAAAGAGCTCTCCAAGTGAGTCTAATAAGCTTCCATGATTGAGAACCCTGTAGGCTTCCATGTAAACAAAGTCAGTCAGTGGGAATGGAAAGCTGGATCAGGATCACTCCCCTTTCTGCTTCATCCGTGGGGACCCCCCAGTGCTACTCTGTTTCTTCTCCATCCCCTTCACTCACTCCCTGCACACACACATGCACCCCTGAAGCTCTCCGCCATGAAAGCCGCGCCTCCTGTGTTCTAGAGCTGGAAACTCAGGAATATGCAGCTCTCATCCTTCCCATGTGGCCAAAACACACATTCAGAAAGGGGGTCCCACTGGTGGGTCCTTGGCCCTTGAACCCAGAGCCTTACAGTAGAGAGTTTAGCTGGGAGAGATGGCAGGGAGGTTGATGTGTTTCCCCTCCTCTGCCTTCTCAATCCCAGAGGTGAGGCTGCTGCTCTGCCGCCCCCACCTGCAGCGTCAGCCCCGCCCCTCTTCTAGAACGGTCCAGCGGAAGCAAGAAGTGGAGCAAGTGTCTGCTCGATCTAACAGGCAGCTGAGCAGTCCCAGGTGGGCCTCGGAGCTGGCCGTCTGGAGAGGCTTCTGAGCGTCCCCTGGTCTCATTGGCTGGGAACCAGGAGCCCTAGAGACCCCAGAGTCTGAGTTCCAGTGCCCCTCACCACTCCTGGGCAGCCTGGTCCGAGAGATGGGCTCATCCCTGTTCCCTTCTCCATAATTCCCCCCACCCCCTTCCCCAGGTCCTTGTCCACCATAGAGGCCCCCCTGCTTCTCTGAAGCCCCCACATTCTCTCTCCCAGGGGCTGGAGCCTTCCCCTTCTTCCTGGTCTACTGGCTGGAGGATCTCGTAGGATCGATGCCACCCACCTGGATATGTGTACAGAAACCTCTCTGCTTCCAGGCTTGAGAGATGGAAACAAAGTTACCTGACACAGCCGGCAGTTCTGGAAACTACCGACAGATGGCGCCATGGACCGCCCGTAGCTGCCCGATTCCCGATTTACCCGGGTTCTAGGAAGAGCAGCTTCTCTACTGGCTGCAGATGGCACTGCCCCTTGCCCGCGGGGCCCCGCACCTGATTTGTGTTCCTTAGTTCCCGCCACCTTGGGAATTAGGTCTGGGACTGCCCCACAGCCCGCCTACTCCAAGGCTAGGTTAGGCCATTGGGTTCATCTCAGCTCTACTCTGTTTACTCTGTGCTCACTCCCCACCCCACCACCCCATTCGCTGGGGCCCTCATGTGCCCCCTGGGACCAACCAGGGCTGAAACAGGACAGGCAGGAATGGGCTGGGGTGGAAACCAAGGCGGAGCCGGTGGGGGGGGGCAGTCAGGAGTTGAAGCTTGGAAAGTGCTGGAATTCAGGGTGCAGTGGATTTAGATACGAGTGAGCTGGGCACATGAGGGGCCAGGCCAGTGGATCTTGCCTTCAGCGCTACTGACAAGCAGTCCCTGCGCTTCTGCACTCCATGCCTCACCTCCCTGGGAGAGGTAGACATCCATTCCCTCTGTTGGAAGTTTTTAACGACTTTGGTACTTGGTTTGTCGACAGCCTTCCCTGTTCCTCTCACATTGCAGGAAGGAAGGAATCAACTCTTTGAAATATTAAATATTTGGTCAGTGCCAGGAAGGTTCTGAGGGAGACTGGGGCAGAGGAGGGAATCAAACACAAGGAGAGGGACGTGGGATGCCTGGGTGGCTCAGTCAGTTAAGTATCTTCCTTCAGCTCAGGTCATGATCTCAGGGTCCTGGGATCAACTCCTGCGTCGGGTTCCCTGCTCAGTGGGAAGCTTGTTTCTCCTTCTGCCTGCCGCTCCCCCTGCTTGTGCTCTCTCTCTCTCTCTGACAAATAAATGAATAAAAATTTTTAAAAAAGATTTTTATTTATTTGATAGACAGAGATCACAAGCAGGCAGAGAGAGAGGTGGAAGCAGGCTCCTCGCTGATCAGAGAGCCCGATGAGGGGCCCTATCCCAGGACCCCGGGATCATGACCTGAGCCAAAGACAGAGGCTCCAACCCACTGATGCCCCTGAATAAAATTTTTTTAAAAAGATTTTTTAAAAAGGACATTCAGAAATCAAGATGGATAGATGAGGGGAGGTGGCGGAGAGAAGGTCTTTGGGCTCACATTCACAAAGTTGCTTCTTAAAGATTTATTTATGTATTTGAGAAGGGGGTGGAGGGGAGAACAGGGGGAGAGGAAGAGAGAATCCCAAAAAGATTCTGTGCTGAATGCAGAGCCCAATGTAGGGCTTGATCTCACCATTCTGACATCATGACCTGAGCCGAAACCGAGCATGAAACACTTAACCCACTGTGCCCCAGAAGTGCCCCCAAATTTGTTTTTTTTTTAAATTTAGGTATCATGCCCTAAAATTTACTCATTTTATATGTGTACTTCTTTAATTATAAGTAAATTCACAGTTGTGCAACCATTACCAGAACCCAATTTTAGAACTTTTCTTCAAACTTAGTAATGACATTATTCCTAAGTGAGTTTGTTCTTAAAGTCCCAGCATTTATAGGACTTCTCCTGCTGGGAAGGAGAGAAGGGTTCCTTCCCATAACTCTGCAGCGGGGTCCCCTTGCCAGTGCACACCATGAGTTAATACTTTTATAAACCTTGTAATTGCATATGTGTGTGTGTGTTTTGCATGTCAAAAGCCTTGATTTGTTAAATGCTCTAATTTTCATTAATCCTCTTTTGGACTCTTCATTTACTAATATACTAAAAGATTCAGGAAATGTAAGTGGATCAGAACTGTCTGGATCTCAGGTAAAGCACAGAAAGTCCAAAAGAAATAGAAAGAACGCACCAGACTCAGGCAAGGTGAGGCAACACAGTTAGCTTCACCTTTTCTCCCGGGAAGCATGTATACTTCTGACCCGCTGTCTTGGAACAGGGAGGGAGACATGGACACATCTATAAGCGAGCACTCACCTACCGTGAAGTCCTATGAACTCTTGGCTTGCCTGAGTTCTTGGCTTTGAAACACATACTTTGGACAACCCTCTTGGGTCCCCTCCCTCTTCTGGAGCTTCCTACTTTCAGTAAACTTGGTTTTGCTGCCTACCAGAAAAAAAAAAAAGAAAAGAAAAGAGAGAAAGAAACAAATGCATTCTGCCAGCTTCTGGAAATGTCTGTGGGAAGACTGCTATAGGTCGTGGGACAGATAAGCAGTGGGGTCAAGGAGGTTATGGGGTGTGTGTGTGTGTGTTTGAGGAAGCTGCTGACCTTCCTGAGGTGGGGTCATTCCCAGAGTGTCACAAACTCACAAAGTCAAGCTCAACTGTGTTTCCTGAAGCCAATATTAGAAGTGTTTGAACTGACCATTTGCTGGTTCGACCTCACCGCCTGTCAGGACAGGGGCGAAAGCCCAAGGACTGTGTTCTGTTTGTCTGGTATCATTCTACAGAGAAAGAGGCCCGTGGGGGGGGCCCTTGGGTGAGGGAGGAGAAGGAAGCAGAAGGTGGTGATGGGGAGGCAGGGGAACGAAGGCTCCCGGGCAAGTCCATCCATTTGTCGGTCGCAATTGCCCAACATCCCCTTCCCCATCGCACTTCTGGGACAGCAGTTTGGTGCCCTCCACTGTCTTCTAGAACCCACTCTCTCCCTGCCCTGAGCAGTCACTCACTGGAGAGGTGTGGTAGGGTGGACGAAAGTGGGGTCCTTGCAAGTAAGTCATCTCATCTCTCTGAGTGTGGGGGCAGAGGAGAGCACATGTCAGGGCGTGAGTTCAATAAACAGCAGCCCGGGCACCGGCAGGTGCATTCGCGTCTCTGCGGTCCTGGGGAGCCTCCCTCGGGGGGAGGGGCAGGACCGGCAGCGCTGCTCCCATTTCACAGAAGGAAGCACTGATGACTCATTGGGGCCGCACCTGCTGCTGGAAGGCCGCTCAGGGCCAGGCCACAAAGGCCGGACCTCCCTGCTGCGCTGACCCCACGTCCCAGTCACGGGGCCTCCAGGACTGGCTCCCCTCACCCACCTCCCAGGTTCTCAGCTGTGATTCAGGAGACGCGGGAGGTCAGCACTGGCCAGAAGCTGCCCCTGGGATGCGGACACCTGTGAGGGGGGCAGGGCCCATGGAGCTGCGGCTCTGTGCACAGGAAGCCTCGGGAGCCCTCTGGGGGACAGAGAGTGCTCTCAGGCCTCTGGCCGGTCCTGCCCCCATCTGCTCACCCACAGTGTCGTCTCAGTCTAGAACACAGCATGCCCGGGGCCAAGCCGGAGAGTGTGTTATAGACCATGACCCCGCTGGTTGTAGACTGTGTCCCTGGGACTATGCAATGCACTGGAATGTGGGTTGGTTACGCTTGCCTGGGCCCCTAGAAGGTCTGACCGTATTGGAGTAGGTTCCCTTGACATGGGCAGGTGGGTGGGATGCGGGCAGTCCCACAGAGAGGCAGGCTGGGCCAGACTGGGAAACCAGACACTTCCGGGGCTCTGTCCTCCTTCCCAGCTGCCCTTCCCCCACTGCTTCTCATTCACGATTATTCTTTTTACCTCCAGGGATCCCGAAGATATCAGCCGCCTGGAAACAAAGCATCTGGCGCAGGTGCTGGTTCCCCCCTCCTGCTTCATTACGGACTCACCCAACGGTCAGCAACCTTCCCCGGCCAGCCGGTCATGCGGCCACTTCCTGCTGGTCAGCCCTCAGTGCCCAACCTCTTGGCTTTTGGCCACACCTGAGGGACACCCACAGTGGGGGAGGGGCCTAGATCTCTAGAAAGGAAAAGGCAGAGTGATGGGGAGCCATCGACTGCCCAGGAGAGAGGGCAGCTCTGAGATTGTGCCACCTTGGAAAGGGAAGTTCTGCTGAATGGCCCCACAGCTACCCCCCTCCCCGATCTTTTCTGAGGCACCTACTGTTCTCAGGACTCCAGGCAGCACCTGCTGTTGCGACTGGGTCTACCCAAGGAGCCCCCATGCAGCACTGTCCACCCCTGTCCCAGCTGGCCTCCGAGCACGTGTGTCCACCCTGGGAAGGAGCTCCAAAGCCGATGATCCCTAGGCCTATGGTTCTCAGGCTTCTTCTTCCCCTAAATCATGCCCACTAGTAGTTGTTACGAAGTAGGGAGAAAGTGTCACTTCCCTAACCTTCTGGCAGCATGGGGCAATTAAAAAAAAATTTACTTGTTTATTTGAGAGAGAGAGAGAGAGAGAGAGAGAGAGCAGGTGGTAGGGCAGAGGGAGAGGGAGAGAGAGTCTCAAGGCGACCCCACGCAGAGCACGGAACCCGACGCCGGGCTCGATCTCGATCCTGAGGTCATGACCTGAGGTCGGATGCTTAACCGACTGTGCCACTCAGATGCCCCATCACGGGGCAATTTGTCTCATTTCGTTTCTTCCTCGGTGTTTGTGGACAGGATGGGGCCAGCAGGATCAAGTCCCCTGCCCTTCCCCCTCCAGGAGTCCAGGTGTTTCCTTGGGTTCCGAAGAGAAACCTCCCCCTACAGATTACTTGTGAAGCCCACACTCCCTATCGAATCTTATTTTCCTATTGTTTTTCTTTCTTTCTTTTTTTAATTTTAAAAAATTTTGGGGGCGCCTGGGTGGCCCAGTGGGTTAAAGCCTCTGCCTTTGGCTCAGGTCATGATCCCAGGGTCCTGGGATCAAGCCCCACGTCGGGCTCTCTGCTTGGCCGGGAGCCTGCTTCCCTTCCTCTCTTTCTGCCTGCTTCTCTGCCTACTTGTGATCTCTGTCTGTCAAATAAATACATAAAATCTTTAAAAAAAATTATTTTGTTTGTTACTTATTTTTTATATTTATTAATTAGGCTTCTCACCCAGCATGGAGCCCAGTGTGGGGCTTAAACTCACAACCCTGAGATCTGAGCCCAGATCAAGAGTCAGACTCTTAACTCACTGAGCCAACCAGGTGCCCCCCTATTGCCTTTTTTAGAGTAAAGATGTATTTCCAGGTGTCATTGTTACCTCACCTTTGAGTATTTTTATGATTATTATACTGTTTATTTCCCCAGATTGGCTGTGATTGTTGACACCTTGAAGGAGCCACAGAATTTACCCACGGTTGTACCAGTGCCAAGTGGACAAGCCACAGGAGATCCTAGCCTCCTGCTTCTCAGTCTGGTGCGCCCCCCTTTAAACCTTGACATTCAAGACCACAGCAGTGCCTTTGGGTGGTTGAACTGGAAAATATGCACTTCTGGGGAAACTTTATAATTACTAGACCAAGCAAACTACCAAGTATGACCCCTCTCCCACAGTCTCCTGTTCCACTCAAGATCTTGATCTTGGATCTCTGTGAGCTTTGATTAAACGATGACTGTACTGTCTTAGAAATTCTTCCGATGCCTACCTAACTCTGTGCTTGGAATCTTCCAGAGGAGAATGGGCAAGTCTTCTGGGTTCCCTTGCGCCTTCCCAGGGAAGGTGCTCCTGTGGCCAGAAGGGAGGAGGAAAGTGAAAATCCTTTAAGAAGCGGAGAAAGGACATTCTTGGGACTTCAGAGCTAGTGCAGGGCTCCCTCCAGGCAACACTTGGGGTAACCACAAGCACCCAGATGACATGTCACACGTTAGGGTTGGTTTCCTCTGCTCATGTGGCTGTTCTGTGCAAGCTGAGCACTTGTCATGGGAGATGTGCATGCATGTGTGTGTGTGTATGTGTGTGTGTGTGTGTGTATGGCATATTTAGAATCTGAACTTTCGGTGGATCAGGGCACGGGGGTCCTTGTAAGCTTGCTAAGTCCCCACTCTGTGCCCAACCCTGAGCTGGGACCACTAGGGGCTGCAGAGGAAGGAAGGTCACAGCCTGAGGACACGTTTCCAAGAGTAAGAAACATTCAGGGACTCTGAAGTCACGATGCCAGCTTAGGAGGTCTGGTTCTTGAGCTGGGAGCTACTAGAAGGGGAGCTCCCTGGGGCGGCCTCACTGTGGGTGCCCCCAGGGCTGGAGGAGGATGCTGGCCCTGGCCCCGCCCCACTGGGTGCTCACCCTGACCACAAGGAAACCAGAGGAATTACTGGGCCCAGAGGAAGGAAACCAGGCCTTGTGGTCTTGGGGTGTGATGGGGGGGGCGGGGCACCGGCCCGCGGCCCTGTAGGGGAGCGGGGGTCCTGGCACTGGAAGTGCGTGTGGCATCTGGGACACAGGTGGGATGGGTAGGAGGGTGCGTGGGTTTTGGGGGGGTCTCAGCTTACCATCGTCCATGGAGCCTTTGTTCCCGCGGTGTCCTTCATTTTCTGACAGCTCTAGGAGCAGAGCCTAAAGGTACTAAACCAGGAAGCTGCAGGGACAAGGAAAAGCAGAAGTGGGAGGCTTGACGACTAGACCCTCCTCCTCGAAGGGGCCTGAAGACGCCTAGCAGTGTTGCAGGTGACGTCTGTGCCAGAGAGATGAGCCGGCGGGGCCGGGTCCCGTGGCTGTCCTGGGCTCTGCTGCTTCTCTGGGTCCCAGGTAAGGGGCTGCCCAGACTGAGCCTGCCCCGGGGAGGGGGGCTTGGGGAGCAGGGCTGCTGGGGAGGCAGCGGCAGTTCCGACCTCGGAGCAGGGTGCAGTCTGTCCAGCACGGACGTGGACAGATGGAAGGACTGCACCCTGGAGGAGCCAGACGCGGCTCAGGCCATTCGCCTCACCTTCCCTGAGCCACAGCGGGGTGCCCAGAGGGGCTTTGTGGGAAGTTTTGGATGAATTATTACAGGAGAAGGAGGCGAGAGCAGGTGACAGCGGCGTGGGTAGGAGAGTGGCCACTGAGCCCGCCATGGGGAGGGGGTGTGTCTGGTGCAGGGTGTGGGAGGGCTGGGGACTGGCAGGGGCTGGCCACGGTGTCAGGGACACGGAGGCGTGTAGCCAGGGTAGCTCGAGGGATCTGGCTCTCCCATGGCAGGGAGATGCGGACAGAGCAGAGGGGAAGGCGGTGGGGACGAAGTGGGGGGGCAGAGAAGCTGTGGGGAGGGGACGGAGGGGAGCTTCTCCAGGGAGCAGAGGGCTCCCTGCTTCTGGGGGTCTGGCTTCTGTGTCCGTCAGGAGCTCGCCGCACACAGGCGGGCACAACCTCGTCGGGTCTATCCCCGGGATACTCAAATCATTTTGGTTGTTTTGATGATAAATGGTATGTTTTCTCTGACTCTATCTGCTAACTAGTTGTCCATGGGAACGCTCTTCCTTTTGTATAGTAATTTGGAAGCGGTCACCCCAGCATGGCTAGTCTGTCCCTTACCCTCTGGGGTGTCCTTGTGTTTCATGGGATCTGTCTGCAGGGGGAGTCTGTGGTTCCTTCTGGATATCTATTTGTCTCGTTTGTTTCTCTCATTGGCCACAGACTCGTGCGGCCGAATGATACCCAGGACGGAGGTGGCAGCGACCATCTCCGCCTTGTCCCTGCTGAGGGCAGCTGCCCAGTGGTTCCCATGAAGCCTGAAGAAGGCGTCCACTTGTGTCTCTTAACAAACTGTAGCAATGGGTGTAGGAAGCTTTTTCATTATCTGTGAAGATGATTATTTTTTTCGTCTTTGGACTATTAAGACAGTGAATTATATTAAGAAATTTGAGCCAGATTTTTAGTCTCAGTGTATCATGCTACCTTCATGAAGGGAATTAGGGAGGTTTTCCTGCTTCTATATTCTCTACAAATGTGTAAATGCAATTGGAATTGTTTGTTCCTTGAAGGTTTGAGAGAACTAATTTACAAAACTGTCTGGGTTTTACTCTTTTTTGGTTTGGGGGAAGACAAAGAACTTTTTTTTTTCCATTTCCTCCCAGCTTTATTGAGTTTTAAGTACCAAATAAAAATTGTGTATATTTATCATGTATAATGTGATTTTTTTGTTTTTTTTTAAAAAGATTTTATTTTGTTTATTTGACAGAGAGATCACAAGTAGGCAGAGAGGTAGGCAGACAGAGAGAGGAGGAAGCAGGCTCCCTGCTGAGCAGAGAGCCCGATGTAGGGCTCGATCCCAGGACCCTGAGACCATGACCTGATCCAAAGGCAGAGGCTTTAACCCATTGAGTCACCCAGGTGCCCCAGTGTGATATTTTGATATACATGGCACCTTACAGACTTATCACCAGGAAAAGTCTCCTTGCTAACACCCATATTCACAGGTCTGCATTAAAAAGATAAATATTCTGGGCCAATATCAGTAATGTATATTTTTCTAAATATAGAAAAACATCAGTTTCATATAAGTTTACAGACTTAGTGGTAGAGGCTTACAAATAACCCTGGCTATTTTTCTTATGAGTTGTGTGTGTGTGTCTCCTGTGTTTTCTTGATTTGGCCACTCCCAGAATGTTTGTCTCTCCCATATGAAAAATCAGTTTTCCAATGTATATGCTCATTTGACCATTCTTCTGTTTCTTAATTCACTAATTTCTACGCTGACCTTACTCTTTCTTTCCTCCTGGGTAGGGAGTATATGTCTGTGTTCCTCTCCTGACTTCCTCATTTGGAGGATTCACTTGTTCAGCTGGGGTTTGCTGGGATAAGATTTCATGACCCTGAGCAGCCAGAAAGGAGGCTGGAGTGTGGAGGAAGGGGCTGCTGTGATCAACACACACACACACACACATACACACACACACTTTGAGCATGACAGAAAAGAAGAGGAGGGGTGACCAATGTGAGATGGGGCAACTTTGGGGGGTGACTCCAGGGGTGCCCCAACCCAGGCTCCTCTGGTGAAGGGTCATCCTCGGCTGTGTTTTCCAGGTTGTTGGTCTCTGCATGGCCCCACCTCCGTGACGGGCACCGTGGGAGGATCCGTGAGCGTGGAGTGTCAGTACGAGGAGAAATTCAGAGGGACTCCCAAATACTGGTGCAAGCGCCCATGTGTGTGGAGTATGGTAAAGACCGAAGGGGCAGACAGAGAAGTGAGGAAGGGCCATGTGTCCATCAGGGACCATCCTGCAAACCTCACCTTCACAGTGACCTTGGAGAGCCTCACAGAGGATGATGCCGGGACATACCGGTGCGGGATCGATTCATTAGGGCTCCCAGGATATTTGCTTGACCACACCTTCCGAGTTGTGCTCTCTGTGACCCCAGGTGAGCTGTGCACACCCCTCCCCCAACAGCAGCACCAGGGCTGCCTGAAGGGTCTCAGGTTGGAATGGCTGAGGCAGGAATCAGGTCAGAGGCTTGGAGCAAACTATGAGCATGTGTGTGTGTGTGTGTGTGTGTGTGTACATGCACCACACGTGCACACGCGTGTGTAGGACAGGTAGTAGTAGGAGAGAGAAAGAGAGTCAGGGAGGCTTCCTGGAGGAGCTGGCCCCTCTGCTCAGTCTCGAGAAGGCAAGGTGTGCAAGGGAGAGAGGGAGGGCGCTGGTGCCAGCCCTGCGGACGCAGAGAGCCCGCTTCGGGGAGGTGGGAGCCGAGGGGAGAAGCAGACGCCCACCCGGCGGGGAAGGTGCTGGAAGCAGCAGGAGCTCCAGCCGGGAGGGTCAGATTTGCAGGTTACCCAGAGGTCCTAGGCAGACGGCCTGTGTCTATGACAGGACGGGGACAAGGCTCGAGTGCAGGAATGACCTGGGGCTCTCCCGAAGTCATGACCCTCCTTCTCAGGATGGAATCAGGATGACTGGGGGCCAGCAGTGCCCGTGTCCCGTTTGGAAATGCTCACTTGGCTCAGGAGAGCCCTGGGGAGACTTTGGCTCCTGGGGTCCTCCGTCCTGCTTCCAGCCCGAGTGAGCATTTTGTGTGAAATCAAACCAAAAAGGCCTTGGCAAGCAGAGGGAGAGTCCGAGAGAGCTATCCTGGGTTTGATTTGTGTTTCCACGCCAGCAACAACGCCTGCCCCACGTGCCAGCATCACTGTAACCCAAATGTCAACAACCACAGCTAAAATTACGACCACGCCGTCCCCGCCCTCCTCCGCGGCCCCGACCGCCGTGGGAGCCACCCGCAGTGCAAGCAGCCAGGAGGAGTTCCCGCCGAGCCAGGGCCCGGGGTAAGGTGCCCCATCCCCTGTCCCCTGTCCCGGAGGTGGGCTCTCCTCTCAGGAATTGCTCCAGGCCAGGGAGAGGCCACCGCGGGGCTGAAAAGAGAGGAATCCAGCGAGGGCTGACGATCCAACCAGGCACCTGCTACTTGCCTGTGTGCCGGTTCTCATCCCACTGGAGCCCTGGGCCAGCGCAGCTCCGTGGTCCCCAGGAGCAGACAGTGCGGGGGGTGGGGTGGGGGGCGGTGCTTAGAGAGGTTAAGCGATTCCCCGGATCACGGATCACGTAGCTATGAGAGGCAGGCTGGGCTTCAGCCCCTGTGACCCAGAGTCTTGAGTTTTTCCTTCCAAACCTGCGATTCTTGACCTTTTGGGGTCATGAGAATCCCACATTTATAGACTCTCTCCGGGAAAACACGCGCAGATGTAAACCATTTCTGAGGTTTTCGGACTCCTTATCCCGCCACCACCTACTGTCCTGGGATTCAGCTCTGGCACTGACCCCTGGAGTTTGCACAGACCCCGCAGGCGGGGGGGCTTAGCCCCATAAGACTGCCTGACTTTGGAGGCCAGAGCGCTTTGGGGATCCCCGGGCCATCAGGTTTCTGGTTAACTGGTTATAAATTTGGGGGTTCCCATGACCCCCCTTGGTTTGATGATTGACTAGATAGCTCAGAGAATCCAAGAAAGCGCTAGACTTACAAATATGGTTTTATCATAAAGGATAAAGGCCGGGACCTGCCAAAGAAGAGGCACACAGGGCGAGGTCGGTCCTGAGCCCAGAGCTTCCCTGATGACTCCCAGGGGAGTTGGGGCACGTCGCCCTCCTGGGACATCGATTTGCTCCCCAACCAGGCAGCTCCTCCAAGCTTTGCTGCCCACAACTCTTCCTGGGGTTCCTTTACATAGGCGTGATTGGTTGAGTCATTGGCCACATGGTTGATCTCAATTCCAGCCCCGCTCTGCTCCCTGGATTTCAGGCTGACTCAGAGCCCCCAAGTCTGTATAATCATGGGGTTAGGCCTTCTGATGACCAGCCCCAACCCTGACCTCATCTCTTAGCATGAACTCAAGTCTGATCCAAGGGGCCCAATAGCAAAGGCATGCACACTATTAGGGAAATCCCAAGGATTTAGAGCCTTCCTTCCAGGAGCCAGGGGCAAAGTCCATCCAGATTTTTTTTTTTTTAATCATTTCTACACCAACGTGGGGGCTCAAACTCATGACCCTGCTGTCAAGAATCTCGTGCTCTACCGACAGCCCCCCCAGGCACCCTCATTCAGATTCCTTATTATATGACCCCCTGAATACCTCCCACGGGCCTCCTGTCAACCCGAGGGACAGTCTTGACATCAGGCAAGGTGAAATGCAAGCCCTGAACACACCACTTCCAGAACTGACTGCAGATACACACACAGGGCTGAGCTAGGCTTTGTGCAGCTTGGATTTTGTGCAATCTGGAGTGTGGTGGCCGAGGTGCATCTTTGAGGGAAAGACTAGAACATCGTGAATGCAAACTAGACATAAAAGAGGGGTCTGGTAACGTGAAGGACCCAACGTCAGCTTCCCATCTGCTGCGGCTTGTTCACGGGCAGAAACGGCAGAGCTACCGGGCACCTGGGTGGCTCAGTCAGAGAAGCGTCCGACTCTTGATTCAGGCTCAGGTCATGATCTCGGAGTTGTGGGATCGAGCTCTGTGTCCGGCCCCACGCTCAGCAAAGAGTCTGCCGGAGAGTCTCTTGCTCTCTCTAAATAAATAAATAACTCCTGAAAAAAGAAAAAGAAAGAAAGAAATGGCAGAAGTGCAAGATGGATTTTTGGAATCATGTTTGCAGTTGCAGGAGACTGGGGGAAATGCCAAGTAAGAGGGAAGAATTAAATAAATGATGGTCTGGAGTAGTATGCATGCCGTGGAATAGTATGCAGCTGTGAAAAAGAGTGGGGGTTGTCTTTATGCACGGATATGGAGAGATGTATGTCCCCCATGTACTGCCAAGTACAAATACAGTGCTGACTTATGCCTCCTTTGTGTGTATGAAGAAGGAAAATAATGTACATTTCTATTTTCTTGTATCTGGGAAAGAGCCTCTGGAAGGTTCTTAAGTATACTGCATGTGTGCAGAAAGGAGACTATACACACTAACTCTTTTTTTGAAATGTGATCTTATCATCTATTGCAAATGAGGGGGGCACGGCAAGCTCCCACCTGCTCAACACTGCCCTGTGTCCCCCTCTAGGCTCCAAGTTCTCCTCTCCTTGTTGGCACTTCTGCTGCTTCTGCTGGGGGGCAGCTCGCTGCTGGCCTGGAGCATGGTTCGCAGAAGGCTCAAATGTGAGTCAGTCCCCAGCCAACTGGGGGGTGGGCCGGCACACCCTCTCGTTTTCGAGGCTCTGTGTCCTAGTTCTCCAGAATGGGCATCACATGCGTACCCTCAATCCACACATCCTGGCTGGCCCTCAAGGCCAGACCCCAGAGGGGGCATCACTGCTATGTGGGAGGGGGGTCCCTAGAAGGGAGTCTGTGAAGCCATCACCTTCTTCTGTTTAAAACCCTTCCATGGGGGCTCCTGGGTGGCTCAGTGGGTTAAGCCTCTGCCTTTGGCTTGGGTCGTGGTCTCAGGGTCCTGGGATCGAGCCCCACATCGGGCTCTCTGCTCAGCGGGGAACCTGCTTCCTCCTCTCTCTCTGTCTGCCTCTCTGCCTACCTGCTGATCTACCTGTGATCTCTCTCTCTGTCAAATAAAATAAAATCTTAAAAAAAGCAAAAATAAAGCCCTTTCATGACCGCCCACACCCTCAAAAGTTCAGGTCTCTCCACTGACAGTCCCACTCACCCCCGCCCATTGTCATACTCAGGACAGCTGCTGCTCCCAACCTCCTAGGATCTGGGGGAGCTATACCTTCATTCTCCCCTTCTGCGTTTGCTCTGGGCCCCTGGGGTGTCTGCTCTGCCTTCTCTCACTGGCCCTCTCCTGGAGGGCTTCAGGGCCCTTGGACTTCTTTCCCTCTGGCTCCTTCTCCTGTCCCCCCAAAGCAACTGGGGGGCCCTTCCTGGCTGCACCCCTCTGCATACACCATTCGGCCCTTTTCCTTGCTGATTGTCCCCACCTGCTTCCTTGCCTGTCTCCCTGTCAGCCTGGGCTACTCCTCAAGACCAGGGAGGAACCCAAGAAGGCACACGGTCATATTTGTTAAATTAACGTATTGTTAAATATCTCCCACCACAAGGGCACCCCAGATGCTGTGGACATCCTGGGGCCTACTTGCTCTCCTCTGGGCTCAAATTAAAAGAGAGAACAGAGGGGCGTCTGGGTGGCTCAGTTGTTAACCATCTGCCTTTGGCTCAGGTCATGATCCTGGGGTCTTGGGATCGAGCCCCACATCGGGCTCCCTGCCCGGCAGGGAGCCTGCTTCTCCCTCTGCCTGCTGCTCCCCCTGCTTGTGCTCTCTCTCTCTCTCGCTGTGTATCTCTGTCAAATAAATAAATAAAATAGATGGGACCTTCTTGTTGCTGGCTGGAGACCCAGCTGTCACCCAAAGGAGCTCAGATTTCTGCCTGCATTGGAGTGTGGAGCCTTACATTTCCTTCTTGTTCTAGAACTTTCTGACTCTAGCAGCTGGTTCTCAGGGGGATCTATGTCCAGCCTTAGGGGAGGAGGCAGTGTTCTGGAAGCTGGTGCATGGCCACCCTGAGCTCTTATCTCCCGGACTCCCACTGCCCCTCCCCACGGTGGGGGTCAGGCCTTCAGAAGAGAAGTCAGCCCAGCATGTGTGTGCCTGACGTAGGGAAGGAAAACCACTTCCTCTTCCCCATCTGCTTCTCTCATATCACTTTTGAGGGCCCTTCCCCTCATTTGGGCCCATGTGATGTGGGCCTCCCCAGGGTGCGGGGGATTTTCCCAGCCCCAATTGCTACAGACCTCTCTGCCCTTTCACCTAGAGAGCCTCTCTTCTAAAAAAAAAGGGATACGAGATGGTTCTAGAACATTCAAAAGATAAGTAAAAGCACAAAGAAGGAAATAAATTCCCCATAATAAATAAGAAAGAAAACTCCCACCGCTCAGAGAGAGCCAACCACTGGCGTTTGAGGTGTGTCCTTCTCGCTGCTTTTCTCTCTTTTTAAAAGTAAATTAAATTAATTAATTAACGAGAGCGAGAGAGAGCATGTGCTCAGGCATGTGTCCGGGGAGGGGCAGAGGGAGAGGGAGAGAGTCCTCAAGCGACTCCCTGTTGAGCCCTTGGTGGGACTCGAACCCACGACCCTGAGACCATGACCTGAGCCAAAATCTAGAGTCAGACACGCAAGTGACTGAGCCACACAGGCCCCCTCAACTCCCAGCTGCTGTTTTCAGTGCTTATTTATGTAGATATGATTTCTCACTTACGGTTTGCTTCATACCATAATCCCTCTTTTAAACTTTTTTTTTTTTGCACTTAACCTATTGTTCATTTTCCCTGCCCTGGAATGTTCTAGAAGTCTCTTACTGCAGAGTTGGACAGTGTGTTTGTGGGTGGGGGGGATTACACCTTGCTTCACTGATCCTCTGTAACAGGAGAAAAGCCTTCTGTTCGAATATCCTGACTCTCCCTCCCCATCCCTGCCAGTCTCAGCTCCCGTCCCCTCCCTATCCCCTCCCCGTCCCCTCTCTGTTCCCTCCCCATCCCTTTGTCCCTTCACCGTCCCCTCCCCTGTCCCAGAGCCTGATGCCTGCTCCATCACACCCGCTGACGGTTCTTCCCCCCAGCCTGCTTGCCGTGCCCTCGCTTATGCCCTCCCTCCCTCCCTCACACACCCAGCACCACTGTCCCGAGCACCCGCTGTGACACCAGGCCCTGTGCCGGGCTCTGGGTGACACCGTTGCGACCGGGTTAGACAGGACTCCGCCTTCAGTGTTCCAGGGGGCTCCCGGCCACATTCCTTCCCCAGCAATGTCCCTGCAGCTACACCAAAGGCATTCCCGGTCACGTGTGCATCCCCTGGGAGGACCCAACCTGCTCCTTGGGGCTCCAGGGGGCAAGGCCAGGGGCACACAGAGCCTGACTCCAAGACAGGATTCCTGCAGAGCAACGTTGTGGGTCCCAGGAGCCCGAGGTCGTGTGCCCCTGAGCCACCTTCATTCTCAAGTTCACAGTTCGGTGATGTTAAGTATATTCACGTTTTGGTGAAAGAGATCTCCAGGACCATTTCATCCTGCCAATGGGTCCTCCTAAAGGGGTGTCCCTTTCCTGTCTTCTTCCGCCGGGGAACCATCTTTGAGGGGCTGTTTCGAGAACTAGCTTTGGTTTGGCCACTCTTCCCAAGCCAGAGCGCCTTCCTGCTGGCTCCGTTCTTCACGCCTTCCATTCTCCTTTTTCTTCTTCACAAATTCGCCCTCTCAGCAAAGCCTTGAACTCCTACCCTGTGGCAGATCGGAAGCAACAAGTCCCTAGGGCCAGATTCTCTAGGGAACGGGATCATAGGGAGTCCCTTTCCTGCTTCATTCTGGGATTCAAACTTCTAACTCTTCTCCTGTCTCTTTAGCTGGCGAGAATCCAAAGCAACTGCGGTCCCCCAGTCAGGTAAGACAGGCTGGGGGTGTACGGCAGTGGCTGGCGGGGAGAACAGAGGATGTTGGGGGCGTGAGCTATCCCACTGGCCCCTGGAGGTCTGAATGCATCATCAGGGGATGGAGTGGGGTGCTCGCCCAGAGCAGGGAGAGTGATCCCTGGGAGATCTGGTCACTGGGTCTTGTCTTGAGCCCTGGCCAATCTGTCCCCACCCCTAGCCCCCATACAAAGTGGAATGGGGGAGGGTCCTTTGATGCTGACCTGGGGGGCATTCCAATACTGCCCGGAGATGACCAGAGTAGGGGCTGGAGTAGGGAGGCTGGGGCATCCAGGGCCATCGGGGGAAGGGGGAGATATCTGCACACAGGCAGGAACGGAGACCCCTCTGGGCTGGACCATGGAGGGGCTCTGTGGAAACCCACTAAACCTCCCCCCATCTCAGCAAGGAGAACCCCACTATGCGAATCTGGAGCTGCAGATGTGGCCCCTTCGGGAAGAGCCCATGCACCCGAAGCAGCCAGAGGTGGAATACAGCACAGTGGTGAGTGTCAGGGCCTGGTTCCCGCACGGGGTTCCTGGGCTCCGCTAGGGGTACCGTTCTGGGGGGTGGCAGCAGGCGGAGAGGGGAATGAGAGGGGCTGGCTTGGTGATCTCTCCAGCACAGGGCCACACACAATGCAGGGCAAGTGTCGATTCGGCCAGAGCTTGGTGTCATTGTAGCTGGGAGAGGTCAATGATAGTCAATAGTCAGCAAAGCATAGCATTTATTAAGCACCTACTGTGTACCACACACCGATGTGCAAGCCTGAGATTTCCTGCTGTTTGGGGTACCATCATCTCTTTGGTATCAACTCTGCTTTTCAGGTTTTGAATCAATGACCCCCCCCCCCGTCGGTCAACCCTTAGGCACAGAGACTGCAAAGTGAAACATGGAAGAGGTCCCCCCCACCCCACAACCCCAGGGTCAAGACCCACCTGCTAGTGAAAGAGTTTGGGGAGAACAAGAGTTCCTTGTTTTTCTAATTGGGGATTAATGATCTCAAGGTAGATCCCAGGCAGCCCCCCACCCCCGCCCCGCCAAGCCCCATGTCCATGTCTGGGTCTGATGCCTGCAACTGTGTGCTGTGTTTTCACAGGTGGGGTGAAGCAGGGGTGTGGAAAGGACAGTGAAGAAGTCTGAACCCCTCTCCCCAATGAAGGCCCCCTGCCATAAGTCCCCTCCCCCTTGAGTATCCCCTGTCTCCATCCTGAGCTGGGGGTCCATGCTTCTCTCTCTGAGCTACCCGTCTCTCTCTCTGCAGAAGGCTCCCAAGGAAGAGCCTCACTACTCGACCGTGGTGTTTGACTTCCAGAGTGGGGGTTCTGAGGCCAACAGCATTCGCTCCCAGAGGACCTTGGACGAGGAGACACAGTACAGTGTGATTAAGAAGACATAATCCTGTGTCACCAGCCCCATCATGTGGAGGTCTCTGTGGGCCACAGAATACCAGGGCCAGGGCCCTCAGCCCTCACTGATGTCTGCCTCAGGCTGCTCCCCTCGACAGTCACCAATAAGGCAGGCAGCTGGGTGCCATCAGCTTGGTTGGCTTTGTTGAGGATGAGTGGGAGTGGGAGTCCAGTGGGGACCTGTAGGGAACCCTCCATCCCACAGGCTCTTGTCACATCCTTCCTCTCTTTTCTGCTTCCTTCCCGCAGTGTGTGGAGGACAGGAGCTCAATCCCATGTGGCTCCAGGAAAAGACTTGACCCTCATAGGAGGGTACCTACAAAGTTTATAAATTACAGCTCCATGGAAATGTCTGGAATCACTGCGGCATGGGGAGAACTGGAAGAGGGATCAGAATACAAAGGCCCTGAAGATGGAGTCTCCCTTGTGTCATGGACAAGGACCCTGTGGCCCAGAGAGCAGAGACTTGCCCGTGGTTCCAGAACCAGTGGCACGTTGCTCTGGACTCTTAGATAAACTTTATTTTTAATATTAAGAGATATCAATACAGTTTAAAATAACTTCAGAGAGAAGAAAAAAATTATTTAAGCCATGCCTGCTATGTGCCTGCGATCCTATGTTAAAGAACGCTCTTCCCTTTTGAAGGCTGAATAGTATTCCATTTTGAGGATCTATCCCACTATGCTCATCCTTTCATCCACCGATGGACACTTGGTTGGTGTTTGTGTTTTAGCTACTGTGAATATGTTGCCATGAACATGGTGTGTAAATGTCTCTTTCAAACCCTGATTTCAAAAGCCTGACTTCTAAATATATACCCAGAAGTGGAGTTGCTGAATCATTAGATAAATCTATTTTTAAGCTTTTGAGGAATTACCATCCTGTTTTCAACAACAGCTGTACCATTTTCCATTCCCACCAGCAGGGCACAAGGCTTCCAATCTCCCCATGTGCTCCCCAACACTTGTTTTATGTTTTTTGTTTGTTTTTTTTTGACAGTAGCCCTCCTAACAGATGTGGTATATCATTGTAATTTTGGCAAGCATCTTTTCATGTGCTTAGTGTCCAGCTGTGTGTCTTCTTTGAAAACATGTCTGTTCAAGTCCTCTGTCCAGTTTTGAACTGAGTTTTCTTGTTGTTGTTGAATTTTAGTTGTCTATATAATATGGATATTAATCCCTTGTCAGATATATAATTTAAAAATATTTTATCTCATTCTGTAGGCAGCCTTTTAACTCTGTTGATAGCATCTTTGATGCACAAAACTTAATTTAAAAAAAAAGATTTCATTTATTTATCTGAGAGAGAGAGGGGGAGTGAGAGCAAGAGGGGGAGAGGGAGAATTAGGCTCCCCACTGATCAGGGAGCCCAACACGGGACTGAATCCCAGGACACTGGGATTATGACCTGAGCTGAAGACAGATGCTCAACAGACTGAGCCACCCAGTCACTCTTGATGCACAAAACTTTAATTTTCTTGATGCCCCATCCATTTTTTCTTTTGTTGCTTGTTCCTTTTGGGTCAGATCCAAAAAATCATTGCTGAATACAATGTTGTGAAGCTTTTGTCCTGTTTCCTTCTATGAGTTTTATAGGTTCACATCCTATATTTAGGTCTTTGATCTATTTTGAGTTTGTTTTTGTATATGCTGTTAGGTAAGGGACCAACTTAATTCTTTTGCATGCGGACATCCTGTTTTTCCAGCATCGTTTATTGAAAAGACTGTCCTTTCCCCATTGAATGGCCTTGACCCCTTTGTTGACAATCATTTGGCCACACATATGAGGGTTTATTTCCAGACTCTATTTTACTCCATTCATTTCTATGCCTGACTTCATGTCAGCATCACTGTGTGTTTTTTTTTTTTAAGATTTATTTGTTTATTTTAAAAAGAGAGAGAGAGAGTGTGTGTGTGTGCAGAGGGTAGGGACAGAGGGAAGGAGAGAGAGAGAGAAAATCTCAAGCAGACTCCTTGCTGAGTAGGGAGTCCAACACAGGACTCAATCCTAGGACTCTGAGATCATGACCTGAGTGGAAACCAAAGGTCTGATGCTTAAATGACTGAGCCACCCAGTTGCCCCAGCACCACTGTCTTTTAATTACTGTGGCTTTGTAGTAAGTTTTGAAACCAGAAATGTGGGTCCTCCAGTTCTTCTTTTTCAATATTGTTTTTACTATTCCCATGAGATCCCACAAGATTCTGTATAAATTTTAGGATGGGTTTTTCTATTTCTGCAAAAAAATATCTCTGGGATTTTGATAGGCATTATATTGAATCAGTAGATCACTTTGAGTAGGATTGACATCTTAACAATATTAAGCCTTCCAATCCATGTATATGGGCTATCTTTTCATTTATTTGTGTCTAATTTCTCTTGGCAATGTTTTGTACTTTTCATGACACAAATCTTATATCTCCTTGATTAAATTAATTCCTAAGTATTTTACCTTATTTAAAAAATTTTATTGTCAGTGGAATTGTTTTCATAAATTCCTTTCCAGATTGTTCATTGTTAATGTATGGAAATGCAACTGATTTTTGTGTGTTGGCTTTGTATCTTGCTACTTTGCTGAATTCATTTATTCGTTCTAGCTTTTTTTTTGGTGGAATATTTAGGTTTTTCTACATGTAAGACCATATCATTTTCAAACAGAGATAATTTTACTTCTTCCTTTACAATCTGGATGAATTTTATTTATTTTTCTTGCCTAATTACTCTGTCAGAACTTCGAAAGCTATGTTCAATAGAAAAAGCACAAGTGAGTATCCTTGCCTCATTCCTGACCTTAGAGGAAAAGGCCTTAGTCTTTCACATTTGAGCACGATGTGGATTTTTCATACATGGCTTTTATTATGTTGAGGTAGTTTGCTTCTTTTTCTAGTTTGTTGGGTGTTTTTGACCATGAAAGAGTGTTGGGATTTTGCCAAATACTTTTCCTGCATCAACTGAAATGACCATTTTTTTCCTTCTTCATTCTATTAATGTAGTGTGTTTCATTGATCAATTTTTTCCACCGGAACATGTTTGCATCCCAGGAATAAATCCCACTTGATCATAGTGTGTGATCCTTTTGCTATTTCGCTGAATTCAGTTGATTAGTATTTTGTTGAGGATTTTTTTGCATCAATGTTCATAAGGAATAGGGGATTAGTTTTCTTTTCTTGCAGTGATAGGTTTGGTTTTTGTATCAGGATGATGCTACTGGCCTCATACAAGGAATCTGGAAATGTTGCTTCTTTCTGTGAGGTTTGGAAGAGTATAGGAAGGATTGGTATTCATTTTTCTTTAAATGTTTGATATAATTAATCTGGGAAGCCATCTGCTTATAAGCTTTTCTCATCAGGGTATTTTTGGTTACTGATTCAGTCTCCTTATTTGTTATCAGTCTGTTCAGACTTCTCCCCTCCCCCCCTCCCCTCCCCTCTCTCCCTTCCCCTTTCTCTTCTTCTTCTTCTTCTTCTTGTTCTTCTGAGAAAGAGAGAGAACATGTGAGTGGGGGTAGGGGCAGAGGGGAAGGGAGAGAGAGAATTGCAAGCAGACTCTCTGCTGAGTGCAGAGGCCAATGTGGGACTTGGTCTCACAAACCCGAGTTCAGGACCTGAGCCGAAATTAAGAGTCAAATACTTCAATGAGCCACCCAAGAGCCCCCAAAACTTTCTTTTTCTTGATTCAGTCTTGCTAGTGTCTAGGAATTTGCCCATTTCACCCTTACCCACTTTGTTGGTGTACAGCTGTTTACAGCAGTTTCTCATAAATCAATCTGATCCTACGGAGTCATAGTAATGCTCTCACTTTCATTCCTGATTTTGGTAATTTCAGTTTTCTTTCTTTCTTTTTGTTTGTTTAGCCCCCATCTAGGTCAAGTTTTGTCAGTTTTTTTTTTTAATTTAATTAATTTATTTGACAGACAGAGATCACAAGTAGGCAGAGAGGCAGTGAGAGTGGGGGGGTGGAGAAGCAGGCTCTCTGCTGAGCAGAGAGCCCAATGTGGGGCTCGATCCCAGGACCCTGAGATCATGACCTGAGCCGAAGGCAGAGGCTTTAACCCACTGAGCCACCCAGGTGCCCCAAGTTTTGTTAGTTTTGTTGATCTTTTGAAGAAACAAGTTTTGGTTTCATTGGTTTTCTCTATTTTTTTTCCCCCTATTCTCTATCTTGTTTATCTGTGCTCTAATCCTCATTATTTCCTTTTTTCTGGTAGCTTTTGGTTTATTGTGTTCTTTTTTTTTTAATTCCCTAAATTGTAAAGTTAGGCTGTTTATTTGAGGTCTTTCTCAATTTTTAACGTGAGCCTTTACAGCTACAAATCTCTCCCTTAGCACTGCTTTTGTTCATCCCATGTTAGGTATGTAGCATTCTTGTTGTCATTCATCTTTGAGTATTTTCTAATTCCTTCTTTGATTCGTGGTTGTGTAAGAGTATGTTGTTGAGTTTCTATCAATTTGTGAATTTTCTGATTTTACCTCTGTTAATTATTTCTAACGTCATCCTGTTATGGTCAAAGAAAGTATTTTGTATGCTCTCTATTTTTAAAAATCTACTGAGATGTAGTTGTGACCTCACATATGGTTGACTCTAGAAAATTCCCCCATGTACTAGAGCATGTGCTGTTGTTGGGTAGAGTGTTCTGCGTTCATCTGTTAGATCTCGTTGACTTACTTTGTTGTTCAAGTCTTCATTTCGTTTATCTCCTGTCTTGTTTTACATTCATTACTGAGAGTGGGTCATTGACGTCTTCAACTATTATCATAGAACTCTCTGTTTCTCCCTTCAGTTCTGTCAGTTTAGCTTCATATATTTTAATGGTCTGTTGTTAGTTGCATTGATGTGTGTGATTGTTAAATATTCTTTCTGTCACTACTGATCCAACTTTATGCTGTCTGAGAAATAAATCTGAACATGGTTTAAAACAAAGGGACGTGGTAGAAGATAGGATCTAAGACCTAGGGGGTTATTTGAAGGACTCTTTCTCTTCAAATGCAGAGGATTTAAAATCTTTATTTATTCTGAATTTCCACCAATTAGGAAGAAATCCTCTGTAAGATGCCAAGTTCTAAAGTATGAGTAAGTGTAATTAACGCTAGCTTTGGTAAGAACAACAACCATGTCAATAAAACCAGCTGGAGTGGCAGTGGGGGCTAGATCAAGAGGGTATTTCTGTTATAACCGCACACTGCCTCCACACTCCTGCCCCATGAACCTCTAAGGCATGGTGGGGGATCAATTTCCCAGTGTAGATCACCTGTCATGGTGGCTACCCCTGGGGAGTCCTTAATGTCACTTTCTCAGTGATATTAATGGTCTCAGTTAGGACCATCCCAATTTTCCAGAGAAGTTCGGACAGCACAAGGGAGTGTGCTGGCTCTCCAGCTTCCCCCCACCAGAAGTCTTGTTGCTTTAATCTACACGAATTTGTCCAGCTCCCTTTCAGGAAGCTCTGAATACCCAAGGCATTGGGAAAGACAATCTCTGTCAAGTCAGACTTCTTAAAAGTTCTTTTATAGCCTTCTTCCAGGGCCTCTGGGGGATGTGCATCTTATAATCACATCATGAAGAGTGGCAACATGGTGACTCTTCCCTGAACAAAGATTTGTTCTGGGGTGATTGATCAGGAAATGCCACAACCAACATTTTATTTGATTTCATATGTTTAATTTTATTTATTAGAAATTAGGCAATGTATTACATGACTTAGAACTCAAAATTTATAGGAGAAGGGACAGTGAAATTCAGCGTCTTTATTATTCCTATCTCCAGTCATCCAGAGATAATGTTAATATTTCTTATGTTTCTTCCCTGAGATATTTAATAATAGTGTACATCTGTATGGCATGTATCTGTATTCTATGTACCTTCCTATCTATACAGCTATCTGTTATCTATTTATCAATCATATATATGAATATATGATACATGTATATCTCATATACATATGAGATCTATCTATCTATCTGTCCCCGACCTTCAGTTTTCTTGTTTGTAGATGGGGAAATAACCTGATAATTCTCCATATATTTGTGGTGAAGTTACAATGACATAGAAGCATGCCTGCTTAGATCACATAATACAGTAGTAATGAAGGCAGCTGATACAAAATAATGCCCCTACCCACTGAGAGTCTACAGTCTGCCCCCTGTTGGCCTTCACTCCCCAGTCCTCTGAGTCAAACCTTCATGCCCTCCACTGACCTCTGCTAATCCAGTGATGCTGAAGATACTGAAGGGTCAGAGGCTTAACCTGAAAAGAAGAATCCTCGAACTCAGAACTGTCACTTCCTGCTGGCATGGAGGGGTTGGGGGGGTGGAAACCTTTCTTTTACTAGGGAGCTATCCACTGCTTTCCCCTCCCCACCACAACACACACACACACACACACACACACACACGTACAAAACAGAATTAAAGAAAAAATACTATGTGGAGGGAAAGTAGTTATGAAACGGTACCCGATGCATTTCTTTTGCTCTTGCTTTTTCTTCTGCTCCATTCATTCCACTAAGCCTGCTGCTTTCGTAGCCTTGGGGCTGGCACCGCACAGCTGGAAAGCAGAGGATAAAGGCTGCTTGCCTCTGTAGTTCCAAAACCTTCAAGGATTTGCTGGAAGAAGAAATGTGCCCAGACCAGAGATGTCGAGTGAAAGGTAAGGAGCATGAGAGAACTTTCCAGCCTCAAACCGGACAAGGGTGGCCTGGACAGGGAATTGGGGAGAAGGAGGATGGTGGCCAGGTGTGGGGCTGAGCCCTGACTCCAAGTTGCCCAGATCACCGGCACAAAGACCTGCACTGTGCAACTCGAGACAGCCACTGGCCACAGGTGGGTCCTAGCTCATGAAATGTGCTAGCCTCCGTGAAGGGGGCTGTAAGTCTAAGGCTTATTACAAGTAAGAGAAAGTTAAAAAAAATAAATAAAGAAATAAGAGAGAAAGTAAAATCTCTCACTGATAATTTAACACCATGATTACATGAGATCACGACCTGAGCCAAAGGCAGATGCTTAACTGACTGAATCACCCAGGCTCCCCATCCCACGCTGCCCCCTGCCTTTTAAAGATTTTATTTCAGATTCATTTATTTTTTTTAATTTTATTTATTTATTTGACAGAGATCACAAGTAGGCAGAGAGGGAGGCAGAGAGAGAGAGGAAAACAGGCTCCCTGCTGAGCAGAGAGTCCGACATAGGGCTGGATCCCAGGACCCTGAGATCATGACCTGAGCTGAAGGCAGAGGTTTAACCCACTGAGCCACCCAGGTGCCCCTCAGATTCACATATTTTTAAAAACATTTTGCCACATTTGTTTTCTTAATCTGTATAAACACATTTTTATGTTTATCTGTATAAATACAATTTTTCCCCCAGAAGCTTCTGTGAATAGGTTACTTACATGACTTCCAATGGAGTAAGACTGGAATACTCGGGGGCTGTCCTTCTGTGTGTCCCCTGGTGTCAGATGACGTCCTTCCCCACTTGTGCCTCGCCTTGCTTTGTAGTTCAGATTAGCCTTCACAGACTGCCAACATGATAAATATTTTCAGGATTAAATAACATTGGGTTAGGGATTCCTGGGTGGCTCAGTTGGTTAAGCCACTGCCTTCAGCTCAGGTCATGATTCTAGGGTCCTGGGATCGAGTCCCGCATCCGGCTCCTTGCTTGGCAGGGAGCCTGCTTCTCTCTCCACCTCTGCCTGCTTGTGCGTGCGTGCGCGCGCTCTCTCTCTGATAAATAAATAAAATCTTTTAAAACAACAACAACAAAAAACCAACCAAAAACCCACGTTGGGTTAAACATCAGTATATTTACAGCTGGCCCAAGGAGGTGGAAGGTATTTCTAAATTAGCCCGAGTCCTTTTGAAGGATGACCCAGGGCTTCTTATCAGGGTTTAGAAAATGATTTCAAGACTATGTTGGTTTGTTTTTAAACCTTGCCACCCAGCAAGTCTGCTTTGGATAAACCCCTTGATGCAACTCAGCCCAGAGAGACACAGAGGGAACGGGCTACTGTGTGTCTCCACCCTGTGGCCACATCTGGAATCACACATCCTGGATTCCAAGGTCACCTCGCCTTTGCTGGGGCAGGCAGGCCTGTGCAGAAGGAATTCTGTATTTTCCAGGTCAATGCAGCTGCGAAGGGCAAGGGCCTGAAATTGGGAAGGGAGAGGAAGACCCCTACTTGGCTTGGCAGTTCCCCTACCCAGCCACCCTTTGGGTGTCATTGTGCAGAAAACTCAATTCCTCCCCAACATTGAGTTCCCTTATTTTGAATCCAATTGCCTCTTCCCAGGTCCTGGGTTTTCCCAGCCTGACTTCAGCATGTCAGAGGGAAGGGCGGTTGGCCCACCTGTAGTTAGCGTGGCGCATTGGGTCCGACAGAACAGGTGTTAAGTCTCAGATCTGCGCTTACCAGCTCTAGGGGCGGGGGCTGGGGCTGGCCCTCAAGGCCATCCGTAATCAAGGATGTCCTAGTGCTCCTCCAGCGCTCGCTCCCTTACTAGGCTCAGGAGCAAGTTCTTTATAAAGGCCCTCACCACTCCCTTACCCCCACCCCTCCTCAGTACTTTTGTGGTCTCTGAGACGCTTTCCAGACACCCCTGACCTGGATTCTCGTTGTGGAGAGCTCTTTGTTAGCAATTCTTCAGTTTTTCACTGGCTAATTTCTAGCAACTTTGAATTTGTCCCTCTGACTCCCCTTTGCCTCCCGTGCAAATGTGGGCCACCTGGGGCAAATGAACCCATAGCACATCCTAACACCCAAGCCAAAGGCAGATCCTTGGTTCCATGTGTCTGGGAGGGAAAGTGGAAATGGGAATGGCAGGGTCTACTTTCAGGATTGCTGAGAGAGTTCTCTGGTGCGCTGGATAGAGGTCTTGAACCAAAACCTGTTCTCCAGATGTATGAATTTCTCCCTTCCTCCCTCTATCCTTTTCTTCCCTTCCTTCCCTCCTTTTTATAGTAACTGTTAAACAAGTCTATAAGACTCTGTGAACTTCATTTTAATAAATTGTAAGAAGGAGCATAGCTAGTCCCTCTCTGCCGGGAGAGTCCGGCAGGCACATTGGTTGATTGCAGAGTGATGGGGTAACTGGGTCAGCCTCAGCTGCCTTACGCAAGCTGCAACAGCCAGGGTCTTGTAGCAACGTATTAGAACAAATCGTAGTGGGGGTACCTGGGTGGCTCAGTCAGTTGAGCGTCCAACTCTTGGTCTCAGTTCAGGTCATGCTCTCATGGTTGTGAGATGGATCCCCATGTTGGTCTCCATGCTCAGGAGAGGAAAGAAGACTCTGCAGAAACTGTGTGCGACTCTCTCACTCTCTCCCTCTGTCCCACCCCTGCTCATACCCCCCCCTCAAATAAATAAATAAAATCCTAAAAAAGAACAAATTGTAAGGATGGTGGCCACGTACCAATCAGACACCTTAACTGTTTATTTTTAAAAAATACTTTATTTATTTATTTGACTGACATAGATCACAGGTAGGCAGAGAGAGAGGAAGGGAAGCAGGCTCCCCGCTGAGCAGAGAACCTGATGTGGGGCTATCCCAGGACCCTGGGATCATGACCTGAGCCAAAGGCAGAGGCTTTAACTCAGTGAACTACCCAGGCACCCCCCAGTAACTGTTTACTAAGGAAAGAATGAAGTTGGCATCTGTGGGTGAATGTGTGCAAGCAGGTGAACAGAGAGGTGATGGGTTAGAAGAAGAAGCAGGGAGCTTGGGTTGACAAGAGTCTGTGACACCTGACGCTCAATGAGCTGAATTCAAGATCAAGGGCACCTGCAGAAGGTCCATTGGCCCAGTTGTCTTCCTGTGCACAGAAGCAGAGATGCTCTCACGGTATAGGACTGGTCTGAGCAAGAGGGTTGAACATGCCCTTCACTTGTCAGATTATCAGCCTCATGAGCTGCTGGCTAATCCCAAGGATTAGGTCAGGAGCAGGTCTGCATAGAATTTTCCATGAGTGTCAGAGAAAGAATTCTAGGACAATAAAGGCCATTTCTACTCACATCCCAAATGAAGGGGAAACTGCTTCGTCATTACTCAGACCAGAGTTGACCACTCAGGAAAAACTGTGAGAAGAGAGACCAAGAGCAACGGAGGGGTGTTGGTGTATTGGGGGCACAGCGCGGGGGGGTGGCTTCCTGATGAGAGCGATGACAGCCGTGTAATAAATCATCTGTCAGGGGCGCCTGGGTGGCTCAGTGGGTTAAAGCCTCTGCCTTTGGCTCAGGTCATGATCTCAGGGTCCTAGGGTCGAGCCCCACATCGGGCCCTGCTCAGCGGGGAGCCTGCTTCCCACCCCCCCCCGCCCCCACTGCCTCTGCCTGCCTCTCTGCCCACTTGTGATCTCTGTCTGTCAGATAAATAAATAAAATCTTAAAAAAAAATCATCCGTCAGGTGGTCCTTTCACCTGAGCCTCCTCGTTCAACATTTCATTTGTGAGACACTGTCTTTTTATTCAGCAAACTTATTACAATTCGTACCAAGTGTCTTTCGGGATCCTCTCGACGGATTCCCATTCTGATTTTTCTAAAGTTACGAGTTAACAAGCTCTTCAGGCATATGAATCCGATGTACCCAAACTGGACCGACCCGACCAATCAGGTGCTAACGGTCATGAATCTGGTACGAGGAGGAGGAGTTAGAGGAGGACATCATTCATTCATGCTTCCATTCATTCGTTCATTTATTCATCCACTAACACATCCACTATGTGGGGACACAATCCAGAAGGAACTCAGAGACTAGGTAGAGAGACTGACACTTAAATGTGAAAATCTTATTAAAAAACACTGTAAGTTGCAATGAGAAAGATATACACAGTGTCTTAGGGAGCAGAGAGGTTGGGCGTGTATCCTTCTTTGGTAGAGAGCAAGGATTTTTTCCGGGAGCTTCCTGGAAATGACTTTTATTTATTTATTTATTTATTTATTTATTTAAGATTTGTTTATTTGGGATGCCTGGGTGACTCAGTCAGTTAAGCATCTGCCTTTGGCTCAGGTCATGTTCCCCAGGATCCTGGGATCAAGTCCAGCATCAGACCCCTTGCTCACCAGAAGCCTGCTTCTCCCTCTCCCTCCCCAGCCACTCCCCCTGCTTATGCTCTTTCTCTCTCCCTGTCAAGTACATAATAATAACAAAAAAGATTTGTTTACTTATTTGAGAGAGGGAGCGTGAGCAGGAGGAGGGGCAGAGGGAGAGAGGGAATCTCAAAGGGACTCCCTGCTTAGCACAGAGCCCGATGTGGGGGCTCGATCTCATGACCCTGAGATCATGACCTGAGCCAGAATGAAGAGTTGGACACCACCAACTGAGCCACTCAGGTTCCCCAAAGATGACTCTTGAATGAGGAATGGAGTCCTAAAAGTGTCACATTTAGGTGAACCGGGTGACATGGAAGGAAGCGGACAGCGAGCGAAGAGGACGGGCCGTGCGTGGGCCAGAGCTGCTGGGCCTACTACTGGAGGACAAAGCGAGAGGCAAGGGTGATAAGAGCCAGACTGGACGGGAGACCAGGTCCTCAAATGTCTGCTACGGGACACCAAGAGGGCCTAGATTTTATTTTGTAAGTAAGTCAGGAGTTATTGGAAGTTAACAATTTTTTAAAAATTATTTTTACTATGCAAGAAATATATATTCATCATAGAAAATTTGGGAATGATAGACAAACATAAAGAAGAAAGTAATAAAATGCCTGCATATTTACATTTTTCCTTACTAAATACGGGTTTAAATCATCTCTTCTAAGGTTTGTGTAATACTCTCTTCTGGGAAGGTAATTTAATTGATGTAGTCACTTGCCTGCCGCTGTACAGTTTGGTTGTTGGCAATTTCCTGCTACTGTTCCTCCTGAACATACACATTTTGCACATAATTATTTCTATAGGGAATTTTATATATGCAAAATATATCCTTCTAGAAATAGCCACGCTAACATAATACATAATAATATTATTTATTTTCCCATTAGCAACACATGAAAATATGCTTTAACGTATCCCATTGCCAACATTGGGGGTGTGTGCCAAAAAACAGTTAAACCTTTGCCAAATCGACAGAAATGATATCTCATGGCTTTTCATTCAAACATGATTAATTTAGAAAAGTCTTTATAATTCTATCCCCAGATAATATCTCTGAAGCCAAAAACAAAGAAGGAAAGGAAAGAGAAAGGGGCCAATCTGTGTTTCTCACCAGAGAGAAAGCAGTGAAGGAGATACACAAGGTCATTTCCTCTTCTACCTCGTTCCCCAGTGCGGGGTGGACAGGTTATAAACATCATCAGCCCAGTCAGTTACTGGAGAAGCCTGGGCAAGGTGTCTGGAAACAAGTATCCTGTCATGGTTCAGAGTCGGAGCAGTTAAGCTGGAAGAGATGGAAGAGGTCCTGCATCACCCATTTCACAGATGTGAAGACTGAGGTCTGGAGAAGTGAAGGGATGTGCCCTTGTCCGCACAGTTGGTACAGAACCTGGATTCAGGACCAGGCTTTAAAGGGGTCTGAGTCACCTTCTTTGAAGATTCCTTCATCAGAGAAGTGGGCTTGAGACTAGCCTGCCCACCTGCCAGAGCGGGAAGAAGGGTGTTGAAAGGGGCATGCCGGCTCTCCACGTGGTGTGTGCTCATGTTACTCGATGTTAATGGTGACCCGTGCTGTCACTTCCCTTTCCTCCCCCGATCATCTGCTCACTGATTCTTTCTGATTTCCCTCTTGCGGGCATTTCTATTTTCTTGTGAATTTTTGGCTCAACACAGTGATTTAACGCGTGGGGGTGGTGCTGGGGTGGGAGGAAAGGAGAAAATGTGTGAGCAGCGTGAGGGCGTGGCGTCCGGCAGACGGAGGTGCCGGGCCCCTTGCAGATCATTCTCTTAGGTGATTGTGTGGGCCAGAGGGCCCCTGGTTTCATTTGGCTGGACCAATCCCCCAAGCACTTTTGAGGTTAATGGAGTCAGGAAATGATTTAAGAAATGAGAGATTATTAAGAGTACTTTCCATGAAACATCACTTCAGTGGATTTACCCAAGTCTGGTCCTCATCCTTACAAATCTAGAACCCAGGCTCCAGGCAAGTGGAGATGTTTAGTTTTATGAGATCTGGGGATTTATTTGGGGAACATTCTTTCCCAGGGATATGAACACATTGACAGGTGTCCCTGAAGGTCTCCCCTTCCATGGCGAGACTGGCCTTGAATGGCCCACTTGAATGGCCCTCCCTTCCTTCCTTCCTTCCTTCCTTCCGTCTGTCCGTCCTTCCTTCCTTTCTTTTCCTTTCTTTCTTTCTTTCTTTTTTTCTTTCTTTTTTCTTTCCTTCCTTCCTTTCTTCTCCTTCCTTCCTTCCTTTCCTTCTTTCTTTCTTTTCTTCTTTCTTTCTTTCTTTCTTTCTTTCTTTCTTCTTTCTTTTCTTTCTTCCTCCCTCCCTCCCTCCCTTCCTTCCTTCCTTTCTTTCCTGTAAAGATTTTATCTATTTATTTTTGAGAGAGAGTGTGCACAAGCATTGGGAGGAGGGGCAGAAGGAGAAAAAGAATCTCAGGTAAACTCCTTGTTGAGCAGGGATCAACAATCGGGCCTAATGCAAGGCCCGATCCCATGGTCCCAGGATCAAGACCTGAGCCAAAGGCAGATGGTCAACCAAGAGCCACCCAGGCGCCCGGTCTCCATCTTCCTCTGGGTTCCATCACCAAATAATTTTCATCGAGAACAGCCTCTCAAACTTGGCACTATTCCGTTTATTTTTGAGTGTTTGTTTTTAAAGATCTAATTCCATTCAATAAAGTTCACTCTGTGGTTCTCAGCATATTCACAAAGGGCATGACCACCACCACGGTTCAATTTCAGAACATCTTTGTTACTCCAAAAGCCCCACCCCGTGCCCATGAGCAGTCACTGATTTACCGTCTGTCTCTACAAATCGCCCTCTACTGGACACTTCATATACATGGAATCCTACAACAGGTGCCTGTGGTGTTTTTAAGGTTTAACGTTTTCAAGGTTCATTCATGTTGTATTGGGGGTCAATACTTCGTTCCTTTTTATGGCTGAGTCATACCCATGGTAAAGAGTAGACCATTCTGGGCACCTGGGTGGCTCAGTGGGTTAAAGCCTCTGCCTTCGGCTCAGGTCATGTTCTCAGGGCCCTGGGATCAAGCCCCGTATCGGGCTCTCAGCTCAGCTGGGAGCCTGCTTCCTCCTCTCTCTCTGCCTGCTTCTCTGCCTACTTGTGATCTTCGTCTATCAAATAAATAAATAAAATCTTTTTTTTAAAAAAAGAGTAGACCATGTTTTGTTTATCCTTTTATCAATTGATGGACATTTGGATGCTTTTTGACTATTGTGACTCTTGCTACTATGAACATTCACGTACACATTTCCGCACGGACATGTATTTTCACTGCTCTTGGGTATATACCTAGGAGGAGAGTTGATTGCTCCTATGTTAACTCAATGCTTGGTTTTGTTTAACTTTTGACATTTTGGATGAGGTCATCCCTTACCGTGGAGGACTGTCCTGCGCATTACAGGACGTTTAGCAGACTCTCTGGTCTTGACCAAGCAGACGTAAGTAGCACCCTCCCTAAACACACACCAACGGTGACAGCCAAAATAGCCTCAGACATTCACCAGATGTCCCTTGGGCGGCAAAATCATCCCTGGCTGAGAACCTCTGGTTTAGAGGCTCCTTTGGCTTTTTAAGGGAAAGTCAAGTCATGACGCTCATCCTTTGGACTTGGAAAATATTCTCTGTGTCCTTCAAAACTTCCCCTCACAGCACCCCCATTGTTGAGTTTTAATTTAAATTACCTTGTCCTTCCCACCATGAAACAGATTCCTAAGAACAAAGAACACAACGTGGCTGATTACCAGAGGGGAGGGGGTGGGGGATGGGTGAAACAGGTCATGGGGATGAAGCAGCGCCCCTGTGTGAGCCCCGGGCGATACGTGCAAGTGTCGAATCACTGTATGGTGCACGTGAAACTAACAGCACACTGTGTGCTAACTTACTGGAATTTATTTATTTATTTGGAATTTAAATAAAAACTTCAAAAAATAAATTACCTTGGGTGCCTGGGTGGCTCAGTTGGTTAAGCATCATCTGACTTGTTGAAGACATGGAGAAGAATTCAGAGAAGACTCTGACTTGTTGCTGACTTGTCTTCTCCATCTCCCTCTGCCCTTCCCTCCTGTTTGTGTGTGCTCATTCGCTCTCTCTCTCTCTCTTCAAAAAAATAAGTAAAATCTTCAAAAAAACAAATTACCTTGTCCTTCTCAGAGTCAGAGTCCCCCATAGAGAGAGGTCCCCCCTTTTCTGTCATTTCCTCCTTCCCTTGTTCAGCATCTACTTGCTACCTGGGTTGGGTCCCAGGGGTTGCCTGCACCCAGGAGGTGGAGAAGCAAACAAATTACACAAAGGTACTGCTTTATAGCTTTCCTCTTCCTCCTTCTGCTCATCACCACCAATAACAAACGTTTTTTGGTGCCCAACATGCAGAAAGAGGGATCAAGCGTTCTTGAAATTTAAGATGAAAAGACTGTTGGAAGACATTCTGTCTGTGCCCTCACCACTCACATTGAAAGGACAGAAGCAGGGAGATCAGAGGAGAAGGACACACCAGCACAAGGACCAGGACCCACAGGTCCTGACCCCACAATAGTGCTCTTTTGCTCCCATTACTCAGAATTGGGTGTATCTGTCCTGCTATGATCAACCCCCTAGGCCTTCTCAGGGTGCTTCATGAACCCAGCCTCGTCAATTGGTGAGCAATCCAAGGCTGAGTTTTTTGTTTCTTCTTTTTAAAACTATTTTTAGTCTTAAAAAGTTTCTTTTTGAGTCTAAAAGGATTCCAGAGAGTTACCCAGGAGAGGAAAGACTAGAAAATTTTATGGTACCCATCCTGATTTTATTCTCAGTTCTTGATCTTAGCTGGATGACCTTAACTCTCTGACCCAAACCTGTTCCTCTAGCCTCATGTCCTCTTCTCCTGCCATCTCGAGAAGCCCCCCCTTCCCAAGGTACTTCCTCAAGCAGCGCTGGGAGCAGGCTCAGAATCCTCCTTCTCTGGCTCCCGCTTCTCCTGGCAGAAACAGGCAGCAAATCCCAACATCATGTGGATGTTACCCCAGCACTGTCCAGTAGATAGAACGGGAATCACATGTGTAATTTAAAATTTCCAGTAGCTACATTAAGAAGGCTTTTTAAAAAGGTGAGAGTAATTTTAGTAGTACATTTAATCTAACCCAGTACCCTCAAAATATTATCATTTGATGATAATGGAGATATTAAACATTTTTTTTTTCATAGAACATCTTCAACACCGAGTGTATCTTCAACACCTGGATGTACACTTACGGTACAGCTCAGTGCCGACCACCCCCACTGTCACATGCTCAGTAGCCACGTGTGGCTTGTGGCTATCGGAGTGGTCTCAATGCTCCTTACCCAGCTCCCAGACCAAATCCCTTTCCTCTACCTTCTCCTCCCACACCTCCAGCTGTGTCTCAGTTTCACATATTAGAAAAGGTAATGGTGACAGAAATTTCAGAGCTGGTTGAGTTTGGGAAACTTACTAAGCAGAATGCATGCAAAGTTCCAGGTGTGGCCACCTTCTACTTCTTGCAGTACCTCTCCCGACTCCCTGTCCCAGCTCCGTCCTGCCTCTGGCCAGCCGCCTTCCTCTCCAAGGCTGCCATTTCCTTTCTTTGTGCCCTAAAAATAATTTTTCTGAGGGTGACAGTTCTGCCATCTTTCCTGGTTGACAGTGAAGTTACGATTCATGTTGGATTTTTTGTCTTTCCATGTTGGCTTTATCAGGATCAGTTTCATCAGTGTTCATTCTGTTTGGGGGACATCGGTGCCGTACCCTGGGTGGTGGAGACACGTATGATTCTGGGTCAGTGTCTGTGACACCAACATCGGGAACGGCTGTCAGTTCTCTATTATTAATCTATTATTGATATAATCTACATTTTGTTCTGTTTTCCCCAGGGCTGGGTGGTGTGAGTAGCAAATTGTAAGCACACATCGCCCCCATGAGACACTGAAGACATATCCAAAAGTTCTCCACTTCTTGCAGGAACTTAAGAGTCATATGTTGATAACACCTTGTGGGTCTCTGGCTGCTCTGTTTAAATAGAGGGTGGACAGTAAATGAGCAGGGATGTCTCTGAGGCTCAATTAGGGGTCTCTAACAAGGGATCAGACTAGACTCTGCCACCACGTACAGGGGACCTCCTAACTGGGAACTCTGGTCTGTGTCTTGTAGGATTTCTCATTTTTCCTGCTCCCACGTCCACACCAACAATGCCCCATCTTTCCTTGGCTGATGTCAGCTGCGGATGTCCTGAGCACATCCTTCCCTGGGAGCTGGGAAGAAAGCTGAGCCAAAGGTCATTTGTACTTGAAGGGCAGTTCTCCCCTGAGAAATCTGGAAAATTTTAGGAGAGAAATTGGCAGCTGAATAAAGCATTAGTACTTTTTGTTGTTGTTACCAGGGCCACCATCGCCTGAGTTTAACCCTAGAACCTGGAAAGGGAGGCTAGCTAATGCAAGACTGGAGCTTTGAGGAGCTTGGACCCTCCAGGAACCTGTTTTCAAAGAGGGAGTTTTCCTTGGCCCAGAGGAGACTGATCTGGCCAACGCAGGAGAGGAAGAAAGGGTCACACTCCCAAAGCTGCAGCCCACAGAAAGTCCCAGGCCTTGAGAGGTGGGTGTGGGAGCAGGGAGTGTGTCATGTTCACATAAACTGAGGTGCAGGGATCCAGAAATAAAAGAGATGAGCCAGAAGTAAAGTGGGTTCTTGGAAGGTTTCTGCAGCAGACATCTGGGTGGCCTCCTACCCAATTTCTGGGTCCCCCAAGATGGAGCTGCCATCTTGTCTGGCAATCCCTCTTCCCCATGTGAATGAGTGATTGGTTGAAGGTGGTCACCTTTGTCTGAACCAGCCAGTGAGGTGTCAGGGAGATCTGGTGGTCAGATCTCCTGGAAAGTTTCTCAAAGCAGTCTCTTGGTTTTCTTTCCCAGAAGTCTTGAGTCTGGGTGTGATCTCTGTTTACTTCATACTCTCTGGGGGAGAACCGACCACAGGATGAAGGCAATGCTGAGACCATGATGCAAAGAGAAGGAAGCAACTTGCACCAACCAACTCCAAGGGCATCCCCAAAGGCCAAACAAAGCAACTAAACCCACAAAATGAATAGTTACCAGAGAAACCAGAGAGGAAACTGTGGCTGCTTCCAGCTAAAGGGTCTTCTAAAGGGGCCAGAGTTTCGGAATGAACTTGGAGTTTGGGGGCTAACAGGCTCAGCTCAATGAACAAGAGCTGTACCTGTGAGACCACTTAGGACCCGAATCCTTAAAGGGTCCATGTCCTCAGAAAAATGGTAGTTTGGGAATTACCTGCTTATGAACAAAGTGAAATGCATAAAATAGTAATAGGAATAATAATGAATAACAACGGTAGCCTCTCTATATCTCAGTTTCAGGGAGCAAAAGTTATTAGCAATCATGCTAGTAGGAACAGAGCCCCTTGAGAATAGTAAGCATGGGGTTGGGATTCAAATTTACCCTTCCCACACACGTAGGAACACCCAAAGCAGGAAAACTTAAATTACAATGATGCCCCGCAGAAGCAAACATAGATACTTCCCAGAAGGAAACATCTTCCATTCCCATTTGGCTACAAAAAATTTAGCCAAGTACAAGCTCCACCTGTATTACCCGGCATAGAAGAAAACTAGTCACAATAAGCATCAGTAGAAACAAACTATAGATTTGAATCTCTGAAGACTTCTGCTGCTGAAATGGTCTGATGAAGAACATAAAGTCTGTTGAATGGGCTTAAAGAAACTTAAGAGGACATTGCAACTATGACCAAGGGGAGCAGAAACTACTCAACATTGACCAGGCAGGTTTGAAATTATTATATGTCTCCCCTTCTTGCATAGGATGTCTGGAAGGAGAGACATATAATAATTGAAATTAAAAACACAAGTGGCGGGGGGGTGGGAGGTTGGGGTACCAGGTGGTGGGTATTATAGAGGGCACAGCTTGCATGGAGCACTGGGTGTGGTGAAAAAATAATGAATACTGTTTTTCTGAAAATAAATAAATTGGGAAAAAAAAAAAAGAAACAAAGCAAATGGAAAAAAAAAAAACACAATGGTTGTGCTATATAGCATATTTGTGACCAGAGGGGACATTTTGATCTGGACAGGTCCCCCCGAATGTAGGCATAGAGACAAGCAGAGGACACCCATGCAAGGGAGTCTACGAGGCACAGAAGCCAGAATGGAAGACCGACTATGTGCCTACTCCAGTGGTTCTCTTCCAGGAGGATTTTGCCCCAAGGGAACATTTGACAATGTTGGGAGACAATTTTTTGGTTGTCACCCTTGGTAGGGGTGTTCCTGGCTCTGAGTGAGATGTTCCAATAACTTTTCTTCCCTACCAGGCTATAGACTTGAGAACTTAAAAAAAAAATTCACTGAGGTATAATTTATAATACAGTGAAAATCACCATTTGTAAGTACACAGTTGGATGAGTTTTAGTAAATGGTCTAACTGGGGAACAGCCACCATACTCATAATATGGAAATCCTCCATTATTCTGGGAATTTCGCTTGCGCCCTTCTGCAGTCAGTCCACACCTCCTCCTCCAGTCTCTGGCAACTACTGAACTGCTTTAAAAGATGATAGATTTTTCCTCCTTGGTATTTTATGTGAAATTCACCTAAAATATGAATTTTAGGTGAAATTCACACAACATACAATGAACCACTTTATAGTGGCGTTCAGTATTTTCACAATGTTGTACAACCACCACATCGATTTTGCTCCAAAACAATCTCCTTTTTTAAAAAAAAAAAAAAAAAAAAGATTTTATTTATTTATTTTAGAGAGAGAGAGAGAGAGAACGATCACACATGAGCCGGAAGAAGGGCAGAGGGAGACGAAAAGGATCTTGAGCAGACAGAAAGGATCTCGAGCAGACTCCTCACTGAGCGTGGAGCCGGACGCTGGGCTCGATCCCACAACCCTGAAATCTGACCTAAGTCAAAACCAAGAGTCAGAGGCTGACCTGAGTAAGCCAGCCAGGCATCCCGCTCCAAAATAGTTTCATCGCCGCAAAGGAAACGCCATGCAATGGTCACTCCCTGTTCCCCTTTGCCCTGGCCTCAGGCAACCACCAGTTTGCTTTCTGTCTCTATCACTGCTGTCGTTTTGCCGCTTCTAGGATTTTACTTGAAGGGAATCATGCAGACTTTGTCTTTTGTGCCTGGCTTCTCTCGCTTAGCACAGTTGTTTTATAATTCTTCCGTTTTAGAGCATCTCATAGGTTCCTCCTTATTAGTGCTGAGCCGTTTCCCTTAGTGTGGACAGGACTTGTTTATGGGCTCGCCAGGTGATGGGTGTGGGGGTGATTTCTTTGGTGTCTGCGTCATCGGGGGTCCCCTGCAGTGTCCCCTGCAGTGCTTTGTGCCTGCTTGGCGGTGCCATACAAATGTGCAGAACAGAGGAATGAGATAACTAATGAAGAGAGAGTCCGAGTGCACCAGACGGGAGATGGGACCCGGGAGGACTGGTGACTTCATGGGGCTCCTGGGCCACCCCACCACACTCTGGCTGGGATGGGGGCTAGGACCAGGGAATGAACCTGGGGCTGGGTGAGGGACCCAGGTTCATCTCCCTAGCAGGAGGGCGAGCAGTGGCTTGGTGGGCTTTACCGTCAGCAGGAACCACTTCTCGGGTTGATGGTGGGGCAGCCTGAATCCTTCCCAGAGGCCAGCTTTATTCTTCCAGTCTTGTCACTACACGCACAGACAGATGACATGAAACTCTCAGTTCCCAGTTCCGCGTGTGAACTCAAGGGCTCACCTTGGGCTGCCACCACAGAGCACTTCCAGCTGTGGGATCTAGAAACTTGTGTTTGACCTTGGCTTTGTCCCCACCCAGCTTTCTCCTGAATCTTCCAAACCATTAATTCCCTCTTAAAAAGGAAGTGGCTTTTCATGAAACCAAGGTGTGAAAGGCATAGCTCATTCCCATGAATTCAACTTTGTCTTGGGGACTAACAGCACAGAAGGATTTTTTTTTTCAATGTACTTTCTGTTTTACCTGCCAGTCTAGATGAACTCCTTTCTGAGCCCCTTTCCAGGTCTTTTCTGGTCTGGCTTCAGGTAGTTTAGTGTTAAATTGTGTCATCTATGAGAAGCCAGTATTCTAAGGGAGCTGTCCCGTTGACCAGAACATTTGGATCTCCTCTCTCCTATGCCAGGGAAGAGCTTTTAAAAAGGCTGTGTGGTCCTGTGTTCTCCCCGACTTCACTAAGCACCTCTTCTTTTTCCTCCCTCTCCCCCTCCTCCTCCTTCTTCAAGATTTTATTTATTTATTTGACGGAAAGAGAGTTCACAAGCAGGGGGAGCAGCAGGCAAAGGCAGAGGGAGAAGCAGAGTCCTGGCTGAACAGGGAGCCTGATGTGGGTCTTGATCCCAGGACCCTGAGATCACGACCTGAGCCAAAGTCAGATGCTTAACCAACTGAGCCACCCAGGTGTCCCTTCACCAAGCACTTCTGAGAATGGACCGAGGGCTCTGAGTGAACATTCGACTAGCAGAGTCTTCTTGAATCCTGCAGTCATCCCCATTTTACAGGTAAGGAAATAGATGGTTAGTGAGAGCAAATGGTCCCAGATGCAGGCAAGGAAGCTGCAGAGCTGGGACGTGAGCTCAGGTCTGTCCAATTTCAGAGGCCATAATGTGAACCAACACCGTATAAAGTTTCCCTCACAACTTCTTTGTCTTCAGATGTCTGTTCTTTGCTGTGCCTGAGCTAAAGATACCTTCCTCTCTCTTCTCTCTGTTGACATTTCTTGGTAACTCTTTAAAGCCTACTAGTAAGCTTCTGGTTCACTATAAATGCAGCCTCTCCCAGCTTCTCATTTCCTTGTTATGAGAATTTCTGTGGATCGCAGACACTGTGTGTGGGCGTAGAGGATGACTGGCTGACGAAGGGGGTGATTTTTCTTTTTTCTTTTTTAGAGAGGGAGAGAGAGAGAGCATGGGTGTGCAAGCAAGTGGGGGAGGGGCTGAGGGAGAGGGAGAGAGAGAATCCCAAGCAGGCTCCATGCTCAGCACGGAGCCCGAGGTGGGGCTTCATCTCACAACCCCGAGATCAGGATCTGGGCTGATATAAAGAGCTGGATGCTCAGCTGAGTGAACCGCCCAGGTACCCCAGGAGATAATTTTTCTGGCATCCCAGATGATGTGCTGAAGGCTCCAGTGGCAGAAGCTTTGGGAATCAGGTGTGATCTGTGTCACCCCTCAAAGATCCCCATGGGAGAAGGGAGACCCAAGAGCCCGGGAGCAAGTGAGGCTACGTTCTACCCCAGAGGAGGCTCAGGGTCAGCCCGAAGAGGGTGGGGCTGCCTCTATAGTTGCTTTAGAATTGGGGACTTACATTTCTCCCAAAGTTTTCAGTATCCCATGCAAGGTCTTCATCTTCTCACTAGTCTTTTCATTTTTGTTTTCTCTAGTGGGCTTTATTTTTCAGACCAGCCTTACATTCACAGCAAAGTTGAGCAGAAATACAGAGTTCCCATGTGCCCTGCCCTAGCCCAGCCTCCCAACCAATCAACCCCTTGCTCCAGAATGGGACGTTTCTTACACACGACTGACGAGCCAGCATGGGCATGGCATGTTATTACCACACTAGAACATAGTTTTGTTTCGTTTTAAGATTTTATTTTTATATTTGACAGAGAGAGAGAGCAGGAGCGCATAAGCAGGGGGAGTGGCAGAAGGAGAAGGAGAAGCAGGCTTCCCCCTGAGCAGAGAGCCCGATGCGGGGCTCCATTCCAGGACCCTGGGATCATGACCCGAGCAGAAGGCAGTTTACTTAACCAACTGAACCACCCAGGCGCCCCAAGAACACAGTTTACATTAGAATTTACTCTTGGTTTTCTACATTCTGTGAGTTTAGACAAAGGTGTGTCCATGATTACGGTATCCTTCAGAGCAGTTACACTGCCCTAAAAATCCTGGTGCTTCCTCTCTTCATCCTTCTCTCCTTCCAACCCCTGGCAACCACTGATATCTTTACTGTTTCCATAGTTTTGCCTTGTCCAGAATGTCATATAGTTGGGATCGTACAGTATATAGCCCTTTCAGATCGGCTTCTTTCATTTAATAGTAGAACTTTGTGTTTTCTCCCTGTCTTTTTGTGACCTGATAGCTCATTTATTTGTAGGGCTGAATAATATTCCACTGTCTGGATGGACCACAGTTTATGTGTTCATTCACCTACTGAAAGACGTCTTGGTGGTTTCCAACTTTTGGCAATTGTGAATAAAGCGGCTGCTATAAACATTTGTGTGCAGGCTTTCGTATGGACATAACTTTTCAGTTGATTTGAGCCCATATCAAGGATTGCTGGGTCACAAGGTTAGAGTATATTGACTTTTGTGAGAAACTTCCAAACTAACTTAAAAGTGCCTGTACCCATTTTGCATTCCCATCAGCCGTGAACGAGAGTTCCTGATGCTCCACATCCTTATCAGCATTTAGTGTTTTCGGTGTTTGGGATTTTGGCCGTCCTTTTTTTTTTTTTTTTTTTTTAACTTTTTAAAAGTTTAAAATCAACTAATTGACATATAAGCATTATTGGTTTCAGAGGTAGAGGTCAGTGATTCATCAGTTTTCTATGCTACCCAGGGCTCACTACATCATGTGCCTTCCTTAATTGTCCATCACCCAGTTATTCCAACCCCCACCCTTGGATTTTGGCCACTCCAGTAGGTGTGTAGCGGGATCTCATTATTGTTTTAATCCCAAGATGTGTTTTCTAAATCATGTTCCATGCTGACTGCCACAGGAGAAACCATGATTTTCCTGCTCAGCTGCAACCTTTCTCTTCAGTGTTAAAAGGAGAGCCGCTAATGGGAGAACAGGCCCTTGCATTTCTATCTAAATGTGTAGAAGGAGACAGCAAGGGGCTCCCCTCATTCGTACAATAGTCCATGTGCTCTGGAACCAGTGCCTAGACTTCACAGGCACTTCAGTTACATTTGTTGAAGGAATTCATGGGTGGATGAATAAGGGAGCGGTAAGGATTTGACCTGGCCCCAAACCCATGCTTTCAATGGGCACAACAGCCTTGGCCCTAATTCCCCCCCAAATCATCCTCTCAGCTCCCCATGGACAGTGGTCCCATCTCTTGGGGATTGAGGCTGGCCTTTACCTTCAGCACGCCTCCTGTCCTGGCCATGCTGAGTTGGCTCCAATCATGGGACTGCAGAGACTTAAGGGCAATTCAGGAAACATTTTGGGATTGGCAGAAGGTAGACAAGAGGGCTAAGTTTGAAGTAAGGTGATCAGAAAATTAGGAGCTGGGTTGGAGATGATGCAGGGCAGCAGACGGTGCCCTTCTGGCGGGAGAATGAGATAGTGGCACCCAGAGAGAGCCCAGACCAGACCTCTTCCCTGGTAGTCTTCACAGCATGGGTTTGAAGGGAGGCCAGGAGGGCTGCCAGGGCTGTACCTAGACCCTCATTCTGGTGGAGACTTGACTCCCCGACAGCCCAGGTACAGAGCAGGGGGGGACATAAGCAGACCAGCCATGGGGTTCTAGAAAGCCTGAGCATGTGGAACAAGGCAGACCAGTGAGCTGTAGGGGGAAATGCTTCAGAGGGTAGGTGGAAGGTGCTAGAAACTTCCTTTAACCTCATTTATTAAGAAAACACCATTCAGGACATAGCTAGCATCAAGAAGAACTAACCCCGTGTTCCAGGTAGTGGTAGGGGCCCTTTCCACTGGGGCGTCCTTTCCAGATGGGGCTGCCGTTGATTCTCCTGACACTGACCAGCTTCTCCCTGCTCTTGATAAACTTCCTCTGTGGTTGCAAAGCTTCTCAGAAGTGGGGTGATGCGGAAAGCTCCATTAAAAAAAAAAAAGGAAGTAAGGGCTCACAGGGAGGAACCCGTGGGGAAGGAGAAGTTATGCTTTCTTCTCAAAAGAGCAGTCGACTCTTGCTCTCTCCCCTTCTCTGCCTCTACTAACTCCTGGTTATCGTGTGTGCCCATGTGAGAAAGTGAGGAGCTGTCCCCATGCAGAGCTGTTTGCAAGCACAGGGGCTTGAACACCAGGCTCCTAGTGGAAACTCATTTGCTGGAAAATTCTATCCTGCCCCAGTGGCTAACTTACAATTTCTGTCTTTCTCCCTACCTTGGACAGCGAGTGTACAAGGCAAGTTTTGCTTCACCATTTTCATGGGAACCCAAGGGGCAGTTTCCAGAAGAGTGTGTGTGTGTGTGTGTGTGTGCGTGCGCACACATGTATGATGGGGGTGGTGTTCAGGACAGACCCCCAAAGCCTACTCCAGTGCATTCTCTTTGATGATGTCCTGAGAGTAAAAGCCCAACCGCAGATTCTCCAAAGACATAGGGGTTGTTCAATATCAACAGGAAAACACTGTGGGTAGAGCAGGGACCAAGGCAGCAATTACCAGGGTCCTTGCACCCGTTTGGGCCAGCTAGTGAAGCTGCTGGGCTCTGGCTTTGCCCCCCCAAGGACTGCTTGTCACCCGAGTCTGTTTGCATCTTGGAAAGGCTGGATCCAAGGATGTATCTGCAGAGAGGGACCTTTGGAACTGGTGGACTATGGACCTTGGTCCCCAAGCAGGGTGATTCAAAGGCTATTAGTCTGGCTCAAAGTTTATCCTCTCTGGGGGCAGTGAAAGTGGGAGAAGGTTTCTCGTTGGCTGAAGGGCAAAGAGAGGGGACTCTCGCTTCCCGGTGGGGAGGGGATGTTCCGGCTACCATGCTAAGGACAGGGATTCCTGTCTCCTTTATCCCCTGGTGAGCCACCTTCCCATGGCTGCCTGAGGCTCAGAACCAAGACCTACCTATGGGGACAAAGGACAGGGTGGACACATCCTCCCAGGTGTTCCGAGGGAAACATTCCACATAGAACCAAGGGTTGGGGCACAGGAGAAAATGGGGCACTGCTGCTCAGAGGGCACAAACTTTCAGTTATAAGCTAGGTCTAGGTTTAGCATAGTGCCTATAGCCTGATGACTATGGTTAGTAATACTGTGTTGTATACCTGAAATTTGCTAAGAAGGTAGATCTGAAGTGTTCATCTCACATCAAAAAAAAAAAAAAAAGAGAGAGAGAGAGAGAGAGAGAGAGAAATATGTAAAATGATGGGTGTGTTAATGAACTAGGTTGTAGTGTTTATTTCAAGGGGTTTATATATGTTAAATCATCACTTTGTGCCCCTTTTAAAAAAGCACATTTACACCTTAAGTATATACAATTTTATTTGTCACTTATAGCTCAGTAAAGCTGCAGGGTAAAACAAAGGGAAACATTCCAAATGGATGTGTTTGTGTGTGTTTGCTTGTGGGTGGACACATCTCAAATGGGGGGTGTTCCTTCTTACATGATGTGACAGTCCCTTTCGTGGGAGGATCCACGGCCCATAAGGTAAAGTGACCGAGTCCATCCAAATGGACAAACCAAAAAGAAGTCATTTATCATGACACTTTTTAAGGTTATTTAAACAAATTAATTATTAAGATTATTAAAATATCATCATGCTGGAGAGACCATATCGTTTCCCTCAGACAGTTTTCCTGACTTCCCTCCCCAACCTTGAAGGAGTTTCTGAGGCCCAACTTGACTGGCTTATGGAAAAAACCCTTATGGATCAGAAGCTCAGACATAGAGAGTGCTGAGCTGGTCTCAGGAATGAAGGAGACCAGGGCGTGGGCAGGGCTCCATCTCTCTGTCTGTCTGCACCCCTACTGCTTCTCTCTGTGCTTCGGTCATTGGCTTTGTGCTCCCAACTTCTTAGAAAAGAGGATGTGGCTTGGGTTCCACCCCAATAGCTCTGACCATGAGCCCTGGCCCCATGTTGGGTAGCATGATACACTTGCGACCTGAAGGAGGGGGAACAAGTCCAAGAAGCCATGGAACCTCAAGAGGGTCCTGAGTTGGGGCACCTGGATGGCTCAGTGGGTTAAGCCTCTGACTTAGCTCAGGTCATAGTCTCAGGGTTCTGGGATCAAGCCCCGCATCAGGCTCTCTGCTTAGCGGGGAGCCTGCTTCCCTCCCCCTCTCTCTGCCTGCCTCTCTGCCTACTTGTTATCTCTGTCTATCAAATAAATAAATAAAGTCTTTTTTTTTTAAAGAGGGTCCTGAGTTGTGTCCCTGAGCTCTGCAGAGCCAGGAGGGTGACTGGCCAGCCCCTCAGCACCCCCAGCATCAGTCACTGCTTCCTGAGGACCCAGAGACATTTCTGCCACAGCCTGGGTCTCCTTTGGAAATGGGGTCCAGGAGTGGAAGGTTCTGCTTATCTGTCTGTCTAAGGGGCTGTGTCTCTGACGAGATCAGAGGACAAGTTCCTATAGACGGGCAGTCTCTGCTGAGACGCCTTCAACCAAAGGACAGCACCGACCAACATGAGCAAGACCGGCACCTTCAGGAAAGCCAGGAGAATGTAGTGGTTCCTGCAAGAGAGGACAGAGCTGTCAGAGCCCTAGGTGCCCAGGCCCTTGTCACTCCCCGCACCCTGACCGGAGGGAGAATTGGTCAGCCCTGCAAAGCCTGAGACTCTGGACCCAGAAGCCCCAGGTCAAAGACCGCCATGGCTTTGGCTCAGTGGCTCAACCATGAGGCTCCTCAGAAGGAACCTCACATTGTCGGTTTTGCTTGGCTCTGGGCCCACCTTTCTTTCTAATCACGCCTCCTGCGTCTCCCCTTTCCTGAAGTGAGTCTCAGCACCCTGGGGTGGCCCATGACAGGCTCTGTGCCTTTGCTGCTCCTGAAAATGCCAGCTCCAGGTGGCTGAGCCACACTCCCACTCCGTGGCACCCGGAGCCTCACATGGTGGGGATTTTTTCTTATCTCCCCTTGGCATGCTCTAGGTCATCAGGACTTTGTTGTTGTTGACAACTGAAAATAAAGAAAGGTTCTGGGGGCCCCTGGGTGGCTCAGTGGGTTAAAGCCTCTGTCTTTGGCTCAGGTCGTGATCTCAGGGTCCTGGGATCGAGCCCCACATCGGGGGGGGTGTCTTTGCTCAGCAGGGAGCCTGCTTCTCCCCACCCACTCTGCCTGCCGCTCTGCCTACTGGTGATCTCTCTCTCTCTCTGTCAAATAAATAAATAAAATCTTTAAAAAAAGAAAAAGAAAGATTCTGCAGAGTGGCTTTCTTGGGAGGTTGGAATGGGGAGATGGGGGGTAGGGGCAACATGGGCGGGAACGAGTTGTTGGGAGGGGTAGCGGCTTTGGGCCTTCACTCTGGCTGTGACCGCTCTGGTGGCCCGTGAGGGTGCAGAAGCAGAGTAGGAGAGGCCCCATGTAGGGGCAGGGGCAGGATGGCAGCCACTCACCTGATGTAGGAGTCGGATGTCACCTCTGTACTTCTGCTGGTAGTTGTCCTGGATCTTGGGCTCGCCGAGGTGCTCAGAACCATGTTCACTAGACACAGGCAGAGTTGGCCATAGGTTATGGGGACAATGACTGGGGCTCATGGGTGGCTCCCTGCTGGGCTCCCTGGGAGCCACCCTGCCCCTCGACTAGGAAGCCAGATACAGCCCCCAGGCTTCTCCCTTCCTACTGAGTTTTCTTTCTTTCTTTCTTTCTTTCTTTCTTTCTTTCTTTCTTTCTTTCCTTGTTCCTTCCTTCCTTCCCTCCTTCCTTCCCTCCCTTCTTTCTTCCTTTCTTTCTTTTTTAAGATTTTGTTTATATATTTTAGAGGGGAGTAGAGAGGCAGAGAGAGAGGGAGAGAATCTCAAGCAGATTCCACGCTGAGCACAAAGCCCAACAGGGGGCTCAATCTCACCTCCCTGAGATCTTAGCCTGAGCCCAAACCAAGAGGCAGACACTTAACAGACTGAGCCAGCCAGGCGCCCTCTGCCCGAGTTTTCTGAACCACCACTCAGTCATTTTCCATCGACTCAGGTAGAAATAAAAAGGAAACAGGAGCCTGTGCTGTATGTGTTTCTGGGGCAAGAGATCCATCTTTCCACTTCTCTCCACTTCCCCCTCTAGGTGGGACTTTAGCCAGACGGGGGCCGGGGGGGAGCTGGGTGGGGAACATCATTGGTCCTAGAGCAGTGCCTGAGCTGGGCTCAAGGACACGTGGTTCTGGAAATGGGGCAGCCAGTTACTGGGGTGGTGAGGAGGAGGAGGAGGACTCTGGAGGGCTGGTGAGTAAGAGGGCACATTCTGGTTCTATCGAGAGCAATGGCTATGATGAATTAAACATCTGTATGAGAAACTATGAAGGCAGTTTATGGTCGACTACTTGGTCATGGATTCCCGAGACCAGCTTGGCGCTGACTGTCCATGAGCCATTTTTTAGTTGAGTCCTAGGCCTGCGAAGACCCCAGGACAGCCAGAGGGGTCCCTGATGTTAGCATAATGGTCAAATCCTTCCTTTCTGCTTACAGCATCCTCTGTTACCTGAGCCCCTTCTTGGGTCCCTCTAACTCCTTGCTCACTCTTATGCAGCCAGGGAAAGTAGAGGGCAGGGTGGCTGGGGGCTCAGAGAGGAGAGGCACTGTCGCATGCCCAGAGCTACTCTGGGTTGGGCAAGTTCCTGGGGTTCAGTACTGGGATCCTCTGGGCTTCCCCAAGTATCCCCTCTGCCTCTCTCTCTGTGTAGTGATGGGTCAGGAGTGTGAGTACCAGTGACCAGTTCCTGGAGCCATGCCCTGGGACCCAAGGCATCCAAGGTCCACCCACACATCTGATGAGAGACTAGGGGGCTGCCAGGGTTGTGGGTCCCCAGGATAGCTGGGCTGGACTGCGGGCAGTGATGCTGGGGTCCATGTTCCCACCTCTCCCCCAAGACCTGCCAGCCCTGCGTGCATCATCTAGATACATCAGGTGACCTCAGGGACTGTGATGGGGACACTGTTCTCAGCTACTCAGCCATTTCCCTTCTGCCCTTGGGGAGGGGGAAGCGGAAACCCTCATTCTTTCTGTTCTAAGCAAGAGGGTCTCACTGTGTAGATGAGAAAGTTCTTACCTGGGTCAATGGTCACTTTGATAGATGTCCCAAGGTCGGGTCCAGATCTGCTAATCCCACACCAGTAAGTGTCTGTGTCACTTTGCCTGACCTCCTCCATGGTCACTGTGAACAAGAGGTGACTCTGGTTGTCCCTGATGGACACACGGTCTACCTTCTTTTCTTGCTCTGATCCATCGGTTTCAGCGAGGTTGTGGCATGACTCCCACTCTGCTCCGCGACACCACCACTTCTTGTAATTCTCCCATCCTGGTGTATATTGACACTGCACGCTCACCGAGCACCCCTCCAGGCCCCTCACGGACTCTGGGCCTTTGATGGAGAAACAGCCTGGAAAACAGAATCCCAAGATAAAACCCCTGCCTCCTGGAGCCAGGTTGGGCCTGGGAGCCCCAAGGGCTCAAGTGACCCCAGATTGGTATCCAGGGACTGAGCCAGAGGTCCTGGCCTTTGCAGCTACCCACTAGCTGACCCCCCAGGTCCACCTCCTCTGTCCAGCTTCCCCATCAGCTCCTGCGGTGACAATGTCCAGCCTGTTCGGTCCTCACATTCCTGGTTCTTCCTGCAGTGGTGACCCTCCTGACTTTCTGACACTGTCTTTCTTGGCTTCAAAACTTGGTCCTCTTCCACACTCTCCTTCTCCGACTGCTCATCTCTGAGGCTTCTACTGATTTCTCTTCCTCCCTCTTTAAATCTTGGTGCAAAAGTGGCGTATTGGTAAATACTTAACAACTAACCCTTCGGGGAAGAAAATCTCCATTTGTAACATTTTCCAATTTCTGTAGTGTAAATAGTTCCACCCTGGGTCGATCTCAGGCACTCAGTGCCGTGTCACTGGACACTCAGCTGAGAAAAGTCGGTTCTTGCCAGCCAGTGTGAACCAGTCCCAGAGCACTGCAGGAGGAGCTGGGCGGGGGGGGGGGGGTGTGTCTCTCTCCAGTCCTCATTTTGTCCCATCTTATTACACCCCCATAGAGGAATTCTCCCTTCCTATGATTTTGGTTATTGCCAACATGCTGATAATTCCCCAAATTCACATTGATGGCCCACATTCTTTCCTTAGCTCCAGCCTACTGTTTCCAAATACACACTGTACATCTTTACCCCAAAGTCAGTAGTCCCAGGACTAAATCCTCCTTGAACTTGGTCTGTTTCAGTATTTCCTCTCTCCCTTGGAGAGCTCATGTGGTGCACTAGCAAAGGTCTGTGGGGAGTGGGATGGGTTAGGGGCAAGCAAGAGTTGGAAGGGTTTCGTGCTGCTCTGGGGATTGACTCCAGTCAAGCTGAGTATATGTGACTGCACAGACACTCTTTGTCCTTGGCAATGACCTCTTGTGCTTTGATTGCATGGAAGTGAAAAAGCAGGGAGAAGCAGAGAAACACAATAGAAGCCTCTCCTGACTGTCTTAGCCCGAGAGCCTCAGGATCATCCCAGAGGGGTGAGGAGTTGTCTTCTGGGGGCCACAGGAGTCAGGTCTGTTGCACCAGGAAGGTGCACCTCTCATACCCTGTACCTTCTTCCTTTCAGGTCACTTGAGGTTTGCATTTGTGCTCAGTAGAATTATGTCTCCTAAAGATGTTGATGTCATAATCCCAAGAACATGTGAGGAGGGGTAATTATCCTGGATTATATAGTTGGGTCTAAAGTCATCAGAAGGGTTTGTATAAGATGAAAATGAGTTAGCATCAGAGTCAGAGGGAGACTGGAAGATGCTATGCTTCTGGCTTTGAAGATAGATAAAGGTATCGTGAGCCAAGGAATGTGGGCAACCTCCGGAATCTGAATGAGGTGAGAACACGGTTTCTTCCCCAGAACCTCCAGAGGGAATACAACCTTGCCCACAGTAGGATTTTATCCAGGAAGTCCATTTTGGACTTCAGACTTTCAGAACTGTAAGATAATAAATTTCATCATTTCAAGCCAGTTTGTGGTTTGTGGTCATTTGTTCCAGCAGCCATTGGAAATAAACTCAGTATTCCATGAGCAGAACTAACTCTACTCTCTTCAAACCAACAGCGTTCCTAGTGCACCTGACAGAGAACTTGACATCTCCGTTGATCCTGTCCTCCTCTTCTCCCTCTACAACTGATTGGTGAGCCCTTTAGTCAACTTTACCTCCAAAATGCTTCTTAACATGATTTCTTTCTCCCCGCCCCATCCCCGTCACGGTTCACGATGCCAGCATGACATAGCAGAAAGAGTGAATTTGGACAGAGAAAGTCATGTCTACCACACACTACTCAGGAAATCTTGGGTAAGCTACTTCACCTCCCTGGGTCTTGCTTCTCAATTTGCAAAATCGTTTCGCTACTTTCAAACTTTGCAGGTTTTTGTAAGACTTGGGTCTTGGTCAAAACGCAGATCTTCTGTTGGGGGTTGCTCCCTCAGTGAGAGCCTTTCACCAGGTCAAGAGCCCATCTGGTGCCTGGATCATGGCCGTAGCACCCAGAGAAGCTTCTCCAGTTCCTGTTACACTCCCTTCTCCACTATTCTCTGCATATCACTGTTGGAGTTTCATGCTAAAATAGTCCCCACCTTGTCCTCAGCAGCACTTGCCATGAGCAGGGTTTCAGGATCTCTTCTGCAGCTGCTCCCCACTGCCTCAGAATGATTTAAAAGGTTTTTGTTGGACTTCCAACTTTTTTTTCTTCTAAATCCAAGTTCTCTGTCCAGCACCATTTCCTGCTCCCCTTTCCCTTCCACTGGACCCTATAACCCCCACCCCCCACTTTTCTTTTCCTCTGACTCTGGTGGCCCTTCCAAGAGCTATGTCACTGCTCCCACCTTTCCTTCCACCTGGAAACACTTCTCTGAACCCAGCCTGCCTACTGATCACCTTAATTCCTTTCACAGTTAGAACTGCTTCCTTCCATTGCTCCATGACCTCACAGGAACCTGAGTGCCACACTGGTATTTTATTACCACTACCAGTCTCTCTCTGTCTCCTTTACTAGGATGCTCTGTCCTAAAGGGAAGAGACTTTGGGTGTACATTCTCCCTCTTCCCCGTCACCAGTCCCCGTGTCTTGCATAGTATCTGGATCCTGGAAGGTACCAATCAAGTTTATGATCATCTTTACAAAGAAGCTTGTTGTCATGCTCTTGGACATTTTGATTTGATTTTGGGCAATTTGATTTGACATTCTGATTCTGGCATGAACTATAATTTCCACACCGGGGGGCACTGAAATATAAGGCTGATAATTGCAGTGCTAACATAAAACACAGTAGAGTCTGGAAACAAATTCAAGCACCATTACTGGGGGAGCGCCTCTGCCTTCGGCTCTGGTCGTGGTCTCAGGGTCCTGGGATCGAGCCCCGCATCGGGCTCTCTGCTCAGCGGGGAGCCTGCTTCCCCCTTTCTCTCTCTGCTTGCTTCTCTGCCTACTTGTGATCTCTTTCTCTGTGTCAAATAAATAAATAAAATCTTAAAAAAAAAAAAAACCGAAACACTATTACAGGGAGGGCAGGCTAATAAATTACCGTCCTCGTATATCATGGTTAAAAGAAGACAGATCACAAATAATAACAGAGAAGCCATCCCAGATACATCAGAATTAAGTTTTTAAAAAGTTGCCTAACAGAGTGTTTAGATTCCATTTCTGTGGTTCTTCTGTGGAATGCATAGAAAAAAATAGGTCAATGAGTGTTCGAAACTATTGACAGTGGTCAGTGCTGAACCTAGCACTTGGGAGGAAATTTCCCTTTCTAAATCATATGTTTCTATTATGTGTAAATGTTCACAATATCATCAACTGATAAAAAAAAAGATGAAGAAAAAATTTTAATAATCAAAAGGACCCCATTAGGAAAAAGATTGCTAAGAAACAGTAATCAGTGTCAATTAAAATGAAATACAAGAGTTGGCAGAAAAGGTGGTTTTCTTTCTTAAGACAACAATAGCAACGACACAGCTACCATCCAAAGCTGAGGGTCAGTGTACATGGTATTTTCAACAATCATAAACAGAATTAGAAATGTTGCTGCTCTGAAACAGAAGTTTCATCAATCCCAACTTTGCTAATTTAATCTTGCAATTTAGCATTCATAATGTGATTACGCTTGTTTTAGAAAGAAATACATGCAAAGTTTCCATAAATGCATACTGTGATGGGTGGAACTATTAATCAGGTCCGTGTGTTTTGTGGAGAGTTGGTCTGAAGGAGGTTGGAGATGTTAGGACAGCAGTGAGCTGGGAGCAGAACTTGGGCTGATGGGTTTTAAAAGCATAAGGCTGTTTGAATCTCAGTTTTTCCTTTCCCTGACTCTGAGATGTAACCTCTCTCCTTCATGTCAGTCCTTCGGGAAAGTCTGCCCCCGTGCACATCCTTGTGTGAATAGTCTTGTGTCAAAGTCAAGAGAACAGTTGAGCTCCTGGTCTGGGTTGATAGCTTCCTGTCTGGGTTGATAAATCCCTGTCTGGTTTGACAATTTCCTGTCTGGGTTGATAGGTCCCTGTCTGGGTTGATAGCAAGGCAGCCAAGGGAAGGGCTCAGAGCATAGGGGCTCATGAGGTGTGGGATGTACAAAGGGGTTTGAATTTACCTTGTTTTGCACTGATGGAGCAGGGCATCCCTGCTGGTATCCCCAAGCAGCCATGCCATCTCAAGCGCCAAAGAGTAATTTCTGGGGTACAGGTCTGTGCTCCTGTTCCCCCACTTGCAAACATTCCCTGAGCACCCATCAATGCCAGTGGCCTGCCTTCCCCTCAGGGCTGCTGTGGGACTGTGTACCAGAGCCAACAAGAACGTCTTATGGGAAGTCGGGTCTTTCCAATTTCGCTCCATCCACTTTCTCTCCTTTTCATTTCACAGAAGAAATCTGAAGGCCGTCAGTTAGTGGGGTAGCTTTCCTTGCATCACTGACGACTTCACCCCCTTCCATCGTGAAATGGCAGAGTTGGAGGAGGAGGGACACCCTGTCTTGTTTCTGCAGCCAAAGCCACAGAGTAGCCACTGTGAGTCTCAGCCTTCATCTGGGGGAGAAGACTCTTTGTGTGGGTCTGTGCATGTAAGGGACACTGTGTGTGAGTGTGTGTGTGCGCACGTGAGTTTGTGTCAAACTCTGTAGGAGTGTGTGAGCACACAGATGTGAATGGGGGACATGACTGCCTGTGGGTCCGTGCATCTGAGTCCATTGTGTGAGTGCCTTGTATGTGGGAGCTCAGGCAGTTCACCCTCCCCCTTGGCCTCTGGGTGAGCTGGGTGTTGGGATTAAGAGAGGGAGCAGATGGGGCTCTTTGAGCTCAGACGCTAAGCTAGAGTCCAGGGGGAGAGGCAGACATTCTGAACTGCTGTCCCTTGGGAATTCTGGGCTGTTTGGAGCCCTGCCTAAGGACCATAGTGGTCACAGAGAAGCCACTGCCCTCCCCACCTGTCTACAGGTAACATCACAGGGCCTCTGTCACGATAAAATCAGAAATGGCCTTGATAATTTGAGAATGACCACAGTCCTTGTCTATTTATATCTGATCTGAATAGCAGAGTCTCCCGACATTACAGCTAGAAAGAGCATCAGAGACCTTCCGTTCATACCAGAAATCCAGGTCTTAGAACAAGGAGGGGGCTTGCCTGTGCCATGTGCTGCTGTCACAACTGGAACTCCAGCCTCTCAACTCCCTGGCTATGTCCTTTGTGGGGAATCCCTGTGGACCAGTTTGTTTTGCTAGAAGGTCTGTCTCCTGGCTCATAGACAAGACTGTGTGTGACCCACATGTACAACATACATTGTGCAAACTTTTGGACTGATCTTAATGCTCTCTCAGTGTATGCAGTGGCTTTCCATAGAGAAGATACATGACCCCCTCCCATCTCCCATCTGGGTTCCTGAACAATTTTCTCTTTGAAAGTCTCGGTTCCTGGCCATGGTGTCCAAGAGCCTTCTTAATCTTGTCTTGTGCTTTTTCAACCTCATGGCCAACCAGTCACCCCAAGGCCTCCTGCACACTGAGACCCTTTGTGCATGAATGTACCATCGTTTCTCAAGGCTCCGTGTCTTCGTCAAGCAGTCCTCTCTCCATGGAATGTTCTGCCTTCTCTGTTTGAAGGGTTGACCCTTTTCTTCAAGGTTCATCAGATGGATGGTGCCTGTATGGGTTTCTGCAGCTCCTTCAGCCAGACCTGCTCGGGCCTCTGAGCACCCCTCCATCAATTCATGCCATTGTTTGTTCTTTATCTGCAAGTCTTACCCTCTGAGCTGTCTGAGGTCCCCTTTCTAATGGCTAATCCTGTTTCTTTTCTCCCTTCAAGTCCTCAGGGCCTGGTGAATGCCTGACCCAGAGTAAGAACCCATTTTTTTTTGCTTAATAAATTATAAATAATAAATTATATTATAAAATATATATAAATTATATTATAAAAATAAATTATACTAATTTATAATAAACAAAAAATTTTAAAAACCACATCTCATTTCCCCAGAAATCATATCCCCTGCTGCCTGGACTAGCTCTTGGTCCTCTGCCCTGCCACAGGGGTACCAAGTCCCCAGAACCCCTCCACACTCACCTGCGAAGTTGAGCAAGAGAAGAACAAGCCACAGCCTCATGGCTTCACCCCCCAGACTCCTCGCCCTTCTGTGGACAGTGGGAGAGCACACTTGGATCCCAGCTGGACTCTTGCAGCTCTGCCTGGGCCCAAGCTTGCACTCTGAGTTTCTGGCCCTTTGAGTTTCTGACCCACTCACTTCCTTTTGTAGATTATTTCCTGCTTTTAATTATTCAGCAAATTGAATGTCATTTCTTGAAAGGGATGGGGCACAGGGCACAGAAGTCACCACTACCTAAGAAAGAGGAAACTGGGCTGTGTGAAGTGGGGAGGGGCAGGATATGGGTCTGCAGCAGGGCTAGAACGGGGGGCATGTGGTCTACCAGGCTTTGGGTCCAAGGGGTACAATCGTTTGGGTGTCAACTCCAGAAATGTTTCTCTAACACAACAGTGGGTCCCAGCAGCAGGGAACACGTGAGCAAGCTTGGCTTACCTGGAGATGCATTTGTTCAGGCATTATAACCAAGGGCATAAAAGTGTCGGCTGGAGGGTCAGACACACCTGGGCCCTCATTCTGAGCACCACTCACAAGCTGTGTGACTATGGACAATTACTGAACTTTTCTGAGCCTCAGTTTGTGTATCTGCAAACTGGGCTGTGATGGAATAACAGAAGAGTTGTTATGGGAATGAAGTGAGAAAATGTATGTGAAGCTCTGAGATCACAATCCTGGGATAGGGCTAGCACTCTACATCGGTATCAGTGCCCGGGGCATAACTTCACATGCTGGATGAAGAGTCACATAAAGCAAGCCCAGGACCGGAGGCCGGGAGAGAGAGAAGGTGATGGACTGGGTTTCCTCATTAGTAATAAGGCAAATTCTAGCCCTAACCTGACATAATTTAATTAGCATCCTGATTTATAACCCAGTAGCTAAAATTCTTGAAGAACAGTTTTGGGAAGCAGATGAGTGTCTGGCCTGGTGTCCCGGCCGGGTTGCAGAGGAAGGAGGTCTTCCTGGAGGTCTTTTTTGGGGGAACATTCAAAAGGCTGAGAGGAGGAGGAGGGCTCAGTCCTGTAGTGACGCAAATCATATTACAAGTAGGAGTCAAAACAGTATGGTATTGGCATTAAAACACATATAGATCAGAATTGGGGGTGCCTGGCTGGCTCAGTTGCGAGAGTATGTGACTCTTGATCTTGGGGTTGTGAGTTCAAGCCCCATGTTGGGTGTGGAGATGACTTAAATAAATACAATTTTTTAAAAACCATAAACCTATAGACCAGAATTGAAAGCCTACAAATAAGCTCCCACACATAAAGCCAATTAATACTTGACAAGGAAGCCGAGAATAGCCCATGAGGGAAAGTATAGTTCCTTCAAGAAATGGTGGCCAGGAAAGTGGAGAACCATTTGCAGAAGAATGAAACCGCACACCTCACAAATATTAACTTAAAGTGGATTAAGACTTAAATGTAAGACCCCAAACTGTGACCCTTATAGGAGAAAATAGTGGAAAAGCTCCTTGACATTGGTCTTGGCAATAATTTTTAGGTGTGACACCAAAATTATAAGCAATGAAAGCAAAATTTAATTAGTACGATGGCATCAAATTAAAAACTTGTGTACAACAATAAAAAACAATTAATAAAATAAAAAACCTACAGAACGGGAGGAAATATTTGCAAATCATGTATCAGATAAGGCGTTAATATCCCAAATATATAAAGAGCTCATACAACTCAAAATCAACAACAACAACAAAATAACAATTCCTATAATGTGATTGGTCTCATTAAAAATATATATATATATACACACACACACATATACGTCAGGGGTCCCTGAGTGGCTCAGTCAGTGAGATGGCTGACTCTTTCTTTTGACTCATGTCACAATCTCAGCTTCCTGAGATCGGGCCCCATGTTGGGTTCAGCACTCGGTGGGAAGTTTGCTTGAGGATTCTCTCTCTCCCTCTCCTTCTGCTCTCTCTGTCATAAATAAGTAAATCTTAAAAAAAATAAAAAATATGTGGGAAGTTTTCATAAACACAGACTGTGATGGGTAGCACTATTAATCGGGTCCATGTGTTTTGTGGAGAGTTGGTCTGAAGGAAGGTGGAGAGGGTAGAAGGTGAGCTGGGAGCAGACCTCAGGAATAGGGCCGATGGGTTTTAAAAGCATAAGGCTGTTTGAATCTCAGTTTTTCCTTTCCCTGACCCTGAGATGTAAACTTTCTCCTTCATGTCCATCCTTTGGGAAAGTTTGCCCCAATTGCACCATCCTTGTGTGGCCAAAGGTAGTCAAGGGGCAAGCTCAGTGCAGAAGGGCTCATGCAGTGTGGGATATGCAAAGGGGTTGGAGTCCACTTTGTCTTGCACAGATGGGGCAGGGCATCCCTGCTGGTGTCCCCATGCAGCCATGCCGGCTCAAGAGTTATTATTGGGGTACAGGTTTGTGCCCTGTTCTTCTACTTGCAAATGCGTACTGAGCACCTACTCACCAACTCCTTTAACCAGGTTAGAGGGTTAGAGTTCCCCTAATAGTGCACTTGGGTTTCCATTCCTCCACATCCCTGCCAATGCTTGCTCTCTCTTGTCATTTTGGTGATAGCCATTCTGACAGGTGTGAGGTGATGTCTCATCATGGTTTTATTTGCCTTTCTGTGATGATGAGGGATGTTGAGCACTTTTTTAAAGTATCTGTTGGCCATTTATATGTATTCTTTGGAAACTATTTAGTTCCTCTGCTGATTTTTTTAAGAGATAAAGAAAGAGAGAGAGAGCGCGCCTGAGCGGAGGGGAAGAGAGAGAGGGAGAGAACCTTAAGCAGATTCCACGAGCTCAGTGTGGAACTTGACGAAGAGCCTGACATGAGGCTTGAGCTCATGAGCCGAAATCAAGAATTGGAGGCTTAACCAGCTAAGCCACCCAGGCACCCTTCTCTGCTCATGTTTTAACTGGATCGGTCAAAGGATACAAACTTCCAATTACAAGACAAACACATCCTAGAGACCTAACATATAGCATGAAGACAACAGCTAATAATATTCTGTTACATACTTGAAAGCTGCTAAGAGAATACATATTAGATGTTCTCACCAGGAAAAAGAAATGGGAGTGATGTGGCGTGATGGCGATGTTAGCTAACCCCCCAGTAGTAATCAGTTCGCAATATATATGCATCAAATCAAAGTGACCTACACCTTCAGCTCATATAATGTTATGTGTCAGTTATATCTAAACAAAGCTGGAAAAAATAAAAATAAAAGTAAACTTGGGAGGGGCACCTGGGTGGCTCAGTTTTAAGCGTCTACCTTCAGCTCAGGTCATGATCCCAGGGTCCTGGGTTCGAGCCCCACATCGGGCTCCCTGCTCAGCAAGAAGCCTGCTACTCTCTCTCCCACTCCCCCTGCTTATGTTCCCTCTTTCGCTGTGTCTGTCTGCCAAATAAATAAAATCTTTTTTTTTAAAGTAAACTTGGGGACTGCTAAAAAATACAAGTATATAGATTGAAAATATATATGCATATATATCGCAAACCCATGAAGAAAGCAAGAACATGAATGTAAGATTCATATTTGGTTTTTTCAGAGGGCAGCTTGGGACTTCAGAAATATTAATGATGTTTATTACTTAAGCTGTGAGGTGGGCACCCAAGGGTTGAAGAGTATTTGGGCTGTAAGGAGTATGCATTTATTGAGAACATTCTTTTTGTCTATGAAAGATTGCAAGGAAGTTACAAAAGAGTTTACAGAGTATTCAGAATGAAATAAGGACGGTGGCTGGATGTGTTGGTCAGAAGGCCATTCCCATCCATCAGATGGGCTGTGTTCCTGGGCGGGTCATCAAGGGGCAATTGGTGTTACTGACTTTAATTATTGGGCTGATGCCGCCTCCCCACCCCAGATCCCTTCTGAGGCCTGTTCCCTCAGAGGACAGCACTGAGCATGCTCAGGACCAGGGGTACCTCCAGGAAGACCAGGAGCTGGAAGTAGATGCTGCTGAGCAGGGACCTGTGGGGGACAGTGACAGGCAGTGAGCCACGTCCTCAGGGAGATACCCTGGTACCTTCCACTTTCCTTCTGGCCCTGTGCCCATGTCCTGAGGCTACAATAGTCCACACAGAGATCAGGCCCAGGTGGGTCCATGGGCAAGACAGCCCTACATAACAGATACTCCCGTGACCCCCAGGCTAACAATTGCCCTTGAGACAGGACTTTGAACATGGAGAGGGCCTGGCTATTGGAGTGACATAAGGGAGATTGCAGGGAGCAGGAGGGACCTTAGATAAAACCTAGGAAAAGGGGTCTAACTAAGTCCTCCCCATTGGGGCTTATCCTATCTGTGGACTAGAAATCAGCACTAGTTACTTGTCTAATGTCTGCTCTCCCATAAACAGTAGCTCCCATGAGGGACTGGAAGTGTTTGCTTTAGTCCTAGGGTCCGTCTAGCACCTGTGTGGTGCCTCCAAACCTTACCCTTGAGATTCAGTGGTTAATGATGGAGGGAACGAATGACCCCACTCACCTCTCCTCTCCGTTAGAAGCCTGGTCTTCAATAGGATGACTCTCCAGTGAGGGCCTGTGGGGTGGAGAGCAGGGGAGAGACTGCAGGAGCCCCCAGAACACCTGGCCTGGGCCGCGACCTGAAGGACCCCTTTGCACAACACTGGCACTTGTCTTCCTTGTCCCCGGAGCCCAATTTCTACAGATACCTGAGTGCGGGCTCCCCCAATCCTACAGGTCTCCAGGGAAATGTCTGGCCAGGACTCACTGGCCAGGACTTCCTGATCATTGTGTGTTGAAGAACAGTCCCGCCTTCCATCACTCCCCACACATGCTCTCCCCCACCCATCTGTCCTAGTTTCCCCAAGCACTCATCATGAGCTGGCATGTCCTCTATTGATGAACGTGTTGACTTCTTCACTGTGTGAATTTCCCAACTTTTGTCAGAGCCGGACTGTGTCTCGGTGGCCAGGGCTGTATCCCTAGAAGAGGGCCTGGCGCATGGTAGGACTTCCACAGTGAGGTGTGGAATTGGTACGTAAGTGTGGGACCGAGGCCATGACAGTCACACCCACACACCTCAGCCCTCCATGTTCCCCAGAAATCACCCAGCTGTCAAAGGTCTCCCGCAGCTAGCCCCTTACCCAGTATGTTGTCTGGAACTGGGGGACTCCTGCGAGGTCGTGGTCTTCTGTGTGGGGTCTGGCAGGGTCGAGTGAAGACCTGTTGTTGATGAGGGAGGAGAAGGCAGGCTGAGGACAAGCCAAAGCTGACACCCCACAACCCCACCCCCCATACTCCTGGGTGGGACAGGTGACACTCCTCCAGGAACTTCCCAGCTGTCTTCATGGTAATGCCTTCCTAGAGGGAAAAAGAACCCTAACACTGACAATGGCAAGGCCTCCGGTGTCCTGGGAGTCTTCTTTAACACACGAAAAGCCTTCTGAAACCTCCCCTTTTCCTTACCTCCCCAAACTTCCAAGTATACAATCAGCCATCCCTCACAAGCCTGGGCAGCAGCTCTTTCTGCCCTGGGGTCCTGTCCCTGAGCTTTAATGAAACCACCATTTTGCACCAAAGATGTCTCAAGGATTCTTTCTTGGCTGTAAGCTCTGGACCCCACCCCACCAAACCTCACCCATATTCCAAAACCACATCAAGGGTACTGGGGGCCTTCTTGAAGTTGGGGGCTGCGGTGCTGGGTGAGGGAGAAGCACATGTCAGGCCTGCTATCCTCCCCCGGGCTCTCCCCCATCTCTGGCAGCTGTGTGGCTCTGACTCACATAGTCCTGGTCACTCAGGACATCTGGACAGGTGTCTGGGCTCCACATCCGCCCACAGCCACACCCAGGCCTCCCTGGAACTCCGGCCTCTCCGGCCCCCTCTGCAGGTGCACCCTGCTCAGATGGGCGATTTCAGAGGCAGAGCATCCTCCCAGCAGGGCATGGGACAGTGTGTGGAAGGAGCTCAGGGCTCTGGGCTCAGCCACCCCGCCCCTGGTTTCTCCTGGCAGAGGATGGCCTGAGCTTTCCTCTGCAGAGATTGATCCAGAGCTGGGAGTGGGGGCCGTGTCCTCAGGCAGGGCTGATGTCTGGAGTGAGGACCATGAAACAGAACCCCCACATTAGGGTCTGGGGCTCCTTCTTGGGCCCCTGTCGAGACTGCTGCAGACCCCCAGGATCACAGCTGTGAGGCTGGTGCTCAGGAGCCATCCAAGACACAGTGATGTCCTATTAGAGCCCCGGGGTCCTGGGCAGCCAGTAAGGGAAAGGAGCCAAAGCCCTAGGGTCCCGTTCCCCATTGGGAGGACAGAGAGACGTCCAAAAAGAGGCTCAGGACACTTTCAGCATGGACAGGACCCTTGTCAGGACAGGAAGGCAGACAGCTGTCCCCAGACTCAGGGCCATTCCCACTGCCCACCCTGGGAGAGCTTTAAGCATGAGAGTGTGACAGGGAGGGGCACACTGAGACGCTTAGGTCAGCTAGAGGTGTGCATGTGCTTGTGTGAGTGTGCAGACAACACAATACCTGCACACACACTTACACATGCCGACATATACACAGACAGAATGCACAACATACACACACACACACACACACACACAGGCACACCCCCAGTGTCCTGCGTCACCCAGCCCATCCTCACCCCGCTCTTCTATCCCAAGTCCCACCACTTTCCTGACAGGGTCGGGGTGATCAGCCCCAGTCTCAGGCAGCCCTAGGGCTGGTGTCGGGGGAGGGGTGTGCACAGCTCACCTGGGGTCACAGACAACACAACTCGGAAGTTGAGGTCGAGCAAATATTCTGGGAGCAATGATGTATCGATCCCACACCGGTATGTTCCTGTATCACTTTCCGTGAGGTTCTCCAAGGTCACTGTGAAGGTGAGGTTTGCGGGACGGTCCCTGATGGACACACGGCCACTTCTCACTTCTATGTCTGCTTCTTTGGTCACCACAATATCCCCCAAACATGGGCTTTTGCACCAGTACTTGGCATTCTCTCTGAATTCCTCTTCGTACTGACACTGCACACTCAGGGATCCCCCCACGGGGCCCGTCACAGAGGTGGGGCCACTCAAACACGAACAGCCTGGAAAACACAGCCATGTGTGACCCCTCACCAGATGGGCCTGGGTCAAGGGGATCTGCGGTCAAGGTGACCATTGAATCCCTGAAGGGACCTAGGGGTCTGGAGGAGGCCTTGGCAGGAGACAGGCCTTCCTGAGATTAGAAAGCAGATGTACCTTCCTCCTCAGAGTGGATCAAGGTTTCCTTGGTGTGTCTTGGTATGTGTGTGTGTGTGTGTGTGTGTGTGTGTGTGTGTGTATGTGATGCACTTAGACCTTGTTTCTGACTATGACACTACAGTGGTCACAGGAGCCCCTCCACTCAGGGCTGTTCTGTCCACTATATTGGACATGACTCACCTGCTTTATGCACTGAATCCTCCTGGTAGTTGCTAAGGCACTGCTGGCTGATCTGAGAACCTTCTCTGCTCTCCCTCCTCCCTCCCATGTCCTCCTCCCCTCCCCTGCCCCCCACCCCCATGACCCTGTCTCCCTCCCTCCCACCCAGGGCAGACTTTCCTGCCCAGTTCAGCCCTGCTCACCTGGGACCTGCAGAAGGAGCAGCGCTGCTGGTAGCCACAGCCTCCCGTCCCCTGGGGTCATGTCTGCAGCACAGACGTCACTCACAGAAATGCCAGGCTCGTGATGGGGGACAATTTCAAGTCTCTCACAGAGGGTCCTCTCTGCAGGGCCCACTTCTGTTTTCTGGGGTCTCTTTGCTTCCCCGTCCTGCCTGTGTTTGGTCTCACAATCTTCTTCCACGCTGACAAAGCTGGTTGGGGTGCAGGAAGTTGTGGGACAGAAGCAGCACGAGCTAAGGCAGAGTCCTGGACCTGGTGCACAGGATCTGCTCAATCCCAATGACAACACAGCTCCTAGTCCTGGACTGGACTGGGATTGCCGTCCCCTTCCACAGCCAACATCTGCTCCTTTCACTGTCCACACTCGCCCAGAAATGGAGCAACAGGGGAGCATTTCCTGCTCAGTGGAATGTCCGCCACCCTGTGACGTATCACTTCCTTCTGGTCAGGATGGACCATGTCCGGGGTGGAACCCCCAGCAGCCCATCTTCTCAGGCATCAGTGGTGATCACAGTGGTATTAGGACCCCCCAGCCTGCAGCTCCAAGTACCCACAGTCCCCGTGAGACCCTTGCTCTTCTCTGGCCACACAAGTTGACACTGTGAACTCTGATGCTTTCAAAGGTTCCATTTGGGTTCTGGGTTCCGAACCAGGGTACTAATTCCCCAGGTGTGCTTCCCTCCTGTGTGTTTCCCTGTTCTCAAGACACAGACATGGAACAGCCATCACCAGTCCCATGTGCCCCTCATTTTTGAATCCTTCTTGTTTGGAATGTCCACCCTACTGTGACTCTCAGGGCAGAAGACTGCCAATGGACAAGAGGGTCCAGAAACTGAAGGAGCTGATGGGACGTTGGGGACATGTGAAGCTGAGACTGGGCTTCTTCTCTCCATCCAGTGGCAAGAGGAACTATTGTGTAAGAAGAGGATGGTCTGACAAAGCACTGGCTGCCGGTGTCCATTTTGGGTTCACATGGTGACCGGGGGCTTCTTCCAAGAGCAGAATTGGGGGATGGTCCGTGCCAGGAGGTGGGGAGGTGTGTCTGTCCTAACTCAGAGTGGCTTGTTCTCATGACATGATGGGTTTGGGGTGGGTTTACTCTGGAAATGGTAAGGAGGTGAGTCACAGTGCAGAGTCTTGCCTGGGTTATGCCAACTCAAACTTATCAGAACAACCAGGTCAATCAATTTCCCCCTAAACCCTCTCTGCCCAGATCTGCTCCTCCTCCACACTATCTTATCCCGATCTAAGGCCACAGTATTCCCAGAGTTATTGCAACCAGACCCTGTCATTTGGGATTCCTCTCTATGCCCCTCCCCATATTATTTCTTCTAGCATCTCCATCTGCCCATATCCTCTCTTCCTCCTGACATAGCAATCCTCTCTTCTCTCAGTGTAGTAGTGCCATCCCTGTTCCTCCCAGTCCCCCTGTGCTTTGTCCTCCCTCTGTTCCACTCATCAGCAAGAGAGCTTTTCAACAAAACTCAGAAGTAGCCAGTACACCCTTGGTCCCATGCCCTTCAGACAAAACCCCTTCTCCATGCTTGGCTTACATGGTCTGAGTGGCCCAGCCACTGCTGGGTTCTGCATTTCTATCTTGCTCCCTCACCACAATGTGCACCATTTTCTATCCACTGTGCCCACCCTTCCCCAGGGCCTTAGCACCTGCTTGTCCCACTCCTTGGATCCTCTGCCCACCTCTTCACAGTGCTTCTTCCTTCTTACTCTTTAGATTGCACCTTGGATGTACTCCCTTAGAAAGGTCCCCCCAATCACTCTTCCCGATCATCCTGTTGTCTCAATCACCAACCCTTGTTTGTTTCCTGCATAGTTCACCGAATCTTGTCATATGTTGACTTTTGGTGGTCTCTGTGCATCTCCACCACTGGGATAGAGCTTATATCATAGCAGCATTCTGGGTCTGCTTCATTCTTCACACAATGACTCAGTGGCCAACTGCACTTTGTGACCAATGGTTGACTTCTGATAACTGTTCATAGAATGAATGAATGAGTGATTGAGACAATGAATAAACACTGCATTGGCTGCAGACATGGCCCTAGACAACTGTGGTCCAACGAGATGCAATATCTATGGTGGTATAATGAATTCCCCCAGAACTTGGTGGCTGAAAACGTATTTATTATCTCACACTTGCTGAGAGTCACAAATCTGAGAGTGGCTTATCTGGGTGGTTGTGGCTCAGTGTATCTCTTTCACAGCACTGTGGTCAAGATGTTGACCAGGCTATACTCACTGGAAGGCTGCACTGGCCTGAAGGATCTGCTTCAGGGATGACAGTCCACTTGGGGGTTAGCAGGAGTCCTTAGCTCCTCGCCCAATACAACTGCTCAAGTGTCTTCATGAGGTGACATCCAGCTTCTCCCATGGAGAGAGATCCAAGACACAACATATTTATGATTTATCCTTGAAAATCGTGTACCATTGTTTCTGCCATATCTGGGGACTACACACCCACCCTGACACAATATAGAGGGCCCCTGCCAGGGGATGTGGAGATCTGATCTGAGTGGAAGCTATGAAAGGATATGATTCCTAAAATATCAGATATCTTTGTATTTATATTTGTGCAATTTCCTGTTCCCCTGTGACACTCCAATAAAAGATTTTAAAAACTAAACATCAAAACACAAAAGTAAAGCTCTGAAACTTTGCTTGATTTGGGTGGGGGGGAGTGTAGATGTTCATTGGTTTTCTGTCACATAGCAAAGAGCTTCCGTAATCTTCCCCACTACTAGTCACCCTGCCTAAAGCTCAGACATCAATAATCTAACCAGAAGCGTATTTTGAGTGATGATATCAGGATGGAATGCAGATTCCTCTGGTTTGACTGCTCAAGTGCCTTTCCCTCAGACCATGATGCTGGCAGGCAGAGAGTGGCCAGCAACCAGCAAGAGGGAGAAGCACCATCTTCAGACCCAGGAGAGGGTCTTCAGAATGAGAGGGTTTGTCGGGCAGCTGGTGGCCATTGTAACACATACTGGGAAACTTGACAAGGACTCAGGGTTTCTTCAGTCTTCTCAGCCCACCGCCTTCTCTTCCTTCTCTCCTTCATTTCCCGGTGCATCTTCCTTTGCTACAAACTTGAGTTTCTGCAGCTCCTAGCTGAGCTGAGAAGTTGGAAGACCCACCAGGTGCACAGAGCAATTACAACAGAAATTTGACTTCAGGTTTGAGTCCGAGGTGTGATGGTTCACGGTACGGGTTAACTGTCCACGGGCGGCTCAGATGGAAGATGATCTTGGGTGTGTCTAGAAGCATGTTTCTGGAGGAGATGAGCCTTTGAATCCGTGGACTCAGTGAGGTGGGTGCCCTCTCAGCAGACTTTTGCTTTGTGAAGCCCTCAGCGTCTGAAGAAAAGAAGGATGTCAAAGTAGGGATACAAACATTCTGGGCTATCTGAGAGTGGGAAGAGGAAAGTGCTTGGCTTGGGTCCCAATGTTAGCCAGGAGGATGAAGAGCTCCCCGGCCAGCCTGCACATGGAGCCTCAGTGTCCCCAGTCTCTGACAGTGTCCCCATGGACACCAGCTTATGTCTAGGTCACCGGGAGAGGTGCCTGCGCTGTGTGCCCACGGCCTTTGGGTGTGCTCATGAATCAACTTTTGGACATGCAAGTGGTCATAGGGCATAATTGATTGGTCTAGAAAAATGATTCCTGAATCACAAAGTTAGTTCACTTGTGGTTGGTTGGAATAAGACACATGAAGAAATAGCAGGATGAACGTCTAAGTCAGTGCAACCCTGTGATTGTATTGATAATTCAATTTAGACATAATGTTAAAGATGACTTTTGAAGCTGTTAATGGGAGGCCAGGCCAGAGCCAAAGGGCAGACTTCTCTCGCTGCACTGCAAGGTAGAACCTCCCACCCCAACTTCCTGCCCATTTCTGCCCACCTTCTTGGTCCTGGCACCTCTGTGTCCTTGTTTCCCATTCCCTCAGCCACCTTTTCTTAGACCTTGTTGGCACGGAACCCAGGGAGTCCTTGAAAGAGCTGCTTCCCTCACTCCCGGGCAATAAGAGGAAGCATCGCCAGATGTCACCATACCAAGTTTTATGTCAGCTGACCATGATCAGGAGGGGGCACTGGGTCTGTCAACCTCTTTCAGGGAGTACGAATTCCAGAAGAGCCATGGGGCACTGCTTCTCAATAAAGCTGAAGCACTGGGCTAGAGTCCGAGGTGTCCTGTCTCTCTGCCTGGTTGTGTACCCTCCCCTGGACACAGGTGGTGAGGGTCCTGACTTATTCTCGTCTGAACTACCCTTTGCGCTCCGGACCCCTGCTTGCATCTTGAGCTCTGGACTGTGAATGTCTCAGCCCACCTCTAGTTGAGCCCAAGCAGACACAGTGATTCGAAAGCCAACAGCTCAGGCTGATGCGCAGGATGGGGCTTGGAAAGGGAAGCAAGCTATAGGACTGAGCCAGAGGAGGAAAGGTCATCAGGATACAGTGGGTTTAGTTCTAACCCCTGGGGTGGCCAGGACCAGAGTATTTGAATCATCCAGGGGGACTCAGTAGCTAAGAAGCAATCCTGTTAGAGGAGAATTATTTTTAAGTTCTTGAAGGGGCTGCCCAGAAGTTCTGCAAATGGTCACTATCGTCATCTTTTGGTGACTTGAAGAACTGCCCCAAGTGTGCTCTGGGTGTTCCCTTCATCCTCATCCTGGAGGTTGGGAACTAGAAATGCCTTTTGTGCAAAACATAAGAGATTCTTGAGCATAGGAAACAAACAGGTTTGCTGGAGGGGGTGGGTTGGGGGGATGGGGTAACTGAGTGATGGACATTAAGGAGGGCACGTGATGTAATGAGCCCCGGGTGTGATGGAGGACTAACGCCTACTAACTCTTACCTCTGAAACTAGGAATACAATATATGTTAATTAACTGAATTTAAGTTAAAAAGCTAAAATTAAGAAATGTCTTTTGGGGGAGCCTGGGTGGCTCAGTGGATTAAAGCCTCTGCTTTCGGCTCAGGTCATGATCTCAGGGTCCTGGGATGGAGCCCAGCATCCAGCTCTCTGCTCAGTAGGGAACCTGTTTCCTCCTCACTCTCTCTGCCTGCCTCTCTGCCTGTTTGTGATCTCTATCAAATAAATAAATAAAATCTTTTTAAAAAATAAAAAAAAGTGTTTTTAAAAAGAAATGTCTTTTGTAGTCGAATATCAAGGCCTGTCATGATCCCTCCAGATCCCTCCAGACAGAGGACCAGAGCTCGCGGAAATTCTGGAGCCCCATGGAAGAAGGATATTTGGTTTTCAGTCCAAAGGATGAGAACTCGGGTTTAGGGAGAATGGCCTTCTATTTATATACATTTTCTTTGATTTCAGACAACAGCATTTTGTCATTTTGGGCATCCATACCCAGGACATATTTGGTTCTGCTTATACCTAAGGATTTAATTTTCTTTGGAGTAAGTGCACATGGAATGCATTTTCCATATGTTCACTTGTTTCCATATGTTTCCATATGTTCACATGTTAGGATATGGACATGTGATTGCTGTGTGTTCATCTTGAATCCCATGACCTGCTGAACCCACCTCTTAGTTCTATGAGGTTTTGTAGATTGCTTGAGATTTTCTTTTTTTCTTTAAGACTTTATTTATTTATTTGACACTAAGACAGCCCAAGTAGACGGAGAGGCAGGCAGAGTGAGTGGGGAAGCAGACTCCCTGCTGAGCAGAGAGCCCGATGTAGGGCTCGATCCTAGAACCCCCAGATCATGACCTGAGGTGAACGCAGAGGCTTAACCCACTGAGCCACCCAGGCACCCCTGCTTGAGATTTTCTACATAGACATTTATGTCATCTGAACCCAGGGACAGCTTTATTCTTTTTTTTTTTTTTCTAGCATAACAGTATCATTATTTTTTCACCACACCCAGTGCTCCATGCAATCCGTGCCCTGGTACCCCGACCTCCCACACCCCCGCCACTTCAAACCCCTCAGATTGTTTTTCAGCTTTATTCTTCTTTTCCATCTTCTATCTCCTCATTTCTTTATCTGACCTACTGCAATGGCCAGAATTTCCATGGCTGAGATGACTACATGGCAAGAGGGGGCATCTCTGCTTGCTCAGGGCCGTACAGGGAAAACACAGTTTTTGATAACTAACTCTAATGTTAGCCGTATTTTTCTTTTAGGTGATCTTCATCACGTCGAGGAAATTCCTTCTTTTCCCTTCTTAAAACTAAGAAATTCCTTCTTAAAAATACTCTTATTTTTATGAGTTTCTTTTTGATCATGAGTGGGTATTGAAGGTTGTCATATGCTTTTCCAGGGTCATTTGATATGATTCTATGATTTTTCCCTCCTTACTTTGGTATGGTGGAATACAGTGATTCACTTTTCAATGTTGAACCAGCCATCTCTACCTGGAACAAGCCTCACTCCCTCACGGTGCATAATTCTTTGCTGGATTCCATCTGCTTGCCTTGCCTATCCATCTACCTGACCCCCAGATTCCTGCCCACTGGCCTCTCAGGACCCTCCCTTGCCCTGAGCTTTGCCTTTATTCAGACCTTCTACCTTCCTTCCCTCAACAGCCTGAGGCTCTCACCCAACAGGAGACAAATCCTGAGAGAATAGGGACTCTGGGAAACAAAGGGAGGGTTTCAGAGGGGATGTGGGTGGGGGAATGCAGTAGCCCGGTGATGGGAATTAACGAGGACACGTGTTGTGATGAGCACTGGGTGCTCCATGCAGCTAATGAATCACTGAGCACTACATCGAGAACTAGTGATGTGCTCTACAGTGGTTAAGTGAACATCATCATCGTAATAATAATAATGAAGAGTCTACTCCTGTCTTCTGTCACCCCATTCATTGAACTCTCATCCATTCCTCTTCATGACACTTCTTATAAACCAATATTCTTTATTTAGTTTTCAAAAACATCCATTAGAATAGAAAAGCCTTGCTTTGGTTGACTGCTTTCTTCCCAGCACCTAGAAACAAGCCTGGTGCTACATAGGCTTTTGGTGAATATTTGGTGAGTGATTGTAGGAAGGAAGGAATGTTGAGTTTAGAGCCTGCACTGGGGGTTCTCAGGAGGACAAGGTCATGGCAAAGCAGGCCTTCCCTCACCTCAGGCTCTCTGGTCACCTGGGCTGTGCGTGGTGCTCTCTGCTAGCAAGCTAGGAGTCCTAGGGCGTCCCTCCCCCATTCTCCCCAGCAAAACACCACACACATCGGCTTGTGTGTGTGATGGATCTCATTGCTTCACTCAAGTATTGAATGATTTGTTTGTTACCAGTTTTTGGCAACAAGGGGAGAGGAGACAGGTCTGGGGCCAGAAGTTCTTCCTCTTCAAGTCTGCATGGTGTTGTCTCTGGACAGGATATGGATGGGCAAGGAGGGCTGAAGGTTGTCTTCATCAGGCTGACTCTGGTGCCCACAAATTGCCCACTGAGGCCGGTTGACCCAGAACACGGCACTGAGCATCATCAGAAACAGGGGCACCTTCAGCAGAATGAGGAGCAGGAAGTGGACGCTGCCGAGCAGGGACCTGTGGGGAACACGGTGACAGGCAGTGAGCCCCATCATCAGGGAAATGCCCTGGTGCCCTGGTCTCAGGTGCCCTGGTGCACAGGTCTCCTCTGTTCCTGTGTCCATGTCCTGAGGCCACAGCAGTCCACAAGGAAATCAGGCCCAGGTGGGTCCATGACTGGGACAGCCCCATCATCAGACCAGTTCTGTGACCCTCAGGCTTACAATTGCCCTCGAGACAGGATGTGGACATGGAGAGAGCCTGGCTATTGGAGTGACATGAGGAGACCCAACGAAGCAGGCAGGACCTGGCCCGGGAAAAGTGTTCTATCTAATCCCTCCCCATGGGCAGTGACCCTGTGTATGGACTAGAAATCAGCACTAGGTTACTTGTCTAATATCTGCTCTCCCATCACCGGTACTTCCCACGAGGGAATGGAGTGTTTGCTTTAGTCCCAGGGTCCATCTGGCACCTGTGTGGTCCCTCCAAACCTTAGCCTTGAGATTCAGTGTTTAATGATGGAGGGAATGAATGACCCCACTCACCTCTTCTCTCCCTCTGTGGTCTGGTCTTCAATAGGATGACTCTCCAGTGAGGGCCTGGGAGGGAGCAGGAAAGAGAGCTCAGGGCCCCCAGAGCTCCTGGCTCCTGAAGGCCCCCTTTGCACAACACTGGCACTTGTCTTCCCTGTCCCCGGAGCTCGATTTCTGCAGATACCTGAGTGCCGGCTCCCCCATTCCTACAGGACTCCAGGGAAATGTCCTCTCACTGGCCAGGACTCCCTGATCATTGTGTATCGTGAGCAATCCCACCCCCATTGCTCCCCACACATGCTCTCTCTGACCCATCTGTTCTCAGGGTGAGTTGTCCACGGTGTGAATTTCCAACTTTTGTCAGAGCAGGACTATGTCTCGGTGGCCCCGGGGCTGTATCCCTAGAAGGGCGCCCGGCACATGTAGGACTTCCACCGTTAGGTGTGGAATTGGTAAGTAAGTGTGGGACCGAGGCCATGACAGTCTCATCCACACAGCTCTGTCCTCTGTGCTCCCCAGAAATCACCCAGCTGTCAAAGGTCTCCAGCTGCTAGCCCCTTACCCAGGGCCTTGGCTGGAGGTGGAGGACTCCTGCCGGGTCGCAGTGTCCCATGTGGGGGCTGGCAGTGTACTGTGAAGACGTAGAGTGCTGGGGGGCCTCACAGAGCTGGGGGTTGCAGTGCTGGCTGTGGGGGGAAGCACATGTCAGGCTGCTGTCCTCCCCCGGGCTCTCCCACTCTCTGGCAGCTGTGTGGCTCCGACTCACATAGTCCTGGTCACTCAGGCCGTCTGGACAGGTGTCCGGGCTCCACATCCGCCCACAGCCACACCCAGGCCTGCCTGGAACTCCAGCCTCCCCGGCCCCCTCTGCAGGTGCACCCTGGCCAGGTGGGTGATTTCAGAGGCAGAGCATCCTCCCAGCAGGGCATGGGACAGTGTGGAAGGAGCTCAGGGTTATGGGCTCAGCCACCCCGCCCCTGGTTTCTCCTGGCAGACGATGGGCTGAGCTTTCCTCTGCAGAGATTGATCCAGAGCTGGGGATGGGGGCCGGGTCTTCAGGCAGGGCTGATGTCTGCAGTGAGGACCATGAAACAGGGTGCTCAGCAGAGTCCACACTGAATGATGGGTCCTGCACTCAGTGCACTCAGCCCCCGAACTCTCAGCCAGAACTGTGAACCTGGGTGGCCACGGGACGGAAGGATAGGCAGAAAGAAAGATCTAGTGAGACAGACACACACCCAGGGCACCACACAGAAAGTTCCCTGTCCTGGAGCCAACTGGACAATGGTCTTTCTCTTCCAGGCAGTGGTGTCCGAGAACACTCAGTTCCTCACTGTTGAATAGGAGCCCACAAGGGGCCTGGTAAGCAATTCCCCCCGTGTGAGAGATCGACCTGCTGGAAGGACGTCGGAGGAGCCAAGGCCAACATCGGAGTAAGAACACAAGACAAAAACCTGAACACTTAGAAGGATGACCTCCATGTGGTTCTCAAGAAACAAAAACAGGTTTCTAGTAAAGAATTCTTTGCAGCACATGATAGTATATTTCGGGCCATAGTACCTGAGAACTCATTTTTTCGCATTTTTTTCCCCTCCTTTGTCTGAAGGGAGCTTTCATCTGTTTCTCTGTGTTCCCTCCTGTTGGGACAAGATGATGGAAGGAATGGGGAGGGTCAAGCTGGAGGGGCAGGGTGTTCCCCAAATGCTCACAGAAGCCCCCCATTAGGGTCTGGGGCTCCTTCTTGGGCCCCTGTCAAGGCTGGTGAAGACCCCCAGGATCACAGCTGTGAGGCTGGTGCTCAGGAACCATCCAGGACACAGTGATGTCCTGTTAGAGCCCCAGGGTCCTGGGCAGCCAGTAAGGGAGAGGAGTCCATGTCCTAAGGTCATTCCCCATTGGGAGGACAGAGACACATCCGGGAAGAGGCTCAGGACACTTTCAGCATGGTCAGGACCCTTGGCAGGACAGGAAGGCAGACCGTCGTCCCCAGACTAGGGCCATTCGCACTGCCCACCCTGGGAGAGCTTTAGGTGTGAGAGTGTGTCAGGGCAGGGCACACTGAGGTCAGCCAGAGTGTGCATGTGCTTGTGTGAGTGTACAGACAACACAACGCCTGCACACAGACCGAGACACACATGAATATATACACAGACACAACATGCATATGCACACACATGGACACACACAGGCACACCCCTTGTGTCCTGCTCACCCAGTGCATCCTCACCCCGCTCTTCAATCCCACGTCTCCCTGCTTTCCCGCTGGGGCCGGGGTAATCAGCCCATGCCTCAGGCAGCCCTGGTCCTGGTGTTGGAGGAGGGGTGTGCACAGCTCACCTGGGGTCACAGACAACACAACTCGGAAGGTGTGGTCAAGCAAATATCCTGGGAACCCTAATGAATCGATCCCGCACCGGTATGTCCCGGCATCATCCTCTGTGAGGTTCTCCATGGTCACTGTGAAGATGAGGTTTGCAGGATGGTCCCTGATGGACACATGGCCACTCCTCACTTCTCTGTCTGCCCCTTCGGTCTTTACCATATTCCACACACATGGGCGCTTGCACCAGTATTTGGGAGTCCCTCTGAATTTCTCCTCGTACTGACACTGCACGCTCACGGATCCCCCCACAGTGCCCGTCACGGAGGTGGGGCCACGCAGAGACCAACAACCTGGAAAACACAGCCGAGGGTGACCCTTCACCAAAGGGGCCTGGGACAACGGGATCTGAGGTCAAGTTGACTATTGAGTCCCTCAAGGGCCCTCGGCATCGGGAGAAGGCCTTGGCAGGAATGAGGTCTTTCCTTAGACCAGAGGGAACATCGGCAGCTCCCTCCTCACAGCGTGGCACAAGGAGAGTGTGTCCTTGATGTGTTTGTGTGTGTGTGTGTGTGTGTCTGTATGATGCACGAAGACATCATTTCTGACTGTGACACTACAGTAATGTTGGTCACTGGCCTCCCCTCTTGTCAGGGCCGCTCTTTCTGGCACAGTGGACATGACTCACCCGCTTATGCACTGAATCCTCCTGGTCACCGCTGAGGCAGTGCTGGTCGATTGGAGAATCTTCTCTGCTCTCCGTCCTCCCTCCCACATCCTCCTCCCCTCCCCATGGGCTGCCTCACACCCCTCTCACACTGTCTCCCTCCCTCCCACCCAGGGCAGACTTCCCTGCCCAGCTCAGCTCCGCTCACCTGGGACCTGCAGAAGGAGCAGTGCTGCAGGCAGCCACGGCCTCCCGTCCCCTGAGGTCATGTCTGCAGCACAGACGTCACCCACAGCAATGCCAGGCCTCTGAAGGGGGGAAATGTCAAGGCTCCTCACAGAGGGTCCTCTCTGCAGGGCCCACTTCTGCTTTCTGAGGCCTCCTTGCTTCCCCGTCCTGCCTGTGTTTGTTCCCACACTCTTCTTCCACGCTGACTCAGCTGGTTGGGGCGCAGGAAGCTGGGGGACAGAAGCAACGAGGATTGAGGCAGAGTCCTGGACCTGGTGTCCCAGATCCACTCAATCCTGATGCCAAGACAGCTCCTGGTTCAGGACTGGACTGGGATTGCCACCCCCTTCTGCAGCCAACATCTGTGCCTCTCACTGTCCACACTTGCCCCATACAATGGAGCAACACTATGAGCATTTCCTCAGGGGAATGTCCCCACCCCTCTGACATGTCACTTCCTTGTGGTCAGGAGAGATCATGTCCGGGGTGGAGACCCCAGCAGCCCATCCGCTCAGGCATCGGTGGTGACCACAGTGGTATTAGGATCCCCGGGTTTGCAGCTCCAAGCACCCACAGTCCCCATGGGACCCCTGCTCTCCTTGGCCACACAAGTTGGAACTGTGACCTCTGATGCCTTCAAAAGTTCCATGTGGGTGCTGGGTTTCTAACCGGGTACAAATCCCCAGACTTTCTTCCCTCCTGTGTGTTTCCCTGTTCTGAAAAATAGACCTGGAACCGCCATCACCAACCCCGTGTGCACCTCACTTTGACTTTCTTCTTTGCAAAGTCCACTCTACTGTGACTCTCAGGGTAGAGGACTGCCAATGGAAAAGGGGGTCCAGTGATAGAAGAAGCTGATGGGACGTTGGGTCTATGTGAAGCTGAGCCTGGGCTTCTCCTCTCCATCCAGTGGCACAAAGGGCCATGGTATAACGAGAGGGTGGTCTGACAAAGCACTGGCTGCCAGTGTCCCTTTTGGGTTCACATGGTGACCAGGGGCCTCTACAAGGTGCAGAGTTGGGGCACAGTCCTTGCCAGGAGGTGGGGAGGTGGGTCTGTCCTAACTCAGGGTGGCTAATTCTCAGGACATGATGGGTCTTGGGGAATTTACGCTGGAAATGGTAGGGAGATGGGTCATGGTGCAGGACCCAACATCTTGCCTGGGTTATGAACTTGTCATGAACAAACTTGTCATGAACAACCAGGTCAATCAACTTTCCCCCTAAACATGCTCTGCAGAGATCTGCTCTTCCACTACAGTATCTTATCCCAATCTAAGACCACAATATTCCCAGAGCTATTGCACTCAGATCCTTTACCAAGGATTCGTCTCTATGCCCCTCCCCATTAATATTTCCTCTAGCATCTCCACCTGCCCATATCCTCTCTTCCTCCTGGCATTACAGCAATCCTCTCTTCTCTCAGGACAATGGTGACATACCTATTCCTCCCGGTCACCTGGTGCCTTGTCCTCCCTCTGTTCCACTCATCAGCAAGAGAACACTTCAAAAAAACTCAGAAGTAGCCAGTACACCCTTGGTCCCATCCCCTTCAGATGAAACCCCCTCTCCTTGTTTGGCTTACATGGCCTGAGTGGCCCAGCCACTGCTGGGTTCTGCATTTCTATCTTGCTCCCCTTCCCCAATGTGCCCAATGCTCTAGCCTCGGAGCCCATCCTTCCCCAGGGCCTGCCTTAGCATCTCTTTGTCCCTCTCCTTGGATCCTCTGCCCACCTTTTCTCACTGCATCTTCCATCTTTCTTTATATATTTCACCTTGGATGTACTCCCCTAGAAAGGCCTCCCCGATCACACTTCCTAAGATCACTCTTTAGTCTCAGTCACCATCCCCTGTTTGTTTCCTCCATAGTTCATCCAACCTTGTCCGTAAGTTTCCTTGGGTGTACTCTGTGCATCTCCCCCACTGGGATAGAGAACATATCATAGCAGCATTCTGGGTCTGTTTCATTCATCACACAACGAGCCAGTGGCCAACTGCACTTTGTGACCAATGGTCGGCTTCTGATAACTGTTCAAAGAATGAGTGAATGATTGAGTGAATGAATAAACACAAAATTGGTTACAGACATGGCCCTAGACAACTGTGCTCCAACAAGATGCAATATCTATGGTGGTACAACAAATTCCCCCAGAACTCAGTGGCTGAAACAATAAATATTCATTATCTCGCACTTCCTGAAAGTCACAAATCTAAGAGTGGCTTATCGGTGGTTGTGGTTCAGTGTGTCTCTTTCACAACATTGTGGTCAAGATACTGACCAGGCTATACTCATTGGAAGGCTGGACGGGCCTGAAGGATCTGCTTCAGAGATGACACGTCCACTTGGGGGTTAGCAGGAGTCCTTAGCTCCTCCCCCAATACAACTGCTCGAGTGTCTGCATGATCATCCAGCTTCTCCTGCAGAGAGTGATCCAAGAAAGAGCAAGGCAGAATATATTTAAGATTATATTTATGATTTATCCTTGGAGGTCATGTCCATTGTTTCTGCCATATCTGGGGACCACACACCCACACTGACACAATATAGAGGACCCCTGTCAAGGGATGTGGAGATCTCGTCTGAGTGGAGGCTGTGAAAGGATATGATTCCTAAAATATCAGATATCTGTGTGTTTATCTTTGTGCAATTTCCTGTTCCTCTGTAACACTCCAAAAAAAGATTTTAAAAACCAAACATGAAAACACGAAAGTATACCTCTGAAACTTTGCTTGATTTGGGTGGGGGGGTGTAGATGCTCATTGGTTTTCTGTCACATAGCAAAGAGTTTCCATAATCTTCCCCGCTACTAGTTACCCTGCCTAAAGCTCAGACATCAATAATCTATCCAGAAGCGTATTTTGAGTGATGATATCAGCATGGAATGCAGATTCCTCTGGTTTGACTGTCAAGTGCCTTTCCCTCAGACCATGATGCTGGCAGGCAGAGAGTGGCCAGCAACCAGCAAGAGGGAGAAGCACCATCTTCAGACCCAGGAGAGGGTCTGCAGAATGAGAGGGTTTGTCGGGCAGCTGGTGGCCATTGTAACACATACTGGGAAACTTGACAAGGACTCAGGGTTTCTTCAGTCTTCTCAGCCCACCACCTTCTCTTCCATCTCTCCTTCATTTCCCGGTGCATCTTCCTATTCTACAAACTTGAGTTTCTGCAGCTTCTGGCAGAGCTGAGAAGTTGGAAGACCCACCAGGTGCACAGAGCAATTACAACAGAAATTTGACTTCAGGTTTGAGTCCGAGGTGTGATGGTTCACGGTACAGGTTAACTGTCCATGGGCTGCTGAGATGGAAGATGATCTTGGGTGTGTCTGGGAGCACGCCTCTGGAGAAGATGAGCATTTGAATCCATGGACTCAATAAGGTAGGTGCCCTCTCTGGAGTGGGTGGGCCTCATCCCATCCAATCTGTTGAGGGTCTGAGTAGAAGTGGATGACCAGCAGAGGAAGGAGGAATTTGCCCTTTGCTGCCTGATGGCTTCAGCTGGGATGTCCGTCTTTCCCACCCTCTGTACTCTGGGCTCTCAGGCCCTTGAACTTAGAATGGATTTCACTACCACATCTCTTGGGTACTCCTTAGCTTCCATCACCACGGGAGCCTATTCCTTTAAGGAACTCGTCATAGGCATGCTTCTCCTACTGGTTCCGTTTGTCCAGAGAAACCTCACTGATACACGTGTGTATTTGACCCTGTGCCTACTGGTTCCGTTTGTCCAGAGAAACCTCACTGATACACGTGTGTATTTGACCCTGTGGCAATTGACTTCTTCAACCCCAAGCCTGCACACGAGGACCTCACTCAGGAAGATCCCTGTGAGGAACTCAACAGGAAGATCCAAAACCTCATCACTTCCTCTCACCTGCAGTGTGACCTGCCAGGACATCTCCTAGAGTTGATGGAATGTAGTTGTTTCAAGGGCTGCTACAGAGAAACACAGAGAAAATACTCAGGATGTCAGCATGCTGAGCATGGAAGAGCATGGAGACCACCCCTCCATGAACTGGGCCCGTGTTTTGCGAGGGAAATAGTGATGAAGCAAAGGCCAAGTTAGAGGTAAATGTTACTGCCTTTCCTTGGGCTGGAATCAGAAGGATCTGCTTTACTCCTCTTTGGCTTTAGGGTCTCTGTGAGGTTCAGAGATGTCTGGGAGACTTTTTTTTTTTTTTTGGTGAAGATCTCAGCATCTGAAAAAAAGAGGGATGTCAAAGTAAGGTTACAAACATTCTGGGCTATTTGAGAGTGGGGAGAGGTAAGAGCTTGGCTTGGGTCCCAATGTTAGCCAGGAGGATGAAGAGCTCCCTGAGCAGCCTGCACCTGGAGCCTCAGTGTCCCCAGTCTCTGACAGTGTCCCCACGGGCACTAGCTTATATCTAGGACACCAGGAGAGGTGCCTGCGCTGTGTGCCCACGGCTCATGGGCGTGCTCATCGATCAACTTTTGGACATGCAGGTGGTCATAGGGCATAATTGATTGGTCTAGAAAAATGATTCCTGAATCACAAAGTTAATTCACTCATGGTTGGTTGGAATAAGACACATGTCGAAATAGAAGGATGAACATTTAAGTCAGAGCAGCCCTGTGATTGTATTGATAATTCAATTTAGACATAATCTTAAAGATGACTTTTGAGGTTGCTAACAGGAGGCCAGGCCAGAGCCGAAGGGCAGACTTCTCTCCCTGCACTGCAAGATAGACCCTCCCACCCCAACCTCCTGCCCATTTCTGCCCATCTTCTGCCCTGGCACCTCTGTGTCCTTGTTTCCCATCCCCTCAGCCACCTTTCCTTAGACCTTGCTGGCACGGATCCCAGGGAGTCCTTGAAAGAGCTGCTTCCCTCACTCCTGGGCAATAAGAGGAAGCATATCCAGATATCACCATACCAAGGTCCATGTCAGCTGACCGTGGTCAGGAGGGGGCACTGGGTCTGTCAACCTCTTCCAGGGAGTACAAATTCCAGAAGCACCATGATGCACTACTTCTTAATAAATATGAAGTGCTGGGCCAAAATCAGAGGTGTCTTGTCCGTCTTCCATTCTTTCTTTCATTCTTTCTTCCTTCCTTTCTTTCAGATTTTAAAACCCTGAGATCATGACCCGAGACGAAGGCAGAGGCTTTAACCCACTGAGTCACCCAGGCACCACTGTGTCCTGTCTCTCTGCCTGGTTGTGTACCCTCCCCTGGGCACAGGTGGTGAGGGTCCTGACTTATTCTCGTCTGAACTCCCCTTTGGGCTTCAGACCCCTGCTTGCATCTCGAGCTCTGGATTGTGAATGTCTGGGTCCACCTCTAGTTGAGGCCAGGGAGACACAGCTCAGGCTGATGCGCAGGATGGGGCTTGGGGAGGGAAGCAGGCTGTACGGCTGAGACGGAGGAGGAAAGGTCATCAGGATACAGTGGGTCTAGTTCTGCCCCCTGGGGTGGCCAGGATCAGAGTATTTGAATCATCCCAGGGGACTCAGCAGCTGAGAAGCAATCCCGTTAGAGGAGAATTATTACTAAGTCTTTGCAGATGGGAAGACCGGAAGTTCTGCAAATGGTCACTATCGCCATCTTTTGGTGGCTTGAAGAACTGCCCCAAGTGTGCTCTGGGTGTTACCTTCATCCTCATCCTGGAGGTTGAGAACTAGAAATGCCTTTTGTGCAAAATATAAGAGACTCTTGAGCATAGGAAACAAACTGAGGTTTGCTGGAGGGGGTGGGTTGGGGGGATGGGGTAACTGAGTGATGGACATTAAGGAGGGCACGTGATGTAATGAGCCCTGGGTGTGATGGAGGACTAACACCTACTAACTCTTAACCTCTGAAACTAGGAGTAAAATATATGTTAATTAACTGCATTTAAGTTAAAAAACTAAAGAAAAAGAAATGTCTTTTGTACTCGAGTATCAGGGTCTGTCATGATCCCTCCAGATCCCTCCAGGCAGAGGACCAGAGCTCACGGAAATTCTGGAGCCCCATGGAAGAAGGATATTTGGTTTTCAGTCAGAAGGATGAGAACTCGGGTTTAGGGAGAATGGCCTTCTATTTATATAAATTTTCTTTGATTTCAGACAACAGCATTTTGTCCTTTTGGACATCCATATCCAGGACATATTTCGTTACGCTTATACCTAAATATTTCATTTTCTTTGGAGTAAGTGCACATGGAATGCATTTTTAATCTTGGTTTCCATACGTTCACTTGTTAGGATATGGATATGTGATTGACTGCTGTGTGTTCATCTTGAATCCCATGACCTGCTGAACCCACCTCTTAGTTCTATGAGGTTTTGTAGATTGCTTGAGATTTTCTTTTTTTCTTTAAGACTTTATTTATTTATTTGACAGTAAGACATCCCAAGCAGACGGAGAGGCAGGCAGAGTGAGTGGGGAAGCAGACTCCCTGCTGAGCAGAGAGCCTGATGCAGGGCTCAATCCTAGAACCCTGAGATCATGACCTGAGCTGAACGCAGAGGCTTAACCCACTGAGTCACCCAGGCCCCACTGCTTGAGATTTTCTACACAGACATTTATGTCATATGCACACAGGGACAGCTTTATTCTTCTTTTCCTTTTTCTATCCCCTCATTTCTTTATCTGACCACCTGCAATGGTCAGAATTTCCATGGCTGAGATGACTACATGTCGAGAGGGGGCATCTCTGCTTGCTCAGGATCGTGCAGGGAAAACTCAGTTTTGATCACTAACTCTAATGTTAGCCGTATTTTTCTTTTAGGTAATCTTCATCACATCGAGGAAATTCCTTCTTTTTCCTTCTTAAAACTAAGAAATTCCTTCTTGAAAATACTCTTATTTTTATGAGTTTCTTTTTGATCATGAGTGGGTATTGGAGGTTGTCATATGCTTTTCCAGTGTCATTTGATATGATTCTATGATTTTTTTTTCCTCCATAGTCTAGCATGGTGGATTACAGTGATTCATTTTTCGAAGCTGAACCAGCCTTCTCTACCTGGAACAAACCTCACTCCCTCACGGCGCATAATTCTTTGCTGGATTCCATCTGCTTGTCTTGCCTATCCATCTACCTGACCCCCAGATTCCTGCCCACTGGCCTCTCAGGACCCTCCCTTGCCCTGAGCTTTGCCTTTGTTCAGACCTTCTACCTTCCCTCCCTCAACAGCCTGAGGCTCTCACCCAATAGGAGACAAATCGTGAGATTTGGACTCTGGGAAACAAACGGAGGGTTTCAGAGGGGATGTGGGTGGGGGAATGCAGTAGCCCGGTGATGGGAATTAACGAGAACACGTGTTGTGATGAGCACTGGGTGCTCCATGCAACTAATGAATCACTGAGCACTACATCGAGAACTAATGATGTGCTCTACAGTGGTTAACTGAACATCATCATCGTAATAATAATAATGAAGAGTCTACTCCTGTCTTCTGTCACCCCATTCATTGAACTCTCATCCATTCCTCTTCATGACACTTCTTCTTATAAACCAATATTCTTTATTTAGTTTTCAAAACCACCCATTCGAACAGAAAGGCCTTGTTTTGTTGACTGCTTTCTTCCCAGCACCTAGAATCAAGCCTGGTGCTACAGAGGCTTTAGGTCAATATTTGGTGAGTGGTTGTAGGAAGGAAGGAATGTTGAGTTGAGAGCCTGCACTGGGGGTTCTCAGGAGGACAAGGTCATGGCAAAGCAGGCCTTCCCTCACCTTGGGCTCCCTGGTCACCTGGGCTGTGCACCAGCAAGCTAGGAGTCCTAGGGCGTCCCTCCCCCATTCTCCCCAGCAAAACACCACACACATCGACTTGTGTGTGTGATGGATCTCATTGCTTCACTCGAGTATTGAATGATTTGTTTGTTACCAGTTTTTGGCAATAAGGGGAGAGGAGACAGGTCTGGGGCCAGAAGTTCTTCCTCTTCTAGTCTGTGTGGTGTTGTCTCTGGACAGGATATGGATGGGCAAGGAGGGCTGAAGGTTGTCTTCATCAGGCTGACTCTGGTGCCCACAAATTGCCCACTGAGGCCGGTTGACCCAGAACACAGCACTGAGCATCATCAGAAACAGGGGCACCTTCAGCAGAATGAGGAGCAGGAAGTGGATGCTGCTGAGCAGGGACCTGTAGGAGGGACACAGTGACTGGCAGGAGTTTCTCCTGGACATGAGGCCCAGGCTCTGCCCCCACCTGCCTTTGTGCTCAGGTCCTGTGGCCTCAGAAATCAATATCAGCCTCAAAGCTGGATGGACCAGCACTGAGGTCCCAGAGTCCTGTCCTCCAGTCAAGACTTGACCTTGAGCATCAGGACACAGCAGACACATGAGGATGTGGTGGGGAGGAATGGAGAGAGAGGGAGAAGAGGAGACCCAGGAGGCTCTGGCTCCCAGAAACAGCTCTCTGAACCCACAACCCTCAATACTCCCTTGCTCCTGCAGGGACAGATTTTGAGGGTGAAATGCTCCCTTATAAAAGCTCTCCTCTCTCAACCTAGTCTGGACTCAGCTTCAGTATGATCGTTGAAGAAGCTCTTCTGCTGAAACTGCTCAACAGCCTCCATCAGCCTCCAGAAGTGACCACCCCAAGCTCAGCTCATGGCCAGTCCCCTCACCTGTGCGTCCTAGTAACTGTTCCCACACAAGCTCCTCACAAATTCTGTGTCCCTCCCCACACAGGACCTTTCTAGAAGTTTTCCACCCTGCCAGCACCTCACCTGGCTCTCAGCCTGAGGTTTGGCTGATGTCCTCTCCAAGGTCACACTGGGACCCTCTTGCACACCCTCTTGGCACCCTGGCTCATATCCTCTTTCCCCACTTGAACTCCGGGCCAGCTCTGGACATTCTGAAATGGCTAGGTGTTTCTCCCCTCCAGCTCCCTCACCTCTTTGCCTGAGGACTCTCTTTAGCTATAAGAGAGTTCGGCTTGCTGAGCAGAACAGGCCAGAAATGGCACAGATCCATATCCCCAGGAAGGACCCTCTGCCTGCCAGACTCTTTCTCCAGATGAGGGGCCTTCCCTCATCACTCTGTGAGAGTATAAGAAGGCCCTCTGCCTGCAGTACTCTCTCTAGATAAGGGGACTTCCCTCATTTTCTGTGAGCAACAGGAAGCCCCACCATCTTCCCCACTGTGAGGACAGATGGGTGTTGATCACTGCCTCAGCTTCCTCAGGGCCGGTGGGACAGCTGTGGGGTGCATCCTACACAGCATCTCTGAGAATACCCAGTGACAGAGCCCCGTTGCCCTGTTATAGCTCCTCCATCAAAGCACACTTTGTTGGTTTTCCCCATCTTCCCTTTCCCTCCCTGTGCTTCCCGGGATCATCATTCCATTGACTGGGGGGCCTGGGTGGCTCAGTGGGTTGGGCCGCTGCCTTCGGCTCGGGTCATGATCTCAGGGTCCTGGGATCGAGTCCCGCATCGGGCTCTCTGCTCAGCAGGGAGCCTGCTTCCTCCTCTCTCTCCCTCTCTGCCTGCCTCTCCGTCTACTTGTGATTTCTCTCTGTCAAATAAATACATAAATAAGTCTTTAAAACAAACAAACAAACAAACATCATTCCATAGACTAATTGCACCTAAGTCCTTGTCTCCCCATCTGATTTGAGGAAATCCAAACCCAAACAGGGTCTTTGTCATTTGTTTTCAGTGAATCTGGATTCCTTTCATCATGCCCACCGTCTTCCCATGCGCTCCATCTTCCTATCCTTTAATGGGCAGTTGGCATTACTGGCTTTATTGGGCTGATGCCACCTCCCCCCAGACGCCCTCTGAGGCCTGTTCCCTCGGAGGACAGCACTGAGCATGCTCAGGACCAGAGGCACCTCCAGCAAGACCAGGAAGGAGAGGAAAGTAGATGCTGCTCTGTAGGGACGTGTGGGGGACACGGTGACAGGCAGTGAGCCCCATCATCAGGGAAATGCCCTGGTGCCCTGCACTTTCCCTCTGTCCCTGTGTCCATGTCCTGACCACAACAGTCCACAAGGAAATCAGGCCCATGTCCTGACCACAGCAGTCCACAAGGATATGTCCATGACTGGGATCGCCCCATCATCAGACCACTTCTGTGACCTTCAGGCTTACAATTGCCCTTGAGACAGGATGTGGACATGGAGAGGGCCTGGCTATTGGAGTGACATGAGGAGACCCCAGGAAGCAGGCAGGACTTGGCCCGGGAAAAGTGTTCTATCTAATCCCTCCCCATGGGCAGTGACCCTGTCTATGGACTAGAAATCAGTGCTGGGTTCCTTGTCTAATGTCTGCTCTCCCATCACCGGTACTTCCCACGAGGGAATGGAGTGTTTGCTTTAGTCCCAGGGTCCATCTGGCACCTGTGTGGTCCCTCCAAACCTTGGCCTTGAGATTCAGAGGTTAATGATGGAGGGAATAAATGACCCCACTCACCTCTTCTCTCCCTCTGTGGTCTGGTCTTCAATAGGATGACTCTCCAGTGAGGGCCTGGGAGGGAGCAGGAAAGAGAGCTCAGGGCCCCCAGAGCTCCTGGCTCCTGAAGGCCCCCTTTGCACAACACTGGCACTCGTCTTCCCTATCCCCGGACCCCGATTTCTGCAGATACCTGAGTGCCGGCTCCCCCATTCCTACAGGTCTCCAGGGAAATGTCCTCTCACCAGCCAGGACTCCCTGATCATTGTGTATCGTGAGCGATCCCACCCCCATCGCTCCCCACACATGCTCTCTCTGACCCATCTGTTCTCAGGTTGAGTCGTCCACGGTGTGAATTTCCAACTTTTGTCGGAGCAGGACTGCATCTCGGTGGCCCCGGGCCGTATCCGTAGCAGGACACTCAGCACACAGGAGGACTTTCACCATTAGGTGTGGAATTGGTAAATAAGTCTGGGACTGAGGCCACGACAGTCACACCAACACACCTCTGTCCTCCGTGTTCCCCCGAAATCACCCAGGTGTCAAAGGTCTCCAGCTGCTAATCCCTTACCCAGGACGTTGGCTGGAGGTGGAGGACTCTTTCCAGGTCGCAGTGTCCCATGTGGGGGCTGGCAGTGTACTGTGAAGACGTAGAGTGTTGGGGGGTCTCACAGAGCTGTGGGTTGCAGTGCTGGCTGTGGGGGGAAGCACATGTCAGGCTTGCTGTCCTCCCCCGGCTCTCCCACTCTCTGGCAGCTGTGTGGCTCCGACTCACATAGTCCTGGTCACTCAGGACATCTGGACAGGTGTCCGGGCTCCACATCCGCCCACAGCCACACCCAAGTCTGCCGGGAACTCCAGCCTCCCCGGCCCCCTCTGCAGGTGCACCCTGGCCAGGTGGGCGATTTCAGAGGCAGAGCATCTCCCAGTAGGGCATGGGACAGGACCTCAGGGCTCTGGGCTCAGCCACCCCGCCCCTGGTTTCTCCTGGCAGAGGATGGCCTGAGCTTTCCTCTGCAGAGATTAATCCAGAGCTGGGAGTGGGGGCCGTGTCCTCAGGCAGGGCTGATGTCTGGAGTGAGGACCATGAATCTGGGTGCTCACAGAGTCCACACTGAATGATGGGTCCTGGCACTCAGTGCACTCAGCCCCCAAACTCTAAGCCAGAACTATGAACCTGGGTGGCCACCGGACAGAAGGATAGACAAAAAGAAAGATCTAGTGAGACAGACACACACCCGGGGCACCACACAGAAAGTCCCCTGTCCTGGAGCCAACTGGACAATGGTCTTTCTCTTCCTGGCGGTGGTGTCCGAGAACACTCAGTTCCTCACTGTTAAATAGGAGCCCACAAGGGGCCTGGGAGGGCAATGACCCCTGTGAGAGAGACGACCTGCAGGAAGGACGTCGGAGGAGCCAAGGCCAACATCGGAGTAAGAACACAAGACAAAAACCTGAACACTCAGAAGGATGAACTCCATGTGGTTCTCAGGAAACAAAAATAGGGTTCTAGTAAAGAATTCTTTGCAGCACATGGAAGTATATTTGGGGCCATATGACCTAACCTAACTCCTTTTTCTCATTTTTTCCCCTCCTTTGTCTGAGGGGAGCTTTCAGCAGTTTCTCTGGGTTCCCTCCTGTGGAAATGACGGAAGGAATGAGGAGGGTCAAGCCAGAGGGAGGGGTGTTCCCCAAATGCTCACAGAAGTTCCAAATCAGGGTACTTGGGCTCCTTCTTGGGCCCCTGTCGAGGCTGGTGCAGACCCCCAGGATCACAGCTGTGAGGCTGGCACTCAGGAACCATCCAGGACACAGTGTTGTCCTGTTAGAGCCCCAGGGTCCTGGGCAGCCAGTAGGGGAGAGGAGTGAATGGCCTAGGGTCCTGTTCCCCATTTGGGAGGACAGAGAGAAGTCCAGGAAGAGATTTGGGTCCACTCCAACACAGACAGGGCTTTGTCAGGGCAGGAAGGCAGCCAGATATCACCAGACGCGGGCCATTCCTGCTGCCATCCCTGGGAGAGTTTGAGGCATGAGAGTGTGTCAGGGCACACAGAGACACCCAGGTCCGCCAGAGGTGTGCGTGTGCTTCTGTGAGTATGCAGACAACACAACCCCTGGACACAGAAATGTACACCCACCTAGCCACACACGGACATATACACAAACGGACGCACGCACACACACGCACACACACAGGCTCATCCCAGGTGCCTTGTGTCACCCATCCATCCTAACCCCACTCTGTTCCCACATCCCACTGCTTTCTTGCCAGGGTTGGGGTGATCAGCCCAAGTCTCAGGCAACCCTGGTGCTGGTGTGGGCAGAAGGGTGTGCACAGCTCACCTGGGGTCACAGACAACACAACTTGGAAGGTGCGGTCAAATAAATATCCTGGTTTTCCTGATGTATCGATCCCACACCAGTATGTCCCGGCATCATCCTCTGTAAGGTTCTCCAAGGTCACTGTGAAGGTGAGGTTTACAGGATGGTCCCTGATGGAAACACGGTCCTTCCTCCCTTCTCTGTCTGCCCCTTCGGTCTTTAGCGTCCTCCTCACACATGGGCTCTTGCACCAGTATTTGGGAGTCTCTCTGAATTCTTCCTCGTACTGACACTGCACACTCTGGGATCCCCCCACAGTGCCTGTCACAGAGGGGGGGCCACGCAGAGACCAACAACCTGGAAAACACAGCCGAGTGTGACCCTTCACCAGAAGGGCCTGGGTCAACGGGATCTCAGGTCAGGTTGACCGTTGAGTCCCTGAAGGGCCCTTAGCGTCTGGAGGAGGCCTTGGCAGGAGACAGGTCTTCCTGAGATCAGAAAGAGAGAAGGTAGGTCCTTTTCTGGAGCGGCACAAGTTGAGTGTGTCCCTGATGTGTCTGTGTGTGTTTGATGCACAGAGACGTCATTTCTGACTGTGACCCTACAGTAAAGCTGGTCACTGGCCCCACTCTTGTCAGGGCCGCTCTTTCTGGCACAGTGGACACGACTCACCTGCTTTATGCACTGAATCCTCCTGGTGGTTGCTGAGACAGTGCTGGTCGATTGGAGAATCTTCTCTGCTCTCCCTCCTCTTTCCCACGTCCTCCTCCCCTCCCCTGCCCCACAGACCCATCCCCCACCCTCCCTCCCTCCCATTCAGGACAGACTTCCCTGCCCAGGCTCAGCCCCGATCACCTGGGACCTGCAGAAGGAGCAGTGCTGCAGGCAGCCACGGCCTCCCGTCCCCTGGGGTCATGTCTGCAGCACAGACGTCACCCACAGCAATGCCAGGCTCCTGAGGGGGACAATTTCAAGTCTCTCACAGAGGGTCCTCTCTGCAGTGCCCACTTCTGCTTTCTGGGTCCTCTTTGCTTCCTCGTTCTGCCTGTGTTTGTTCTCAAAATCTTCTTCCACGCTGACTCAAGCTGGTTGGGGTGCAGGAAGCTGGGGGACAGAAGCAGCACAAGTTGAGTCAGAATCCTGGACCTGGTGCCCTGGATGCACTCAATCCTGATGACAAGACAGCTCCTGGTTCAGGACTGGATTGGGATTGCTGTCCCCTTCCACAGCCAACATCTGCGCCTCTCACTGTCCACACTTGCCCCACACAATGGAGCAACACTGTGAGCATTTCCTCCTCAAGGGAATGTCCCCACCCTGTGACGTGACACTTCTTGTGGTCAGGATGGATCATGTCCAGCGTGGAGCCCCCAGCAGCCCATCATCTCAGGCATCGGTCGTGACCTCCGTGGTGTTAGGGATCCCACAGCCTACAGCTCCAAGCACCCAGAGTCCCCATGGGACCCCTGCTCTCCTCTGGCCACACAAGTTGGAACTGTGACCTCTGATGCTTTCAAAGGTTCCATTTGGGTTCTGGGTTCTGAACCAGGGTACTAATCCCACAGGCTTGTTTCCTCCTGTGTGTTTGCCTGGCCTCAAGAATGGAAAGGGAACAGCCATCACCAACCCCATGTGCACCTCACTTGGACTCCTTCGTGTTTGGAATGTCCACCCTACTGTGACTTTCAAGGCAGAAGACTGTCAATGGACAAGAGGGTCCAAAGACTGAAGGAGCTGATGGGATGTTGGGGACATGTGAAGCTGAGACTGGGCTTCTCCTCCCCATCCAATGGCACAAAGGGCCGTTGTGTAACAAGAGGGTGGTCTGACAAAGCACTGGGGGTCAGTGTCTCTTTTGGGTTCACATGGTGACCAGGGGCCTCTTCAAGGTGCAGAGTTGGGGGATGGTCCTTACCAGGAGGTGGGGAGGTGGGTCTGTCCTAACTCAGAGTGGCTTGTTCTCATGACATGATGGGTTTGGGATGGGTTTATGCTGGAAATGGTAAGGAGGTGGGTCACAGTGCAGAGTCTGACACTTGCCTGGGTTACGCCAACTCCTCAAACTTGTCAGAACAACCAGGTCCATCAATTTCCCCTTAAACACTCTCTGCCCAGATCTGCTCCTCCTCCACACTATCTCTTCCTGATCTAAGGCCACAGTATTCCCAGAGTTATTGCAACCAGACCCTGTCATCCAGGATTCCTCTCTCAGCTCCTCCCCATTAATATTTCCTCTAGCATCTCCATCTGCCCATATCCTCTCTTCCTCCTGGCATTACAGCAATACTCTCTCCTCTCAGTACAATGGTGACATCCCTGTCCTTCCCAGTCCCCTCATGCTTTGTCCTCCCTCTGCTCCACTCATAAGCAAGAGAGCACTTCAACAAAACTCAGAAGTAGCCAGTACACCCTTGGTCCCATCCCCTTCAGATGAAACCCCCTCTCCTTGCTTGGCTTACATGGTCTGAATGGCCCAGCCACTGCTGGGTTCTGCATTTCTATCTTGCTCCCCTTCCCCAATGTGCCCAATGCTCTAGCCATGGAGCCCATCCTTCCCCTTAGCATCTCTTTGTCCCTCTCCTTGGATCCTCTGCCCACCTCTTCTCACTGCTTCTTCCTTTTTACTCTTTAGATTTTACCTTGGGTGTACTCCTTTAGAAAGGTCTCCCAGAACACTCTTCCTATGGTCACCCTGTTGTCTCAACCACCAAGCCCTGTCTGTTTTCTGCATAGTTCACTGAATCTTGTGATGGTGGTCTCTATGCATCTCCACCACTGGGATAGAGCTCATATCATAGCAGCATTCAGGGTCTGCTTCATTCTTCACGCAATGACTCAGTGGCCAGTTGCACCTTGTGACCAATGGTTGGCTTCTGATAACTGTTCACAGAATGAGTGAAAGAGTGATTGAGTTAATGAATACAGAATTGGCTGCAGACATCGCCCTAGACAACTGTGGTCCAATGAGATGCAATATCTATGGTGGTATAACAAATTCCCTGAGAACTTAGTTGCTGAAAATGTATTTATTATCTCACACTTGCTGAGAGCCACAAATCTGAGAGTGGCTTATCTGGGTGACTGTGGCTCAGCGTGTCTCTTTCACAACATTGTGGTCAAGATGTTGACCAGGCTATACTTATTAGAAGGCTGGACTGGCCTGAAAGATGTGCTTCAGAGATGACACGTCCACTTGGGGGTTAGCAGGAGTCCTTACCTCCTTGCCCAATACACTGCTCGAGAGTCTTCATGAGGTGACATCCAGCTTCTCCCGCGAAGAGTGACCTAAGAAGAACAAGGCACAGCATATTTATGATCTATCCTTGGAAATCGTGTCCCATTGCTTCTGCCATATCTGGAGACCACACACCCACCCTGACACAATATAGAGGACCCCTGTCAAGGGATGTGGAGATCTGGTCTGAGTGGAGGCTTTGAATGCATATCATTTCCTGAAACGTCAGTAAACTGTGTATATAGGATATGTGCAATTTCCTGTTCTCATGTAACACTGCATAAAAATTTAAAAAACAGAATCCAAACCATGAAAGTAGACCTCTGGAACTTTGCTTGATGTCTGAAGGGAGATTTTCTGTTTATTGGTCTTTTTTCACATAACGAAGAGTTTACATAATCTCCCACACCCCAGTTACCTTGCCAATAGCTCAGTCAACAAAATGACCAGAAGCTTATCGTAAGTAATGATGGTAGGATTTGAACCCAGATTCCTCTGACACAACTCCTCAAGTGTCTTTCACTCAGACCATGACTCTGCAGAGAAACACAGTGGCCAACAGCCAGCAAGAGGGAGAAGCAGGAAGCAGAATGAGAGGGTTTGTTAGGCAGTTTGTGGCTTTTTCTTCAGTCTTCTCAACCTGCCACCTTCTCTTCCTTCTCACTTTCACTTCCCGGTGTATCTTCCTTTTCTAAAAACTTCAGTTTCTGCAGCTCGTGGCTGAGCTGGGAAGTTGGATGACCCACCAGGTGCACAGAGCAATTACAACAGAAATTTGACTTCAGCTTTGAGTCCACGGTGTGATGGTTCACAGGTGGGTTAACTGTCCACGGGCGGCTCAGATGGAAGATGAACTTGAGTGTGTCTGGGAGCACGTCTCTGGAGGAGACGAACTTTTGAATCCATGGACTCAGTGAGGTAGGTGCCCTCTCTGGGGTGGGTGGGCCTCATCCCATCCTATCTGTTGAGGGTCTGAGTAGAAGTGGATGACCAGCAGAGGAAGGAGGAATTCACCCTTTGCTGCCTGATGGCTTCAGCTGGGACGTCCGTCTTTTCCCACCCTCTGTACTCCGGGCTCTCAGGCCCTTGAACTCAGAATGGATTTCACCACCAGCTCTCTTGGGTACTCCTCTGCTCCCATCACCACGGGAGCCTATTCCTTTAATGAGCTCTTCATAGGCATGCTTCTCCTACTGGTTCCATTTGTCCAGGGAAGACTCACTGACACATGTGTGTATCTGACCCCGTGGCAACCGACTTCTTCAACCCCAAGCCAGCACACGAGGACCTCATTCAGGAAGATCCCTGTGAGGACTCAACAGGAAGATCCAAAACCTCATCACTTCCTCTCACCTGCAGCGTAGCCTCCCAGGACATCTCCTAGAGTTGATGGAATGTAAGTGTTTCAAGGGGCTGCTACAGAGAAACACAGTGAAAACACCCAGGATGTCAGCACACTGAGCATGGAAGCGCATGGGGACCATCCCCATGTGAACTGGGTCTGCGTTTTGCGAAGGAAATAGTGATGAAGCAAAGGTCAAGTTAGAGGCAAATGTTACTGCCTTTCCTTGGGCTGGAATCAGAAGTATCTGCTTTACTCCTCTTTGGCTTTAGGGTCTCTGTGAGGCTCAGAGACGTCTGGGAGACTTTTGTTTTGTGAAGCTGTCAGCATCTGAAGAAAAGAGGGATGTCAAAGTAGGGTTAAAAATATTCTGGGCTATTTGAGAGTGGGAGGAGTAAAGTGCTTGGCTTGGGTCCTGATGATAGCCAGGAGGATAAAGAGCTCCCCAGCCAGCCTGCACCTGGAACCTCAGTGTCCCCAGTCTCTGACGGTATTCCCATGGGCACCAGCTTATCTCTAGGACACCAGGAGAGGTATGTGCCCATGGCTCGTGGGCATGTGCATGAATCAACTTTTGGACATGCAAGTCTATAATTTATTGGTCTAGAAAAATGATTCCTGATTTACAAAGTTAATTCACTCGTGGTTGGTTGGAATAAGACACATGTCAAAATAGCAAGATGAACATTTAAGTCAGGGCAGCCCTGTGATTGTATTGATAATTCAATTTAGACATAATCTTAAAGACGACAACTGACGTTGCTAATGGGAGGCCAGCCAGAACCAAAGGGCAGGCTTCTCTCCCTGCACTGCAAGATAGACCCTACCACCCCAACCTCCTGCCCATTTCTGTGCATCTTCTTGGTCCTGGCACCTCTGTCTCCTTGTTTCCCATCCCCTCAGCCACCTTTCCTTAGACCTCGCTGGCACAGACCCTAGGGAGTCCTTGAAAGAGCTGCTTCCCTCACTCCTGGACAGTAAGAGGAAGCATTGCCAGATGTCACCATACCAAGTTCCATTTTAGCTGACCGTGATCAGGAGGGGGCACTGGGTCTATCGACCTCTTCCAGGGATTACCAATTGCAGAAGAGCCACGGGGATACTGCTTCTCAATAAAGCTGAAGCCCTGGGCTAGAGTCCGAGGTGTCCTGTCTTTCTGCCTGGTTCTGTACCCTTCCCTGGGCACAGGTGGTGGGGGTCCTGACTTCTCGTCTGAACTACCCTTTGGGCTCCAGACCCCTGCTTGCATCTCGAGCTCTGGACTGTGAATGTCTGCGTCCACCTCTAGTTGAGCCCAAGGGAGACACAGCTCAGACTGATGTGCAGGATGGGACATGGGGAGGGAAGCAGGCTGTAGGACTTAGCTTGAGGAGAAAGGTCATCAGGATACAGTGAGTCTAGTTCTAACCCCTGGGGTGGCCAGGATCAGAGTATTTGAATCCTCCCAGGGGACTCAGCAGCTGAGAAACAATCCTCTTAGAGGATTTTTTTTTCAATTTCTTTTCAGTGTTCCAGAATTTTCCAGAATTCATTGTTTATGCACCACACCCAGTCCTTCCTGCAATACGTGCCCTCCATAATACCTACCACCAGGCTCCCTCCCACTTCCCTCCCCTCCAAAACCCTCAGTTCCTCAAAGTCCACAGTCTCTCATGGTTTGTCTTCCCTTCCTATTTCTCCCAACTCCCTCATCCTTATTTTTTATTTATTTTTTAAAATTAAATTTATTTATTTTCAGCATAACAGTATTCATTATTTTTTCACCACACCCAGTGCTCCATGCAATCCGCGCCCTTGAAGAGGGGTTGCCCAGATATGCAAATGGCCACTATCGCCATCTTTTGGTGGCTTGAAGAACTGCCACAAGTGTGCTTTGAGTGTTACTTCATCCTCATGCTGGAGGTTGGGAACTAGAAAAGCCTTGTGTGCAAAACATAGGAGACTCTTAAGCATAGGAAACAAACAGGGCTGCTGGAGGTGAGGCAGAAGGGATGGGGTAACTGGGTGATGGACATTACGGAGGGCACGTGATGTAATGAGCCCTGGGTGTGATGTAAGGCTGACGAATCACTAACTCCTACCTCTGAAACTACTAATACAACAATTGCCTTCCATTTATATAAATTTTCTTTGATTCTCAACATCAGCATTTCGTCATTTTGGGCATCCATATCCAGGACATATTTTGTTACGCTTATACCTAAGGATTTCATTTTCTTTGGAGTAAGTGTGTAAATGGAATGTATTTTTTCTAATTTTTTAATTTATTATTATTATTTTTATAAACATATAATGTATTTTTATCCTCAGGGGTACAGGTCTGTGAATTGCCAGGTTTACACACTTCATAGCACTCACCACAACACATACCCTCCCCAATGTCCATAACCCCACCTCCCTTTCCCGACCCCCCTCCCCCCAGCAACCCTCAGTTTGTTTTATGAGATTAAGAGTCACTTATGGTTTGTCTTCCTCCCAATCCCATCTTGTTTCATTTATTCTTCTCCTACCCCCCAACCCCCCCATGTTGCATCCCCACTTCCTCATATTAGGGAGATCATGTGATAGTTCTTTCTCCAATTGTCTTATTTCCCTAAGCGTGATACCCTCTAGTTCCATCCATGTAGTCACAAATGGCAAGATTTCATTTCTTTTGATGGCTGCATAGTATTCCATTGTGTATATATACCACACCTTCTTTATCCATTCATCTGTTGATGGACATCTAGGTTCTTTCCATAGTTTGGCTATTGTGGACATTGCTGCTATAAACATTCGGGTGCACGTGCCCCTTTGGATCACGACCTTTGTATCTTTAGGGTAAATACCCAGTAGTGCAATTGCTGGGTCATAGGGTAGTTCTATTTTCAACATTTTGAGGCACCTCCATGCTGTTTTCCAGAGTGGTTGCACCAGCTTGCATTCCCACCAACAGTGGAGGAGGGTTCCCCTTTCTCTGCATCCTCACCAGCATCTGTCATTGCCTGACTTGTTAATTTTAGCCATTCTGACTGGGATGAGGTGGTATCTCATTGTGGTTTTGATTTGTATTTCCCTGATGCTGAGTAATGTGGAGCACTTTTTCATGTGTCTGTTGGCCATCTCGATGTCTTCTTTGCAGAAATGTCTATTCATGCCCATTTCTTGATTGGATTATTTGTTCTTTGGGTGTTGAGTTTGCTAAGTTCTTTATAGATTTTGGACACTAGCCCTTTTTTTAATTTCTTTTTTTTTTTCAATTTATTTATTTTCAGAAAAACATTATTCATTATTTTTTCACCACACCCAGTGCTCCATGCAAGCCGTGCCCTCTATAATACCCACCACCTGGTACCCCAACCTCCCACCCCCCCGCCACTTCAAACCCCTCAGATTGTTTTTCAGTGTCCATAGTCTCTCATGGTTCACCTCCCCTTCCAATTTACCCAAATTCCCTACTCCTCTCTAACGCCCCTTGTCCTCCATGCTATTTGTTATGTTCCACAAATAAGTGAAACCATATGATAATTGACTCTCTCTGCTTGACCTATTTCACTCAGCATAATCTCTTCCAGTCCCGTCCATGTTGCTACAAAAGTTGGGTATTCATCCTTTCTGATGGAGGCATAATACTCCATAGTGTATATGGACCACATCTTCTTTATCCATTCATCCATTGAAGGGCATCTTGGTCTTTCCATAGTTTGGCGACTGTGGCCATTGCTGCTATAAACATTGGGGTACAGATGGCCCTTCTTTTCACGACATCTGTGTCTTTGGGGTAAATACCCAGGAGTGCAATTGCAGGGTCATAGGGAAGCTCTATTTTTAATTTCTTGAGGGACACTAGCCCTTTATCTGATATGTCGTTTGCAAATATCTTCTCCCATTCTGTCAGTTGTCTTTTGGTTTTGTTAACCGTTTCCTTTGCTGTGCAAAAGCTTTTGATCTTGATGAAATCCTAATAATTTATTTTTGCCCTCGCTTCCCTTGCCTTTGGCGATGTTCCTAGGAAGAAGTTGCTGCGGCTGAGGTCGAAGAGGTTGCTGCCTGTGTTCTCAAGGATTTTGATGGATTCCTTTCTCACATTGAGGTCCTTCATCCATTTTGAGTCTATTTTCATGTGTGGTGTAAGGAAATGGTCCAAATTCATTTTTCTTCATGCGGCTGTCCAATTTTCCCAACACGATTTATTGAAGAGGCTGTCTTTTTTCCATTGGACATTCTTTCCTGCTTTGTCAAAGATTAGTTGACCATAGAGTTGAGGGTCTATTTCTGGGCTTTCTATTCTGTTCCATTGATCTATGTGTCTGTTTTTGTGCCAGTACCATGCTGTCTTGATGATGACAGCTTTGTAATAGAGCTTGAAGTCCGGAATTGTGATGCCACCAACTTTGGCTTTCTTTTTCAATATTCCTTTGGCTATTCAAGGTCTTTTCTGGTTCCATATAAATTTTAGGATTATTTGTTCCATTTCTTTGAAAAAAAATGGGTGGGATTTTGATAGGGATTGCATTAAATGTGTAGATTGCTTTAGGTAGCATAGACATTTTCACAATATTTGTTCTTCCAATCCATGAGCATGGAACATTTTTCCATTTCTTTGTGTCTTCCTCAATTTCTTTCATGAGTACTTTATAGTTTTCTGAGTACAGATTCTTAGTCTCTTTGGTTAGGTTTATTCCTAGGTATCTTATGGTTTTGGATGCAATTGTAAATGGGATTGACTCCTTAATTTCTCTTTCTTCTGTCTTGTTGGTTTAAAGAAATGCAACTGATTTCTGTGCATTGATTTTATATCCTGACACTTTACTGAATTCCTGTATAAGTTCTAGAAGATTTGGAGTGGAGTCTTTTGGGTTTTCCACATATAGTATCATATCATCAGCAAAGAATGATAGTTTGACTTCTTCTTTGCCAATTTGGATGCCTTTAATTTCTTTTTGTTGTCTGATTGCTGAGGCTAGGACTTCTAGTACTATGTTGAATAGCAGTGGTGATAATGGACATCCCTGCCATGTTCCTGACCTTAGTGGAAAAGCTTTCAGTTTTTCTCCACTGAGCGTGATATTTGTGGTGGGTTTTTCATAGATGGTTTTGATAATATTGAGGTATGTGCCCTCTATCCCTACACTTTGAAGAGTTTTGATCAGGAAGGGATGCTGTACTTTGTCAAATGCTTTTTCAGAATCTATTGAGAGTATCATATTGTTCTTGTTCTTCATTTTATTAATGTGTTGTATCACATTGATTGATTTGCGGATGTCGAACCAATCTTGCAGCCCTGGAATAAATCCCACTTGGTCATGGTGAATAATCCTTTTTTTTTTTTTAAGATTTTATTTATTTATTTGACAGAGAGAGATCACAAGTAGACAGAAGGCAGGCAGAAAGAGAAGGGGAAGCGGGGGGGGGGAAGCAGGCTCCCTGCCAAGCAGAGAGCCCCATGTGGGACTCGATCCCAGGACTCTGAGATCATGACCTGAGCCGAAGGCAGTGGTTTAACTCACTGAGCCACCCAGGCGCCCCGTGAATAATCCTTTTAATGTACTGTTGAATCCTATTGGCTAGTATTTTGGTGAGAATTTTCGCTTCTGTGTTCATCAAGGATATTGGTCTGTAATTCTTTTTTTTGATGGGATCCTTGTCTGTTTTGGGGAGCAAGGTGATGCTGGCCTCATAAAATGAGTATAGAAGTTTTCCTTCCATTTCTAGTTTTTGGAACAGTTTCAGGAGAATAGGAATTAATTCTCCTTTAAATGTTTGGTAGAATTCCCCTGGGAAGCTGTCTGGCCCTGGGCTTTTGTTTGTTTGGAGATTTTTGATGACTGTTTCAATCTCCTTACTGGTTATGGGTCTGTTCAGGTTTTCTATTTCTTCCTGGTTCAGTTGTGGTAGTTTATACGTGTCTAGGAATGCAATGGAATGCATTTTTTAAAAAGATTTTATTTATTTATTTGACAGACAGAGATCACAAGTAGGCAGAGGGGCAGGCAAAGAGAGAGAGGGAAGAAAGCAGGCTCCCTGCTGAGCAGAGAGCCCAATGCAGAGCTCCATCCCAGGAGCCTGAGATCATGACCTGAGTTGAAGGCAGAGGCTTTAACCCACTGAGCAACCTAGGCACCCAATGGAATGCAGTTTTAATTTTGGTTTCCATATGTTCACTTGTTAGTATATGGACATGTGATTGACTGTTTTGTGTTCATCTTGTATCCCATGACCTGATGAACTCCGGTCTGGAGCCCAAAGGGTAGTTCAGACGAGAATAAGTCAGGACCCTCACCACCTGTGCCCAGGGGAGGGTATAGAACCAGGCAGAAAGACAGGACACCTCTGACTCTAACCCACCTCTTAGTTCTCTTAGTTCGCCTCTTAGTTCTATGAGGTTTTGTAGATTGCTTGAGATTTTCTACATAGACAATTATGTCATCTGCAAACAGGGTCAGCTTTATTCTTCTTCTCCATTCTCTAAGCCCTTATTTCTTTATCTGACTTATCGCAATGGCCAGAATTGCCATGGCTAAGATGACTATATAGTGACAGTGGGCATCTCTGCCTTGCTCAGGATCATACAGGGAAAGCATTTAGTTTTTTAGTTTTTTTTTAAGATTTTATTTATTTATTTGACAGACAGAGATCACAATAGGCAGAGAGGCAGGCAGAGAGAGAGAGAGAGGTAGGGGGAAGCAGGCTCCCCGCCGAGCAGAGAGCCTGATGCGGGGCTCGATCCCAGGACCCTGAGACCATGACCTGAGCCAAAGGCAGAGGCTTTAACCCACTGAACCACCCAGGCACCCCAAGCATTTAGTTTTTGATCACTAACTATAATGTTAGCTGTATTTTTCTTTTAGATGATCTTTATCAAGTTGAGGAAATTCCTTCTACTCTTATTTTTATGAGTTTCTTTTTTATCATGAGTGGGTACTACAGTTTGGCATATGCTTTTTTGGTGTCATTTGATATGATCCTATGATTTTTCTTCCTTAGTTTGCTGTGGTGGGTTACAGTGATTCATTTTCAACGTTGAACCAGTCTTACCTACCTGAAACAAACCTCACTCCATCAGGGTGCATAATTCTTTACTGGATTCTTTTGCCTGCCCTACCTATTCACATCTACCTGACCCCCCAGAATCCTGCCCCACTGACTTCTCAGGACCCTCTCTGCCCTGAGCTTTGCCTTTGTTCAGACTTTCCACCTTCCCTTCCTCACCTGCCTGACGCTCTTACCCAAGAAGCTGTCCCTGTCCTCTGTCACCCCATCCTCTGAACTCTCATCCATTCTTCTTCATGACATTTCTCATAAACTAATATTCTTAATTTATTTTTCGAAAGTACCCATTAGAATAGATGGCCAGTGTTTTGCTGACAGCTGTATTACCAGCACCTAGAAAGAAGCCTGGTGCTCCAGAGGCCCTTGGTGAATATTTGGTGAATGAACGGAGAAAGGAAAGATAGTTGAATTGAAAGGCTACACTGGAGGTTCTCATGAGGGCAAGGCCACCAAAAAGCACACTCACAGCGTGGACTCCCTTGGCCAATCAGGCTGTCCTTGGCGCTCTCTAACTGCAAGTTAGGAGTCCTATGGAGTTCTTCCCCCATGCTCCCCAGCAAATCACCACACATATTACGTGTGTGTGTGTGTGTGTGTGTGTGTGTGTGATGGTTCATTGCATCCATTTAAGTATGTATATATGTATGTATATTTACCATTTTTTGGCAATAAGGTGAGAAGAGACAGGTCTGGGGCCAGAAGTTCTTCCTCCTCTAGTCTGAGCGGCAGTGTGTCTGGACAGGACATCGATGGGCAAGGACGGCTCCAGGTTGTCTTCCTCAGGTCGACTCTGTGTCCCACAAATTGCCCACTGAGGCCTGTTGATCCCAAGTGACCGTGCTTGCCCTGTAACCATCAAGCCACTGATGCTTCCTATAGCTCTGATTTGTGAAGATGCTGCCTTTAATAATCTTAAAAAGTAATAATTATAAGGGACCTCAGTCTCCTGCCTATGAGCATAAGAGCAAGTAAATGGCTGGAATGATTTACCTCTTTTAGAAGCAGGAGACTGGCTTAGCTTGAGGTCTCTACTTACCCCCCTGCTGGGCTGTGGCAGCTTGTCCACAGCATCTCTATTCCTGTAAGGTCACAGTCCTGAACCCGGGCTCGTGTGTTTTCCCTCTGTCTGCTGTCAGTCTTCCTACTGGACAACAAGCTCCTGTGCATTTTCAGACTCAGGCTTCCAGACCAATTGAATCATAACTCTCCTTAGTTACAGAAAGTCTCCTCGATATCATTGAGATAAAAAGTAGGACAAGAGAAGCTTGCGTTGCTGGAGGCTGCCTTCAAGAATGAGACTTCTTCCCTGAACTCTTCACCGTCCCCATGCCAGAGCAATAAACCAAAAGGATCCTATTCAGTATCACCTAGTTGAGAGTCAGTACAATTTTTTCTTTCATCTAGATGATCCCAACCCTAAAGGGCAGTGGAGCTGTGTCTTTTCACGCCTGAGACTCCAATGTCACTCTATAGGACACACGTGCTTGATGTGTGCCATCTCAGATTTGTCTTAGTAAATGTAACAAATTACTTTTTAGATCCTCAAATTTATAAGAAAATTACTTTACCTTCCCAATCACCAAAACTTGGTGTTTTAAGGAGCTTTATTTTTACATTTTTTTAACTTAATCACCTCTTTAGAGCATTACTTTATTATTATTTTGAGAGAGAGTGAGCAGAGGGAGGGTCAGAGAGAGAATGAGAGGGAGAAGAATTCCTACTAAGCAGGGAGGCTGATGTGGGGATTGGTCGCAGGGCCCTGAGATCATGAGCTGAAGGCAAATGTTCAATGGAATGAGCCATCCAGGAGTCACACTAAAGTATTATTATTTCAAAGTCGGTCAAGGTTTAAAGTTCTAAGATGTGTTTTTCTGTTCAGTCAGCTTTATCTTCCGGAGTTTCTTTATGTTCTGAGTTTTAGTGTCCTGTTTTGGGAGTAATATTTTTAAGAGTTTTGGTGGACCTTGATTAATACAGTTAGAGGTGGGGAAAATGGGATTAAGGTAATAAAGATTCTTTCCTACTTGGGTTCTGAAGGTTGGCTCTGACATCGGATTACTTTGTATTCTAATTGCTGCATTTCATAAACACAGTTTCCCTCTCTCTTTTTTTTGAACACTGGAAAGAAAATATTTAATTATAAATTTAAAAAATTAAATTATAAAAATTAATAATTTTAAAGAATCAAGACAACTCACCAGTTTGCTCTGATCCTGTCCAAACACAAGTGTAGCACAACAAACCTGTGAGTTGTCTTGATTTTTTTCTCCCATTCTCCCATGCCCAGGCCTGTCAGAGGCACAGAGACCCCATCAGCACCTGGAATACATAAACACCATTTACAGGGAGGCTTGTGCAATAAGTGACCATTTTATTATATAAAAAGGGTGATGACTTGGGAAAGAAGTATTATAAGAAGACCAATGACCTTGGAAATAAAAGTTTTTTTGTTTTTTTTTAACTTTGGTGCCTTTTATGAACTGACCTAGAGTAAATAATTTGCAAATATGCAGCAAACCCATAAAGAAAACAAGGAGAACATGACTGTAAAATTCATAGTTGGTTTCCTCAGAGGGACTTCAGAAATATTCACGATATATCCAAGGGTTGAAGAGTATTTGGGCTTCAAGGAGTATGCATTTATTGGGAACATTCTTTGTGTCTATGATACTTTGCAGGAAAATTTACAAAAAAGTTTACAGAGTATTCGGAATAAAATAAGGACGATGGCTGGATGTGTTGGTCAGAAGGCCATTCCCATTCATCAGATGGGCTGTGTTCCTGGGCAGGTCGTCAATAGGCAACTGGTGTTACCAATAGTCATTATCGGGCAGATACTGCCTCCCGCCAGATCCCCTCTGAGGCCTGTTCCCTCAGAGGACAGCACTGAGCATGCTCAGGACCAGGGGCACCTCCAGGAAGACCAGGAGCCAGAAGTAGATGCTGCTGAGCAGGGACCTGTGGGGGACATGGTGACAGGCAGTGAGCACATCCTCAGGGAGATACCCTGGTACCTTCCACTTTCTTTCTGTCCCTGTGTCAATGTTCTGGGGCCACAACAATCCACACAGATATCAGGCCCACGTGGGTCCATGGCTGGGACCATCCCATCAACAGACCACTTCTGTGACCCTCAGGCTAACAATTGCCCTTGAGACAGGATGTGGACTTGGAGAGAGCCTGGCTATTGGAGTGATGTGAGGGAGACCCTAGGGAGCAGGCAGGACCTGGACCGGGAAAAGAGTTCTATCTAAGCCCTCCCCATTGGGAGTTACCTATCCGTGGACTAGCAAATAACTGGGTTATTTGTCTGATGTCTGCTCTCCCACAAACAGTAGTTCCCATTTGATATCAGAAATATTTGCTTTAATCGCTTCTCGGCCTTTTGGCTAAGATCAAGTGTAGAAATATTTGCTTTAGTTCCAGGGAGGATCTGGCAGCTTCTAAATCTTAGCCTTAAACTCAGTAGTTAATGCTGGAGGTAATCAATGACCCCACTGACCTCTCATCTCTCTTAAAGACCTGGTCTTCAACAGGATGACTCTCCAACTGTAAGGGCCTATTCAGCCAGGTGGCCTCACCCCGGTTGAAAGGCCATTTTGTTGTAAAACTTAAATTGACCTTGCCCCCCCCCCAGGGGAACTTATTTAAAAGCAGGTCCAGGGAAACCAGTCCCAGGTAACAAAGTCCAAATACAAGGGTGGGTCAGGCCAGGTGTAGGTATTCAATCAGTGGGGGGCGCATACTGTCTCCTAGCTACCGAGGAGTATGGGCCCCACCCTTTGGGCACCTTTTGGGCGCCAATTCTGAACTAGGTGATAGGCTGGTTCAAATGTCTAATAGAGTAAATTGTAATTCAGTTGGTCACTGTGGAGTTTCCTGTGTGTGTTACAATCTCATTGGCTACTGTGTGTGGCCAGGCCCAACCACATGGCCTTTGCTCTATAAAAAGTTAGTCTGAAAAGCAGGGAGGGGTCACCCTCTCTGTAAGAGGTGCGGCCCTGGCCGTCCAGTTTGACTCCTGATGCTTGGTGTGAAATAAAGCTTTGCCTGACCTTCGCTTTGTATCAGCCTCACTCCTTTAATCACGGACCCATTATTGGGGTACCCAATTTTGGGGGGACCCAATACAACGAGGGTGTGGTGAGGAGGGGGAAGCAGAGAAGAGAACCCAGGGGCCCCCAGAGCACCTGGCCTGGGCCGGGACCTGAAGGCCCCCTTTGCACAACACTGGCACTTGTCTTCCCTGTCCCCAGAGTCCAATTTCTGCAGATACCTGAGTGCCGGCTCCCCCAGTCCTACAGGTCTCCAGGGAAATGTCCTCTCACCGGCCAGGACTCCCTGATCATTATGTATGGAAGAGCAATTCCCACCACCCCCCGCCCCCCCACCCCCGCCGCCCCGTGGCTCTCCTGCACATGGTCTCCCCCACCCATCTGTGCTAGTTCCCCCAAGCACTCATTGGGAACTGGCATTTCATCTATTGATGAACGTGTTGACTTCTTCACTGTGTGAATTTCCCAACTTTTGTCAGAGCCGGACTGCGTCTTGGTGGCCCAGGACTGTATCCCTAGAAGAGGGCCTGGCGCATGGTAGGACTTCCACAGTGAGGTGTGGAATTGGTAAGTAAGTGTGGGACCGAGGCCATGACAGTCACACCCACACACCTCCGCCCCCCGTGTTCCCCAGAAATCACCCAGGTGTCAAAGGTCTCCCACTGCTAGCCCCTTACCCAGAATATAGGCTGGAGGCGTAGTAGTCGTCCGAGGCTTCGGTATTCACTGTGGGGTCTACCAGGGTGTGAAGACCTGGGATTGATGAGGGAGGAGAAGGCAGGCTGAGGACAAGCCAAAGCTGACACCCCACAACCCCACCCCCCATACTCCTGGGTGGGACAGGTGACACTCCTCCAGGAACTTCCCAGCTGTCTTCATGGTAATGCCTTCCTAGAGGGAAAAAGAACCCTAACACTGACAATGGCAAGGCCTCCGGTGTCCTGGGAGTCTTCTTTAACACATGAAAAGACTTCTGAAACCTCCCCTTTTCCTTACCTCCCCAAACTTCCAAGTATACAATCAGCCATCCCTCACAAGCCTGGGCAGCAGCTCTTTCTGCCCTGGGGTCCTGTCCCTGAGCTTTAATGAAACCACCATTTTGCACCAAAGATGTCTCAAGGATTCTTTCTTGGTTGTAAGCTCTGGACCCCACCCCACAAAACTCACCCATATTCCAAAACCACATCAAGGGTACTGGGGGCCCTCTTGAAGTTGGGGGCTGCGGTGCTGGGTGAGGGAGAAGCACATGTCAGGCCTGCTGTCCTCCCCCGGGCTCTCCCACTCTCTGGCAGCTGTGTGGCTTCGACTCATATAGTCCTGGTCACTCAGGCCATCTGGACAGGTGTCCGGGCTTCACAACCGGTCACAGCCACACCCAGGCCTGCCTGGAACTGTGGCCTCCCCAGTTCCCCCTACAGGTGCACCCTGGCCAGGTGGGCGATTTCAGAGGCAGAGCATCCTCCCAGCAGGGCATCGGACAGTGTGGAAGGAGCTCAGGGCTCTGGGCTCAGCCACCCTGTCCCTGCTTTCCCCTGGCAGAGGATGGCCTGAGCTTTCCTCTGCAGAGATTGATCCAGAGCTGGGGGTGGGCGCCGGGTCCTCAGGCAGGGCTGATGTCTGCAGTGAGGACCATGAAACAGGGTGCTCAGCAGAGTCCACACTGAATGATGGGTCCTGCACTCAGTGCACTCAGTCCCCGAACTCTAAGCCAGAACTATGAACCTGGGTGGCCATCAGACAGAAGGATAGACAGAAAGAAAGATCTAGTGAGACAGACACACACCCAGGGCACCACACAGAAAGTTCCCTGTCCTGAAGCCAGCTGGACAAAGGTCTTTCTCTTCCAGGCGGTGGTGTCCGAGGACGCTCAGCTCCTCACTGTTAAATAGGAGCCCACAAGAGGCCTGGGAGGGCAATGCCCCCTGTGAGAGAGACGACCTGCACGAAGGACATCGGTGGAGCCAAGGCCAACATCGGAGTAAGAACACAAGACAAAAACCTAAACACTTAGAAGGATGACCTCCATGTGGTTCTCAAGAAACAAAAACAGGTTTCTAGTAAAGAATTCTTTGCAGCACATGGAAGTATATTTGGGGCCATAGAACCTGAGAACTCATTTTTCTCATTTTTTTCCCTTCCTTTGTCTGAAGGGAGCTTTCAGCGTTTTCTCTGGGTTCCCTCCGGTGGGGACAAGATGACGGAAGAAATGGGGAGGGTCAAGCCAGAGGGGAAGTGTGTTCCCTAAATGCTCACAAAAGCCCCACCTCAGGGTCTGGGGCTCCTTCTTGGGCCCCTGTCAAGGCTGATGCCGACACCCAGGATCACAGCTGTGAGGCTGGTGCTCAGGAACCATCCAGGACACGGTGATGTCCTGTTAGAGCCCCGGGGTCCTGGGCAGCCAGTAAGGGAGAGAAGCCTGTACCCTACAGTCGTTCCCCATTGGGAGGACAGAGAGAGATCCAGGAAGAGGCTCAGGTCCCCTGCAACGTGGGCAGGACCTTGTCAGGACAGAAAGGTAGACAGCCATCCCCAGACTCAGGGCCATTCCCACCGCCCATCCTGGGAGAGCTTTAGGCATGAAAGTGCACACTGAGACGCTTAGGTCAGCCAGAGGTGTGCATGTGGTTGTGCGAGTGTGAAGACAACACAACTCACACACACACACTCACACACCTAGACACACACAGACAAATACACAGACACAACACATGTGCACACACACAGAGGCACACCCCTGGTGTCCTGTGTCACCCACCCCATCCTCACCCCACTCTCTGTCCTATGTCCCACCACTTTCCTGCCAGAGTCAGGGTGATCAGCCCCAGTCTCAGGCAGCCCTGGTGCTGGTGTTGAGGGAGGGGTGTGCACAGCTCACCTGGGGTCACAGTCACCACAACTGGGTAGGTGAGATCGAACACAAATCCTGGAACATCTGATGTATCAATCCCACACAGGTATGTCCCAGCATCCTCCTCTCTGAGGTTCCTCATGGTCACTCTGAAGGAGAGGGTCGCAGAAATGTCCCTGATAGACACACGGCCATTCCACGCTTCTACATCTGGGACTGCGGTCTCCACAGTCTTCCACAAACATGGGCTTTTACACCAGTATTTGGTATTGTTTTCATAGATCTTCTCATATGGACATATCACACTCACGGATTGCCCCACGGTGCCCACCAGGGAGATGGGACTACTCAGAAACTGGGAAACAAAGCCTGGAAAACACAGCCAAGGGTGACCCCTCACCAGAGGGGCCTGGATCTGAGGTCAAGGTGACCCCCAAGTCCCTCAAGGGCCCTCAGGGTCAGGAGGAGGCGTTGGCAGAAGTCAGGGCTTTCCTGAGATCAGAAAGAGGGGATGTAACTCCCTCCTCACAGAGTGGCACAATGAGAGTGTGTCCCTGATATGTGTGTGTGTGTGTGTGTATGATGCAACAAGATCTTGTTTCTGCTTGTGACACTACAGTAATGGTGGCCACAGGAACCCCTCCACTCAAGGCTGCTCTGTCCACTATAATGGGCATGACTCACTTGCTTTATACACTGAATCCTCCTGGTCACTGCTGTGGCAGTGCTGGCCAATCTGAGGAGAATCTCTGCTCTCTGTCTTCCCTCCCATGTCCTCCCTCCGTCCCTCCCCTTGGGCTGCCCTGCACCCTCATTCCCCTGTCTCCCTCCCTCCCACTCAGGACAGACTTCCCTGCCCAGGCCCCACTCACCTGGGACCTGCAGAAGGAGCAGTGCTGCAGGCAGCCATGACCTCCCATCCCCTGGGGTCATGTCTGCAGCACAGACGTCAACCACAGCAATGCCAGGCTAGTGAGGGGGGATAATTTCAAGCCTCCTCACAGAGGGTCCCCTCTGCAGGGCCCACTTCTGCTTTCTGGGATCTCTCTGCTTCCTCGTCCTGCCTCTGTTTGGTCTCACAATCTTCTTCCACGCTGACTCAAGGAGGTTGGGGTGCAGGAAGCTTGGGGACAGAAGCAGCACGAGCCAAGGCAGAGTCCTGGGCCTAGTGCACCAGATCTGCTCAATCCCGATGACAAGACAGCTCCTGGTCCAGGTCTAGATTGGGATTGCCGTCCCTTAAACAATCAACATCTGCTCCTCTCACTGTCCACACTCACCCCACACAATGGAGCCACACTAGAGCATTTCCTCCTCAGTGGGACTTCCTCACCCCTGTGACATGTCACTTCCTTGTGGTCAGGATGGATCATGTCCAGCGTGGAGCCCCCAGCAGCCCATCCTCTCAGGCATCAGTGGTGACCACAGTGGTGTTAGGACCCCCCAGCCTGCAGCTCCAAGCACCCACAGTCCCCATGGGACCCCTGCTCTCCTCTGGCCACACAAGTTGGCTCTGTGACCTCAGAGGCTTTCAAAGGTTCCATTTAGTTCCTGGGTTCCGAACCAGGGTACAAATCCCCCAGGCTTCTTTCCTCCTGTGTGTTTGCTTATTCTCAAGACATGGACATGGAACAGCCATCACCAATCCCATGTGCAACTCAGTTTGGATTCTTTCTTCTTTGAAAAGTTCAATCTACTGTGACTCATAGGGCAGAGGATTGACAACAGACAAGAAGGTCCAGAGATTGAAGGAGCTGATGGGACGTTGGTGCCATGTGAAGCTGACAATGGGCTTCTCCTCTCCATCCAGTGGTACAAGGGGTCGTTGTGTAACAAGAGGGTGGTCTGCCAAAGCACTGGCTGCTGGTGTGCCTTTTGAGTTTGCATGATGATCAGGGGCCTCTTCGAGGTGCAGAGATATGGGATGGTCCTTACCAAGAGATGGGGAGATGGGTCTGTCCTAACTCACAGTGGCTTTTTCTCATGACATGATGGGTTGGGGTTGAGTTTATGCTGGAATTGGTAGGGAGCCAGGTCACTAGTCATTAGGAAAATGCAAATTAAATCCATGAGGAGATAACACCTCGCACCTGTTAGAATGGCCAAACTCAAAAAGACAAGAGATAATCAATGCTGAAAATGGATGTGGAGAAAAAGAAGCCCTACAGTGGTGGTTGGTGGAAATGTAAATTGGTGCAGCCACTACAAAAAATAGTGCAGATGATCCTCAAGAAATCAAAAATAGGAGCACCCGGGTGGCTGAGTCGGTTAAGTAATTGCCTTCAACTCTGGTCACGGTCATAGGGTCCTGAATTGAGCCCCACATTGGGATTCTTGCTCAGCCAAGAGTGCTTCTCCCTCTACCTCTGCTCTTTGTCCCACACTGGCCCATGCTCTCTCTCTCTCTCTCTCTCTTTCTCTTTCCAAAAAAAAAAAAAGTAAAATAGTAAAAAAAATACAAGTTTTAAAAAATTAAAAATAGAAATACAATATGATCCTGTAATTCCACTTTTAGGAATATACCTAAACAAAATAAAAATAGCTCCAGGGCCTAGAGATTATGACCCGAGCTGAAGGCAGATGCCCAACCACCCAAGCCATCCAGGTGCCCCTGTGCAGAAGCTTTTTGGTTTCATGTAGTCCCACCTGTTTCTTTTTTTATTTTGTTGCTTGTGTTCTGTCTGTCCAAAACATCATTACCAAGACCCATTTCAAGGAGCTTTGTTCCTATGTTTTCTTTTTCTTTTCTTTTTTTTATTATGTCATGTTAGCCACCATACATTATGTCATTAGTTTTTGATGTAGTGTTCCAAGATTCATTGTTTACATATAACACCCTGTGCTCCATGTAATATGTGCCCTCCTTAATACCCATCACCGGGCCAACCCATCCCCCCACCCCCCTCCCCTTCTAAAACCCTCAGTTTGTTTCTTGGAGTCCACAGTCTTTCACAGTTTGTCTCCCCCTCTGATTTCCCCCCCTTCCTTTTTCCTTTCCTTCTCCTAATGTCCTCCATGCTATTCCTCGTTTTCCACAAGTAAGTGAAACCATATGATAATTCTTCTAGGGGTTTCATGGTTTCGGGTCTTATATTTGTCTTTAATTCTTTGAGTGGTGTAAAAAAAAAATGAGTCCTGTTTCATTCTTTTACATAGGAATATCCAGTTATCTCTGCACAATTTGCTAAAGAGACCGCCTTTTCTCCATTGCATATTCTTGGTTCCCTTGTCCCTAGTTGAACATATAGGTTTGGGTTTATTTTTGTTCTATTCCATTGGTCTATTTATCTGTTTTTATGACAGTATCATACTGTCTTGATGACTATCACTTTATAATATGGCTTCATAGATAACCATATATCGAGTCAGATATATATATGTATGACTAGATATATAATTGCTATATAATATAGCTTAAAATCAGGAAGTGTGATGCCTCCTGCTTTGTTCTTCTTTCTCACAATCCTTTTGGCTATCTGGGGTCTCTTACAACTCTACAAAAATTTTAAGAGTTTTTTGTTTGTTTGTTTTGCCACTATAAAAAATGCCATTGGAATCTTGATAGAGATTGCATTGAATCTATAGATGGCTGGTTCTTGGTAAAGTAATTGATTTTTCTATTAGATCCTGGCCATTTTAGATACTATATTATGAGTTTCCCAGTCCTATTAGTCTCTCTTTATTTTTCTTTTTATCTTTCTTCTAGTGTTTTCTAAAAAAAGGTATAATGTGGAGGGACTTTATATGGCTGTCATGGTTAGGACAATATGGTAACAAACACAGATAGGTAAGGAGCTTGATTAAACAGGATAGAGCCCCCATAAACAGCCCAGTTTTTACATGGACACTTGAAATAACTCATGTAAATGAGGAAAGAAGGAGAACAATAAATATGTTGGAGTGTATGATTATTCATGCGGGAAAAAAGGAAAGTGGCTCCAACCTCACAACATGTAAGGGGAAAAAAATTCAATCCCAGATGGATCCAGGACTTACTTATGAACTGCAAAATTTTACAGTATTTAGAAAAAAATAGGAAGATATTTTTATAACTTTGGGATAAGAAAGGCTTCTTGAATATGGTACAAAATATACAAACTGTAATACTCTGATGAATTCAAATACTCTAAAGTTGTGGTGTATTTGTGAAAAGACTCCAGAATGAAAAGACAAACCCCAAATTCTGTGAGCCCATATTTAAAAGGCATCAATGATAAAACCTGACCAGTGAGAGTGTGAGTCCTATAATTCAGGAAGGAAAAAGAGAAACCCAAGAAAGATGGGCCAAATCTGAACAGAAGAGGGAACGCAACATAAGTGAAAATGTGCTCAGGATGACAAGTGGAATGCGTTCAGCCACACCGCCCACACTGGCCGCTGAGGGGATGCACCCGCCATGGGGGAAGGATGTACCACCTGATCCCTCCCTCTCTCCTTCTGCTGTAAGGAAACTCTGCACACCCTGAGCCTGTGTGCATGTTGTCTGTTCTCACTGACTTCAAAACCTGCACTGGCCTCTTTCCTGCTCACACTTAGCTACTTTTGACCGTGGGCTGCACTGCCTGGCCACCCTGTAGATGGTGCAAAAAAGAACTATTTCAAACTGGCAAAAGTTAACAATTAAATCCTCTGACATTCCAGGAAGTCACACAGAGAGGCAGGGCAATAGGAGCCCTCAGTCATAGCTGATGGGAGCTAAGTGGGGCCATGAATTTCGGGTTTGGAAAATCACTTGGCATTATCTAGTGTGGTTGAGTGTGCACAAACCCTAAACCCCAGAAATTCATCCCTAAGTATGTACCCTAATGAATTCATGTCACATATACACTAGGTGACCTGTACAAGAAAGTTCATGGCAGCACTGGCTGTGGAATAGCCCCAGCGGGCAGCAACCCTAAGCCATCAACAGAAAAATAGGTAAATCAGATGTGGTGAATCTTCTCTTCTCTCCACTGAAGGGCTGTGTGTGTGGGCAGCATATCCAAAGGCACGAAGGGCTGAAACTTCTCTTGGTCGGGGTCCCCACAAGGAGAGAGGACACACCAAGGCCATCAGTGAGCATGGTTAGGACCAGGGACACCTTCAGGATGACCAGGAGCAAGAAGTGGACCCTGCTAAGCAGGGACCTGGGAGGGAAGGACACGGGGACAGACGCTGAGCTGTCACCTCAAGGGGAAGGCCCGGGTCCCTCCTTTCTGCCCCCTGATGTCTCTGATTCAAGACTCTGGATACCTAATAACCACATTTGGGCCAGACTTCGATATATGGATAAATACTCACTCCCAACCCCTCAGCTCAACTGTTGACTTTGGACATTAGATGGTCCAATATTGAGATGAGAAAGAAGGTTTGCCTGGGCAGGACCTGGCTCTACAAACAGCTGCTTTGTCCTAAGCCCTGCCCCTCCTTCTGCCATCCACGCTCCCAAGAACCCAGCTCAGGCTGGGACTGTTTTTGGTGATTTCTCATAGGTCAATGTCTATATAGGCTGGTGCTACATAGGTTCTTGGTGAATATTTGGTGAATGGATGGAGGAAGGAAGGAATGTTGAGTTGGGAAGCTGCCCTGGGGGTTCTCAGGGGGGCAGCATCATTGAAAAGCAGGCCCTCACCTTGGGCTCCTCTGGCCAACCAGGCTGTGCTTGACACCCTGGCATTTAGGGGTCCTATGGAATGCTTTCCCCCTTCTCCCAGCCAAGCACTGTGCACATCTATGTTATACACACAATTGTGTGTATGTGCGTGTGGCATATTTTATTGCATTTTCTCAAGCTTTTCTTAAATTTACCAGTTTTGGGGAACAAGGTGAGAAGAGATAGAAGGCTTGGGGCCAGAAGTCCTTCCACTTCTAGTGTGAGTGGCAGTGTCTCTGGACAGGATGTCGATGGACAAGTAGGGCTGCATGTTGTCTTCATCAGGCTGACTCTGTGTCCCACAAATTGCCCATTGAGATCTGTTGACCCAGAGGATGACACTGAGCATCATCAGAAACAGGGGCACCTTCAGGAGTATGAGAAGCAGGAAGTGGATGCTGACAACCTGGGACCTATAGGAAGACACAGTGACTGGCAGGGGTTTCCTCCTGAACAGGAGGCCCAGGCTCTGCCTTTCACCCCTGCCTTTGAACTCAGATTCTGTGGCCCTAAAAGTCAATATCAGCATCAAATCTGGTTGGTACAAGTGCCAAACAGCTCTGGGCTGAGGGCCCCAGACTCCTGTCCTTCAGCTCAAGACCTGACCTTGAGCATCAGGACAGAGCAGACACATGAGGATGTGGTAGTGAGGAATGGAGAGAGAGGGAGAAGAGGGGACCCAGGAGGCTCTGGCTCCCAGAAACTCTCTGAGAGTTCACAAAGCAGAGGGAACTGAGGGAAGGAGTGGCACAGAGCATCTAGGGCCATCATCTCCTGCTAGGCAGACCCAGGCCTGGCCAGAGTGTGGTGTAGCCCCATTCAACACCATCCCAATCTGCTCAGCAATGGATGTATCATAAACCAGGACCAGAGAATCATCACCTTCCCCATAAGCATTACAGCGTCCCTCATCTCACTGGAAACCAGAGTGCTTGAAAGTTGGCACTGGAGCAAGACCTCAGGTCCCAGCCCCAGACAGTGCATCCCCCTGCCTTGTCCACCCTGCCAGAAGACTGCAGAGGTCAATTCAGGAAGTTTGTTAATGGGACACACAACCCTGGAGGACAGGAGGGTATACAAGCTGCCTGGATTCTAATAGAGATGCATAGCCCAGAACTCCCCTTGTGGACACCACCCTCAGAGTCCCCGAGGCCCAAGGCTCTTGTCAGGAGACTGGGCTCATGGCAGGGACCTTGGATGTCACAGTCCCGCCATCCTTCATTCTCAGGGGCTTGCACACATACTCTCTCATGCACACAAGCACACACACATTCTTTCACACTCCTGCACACTCCCACCACTCACATTTCTCTCACACTCACACCCACACAACCCACTTGGTCCCCAGTCTCTGAGGCACAAACACCAGGCCTGGTTCTGCACTCCTGAGTTCCTCAGATGCTCTGCAGGGAGTAGCTAGATCCCTTCCTCTGTGGCAACAGAGAAAAGCAGGGTCTTACCTGGGGGAAACAAACACATGAACCTGGAAGAAAAGGTCAGGCAGGAAACCATGGAGTCCTTCTTCTTGCAGTATCGTTGCGATCCCACACCTGTATTTTCCTGCATCATCTGCAGTGAGGTTCTCCAAGGTCACTGTGAAGGTGAGGTCTTCAGCATGGTCCACAATGGACACGCGGCCACTCCTCATCTTTTCCTCAGACCTTCTGGTGGCCACAGTCTGGTTCCAAGGTGGCAAGCATGGTTGTCGGCACCAGTATTTGGTATATGTCTTGTACTTCTCCTCGTACTGACACTGCACGCTCAGGGATCCCCCCACGGTGCCCATCACAGTGCTGGGGCCACTCAGAGACAAAGAACCTGAAAGACACCATCAGTATTTTCTTCACCTGGAGACCTGGGCTGGAGGTGCATTGTGGGGTCGGGTCCCCTGGAAGCCCAGACGTCACCCTGAGACTGGAGGAGGGAAGGGTTAGGACCCTTTCTAAGAACCATGCTAAGAGCATGGGCTCTTAGCCTGAGGTCCTCCAGACACAGGTTTGTGGCTAGGTGGGGTTGGGGACAGCAACACTCAAAGTTCTCTGTGCAATTGCTGCCAATGGGGGCTCAGGCTATAGGGGTGCCTGGTGGGGGTGAGTGGACCCTTCAGAGCAAGCTTCCCACTTTGCCTCCTCTTTCAGTTGCTTAAGTCCCAGCCTTGAAGATGTGAGGCTGCTTCCTCAGGGCTGGATGAGAAAACGTTATCAGGGACGCCCTGTTACACCCAGACATGACCCTGAGCCAGCACGGGGTCCCCCTCACCCACACTCCACTCCTCTACCCTCACAGCAGGCTTCCTGCCCACCAGGGCCTGGGAAAGAAACTCCCAGCTCCCAAGTGCACTATAGGACATTCAACAAAACCCTTGGCCCCTCCACACTAAATACCAGTAGCCCCCTTCCCCCAGTGGCAAGAGCCAAAATTGTCAACTGGCATTGCCTCATGTCCCCTGGGAGTAAGTCATCCCTGCTGAGAGCCAACGCTTTAGAAGAAGAGGGTTCATCCAAGAGAACCTGGGGTAGAAATTCCCAGGCAAGAGGATGGACTGTGGGCTCCTGTCCTTGGCATGTCCTCTGTCCTGGCGAGCATGCTGTATTTTGCAGCTCTTCTTTCCTGGCATCTCTCTCCCACCAGCTCAGTCCTGAAGGGTCATGGGTCATGGTGCGCTCTGCCCTGTGTCTCAGCTGCCTCTCAGGGGCTGTTTGCTCCTCTCTTGCCCCAGGTTCTTTCTAAGATCCCAAGGGACCAGTTTGCTCTGTAACCATCAAGCCCCTGATGTTTCCTACAACTTGTAAAGGTGCTGCCTTTATAATCTTAAAAAATAATTATAAAGTTAGAGACCTCGGGTTCTGTGCTTATAAGTGTAAGGGCAAATAATTGGCTAGACAGAGAGGTTCATCTCCTTGAGAAGCAGGAGTCTGGCTTAGCTTGAGGTCTCTACTTACCCCCCTGCTGGGCTGTGGCAGCTTGTCCACAGCATCTCTGTTCCTGTAAGGTCACAGTCTAGAACCCGGGCTCGTGTGTTTTCCCTCTGTCTGCTGTCAGTCTTCCTACAGGGCAGCCAGCTCCTGTGCATTTTCAGACTCAGGCTTCCAGACCAATTGAATCATAACTCTCCTTAGTTACAGAAAGTCTCCTCGATATCATTGAGATAAAAAGTAGGACAAGAGAAGCTTGCGTTGCTGGAGGCTGCCTTCAAGAATGAGACTTCTTCCCTGAACTCTTCACAGTCCCGATGCCAGGGCGATAAACCAAAAGGATCCTATTCAACATGGACGGGACTGGAGGAGATTATGCGGAATGAAGTAAGTCAAGCAGAGACAGTCAATTATCACATAGTTTCACTTACTCGTGAGACCATAAGGAATAACATGGAGGACATTAGGAGAAGGAAAGTGAATTGGTGGAAATTGGAGCAGGAGACGAACCATGAGATCCTGTGGCCTCGGAGAAACAAACTGAGGGTTTTGGAGGGAAGGGAGGTAGGGAGATGGGTGGGTGGGCCTGGTGGTGGGTATTATGGAGGGCACGGATTGCAAGGAGCACTGGGTGTGGTGCATAAACAATGAATCTTGGAACAGTGAAAGAATAAAATTAAATGTTAAAAAAACAACTGATGGGGCGCCTGGGTGGCTCAGTGGATTAAGCCTCTGCCTTCGGCACAGGTCATGATCCCAGGGTCCTGGGATCAAGGCCCGCATGGGGCTCTCTGCTCAGCAGGGAACCTGCTTCCTCCTATCTATCTGCCTGCCTCTCTGCCTACTTGTGATCTCTCTCTCTCTCTCTCTCTGTCAAATAAATAAATAAATTCTTTAAAAAACAAAACAAAACAGAAAGAACCCAAAATAGTCCTATTCAGTATGACCTAGTTGAGAGTTTAATTTTTTTTTCTTCATCTTGCTGATCCTATTCCTAAAGGGCAGTGGGGCTGTGTCTTTTCATGCCCAGGAAGCCCAGTGTCACTCCGCAGGACACGCCTGTTGGCTGTAGGCCAACTCAGATTTATCTTTGTAAGTGTAACAAATTCCTTCTTAGATACTCAAATTTATAATAAATTTATATCGCCTATCCCAGTCACCAAAACGTGGTGTTTTAAAGGTGCTTTATTTTTTTAATTTATTTTTTAATTTTATCACCTCCCTAAAGTATTATTATTGTTGTTGTTGTTGTTGTTGTTAATTTGAGAGACAGAGAGAGAAGAGAGCATGAGCAGAGGGAGGGACAGAGGTAGAATGAGAGAGAGAAGCAGAATCCCCACTTAGCAGGGATCCTGATGTGGGGGTCTATGCCAGGACCCCAGGATCCTGACCTGAGCTGAAGGCAGACATTCAACTGACTGAGCCACCCAGGGGGCCCCCTAAAGCATTATTATTTAAAAGTCAGTCAAAGGTTAAAATTCTATGATGCGTTTGTCTGTCCAGTCAACTTTATCAATGCCACGTTTCTTTACGTTCTGAGTTTTAGCGTCCTGTTTTGGGAGTGATATTTTTAAGGGTTTTTGGTGCACCTTGATTAATACAGGTAGAGGTGGGGAAAATGGGATTAAGGTAATAAAGATTCTTTCCTGCTTGGGTTCTGAACCTTGGCTCTGACTTCGGATTTACTTTGTATTCTAATTCCTACACTTAGGCTTGCAGGATCAGAGCACACTGGTAGGTTGTCTTAATTTTTTCTCCCATTTATAATAAAATATTTTCCTTCCAGTGTTTAAACACAAGAAAGAAACTATGCTTATGGGAACTCTCAGAACACACCATTGTTGATGGGAATTCAGAGTAGGACTGCATACAAGTGCCCAACACTTTGGCCTTCGAGCAGCTCCTAGTTCAGGGCCCCTGAGGCCAGCCCAGGTCTCTCAGAGGCCCAGGGACACTATCAGCACCTGGAATACATAACCGCCATTCACAAGGAGGCTTACGCATTAAGTGATCATTGTATTATTAAAAAAAAAAAGTGATAACTTGGGAAAGAAGTATTATAAAAAGAGGGAGGATGTTGGAAATGAAAGTGTTTTTTTTATCCTTGGCACCTTTTATGAACTGATCTAGAGTAAATAAATTGCAAATATACGGCAAACCATATATATGAAGAAAACAAGGAGAACATGAATGTAAAATTCACAGTTGGTTTCCTCGGAGGGCAGCCTGAAACAATATTAAATGATGTTTATTACTTAAGCTGTGAGGTGGGCACCCAAGGGTTGAAAAGTATTTGGGCTTTAAGGAGTATGCATTTATTGAGAACATTCTTTGTGTCCATGATATTTTGCAGGAAAACTTACAAAAAAGTTTACAGAGTATTTGGAATGAGATAAGGACGGTGGCTGGATGTGTTGGTCAGAAGGCCATTCCCGTCCATCAGATGGGCTGTGTTCCTGGATGGATCGTGAATGGGCAATTGGTGTTAATGGTTTTAGTTATTGGGCTGATGCCACCTCCCCACCTCAGATCCCCTCTGAGGCCTGTTCCCTCAGAGGACAGCACTGAGCATGCTCAGGACCAGGAGCAGCTCCAGGAAGACCAGGATCTGGAAGTAGATGCTGCTGAGCTGGGACCTGTGGGGGACAGTGACAGGCAGTGAGCCACGTCCTCAGGGAGGACCCTCCACTTTCCTTCTGTCCCTGTGCCCATGTCAGATGGGCTGTGTTCCTGGGCAGGTTGTCAATGGGCAATTAGTGTTACTGATTTTCATTATTGGGCCCCTGTCAAGGCTGCTGCAGACCCCCAGGATCATAGCTGTGAGGCTGGTGCTCAGGAACCATCCAGGACACAGTGATGTCCTGTTAGAGCCCCAGGGTCCTGGGCAGCCAGTAAGGGAGAGAAGCCAGTGCCCTAAGGGGAGGGCAGAGAGAGGTCCAGGAAGAGGCTCAGGACACCTTCAGCATGGTCAGGACCCTTGTCAGGACAGGAAGGCAGCCAGCCAACCAGTGGGCCATTCCCACTGCCCATGCTGGGAGAGCTTTAGTTGTGAGTGTGTGTCAGGTCAGCTAGAGGTGTGCGTGTGCTTGTGTGAGTGTACAGACAACACAATGCCCGCACACACACTTACACACACATGGACATATACAGAGACACACATACAGACGTGTAAACAGACACAACACATACACACACACACACACACACAAACACACGGACACGGACACGGACACATACACACACATCTGCCGTGCCCTGCGTCACCCAGCCCATCCTCACCCCGCTCTTCTATCCCAAGTCCCACCACTTTCCTGACAGGGTCGGGGTGATCAGCCCCAGTCTCAGGCAGCCCTAGTGCTGGTGTCGGGGGAGGGGTGTGCACAGCTCACCTGGGGTCACAGACAACACAACTCGGAAGGTGAGGTCGAGCAAATATTCTGGGAGCCATGACGTATCAATCCCACACCGATATGTTCCTCCATCACCTTCTGTGAGGTTCTCCAAGGTCACTGTGAAGGTGAGGTTTGCAGGATGGTCCCTGATGGACACACGGCCACTCCTCACTTCTTTGTCTGCCTCTTCAGTCTTCATAATATCCTCCATACATGGGGTCTTGCACCAGTACTTGACATTCTCTTTGAATTTCTCCTCGTACTGACACTGCACGCTCAGGGATCCCCCGACGGTGCCCGTCACGGAGGTGGGGCCATGCAGAGACCAACAACCTGGAAAACACAGCCACGTGTGACCCCTCACCAGATGGGCCTGGGTCAAGGGGATCTGGGGTCATGGTGATCCTGGTGTCCATGAAGGGTCTGGAGGAGACCTTGGCAGGACTGGCTTTTCCTGAAACCAGAGGGAAGGGATGTAGCTCCCTCCTCCCAAAGTGGCACAAGGAGAGTATGTTCCTGGTGTGTGTGTGTGTGTGTGTGTGTGTGTGATGCACTAAGACCTTGTTTCTGTGACACTACAATAATGGAAGTCACAGGAGCCCCTCCACTCGGGGATGCTCTGTCCACTGTAATGGACACGACTCACCTGCTTTAGGCACTGAATCCTCCTGGTCACTGCTGAGGCAGTGCCGACTGATCCGAGAATCCTCTGCTCTCAGTCCTTCTTCTCATGTCCTCTCTCCCTCCCCTTTGGTCTCCCTGTACTCCCATCCCCCTGCCTCCCTCCCCCCCACTCAGGGCAGACTTCCCTGCCCAGCTCAGCCCCGCTCACCTGGGACCTGCAGAAGGAGCAGTGCTGCAGGCAGCCACAGCCTCCCATTCCCTGGGGTCATGTCTGCAACACAGACGTCACCCACAGCAATGCCGGGCTCCTGAGGGGAGATAATTTCAAGCCTTCTCACGGAGGGTCCAGTCTCCAGGGCCCACTTCTGCTTTCTGAGACCTCTTTGCTTCCTCATCCTGCCTGTGTTTGGTCTCACAATCTTCTTCCACGTTGACTCAAGGAGGTTGGGGTGCAGGAAGTTCAGGAAGAGCAGCAGCAAGGGCTGAGGCAGAGTCCTGGACCTGGTCCCCAAATCCATTAAATCCAGATGACAGGACGGCTACTGGTCCAGATCTAGATTGGGATTGCCGTCCCCTTCCACAGCCAACATCTGCTCCTCTCAGTGACCACACTGCCCCACACAATGGAGCAACACTAGAGCACTTCTTCCTCAGTGGGACTTCCTCAACCCTGTGACATATCACTTCCTCATGGTCAGAATGGACCATGTCCGGGGTGGAGCCCCCAGCAGCCCATTCTCTCAGGCATTAGTGGTGACCACAGTGCTGTTAGGGCCCCCACCCCCGGCCTACAGTTCAAAGCACCCACAGCCTCCATGGGACCCCTGCTCTCCTCTGGCCACACAAGTTGGAACTGTGACCTCAGATATTTCACAAGTTCCGTGTGGCTCTGGGTTCATGACCAGGATATTAATCCCCCAGGCTTGCTTCCCTCCAGTGTGTTTCCCTGTTCTCAAGAGAAGGACATGGAACAGCCATCATCAACCCCATGTGTACCTCACTTTGACTCTTTCTTCTTTGGAATGGCCATTCTACTGTGACTCGAAGGGCAGAGGACTGACAACAGACAAGAAGGTCCAGAGATTGAAGGAGCTGATGGGACGTTGGGGACATGTGAAGTTGAGACTGGGCTTCTCCTCTCTATCCAGTGGCAAGAGGAGCCATTGTGTCACAAGAGGGTGGTCTGCCAAAGCACTGGCTGCTGGTGTCCCTTTTGGGCTCACATGGTCACCAGGAGCCTCTTCAAGGTGCAGAGATGAGGGATGGTCCTTGACAGGAGGTGGGGAGGTGGGTCTGTCCTAACTCAAACTGAGTGAATGACTAAACACTGCATTGGCTGCAGACTAACTCAAACTGAGTGAATGACTAAACACTGCATTGGCTGCAGACATGGCCCTAGAAAATTGTGGTCCAACAAGATGTAATATCTATGGTGGTATAACAAATTCCCCCAGAACTTCGTGGCTGAAAACAATTAATATTATCTCACACTTGCTGAGAGTCACAAATCTGAGAGTGGCTTATCTAGGTGGTTGTGACTCAGAGTGTCTCTCTCACAAAGTTGTGGTCAAGATATTTACCAGACTCTACTCATTGGAAGGCTGCACTGGACTGGAAGATGATTTTTGTGTGTTCATCTTGTATCCCATGATGAACTCACCTCTTAGTTCTATGAGGTTTTGTAGATTGCTTGAGATTTTCTACATAAAGAATTGTGCCATCTGCAAACAGGGATAGCTTTATTCTTCTTTTCCTTTATCCACGCCTGTATTTCTTTTTCTGGCCTAGTGTAAGGGCCATACTTTTCAGTGCTGAGGTGAATAACAGTAGTGAGAGTGGGCATCTCTACCTTGCTCAGGACCTTAGAGGGAAAGCATTTAATTCTTCATTGTTATGTATGTTAGCTGTATTTCATTTTTAGATGATCTTCATCAAGTTGAAATTCCTTCTATGCTGCTTTTTATGAGTTTCTCTTTTTTATCATGAGTGGGCGTTGGAGTTTGACCTATGCTTTTTCAGTGTCATTTGATATGATCCTATGATTTTTCTTCTTCAGTTTGGTATTGGGGGTTGCAACGATTGATTTTTCCATGTTGAGCCAACCTTGCACACCTGGAATTAACCTCACTCCATCATGATGTATAATTCCTTGCTGGATTATATTGGATAATATTTTGTGGAGGATTTTTGTGTCTATGTTTATGAGACATAACTGGCATTTTCATCTTGATTTGGTTTTTTTTTCCCACTCTTCCCCTATGATCCTCTGTTTTTCTTTAAAGATTTTACTTATTTATTTGACAGAGAGAGAAAGAGAGAGATCACAAGTAGTCAGCGAGGCAGGCAGAGAGAGAGGGGGAAGCAGGCTCCCCACTGATCAGAGAGCCCTGATGGCTCAATCCCAGGACCCTGAGATAATGACCTGAGCCAAAAGCAGAACCCACTGAGCTACCCAGGCACCCCCTCTGTTTTGTTTCTTAAATCCACCTGTCGTGAGATCATATGATAGTTGTCACTCTCTGATTGACTAAATTCACGTAGCATAATACCCTCTAGTTCCATCCCCATTGTTGCAAATGACAAGATTTTTTTTTTAATGGCTGGGTAATGTACCACATCTTCTTTACCTATTTGTCTGTTGATTGATCTGGGCTTCTTCCACAGTTTGGCTATTGTGGACGTTGGTACTACAAACACTGCGTTGCAGGTGTCCCTTCAGATCACTACATTTGTATCTTTGGGGTAGATACCTAGTAGTGCAATTGCTGGGTCATAGGGTAGCTCTATTTCAACTTTTTAGAAACCACCATACTACTTCCCAGCTTGGATTCTCACCAATGGTGTACAAGTGTTATCCTTCCTCCACATCCTCATCAACATCTGTCATTTCCTGACTTGCTAATTTTAGCCATTCTGACTGGTGTAAGGTGATCTCATCGTGGTTTTGATTGTATTTCCCTGATGCCACGTGATGTGGAGCATTTTTTCCTGTGTCTGTTGGCCATTTAGATGTCTTCTTGGAGAAATATCTGTTCATGTCTTCTGCCTATTTCTTGACTGGTTGATTTGCTCTTTGGGTGTTGAGTTTGGTAAGTTCTTTAAAGATTTTGTTTATTAGCCTTTTATCTCATAAGACATTTGCAAATGTCTTCTCCCATTCTGTCAGAAATCTTTTGGTCTTGTCAACTGTTTCCTTTGCTGTTCAAAAGCTTTTTATCTTGATGATGTCCCAATAGTTCATTTTTTTGCCTTTGGAGATGTGTATAGCAAGAAGTCACTAGGGCCAAGGTTGAAGAGGTTGCTGCCTGTGTTCTCCTCAAGGATTTTGATGGGTCCCTGTCTCACATTGAGGTCTTTCATCCATTTTGAGTCTATTTTTGTGTGTGGTGTAAGGAAATGGTCCAGTTTCATTCTTCTGTATGAGGCTGTCCAATTTTCCCAACACCTATTTGTTGAAGAGACTGTCTTTTTTCCATTGGCTATTCTTTCCTGCCCTGTCAAAGATAGTTGACCATGGAGCTGCGGGTCCATTTCTGGGTTCTCTATTCTGTTCCATGGATTTGTGTGTCTGTTTTTTGTGCAGATACCAGGCTGTCTTTATGACGACAGCTTTGTAATAGAGCCTAAAGTCTGGAACTGTGGTGCTGCCAGCTTTGGTTTTCTTTTTCAACATTCCTTTGGCTATCTGGGATCTTTTCTGGTTCAGTACGAATTTTGGGATTATTTGTTCCAGCTCTGTGAAAAAAACTTGATGGTATTTTGATAGGGATGGCATTGAATGTATAGATTCCTCTAGGTAACATAGACATTTTGACAATATTTGTTCTTCCAAGCCACAAACATGGAACTTTTTTCCATTTCTTTGTGTCTTCCTCAATTTCTTTTATGATTGTTCTATAGTTCTCTGAGTACTGATCCTTCGCCTCTTTGGTTAGGTGTGTTCCTAAGTATCATGGTTTTTGGTGCAATTGTAAATGGGATAGACTCTTTAACTTCTCTTTCTTCTGTCTCATTATTAGTGTATAGAAATGCAACTGATTTCTGTGCATTAATTTTATATCCTGCCACACTGTTAAATTCCTGTATGAGTTCTAGAAATTTGGGAGGGGGAGTCTTTTGGGTTTTCCACATAGTATCATGTCATTTGGGAAGAGTGAGAGTTTAACTTCTTCCTTGTTGATTCAGATGCTTTTTATTTCTTTTTGTTGTCTGAAGACTGAGGCTAGGCCTTCTAGTACTCTGTTGAATAGCAGCCATGATAGTGGACATCCTGACCTTAAGGGGAAAGATCTCAGGTTTTCCCCATTGATAATGATATTCGCTGGGGCTTTTTGTGTATGGTTTTATTATACTGAGATATGTTTTCTCTATCCCTACACTGTGAAGAGTTTTAATCAAGGAAGGATGCTGTATTTTGTCAAATGTTTTTCTGCATCTATTGAGATGATCATGTGGTTCTTGTCTTTTATTTATGTAGTGTATCACATTGATTGATGTGTGGATGTTGAACCACGCTTGCAAACCAGGAGTAAATCCATCTTGGTCATGGTGAATCCTTTACTGTTGGATCTTATTGGCTACTATCTTGGTGAGAATTTTGTCATCCATGTTCACCAGGGATATAGGTCTGTAATTTTACTCTGTGATGGGGTCTTTGTCTGGTTTTGGAATCAAAGTAATGCTGGCCTCAAAGAAGAGTTTGGAAGTTTTCTTTCCATTTCTATTTTTTTGAAACAGCTTCAGAAGAATAGGTATTTATTCTTCTTTAAGTGTTGGGTAGAATTCCCCTGGGAAACCATCCAGTCTTGGACTTCTGCTTGTTGGGAGATTTTTCTTTAAGGTTTTATTTATTTATATGACAGAAAGAGATCACAAGTAGGCAGAGAGGCAGACAGAGAGAGGAGGAAGCAGGCTCCCCACTGAGCAGAGAGCCTGATGTGGGGCTCAATCCCAGGACCCTGGGATCACGACCCGAGCCAAAGGCAGAGGCTGTAACCCACTGAGCCACCCAGGTGCCCATGTTGGGAGACTTTTTATTACTGCTTCCATTTCCTTGCTGGTTATGGGTCTGTTCAGGTTTTCTATTTCTTCCTGTTTCAGTTTTGGTAGTTTATGTGTCTCTAGGAATGCATCCATTTTTTCCAGATTGCCTAATTTGCTGGCATAGAGTTGCTCATAATATGTTCTTAAAATTGTATTTCTTCAGAGTTGGTTGTGATCTCTCCTCTTTCATTCATGATTTTATTTATTTGGGTCCTTTCTGTTTTCTTTTTTGATAAGTCTGGCCAGGGGTTACCAAACTTATTCTTTCCAAGAACCAGCTCCTAGTTTCATTGGTCTGTTCTACTATTCTTTTGGATTCAATTTATTAATTTCTTTCTAACCTTAATTATTTCTCTTCTGCTGGGTTTAGTCTTTATTTGCTGTTCTTTCTCCAGCTTCTTTAGGTGTAAAGTTAGGTTGTGTATTTGAGACCTTTCTTGTTTCTTGAGAAAGGCTTGTATTGCTACATAATTCCAGCTTAGGACCACCTTTACTACATCCCAGAGGTTTTGAACACTTGTGTTTTCATTTTCCTTTGTTTCCATGAATTTTTAAAATTCTTCTTTAAGATTATTTATTTATTTATTTATTTATTTATTTGACAGAGATCACAAGTAGGCAGAGAAGCAGGCAAAGAGAGAGGAGGAAGCAGGCTCCCCACCAAGCGGAGAGCCTGATGTGGGGCTCAATCCCAGGACCCTGGGATCATGACCTGAGCCAAAGGCAGAGTCTTTAACCCACTGAGCCACCCAGGTACCCCAAAATTCTTCTTTAATTTCCTGGTTGACACATTCATTCCTTACTAGGATGCTCTTTAGCCTCCATACATTTTAGTTTTTTCCAAATCTCCTGCTGTGTTTGAGTTTCAGTTTCAAAGCATTGTGGTCTGAAAATATGCAGAGAATGATCCCAATCTTTTGGTACCTGTTCAGACCTGACTTGTGGCCCAGTATGTGATCTATTCTGGAGAACATTCCATGTGCATTCAAGGAGAATGTTTTTCTTTTGCTTTAGGGTGGAATGCTCTGAATATATCTGTGAAGTCATTCTGGTCCAGTATATTATTCAAAGCCCGTATTCCCTTGTTGATTTTCTGCTTTCATGATCTGTCCATTGCAATGAGGGGTGTTGAAGTTCCCTATAATTATTATAATATTATCAATGTGTTTCTTTGATTTTGTTATCAATAGGCTAGTATAATTGTCTGCTCCCATGTTCGGGGCATAAATATTTACAGTTGTTAGATCTTGTTGGATAGGCCCTTTAAATTATGATACTGTGTCCTTCCTCATCTCTTATTTCAGTCTTTGGGTTAAACTCTAATTTGTCTGATATTAGGATTGCCACTCCAGCTTTCTTTTGATGTCCATTAGCATGATAATTTTTTTTTCACCCCCTCACTTTAAATCTGGAGGTGGATTTGGGTCTCAAATGAGTCTCTTGCAGACAGCATATCAGTGGGTCTTGCTTTTCTATCCATTCAGACACCTTGTGTCTTTTGATCAGGTCATTTAGCCCATTTATATTCAGAGTAACTATTAAAAGATAGTAATTTAGTGACGTTGTATTACCTGTAAAGTCCCTGTTTCTGTATATTGTTTCTATTCCTTTTTGATCTATGTTACTTTTGGGAGCTCTCCTTGCTTAACAGACCCCTTTTAATATGTCTTGCTGGCCTGGTTTAGTGATCACAGATTCTTTTAGTTTCTGTTCGTCTTGGAAGCTTTTGTTCTCTCCTTCTATTTTGAATGACATCCTCGCTGGATAAAATATTCTTGGCTGCCTATTTTTTTCATTTAGCACCCTGAATATATCATGCCAGTGCTCTCTAGCCTGCCAGGTCTTGTGGATAGTTCTGCTGTCAGTCTAATGTTTCTACCTTGTTGTTTACAGACCTCTTGTGCTGAGCCGCTTTCAGGGTTTTCCTTTGTCTCTGAGATTTGCAAGTTTCACTGTTGTATGTTGGGGTGACCTATTTTATTGATTTTGAGGGGTGTTCTCTGTAACTCCTGGACTTGAATCCCTGTTTCCCTCCCCATATTAGGAAGGTTTTCTGCTATAATTTGCTCCAATATTCCTTCCGCTGTCCTCTCTCTCTTTCTTCTACTTCTGGGATCTTAATTATTCTAATATTGTTTTGTATTATGGTATCATTTATCTCTTGAGTTCTCCCCTTGTGATTCAGTGTTTGTTTGTTTTTCTCAGTTTCTTTATTCTCCACCATTTTGTCTTCAATATCACTGATTCTCTCTTTTGTCTCATTTATCCTAGCAGTTAGAGCCTCCATTTTTTATTGCATGTCATTGATAGCTTTTTTATTTCAACTTGATTAGATTTTAGTTCTTTTATGTCCCCACAAAGGGATTCTCTAGTGTCTCCTATGCTTTTCTCAAGCCCAACTACTGTTTTTATAATCATTATTCTGAACTCTAGTTCTGACATTTTACTTATATCCATACTGATTATGTCCCCAGCAGTCAGTACTGCCCTTTATTCTCTCTTTTGAGATGAGTTTTTCATCTTATCATTCTGTCCAGAGAAGAAGAATAAGAGAACAGAACACTAAAATGACAACAATGACACCAGAGAAATATACACTAAGAAAATCAGAAGAGACCTAAACCAAAAATCTAAATAAATAAATAAAAATAAAATTAAAAATAAAGAGAGAGAAATGTTCATCAGAAAAGTGAACAGGACAGAGAAATGCACTGGGTCCTGTGTGTATGTATGCTGGTCTGTTTGTTAGAAAACTTGATCCCTAGATTTCAAAGAAAGAATAACTTATATATGTACAAAAATAAAATTAAATACACTGAAACGATAAAATGTCACTGTGAAAATGAATTGGAAGGGGAGGTGAACCATGAGAGACTATGGACTCTGAAAAACAATCTGAGGAGTTTGAAGTGGCGAGGGGGTGGGAGGTTGGGGTACCGGGTGGTAGGTATCATGGAGGGCATGGATTGCATGGAGCACTGGGTGTGGTGAAAAAATAATGAATACTGTTTTTCTGAAAATAAATAAATTAATTTATTAAAAAAAAAAAAGAAAAAATTTTTCTTTGGAAAAAAAATACAAATGAGAACGCTTTTGGATTTTAGAAAATAATAGCTGTTTTAACATGGTTAGATGATCATTTCAGTGTTTGTTTTTGAAATGTATTTTATTTAAAAATAAAACATTTTAATGTAAAAAAAAAGAAAATTAAAAGACAAAAAAAAAAAAGAAAAAAGAATGCATATAAATATACAGGTGAACAGAACAGAGCAATATATGATATCCTGAGTGTATTTTGTTTGGTTTGTTAGAAGAAATTACATCTCAAAAATTGTAAAGAAAGAAAAGCTTATATATGTATACAAAAATAAAATTAAATATATTGAAAGGATAGAATGTAACTGTAAAGATGAAAATTTAAAAAGACTTTAACAACAGAAAAGAGAAATGATATCCTCAGACAAGTGACGAGAACAGAGCCATACACTAGATTCTGGGGGTATTTTGGTCTGTTAGTTAGAAGAAGCTATATCCCAAAGTTGTAAAGAAAGAAAAAACTTCTCTCTCTCTCTCTCTCTCTCTATATATATATATATATACACACACACACACACAAGTATATATACATACATACATGTATACATAGATACATGTGTGTATATATACATTTATTCACGTGTACACATATGTGCATGTATGTATATACATATATACATGCACATATATGTATACATATATAGAAGTTTTTAATTTTTAATTTGTTTTTTTGGTATTTTCATATTTTGTATTTTTTAATTTTTAATTTGTATTTCATTTTATTTGTGTGTATATATATGTATATATACATGTATATATATTTTTAATGTTTTAAATTTTTATTTTTATAGTTACATTCTATCCTTTCATTGTATTTAATTTTATTTTTGTGTGTGTGTGTGTATATATACATATGTACATGTATATATATACATATACATACATATATATACATATGTGTATATATATACATCTATATATATATACACACACACAAATAAAATTACATACAATGAAAGGATAGAATATAACTGTAAAAATAAAAATTTTAAAATATTTTTTAAAAAAAGAATTGATACTATAAGAAATTCATTGAAAATTCATTGAAAAAGGAAAGAGGAAAAACATTAAAATTAAAAGACTAAAGACTCATGGGGGAAAAACCCATGAATTACGTGTATTATTTTCCAAGCTCTGGAGTTTTGCAGTTCTCTGTGATTGGTAAACTCGGTCTTCGCTAATGTTTGCTGATCTTCCGGGGAGGGGGCCTGCTACATTGATTTTCAGGTGTCTTTGCCCCGGGGGGAATTGCACTATCCTTGCCAGGGGGGCATGATAATTAATCTGCTTCAGATTGCTCTGTGTGGCTTTTGTTCCCTGAAGGCATTCTGGAGGGCATTAGAGACTGAGAATGAAAATGCCTGCTCCCAATCTCCAGTCCTCCAGCCGAGAACTAGGGGCCCCACTACTCAGTGCCTCCTAGGGAAACACAGTCAGTCACTCCTGTCTCCCTGGCCTGTTTCTGCCTTCTGTGCTCAAACAGCCTGTGACTGAGCATTTGTATCTCAGGCACACAGCCCAGTTTTGAAACTCCAAATCCTGCAGACTCTGTGGGGGTGGAAAGGGTGGGGGATCTCACTGGTTCTGCCACTTGCTGGGCCCCTGCTTGGAGAGCAGTCCCCTAACCGTGCTGCGGTTTGTGGTTTATGACAACCACAAACTGAGAGCCAATGCCTAGGCTTGCTGATTGCAGCCAGCTTCCCCACTGATGCCTGGGAACTAGGTGACACTGAGGCACTTCTTGTCTTCTGTGATCCTGGGGATCCTGAGACCACATTGTCCCAGTTAGGATTCTATTCTTCTTCACCACTTGAGCACCGACAAAGCATGGATTTCCCTCACTGGAGCAGACTTCTAAAATCTCTAATTTTGTGCTCTGCTACTCTATCACTTCCTGGGGCTGGCTGATGGAGTCTCCTTCCCCCTGTGGTTTATATTCTAATATATCACATCAGATTCATTTCTCCACACCTCTACCTTGCAGAAAAGAAAAAGCCACCAATTATGGAAGCACATATTTGAAAGGCATCATTGATAAAATTTCACCAACCAGAGTAGGACTCCTATGCTTCAGTAAGGAAAAGAGAAACCCAGGAAAGATGGGTAAGACTTGAACAGAAGAGGGAATGCAATAGAAGTGAAAAGGTACTCACCATGAGGCAGCCAGAGAAACTCAAATTAAAACACTGGAAGATTGGGAAAGGCAGCCTCCTCCTTGATTCCCGCTTGGCCACATGGAATATGTCTGGGGCCAGAACACTTCCTCGCAGAGAGATAAACAACCCACAAGGACTGTGCTGAGCTTATTGTCTGTTGTGGGAATACTTTCCAGGCTCCGTGAGGGCTCCTCTGTTCTGCTTAAATGCATGAGCCAGGGTACGTCATTAGGTGTACCTCGTTAACGCCAGGATTCTACCACAGGACAAGTGGAATGCATGCAGCCACACGGCCCACACTGGCCACTGAGGGGATGCACCCGCCATGGGGGAGGGATGTACCACCTGATCCCTCTCTCTCTCCTTCGACTATAAGGAAACTCTGCACACCCTGAGCCTGTGTGCATGTTGTCTGTTCTCATCGACTTCAAAACCTGCACTGGCCTCTTTCCTGCTCACACTTAGCTACTTTTGACCATGGGCTGCACTGCCTGGCCACCCTGTAGATGGTGCAAAAAAGAACTATTTCAAACTGGCAAAAGTTAACAATTAAAATGTCTGATATTCTAGGAAGTCACACAGAGAGGCAGGGCAATAGGAGCCCTCAGTCATAGCTGATGGGAGCTAAGTGGGGCCATGAGTTTTGGGTTTGGAAAATCACTTGGCATTATCTAGTGTGGTTGAGTGTGCACAAACCTAAACCCCATAAATTCCATCCCTAAGTATGTACCCTAGTGAAATCATGTCACATATACACTAGGTGACCTGTACAAGAAAGTTCATGGCAGCACTGGCTGTGGAATAGCCCCAGCGGGCAGCAACCCTAAGCCATCAACAGAAAAATGGGTAAATCAGATGTGGTGAATCTTCTCTTCTCTCCTCTGAAGGGCTGTGTGTCTGGGCAGCATATCCAAAGGCACGAAGGGCTGAAGCTTCTCTTGGTCGGGGTCCCCACAAGGAGAGAGGACATACCAAGGCCATCAGTGAGCATGGTTAGGAGCAGGGACACCTTCAGGATGACCAGGAGCAAGAAGTGGACCCTGCTAAGCAGGGACCTGGGAGGGAAGGACACGGGGACAGACACTGAGCTGTCACCTCAAGGGGAAGGCCCGGGTCCCTCCTTTCTGCCCCCTGATGTCTCTGATTCAAGACTCTGGATACCTAATAACCACATTTGGGCCAGACTTCGATATATGGATAAATACTCACTCCCAACCCCTCAGCTCAACTGTTGACTTTGGACATTAGATGGTCCAATATTGAGAGGAGAAAGAGGGTTTGCCTGGGCAGGACCTGGCTCCACAAACAGCTGCTTTGTCCTAAGCCCTGCCCCTCCTTCTGCCATCCACACACCCAAGAACCCAGCTCAGGCTGGGACTGTTTTTGGTGATTTCTCATAGGTCAATATCTATATAGGCTGGCGCTACATAGGTTCTTGGTGAATATTTGGTGAGTGGATGGAGGAAGGAAGGAATGTTGAGTTGGGAAGCTGCCCTGGGGGTTCTAAGGAGGGCAGCATCATTGAAAAGCAGGCCCTCACCTTGGGCTCCTCTGGCCAACCAGGCTGTGCTTGACACTCTCTGCTGGCATTTAGGGGTCCTATGGAAAGCTTTCCCCCCTTCTCCCAGCCAAGCACTGTGCACATCTACGTTATACACACAATTGTGTGTATGTGCGTGTGGCATATTTTATTGCATTTTCTCAAGCTTTTCTTAAATTTACCAGTTTTTGGGAACAAGGGGGCCAGAAGTTCTTCCTCTTCTAGTGTGAGTGGCAGTGTCTCTGGACAGGATGTCGATGGACAAGTAGGGCTGCATGTTGTCTTCATCAGGCCGACTGTGTGTCCCACAAATTGTCCATTGAGGTCTGTTGACCCAGAGCACAGCACTGAGCATCATCAGAAGCAGAGGTACCTTCAGGAGTATGAGAAGCAGGAAGTGGATGTTGCTAAGCAGAGACCTACAGGAAGACACAGTGACTGGCAGGGGTTTCCTCCTGAACAGGAGGCCCAGGCTCTGCCTTTTGCCCCTGCCTTTGAGCTCAGGTCCTGTGGCCCTAAAAGTCAATATCAGCATCAAATCTGGTTGGTATCAGCACCAGACGGCCCCTGCTGAGAGCCCCAGACTCCTGTCCTTCAGCTCAAGACCTGATCTTGAGCATCAGGGCAAAGCAGATACATGAGGATGTGGTGGTGAGGAATGGAGAGAACGGGAGAAGAGGGGACCCAGGAGGCTCTGGCTCCCAGAAACTCTCTGAGAGTTTAAAAAGCAGAGGGAACTGAGAGAAGGAGTGGCACAGAGCTTCTAGGGCCATCATCTCCCGCTAGGCAGACCCAGGCCTGGCCAGAGTGTGGTGTAGCCCCATTCAACACCATCCCAATCTGCTCAGCAATGGATGTATCATAAACCAGGACCAGAGAATCATCACCTTCCCCATAAGCATTACAGCGTCCCTCATCTCACTGGAAACCAGAGTGCTTGAAAGTTGGCACTGGAGCAAGACCTCAGGTCCCAGCCCCAGACAGTGCATCCCCCTGCCTTGTCCACCCTGCCAGAAGACTGCAGAGGTCAATTCAGGAAGTTTGTTAATGGGACACACAACCCTGGAGGACAGGAGGGTATACAAGCTGCCTGGATTCTAATAGAGATGCATAGCCCAGAACTCCCCTTGTGGACACCACCCTCAGAGTCCCCGAGGCCCAAGGCTCTTGTCAGGAGACTGGGCTCATGGCAGGGACCTTGGATGTCACAGTCCCGCCATCCTTCATTCTCAGGGGCTTGCACACATACTCTCTCATGCACACAAGCACACACACATTCTTTCACACTCCTGCACACTCCCACCACTCACATTTCTCTCACACTCACACCCACACAACCCACTTGGCCCCCAGTCTCTGAGGCACAAACACCAGGCCCGGTTTGCACTCTTAAGTTACTCTGATGCTCTTCAGGGATTAGCTCAGATCCCTTCCTCTGTGGCAGCAGAGAAAAGCAGGGTCTTACCTGGGGGAAACAGACACATGAACCTGGAAGAAAAGGTCAGGCAGGAAACCATGGAGTCCTTCTTCTTGCAGTATTGTTGCGATCCCACACCTGTATTTTCCTGCATCATCTGCAGTGAGGTTCTCCAAGGTCACTGTGAAGGTGAGGTCTTCAGCATGGTCCACAATGGACACGCGGCCACTCCTCATCTTTTCCTCAGACCTTCCGGTGGCCACAGTCGGGTTCCAAAGTAGTAAGCATGGTTGTCGGCACCAGTATTTGGTATATGTCTTGTACTTCTCCTCGTACTGACACTGCACGCTCAGGGATCCCCCCACGGTGCCCATCACAGTGCTGGGGCCACTCAGAGACAAAGAGCCTGAAAGACACCATCAGTATTTTCTTCACCTGGAGACCTGGGCTGGAGGTGCATTGTGGGGTCGGGTCCCCTGGAAGCCCAGACGTCACCCTGAGGCTGGAGGAGGGTGGGGCAGGAACCAGGGAGCTTATGGGCTGTTGGCAGACACAAGTGGGGAGACCTGAGGAGATTTTGGTGTGGGATTCTGGGATTCAAGAGGCCATGTCCAGCCTTCATGTGCTCAGCCAACCTGGAATGTGGGGGAAGAACGATTTTGGGTGGCCCCAGACAGGTTCTGGGTCCCCAGACATGTCAGTAGTGAGAGGAGATAGCTATGCCAATCAATCACCAAGACCTGAATGACACTACAGAGCATACTCTGAATGAATGGATGGATGGATGGATACATGAATGCATGGACACATGCATGGAGCATGGATGGATGCATGGATGGATGGAGAGATGGACAGTTGAAATAGGAAACAGGAAACAAGAATGGGAACCAAGGAAGTCCAGCTGAAGCACAGCATTGAGAGCTAGAAGGAAACCTTCAGGTTCTGACTACATCCCCTTCCCAAATGATCACCTGTAGGCCCCAAGCTTATAGCCCCCACTTGTATAGGTGGAACCTCCTGCTCACAGTCTGGGGCACTCAAGGGAAGCCTATTGACCAAAGGGTATAAAGAGGCAATCAGGAAGGGGTTCCTTTTGGCTATGATTTAAGGACAACTTCATCCTTATTTCCTTCCTGGAACAGAATCCTGTGACAACACTTGCCATCACCTAACATCCTTAGGGACTCCTTGCCCCATGCTGCTGCTCCCCCCACCCCTGGGCAGCCACCTACCAACTTTGGCATGTCCTGGCCTCATCTCTAGCTCTTCTGCCACCTCCAAGCTTTTTTGTTTTTTAATTTATCTATTTGACAGAGAAAGAGGAGCACAAGAAGGCAGAGAGGCGGGCAGAGAGAGGGGGGAAAGCAGGCTCCCTGCTGAGGAGAGAGCCCAATGTGGGGCTCGATTCCAGGACCCTGAGACCATGACCTGAGCCGAAGGCAGAGGCTTAACCCACTGAGCCTCAGGCTCCCTGTGCCACCTCCAGAGTTTTGGCATTGTCTTCCCTCATCTAGTCACCCTGGAGGCTCCAGTTTCAAATAATCAGGATGCAACCTCCTAAACTCTAGCTTCCTGCCTAGAGAGCCATGCCTGCCCCAGACACCCGAGGGGTCCTCATTACTCCAATGCATGGCTCTTGTCTGACCTACTCTTAACAAGGAAGGGTGGTAACCCAGGGCAAATGGACACTGAGAAATAATTTGGGCAAAATACCAAACTTCTGAAAAAGAACTGTGCATGTCCTCTACTTACCTATCATCCATCTGTCTGTCTGTCTACCCATCTTTCCACCCATCCATCCATTCTTCTCTCCCTCTATTCACCTATCCAAGCAATATATTGTCATCCATTGAATGTGAGGCTTTCCTATCTTTTATACTAAAATTAGAAGAAAATTTGTATTTTTTGTTTCTTCCTATTAAATACCTTACATTTTCTCACTGCATTTCCCAGCAAGTAAGTTCAAGTGACTGACAGATATTCTCCATCACAAGGCTATCTGCCTCTCCCACCAATAATCTGAAAAGCTGTGGCTCTCAACCAGGGGTGACAGAGCTCCCCCGGGAGACATTTGACAATGTTTGAAGACATTTTTGGTTGTCACAGCTTGAGGGGTGGGGAGCGGCTACTGGCATCCAGGGAGTAGAGGCCAGAGATGCTGCTAAATATCCCACAGGGCACAAGACAGTCCCTCAAACAGAATGATCCAGTCCCATTGTCAGCAGTTGGGAGGTTAAGGAACTACGCTCAAGAGGACAAAATGCCCCAACTTGAGGTCCTCCAGACACAGACTTAGGGCTGGGGGAGTGGGGGCATCAACACTCAACCTTCTCTGTGATTGTTGCCAACACAGGCTCAGGCTATAGGAGTGCCTGGTGGGGGTGAGTGGACCCTTCAGAGCAAGCTTCCCACTTTGCCTCCTCTTTCAGTTGCTTAAGTCCCAGCCTTGAAGATGTGGGGCTGCTTCCTCAGGGCTGGATGAGAAAACGTTATCAGGGACGCTCAGTTACACCCAGACATGACCCTGAGCCAGCACGGGGTCCCCCTCACCCACACTCCACTCCTCTACCCCCACAGCAGGCTTCCTGCCCACCAGGGCCTGGGAAAGAAACTCCCAGCTCCCAAGTGCACTATAGGACATTCAACAAAACCCTTGGCCCCTCCACACTAAATACCAGTAGCCCCCTTCCCCCAGTGGCAAGAGCCAAAATTGTCAACTGGCATTGCCTCATGTCCCCTGGGAGTAAGTCATCCCTGCTGAGAGCCACCGCTTTAGAAGAAGAGGGTTTATCCAGGAGAACCTGGGGTAGAAATTCCCAGGCAAGAGGATGGACTGTGGGCTCCTGTCCTTGGCATGTCCTCTGTCCTGGTGAGCATGCTGTATTTTGCAGCTGTTCCTTTGTGGTGTCTCCTGCTTTTTTTTTTTTTTTTAAGATTTTATTTATTTATTTATTTGAGAGAGAGACAGTGAGAAAGAGCATGAGCAAGGAGAAGGTCAGAGGGAGAAGCAGACTCCCCATGGAGCTGGGAGCCCGATGTGGGACTCGATCCCGGGACTCCGGGATCATGACCTGAGCCGAAGGCAGTCGTCCAACCAACTGAGCCACCCAGGCGTCCCGGTGTCTCCTGCTTATTACCTGTCGGTCATGGAGCGTGAGGGCGCTCTTCCCTGTATCTGAGCTGCCTCTCAGGTGCTGCTCAGCCTTCTCCCACACTGGGTTCTTTCCAGGATCCCACAGATGGTGCTTGCTCTATACCCATTAAACCCCTGATGCTTCCTACAGCTCTGACTTCTAAGAGACCCCGGGTTCTCTGCCTATGAGTATAAAGGCAAATATTGGCTAGACAGAGAGGTTTATCTCCTTGAGAAGCAGGAGGCTGGCTTAGCTTGAGGTCTTTTCTGGCTCATGTGTGTATGGCCTCCCTGCTGGGCTGTAGTGACTTGCTCACAGCATCTCTGTTGCTGGAAAGTCACAGTCTAGAACCCGGGCTTGTGTGTTTTCCCTTTCTCTGCCATCAGTCTTCCTACTGGGCAACCAGCTCCTGTGCATTTTCAGACTCAGGCTTAAAGACCAATTGAATCATAACTCTCCTTAATTACAGAAAGTCTCCTACATATCACTGAGATGAAAAATAGGAAAAGAGAAGCTTGCACTGCTGGAGGCTACCTTCAAGACTGTGATTCTTCCCTGAACTCTTCACCATCCCCGTGCCAAAGCAATAAACCAAAAGTATCCTCATCAGTATGACCTAGTCGAGAGTCAGTCAAAATTTTTTTTTTCATCTGGATGATCCTATCCCTAAAGGGCTATGGTGTTGTGTCTTTTCATGCCTGAGATGCCCAGTGTCACTCTGTAGGACACACGTGCTTGATGTGGGCCATCTCAGATTTGTCTTAGTAAGTGTAAGAAATTACTTTTTAGATCCTCAAATTTATAATAAAATTACTTTACCTATCCTGATCACCAAACTTGGTGTTTTAAATGTGCTTTATTGTTTTAATGTAGGTTTTTAATTTAATCACTTCACTAAGGCATTATTATTCAAACGTTGGTCAAGGTTTAAAAGTCTAAGATGGGTTTGTTCAGTCAATTTTATCCTGCAGAGTATCTTTATGTTCTTAATTTTAGTGTCCTGTTTTAGGAATAATATTCTTAAGGTTCTTAGTACACCTTGATTAATACCTCTAGAGGTGGAGGGAAATGGGATTAATGTAATAAAGATTTTTTTCCTACTTGGATTCTGAAGGTTGGCTCTGATGTTGGATTACTTTGTATTCTAATTCCTACGTTTAAGTTTGCATGGGATCAGAGCAAACTGGTGAGTTGTCTTGATTTTTTCTCCCATTTATAATAAAATATTTTCCTTCCAGTGTTCAAACACAAAAGAGAGAGAAAATTGTGTTAATGGGAACTCTCAGAACACACCACGTTGTGGGAGCTCTCAAGGTAGGATTGCTCACAAGTCCCCAACAGTTTCACCTTCAGGCAGCTCATAGTGCAAGATCCCTGAGGCCAGCCCAGGCCTGTCAGAGACACAGGGACTCCATCAGCACACAGCATACATAAACACCATTCACAAGGAGGCTTATGAAGTAAGTAACCAATGTATTATTTAAAAAAAAAAAAAAAAGGTGATGACCTTGAAAAGAAGTGTTATAAGAAGAGCAATGGCCTTGGAAATAAAATTATTTTACTTGGAACCTTAGCTGCCTTTTATGAATGGATCTAGAGTAAATAACTTGCATCTCTCTGCATCTTGGTCTCTTGTTTTCAAGGATTGTGATAAGAATTGGATTTGATTACAGGGAAAGCCAGGTAGTCAATTCCTATTAGTTTTCTGCTCCCCTCCCCTGGGATGGTGCCTAAGACAGTATTCCCGTTTTTCAAAATGGTGGCAATGATGATTCAAGGGGCCAATTTCTTCAGTGCTCAGTATGCCCTCTCCTGTGGGAATCATCTTACCATCCATAACTCCTCCTCTTTGCCTGGGTGAGGTATCTCTGTGCTCACCTCCTCCCCGCTTTGCTTGTCTCCTCATCTCTTCCCTTCCCCATTGCCAGCCTTGCCCCACACCATTGTCACCCCGACCTGTCCGGCCCCGCTCACCTGGGACACAGAGGAAGAGAAGAGCTAATGGCAGCCTCATAGTCTTGTCCCACTGGTGTGTCTCCAGCTGCAGCTGGAGCCGCCTCATCTGGGGCCCACTCACCCCATCTCCCTCTTCTGCTTTTCTTGGCATTTCTCTGCTTCCTTCTTTAGCCTCTTAGTTCTTTTCTCAGAGCTGCTCAGAAAATGGAGGAAGCGAGGAGTTCAGAGCATTGGGAAGTCAGCTGATGGCCTGCTGAATTTCATCCTCAGAAACACATTTGAATGCAGAGATCTTGTTTCTGTTCCCTCTGAGGATGACGCCTTTACCATAACTTCACCCATAGCTGACACACCCTCGAGCCTTTGGCCAGCCTGTCACATTGACTTCTATCTAGATTTTCTGAGCCAGCTTCCACCCCTCCCCAACCCCCATCTATGAATGGTAAATGTCCTGTGGCTGGTGTGGCTGGCATGAGCAGTCCTGAGAAGAAAAGGCATGACTAAGACTTCTCTGGACAAGACCCTCTATTTGCAGGGCCCAGTGCAAAATGAAAATGCCTTTGTCCCATTTACCAATAATATCAAGATAGCAACAGTGGAGTATTAACTCAAGACCTTCCGAGTGCGGGCCTGGTATGCCTGCAAAGGTGCACCTCCATGGGCCAGAACTGTCTCTAACTCTTGCTGGAGCAGAGTGTGAGGCTGGGTCCCCTCTAGGGGTATACTCTGCTCTTCTCAGCTCCCAGCCCTCAGTCTGGCCTTCCCCCAGAGACCTTGAATGGTTTCCTGTCTTGGTCATGCACTCTTGACCAGGGCCCAGCACTCTGGCAGCAAGCCATGCTCAAACCTCACCTTTACTCTGTGTGGTTAAATGAGCCCCAAGATACTCATGGCTACAAGAGTTTCAGTATATCGAATGGTAACTCAGGTGCACTTAGCCAGAAATGTGCCCAATGACATGAAACAGCCAGGGGGTACTTATAGAGGTAGGTGCAAATTTGGGATGTCTTAACCGAGAACCCAGGTTCACATAAATAGAAAAGTCTAAAATTCTGGAATCCTATTGCCAAATGTTCTTAGCTGGATGTTTCAGTAAATAACTTGCCTGCTTGCTTTTGCTGTACTGGTAGACCTCATACATTCTGATGTTTTGTGTGCATGTGCATGGGTGTGTGTGTGTGTGTGTGTGTGTGTGTGTGTGTATGCACCTCCCCCTTCATGGTGGAAAGTCATTTCCCGCACCATGTGTTCAGCAATGACACAGAACTGACAGAGCTAGAGAGGAGGAAGTTTGCCAGAAGCTGAAGGATTCTCCATTTCATTAGCTTCCATTTACTTGGGTTCCATCACTCCCTCGTTGACCCTTAGGGATTGGGTACCTGAAGAAGTACAAAGATTCATATTCATCTTTTATACCCTTATTTCACTAGTCCTTGTGACATTTTGCCTGAGAATTATTATTTTCTTTTCAACATGACCTTGAAGGAAAATCATTCCCCAATGTGATCTGTGACATGCCCAGAAAGCTCCATCTTGCTATTTATTAGCTGGGGGATCCTAGGCAAGTCACATGATTGCTCTCAGGGCAGGATTCAAACTCCTCCTTCTCAGCTCTCCCCACCTGGATGCAGCTGGCAGTAGGTGAGGGTGTGTGTGCATGGGTGTGTGTCCCTTTTTGAGCCCCAAAGATGGTTCCATCCGCAATAGGCCCAGACAGCTCAGGCAGGCTTCTTAGGGACATATCTGTCCTTTCTGTGACTGTTGTCTGCCAGTGAGAGGCCACTCTGCCTCCATTACCCATTTTACACCACCAGACCTGTAAGGGAAGAGCCCCCAAGAGCTGCTCATGGCCCTGGAAACAAGGAAAAGGGCACCTGCTCCTTAGTCTCCTGGAAGGAGCCCCGTTGGGGCAAGGCAAGTGCAGGGAGCACTACTTAACTTTCCTTCCTTGGAATGCAGTGTCTGAGTCTGTGAAGGGGATAATTCATAGCCACAGACTTTCCCAGAAAGGCACTCTCACCACCCACATTCTGAGCAAATATAGGGCTGTTGAACCCATGGCTGTATCAGTCAGCTTTTTCTAAGTGATGCTGCTGTAACAAAACTCCCAACCTTCAGAATGTTGGAATCACACAGGTTGCTCTCTCACTCATGTTACATGTCTGCAGTGGGCCACCTTTACTTAGGAACCCACTCTAAATAAGACCTCCCTGTCTGCAACAGGGAGAGGGAAACCACACAGCAGCTCCAGAGCTTTGGCTCGAAGGGGCACATGTCTCTTGGGCTCTTCGTTCATTGGCCAACGCTGATGTCAACAGGACAAAGTAGCATAATCCCCTCATAGGGACAGGTGGAAGGAATTGCAAACCTGCAACCAGAGGTTTCTATTAGCTTAGCTGGAATTTCACTCCATGGCATGCTGGCGTCATGGCTTCCTCTAGGTCTCCGGTCAAGGCAGGAAGAGGTTGCAGGGTCTACTTAGCCAACCCAGGTTCATTTCCTCAGCCACAGATAGGACACTTGGCCGTATGCAAAGGCCATGGCAATAGGACAGGAACCAAATTTATTTTTTAATTTTTTTGTGTGTGTTAACAACCTCTTAGATTGTCTTACGAGATATTAATACACAGCTAATTAACATAATATTATATAATAGAAGTCATGACAAAGTGTATATTAAACCTAAAATGGCAACTGAATTATAATTATAACTTTTTAAATTTCCCTTAGAGTTACCTTTTCTAATTTTAAAATTTATTAATTTAAATGGATTAATTAACATATAGTGTATCATGAGTTTTAGAGGTAAAGGCCAGTGATTCATCAGTCTTATATAATACACAGGACTCATTACATCACATTCTCTCCTTAATGTCCATCACCCAGTTACCCCATCCTCCTGCCCCACCCCCTTCAGCAACCCTCAGCTTGTTTCCTAAAATTAAGAGTCTCTTATGATTTGCCTAGCTCTCTAATTTCCTCTTGTTTTATTTTTCCCTCTCTTCCCCTATGATGCCCTGTTTTGTTTCTTAAATTCCACATATGAGTGAGATCACATGATAATTGTCTTTCTCTGATTGACTTATTTAGTTTAGCATAAAACCCTCTATTTCCATCTATGTCATTGCAAATGGCAAGATTTCATTTTTTGATGGCTGAGTAGTATCCAGTTGTATATACATATATACACCACATCTTCTTTATCCATTGATCTATTTTTTTTAATTTTTTATTGTTTATAAACATATATTTTTATCCCCAGGGTACAGGTCTGTGAATCGCCAGGTTTACACACTTCACAGCACTCACCAAAGCACATACCCTCCCCAATGTCCATAACCCTACCCCCCTTCTCCCAACCCCCCTCCCCCCAGCAACCCTCAGTTTGTTTTGTAAGATTAAGAGTCACTTATGGTTTGTCTCCCTCCCTATCCCATCTTGTTTCATGGATTCTTCTCCTACCCACTTAAGCCCCCATGTTGCATCACCACTTCCTCATATCAGGGAGATCATATGATAGTTATCTTTCTCCGCTTGACTTATTTCACTAAGCATGATACGCTCTAGTTCCATCCATGTTGTTGCAAATGGCAAGATTTCGTTTCTTTTGATGGCTGCATAGTATTCCATTGTGTATATATACCACATCTTCTTTATCCATTCATCTGTTGATGGACATCTAGGTTCTTTCCATAGTTTGGCTATTGTACATTGGGGTGCAGTTGTCCCTTTGGATGCCCACATTTGTATCTGTGGGGTAGGTACCCAATAGAGCTCTTGCTGGGTCATAGGGTAGCTCTATTTTCAACTTTTGAGGAATCTCCATACTGTTTTCCAGAGTGGCTGCACCAGCTTGCATTCCCACCAACAGTATAAGAGGGTTCCCCTTTCCAGAAACCAATTTTAAACCAGATGCACAATGTGCCTTCAAGAGAGATGACCCTTGGTGATGGCACAAAGGAGGAACTTGCCAGGGAAAATCAACAGTCACTTTCACAGTAAGAGAGGTCTCATTTTAATTTCAAATATCCACTGCCTGCATTATCCTCAGAGAGGTTCTCCATGGTATTGTGAAGGTCGGGTCCCAGAGATGGTAGTAGATGGAAAATCAACACATTTAAATTATCAATTGATTCCATGCCTTAAAAAGATGAAGACTTTTGCATCTCACCCTTTGTCCACCCTCCTCTTCCCAGTGCTGGTTTTGCTAGCACAGTGCTCTTTGCACCGATGTTATTTATACTCTCTTCTGTAATACTTCCCGCCATTGCTTAGGGGTTTTCTCTTTTTAAATACATTCATCGCTGACCACAGTTTCTCTTTTTTTTTACATTTAACTTACCGCTTTGTTGGCAAAATTTTATCATGATATAAATTTTTTTTTAAATGGCTCACGGGTGCTGTATTTCATAAGGACTTGATGCACGGGACTGTCTGTTGTCAGAATATTCCGAGGAGGGACGCCTGGGTGGCTCAGTTGGTTGGACGACTGCCTTCGGCTCAGGGCGTGATCCTGGAGTCCCGGGATCGAGTCCCGCATCAGGCTCCCAGCTCCATGGGGAGTCTGCTTCGCTCTCTGGCCTTCTCCTCGCTCGTGCTCTCTCTCACTGTCTCTCTCTCTCAAATAAATAAATAAAATCTTTAAAAAAAAAAAAAAGAATATTCCGAGGATATTCTCTCATTTGCTCAGAGCATGTAAATTTTCCTTCACTGTTTCTGGAAAGGGGTGCGGTTATCACGTCTGAGGCTAGCCTATTTGTGTCGCACACAACAAGCTCCTTCTGGTATGATCTTCTAATTCGATCACTGTTGCTGATACCAGCCCATAGATTCTGTCTTTATCCTCTGTAACTTTATAATATTCCAGGTATGGATCATCTGTATAGTCCTTTCCTGGGTCACCGTGTGGGCTCTCAGTTACAGCCTGAAACGTCTCCTTATTTCTGGTTAGTTTGTAATTCAATTGTTTACTTTGGCTTCTCTCTTCTCCAAGGCAACAGCCAGTGTGCATTTGTGGAATGACCTCCCGGTCTCCTATACCTAGTTTTCTGCCTCTCCACATTTTTTTGTATTGTGCCCATTTAAAGATTCTATTTATTTATTTGAGAGGAAGAGAATGAGAGAGAGAGAGAGAGAGCATGCACAAGAGGGGGAAAGTCCCAGGGAGAAGCAGACTCCCTACCAAGCAGGAAGTGCGATGTGGGACTCGATCCTGGAACTCCAGGATCATGACTTGAGCCAAAGCAGTCAGTTAACCAGCTGAGCCACCCAGGCGCCCTATTGTGTTCACTTAAATCTCCCTTCATGAACTTTCCAAAAGAAACCACATCTGTGTGTGCAGACATGCTTAATCATTGAGTTCTGTGGTTCCTTCCCCTCGCTGTTTCTTCCCGGCTAAGTCCTGTCTTGCTCTTCTGCTCCTTCTCTATCCCGAGGTCAGCCTGCCTGCTTCTCATTGCCCTATTTTTACTACAGTCTCTTTACATTTCTAGATTCATCTCATTCTCTGTCATTTCCTTGAGACTAAATAGAGCTGTTTATATGAGCAGTTTTCCCATGTCTCTTTGGGCATTTCCGCTCAGGATATATGTTCTGGGGATGCCTGGGTGGCTCAGTTGGTTAAGCAGCTGCCTTCGGCTCAGGTCATGATCCCAGCGTCCTGGGATGGAGTCCCGCATCGGGCTCCTTGCTCAGCAGGGAGCCTGCTTCTCCCTCTGCCTCTGCCTGCCTGTGCTTGCTCTCTCCCCACCCCCTCTCTCTGATAAATAAATAAAATCTTTTTTAAAAAAAGGATATATGTTCTGTATCAGTTTTGTGCTAGTATTCTTCTCTTTCCTTGCCACCTGTAAGCTTTTGAAGGTGCTACTCCCCTTTTGGATAAAAGTTGGTACTTGCTAAAGACAGTGTGGGGAGGGAGGTGGCTGGGAGGGTCTGTAACCTGGAACCTCCCCTACCCTGAGGACAGGTGTCCTGTTGGTTCTCAGCCCACCCAGCATCACCTACCTGGTCGCTCTCCACTTGGTGCCTATCGCTACTCCTTCTCCCCACTGTCCTTCACCCCCATCTCCTACCGTGCTCTCCTCTGCCTGGGAGCCCAGGTCACGTGCAGTCCACATACCAAGTCTGCCAGTCAGAGTGTAAAGACAAAAACTTGACGACACCCAATGTTGGGGGTGGGGGCTGACTGTCCATTAACAGATTCAGACAAGGGTAGAAATATTTACAACCTTTATGAAAAATTGGAAAAATGCACCAACCAATAATACAGCTATTTTTTTTGTAGGAAGATACCCAACAGGCATAGCCATAAATGGATATCAAGCCACATACACAAGAGATTCATTCCACAATTGCATGTAGTTGCAAAAAACACACAACAATGGAAATGCCATCAGGAGCAAAAAAAATTAAGCAAGTCATGATATGTAGATAGCATGGAATGCAGCGAAGCCATTAAAACATTTATGGATACTGATATGGAGTGATTTTCAAAATACATTCAGTGAAAATAGGCAAGCTGCAGAAGAATACATGTTGTTTTTCTTTGAGGGAGGGAAAGATAAATACCCTTATATATGCTTTAGATGCATAGAACTTATACACACATACACACACACATTGTTGTTTTATTCACCCCAAATGGTCATGGAGAATGTGTGTTTTTCCTGATTGATGGACACAATGTTCTTCTTTAACTCTGATCCAGAGGTTTGAACAAGGATGCTTCACTAGGTAGGGTGTCCCTTGCCAGGGTGCCTGAGGAGCTGGGAAGCTGACAGCCAGCAAACCAGGTGACACAGTGCAACAGGGACCAGATACCTGACCCTCAGAGTGTGGGTCCAAGGAAGTGATGGAGACACGTTGGGTTTGCACGTGGGGAAGAACGCAGTGCTCAGGGCTTACACTCAGCCTTGCTGGACACACAGCCCCATCTTAAGTCTCTTTCTGGGCAGCCCACCTGAGGGCATCCCAGACCACCCCTCTCTCCCTGGGCCCTGGTCCAGCCCTGAGTCTAGCCGTTAGACCCCTCGCTCTGAGTCTTCCTCATGAGGTCCTGAGTCTTTCTGACAGGTGTCATGGGAGATTTTAAGGAAGAAGAAGTAGCCTTTCCCCATCAGCCTCATTGTGGCCTAGATGCTTCCTCTGCCATCTTTTGGCATTACTTCCCCTGACTGTGGACTAAGGCCTCTTCCCAGCCCCAGACTGCTCATGCTAATGCCCTCCTAAGTGCTTTTACCACAAGGGTCTTCTCATCCTTCACATGTCCTCTTCTCCCTCTGTCCTCTGTCCCCTCTCCCTCTCCACTCTGAGTCAATTTTTCTGTCTCCTTTTTTCTTTTATGTTTTCCACATTTGTCAGCTTAGTTCTACCTCTTGGGAGGATTTGATTTGGTTTTGTGTTTTTATTCTCTCTTCCAATCTTTGGATGAAATGTTTAGTTTAGGAACTATTATTTCATTTGAAAAACTCCTTTCTTGGGGGCACCTGAGTGGCTCAGTGTGTTAAAGCCTCTGCCTTGGGCTCAGGTCATGGTCTAAGGGTCCTGGGATCGAGCCTCGCATCAGGCTCTCTGCTCAGCAGGAAGCTTGCTTCCCCCTTTATCTCTCCCTGTCTCTCTGACTACTTGTGATCTCTCTCTCTGTGTCAAATAAATAAATAAAATCTTTTTTTAAAAACCTCTTTTTTTGTTCTCTGCTTGCTGATGTTTTCAAAACTCTCCTCACTGTGTGGTCATGTGTTGAGTTTGGTCTGGTCTGGTTTGGTCCTTCTCTTTTTATATCCCACATATGCCTCACATGACTGATCATTGTTGGTTGTCTGACTGTAATGGAAAATGAGCCAGAACAGGGGCGCCTGGGTGGCTCAGAGGGTTAAAGCCTCTGCTTTCGGCTCAGGTCATAGTCCTGGGGTCCTGGGATCGAGCCCTGTGTCGGGCTCTCTGCTCAGGGAGGAGCCTGCTACTCCTTCTCTCTGCCTGCTACTCTGCCTATTTGTGATCTATCTCTCTGTCAAATAAATAAATAAAATATATTTTTTTAAAATGAACCAGAACATAGTTGATCAAGGCTCTGAGTATGTGAAACAGGGGTTCAGAGGGTGCCAAATTCTTTGAGCTTCCATTCTTTCTTGAACTATAAGCTATGCTTTCACAGGTGGTGACAGGGGGTCTTCTAAATTCCAGAATGAAGAGAACTGACGGTGGCCGCCAGCATCCTCTCTAGCTGCCTCGGTTTCCCCACATATTTTATGAAGTTAAAGAACCTCCTGGGCTATGGGAACGTTTGGTTCTTGATCTAAGTGCTGGTTCGTGGGTTTGGGGTGTTTTTTTGTGCAAATATACTGAGCTGTGCTCTTCTGATGTGTGCGCTTTCTGTGTGTATTTTATACTCCAATGAAAAGGTTTTAAATTTTACCATGAAATCTCTCCAAGCCGGTGCTTACTTAATCCTTTAAATAGCAGCCTCAGTATTCCATTATGTGGCTGTAGCATAATTACCTATTCCTCTTTTGTTGTTGGCATTGACCCTGTTTCCATCTTTCCTCTTGCAAATCTGTGCTATGGGATTCCAGATAGGTGAGATGACGTCATCACACACCACAGACTTCTTCCCGGACTGCAGCTAAGAACCCAGAGACATTATACGGACCACCTGCCTGAGAATTCGGCAAAATGAACCCTATCAGGGGCTCTAAGAGCTCAGGATGAGTAGAGAAAATGGGCCCTAGGGAAGAGGGGTCAGAATCCAGGAGTTTTCTTGGGGTTTATGTTTTCTTTCCCTCCCACTAGATCCCCAGCAAGCCTCAAGACAGAAGCTGTAATTCCACCTGCCGCCGCTGGGGGACGATAGCTGGAACGCGGAAGGAGGAGAGTCCTGGCTGCCCAGAACAGTTAGGGTCCCAGAACCTGGAGGGGAAACCATCACTGCCTCTTCTCTCTTTGTTCTCCTTCTGCTTGGTCCTGGAAGAAACCCCAATCGCAGGAAGTATGCAGCAGACTGGGAAGAGAAGAGCCTCAGCTTGCCAAGCTTCCCGGCCAAAGGACCAGGAAGGGGCGTGTGGAGGCTCTGAAAGCTGGGAGGTTGGGCCTTAGGGGGACGGACAAGAGGAAGCCCCTGAAGAAAGTGACCCTAGATCTCCCAGGCTTGCGCCCCATCTGTGCACATCTGATCAGACGGAAGGAATACCCACTTTAAGAGCTTGGGGAAGACCCTCCCCGGTCACAGACTGGCCACCGGAGGTTGCACGTGGGGGCACATCCGGGGATCACCTGCAGGGCCCCAGAAAGCTGAACCAGAGCACGTGGGAACCACAGTCCACAGAAGCCACATCAGCACTTGAAGTCCTAACCTCACCAGGGGGTTTGCCTGCCATTAGAGAAACGGAAGTCTTAGTTAAAGAACTTTCTGGCAAGGGGCTAGCATTGCTTTGTATGTGTGCGGCGGTTCCCTGAAATGGTGTGTATGTGAAACATATAGAACTGAACACCACCCCCAAAATCGTACCACATGTAAAATTTGGAAAAATGGTTCAACCTATATACTTTAGAAGGATGTGGTTTCTTTTTTTTTTTTTTTCCCTCCTTACACCTCACTAAAACTTAACAGAGAAAGAGTGGGAGGGATAGTTTTGAGGGGAGGTGGATGATGCTGCCCTCCACTCCTTCATAAATTCTTTGCCTCAGGCAGAAGCCCCAGGGTTCACTGAGATTCCCCAATCGTAGGAGAAGGCTCAGTTCTACAGGTGAACACAAACAGAGGTCTAGGGGCTGAGCCAAGCAGCCTGAAGATGGGCCATTTTGTCATTATTTGGAGCTAAAGGCCCTGGAGACACTGCAGGCTCCAGAGAAACTTTTGCCCCTCCCTTAACTACATAGAGGAATCTCAGTTGCAGGGGCTTTGCTGAATAAGGGTTATTATCAGGAATAAATCTTATCTGAGTAACACAAGCACATGGCAGGGCAAAGACTTGACTACCAAACTTACTGATTTTCCTCTTCCTGTGAATCGCTTTCCTTCTCTTTGAAGACCCAAACCCCTACCCCACTTCTTTTAATTCAGGATGGCATTTGTACCCCATTATGTCTGACTGCCATGTCTGTGTTTGTTTCCCAAACAGATGCTATTAAATTGATAGTCTCCTGTTAATCTGTCTCACATCAGTTTGATTCCTAGTCCAGATAGAAAGACCTTGAAGGATACGAGAACTCTTCCTCCTCTTCACTCCCTGGAGCTGACCTACCCCACCCTCTCCTCCTCCTGCTGGCAAAGCCCTTGGATGCTCCAGCTCCTGTCCCCCCATCCCGGCAAGGCCTTCTGAGGGCAACAGATGTCAGGAAGACCCCATGGGCTTTGTCTTAGGAAGGCTAGTCTGGTGGAGGCAGGTGGAGAGGGAGGCCCTGGATGCATGGACCAGGTGTAGGGACAGACTGACTTTAGGAGTGAAGATGACAAGAAATTGCATTTTGAGTATATTTGAGGTGCTAATATGGTAGACAGCTCTACAAAGACACCAGGAGCCAATGGAAGTCCAGACCCGGGCTGGGGAATGGGAGTGGCAGAAAGTAGGTGCCCACAGACTGAAGGTGGTGCTAGAGACTGAGGCAGGGAACCTCCTGAGAAGGTCACTAGGGACAGACTCCAGGGGATGCTGCAGTGAGGGGCCAGAGGGAGAGAGCACACCTCATCACGTAGGCCATACACTCCCCAAATGACCCTGCTTTTCTCCTAATTTTGAAGTTAGAAAATAACAAAAGAAAAAAATTAAGAACATAGATGAGAAAATATTTTTTAAAAAATTTTTTTAGAAAAATAGAAGGCAGGTTGCCCCTGAGTTCAGTTCCAGACACTGGAGAGAAGCAGGCATCAGCTGTGCACCAGGGAGACAACCCAGGCAGGCCGGACATGTGGCTTCTCTGGGTTCTGCTCCTTCTCATCATCCAAGGTGAATGGGGCTGGGGCTTCGGAAGGGAGCACTTGCAGAGCTGGGGCGGGACAAGCACAGGACCTGTCCCAGGGGAAATGGCAGAGCATTTCACTCATCCAGACACTTATTCATTAAAAAAACATTTTTTAAAGTTTTGTTATGTGACAACAAATAAGTTTTGTGTTGGGGAAAGAAAATAAAAATGAGTAACACAAATAGTGTCCATTTTCTAGTGCATTACTTGTCAACCCTGGCAGAGAGATGCATAGAGTTAATGAGTGGATGGATGGATGCATGCATGCATGCATGGGTAGATGATAGACACATACATGCACACATATGTACACACATATATAAATGCATGAATTCCAGAGGAACTTTGAAGGGGCCCAGAAGCCCAGCCTCCAGCTGATACCTACTCAGTCAAAGTGAGGTTCAGACATCTGGATCATTTATAAACCTGCATAACTGGTCTTGACTTGTAGCTAGAGCTGAGATCTTCTTTTCTGAAGAGCTCAGATACAGGGAGCAAGACAGGCAGCAAAACGTGGGTGTGACAGGCTCTCTGGAGACTTGCTCAACCCCACACATCAGGCTGCCTGAGTCTTGCTCTGCATGAGCCAAAGACCAGACCACCATCCAGTGTTGTAAGCACAACAACGGAGACAGGGACAAATGCTCTGATGGCACCAGGAGTGACCCAGTTGGCTGCAGAATCGTAGACACCATAGAAGAGACACTGTTTGAGCCAAGCCTTGAGGGGTGAATATAAAGGCTTGATTCTTTCAAGCAGAGAAGAACATTCCAGGCAGAGGGAACAGCTTGTGCAAAGGTGTGGAAAGTCAGAAGAGCAAAATGTGTAGTAAAATAACAAGCAGTCGCCTGTGTGAGTGAATGTGTGTGTGTTAGTTCTGTGCCACATGTTGATTAGAAGGTGAAGTATTTTAAGTGTTTAGGGGTTAGAGTGCCAGGGGGTGGGTGAGGAGGGATCTCTCTGTCTCACCAGCTCTGGGATTCAGAGCTGGGACTGCCGTGTGGGCTTTGCGCTGCTGGGGAGAGGAGTTGGCCAAGGCCAAGGGAGGGGTGGTGATCAGTAGCTGGCAAGTGAGGACAGGATCCTGTATTGAGGAATTAGGAGCCCCAAGAGGAACATTCCATGATCTCAGGTTCCTGGAATCGAGTCCCGCATCGGGCTCTCTGTTCAGCAGTGAGCCTGCTTCCCTTCCTTTCTCTCTGCCTGCCTCTCTGCCTACTTGTGATCTCTCTCTGTCAAATAAATAAATAAAATCTTTAAAAAAAAAAAAAAAGAGAAGAGACAGCTAAAGACATACCACAGGGATGAAGGGACAGGAGGAATGTGACATAGACAGAGACCAGAGACTCCTGGCCTGTCCTCAGGGCAGCGTCAGACACTCCAGCAGCATCCAGACCAGACCAGGGCTCAAGGGAGGATGAGACAAATATTGGGTTTCTGTCTTCTAGGACACTTCTCCATCTGCCAGGAGGGGATGGTGAGGGGCACAGAGGGGAGGACACTGACCACATACTATGAGTATGGCCAAGGATGGGAACCCTACAAGAAGTGGTGGTGTCGCGGGAAGAGCTGGATTTCCTGCAGAATCCTTACAAAAACCACCGGGACAGACAAACTGGTGAAGAATGGCCGAGCGTCCACCCAGGACAATCCCAGCCGATGCACATTCACCATGACCTTGGAGGAACGCCATCGAGATGACGCAGACACCTACTGGTGTGGGACTGAGAGAACAGACGTTGACCCGGTGAACAAATTATCTGAGATTGTCGACCCAGGTAGGCACTACTCTCTTCTGTGCTCGGGGACCCTGGTACCACCTGCAGAGGAGTCAAACTGCTCTTCTCTCTTCCCCAGTGGACAGAGAGGAGTCTGCAAACAAGCCTGAGACTCCACACGTGTCCTTGTGTGTGCCTGTGTGTACATGTGCAAGCATCATTAGAGGCACCAAGATTCTGGGAAAGACTGGAAGAAAGAGCGAGCCCCACATCTCTGCATGTCTCCACCTGCTCTCCCCAGAGGCAGCAGAGAAGCAGAGACTCGGCTAGGCCAGACTTGCCCGGGGAAGGCAGCTCCTCTTTCCCCAGTCACAGCATCCCCTTGCAGCCCCAGGCTGAGTGGGGCCTTGTCAGGTGTGCAGGGAGAAGTGGGTGCTAGAAAGCTGTGATCCTGATGGTCTCAGCTGCAGGACAGGAGACCCTGTCCCTGCCCACTCCTTCTCCCTCTCCCTCCTCTGGCAAGAGAAGCACAAAGGAGCAAGAGACTCTGAACCCATTTCTGGGACAAGGAAAGGCAGACTCCAGCAGAGTGCAGGGGCCCCCTCTCTGGCTGCCTCTGAGCCTTGGAGGGGACTCTGGGCTCCCCCACAGCTGCCCCAGAGGCACTAGAGCCTCCCTGGAGAAAAGCCTCGAAAGGGTGCTCAGCTGGAGCCCCCCTCCACCCAGCCCCACTTCTGGACCCCTCAGTCTTGTCCCCAACATGCAGACACACAGACTAAATGGGAAATACATCTGCTACTCGTTAGTCTTCTCACAGTTAGCATATGCAAATCTGGTGTGTGCATGTGGGCAGTGGACAGCTACGCTGGTGTAGAATGTTCCAGAAATTAACCGAAAAAGACAACAAAGGTGGCTGGATGTATACAGGAGTGCAGGAGGAGCTGGGGCCAGAGACATGGAGTCTGGACCCTCCAACCAGACAAGCCTTCGCTGGCAGGCCTGGTGCAGGAAGAAAGGCCCCAGAGAGGTGGGTAGGACTGAGGGGACAAGGGGGGCTCCAGGCTCTGGACAGCTGCAGGAGACGGGGGACCCTGGGCCAGTCAGCTCATGGGTCACAGTGCTTCGGGCAAGGCTGAGACTCAGAGAAGAGCTGATTGAAAGCTCCAGGTTTGGGGACGTGGCTCGGACATGCTCAGCGATGCCAAGCAGGACACGGAGATTGAGCTGATTGTAATTGCTACAGAGCTCCCCACCCCCACACACCTCCCACGGTGGTGAACTGTTGTTTCCCTGCAAATGACGTAATTGCAGGTTTGGGGTGAGAAACCAAAAAGATGCAAGAGCAGACCAATGTGCCTGAGCAATGTCCCTAAGACAGAAGCTTCTCCGCCCTGGGGGTGGGCAGTGGAGAAGGCCATGGGAGCCACCTGCGTCACTCTCACAACCTTGCTCTGCTCTGTGTGTTTAGAACCGGATCCAACAGACTCCCCAAGCCTGTGCTAAGCACCACACCAGCCAGCTGGGACTCCTCACCTCTGTTTACCCAGGGCACCAACAGCAGCCCGCCTGTGACTCCAATCAACCCCATCAACAGGTGAGCAGGGCATTAAAAGATGGGGTTTTCCACGGCAGCCCTGTGACCACTCCCCTCGGGACAATCTACCAGGGAGCGCCCCCCCCGGCCCCACTGATGTTTCCTGGGAGGGGAGAATCAGCAAGGTCTGCACTGACCCCCATCCTTTATACCTCTGAGCATGTAAAGAACTCCCCATGCCCTATGAGGAAACTAACAAAGTGCTTTAGCTGGGCTATAGGAGAGAAGGCTCTGGTCTTCTGATCTGCCTCCCAACCCACAAGAACCTCAAAGAGAGGTAGTTGGTTCCAGCCTCAAGTATGCCAGAGGGAAATGCTCTGTATTCTTTTCCTGTGGCTTCTAGAACAAATCACCACCAACCTGGTGGCTTAAAACAAATAGTTTTATGACCTTGTGGCTCTGGAGATCAGAGGTCTTTAATAAGTCTCCCTGGGGGTAAAATCTAAGTGCTGGCAGGGTTGGTTCCTTCTGGGCACTCTAAGGGTGAAGCCTTCCTTGTCTTTTCCAGCATTTAGAGACCCAGCACCCCCTGGCTTGGGGTTCTTTTCATCCTCATAGCCAGCAGTGGTAGTCAAGTCCTGCACACACCACATTACTGGGACACTGGCTCTCCCCTGTCCTTATACTTATAAAGACACTGGTGATGACATAAGGTCCACCCAGTAACCCAGGATAATCTTCCCATCTCAAGGTCAGCTTGTTGGCAATCATCTCCATCTGCATCATGAAATTCCCCCTTGCTATTTAACCTAACACATTTACAACATCTCTGGGTGGAGGGTGGGGTTACTATGCCCACAGACACTCATGGGCAGGCACCTGTTCCATGGATCCAGCCCTGCCCTCCCCAAGTGTTAAGGAAATGCTGGGAAGGAGGAGGAAGCTGGGATTCCTGCTTTCTCACATTCCCAACATGGCCGAGAGGCTGGGCCATCAACCTGAAACACCCCCCCACTGGCCGAAGAAGCATCCAAAGGCAGCCAATTAGCTCTTTCATCAGAGGGCAAACACACTGTCTCAGTTTCACCCCATCAGAGAGCAGGGTTGAAGGTGCATTCCCTCCCTGGGTCCTGCCTCCCATAAACACCCTCCACCAGCTCCTTTCCAGCTCCAGTCCAAGTTCTTTTCCTCTCTAGGGCTCTATTCCTTTGAACCCGGCCCCTGTAGACAGTTTGTTCAGTCAATCCTCTAAACGAGGAAAGCACTGGGCTCACGCTTGATGAGGAGCTTCTGTCATGCTGGTGACTGTTGGAGATCAGTTGTTCTGTTGAGTGGGGAGTGGAGGATGTAGGATTTTTAGGAGACCAAAGAGCACAGGAAGAAGCCTGTGGGGTGGAAAGATGGGATAGCATCCCCAAAGAGATTGGAACTTAGGAAAAGAACACAATGCCTCAAAGGATATTTGAAGGAAAGGCAAAGCAGCATGCCCCTCTCCCCAAAAAACCACCTCTGAAATCCACATGACCCATTATGCTCAAGGCAGGATGAAGGACAGAGCAGGGCTGGCCTATAGGGCGTCCTGGTCCTGTTTGTGGAAGAAGACTTGAGGTCAAGGGTGAGGGATCCAGACTCGGATACAAGAGGGACCACCAAAGCAACACATGTAAGCAAGGCCCATCATCCATCTAGAACCCCGTCCACTATACAGGATGTATGAGCGTACAACCCATACGTGCAAAGCTGGGAGAGACCCCCCCCCTGGAGAACCTTGAAGGTTAATAAATAGATGGACGGGGTGGGGGGAATATTCCTCTGCTTCAAAGAGGTAATATTAGATCACAGAAGGAAATTTGGGCAGAATTGACACAAGGTAGGACACAAGTAGGATGAGAAAGATGGGCAAAGGCAAACCCTTCAGCTTGGCTGACCTGCAGGTGAGGTGGAGGGGAATTGTGGGAGAGGAGCCAAAAAGCAGGATGAAATCAGGGACAGATCATCAAAAATCTCCAAACAAACAAGAGCCCAGGGCCAGACGGCTTCCCAGGGGAATTCCAACCAACATTTAAAGAAGAATTAATTCCTATTCTCCTGAAACTGTTCCAAAAAATAGAAATGGAAGGAAAACTTCTAAACTCATTTTATGAGGCCAGCATCTCCTTGATCCCAAAACCAGACAAGGATCCTATCAAAAAAGAGAATTACAGACCAATATCCTTGATGAACACAGATGCAAAAATTCTCACCAAAATACTAGCCAATAGGATCCAAAAGTACATTAAAAGGATTATTCATCAAGACCAAGTGGGATTTATTCTAGGGTTGCAAGGATGGTTCAACATCTTCAAATCAAATAAAAGAAAGAACAAGAACCATATGATACTCTCAATAGATTCTGAAAAAGCATTTGACAAAGTACAGCATCCCTTCCTGATCAAAACTCTTCAAAGTTTAGGGATAGAGGGCACACACCTCAATATTATCAAAGCCATCTATGAAAAACCCACTGCAAATATCATTCTCAATGGAGAAAAACTGAGAGCTTTTCCCCTAAGGTCAGGAACATGGCAGGGATGTCCATTATCACCACTGCTCTTCAACATATTACCGGAAGTCCTAGTCTCAGCAATCAGACAACAAAAAGAAATTAAAGGCATCCAAATTGGCAAAGAAGAAGTCAAACTATCACTTTTTGCAGATGATATGATACTATATGTGGAAAACCCAAAAGACTCCACTCCAAATCTGCTAGAACTTATACAGGAATTCAGTAAAGTATCAGGATATAAAATCAGTGCACAGAAATCAGTTGCATTTCTTTACACCAACAACAAAACAGAAGAAAGAGAAATTAAGGAGTCAATCCCATTAATAATTGCACCCAAAACCATAAGATACCTAGGAATAAACCTAACCAAAGAGGCCAATAATTTATACTCAGAAAACTATAAAGGACTCGTGGGAGAAATTGAGGAAGACACAAAGAAATGGAAAAATGTTCCATGCTCATGGATTGGAAGAACAAATATTGTGAAAATGTCTATGCTACCTAAAGCAATATACACATTTAATGCAATCCCTATCAAAATCCCATCCAGTTTTTTCAAAGAAATGGAACAAATAATCCTAAAATTTGTATGGAACCTGAATAGACCTCAAATAGCCAGAGGAATATTGAAAAAGAAAGCCAAAGTTGGTGGCATCACAATTCCAGACTTCAAGCTCTATTACAAAGCTGTCATCATCAAGACAGCATGGTACTGGCACAAAAACAGACACATAAATCAATGGAACAGAATAGAAAGCCCAGAAATAGACCCTCAACTCTATGGTCAACTAATCTTTGACAAAGCAGGAAAGAATGTCCAATGGAAAAAGAGAGCCTCTTCAACAAATAGTGTTGGGAAAATTAGACAGCCACATGCAGAAGAATGAAAGTGGACCATTTACTTACTCCACACATGAAAATAGACTCAAAATGGATGAAGGACCTCAATGTGAGAAAGGAATCTATCAAAATCCTTGAGGAGAACACAGGCAGCAACCTCTTCGACCTCAGCCACAGCAACTTCTTCCTAGGAACATCGCCAAAGGCAAGGGAAGCAAGGGCAAAAATGAACTATTGGGATTTCATCAAGATCAAAAGCTTTTGCAGAGCAAAGGAAACAGTTAACAAAACCAAAAGACAACTGACAGAATGGGAGAAGATATTTGTAAACTGACATATCAGATAAAGGGCTAGTATCCAAAATCCATAAAGAGCTTATCAAACTCAACACCCAGAAACAAATAATCCAATCAAGAAATGGGCAGAGGACATGAATAGACATTTCTGCAAAGAAGACATCCAGATGGCCAACAGACACATGAAAAAGTGCTCCACATCACTCGGCATCAGGGAAATACAAATCAAAACCACAATGAGATATCACCTCACCCCAGTCAGAATGGCTAAAATTAACAAGTCAGGCAATGACAGATGCAGGTGAGGATGCAGAGAAAGGGGAAACCTCCTACACTGTTGGTAGGAATGCAAGCTGGTGCAACCACTCTGGAAACCAGCACGGAGGTTCCTCAAAAAGTTGAAAATAGAGCTACCCTAAAACCCAGCAATTGCACTACTGGGTACTTACTCTAAAGATACAAACATAGTGATCCAAAGGGGCACATGCACCCAAATGTTTATAGCAGCAATGTCCACAATATCCAAACTATGGAAAGAACCTAGATGCCCATCAACAGATGAATGGATAAAGAAGATGTGGTATATATACACAATGGAATACTATGCAGCCATCAAAAGAAATGAAATTTTGCCATTTGCGACGATGTGGATGGAACTAGAGGGTATTATGCTTAGCAAAATAAGTCAATCGGAGAAAAACAACTATCATATGATCTCCCTGATATGAGGAAGTGGAGATGCAATGTGGGGGGTTTGCGGGGTAGGAAAAGAATAAATGAAACAAAAAGGGATTGGGAAGGAGATAAAACATAAGAGACTCTTAATCTCACAAAATAAATTTAAGGGTGGCCGGGGGGCGGGGTGGGGAGGGAGCTGGTGGTGGGGTTATGGACATTTGGGAGGGTATGTGCTATGGTGAGTGCTGTGAAGTGTGTAAACCTGGTCATTCACAGACCTGTACCCCAAGGCTAATAATACATTATATGTTTATTAAAAAGATAATAATTTTTTAAAAAGAAAGAAATCAGGGGTAAAAGTGCTGACTCCAGGCTAAGCCTGCAGGGAGGCCCTAAAGGCTTACCCTTGGTTGGGCAGCTTGGCTGTGCCCTCAGAGGGGCTTCTGAGCTGGGACCAAGGCTTGCTTGTCCTGCAGGTCTGGGCTCAGATGTCAGGTCAGGGAGGAAGGGGCTGGGGTTGTCCCTGACAAGGGAGCTCACTGCTGTCACCCTGTTCCCTGCACAGGGCCCTGCTGTGCAACTTTCACTTTGTGAAGGTGCCCAGGCTTGGGGTCCTGCTGTGGACTGTGGTGGGGCTGAGCCAGGGTCAGAGGGACCCAGGGAGAGAACAGAGTCAGTCTGAACAGGAGAACCACAGCTCCCATGACACTGACGCTCCTGTACCCTCAGACCTCTGAGCAGGGATCTGGTGGTGTTGCAGCTCCGAGAGAGATCTGATCCCCGGTAGGTGGGGACTCCTCTCATCTGACCTCAGGCATAAGCTCTGGCTCCCTCCCTGCTCCGCACAGGTCGGGGAAGATGGCCTCCTCTGTAGCAGCCAAGAAGCCTCCTGTGTGGACCCTCCTGCTGCCTCTTTTCCTTGTGACCCTGGAGGGGCTCTGCCAAAGATGATGGACCATTGCAGCATGCAGGACTCTGGCCAATGATGGGTTTTAAATTTCCCAACCAACCAGTAACTATAAAACCAGAATTAAACCAAAAAGCTTGAGGGGTTTGCACATGGCCAGAGACCCCTGAAGGCCAGGTGTACAGAGTCCTGCCGATCCTGCCTGCTGCCCCTTCGGTGTCTCCTGGAGTTAGAGTCGCCCGAACATCAGATGGAAGACAAGGTTGGACCATCTCTGACCTACATCCCATCTGTTCGCTCCATGCCTTTGCTATTAAATCTATGGTTTTTCCTGGGCTCTTTTGAGATTATTTCACTGGGACACTATTTCAGTCTTCTCTATGTGAAAGACCCATCATACTAGAGGCTCTGAAGTGAGTCTAAGTCCAACACTAGAGTCACAATGTGTCCAGCAACTGGGAGGTGGGAGACAATAGAAGGGAGAGACCTGGATGATGCCTTTTAATCCCCTCCAAGACTTCCCAGTGAGGGCTCCCCTCCTATAGGTGGGAAATTTCATTGATAGCCAGGAGTGGATAAAGAAAAGCATAGGGACTTGGGTTTGAAGTTATTTTCTGTGTTTGTGTTAGAGAGAGAGAGAGAGCATGCGAGCTGAAGGGGGAAGGACAGAAGGAAGGTGAGAATCCCAAGCAGACTCCGTGCCCAGCGTGGAGCCCGAGGCAGGTCCCCATCTCATGACTTTGAGACCATGACCTGAACTGAAATGAGGTTCCCAAAGCTTAACTGTCTGAGCCACCCAGGTGCCCTTTGTTTTCTGGATTTTTCAAAAAGAGTATCGTGGTATATATACACCTCACATATTGAAAGCCTTCACAAGCTAGATGTGCAGTGAATGAGGAATGCTTGGTTTACTGTCACTGCCGTCAAGATCTTAATAGGGATGCGGATATATGACTATAAATCAGTCAGAACTAAGTGAAGTTACTTTTTCCCTGGTAAGTAGTTAAGTGTTTTGTGGCGAGGGGCTTTGAAAAAATGTACATAGCCACGTGTCACTCTATCTATATTGGCGGCCTCCAAAGACAGGGGACTCACCCGGTGGTCACAAGAACAGTTCATTTCTGTCCCTCCCTTTGTCCCTTAGCCTCTCTGGTCCTTTAGGTGCAGGGCTCCAGGGACAGTCTGGACGTCTCCATCTAGACGGGACAAATGAGGGCTCAGATCTGTCCTCTTCATGCCTGTGATGCTGTCCATCTCCAGTCAACTCAGACCACCATCACTTCCTCCTGGGTTTCACCTGAACTTTGCCCTGCCCACCCTCCCCCACTCCCCAGCAGAGCAAGGGCAAGACAGAATGCTGGTCCCTTCCTCTTTAACTTCCTCCAATTCACATAAAAAATAACACAAGTCTTTTCCTTTTCTAATTTTCAAAGGCATACATATTTCCTTCCTATAAAACACTGGGGCATTGCCAAAGTGGGTGTGTTGGGTTGGGGGTGGGACATTCTGCAGCAGTGGTGGCTTCTGGTGGGGAACACCTCCACCACATGCCTACAACTGCACCCACATTGTTCTGGGTCACCGGTCAGGAGATGGTGAGACCTCAAAGCCAGCAGCCTGTGACTTACCATGTGGGAGCTCCCAGCCTCTGTCCCCTTTGCAGGGCTGAGTCCCAGAGGGGCTCTTGGCAGCAGCCAACAGCCTCCCCACAGCTCTCCATGCCCACGGCAGAGGTAGCACCTTCCTCTTTACCATCTTGCCTGACCCTAGAACGGACAGAGCCAAATGGTCCCGTGATCCATACTTAGATTTTCCTTGTGACATAAAACAGCAATCACTTTGTCATGTCACAGATTCCACGGTCAGGAATTCAAAAGGGTTGAGAGGGGACAGCCTGTCTCTGCTCCCTCATGTCTGGGGCCTCAACTGGGATGACATAATGCTGGCAGGGTGACTCACATGGCTGGGTGCTACTGTCATCCAGAAGCCTCTTTGCCCGTGTGTCTGGAACAGGAGCCAGGGTGACCCAACACGGAGCCCAGTCCCGACTGTGGACCCAAGATCCTACAGGTAGCCTCTGCATGGGGCCGCCAGGTTCTGAGTGGGACAGTCCCCAGCACCAGCATTTCTAGAGCCTGAGCAAGGAGCTACGGGATTCCTCCTGGCCTGGCCTCGGATGTCACACAGGATCACCGTCCCCAGGCTCCATCCGGGCCTTCCGACGGGGACGAACATTGCTTCTTGGAGGGTGAAAACGTTGCTACTCTTTTCATATACAAAACATATATGATTGATTGGTAGACAGATCGATGGATGGACAGATCAGTAGAACATGGACGTATACAGCATGTCTTTAGTACTAAAATTTCATAGCTTGGGGGGGCATTTCTAGGAAGAGAAAATGAGTAAACAGGCTCCTTAGAAGATAATCATGGAAAAAAGTTGGGGCAGCGCTGCTCTGGGCTTCTGTCTGCAGCAGCCACAGCCCATCCAGACGCAAGGGGTGGGGACATACCCCCAACTCTTAATAAAAGGAAGTGTCAAGAAATTTGCAGCCTCATGTTGGAACTGCCACATGGAAGAATTTTTTTTTTAAGATTTATTTGTTTATTTATTTGAGAGAGAGAGAGAGAACCCTCAAGGGCAGAGCCGAGGGGCAGAGCAGCAGAGAGGGAGGGATAGGAGAAGCAGACTCCCCACTGAGTGGGGATACCATGCAGGTCTCTAGCCCAGGACCCCGAGATCATGACCTGAGCCAAAACCATGAGTCAGATGCCCAAGTAGCTATGCCCCCCCCCGGATGCCTCTGGAAGAATATTAATTTAGTGTCTTCGTGTCACATTAAAGAATGAGGAGCCCAGAAGGGCTGAGGCTCCTGGTCCCAGTCGTAAGCCTTGGGAACAGACTTAGATCTGCCCCAGAGCCAGCCTGGGGCTCATCCACACGGTGTCCCTGCAAGCCCATCTGTGTACTTGAAAGGTCAGTTCCCAAGCCTGCTGGGCTCCATATGGCCCCAGGTGTAAACACTAGGCAAACCTGACGACATCCTGCCATTTCTCTGCTGTACTCACAGGTCACAGACTACACCCATCAATCGCATGAACTTGTGAAATGTTTTGTTTGGGTCGCAATATTATTTTTTTAAATGGAGTTTGTTGCCAACAGGAAAACACGAAAAATTTCACTTCTGGTTTCTCTTTTAAAAAGTAGAAATGCTGGGCGCCTGGGTGGCTCAGTGGGTTAAGCCTCTGCCTTCGGCTCAGGTCATGATGTCAGGGTCCTGGGATCGAGCCCCACATTGGGCTCCCTGCTCAGCTGGGAGCCTGCCTCCCCCTCTCTCTCTCCCTTGTGATCTCTGTCAATATATTGTGATCTCTGTCAAATAAATAAATAAAATCCTTAAAAAAAAAAAACAGAAATGCTGGAGAACAGAGGGTCCTGCATGGCCACCAGAGTGTCTAAGACTTTCCAGCTGCTCCCTAGGGTTTCTAGAACACTATGAAAGCTCACAGACTAGAAAGAAATAAAACTGTCCCTTTGTGCGGATGACATAATTATGTAGAAAATCCCAAGGATTTCACACACACACACAAAAATACCAACTGCTAGAACTAAAAAGTGAGTTTAATGAGCTACAGACAAAAAGATCAATAGAGACGCACATACACATACACACAGACGTGTACACACATATGTGTACACACACACAGAGTCCTATTTCTATACTAGCAGCAAGCCTGTAGAAACTGAATTGAAACACACGGTGCTAGTCCCAGCTGCTGGACAAGAAGAAGAAACACAGGCTGCAGATCTAATGGACTATATGCAGCATCCATGTACTGAGATTTACAAGACTCTGGTGACCGAAGACAAGGACTATTTAAAGAAATTGCGAGAGGTACCACATTATCAACACAGGAGAGATGTCAGTTCCCCCAGTATCAATCTGTAAGTTTAACACGATTCCTATCAACATCCCAGCAAGATTGTCTTGGTAGAGAAAGACAAGCTTCCTCTAACATTTACACGGAAAGGTGACGAAACTGGAGTACTTAAAAATGAGTTTGAGAAAGAATAAAGTACATCACAAGCTTCTCTCTTGCCCAGCCTTGTGTTTCCTACATCCCCCCTGTGTGTGTTTTATCACATGGCCCCTCTGTGCCTCTGTGGCTGAATTTCTCCTTCGACGGAGTCCTGGACCAGTGCCAGCTCTCCTCAAAGTGCCAAAAGGGCGGAAGCCAGGCCAGGGCTCAGATTCCGAGCATGGCCTCCCTGCCTGAACGTGCAGCACTGAGGAGCTCAGAGTGTTTTCTGGAAACTGGCATCACTGGCTTTGCATGGCGGAGACAAGAGCGCTGGTCTAGATTTGAGGAGCTGAGTGGAGCTGGGGACGCGTGCTTGTGACAGACTGTGTTCCTCCCTGCGCACTGCCGGAAGGGAGCCAGTGACAAACATTTGAGACCCTCCGAGTCCTTTCCAGGGTCATGCATCAGCACCTCACCCTCCTTGGGCTTTGACGTCCTACGCCGACCTGCCTCCCACGTGGATGCCCTTCTCACCTCTCTCGGGTTCTGCTGCCCCGGCCTGGGCTGAGCCCAAGTGGGAAGGGCTTCCTCAGCCTGCTCCGACCCTGACATCCACGCCCGGTGACCCCCCCTCTACTGGGATGCCCTCCGCAATTTTTCTGGACACCGACCCTCCCCCCATTACATCTTCCTTCTAACAACACATGTAAACTGTCTATTGACTCGTGCCTTCAAAGAGGAAGATTTTGCGTCTCACATTTTGTCCATCGTCCCCTTCCCTCTGCTAATTTGGTCAGCACAGTGTTCTTTGCACCTAGATATCTCTGCTCTCTTCTGTAATACTTCCCACCATTGCTTTTGGGGGGCCGGGAACGGTTCTCATTTTAAATGTAATTGTTGCTGATCACAGCTTCTCTTTTTTCACGATTTAACTTATCCCTTTGTAGGCAACATTTCATCAGAATGTAGATTTTCTATTTTTAAACGGGTCACGGGTGCTGTATTTCATAAGGCCTTGCATGCCCAAGACTGCTTGTTTCCAGGATATTCTCTCATTTGCTCAGACCATGTAAATTTTCCCTCACTGTGTTCTGGGATGGGATATGGTTATCACGTCTGAGGTTGGCCTATTTGTGTCACACACAACGAGCTCCTTCCCGTATGATCGAATCCGCTCTCCATTTCTGGTACCAGCCCATAGGATTCTGTCTTTATCCTCCAGGGGCCGTAACTTTATAATATTTTGGGTGTGGGCCATCTGAAGAGTCCTTTCCTGGGTCACCGTGTGGGTTCTCAGTTACAGCCTGAAATACCTCCTCATTTCCGGTTAGTTTCTAATAATTGAATTAGAAATGGAATTCAATAGACATTGAATTTACGTTTGGCTTCTCTGTCCTCCAAGAACACAGCCAGCGTACATTTGAGGAATCACCTCCCGGTCTCCTGTACCTATTTTTCTACCTCTCCACACTTTTTATATTGTGTTCACGGAAATGTCCCTTCATGAACTTTCCAAAAGAAACCGCATCTGTGTGAGCAGACATGCTTAATCATTGAGTTCTGTGGTTCCTTCCCCTCGCTGTTTCTTCCTGGCTACACCCTGTCTTGCTCTTCTGCTCCTTCTCTATCCCGAGGTCTGCCTGCCTGCTTCTCATCACCCTATTTTCTACTGCTGTCTCTGTTTACATTTCTAGATTCATTCCATTCTCTGTCATTTCCTTAAGACTAAATAGAGCTGTTTATATGAGCAGTTTTCCCATGTCTCTTTGGGCATTTCCGCTCAGGATATATGTTCTGTATTAGCTTTATGCTAGTATTCTTCTCTTTCCTTGCCACCTGTAAGTTTTTGAAGGTACTACTCCCCTTTTGGATAAAAGTTGGTATTTGCCAAAGACAGTGTGGGGAGGAAGGTGGCTGGGAGGATCTGCAATCTGGAACCTCCCCTACCCTGAGGACAGGTGTCCTGTTGGTTCTCAGCCCACCCAGCATCACCTACCTGGTGGCTCTCTGCTTGGTGCCTATCGCTACTCCTTCTCCCCACTGTCCTTCACCCCCATCTCCTACCGTGCTCTCCTCTGCCTGGGAGCCCAGGTCACGTGCAGTCCACATACCAAGTCTGCCAGTCAGAGTGTAAAGACAAAAACTTGACGACACCCAATGTTGGGGGTGGGGGCTGACTGTCCATTAACAGATTCAGACAAAGGTAGAAAAGTTTACAACCTTTTTGAAAATACCCATGAAAATTTGAAAAATGCACCAACCAATAATACAACTATTTTTTTTTTGTAGGATACCCAACAGGCATAGCCATAAATGGATATCAAGCTACATACGCAAGAGATTTGTTCCACAATTGCATGTAGTTGCAAAAAACCCACAACAATGGAAATGCCCATCGGGAGTGAAAAAAATTAAACAAATCGTGATATGTAGATTGCATGGAATGCAGTGAAGCCATTAAAAACAAAAATCTGTAGATACTGTTAAGGAGTGATTTTCAAAATACATTGAGTAAAAAAAGGTAAACTGCAGAACAAAATGTGATATTTTTCTTTGAGGGAGGGAAAAATAAATATACTATATATGGTTTAGATGCATAGAATTTCTCCACATCATACACACACACACACACACACACACACACACGTTCCAGACCTTACCTTTGGGTAGGGTACGAGGGTAGAAGACAGACGATACCATTTTACTTCACATTTGTGTACTTTTTAAATTTCCTTTCCTAAAAAAGTCACCTATTGCATGGAGCACTGGATGTGCTGCATAAACAATGAGTCTTGGAACACTAAAGAAATAAAATAAAATTTAAAAATATATAAAATAAAAACAAAAACAAGAATCCACAGGGGCGCCTGGGTGGTTCAGTGGGTTAAAGCCTCTGCCTTTGGCTCAGGTCATGAGCTCAGGGTCCTGGGATCGAGCCCCGCATCAGGCTTTCTGCTCAGCAGGGAGCCTGCTTCCCCTTCTCTCTCTGCCTCCCTCTCTGCCTACTTGTGATCTCTGTCTGTGTGTGAAATAAATTTTTTAAAAAATCTTTTAAAAATCCGCAAATAAATATAAAAGTTCGCGTCTGCTCAGTATTTCACTATCTCCCTCTTGCCAAGGAGATGGCAAGTGGTGCAAGAAAGAAGAATGTTTCCCTGGGTCAACGGTCAGGTTCACTTGGACACACAGTCAGCTCTGGTCTCCTAATCCCACACCGGGATGTGTCTGCATCCAATGCCTGAGTTCCTCCACGGTGTGTGTAGAAGACAGAGCTGCTGTACTGAATTAAGAATAAGCTGAACGACCTGCTGAATGGGAGGCAAATGCCACCCTCATGGGTGTGCAGGGAGCTCCGTCCACAGCCAGCCTCCCACTTTGGGGACACGAAACACCCAGGGTCATTTAATGGAAGGCATAGTTTTAATACCTCCACACAAAGGAAGGAGAGTCACATTTATTGCTTTATTCCCAGTGAGCCTGGGAAGGGCGGTCCTCCATCCCAGACCATGAGGGAGCAGGAGCCCCAGAGCAGGGTGGCAGGTCCTCTTACTTACACCATGGTCGGGACAGAGGTCACTGATTTTTCCTGGGCTCAAGTGGTTTCCAAGTGGTTTTTTTGAAATGTGCATCAAGAAAAGTAAAGCAGGAACTTATGGAGGAGTTCTAAGATTAGAGCCTTCTCTAAATTCTGGATTTCAGGGGGGAGCAGGGTTGCCTTACTATAAAATGTCTGGGCAGCAACTCATCAGAACAACAGCGGATTGTTTTCAAAACTTGTTTCACTCGCCCCAAATGGTCATAGAGAATGTGCGCTTCTTCTTATCAACGGACAGCTGGTTCTTCCTCAGCTCAGGTCCGGTGGTTTGAACAAGGATGCGGCAGCTATTCAAATCCGTGTCCGGACACCACGACTTCACGAAGGTCTCCCAAGCCGGGCTGTAGTGACACTGCACGGTCACTTGCAGATGGAAGTAGAAGAAAGGAAACGATGAGGAAAAGAAAAAGGTAATGAAATAGAGCTCAAATATAAAATAGAGAAGATCAAAAAACCCAACAATGGGCTTTTCAACGAAGCAAAAACCCTCGCAGGATATTTGTGATGAAAGGAAAGGTCTGAATAATCAATAATCAAAACACGTACATCACACAATATCCCGGGCCTAGTAAAAAGAAGGAAAGGCAATAAGGGGACAGGATAATAAAAGGATATCTAAACAACTGTATGCCAATAAATTTGAAACTTTAGGGGGAATAAACAAATTTCTAGCAAAAATAATGTGATATTCTAAAAGATAGTCACAAAAAGAAACAGAAAACTTGAATCCTCCATCAGCTATTTCAAAGAATCAAATCCATTATTAAAAATCTCTCCAAGGAGCCCCTGGCTGATTCATTGGGCAGAGCGAGTGACTCTTAATCTTGAGGTTGGGAGTTCAAGCCCCACCTTGGGTGTGCAGATTACTTAAAATGAATGAATGAATGAATGAAATAAAACATCTCCAAAAGAAACTCCAGGCCTAGGGTACCTGGGTGGTTCAGTGGGTTAAAGCCTCTGCCTTTGGCTCAGGTCACATTCCCAGGGTCCTAGGACTGAGCCCCGTATCTGGCTCTTTGCTCGGCAGGGAGCCTGCTTCCTCCTCTCTCTCTCTTTCTGACTGTCTCTCTGCCTACTTGTGATCTCTCTCTGTCAAATAAATAAATAAAATCTTAAAAAGAAAAGAAAGAAAGAAAGGAAGGAAGGAAGGAAGAAAGAAACAAACAAACAAACAAACTAGCTAGCTCCAGGCCCATAGAGCTTCAAGAGAGATATCTTCTAATCATTTAAGGAAGAAAGAATGTTCGTCCTAAACAAAAATTTCCAGGACATAGGAGAAGAAGATGCAGTTCTAAATCCTCTGAATGAGACTAGCACACTCTTGATGACAAAATCTGACAAGGGCAGTACAAAAAAGAAATCTTATAGGCAAAAATCACCCATAAACATAAATGTCAAACTCTACATCAAAAAAAATCAGCAAGCTGAATCCTGGGATATAAAAGCAAGATAATACATCATCACTAAGTTGGGTTTATCCAAAGAATGTGAAATTGTTTGAATAAGAGAAAACCAGTATGTATAATATGCCACATTAATAGAGTCAAGGAGAAAAATCATGTGATCATTTCAAAGATGCAGACAAAAGTCTTTGATAGATTTTAAATAGTCCTTTGACTAGGAAGGCCTTTCTAGACCTTAGGACTCAACCACAGCACCCCGACTGTGCTGGGCCTCTTCCCTCTGAGACCGGAATATGGAACAGGGGGTGGGAATAGCCATTAGGACATCTGGCCCCAAACTCCAGAATGAGCAGGGACACGGGGGCACCAGAGGTCCAGGAAAGCATTGGCAAGAATTGGGGTCTCTGGGTCCTGGGAAACAAGGTCCCTTTGGCCCAAGGACTGAAACTGGGACCATCACTTGCATCTCCATGGACAACAGACTCAGGCACTGGGCTGCGCAGAGAAACACCTGCCCAGAGAGGCTGGATCCCGTCCTGGAGGAGGTGGCAGGAGCTATGAGAGCATCAAAGAGAAGCCCTCTTCCTCCCAACACAAGGGGTGCTTTGGGGTCCTAGAAGAATTCAGGACTCACCCACTTTGTGTGACAGTTCACTCCAAGTGACACAAGTCACTGGAGAGGAACCTCAGGGAGCATCACAGAGCAGGTCCTTAAGACACATACACACACACACACACACACACACACACACACACCACACACTCTTACCTGGGTCAATGGTCACTTTAACTGTGACCCCAAGATCAGTTCCAGCTCTCGCGATCCCACACCAGTAAGTGTCTGCACTGTTCCACCTGAGGTCCTCCATGGTCACGGTGAATGTGCGTGATTTCCAATTGTCCTTGATGGACACTCGGTCACGCTTCACTTCCCGCTCTGATCCGTCGGTTTGAACGAGGATATGGCAGTCACTCCACTCGGCTCCTTGACACCACCACTTATAGTAGGTCTCCCACCCATGTCCATAGCGACACTGTACAGTCAGTGAACCCCGCAGTGGACCACTCACTGCACTGGACACTGCAGTGAGGGCAGATGAGCCTGGAAACACAAACCAGTGCTTGTCACACCACACCCTACCCCCTGAGGGCAGAGCCACAGCCTCCTGCATCCAAGTAGCCCCAAGAAACCCAAGTGCCTGATGAGTGGAGTGACAGTCAACGAGGGAATACACCTTCCACAAGACAGACCTTTGTCCTTCAAAACTCCACTGGTCAAAGCCACCACAGAAATCACCTAAGAACACAACTCTACCCCTCAGAGAAACTAGAATGTCCCCACGGAGCAATGACAGCTTTCGATAATCCACCCCTCCCCCTCCCTGTGGTCAATGTCATCTGGAAGCAAATGACCCAAGCGAAGGCATGGCCCCAGTCCACTTCGGCCCATTGTCCTCGTGCGAGATGTGGGCTCTGTGGTTTCAGACCTTTTCATTTTTCTAGAGTAGCCAAGAATCTGGACTTTGTGTGAAACCTCTCAACTTGAAAATACTGGTTTTGTTAGAAAACTTTTTTTTCCCTAAGTTCTTAATTTCTCAGGAGAGACTGACTACAGAAACCTTGCCTGCTAGCTGACCCTAGCTGTCAGTCTTCAACTCCAGCTCTATAGTCCTGAAGAATGCTCTTTTCTGGAGTTATCTGTGCTGTCTGCTGAGGTCCGATATCAGTGATGTTCCTTTCGCACAATTAATCTAGAAGATTTCTATCTGTTTCACGTGCTGAGATCAGGACGAGATCAAAGAGAACAAAGGGATTCCTGTGTCTTGAGACTCCTAAGAAATTATCGAAACTGGATTTATTCATTATTGGGACAAATTCTTTGGTTTCTGGAAATTGTTTTCCGCGGAATATTGACTATTCAAGTTCTTTGATGGTTGCTGATCTGTTCTATTGTTTTATTTTGGTTTTTTTTTTCCAGAATGTCCTGCATTATGTATGAGCATAAAGTCCTGCAATCAGAAAGTATCCTTTATAATGAAAATGTTCACATATGTTTTAATGACATGTCCTGACCACAGGTACTGTGTGGTTTTGTGTAGTGCACCTACTGCAGGGTGTCCTCCTCCTCATTTCTACTCTCCTCCCACATTTTTTACACATTAATTTTTTACACATTTTGAAATTAGCTTGTTTTATTTCCTAAGTCATTTCTCATATGGATAATTTTATTCCTTTTCTTTACTCCAGATTTCCACATGGGCTCTTTTTCCGACTTGTTAAGTTAAAGACAGAGATCATCTTCTTCCTTTCTAAAATGAATTAAAGTGTGTGAAAGGCCAAGAACTTACTTTTGTTGACTGTACAGATTCAGATCTAATGCACTTCTCGTGAATTTGAAGTGTATACCTCAGTGGTTTTTAGGATATTCACAAAGTTGTGCCAACATCACCTCTAATCCCAGAACATTCGGTCGCCGCAGAAAGAAACCCTGTACCCCTTGTCGTTCCCTGCTTTCCTCTTCCCTGAAGCCTTTGATGACCACCCATCTACATTCTGTCTATTGATTTCTCTATTCTGGACACTGCCTACGAACAGAATCCTACAATCTTACCTTCTGCTCTGGCTTCAGTCACTTAGTAGAATGTGTGTTAAGGCCCAGTCTATGGGAGGGAAGGGCACGTTTATCTCATCCATTCATCAGCTGATGATATGTGAGTTGTTTTGACTTCTTGCCTCAGTGAATAATGTTGCTATGAGCAGTTATGTACTAGTGTCTGTATTGATTCATGCTGACACTGTGTTCACAGCAGAAGTTCCAGGATGGGTTTTCTCAAGAGCCCATAAGAAGCTGCTGTGATTCTGAAAATTCTCTGGGAAACTCCCACCCATTATCTTCAGCCTCCACCAACAGAGTAAGGGTTCCCAAGAGCGAGACAGGAACCCACCCTGAATGTCTTCTCTCCCCATGCACACTCCAGCTGCCCGCAGACAGTAAGGCCACTCTCCCGCCTTCCAAATCTCTGGCAGGTGCTTCCAGGGACAAACTCCAGCCCACACAAGGAAGGTGACTGGAGGGAAGGTGATTCCCAGGTTTTGCTCAGGGATGCAGAAGAGGACTTGGGGCGGGGGGTAATGATATCAACATCAACAGAGGAACTTACGCTCTCTGCCCCTTGATCAATTCTGTCCCTGTGTTGTCGAGGACGGGATGTTTGTGTTGCCCCACAATTCCTGTGTTGAAGTCCCAAGCTCTAATGGGATGGTATGTGAATCTGGGGCTTTGGGAGGGCATTAGGGCTAGAGGAAGTCATGATGGGGATCTCAGGATGGGATCAGTTCTCTCATGAGAAAAGACACCAGAGAGCCTCTCTGTCTTTCTTTCTCTGTGTCTCTGTCTCTGTTTCTCACTCTCTCTGTCTCTCCTTCCCTGAACACAAGGTGGGGGTCACCGTGAGAAGGTGGCTGCCTGAAAACCAGAAAGAGAACTTTCATCATGAACTGAAATCAGCCTGCACCTTGATCTTGGACTCTCCAGCCTTCAAACTGCGAGAAAAGAAATTTCTCTAGTTCAAGCCCCTCAGTCTCCGGTATTTGGTTCTTATGACTCATATGCATTTGTAACCCTTTTATGAACTTCCAAATTAAGAAAATAGTAGTATATAAGGCACCTGAGTGACTCAGTCAGTTCTGCAGCCAACTCTTGGCTTTTGACCCAGGTCATATTTTTGGAGTCCTGAGGTCAAACCTCGTGTCGGGTTTCATCCTCAGCGTGGAATCTGTTTGAGATCTCCCCCTCTGCCCCTCATCCCACTCACCCTTTCTCTATTTCTCTCTTTCTCTGCCTCTAAAATTTTTTTAACAAATTGCAAAAAAAAAAAAGAATATAGTAACACGAACGCTTTCCCAATAAAGATTCTGCGTGCGAATCTCTCATTCAAACTGTTTAACTACCTCTGCACATAGGATGAAGTCAGTAGGTGCGTAAATGGGGTCTTCTTATTTCCCATGATGTCCTCCTTCCCAAAGGGGACACTGTCTGCCTCCTGCCCCAGCAGCCATGGTTCTGGAGGATGAGAAGCAACAGAGCTGGGGCAGCGAAATTGTCCTGTCTTACTAGCTCTTGTCTTCTCTAAGCATCAAGAACCAGCTGCCCTCCAAAGATTTGCCATCCAGCCCAGAAACAGAAAACTTCTTATCTCTGGTGTTCCCTCCCAGTGACACCACTCAGTAAGTCTCAGTGGTTGTGCTAATGACACTGGACATCAGTCTGGTCCTTGTCATCCAGAGCAGAGACTCAGGGGGCCTGATGTGCAGGACTGAACAAGTCTTCAGAGAACCTGTCACACCCTATTTTTCTGCTGGTCTTCCTCCCTCTACTCTGAGCTCTTCAGAAGAAAGGGTCTTAGCTCTAGCTACAAGTCAAGATCACTGTGCAAGCTTTTAAATGATCCAGATGTCTGAACCCCACTTTGACTGAGTGGGTCTCAGCTGGAGACTGAGCTTATGAGCTCCTTCAAAGCTCCTTTGGAATTCATGCATTTATATATGTGCGTAGATATGTGTGCATATGCTTTTATCATCTACCTATCCCTCCTTCCCTCCCTCCCTCCATCCATCCATCCATCATCTAGCTAGCTATCTGCCAGAACTGGCAATCGGTGCCCTAAAAAACAGACACTGTGTTATTTACTTTTGTTTTTCCAACACCTTACTTAGTACCTGTCAAGTAGCAAAAACTTTGAAGGTTTTTTTTTTTAAAGAAGTAAGTATCGGATTGAGTGAAAGGCCCTGCCATTTCCCCTGCGAAAGACACTGCCTGTGTCCTACCCCAGCCCTGCAGGTGGTCTGGCCTGGATCCCCCACACCACTCACCTTGGATGATGGGAAGGAACAGAACCAGGAGTCGCCACATGTCCTGTCTGCCTGGGTTTTCTCCCTGATGCTCAGCTGATGCCCGCTGCCCTCCAGGGACTGGAACTGAGCTCGGAAGCAAACTGCCTTCTACTTCTCAAAATCGTTCTTTTATAGTTTCTGTCATCTACTTCCCATAATTTTTTATTCAGTTACTTTCTAATTTGTTTAATTAGGAGAAAAGCAGTTCCATCCTTTGGGACCCTATGGTTGACATGGTTTTTCTCAATGATTTGGGGAAGCGAAGTGTGGTTAGGGTGCCACTTGTCAGTATGTGTGAGGAACTGGGAAGCCTGCAGACGGCAAACCAGATGACACATGCAACAGAGCCTCAGAGTGTGGGTCCAAGGAAGTGATGGAGACACATTGGGTTTGCACGTGGGGAAACCCAATGCAGTGTTCAGGACTCACACCCAGTCTTGCTGGACACACAGCCCCATCCTAATCCTCCTTCTGGGTAACCCACCTCAGTGCCTCCCAGACGACCCCTCTTTCCCTGGCCTCTGATCCAGCCCTCAGCATGACCCTTGGGCCTCTCCTTCTCAGGGTTCCCACCATGGTTCAGAGTCCCTCTGAGACAGAGGTGTCATGGGGAGATTTTAAGGAAGGAGAAGTAGCCTCTTCCCATCAGCCTCATTGTGGCCTAGATGCTTCCTCTGCCATCTTTTGGTGTATTTCCCCTGACTGTGGAATGGGGCCACTTCCCAGCCCCAAACTGCTTATGCTAATGCCCCCTAAGGGGCTTTCCCACAAGGCTCCCCTCTTCCTTCACGTGTCCTCACCTATCTTCTTTTCTCTGTCCCTTTTCACTCTCCTCTCAGAGACAATTCTTCTGTATTCTTTTTTCTTTTATGTTTTCAACATTTTTGAGCTTGGTTTTATCGTAGGAGGATTCTGTTTGGTTTTGTGTTTTCAGTGTCTCTTCCAATCTTTGGATGAAATGTTTAGTTCAGGAATTATGTTTTTTTTAATATTTTATTTATTTATTTAAGAGGGAAAGGGAGAGTAAGAGGGAGAAACAGACTCCCCGCTGAGTTGAAAGCCTGATGTGGGACTGTATCCCAGGACTCTGGGATCATGACCTGAGCCGAAGGCAGACGCCCAACAGACTGAGTCACCCAGGCACCCTAGGAATTATATTTTCATTTCAAAAGCTTCTTTTTTGTTCTCTGCTTGCTGTAGTTTTCAAAACTCTCCTCACTCTGTGGTCATGTGTTGGTTTGGTCTGATCTGGTTTGGTCCTTCTCTTTTATATACCAAACATGCCTCAAAGACTGATAGTTGTTGGTTGTCTGACTGTAATGGAGAATGAGCCAGAGCATAGCTGATCAGGGCTCTGAGTATGTGGGGGCAACACGGCATGTGAAGCATGGGTGTCGTGGTGTTCCAAATCCTTTGAGCTTCCATCCCTTCTTGAATTACAGGCTATGCTCTCACACGAGCGGGCAGAGGGATCTTCTAAATTCCAGAATGATGGGGACTGAAGGTGGCCCCCAGCATCCTCTCCAGCTGCCTTGGTTTCCCCATGTATTTTATGAAGTTAAAGAACCTCGTGGGGGATGGGAGTGTTTCTTTCTTGATCTAAGTGCTCGTTGCATGGGTGTTGGGGTTTTTTGTACAAATGTATTGAGTTGTCCACTCCTGAAGTCTGCACTTTCTGTGTATATTTTATACTCCAATGAAAAAGTTTTAAATTTTACCATGAAATCTCTCCAAGCCTGTGCCTACTTAATCCTTTAAATAGCAGCCTCGGTATTCCATTATGTGGCTGTAGCATAATTACCTATTCCTGTTTTGTTGGCATTGACCCTGTTTCCATCTTTGCTCTTGCGAATCTATGCTATGGGATTCCAGATTGGGTGAGATGACGTCATCGCATGCCACAGACCTCTCCCCCCGACTCCAGCTAAGAACCCAGACATATTATGTGGACCACCTACCTGAGCATTCTGATAAATGAACCCTAGCAGGAGATTGGGGAAGGAAGCCAGATCAAGTATAGGACCAATCCAGGTGTGAGTTTTTGGTTATGCTTCCTTCTCTAACCTCCTGCCTGAGCATGAACCCTGCGGCTCACAGCCTGAAAATGCACACTCAGCAGGAACCCTAAGAGCCCAGGATGAGCAGAGAAAATAAGTCCTAGGGAAGAGGGGTCAGATTCCAGGAGTGTTCTTGGGGGTTATGTTTTTTTCCCTCCCACCAGGTCCCCAGCAAGCATCAAGACAGAAACTGCAATTCCACCTGCAGCCGCTGGGGGCCGATAGCTGGAAAGTGGAAGGAGGAGAGACCTGGCTGCCCAGAACAGCTAAGGGTCCCAGAACCGTGGGCGGGGACAATACACTGCCTCTTCTCTCTCCTTGACCTTCCCTCCGCTTGGCTCTGGAAGAAACCCCAGTAGCAGGAAGTACGCAGCCGACTGGGGAGAGAAAATCCTGAGCTTGCTAAGCTTCCCGGCCAAACGACTAGAAAGGGAGGAGATGGAGGCTCTGACAGCTAGCAAGGATGGTGGTGGGGGAGGGGGGGAATGGAGAAGAAAGGGACCCTCGACTTGAGCTCCAGCTGTGCACACCTGATCAGTCCCTGGAAGGAATACCCACTTTAAAAGCTTGGGGAAGACCGTCCCCGGCCACAGACTGGCCACTGGAGGGCGCACGTGAGGCACATCTGGGGGGCACCTGCCCGGCTCCAGAAAGCTGAACCAGAGCACGTGGGAGCCACAGTCCACAGAAGCCACATCAGCACCTGAAGTCCTAACCTCACCAGCTGGACTGCCTGCCATTAGAGAAACGGAAGTCTTCGTTAAAGGCCATTCTGACGAGGGGCTACCATTGCTGTGTATGTGGTGGTGGTTTCCTGAAATGATGTGTGTGTGAAACACATAGAACTGAGCACCACCCCAAATTTGACCATATGTAAAGTTTGAGAAGTAGTAAAAAAAAAGAAAGAAAGAAAGAAAAAGAAAAAGAAAGAAAGAAACGCGTTTCAAACTGTGCACTTTAAATGGGTGCAGTTTATTGAAAACTTTGGTAAAACTTGAGAAAGACAGAGTGGAAGGGAAAAGTTTGAGGGGGAGGACCAGAGTTCCTGCCTCCCACCCCTTCATAAATTCCTGGCTTCATAAGTTCTTCATAAATTTAAGGCCCAGGATTCATTGAGACCCCCAATCACAGGAGAAGGCTCAGCTGTCACACATGAACACAGAGGTCTAGGGCCTGAAGGCAGTACCTGCCCACCAGCCCCGCAGAACATGGGGCAATTTTTTATGAAGATTATTCGGAGCTAAAGGTCATCAAGACACTGTAGGCTCCAGAGAAACGTTTGCCCCTCACTTAACTTCATAGAGGAATCTCATTGGCAGAGACTTTGCAGAATAAGGGTTACTCCCAGGGATAAATTTTATCTGAGTAACCCAACTACATGGCAGGGCAAACATTTGTTTACCAAACATGTACCAGTTTTCCTCTTCCTGTGAGTAAATTTCTTCCCTTTGAAGCCCCAACTCCCTACCCCTTCCTTTAACTCAGAATGACATATGTGCCCCATTATGCCTGACTGCCTTGTCTGTGTGGATTCCCCACACTTACGCTATTAAATTTTATTTTCTCCTGTTGATCTGTCTCATGATGATTTGATTCCAGGTCCAGCTAGAAGAACTTTGAATAAGACAGGAACTCAGACTACCCAAAAATGTGATGGGACGTTTTCGATCCCTGACACTTGGTGCAGTCAGCAGAATACTTTAACTAGTGGGACACCGCTCACCCCCGACACTGCTGCAGCTGGGACATTCTTGGGACATCTGGCAGAGAGACAGCAGAAGGTAAGATTTCTCACCATGTCAGACTCCTGGAGTCTCTATCTGCACAGGCTGGCAGAACGAGAGAGATCAGGGTCCTTTGTCTCCCTCTCAATTTAGATCAGCAAGTTGTGGAACTAGTTGTGGAACTAGTTCCTTGGGCTTAGTGACCCTTTAGTTCAATTTGGTTGAGTTACTCTTTGGTTACTAAAACATTTCATCCCAGACATGGTCTCTGTTTTCCTTGGTCTATGTCATGTATGTAGTTTGTCATCTGCTGGTAAGGGACATCTTGGAAGTCAATGTTGCAAAATTAGGGGACACAAGTAGATCACTTAGAACGTATCAGATCATTCACCACCCAAGAAGATTCCCATGAATTCCCATAGGATGAGATGGTCATGGAATGGGATAGACGGACACTAGTCACCCACCAGCTTCAAGAACCTCCAAGCAACAAGGTACACTGTATGAACCCATAGTCTTCCAACCCCATCACACATTCTTCCTTGGTGTTATTTTGGCTCCAAGACACCAAAGGTTTAGAGAAACCTGGTAGATGTCTCCTTTGGTTTTCTTCTATGTACTAAGAAATTGGCTTTATGACCTGTGAGGATATTCTCTTTGGTCTCCACCATTCAGAGGATGCACTCACTGGGGTACACTTTGGAGGCCAGTGGAATACTCTCAGCATCCAAGTCTCTTTCTCTCTGTCAGGTTGTGCCACTTTTCAAGGTGTATGTCATGAGAGGTTCCAGCCCATGAGAACCTTTGTGGTCTCGACCTTCATTGCTTGTTGGTGCTGGAAAGTCTCATTCCAGAAGCACCTAGGGTTTGTCACAGGTGAAAGGTCTGTGAGTGGAGACATCTCACATTTTCATGGGGGGCTGAAGACACCATTGCCACTATATACCCTCACTGCCTGTGCACTGAAGGGCTTTGCTTTTTTAGTAAAGAAGGAGTAAGGGGAGTAAGTAAAGGAGTAAAGGGGAGGAAGCTTCTGGATCATGGAGGCTGCATTCCGTATACCCTCTCTGGACACCTCTTGTTTCCTGGGCTCAGTCCCTAAAAGCCTTATTGGTTTGTTGCTAATAAGCGATCCCCCCATCAATGGCCAGATGATGGATCCTTTAAACTACCAAACTACATCTTCAAAAACTGTATATTTTCTAAAGGGCTCTCAGTTGTCCTATTAGTATCATTGCTACCCTTAAGGACTCCCTTGACAAGATAGAAGAAGTTCAACTTTAAGACAAAAATAAGGCTTCCCAAGAAGTGTAAATTCCCCTTCCTCTCTTCCTTGTTTCTTTTAGTTTCATTGAGTTTTTCACTGACATTATAGAAGCTTTTTGTTTTGTTTATGTTTTGTTTTGTTTTACTTCTTTTTTTTCTTTTTTTTTTTAATTTTCAGTATAACAGTATTCTTTGTTTTTACACCACACCCGGTGCTCCATGCAATCCGTGCCCTCTATAATACCCACCACCTGTTTCTCCCAACCTCCCACCCCTCGCGGCTTCAAACCCCTCAGATTGTTTTTCAGAGTCCATAGTCTCTCATGGTTCACCTCCCCTTCCAATTTCCCTCAACTCCCTTCTCCTCTCTAACTCCCCTTGTCCTCCATGTTATATGTTATGCTCCACAAATAAGTGAAACCATATGATAATTGACTCTCTCTGTTTGACTGATTTCACTCAGCATAATCTCTTCCGGTCCCGTGCATGTTGCTACAAAAGTTGGGTATTCATCCTTTCTGATGGAGGCATAATACTCCATAGTGTATACGGACCATATCTTCCTTATCCATTCGTCCGTTGAAGGGCATCTTGTTTCTTTCCACAGTTTGGTGACCGTGCCCATTGCTGCTATAAACATTGGTGTACAGATGGCCCTTCTTTTTGCTACATCTGTATCTTTGGGGTAAATACCCAGTAGTGCAATGGCAGGGTCATAGGGAAGCTCTATTTTTAATTTCTTGAGGAATCTCCACACTGTTCTCCAAAGAGGCTGCACCAACTTGCATTCCCACCAACAGTGTAAGAGGGTTCCCCTTTCTCCACATGTCCTCCAACACATGTTATTTCCTGTCTTGCTAATTGTGGCCATTCTAACTGGTGTAAGGTGATATCTCAATGTGGTTTTAATTTGAATCTCCCAGATGGCTAGTGATGATGAACATTTTTTCGTGTGTCTGATAGCCATTTGTATGTCTTCATTGGAGAAGTGTCTGTTCATATCTTCTGCCCATTTTTTGATATGATTATCTGTTTTGTGTGTGTTGAGTTTGAGGAGTTTTTTATAGATCCTGGGTATCAACCTTTTGTCTGTACTGTCACTTGCAAATATCTTCTCCCATTCCCTGGATTGCCTCTTTGTTTTATTGACTGTTTCCTTTGCTGTGCAGAAGCTTTTGATTTTGATGAAGTGTCACTCAGTCTTACCACAAGAAGTGGAATCTTCATGCCCTTCCTCTGCCCCACACGGCCCCCACCCACCTCCCCTCTGGGAAGCATTCACTTCTTCACTGAGGTAAGAGTCTGGTTTCTGGTTTATCTCTCTCTCTGTTTTTTCTTTATTCATTTGTTGTGTTTCCCTTTTTAAACTCTGGCCTCATGTGCCTGTCTTCACCTGCCTTTCCCTACAAGATTTACAGAGATCGCTCTGGACTGATCTCTACGTTCAAAGCATCCAGATTGCTCCTATCAATGGTGAAAGCCAGAAAGAGAATTTCACAAGAGCATCGCGAACTGGCAACAAGGTTTACTTTGCTCCTACCTTCCAGGGCTTGGTACTCAGGTCCTGCCAGCCTGAGGAATTCTTATACAATATGTTCACAGGTGTATCCCCGACCCCCGCCACAAAAAAATTCATGTCCCCTGGACAGAAGCAGGACTTTTAGATTATAAAACCTTTTTACTTCCACTTTGAGAAGGTCCCATCTTTGTAGTTCAGATGTCTCTGGTGATCTGAGTGGCCCAGTGAACAACCAGAACAAAGATTGTCTACTTGTTAGCTATTGTGCTGATTTCTCTGAAGTGCACATTTAGTTGTTCAGGAAAAGGGGTAGTTTTCATTCTCAATGACTCCAAGTCAGAAAGGTGTGAGAAAACTCAAAACATTAGTGTGGAGACTGTTTTCAGGTGTTAACTAGTTAACTAAGTAGTTAACTAACTAGACTGTTAGGGTGGTAGAAGACACTAGAAGAAACCTGGTCCTAGTCGTGTTTATAATGATTAGTATTAAAATCTAGTAGTAGGTACCACGATGTGTTATTGAAACATCTTGTTAACTAACAAGTTAACATTAATTTCTTTGCGAAATAAATCTAGTTTCCAAAAGTGTGGCTTAATCATTTACATAAGTGCAGCAAGAATTGTGCTGGATGTTAAAACTGCTTTTTTTCTAAGAGTATCTCTACATAAGAGGTGTCTGGGTGACTCAGTTGAGTGACCGGCTCTTGATTTTGGCTCAGGTCGAGATATCAGGATTGTGGGATCAAGACCTGCATTGGGCTACTACTCAGGTGGTCTGCTTCTCTCTCCCTCTGCTTGTCCCCACTCCCCAAATAAATAAGTAAATAGATAGATAGATAGATAGATAGAATATTAAAATAAATAATCTCTACATGAATTTTGACAGGGTAGAAGATAGACCATACCATTTTATTTTATATTCTGCGTAGTTTCTAAATTCCCTTTTCTAAAAACCCATAAATAAATATAAAAGTTCACAAATCTGCTCAGGACTTCACTAACTCCCTCTTGCCAAGGAGATGGCAAGTGGTGCACGAAAGAAGAATGTTTCCCTGGGTCAACGGTCAGGTTTACTTGGACACACAGTCAGCTCTGGTCTCCTAATCCCATACTGGGATGTGTCTGCATCCAATGCCTGAGTTCCTCCACGGTGTGTGTAGAAGATGGAGCTGCTGTACTGAATTAAGAATAAGCTGAACGACCTGCTGAATGGGAAGCAAACGCCACCCACATGGGTGGGCCGGGAGCTCCCTCCACAGCCAGCCTCCCACTTTGTGGACATGAAACACCCAGGGACGTTTTAATGGAAGGCACAGTTTCAATACAACCACACGAAGGAAGGAGAGTCACAACATTTATTGCTTAGAACGGTAGGGGAGAGGCGCCCAGTGAGCCTGGGAAGGGCGGTCCTCCGTCCCAGACCATGAGGGAGCAGGAGCCCCAGAGCAGGATGGCAGGTCCTCTTACTTACACCAGGGTTGGGACAGAGGTCACTGATTATTCCTGGGCTCAACTCCAAGTAGGTATTTTGAAATGTGCCTCAAGAAAAGCAAAGCAGGAACTTATGGAGGAGTTCTAAGGTTAGAGCCTTCTCTATACTCTAGATTTCCGGAGTGAGCAGCGTTGCCCTACTATAAAATGCCTGGGAAGCAACTCTTCAGAACACAGCGGATTGTTCTCAGAACTTGTTTCACTCGCCCCAAATGGTCATGGAGAATGTGCGCTTCTTCTGATCAATGGAAAGCTGGTTCTTCCTCAGCTCAGGTCCGGTGGTTTGAACAAGGATGCGGCAGCTATTCAAATCCGTGTCCGGACACCACGACTTCACAAAGGTCTCCCAACCCGGGCCGTAGTGACACTGCACGGTCACTTGCAGATGGAAGTAGAAGAAAGGAAATGATAAAGAAAAGAAAAAGGTAATGAATTAGAGCACAAATCTAAAATAGAGAAGATCAAAAACCCAACAATGGGCTTTTAAACAAAGCAAACCCCTCGCAGGATATTTGTGATGAAAGGAAAGGTCTGAATAATCAATAATCAAAACACGTACATCACACAATATCCCGGGCCTAGTAAAAAGAAGGAAAGGCAATAAGGGGACAGGATAATAAAAGGATATCTAAACAATTGCATGCCAATAAATTTGAAACTTTAGGGGGAGTAAACCAATTTCTGGCAAAAATAATGTGATATCCTAAAAGATATTCACAAAAGGAAATAGAAAACCTGAATCCTAGTGTAGCTATTTCGAAGAATGAAATCCATTATTAAAAACCTCTCCAAGGAGCCCCTGGCTGACTCAGTGGGCAGAGCGAGTGACTCTTAATCTCGAGGTCGGGAGTTCAAGCCCCACCTTGGGTTTGGGGCTTACTTAAAATAAATAAGTGAATGAATGAATGAATGAAACATCTCCAAAAGAAACCTCCAGAACCTAAGAGCTTCCTGTTGGGTATCTGCTAAATATATAAGGAAGTAATAGTGTCCGTCCTAAAAAAAATTCCAGGACCTACGAAAGGAAGAGGCAGTCCCAAATCCATTTAATGAGACCAGCATGCCCTTGATGACAAAATCTGACAAGGGCACTGCAGAAAAGAAAAGTTAGAGACAACAAAATCAGTCTCCAATGTAAATCTCAAAGTTCACAATACAAAATCAGCACACTGAATCCAGAGACTTAAGCAAGATAATACACCATTGCCAAGTTGGGTTTATCGCAAGAATGCAAAATTGTTTGAATGAGAGAAAATCAGTATGTATAATATGCCACATTAATAGAGTCAAGGAGAAAAATCACGTGAGCATCTCACAGATGCAGACAGAAGTCTTTGATAAATTTTAAATAGTCCCTTGACTAGGAAGGCCTTTCTAGACCTTAGGACTCAACCACAGCACCCCGACTGTGCTGGGCCTCTTCCCTCTGAGACCGGAATATGGAACAAGGGGTGGGAATAGCCATTAGGACGTCTGGCCCCAAACTCCAGAATGAGCAGGGACCCAGGAAACCAGAAGTCCAGGAAAGCATTGACAAGGATCAGGGTCTCTGGGTCCTGGGGAACAAGGTCCCTTTGGCCCAAGGACTGAAACTGGGACCATCACTCCCACCTCCATGGACAAGAGACTCAGGCACTGGGCTGTGCAGAGAAACACCTGCTCAGAAAGGCTGGATCCCGTCCTGGAGGAGGTGGCAGGAGCCATGAGAGCATCAAAGAGAATCCCTCTCCCTCCCAACTCAAGGGGTACTTTGGGGTCCTAGAAGAACTCAGGACTCACCCACTTTGTGTGACAGTTCACTCCAAGTGACACAAGTCACTGAAGAGGAACCTCAGGGAGCATCACAGCGCAGGTCCTAAAGATACATCCACACACACACACGCACACTCTTACCTGGGTCAATGGTCACTTTAACATCGACCCCAAGGTCCGTTCCAGACTTCTCGATCCCACACCAATAAGTGTCTGCACTGTTCCACCTGAGGTCCTCCATGGTCACGGTGAATGTGCGTGATTTCCAGTTGTCCTTGATGGACACTCGGTCACCCTTCACTTCCTGCTCTGATCCGTCGGTTTGAACGAGGATATGGCAGTCACTCCACTTGGCTCCTTGACACCACCACTTATGGTAGGTCTCCCACCCGGGTTCATAGCGACACTGCACGGTCAGTGAGCCCTGCAGTGGTCCACTCACTGCACTGGACACTGCTCTTAGGGCAGAGCCTGGAAAGACAAGCCAGTGTGCTTGTCACACCACACCCTACCCCCTGAGGGCAAAGCCACAACCTCCTGCATCCCAAGTAGCCCCAAGAAACCCAAGTGCCTGATGAGTTGAGTGACAGTCAACGAGGGAATACACCTTCCACAAGACAGACCTTTGTCCTTCAAACCTCCACTGGTCAAAGCCACCGCAGTAATCACCTAAGAGCACAACTCTACCCTTGAGAGAAACAAGAATGTCCCCACGGAGCAATGACAGCTTTCGATAATCCACCCTCCCCCTCCCTGTAGTCAATGTCATCTGGAAGCAAATGACCGAAGCGAAGGCATGGCCCCAGTCCACTTCGGCCCATTGTCCTCGTGCGAGATGTGGGCTCTGTGGTTTCAGACCTTTTCGTTTTTCTAGAGTCGCCAGGAATCTGGATTTTGTGTGAAACCTCTCAACTTGAAAACCCTGGTGACCAGCACAAAAACAGAGCAAAGGAATTTCTGTATTTTTATCCTAAGAAATAGCGATAAAACTCTCTGGCAAATTCTTGATTGAGACAAATACTTTGATGACTGGAAATTGTTTTCCCCTAAATATTGACTATTCAAGTGCTTTGATAATTCTTGAAACTCTTCTAAAGTTTTGGTTCTTTTTTCCCAGAGAGTTTGTCTATTCCCTGGAGTATGTGTTAGCCGAAAGTCCTCCATGTAGAATGCATCCTTTATGATCAACATGGTCATACCCGTTTCAATTACATGCTCTGACCGCAGGTGCGGAGGGACTTTATGGATTACACCTGCTGCGGGATGTCGACCTTCTGCTTATACGCCTCCTGCACATTTTTACACATTAAACCAGTTTTGAGATGAATTTGTGTTACTGTTTTTATTTCCTAAACCATTACTTTCTCATGTGGATAATTTTATTCCCCTTCTTCCCTCCAGATTACCACTGGGGCTCTTTGTCCAACTTGCTGAGTTAAAGACAGAGACAATTTTCTTCCTTTCTAAAAAGAATTAAAGTGTGTGAAAGGCCAAGAACTTACTTTTGTTGACTGTATGGACTCAGATCTAATGCACTTCCATGAATTTGAAGTGTATACCTCAGTGGTTCTTAGCGTATTCACAAAGTTGTGCCAAGAAACCCTGTACCCCTTGTTGGTCCCCCATTCTCTCTTCCCTGAAGCCCTTGACGACCACTAATCTACGTTCTGTCTATAGATTTCTCACTTCATATTCCAGCTGCCTGCAGACAGTAAGGCCGCTCTCCCGCCTTCCAAATCTCTGGCAGGTGCTTCCAGGGACAAACTCCAGCCCACACAAGGAAGGTGACTGGAGGGAAGGTGATTCCCAGGCTTTGCTCAGGGATGCAGAAGAGAACTTGGGGGGGTGGATAGTGATATCAACATCAACAGATGAACTTACGCTCTCTGTCCCTTGATCAATTCTGTCCCTGTGTTGTCGAGGACGGGATGTTTGTGTTGCCCCACAATTCCTGTGTTGAAGTCCCAAGCTCTAATGGGATGGTATGTGAAGCTGGGGCTTTGGGAGGGCATTAGGGCTAGAGGAGGTCATGATGAGGATCTCAGGATGAGACCAGTGCTCTCATGAGAAAAAACACCAGAGAGCCTCTCTGTCTTACTTTCTCTGTGTCTCTGTCTCTGTTTCTCACTCTCTCTGTCTCTCCTTCCCTGAACACAAGGTGGGGGTCACCGTGAGAAACCAGAAAGAGAACTTTCATCATGAACTGAAATCAGCCTGCACCTTGATCTTGGACTCTCCAGCCTTCAAACTGCGAGAAAAGAAATTTCTCTAGTTCAAGCCCCTCGGTCTCTGGTATTTGGCTCTTATGACTCATATGCATTTGTAACTCTTTTATGAACTTCCAAGCCCAGAAAATAATAACATGCAAGTTTTCCCAATAAGTCTTGTACATGCGTTATCTCTCCCTCAGAGTGTTTTCCTTTTACACATATCATGAAGAAGTCAATGGATGAGTCAATGGGTTCATTTTATTTCCCATGATGTCCTCCTTCCCAGAAGAGACACTGCCTGCATCCTGCCCCAAGCTACGTGATTCTGAAGGAGGAGAAGGAACAGAGTTGGGGGGTCAGATGGTCCTGCCTTACTAGTTCCTGTCTTCTCTGAGCCTCAGGAAACTGCCTCCAAGGATTTGACTGACATCCAGCCCAGAAACAGACACCTTCTAACCTCTGGTCTTTCCTCCTGGTTACAACACTCAGTAAGTCTCAGAGGTTGTGCTTATGACACTAGACAACCATCTGGTCATTGTCATCCAGAGCAGAGACTCGGGAAGCCTGACGGGCAGGACTGAACAAGACTTCAGAGAGCCTGTCACACCCTGCTTTTCTGCCGGTCCTCCTCCCTCTGCCCCGAGCTCTTTAGAAGAGAAGGTCTCAGCTCAAGCTACAAGTCAAGATCACTTCACAGGCTTTTAAATGATCCAGATGTCTGAACCCCAGCTTGACTGAGTGGGTCTCAGCTGGAGCCTGAGCTTCTGAGCTCCTTCAAAGTGCCTCAGGAATTGATGTCATGTATGATGTATATATTTGTGCACGTTTACGTCTGTCTCTCATCTACCCATCCATCCATCCATCCATCATCCAGCATCTGTCTATCCATCTGTCTGCCAGAGATGGCAAACAGTACCCTAAAAACAAATACCATATTACTTATTTTTACTTTCTTTCCCCAACACCTAACTTAGAACCTATCAGGAAAATTTTTATTTTAATTTTTGTAACAAGAAAAGTTCTGGATAAGTTAAAGTCCCTGCCATTTCCCCCAGGACAGACCCGGTCTGTTTCCTGCCCAGCTCTGCAAGTGCTATGTCCTGAAGCAGGCAGCCCACTCACCTTGGACGACGGGAAGGAAGAGAACCAAGAGCAGCCACATATCCTGCTGCCTGGGTTGTCTACCTGCTGCTCAGCTGATGCCCGCTGCCCTCAGAGACTGGAACTGAGCTCAGAGGCAAAATGCCTTCTATTTCTCTAAATCGTTCTTTTAGAGTTCTCCCCTCTACTTCCCTAATTTTTTATGCAGTTCCTTCCTAATTTATTTAATTAGGAGAAAGACAGTGTCCTCCTTTAGGAGTCTATGGTGACATGATTTGTCTCAATGATTTGGGGAAGCCAAGTGTCCCACTGCCCAGAATGCCATTTAGCAGGATGCGTGAGGAGCTAGGTGGCCCGCTGCTAGCAATTAGGGCACACAGTGCAACAGGGCCCAGACACCTGACCCTCAGAGTGTGGGTCCAAGGAAGTGAAAGAGACTCGTTGGGTTTGCACGTGGGGAAGAATGCAGTGCTCAGGGCTTACACCCAGCCTTGCTGGACACACAGCCCCATTTTTAGTCTCTTTCTGGGCAGCCCACCTGGGTGCATCCCAGACCACCCCTCTCTCCCTGGGCCCTGGGCCCTGGTCCAGTCCTGAGCCTGACCCACAGACCCCTTCCTCTTAGGCTTCCCCCCAAGGTCCTAATTACCTCTGAGAGAGGTGCCATGGGGAGATTTTAAGGAAAGCAAAGTGAGGCCTTTCCCCATCAGCCTCACTCTGCCCTAGACACTTCCTCTGTCACCTGCTGGCATATTTCCCCTAACTGTGGACTAAGACCTCTTCCCAGCCCCACACTGCTTATGCTAATGCCCCTCTAAGGGATTTTCCCACAAGGATCTCCTCATCCTTCACATATCTTCTCCTCCCTCTGTCCTCTGTCCCTTTTCCTAACCTCTCTGAGACAATTCTTCTGTCTCCTTTCTTCTTTTACTTTTACCATATTTGTGAGGTAGTTCTACCTCTTGGGAGGGTTTGGTTTGGTTTGGTTTGGTTTGGTGTTTTGACTCTCTCTTCCAACCTTTGGGTGAAATGTTTACTTTAGGAATTATATTTTCTTTTTTCAAAAGTTCCTTTTTGTTCTCTGCTTGCTGATGTTTTCAAAACTCTCCTCACTCTGTGGTCAGGTGTTGGCTTGGCCTGGTTTGGTTTGGTCCTTCTCTTTTACATCCCAAACATGCCTCAAGGACAGATCGTTGTTGGTTATCTGACTATAGTGGAGAATGAGCCAGAACTTAGCTGATCAGGGCTCTGAGTATGTGAGGATCAGGAGTATCAGGATGTACCAAATTCTTTGAGCTTCCATCCCTTCTTGAACTAGAAGCAATGTTTTCATGGGACTGGGCAGAGGGATCTTCTAAATTCCAGAATGAAGAAGACCGAAGGTGGCCTCCAGCACCCCCTCTAGCTGCCTTGGATTCCCCAAATATTTCATGAAGTTAAAGAACCTCCTGGGGGATAGGAGTGTTTGTTTCTTGATCTAGGTGCTGGTTGCAACATATTGAGCTGTGCACGTCTGATGTGTGAACTTTCTGTGTGTATTTGATTCCTCCAATGAAAAGGTTTTAGATTTTACCATGAATCTCTCCAAGCCATTACACCTATGCTTACTTAATCCTTTAAAAACTTCCTTAATGGGGACCCTTGGTGACTGAGTCAGCCAATCGGCCAACTCTTGATTTAGGCTCAGGTCATGATCTCAGGGTCCTGGGATGGAGCAGGAGTCTGGCTCTGATCTCGGTCCACAACCTCTTTGAGGATTCCCTCTCCCTTTCCCTCTGGCTCTCCCCTAGCTCTTCCCCCACCATCAAATAAATATCTGTTTTTTAAAATAGCTGTCTTAATGGTCCTTTGTGTGGTTGTAGCATAATTAACTATTCCAGTATTGGTGGCCATTCACCATGTTTCCCGTATTTGCTGTCGCAAATCTACACTGCAGGATTGCAAATCCGGTCAAATGATGTCATCACGAGCCACAGACCTCTTTCCCAGACATCAGGTAGGAACCCAGAGAGAGTACTTTCAGCAGCTATCCGAGCATTCCTCAAAATGAACCCAAGCAGGAGATTGGGGAAGGAAACCAGACCAAGAATAAGAGCAACACAGCTGTGAGTTTTCTCGTCATGCTTCCTTCTCTAACCTCCTGCCTGAGCATGAACCCTGCAGCTCACAGCCTGAAAGTGCACACTCAGCAGAGACCCTAAGAGCTCCAGATGAGCAGAGAAAATAGGGAAGAGGGGTCATATTCCAGGAGTTCTCTTGGGGTTTATGTTTTCTTTCCCTCCCACCAGGTCCCCAGCAAGCCTCAGGACAGAAGCTGCAATTCCACCTGCCGCCGCTGGGGGGCCGATAGCTGGAACGCGGAAGGAGGAGAGTCCTGGCTGCCCAGAACAGCTGGGGTCGCAGAACCTTGGGGGAGGGAGCGGGGAGGGAGACTACCACTACGTCTTCTCTCTCTTTGGCATCCCTCTGCTTGGCCCTAGAAGCAACCTTAATCACAGGAAGTATGCAGCCGACTGGGGAGAGAAAAGCCCCAGCTCACCAAACTTCCCAGCCAAACGACCAGAAAGGGGAGAGTGGGGGTTCTGAAAGCTGGGAGGGGCTGTTGAGAGGATGGAGAAGAGGAAACCCCTGAAAAAAGGGACCCCAGACCTCCAAAGCCCGCGCCCCAGCTGTGCACACCTGATCAGTCCCTGGAAGGAATACCCACTTTAAGAGCTTGGGGAAGACCGTCCCCGGCCACAGACTGGCCACTGGAGGGCGCACGTGAGGCCCATCCGGGGAGCGCCTGCAGGGCTCCAGAAAGCTGAACCAAAGCACGTGGGAGCCACAGTCCACAGAAGCCACATCAGCACTTGTCCTAACCTCACCAGCTGGACTGCCTGCCATTAGAGAAACGGAAGCCTTTGTTAAAGGCCATTCCGGCAAGGGGCTAGCATTGCTTGGTATGTGTGCGGTGGTTTCCTGAAATGATGTGTGTGTGAAACACGTAGAACTGAACACCACCCCCAAACTGTACCACATGTAAAGTTTGAGAAGTAGCAAAAACAAGAAGAAAAACGTTTCAGACTGGGAACGAGAAGCGGTTGCGGTTTATTCTACCAAATTACACCTCAGTAAGACTTGAGAAAGACAAGGTAGGAGGGAAAAGTTTGAGGGGAGACCAGATTTCCTGCCCCCACCCCTTCACAAGTTATTTGTCTCAGATGGAAATCCCAGGTTTCGCTGAGACCCCTAATGGCAGGAGAAGGCTCAGCCTTCACAAGTGAACACAGAGGTCCAGGGCCTGTCGACGCACCCCGCCCCCACCCCAGAATATGCACGACTTGGGCATGAAGAGAAAATTTTGCCCCTCCTTTAACTGCATAGAGGAATCTCAATGGCAGAGTCTTTTGCAGAATAATAGTTACTTCCAGGGATAAATTTTACCGGAGTAACCTAATTACATGGCAGGGCAAACATTTGTTTACCAAACATTTACTTGTTTTCTTCTTCCTGTGAATTGTTTTCCTCTTTGGAGTCCCAAGCCTCTTCCCTTTTCTCTAAACTCTAGATGACATATGTACCCCATTATGCCTGACTACCATGTTTGCGTGGATTTCCCACACTTATGCTATTAAATTTCATTTTCTCCTGTTGATCCGTCTCATGATGATTTGATTCTGGATCCAGCTAGAAGGACTTTGAATGGGACAGGAACTGACTACCCAAGAATGCGATGGGACATTTTTGCTCGCTGACACTTGGTGTAGTCAGCAGAATACTTTAACTAGCAGGACACCGCTCACCCCCGACACTGCTGCAGCTGGGACATTCTTGGGACATCTGGCAGAAAGCAGAAGGTAAGATTTCTCGCCATGTCAGACTCCTGGAATCTCTATCTGCACAGGCTGGCAGAACAAGAGAGATCAGGGTCCTTTGTCTCCCTCTCCGTTTAGATCAGCAAGTCGTGGAACTAGTTCCTTGGACTTAGTGACCCTTTGTTTCAATTTGGCTGAGTACTCTTTGGTTACCGAAGCATTTCATTCCAGACATGGCCTCTGTTTTCCTTGGTCTATGTCATGTATGTCGTCTGTCACCTGTTGGTAAGGAACATCTTGGAAGGCAATGTTGCAAAATTCGGGGACACTAGTAGATCACTTCAAACCTGTTAGGTCACTCACTACCTCAAGAAGCTTCCCATGATAGGATGAGATGGTCATGGAATGGGATAAACGGACACTAGTCACCCACCAGCCTTAAGAAAACCTCCAATGTTCATAGCAGCAATGGCCACAGTCACCAAACTGTGGAGAGAGCCAAGATGCCCTTCAAAGGATGAATGGATAAAGAAGATATGGTCCATGTATACAATGGAGTATTGTGCCTCCATCAGAAAGGATGAATACCCAACTTTTGTATCAACATGGACAGTACTGGAAGAGATTATGCTGAGTGAAATAAGTCAAGCAGAGAAAGACAATTTTCTTATGGTTTCACTTACTTGTGGAGCATAAGGAATAACATGGAAGACACTGGGAGATGGAGAGGAGAAGTGAGTTGGGGGAAATCAGAGGGGGAGACATACCATGAGAGACTGTGGACTCAGAGATAAACTGAGGGTTTTGAAGGGGGGAGGTGGGGAGTGGGGTGAGCGTGGTTGTGGGTATTGGGGAGGGCATGCATCACATGGAGCACTAGGAGGGGTGGTGCACAAACAATGAATTTTGGAACACTGAAAAAAAGTAATCAAATTCAAAAAAGAAAAAAGAAAACCTCCATTCAGCAAGGTATATTCTATACAACCCACAGTCCCCAACCTCATGGCACATTCTTCCTCGGTGTTATTTTGGCTCTAAGACACCAAAGGTTTAGATAAACCTGGTAGATGTTTCCTTTGGTTTTCCTCTATGTACTAAGAGATTGGCTTTATGACCTGTGAGGATATTCTCTTTGGTCTCCACCATTCAGAGGATGCACTCACTGGGGTACACTTTGGAGGCCAGTGGAATACTCTCAGCATCCAAGTCTCTTTCTCTCTGTCAGGTTGTGCCACTTTTCAAGCTGTTTGTCATGAGAGGTTCCAGCCCATGAGAACCTTTGTGGTCTCGACCTTCATTGCTTGTTGGTGCTGGAAAGTCTCATTCCAGAAGCACCTTGGCGATGTCACAGGAGAGAGGTCTGTGAGTGGAGACATCTCACATTTTCATGGGGGGCTGAAGACACCATTGCCACTACACACCCTCACTGCCTGTGCACTGAAGGGCTTTGCTTTTTTAGTAAAGAAGGAGTAAGGGGAGTAAGTAAAGGAGTAAAGGGGAGGAAGCTTCTGGATCATGGAGGCTGCATTCCGTATACCCTCTCTGGACACCTCTTGTTTCCTGGGCTCAGTCCCTAAAAGCCTTATTGGTTTGTTGCTAATAAGCGATCCCCCCAACAATGGCCAGATGATGGATCCTTTAAACTACCAAACTACATCTTGAAAAACTGTATATTTTCTAAAGGGCTCTCAGTTGTCCTATTAGTATCATTGCTAGCCCTAAGGACTCCCTTAATAAGATAGAAGAAGTTCAATTTTAAAACAAAAATAAGGCTTCCCAAGCAGTGTAAATTCCCCTTCCTCTCTTTCTTGTTTCTTTTAGTTTCATTGAGTTTTTCACTGACATTATAGTAGCTTTTTGTTTTGTTTTTGTTTTGTTTTACTTCTATATGTCACTCAGTCTCATCACAGGAAGTGGACTCTTCATGCCCTTCCCCTGCCCCACACGGCCCCCACCCACCTCCCCTCTGGGAAGCATTCACTTCTTCACTGAAGTAAGAGTCTGTTTCTGGTTTGTCTGTCTTTTTTTTTTCTTCTTCTTCTTTATTCATTTGTTGTGTTTCACCTTTTAAAACTCTGGCCTCATGTGCCTTTCTTTACTTTCCTTCCCCTACAAGATTTACAGAGATTGCTCTGGACTGGATCTGGATCTGGACTGGACTGGATCTCTAGGCTCAAAGCATCCAGGTTGCTCCTATCAATGCTGAAAGCCAGAAAGTGAATTTCACAAGAGCATTGGGGACTGGCAACAAGGTTTACTTTGCTCCTCCCTTCCAGGCCTTGGTACTCTGGCCCTGCCAGCCTCAGGAATTCTTATACAATATGTTTACGGGTGTATCCTCGACCCCCGCCACAAAAAATTCATGTCCCCTGGACAGCAGCGGGGCTTTTAAGTTATAAAGCCCTTTTCCTTCCACTTTGAGAAGGTCCAACCAAATTTAGAGAGGGATTACAAAGATTATTTGACTGGATTTACAACCTTCTCTTCACAGAGGAAAAAATGACCAAAATTTCTTCTGTGTCCTCTCACAAATGATCAGTTGAAGGCCAATATTCAGGTGTAATAGAGCCACACTTACATTGCATATCCAGAAAAAAGGGCTTTTGTTAAAATGCTTTAGACAGACTTCACAAAGGCATAAATCTTTTGGTTTCCGTTTTAGGTAAATTCTCCCTAATATAAAGAAGACAATTTACTTAACAAGATGGGGCAGTGGCTTGATATGCGGGCTATAATCAGGTCTTTGAGGAATGAGAAACAACTGTCCTTCTTGTAACCATCTCTACAAAAGGATGACTACAGCTCTAGAAACAAGTTAAAGCTCCCTTCTAGCTCTCTCAACTTCCAAACCTTGCCTATTACTCTCAAAATGTTTCTGAATATTGTAAAAGATCAGGGAAGGGGTACCTGGGTGGCCCATCAGTTAGGTGTCTGCCTTTCGCTGAGGTCATGATCCTGGTGTCCCGGGATGGAGCCTGGTGTGGGACTCCCTGGTTTTCCCCCTCCCTCTGCCTCACCCGACTCCTGCTCTCTCTCCTGCTTGCTCTCTCTCAAAGATATAAATAAAATCCTTAGTAGTGACTAACTAAATAAATAATCAGGATATTGGAGGAAAATGTTCTGAATTTTCTTAACGGAAATTTTTTACACCAATAACCCTGAAACTCAAGAAAAACAATTTTTTTCAGGCTCGGTCCCATGAAATCACAAATCTCATCATATCTTTGAAATGTAAACACAGCCCACAATCTCCTGAGACTGAAAAGAAAGGAAAAAAGAGGGAAAAGAGATTAAGGTAAACTTAGGACAAAGTTTTTAGTGAAAATAAATAAATAATCGAGGAAAGTATTTAAAAATTGTGCCTATAATGCCCTCTTCACAAATATAGGTATAAACAAAATTAAGATTTTATGTGCATCTTGTCTGTGTATTGTGTGTGTGTGTGTCCGTATAAGTTGTAAACATGAGATATTTTCTCTACCAATGGGAGGTATTGTTAAAAATAATTTTCAAGGAGCGCCTGGGTGGCTCAGTGGGTTAACCCTCTGCCTTTGGCTCAGGTCATGATCTTAGGGTCCTGGGATTGAGCCCCGCATCGGGCTCTCTGCTCAGCAGAGAGCCTGTTTTCCCCCCTCTCTCTGCCTACTTGTGATGTCAAATAAATAAAATTTTTTAAAAAAATTTTTTCAGAAGAGCTCTATTTAGTTAGTGTGAGGGCAAGCACTCCTAAGCATTGGGCATTCTATACTCAGAAAGGTAAAAACTCACCCAAATGTTTTTCAGGTTCACACAATCTGGGATTATATTCAGTAAAGCAAATTAAGTTTGTTGGTTTACTTAAAATGAATATGTCTTTAGAGTTATCACCATTAAATATAAAACTTTTATTCTGCTTCTGTCTACTAAAAGTCAAATAAGATCATGGAATCTCTGTTACAAACTGCCCAAAAGAAAAACAAACCTTAGAATAGTTGTTGATTTTAACCGAATGCCTTGTTAAGTTTTAGGGGCAGTCTGAGCCTAATTGTTAAAAACAAGTAAGTTAAACAGATGTAAATAAGATTAAATAATGAACAGAAGTTTATCTACTTTTGTCTTATTATAGAGAGACTAAAAGTAAATGTGGGTCTATTAATAATCAGATTTCAAGCTTTATTGAAAGACTATATTATGAAAGCAGCACATTTCTAAATTACAAAATGCATTCATCAATTTGCCCATCTAAAGAATTCTGTTGTGACAGAGCTCACAGTTGCTTACAACTTGGTTTTCATGGGACATTAAAGTTTTGAATCATGGGAATTCTGAGAAACATAATTAAGACTACTAGAAATAAGAACTCTGTACATGAAGTAAGTAAAATATGTGTTGTTGGTAAGAAAAAGCATGAAGAAGAAAAAGACATAAATGTTGGGGGAAAAGAAAATAAGTTTGTCCTTACGTGAGGCCAGTTATTTCAAGAGGAAGCATTTAGGACAAAATCTAAATGTAAAAAAAAGTTCTAGAAGGTTTACAAAGAAAGGATCTTTGGAAAAAATTTGTGGCCAATACTGGTTAAGATTATGATACGTTTAAATAAGTAAATGAGTTTTAACATCAAAAGTGCAATGGTGGGTGCCTGGGTGGCTCAGGTCATGATCTCAGGGTCCTGGGATCGAGTCCCGCATCGGGCTCTCTGCTCAGCAGGCTCCCTGCTGAGCAGAGAGCCTGCTTCCTCCTCTCTCTCTCTCTCTGCCTGCCTCTCTGCCTGCTTGTGATCGCTCTCTGTCAAATAAATAAATAAAATCTTTTAAAAAAAAAAGTACAATGGTGCAAAGTTTTTGTTTTGTCTTTGTTAAAAGTACAGTTTTCTTGACCTATTGGTCTGCTCTCCGTAAGAAATTGTAAGCAAAATTTTTTCTTGGGGCGCCTGGGTGGCTCAGTTGTTAAGCGTCTACCTTTGGCTCAGGTCATGATCCCGGGGTCCTGGGATCGAGCCCCACTTCGGGCTCCTTGCTTCTCCCTCTACCATCCCCCACTTGAGTTTCCTCTCTCGGTGTGTCTCTCTCTGTCAAATAAATAAATAAAATCTTTAAAAAATTTATTTTTCCTTATCACTTAAGTTATCTGCCTAAAAAACTATGATTCTAGTTGACAAAATAATTTCCTCTGTTTATCACATCTTTGATTACTTAAGAAAATTGAGTCTTAGTATGAAGGGAGTTACATTTTGCTCACAACGCTGTAACTCTCTGTGTTTGCCTTGAGTATCTTGTACTGTCACTTCAGTTAAGAGGATGATTAAATATTGTTCCATAATGATTTGTGATCCTATTCAAACATTCAAACAATTTTGATATTTTGTGACATACTTCCCAAAATCAAATTCTAATATTTTGTGACATACTTCCCAAAATCAAATTCTAAAATAAAGTCTTTTTTTTTTTAAGATTTTATTTATTTATTTGAGAGAGCGAGACAGTGAGAGAGAGCATGAGCGAGGAGAAGGTCAGAGAGCGAAGCAGACTCCCCATGGAGCTGGGAGCCTGATGTGGGACTCGATCCCGGGACTCCAGGATCACGCCCTGAGCCGAAGGCAGTCGTCCAACCAACTGAGCCACCCAGGCGTCCCAATAAAGTCTTTTTTTGTATTTCTTTTCAGCATAACAGTATTCATTGTTTTTGCACCACACCCAGTGCTCCATGCGATCCATGCCCTCTGTAATACCTATCACCTCGTTCCCCCAACCTACCACCCCCCGCCCCTTCAAACCCCTCAGATTGTTTTTCAGAGTCCATAGTCTCTCATGGTTCACCTCCCCTTCCAATTTCCCTCAGCTCCCTTGAAAGAACCAAGATGCCCTTCAATGGACGAATGGATAAGGAAGATGTGGTCCATATACACTATGGAGTATTGTGCCTCCATCAGAAAGGATGAATACCCAACTTTTGTAGCAACATGGACGGGACTGGAAGAGATTATGCTCAGTAAAATAAAGTCTTTTGACCACAGTCTGGGTGTTCCAAAGAGCCCGTGGAACATTTCAGAGATTTTGTGACATTAAACTAATGAGTCTTATTTGGTACCTTACCCTCTATGGGAAGCATTACCAAAGAAGTGATACAAATTTATGTAGATAAAGTATTAAAATACTTGTCCTAAAATTTATATGAAACTCTTATAAATCTGATGTCTTGGTGTGATATTATCTCAAAATTGAGGAGAGTTGGGGGTTAGGTGAGCCTGGTGGTGGGTATTATGGAGGGCACGTATTACATGGAGCACTGGGTGTGGTGCATAAACAATGAATCTTGGAACACTGAAAAATATAAGAAATTAAGAAATAAATGTTGTATGTCACAGAAATAATCAGGTTTCCTTGTTGGCTGCACTGGAAGAACTCTAAGCAGATCTCCAACTTTGGCCATTTCTAAGTCTTTCCTCATTTACAGACAATTACACTTACTCTCAGATGTCTCGATAAATGTACAGATATGATTCCTTTTCCATGAGATTCATGGAAGAAACTCTGAGAACAAGTTTCTGATACCCTTAGGACCATAAATCTGAACTAAGTGAAAATATCTAGAAGTAGCACAAAAACTGGATTCAAGCAGAATAAGAATTAATAACACAACTCTGAACAACTTGAGAATAATTATACTCTTTATGACTTTTGGTTTGAAACTTTGTTACTTTTTTAATGCTTTGTTTTTGCAGATGTAAGGAAACTTTGTCTCCTAAACTGACTTAGAGCAATTGGATAAGATACACCTTTGTGAACAAATGGAAACATCTCCCTTTGCTCTTCAGCTGAACCCTCCAAATTTCTGCAACTGTCAGTGAGTATTCTTTAATTTTCACGGCAATCTTTATTTGCCTCAGCTCAGTAAAACTGTAGTTTCGTGACAGGATACATTAGAAGTATGGAAGTCTGCTCTCTACTGCCTGCCTTTAGAACTCAGAACCTGGCTTAACATTTCCTCCCATCATTATTCATGGTATTCTTTTTGTTTCCATAGAAACGCCTCTTACTTAACACCTGATGATTTACTCCATAGGCCTGCTGTTGTGAGTCCAGCGGCATCACTGTCTTCTGAAATGAGTCTGCCTAAACCGACCTGCTGTCGGGACTAATACACTGGTTTGATGAGAAGAAACATCCTACCGGTGCAACTTTTAATGTGTGAAACTTCAGAGAGGTTTAAATTTAAATTTAATCTGAGTAACTCTTCTATCTGGCAGAGGAAACGAAACATTTGCCTACCAAAGATTTACTTGTTTTCATCTTCCTGTGAATTTATTTCCTTCCTTTTGAAGTCCCAAACCCCGACCCCCTTCTCTTAATTCAGGATGACATTCAAAGCCATTGTGTCTGACAATCATATTTCTGTGCATTCCCCATATATATGTTATTAACTTGTTTTTCTCCTATTAATTTCTCTCATTTCAAGTTGATTCTTAGTCCAGCTAGAAGGACCTTGAAGGGGACAGGAACTCTTATTCCCCTTCCCTCCCTGCACCTGGCCCGCTATACCTTCTCTTACTTCTGCTGGTAAGCCTTTGGCTGCTACATCTCCAAGAACCCCTTCCCATCAAGGCCTTTTGAGGGTGGCAGGTGCCAGGAAGGAGACCCCCATGGGCTTTGTCTTAGGAAGGTTAGTCTGTGGGGTCAGGTGGAGAGGGATGTGCTGGACCCTAACTGACTTTAGGAGTAAAGATGACAAGAAATTACATTTTGAGCACCTTGGAGTAGCTAACATAGTAGACTGCTCTACAAAGACAACAGGAGCCAATGGAAGTCCAGAGCTGGGCGGGGGCTGGGGATGGCAGGAAGTAGGTGTGCACAGGCTGGAGGTGGTGCTAGAAACTGGGGCAGGGGCTCTCCTGAGAAGGTCACCGGGACAGACTCCAGGGGCTGCTGAGCGAGGGACCAGAGCAAGGAGAGAGTACACCTCATCACGCCAACAATACTATCCAAAGACTGGCACTGCCTTTCTCCTAATAAGGAAATTAGGAAGTAACTGAAGAAAAAAAAAAAATTAAGGGAAATAGATGACAGAAACTAAAAACGATTAATTTAGAGAGAATGAAGGCAAGTGGCCTCTGAGCTCAGTTCCAGTTCCCGGAGGCCAGTGGACATCAGCTGAGCGCCAGGGAGACAACCCAGGCAGGCAGGACATGTGGCCGCTCCCGGTTCTGTTCCTTCTCATCATCCAAGGTGAGTGGGGCTGGGGCTTCAGGAGGGAGCACCTGCACGGCCGGAGCGGGACACAGACAGGGTCCATCCCCGGGGAAATGGCAAGCAGGGCCTTTCACTCATCTGGACACTCAATCTTCAAAAAAAAAAAATTTTTTTTTTAACGTTTTGTTACCTGGCAGGTACTAAGTTGGTGTTGGGGGAAATAAGAAAGTAAACAACAAAGGCAGCATCTGTTTTCTAGGACAGTGCTTGTCAGCCTTTTCAAATAGAGCTAGCCAGACAGGTGATGGGTGGATGCATGGTAGATGATAGAGGGCGTATACATGCACACATTTGCACACATACACGTAAATGCGTGAACTCCCGACCAGCTTTGAAGGAGCACAGGGACTCAGTTTCCAGTTGAAATCCACCCACTCAAAATGGGGTTCAGGTATCTGAATCATTTAAAAGCCTGCACAACTGACCTTGACTTATTCCTAGAGCCTGGATCTTCTCTTCTGAAGAGCTCAGATACAGGGAGCAAGACAGGCAGCAAAACCAGGGTGACAGGCTCTCTGAAGACCTGCTCAGTCCCACACATCAGGCTGCCCGAGTCTTGCTCTGGATGAGCCAAAGACCAGACCACCATCCGGTGCCGTAAGCCCAACAACGGAGACAGGGGCAAATGCTCTGACGGCCCCAGGAGCCGCCCAGTTGGTTGCAGAGTTGTAGACCCCATAAAAGAGACAATGTTTGAGCCAAGCCTTGAAGGATGAATGTAAGAGTTGATTGCCTTCAAGCAGAGAAGAGAGAATATTTCAGGCAGAGGGAACCGCTTGTGCAAAACTATGGAGACTCAGAAGAGCCAGGTGTGAGGTAAAATAACAAGCAATCGTGTGTGTGCGTGGTGGTTGTGTGTGTGAATGTGTGAGTGTGTCTGCTTAGCCCAATGCCATGTGTCCGTTCAAAGGGTGAGGTGAGGGTTTTTAGTTGTTTAGGGGTTAGAGTGTCAGCGGGTGCGTGGGGAGGGACCCTCCATCTCAGCATCTCTGGGACTCGGAAATACACCACGGGCTGCTGTGTGGGCGCGGCGCTGCTGGGGAGAGGTGTTGGCGGAAGACGCAAGAAGGGTCGATGGTCAGTAGGTATCAGTTGAGCAGAGGCCCCTGTGTTGGCCAAAGGGGACATCCGAGAGAGGGGACAACAAAAGCTATACTGCAGGGGATAAAGGAACAAGTTGGGATGTGGTGATTAGACAGAGAGCAGAGGCTCCTGGCCCATCTTCAGGGCAGCACCAGATGCCCCAGAAGCAGCAGGACCAGCCCAGGGCTCCCGAGAGGACAAGACAAATGTCGGGTATCTGTCTTCTAGGCCACTTCTCCAAATGCCAGGACGGGGTGGTGAGAGGCACAGCAAAAGGCACACTGACCACACACTGTACGTATGGCCGAGGATGGGAATCTTACAGCAAGTGGTGGTGCCGTGGAGAAAACTGGATGTCCTGCAAGATCCTTGTAAAAACCACCGGGTCAGAGCAACTGGTGAAGAAGGGCAGAGCCTCCATCCAGGACAATGCCAGCCGACGCACCTTCACCATGACTTTGGAGGATCTCCGGTACGACGATGCAGGCACCTACTGGTGTGGGATTGAGAGAATCGGCTCAGACCTGGGGTTCAAATTTTCTGTGATTATTGACCCAGGTATGCATTACCCCGCTCTGATCTGGGTCCTGGTACCCCCCCAACAGATATTCCAGGACTGTCCCTCTGTCTTCTCTATGGGTGGAGGAGAGTCTCTTAACATGCCTGAGAATACACGTGTGTGTTTGCTTGTGCAACTGTGTGCACGTGCAAGCAAGTATGGGGGGGCACCAAGAGTCTGGGAAAGACTGGAAGAAAGAGCGAGCCCCACATCTCTGCATGTCTCCACCTGCTCTCCCCAGAGGCAGCAGAGAAGCAGAGACTCGGCTAAGCCAGACTTGCCCGGGGAAGGCAGCTCCTCTTTCCCCAGTCACAGCATCCCCTTGCAGCCCCAGGCTGAGTGGGGCCTTGTCAGGTGTGCAGGGAGAAGTGGGTGCTAGAAAGCTGTGATCCTGATGGTCTCAGCTGCAGGACAGGAGACCCTCTCCCTGCCCACTCCTTCTCCCTCTCCCTCCTCTGGCAAGAGAAGCACAAAGGAGCAAGAGACTCTGAACCCATTTCTGGGACAAGGAAAGGCAGACTCCAGCAGAGTGCAGGGGCCCCCTCTCTGGCTGCCTCTGAGCCTTGGAGGGGACTCTGGGCTCCCCCACAGCTGCCCCAGAGGCACTAGGGCCTCCCTGAAGACAGGCCTGGAAAGGGTGTCAGGCTGTAGCCCCCCCCAAACACAGCCCCACTTCGGGACCCCTCAGTCTTGTCCCCAACATACAGACTCACAGACTAAATAGGAAATACATCTGCTACTCATTAGTCTTCTCACAGTTAGCATATGCAAATCTGGTGTGTGCATGTGGGCAGTGGACAGCTACGCTGGTGTAGAATGTTCCAGAGATTAACCGAAAAAGACAACAAAGGTGGCTGGATGTATACAGGAGTGCAGGAGGAGCTGGGGCCAGAGACATGGAGTCTGGACCCTCCAACCAGACAAGCCTTCGCTGGCAGGCCTGGTGCAGGAAGAAAGGCCCCAGAGAGGTGGGCAGGTCTGAGGGGACAACGGGGGCTCCAGGCTCTGGACAGCTGCAGGAGACGGGGGACCCTGGGCCAGTCAGCTCATGGGTCACAGTGCTTCGGGCAAGGCTGAGACTCAGAGAAGAGCTGATTGAAAGCTCCAGGTTTGGGGACGTGGCTCGGACATGCTCAGCGATGCCAAACAGGACACGGAGATTGAGCTGATTGTAATTGCTACAGAGCTCCCCACCCCCACACACCTCCCACGGTGGTGAACTGTTGTTTCCCTGCAAATGACGTAATTGCAGGTTTGGGGTGAGAAACCCAAAAGATGCAAGAGCAGACCAATGTGCCTGAGCAATGTCCCTAAGACAGAAGCTTCTCCGCCCTGGGGGTGGGCAGTGGAGAAGGCCATGGGAGACACCTGCGTCACTCTCACAACCTTGCTCTGCTCTGTGCGTTTAGAACCGGATCCAACAGACTCTCCCAAGCCTGTGCTAAGCACCACACCAGCCAGCTGGGACTCCTCACCTCCGTTTACCCAGGGCACCAACAGCAGCCCGCCTGTGACTCCAACCAACCCCATCAGCAGGTGAGCAGGGCATTAAAGGATGGGGTTTTCCACGGCAGCCCTGTGACCACTCCCCTCGGGACAATCTACCGGGGATCCCCCCTTGGCCCCACTGATGTTTCCTGGGAGGGGAGAATCAGCAAGGTCTGCCCTGACCCCCATCCTTTATACCTCTGAGCACTTAAAAAACTCCCCACGCCCCACGACGAAACTAACAAAGTGCTTCAGCTTTGCTGTAGGAGAGAAGGCTCTGGTCTCCTGATCTGCCTCCCAACCCACAAGAACCTCAAAGAGAGATAGTTGGTTCCAGCCTCGAGTATGGCAGAGGGAAATGCTCTGTATTCTTTTCCTGTGGCTTCTAGAACAAATCACTGCCATCCTGGTGGCTTAAGACAAATAGTTTTGTGACCTTATGGTCCTGGAGATCCGAGGTCTGTAATGAGTCTCCCTGGGCTAAAGTCAAGGTGTTGGCAGGGCTGGTTCCTTCTGGAGGCTCTAAGGGTGAAGCCCTTCCTTGTCTTTTCCAGCATCTAGAGACCCAGCACCCCCTGGCTTGGGGTTCTTTCCATCCTCAGAGCCAGCAGTGGTGGTCGAGTCCTCCTCACACCACCTTACTGGGACACTGGCTCTCCCCTATCCTTATACTTATAAACATGCTGGTGATGACATAAGGTCCACCTGTAACCCAGGATAATCTCCCCACCTCAAGGTCAGCTGGTTGGCAATCAACTCCATCTGCATTATGAAATTCCCTCTTACTATGCTATGTAACCTAACACATTCACAGATCTGGGGGTTAGGACATCTCTGAGGGGTGGTGTTATTCTGCCTACAGCTGGACGCAGGCAGGCACCTGTTCCATGGATCCAGCCCTGCCCTCCCTAAGTGCTAGGGAAATCCTGGGAAGGAGGGGGAAGCTGGGATTCCTGCTTTCTCACATTCCCAACATGGCCGAGAGGCTGGGCCATCAACCTGAAACGCCCACTCAAAGAAGAGTCCAAAGACAGCCGATTAGCTCTTTCATCAGAGGGCAAACACACCCATCAGAGACCAGGGTAAAGGTGCATTCCCTCCCTGGGTCCCACCTCCCAGAAACACCCTCCACCAGCTCCTTTCCAGCTCCGATCCAAGTTCTTTTCCTTCTCCAGGACCCTATTCCTTGGAACCTGGCCCCAGTAGACATTTTATTCAGTCAGTCCTCTGAACGAGGAAAGCACTTGCCTCATGCTTAATGATGAGCTTCTGTCCTGCTGGTAACTGTTGAAGACCAGTTGTTCTGTTGAGTGGGGAGTAGAGGATGTAGGACTTTTCAGAGGCCAAGAGACCAAGGAGCATGGGAGGAAGCCTGCAAGGTGGAGAGATGGGATAGCATCGCCACAGGGAGTGGGAAAAGAGTACAGTGTCTTAAAAGACATTTTGAGGAAGGGCAAAGCAATGCTTTTGCCCCTCTCTCCAGAAAACCACCTGTGAAATCCACATGATTCATCATGCTCAAGGCAGGACGAAGGGCAGAGCAAGGCTGGCCTGCAGGGGTCCTGTCCCTGCTTGTGGAGGAAGACTTGAGTTCAAGGATGAGGGGTCTAGACTCTTGGATACTGAGAGGGACCACCAGGGGGACACATGTAAGCAAGACCCATCATCCATCTAGAACCCTGTCCACTATGCAGGATGTGTGAGCGTACACCCCATACGTGCTACTGTCGGGGGGGCAAAGCTGGGAGAGACCCCTCCCAGGAGAACCCTGAAGGTAAATACCCAAGCTGAACAGGGATGGGGATCCTCCTTGCTTCAAAGAGGTAATATTAGATCAGAGATGGAAATTTGGGCAGAATTGACACAAGGTAGGACACAAATAGAATAAGAAAGACAGGCAAAGGCAAACCCTTCAGCTTGGCTGACCTGCAGGTGAGGTGGAGGGGAATTGTGGCAGAGGAGCCAAAAAGCAGGATGAAATCAGGGGCAGAGGTGCTGACCCCAGGCTAAGCCTGCAGGGAGGCCCTAAAGGCTTATCCTTAGTTGGGCAGCATGGCTGTGCCCTCAGAGGGGTTTCCAAGCAGGAACCAAGGCTTGCTTGTCCTGCAGGTCTAGGCTCAGACGTCAGGTCAGGGAGGAAGGGGCTGGGGTTGTCCCTGAAGAGGGAGCTCACTGCTGTCACTCTGTTCCCTGCACAGGGCCCTGCTGTGCAACCTTCACTTTGTGCTCTTGACCTTTGTGAAGGTGCCCAGGCTTGGGGTCCTGCTGTGGACTGTGGTGGGGCTGAGCCAGGGTCAGAGGGACCCAGGGAGAGAATAAAGTCAGTCTGAACAGGAGAACCACAGCTCCCATGACACTGACGCTCCTGTACCCTCTGACCTCTGAGCAGGGATCTGGTGGTGTTGCAGCTCCGAGAGAGATCTGATCCCCGGTAGATGGGGACTCCTCTCATCTGACCTCAGGCATAAGCTCTGGCTCCCTCCCTGCTCCGCACAGGTCGGGGAAGACGGCCTCCTCTGTAGCAGCCAAGAAGCCTCCTGTGTGGACCCTCCTGCTGCCTCTTTTCCTTGTGACCCTGGAGGGGCTCTGCCAAAGATGATGGACCATTGCAGCATGCAGGACTCTGGCCAATGATGGGTTTTAAATTTCCCAACCAACCAGTAACTATAAAACCAGAATTAAACCAAAAAGCTTGAGGGGTTTGCACATGGCCAGAGACCCCTGAAGGCCAGGTGTACAGAGTCCTGCCGATCCCGCCTGCTGCCCCTTCGGTGCCTCCTGGAGTTAGAGTCGCCCGAACATCAGATGGAAGACAAGGTTGGACCATCTCTGACCCACATCCCATCTGTTCGCTCCATGCCTTTGCTATTAAATCTATGGCTTTTCCTGGGCTCCTTTGAGATTATTTCACTGGGACACTATTTCAGTCTTTTATATGTGAGAATCAGACCCGACCATACTAGAGGGTCCGAAGTGAGTCTAAATCCAACACTAGAGTCACAATGTGTCCAGCAACTGGGAGGTAGGAGAAGGGAAGAAGGGACAGACCTGGATGATGCCTTTTTTTTTTTTAAGATTTTATTTATTTATTTATTTGAGAGAGAGAGAGACAGTGAGAGAGAGCATGAGCGAGGAGAAGGTCAGAGGAAGAAGCAGACTCCTCATGGAGCTGGGAGCCTGATGTGGGACTTGATCCCAGGACCCCGAGATCATGACCTGAGCCGAAGGCAGTTGCTTAACCCACTGGGCCACCCAGGCATCCCTGGATGATGCCTTTTAATCCCCTCAAAGAGTTCCCAATGAGGGCTCCCCTCCTATAGATGGGAAATTTCATTGATGGCCAGAAGTGAACAAAGAAAAATATAAGGACTTGGGTTTGGAAGTTATTTTCTGTGTATGTGTTTCTTTCTTTTTTTTTTTTTTTTTTTCTTAATTAGGGAGAGAGAGAGAGAGAGCATGCAAGCTGTAGGGGGAAGGACAGAAGGAGGGTGAGAATCCCAAGCTGACTCCGTGCCCAGTGTGGAGCCTGACGCAGGTCCCCATCTCATGACTTTGAGACCATGACCTGAACTGAAATGAGGTATCCAATACTTAACTGTCTGAGCCACTCAGGTGCCCCTGTTTTCTGTATTTTCAAAAAGAAAATCATGGTATATATATACCTCACATATTGAAAGCCTTCACAAGCTAGGTGTGCGGTGAATGAGCCATTTTTAAGCAGCAATACTTGGTTTTCTGTCACTGCAGTCAGATCTTAATAGGGATGCGGATATATGACTATAAATCGGTCAAAACTAAATGAAGTTACCCTTTTTTTCCTGTGTAAGTAATAAGTGTTCTGTGGGGAGGGACTTTGAAACAATGTAAATATCCACATGTCCCTGTACTATATCAGTGGCCTCCAAGGACAGGGACTCACCCGGTGGTCACAAGAACAGTTCATTTCTGTCCCTCCCTTTGTCCCTTAGCCTCTCTGGTCTTTTAGGTGCAGGGCTCCAGGGACAGTCTGGAAGTCTCCATCCAGACGGGACAAATGAGGGCTCAGATCTGTCCGCTTCATGCCTGTGATGCTGTCCGTCTCCAGTCAACTCAGACCACCATCACTTCCTCCTGGGCTTCACCTGAACTTTGCCCTGTCCACCCTCCCCCACTCCCCAGCAGAGCAAGGGCAAGACAGAATCCCTTCCTGTTTAACTTCCTCCCACTCACATCAAAAAATAACACAAGTCTTTTCCTCTCTTAATTTTCAAAGGTATACATATTTTTTCTCAGCAAAGGTTTTGTTCTTTGGTTGTTGCTGGGTTTTTTTTTTTCCCTCCTGTCTTCCACTTAATATTTTTCCTCTTTTTTGTGTCCATATTTTTTGAACCATTTTTGGGAAACTATGGTCTCTTTTCTGAGCTCCTTTTCACTGAGGTCGTTGTCTGTAATTTCTCTGAGAACAAGCGGCGTCCTGGAGAATTTCCTTTCTTATTTTTCTTTTCTTTTCTTTTCTTTTTTAATTTCTTTTCAGCATAACACCCAGTTGTGGTGTTTTTGCACCACACCCAGTGCTCCATGCAATCCGTGCCCTCCTTAATACCCACCACCTGGCTCCCCCAACCTCCCACCCCCCGCCCCTTCAAAACCCTCAGATTGTTTTTCAGAGTCCACAGTCTCTCATGGTTCACCTCCCCTTCCAACTTCCCTCAACTCCCTTTTCCTCTCCATCTCCCAATGCCCTCCATGTTATTTGTTATGCTCCACAAATAAGTGAAACCATATGATAATTGACTCTCTCTGAAGCAAATTTTTGCTGGCACTCTGTTCCTCTCCTTGAGCCCCTTAGAAAAGGTGCTGGTTTGTTTTTGTCTGGAGTTTTCCTTCGAAGGAGTTCAGGGCATCACCAAAGCTGGTGTGTCAGGTTGGGGGTGGGGCGTTCTGCTGCAGCAGGCGTCTTTTAGGGGGGAAACACCTCCTCCACAAGCCAACACCTGCAGCCACACGGTTCTGGGTCGTCTGTCAGGAAAGGGCAAGACCTCAAGGCCTGTGTCTTACCATATGGGAGCTCCTGGCCGCCGTCCCCTTTGCAGGGCTGAGTCCCGGAGGGGAGCAGCCAGCAGCCTCCCCACAGCCCTCCGTGCCCATGATAGAGGCAGGACCTTCCTCTTTACCATCTTGCCTGACCCTAGAACGGACAGAGCCAAATGGTCCCGTGATCCATACTTAGATTTTCCTTGTGGCATAAAACAGCAATCACTTTGTCATGTCACAGATTCCGCGGTCAGGAATTCAAAAGGGTTGACAGGGGACAGCCTGTCTCTGCTCCCTCATGTCTGGGGCCTCAACTGGGATGACATAATGCTGGCAGGGTGACTCACATGGCTGGGTGCCACTGTCATCCAGAAGCCTCTTTGCCCGTGTGTCTGGAACAGGAGCCAGGGTGACCCAACACAGAGCCCTGTCCTGACTGTGGACCCAAGATCCTACAGGTAGCTTCTGCATGGGGCCGCCGGGTTCTGAGTGGGACAGTCCCCAGCACCAGCATTTCTAGAGCCTGAGCAAGGAGCTACGGGATTCCTCCTGGCCTGGCCTCGGATGTCACACAGGGTCACTGTCCCCAGGCTCCATCCGGGCCTTCCGACGGGGACGAACATTGCTTCTTGGAGGGTGAAAACGTTGCTACTCTTTTCATATACAAAACATATATGATTGATTGGTAGATGGATCGATGGATGGACAGATCAGTAGAACATGGACGTCTTTAGTACTAAAATTTCATAGCTTGGGGGGGCATTTCTAGGAAGAGAAAATGAGTAAACAGTTGATAATCATGGAAAAAAGTTGGGGCAGCGCTGCTCTGGGCTTCTGTCTGCAACAGCCACAGCCCATCCAGACGCAAGGGGTGGGGACATACCCCCAACTCTTAATGAAAGGAAGTGTCAAGAAATTTGAAGCCCCATGTTGGAACTGCCACATGGAAGAATTTTTTTTTTAAGATTTATTTATTTGAGAGAAAGAGAACTCTCAAGGGCAGAGCAGAGGGGCAGAGCAGCAGAGAGGGAGGGATAGGAGAAGGAGACTCCCCAGTGAGTGGGGGGGTCCCATGCGGGTCTCTAGCCCAGGACCCTGAGATCATGACCTGAGCCAAAACCATGAGTTAGATACCCAACCGACTATGCCCCCCCAGATGCCTCTGGAAGAATATTAATCTAGTGTCTTCAGAGCACATTAAAAAACGAGGAGCCCGGAAGGGCTGAGGCCCCGGCCCCAGTTGTAAGGCCTGGGAACAGACTTGGATCTGCCCCAGAACCAACCTGGGGCTCGTCCACACGGCGTCCCTGCAAGCCCATCTGTGTACTTGAAAGGTCAGTTCCCAAGCCTGCTGGGCTCCATATGGCCCCAGGTGTAAACACTAGGCAGACTCAATGAAGTCCTGCCATTTCTCTGCTGTACTCACAGGTCACAGACTACACCCATCAATCGCATGAACTTGTGAATGTGTTTTTTGGGGGTCACAATATTATTTTTTAAATAGAGTTTGTTGCCTACCCAAAAACACAAAAAATTTCACTTCTGGTTTCTCTTTTAAAAAGCAGAAATACTGGAGAACAGCGGGTCCTGCGTGGGCACCAGAGTGTCTAAGACCTTCCAGAGGCTCCCTAAGGCTTCCAGAACACTATGAAAGCTCACAGACTATAAAGAAAATTGTCCATTTGTGTGGAGGACATAATTTTGTAGAAAATCCTAAGGATTTCACACACACACACAAAAATACCAACTGCTAGAATTTAAAAATGAGTTTAATGAGCTACAGGAAAAAAGATCAATACAGACGCACATACACATATACACACACAAACATACACACATACATGTACACACACACACACAGAGTCCTATTTCTATACTTGCAACTAGCCTGTAGAAACTGAATTGAAACACACGGTGCTAGTCCCAGCTGCTGGACAAGAAGAAGAAACACGGGCTGCAGATCTAACGGACTATATGCAGCATCCATGTACTGAGATTTACAAGACTCTGGTGACCGAAGACAAGGACTATTTAAAGAAATTGCGAGAGGTACCACATTATCAACACAGGAGAGATGTCAGTTCCCCCAGTATCAATCTGTAAGTTTAACACGATTCCTATCAACATCCCAGCAAGATTGTCTTGGTAGAGAAAGACAAGCTTCCTCTAACATTTACACGGAAAGGTGACGAAACTGGAGTACTTAAAAATGAGTTTGAGAAAGAATAAAGTACATCACAAGCTTCTCTCTTGCCCAGCCTTGTGATTCCTACATCCCCCCTGTGTGTGTTTTATCACATGGCCCCTCTGTGCCTCTGTGGCTGAATTTCTCCTTCAGTGGAGTCCTGGACCAGTGCCAGCTCTCCTGGAAGGTGTCACGAGGGGTCCTCCCCTAACAGAAGCCACGCCGGACCTCAGGTTCTAACCATGGCCTCCCTGCCTGTATATGCAGCACTGAGGAGCTCGAGTGTTTTCTGGAAACTGGCATCATTGGCTTTGCGTGGCGGAGACGAGCGGGCTGGTCTAGATTTGAGGAGCTGAGTGGAGCTGGGGACGCGTGCAGACTCTGCTCCTCCCTGCACACTGCCGGAAGGGGGGCATTGACAAGCACTCAAAACCACCTGAGTCCTTCCCAGGACTGGTGTGCCCCATGGTGGCTGTGGCAACATGCCATCCCAGGGAGCCTCCTGGCTGTGGAAAGGAGGTGGTTAATGCCCTGGGGGAAACACTGAACCCAGAAGCTTTTGTGGCAAGAAATTCTTGCCCTTGGGAGGTAGGCATGAAGGCAAGGAGGTAGGGGATCGGGGGTGGAGAACAGAGGACCCCCGAGCATGAGCCCAGGAGAGTGGTCCTTCCTGCCCCTGAGGACTCGGAGCAAATGTCCTCTGAGAACCAGGATTCTCCCTCGAGACACAGGACCCATACCCCCAAGAAGACCTGGGTCCCTCCAGGATCCAGGCACAGCAGCTCCCCCTGCCCTGGAGTCTGGAGTCTGAAAGTCTCTCTTGCCCAGTCCAAGGGGCTACGTTCCTGGACAGGGCCTTCCTGGGGACGGTGCACTACACTGTGGATTATCTTCCTTCGGCTTTATTCCTCCACAGCCCCTCAGAGGCCTGTTCACCCAGAAGACAGCACCGACCAATGTCAGGAGCAGGGGAAGCTTCAAGAAGACCAGGAGCAGGAAGTGGACACTGCTGAGCAAGGACCTGCAGGGGGGGACATAGGGACAGGAAATGACTGCCTCCTCAGGGGGAGGTCCAGGACCCTTCTCTCCCAGCCTGTTCCTGTGCCCTGACCCTAGAGCCCTCATAACTCAGGATCAAACTTGGAAAAGATGTGCCTGGGCAGGCCCTCTCGGGGGCCCCATCACCTCCCCTTCCCTGACCGTGCACTACTCCTAGGAATTCTGTTAAGGAGAGGTGAGGGGGCAAAGAGAAGAGGCGCCCAGCACGGCCTGCTTTCCAGAAGCTTCCTCTCTATCCCTTCCTCTCACATTTCTCCGCAACAACCTACTTCTTGAAAACTACCCCCACCCTCACTTTAAAGCCCTGACCCTTATCCTTGGCCCTACGGAGCCTGAGAACAACATGGTAGCCCTTTCTGGGTATCTTTGGGAGGAGAAAAGTAGCCTGGAGCCAGCTCATCTCTCTCCAAACCCCCACAAGAAGCACCTGGATCTCTGGTTCAGCAAAGACCTTTGGAGGTAAGCCCGAGTTAGGGCTCCAGAACCAGAAGCCAGAGTCCAGAACCAGAGGGGGAAGGAGAAGGGGAGGGGTGGACGTGGGCAGAGCTGCATGTCCACATGAGCCAGCCTCCTGTTCCCCTGCAGCTGCTGCATGGGAGAGAACGTTCCCAAAACAAGTGATACTTTCCACATGAAGTCCCCACGCAGCCACTGAGAATGTAAACATCGTGACCCAAACTGAAGCAAACCCAGCAGAGAGGTAAAAAGCTCATGGTGTGTTGCCAGCCCCCACCCCAGGGTCCCATAAGGCTGCTGTACCCCATCTTCTGTGGTCTCTAGGCTGGGGGCCCTTACCCTGAGCAGCAGGTCAACAGGTCCTCCGTGCTGAGGTTCTGCTTGGTGTTCAGCCCCGGAAAGGCAGCAGGTACAGCTTGACATGTGGTCCTCCCTGTGGTTTTACTTGGTGCTGGAGACAAATCACACATGAGGGGCTACTCCCTCCCCAGCCATCCACTACGTGCCTGTTTGGACCCAACGTTATGCACGACGGCCCACTGGAAGAAGGGACTTGAGAGATGCTCCGAAGCTAGCTCAGGCCAGGATGGTGTGAGCTGCTCAGGGACCAAATGAGACTTTTCCAGAACTGGTCAAATGAGCCACCTCTAGTAAGTGTCGGATCTTTCTTTCCATCCCAAGTCTGACTCTGCCTAGGGAGAGAGCAGGGGCAAGCCTGGAGAACATGGCCCCGCCTATGGCCCAGGAGCCTCAGAGAGACTGTAGGAGGGGGCTCACAGCACCTTCAGATGGAAACTAAGGCCACTTTAACTCCCTGCTAGGGAGGAGCTAAGTCTCAGGTGTCCGGGCTATTGGTGTGACCAGTGTCTCTGCCCCAACCTCATGACTGCCCAAAAAAAGCAAGCCTCCAGAGCCTTTGCCCTCCCAGTGCTCCCAGGACAGGCTCCGTTTCATCCAACTACAGCCCTTGACATCTTGGCCACCGGGGATTCACGGACGTATGTGGCACCATTGCTGCCCTCACACAGGGCAGAGGCATCTAAGTTGATGGGCTCAAATCAATAGAGAGAGGGCAAAGGGGCAGCCCGCCATCAAATACAGAGAGAGCACAGAAGGCTCAGACCTCAGGGGCCATGCAGACAAGCAGAAAGGAGAGAAACAAGGAATGGTGACACCTAGAGGAGGCCACGGGGATTACGAGATATTTTTAGAACAGGAGAGAACCCTGCGTAGTTCTGGGCTGAGGGGAAGAGAAAAGTGTGGATAATTGGTGGAGGAAGATACAGATGAGCAAGGAGGGAATTTGACTCGAGGAGACAGGGAGGCAAGGAGCTCCAGGGTGAGGAGCCAGCCTCAAGATGATTGTTCTCGAACAGGGGGAGGGAAACCGCCCTCAACCTAGAAGGAAAAGGGGGAAGAATGAGTTAGGCATCACAGAAGTTTGTAGGGGGAGAAGAAAAGAAATTGAGAGAGTTCGCGTCTGATATTCCGTGCGCCCTTGGTAAGACAGAAGAATGGGAGAGTCATATTAGAGACCATGAACTTGTATGGACATCCATCATCACCGGCTGTGACTTCTCCAGCGCTACTGCAGCAGATAGATTTTAGGTGGGAGATCGATTTGCCCTAGACTGCCTAGGATCTTACCCAGTTTTAGCACTGAAAGCCCCACATCCCAAGAAATTTCTCAGTCCTAGGCAAACCCCAATGGTTGCTCACCCTAATTTTAGGGTGGATCCAGGGATGATGATTTCGAGAGGCAGGTAGGAAAATGGTGCATGACAGGTGAAGAAAATGTAGTCCTCCTTGAGAGTAGGGCCTGGCTTAGGAAGGAAGTGAGATCAGGGCAGAGGAGGGGTAGGCAATAAGTGGGGAGAGAATGGAGAGAGGGATCCAAGGGCTGGAAACGAATGTGAGATTGCAAGTAGGGCCAGCAGGGGTGAGGGTGTGGGAAGACTGATGCACAGAAAGTTGTCTGAAAGTACAGCATCTTCAGGTAGGGTTCTGGGCATGGACCAGTTTGGGGTGACAGCAAGATGTGCAATGTTGCCATGGAGTGGCTGGAGAGTGGAAATGCAGGTCACTGCAGTTGAGAAGGTCCTGGAAGCTGAGACAAGTTACTTGTTAAAAACTCCCAAGAAAATGACAGGAATTAGGGGTGTCAGGGAGTAACCTAGAAGCCAATGGAAGGTCATGCCAAGCAGAAGTAGAGGATGCGTGTGGCCATGTGACACAAATGTTAAAGGAGTCGAGAGAATATTGTATGAGTAAGCTGAAGATGTATGTATGAAGAATTTGTTTCCTTTGGTACAGGTTCCAAAGGTCATGGTGGAGATAGTCTTGGTGCAGCATGGAGGGGCCTCCCGCAGTGGAGTGAGGTCCTGGCCCTCTGAGAATGAGGGTACCTTCAGCTACACACCCACACCCTTGCCAAGGCTAAAAAGACAGCTGCCTCTCACCCTGCCCTCAACATAGGCTCTTGCCAACACTACTGGGATGAGGACTAGACGAGACCCAGAGACAAGACCCATAAACTCTGCTGGTGAAGTGGGAGGATCTCTTACCTGTGGAAACAAACACGTTTACGTGGAATGAAGGGTCACGTGACCATACATCCAGGAACCATACTGTCTGAATTCTACACCAGTAGGATCCGGCATCATCTGCAGTGAGGTTCTCCATGGTCACTATAAAGGTGAGGTGATCAGTGTGGTCTCTGATGGACACACGCCCACTCCTCTCTTCTTTCTCTTCTCCCTTGGTCTCCACAATCTTCTCACATGTTGTGTCATACTGTCCTCGGCACCAATATTTGTTATACCTCTGGTATACCTCCTCGTACCGACACTGCACACACAGAGAGCCACCCAAGGTTCCTGTCACAGAGCTGGGGCCCGTCAGGGACAAAGAGCCTGGAAGACACAAGCCACATCCCAGGACTCCATCTCAAAGGCCCCCCACAGCAGCTGTCTGCCTGAAGCCAAAGGGGAAAGTTGCCAGGAAGGTGTAGACAGTTCTGGGCTCAGAGATGTGGGCCTGGAGGGACATCAGAGATTAGACTTAAGCCAGAGGGTAGGAGAAAGAGCTTCTACTCAAGAAGCCTATTTCTTGAAATGAGAAGAGTAAGGCTAATTTCAGGACAGTATAGTAGAGGGAATATTCTGTGAACAACCTAAAGATGTATGAAGAATTTATTTCCTTTGGTACAGGTTTCCAAAGGTCATGGTGGAGATAGTCTTGGTGCAGCATGGAGGGGCCTCCCAGGCAATGGAGTAAGACCCCAGCCCTGTGAGAGTGAGAGAGCCTTCAGCTACACACCCCCACCCACGCCAAGGATGAGGAGACAGGGGGAGTCACCTCTCTCCCTGCCCTCATCATAGGCTCTTCCCAACACCACTGGGACTGAGGACTAGACAAGACCCAGAGACACTCTTCAGCATGACACTCAACCTTGTCTCCATGTTCAGTCAGATCCCCTAAGATCTACTGGTGAAGTGAGAGGATCTCTTACCTGTGGAAACAAACACGTTAACGTGGAATGAAGGGTCACGTGACCACACATCCAGGACCCATAGTGTCTGAATTCTACACCAGTAGGATCCAGCATCGTCTGCAGTGAGGTTCTCCATGGTCACTATAAAGGTGAGGTGATCAGCGTGGTCTCTGATGGACACACGCCCATTCCTCTCTTCCTTCTCTTCTCCCTTGGTCTCCACAATCTTCTCACATGTTGCGTCATACAGTCCTCGGCACCAGTATTTGTTATACCTCTGGTATACCTCCTCATACTGACACTGCACACTCAGAGAGCCACCCAAGGTGCCCGTCACAGAGCTGGGGCCCGTCAGGGACAAAGAGCCTGGAAGACACAAGCCACATCCCAGGACTCCATCTCAAAGGCCCCCCCACAGCTGGTGTCTGCCTGAAGCCAAAGGAGAAAATTTCCAGGAAGGTGTAGACAGTTCTGGGTTCAGGGATGTGGGCCTGGAGGGAGATCTAGACTTAAGACCTAAGCCAGACAGTCTGGAGACTAGGGCCAGCAAGAGAGGTAGAGATCTGTGCCCTGTGAGCCTAGGAACACTGAGTAACCACACAAGGATCCTGCCCCTTGGGGATAGGGAGAATGAGAACAAAGCTGGAGAGGGAGCAGCATGGGCTGGCTGTCCTGCCCTATCTTAGCCTTTGCAGGCATGAGATTCAGCGAGGTAGAAAAACACTTCCCTTTGCAGTGAACCTCTGCATTCAGGTTTTCTGCAACTCAGAGTTGTTCTGTAGGAGCACAGCTTCTTGTTTACTCCACTCTAGAGGTGCTCTCAAGAGAGGAAAAATAAACCCCTGGCCTTCCTCCAGTCCCGAAGGAGGAGCGACACACTGCCAGGAAGGGCCGGGTGCCAAGGAGACTCTCACAGGCTCCTTGACATGAGTTTGGGGCATGAACTGACCACCCCTAACCCCATCACTGTCCCCAGGACCTTACCATCTTTCTTTACCACCTTTCCCCCTTCCTTTCTTAAGCTAGCCATACAGCCCTCCATAAATGTAAAGTGGTCACATTTTTCCAACGTTTGTAACCCCGGGTGTTTGTAATCCCAAAGGGTATGATGGGTGGGAGAATGCTGGAACAGAGAGTGGGGAGCTAAGCCAGGAGCTGGGATGAGAAAGAACAAAAAAAAAGAGAGAGAGAGAGAGAAGCAAAATTTCAGTCTCTACAAGTGACTCCAAAGCTTTTATCAAGACCCAGGAGGAAGTCTAGCTGTAAACGGACATGAAGCTGAACCTGTGGCCTCAGAGAGGCCAGCCAGTCCACATGAAGGGGTGGGAAGAAGTTTCCGTCTCTAGTTTACCTGCACCCAAGCAAGGGCATTTTGGCAATTTTATCAGAGTTAAGCAAGCAGATGTGAGGAAGCCGTGATGTGCTGGTAAACCAGCTCTGGGCAGGGAGCAAGGCGGGGTGCAGGAGAGTCAAGGAGAAGCCTTGGTTCATAGCGTTTCCCAGTTTCTGTGGCGTAAACATGCTCACTATGACGAATTTCATGCTAACGATATGCTGCCACTGGTTGTAGGGTTGGGAAAATAAGTCCGTGATCAGCTCTTGTGAGTGGGTGCAAGCACCAGCCACTGCTGCTTTGGTGCTCATTTCCTTAATGACAGTGGTTCAGAAAAAGTCCATCATCAAGAGGAAGAAGAAGAAGATGAGGAGAAGGGGGAGGGGAAGGGGGAGGGGGGAGAGAAAGAAGGGGGGAAGGGGGAGAAGAAAAAGAAGGGGAAAAAAGAAAATATCCATTATTATTTTCATCCTCATTTAAGACATTTTGAGCGTCTCCCATCTGTAAAGAGATACATCTCTTAAATGTCTTTCTGAGTCTAAGATCTCAGTTATGAGGGCCCCAGGGGACCTTGAAGACCATCCCATCCGCTCTCCTGTGTTACTGAGAAGAAAATTACATTTTGGCCAGTGTCACCCAACTGGCCTTCTTTCTTTAAACCTCTGCCTTTCCCACCCACTATTCTGGGACGGTCCATCATTATGTTGGGCAGGTTCTATGTCTTACCCAACATAAAAATTATTCTACAAACATGAAGAATACCACCTAGTTTTTACCCTGAACTTACTTTGCACAGAGAATGGGCTCTCCTGCATGTTGAATGTCTTTTTTTTTTTTTAAAGACTATCTCCTCCAAAACGATTGTATTTACCTAACTGCACAACACCTTGTTCTAGCAGGGGTTTAAGATGCATGCTGAGGGTACCTTTTTGGTTCCTTCTTTAATTCCTGCTAAGAAACCTTTCCAACCCCTTTAAACTACGTTCTGACACATTCTCAACTATTGCTAATGCCTGAACTGTCCATGATCTTTAAAGAGATCGACACTTTCACATAAGCTATTCTCTCTTTCCGCTCAGCAAACTCATGCATTCTTCAAGACCAAAGTCCAGGGAAGCCTCGATAAGGACTTGCACTGGGTCAAGAGCAGTGTTTGGGGCCCCTGTTGTGCAGCTCCACACCACATGAATAAATTTCTACAGAAAGTTCTATGCTGCATCACAGTGACTTGACTCCCTCTTTCAACCGTGAGTCCCTGAGTGCAGAAGTTGCTTTCCTGACACACAGCTGGTCCTGGAACACAGCTGGTGCTCAATAAGCATATGCAAATCTGCAGATGAGTGCTTCAGTGGCTAGAAGAATGTACAGATGGATGAACGGATGTGTCCTCCCTGTTTCTGCTGAGACTTCTCTGGCTTAAACCCAGGACAGACATTCTACCCACTGTTCCACCCCCTCCAATAACAAGTGCCCAAAACCCCAGCCCCACTCACCTGAGAGGCAGAGAAGGAGCAGAACTGGGGACAGCCACATGGTCCTGTCTCTCTGGCTGGTGTCCCCAGCAAATCCAGGTCCCTGCTGTAATCCAGGTGTTTGTGACAGAGCCTGCGGTGTCCACTTTCTACTTGCTCAAGCTTCCTTTGTGTTTCTGTCTCTCACCTACTTCCTTTTTCATCTCCTAGCTACTTCCTAGTTTGAAGCCCTACTTGGGAAAAAGGGAAGAGTGTCAAGAGATCAGAGAATGGACTAAGAACAAGAGAAATCTGCTGTTTTTTTCCTTCATTTAATGGCAATATAATGTTTGGATCATACCCCGAGTCTTCATGCAAGTCGGTCCCCAAATATGAAACCTCCAAAGGAGGAAAGTCTTTGTCCCCATCTCTCATTCTTCTTCCTGTCCAAGGCTACTTGCTCGACCTAACCAGCTGTCCCTTCTCTCTGACTACATACTTTTGGGTCATAAAACACCCCACTTAAATATCTGGGGTGAGGACTCCCCATGAATCTCTCAACCACTACCTCCATGTGGTTGATCTCATACCTCTTCCTCTAACCTAATCTCTCTTCTGGGCTCTGGACCCAACTTTTTGACGGCTTGTGGGGAAGCTCCACCTGCTTGTACACCCTTAATCTAATTCAGTATAAAGGTGTTGGTGAAGGGCATAGATCCCGGAGTCATGCGGATTTAAATCCCAGCTCCATCATGTACTAACCATGTACCCTTGGGCATGTTGCTACATCACTCACATCCCTAGCTTCTTCATCTATAAAATAGAGTCATAGTAACCATCCTCGCCTCACAGAAATAAAGGAGTGAACAAACATAAAGCACTTGTCACAGTGCCTGGAACATGGTAAGTGCTCAGTAAACGTTAACTCTTTAGAATAGTCCTGGATCAGGACTAGCTTCTCATCTGGTCTGTCAAACAACTATACACTCCCTTCAATTCAACTTGAACATCAGAAACATATTCTTCTCGAAGACACAGGTATTGGTTTTGCCCAAATTATTTAAGTTTACAACAAAGGTGCGAGGCAGGTACCATTATCCCCACTTTATAGATAGGAAGACAGAGGCACAGAGAGGTCCTGAAACCAGACATCATCAAATCAAGTCCATAAATCCTAGTCTAGTTTGTTAGCCGTAGGGATTTGGGGGGAAAGCTGTCTGGTGTCAACCAATGCCCAGAACCATTCTGCTTGGGGACAGCAGGAGGTCCATAGGGCTCTGGCCTGCCCACCCCCACCAGCAACTGTCAGAAGCTCCTGGAACACATACATTTGGGAGAAGAGGTTTAACTCCTAGGAGAAAAGGCTCATCTTATCACTGTCTGCTCCACCACACCAGAGAGGAGGTAGAAGCTGGGGCACTCCAAAGCTGAGCACAGACAACATTATTAGGGAAATGCAGCCATCAAGGAATGCAAATCAAAACCATGGTGAGACACCACTTTACACCTGCTAGGAAGACTACCATCAAGAAGTCAGATAGTAAGTCTTAACAAAGATGTCAAGAAGTCAGAACGTCCATATACGCATTCATGGGAAGAAAAGTGGTGCAACCATTTTGGAAAACAGTCTACAAATTCCTCAAAGGATTCCACGTAGAGATGCCATAAGACCCAGCGATTTCACTCCTAGGTGTACACCCAAGAGAAATGAAAACATAGGGGCACCTGGGTGGCTCAATGGGTTAAGTCTCTGCCTTCAGCTCTGGTTGTGATCCCAGGGTCCTGGGATTGAGCCCCGCATCAGGCTCTTAGCTCAGCAGGGAGCCTGTTTCCCCCTCTCTCTGCCTGCCTCTCTGCCTACTTCTGATCTCTGACTGTCAAATAAATAAATAAAATCTTTAAAAAAAAAAAAAGAAATGAAAACGTATGTCCATACAAAAACAGGTACACAAAGGTTTTTAGTAACTTTATTCAGAATAGCCAAAAGGTAGAAACAACCCAATGTCCATCAGCAGATGAACAGACAAACAAAATGTGATCTAACCTCACAATGCACTATTACCCAGCCATTAACAGGCATGAGACCTGCTAGAAGGTGAAGCTGGAAACATTACGCAAAGTGAAGGAAGCCAGTCACTGAAGACCTTATAGTATGTGATTCCATTCATTGCAAAGACGAGAACAAGGAAATCTATAGATACAGAAGTCATGTAGTTGTTGCTTAGGACTTGGGGAGATTCAGAAAGGGAGGATAGTTAGAAAGTATGGAGTTTCCTTTTGAAGATGATGAAGATGCTCTAAGATCAGGTGTGGTGATGGCCGCACCTATCTGTGAGTACGCCAAACACCACTGAATTGCATACATTACACGGGCAAGTTGCATGATATGTGAACTATATCTCAATAAAGCTTTTTTTTTTTTTTTTAAGATGAGCACAGAAAGGCAGGAGACCAGCTGGGAAGGGAGAGGTAGGGATGGGAGATGGGTCTCAGAATGGTTTTTTCTTCTGCACCCCCACACCATTCCAAGTCTTTATTCTTCATCCACAGCCCGGCACATGGGGCCGGAAAAACCAGGCTTTTCAGAGCATCAGCAGCAGGAAGTGAAGGCACCAGGGTACAGGACATGGCATCATGCAAGAGAGTTGCCTCCCAGACACAGGTGTCTGGACCTCTCTTCCCACAATCAGCAATGAGCAACCCATACATGGGAGAAAAGTCAGAAAGCTCAGCTCCAAAATTAGAAGAGAAAGAATAAGACGCCTGCCCACGTAGGCACGGCTGAGCAAAGGAAGGATGAAGCAGTGACGAGGACAAGCTCATCCATAATTTCTTCTACTAACATTTCCTTTATTAAAAAAAAAAATCCACACACCTCTTGAAAGGCAATCAAGATAGAGTTCTAGGAAATAAAATAATTAAATGACAAATGCATTTTGAAAACGGAGGAAAATTTGGTGGACTCTGCCTAAAACAATGGAGAGGAAGAATAATGTGGGTCAAAACCCTAATGATTAAGGAAAGGATTTCTCTGGGGCCCGTCCAACTCCTGAGAGGACACCACACAAGCACTAATAAGCAACTACCATAGAAATAGAGCCTGGTGGTGGGTATCAAGGAGGTGCCTGTATTGCATGGAGCTCTGGGTGGGGTGCATAAACAATGAATCTTAGAACTCTGAAAAAATAAAATTTTTAAGAAAGAAAGAGAGCCTCTGGAGTGGAGGTGTGATGTCCCTGAATGGGTGTCAAATCCGGATGCCAGTGTGTGAGGAACGCAGACGTTGCTGGTGCTTTTGAAAGAAAAGGAGGAAGCTTTGAAATCTGATTCAGTGGCTTTCCGGCTTTCAAAATTTCGCCATCTCCCCTTTGGCTACAGTCAAGTCCAGACCCTGCCATGATACACCAGACCCAGCTCCTGGCTGGCCTCCAGCCTCTCCCTGTCCTCCACAGCTCACACTCTGGGCCCTGGCCACTGTAAACGACTCCAATGCCCAACAGCAGGTGCTCCCTTGAGCCAACAAGCCAGTGCACATGGTGATCTCTCGATGCCCATCCAACCTCCCATCCACATGCCCGGGCACATGTACCCTCTCAGCTTCCTTCGAGATGCAGATAAATCCTTCCCTCCCAACCTGGGCTCTGGCAGACTTGACCCCTGCCTCTGAGCCACTGCCCCACCTGTGTTCATGTCATTCTCTCCTAACCCTGCCCCAACATGCTTTCTCGGGTTTTCTGTCTTCGGTGTTGCTCTGTTTTGTTTTGTCTTGGGAGGTTCCCTCAGGTCCTGCGGGTTGAGTTCACAAGCCCAGGAAAACCACCCTTCGCCAAACTTGTCCTTTCTTTAGTTGGTGCTTTCAATCCTGTCCCCTGTTCACACACGTCAGAGACAAGCCTTCAATGGACGTCCTTGCCTCCGTACGATGATGAAGTACATAGGCTTGCTTTGTAGGCATATGCGTACACGGTTTCGGGCCATCCATCTCATTCTGGTGTTACTTTTTTTATGCAGCACCAGGTCCTGAAGCCTCATCCGTGTCACTGAGTGCCCACTTTACTGTTTCCAGCTTCGGCTTCTCCTCCGCAGCAGGTGCCTGAGGCCACTCGTCAGTGCCCGGTGCTGGACGTCTAGGTGGCCCCCAACTGCTTGCCTCCATGAATGGCACCTAATGAACATTCTCTAGCACACACCCCCTAGGGGCCTGCAGAACATGTTCCGGGATATACACCCAGAGCAGGGTTTCCAGACCCCAGGGTAAACATACCCTTAACCTGACAGATTGCTGTCCAGAATGGCCATGTTGGGCAGTCTGGTCTAACTCCTTGAAGCCAAAGTTTACAGTCAGAACCTGTTTCACTGAGGGGAACGGAGTCTTCACCAGCTGTGCACTGTGATCCCTGTGACGTCTCCCCACCCCCTGATGCTGGCCAGCCGTTTGGTCTGGATTTATTCAGTCAGGTGAAAAAAAAAGTGCATATATATATATATATGATAGTTTCTCAACTCTCACTGAAATCTCTCTGTCTAGACTCTCCACAGCTTAAGAACAATTCAGGATCCTTGTTTGGCCCCTCAAGGGAAATAAACCAGGGCCACCCGCCAGGACCTTCGGGTGCGTTATCAACAATCGCTTCCTGCCTGCACACACCACAGAGGACTCTGGGCGTCTCGTGGCTGCACACCCAAGCCGTCACTAATGCTGCCTGAAGTGGCTCCTTCTCCCAACCGCCCCATTACTGCCGCCCCAGACGAGTTGTGCTACTTCATCAGGTCTCCGGGGAAATGGGGTCTGCTCCCCTGAGGCCCTGCACACCCCAGCACCAGGCCTCTGGCTTGTCCTCATTCTGCTCCTCGTGGGAAGCTTGGCTGTTGTCCCCCTAACTGCCAGCCTCCCACACCTCCAGAGAGCACCCCTCTCCCGCCTGGCACCTCTCTAGCTCCCCGTTCCTTCATTGGGATGGTGGTATCCCCCTCCTAAGGACTGCTGGGAGGCATGAAGGAGATCCCTGATGTCAAATGCTAGGCACAGACCCTGGCACAATGTAGCAACTGATAACACACACACACACACACACACACACACACACACACACACCGTGAGCTGATGAAACGTCCCCCGCCTCTGTGTCTGGCGGTGAACAGCCATGGTCTCCATATCCTCCCGCCCATCTGGGTGGGTGGAAACGGTTTCCTGGGACCCGTGTGTTACCTCTCCCGAACTCGCTTCATTCTTTTCTCCAGGGAAGGTTCAGTAAGTGACAAGTCCCAGACCCACTCACCTGAGGCAGAGAGGGGGCGGGGCTACAAACAGACTGGCGGTCCAATCTCCCCAGCCCCGGAATGTCCAGACCCTTATCTTCTGACATCTGGCCTAGGAGCTCCCTGCCTCGATACGGTCACTCCCCATCTGTATTTTGTTATTTGCTTCCTTCCTCTGCCACTTCTTCATTTTGAGTTGCAAAGTTATTGGGAAAGGGGAAGAACCTGCTGAAAAAGAGAGTGAACCAAAAGCAAAACTGCAAGGGGAGCTTGGTGGCACCTCGTCCCCTCAGCTGCTGAGGGCATGCCCACCCATGGCAGGGCCCTCCCGACTGGATCCCAGGTCGTCCTTGGCTCTCAGACCCATAGATCCACAGCTCCAGCCCTGCCCTGAGGGAAGCAACTGCCCACCGTGGTCACAGCACAGGTCCTCTTGGGGGGCAATTTCTGGTCCAGCTGTGACCAAGGTTTACATCCTGCTCAGTTCAAAGCTTTTTCAACCTGGACGCTCTCCTTAGTGTCACACGGAGGAGTGGGGACATACTCCAGTCTTACGGTTCTAGAGGTTGGAAATCCGAAATTAGTTTTGCTGGGCCAAAGTCAAGGCGTCCCCGGGGCTTCGTTCCTTCGGAAGCTCCAAGGCAGACTCCACTTCCTTGCCTTGTGCCACCGGCATGCGACCCCCACCACTCCACCCTCGGCTCCCGTCAGAATGTCTGCTTCTCTGACTCTGAACCTTCAGCGTCTGTCTTATAGGAAACTTACGATAACATTGGGCCCACTGGATCACCCAAGATAATCTCTCCATCTCAGGATCTTTAACTTAATCCCATTTATAAAGTTCCTTTTGCTGAGAAAGGGGGTAACGTGACACACATTGCAGAGAACGTCATTCAAGTGATGAACCTTGAGGTCCAACCTGGTTAGAGGAGAAAGTGAAGAAAGAGAAGGGGCCTGCAGTACTGGTCTGGATAAGTGATGTTAGCTGCTGTAACTGGCAGCCCTAACGTCTCAACGTGATAAGGTTTATTTCACACTTACTGCATACTCCAAGGAAAGTCAGGGAGATCGCTAAGTGGAAGGATCTAGACTCTTTCCAGCATGTGATGTCACCAGCTTCAATACTGGTCCCTGTTTTTACCATGCAGTGTGTGTGTGTGTGTGTGTGTGTGTGTGTACTACATAGACGTCTTATGGCCTGGCACAAAGTGGTGAAACTGACTTCCAACCACATCCAGAGGAACCACAAGACAGAGGCTCTGTATTGGAATGTCATCAGAAACAAAGTAAGCGAATTCTATGCCCGCTCTTTAAAAACATGCACTTTGGGGTGCCTGGGTGGCTTAGTGGTTTAGGCATCCAACTCCTGATACCAGGTCATGATCTCAGGGTCATGAGATCGAGCCTGAATCAGGCTCTGCACTGGGCATGGAGGCTGCTTGGGATTCTCTCTCTCCCTTACCTTCTGCCCCTCCCCTTCCCTCCCAGGAAGGTAGTCTTTTTCCCTATCCCTCCAACTAAAGACAACTAAACCCTGAACATGACACATTAAACAAAATAAGAAGGTTCTTAAAAGTGGAGAGAAAGTAGACTGGTAAGGGGCCTTGGGAATCAGAATTTTCTTTCGCTTCATATATCCAGACTGGAGAAGCCAGCAACAGGAAAATAATAACAGGCACGGGGCAGGGGTATGGCGGGGGGTGGTTGGGGGCTTAGGGAATCTCCACAAAAGCCATCTCTCTTGGCAAAGAACCAGGAAAGGGTCAACCTAGCAAAACTAAAGCTTAGATAGTAACTTCTCTACCTCCAGCCAAACCACGGAGAAAGTAGGGGCCACCACCCACCCAGGGCAGCACAGGCAGCAGGGGGGGAGCAGCTGCTAGGCACCGAACCCCCCCCTCCCCCAGCCAGGAAGCTGAGCAGTGGAGGCCCAGGGGAGAGCCAGAACACACTGCCTCACCCTTCGGGATTCAGACAGCCTCCTGGGCGTGCCGGCTGCTCATACCACACTCTGTGTCCTTCTACAGGTCCGCACACATTCCAGCATGAACTCGGGGGTACTGTCGGTCCAGGTGGCATCGTCTGCAGCCTGCACTGCACTGACCAGGGTTCTGTCTGGTTCACTCCCTGGGGGGGGGGAGGTCTCCAGTGCCTGGCCCGAAGAGGGGGTTGGTTAATGAGCACAAACTGAAGGGAGAATGGGAGGGAAGACAGCAGCCTGGAAACAGTTCAGGAAAGACAAAAGAATGTCCTGTCAACAGGATCAGGCTATTTTGCATTAACCAAGTGTTAAAAAACAGAAATTCAGCTGAGTACATTGGAAGATCTTAGAGGCTTTATTATTACTTATTATGAGCCAAGGAAGAAGAAGTAGCAAAAGCTGGACTTTGTTGTAGCTGGAAGCCTCCAGGCAGCCAGGCTGAGGCAGAGAGGTTGTAACTCTCTATAGCTCCCTCCAGGAATTCCTTTAATGTTTTATAGCTTTGCTCTTGTTAGTGTTGCTTCCCTCTGATAACGGAAAATGACTGCCTACAAGACACGCATTGGCAGCCCTCGTTCAAACACACGGCCCGCCGATACACATCTGAAGGCTCTCATCCCTGATGTTTTCTGACACAGTGGTAAATAAACTTATCCGAAGAGCAGTTAGCCTCTCAAGGTCCTGGAGACCTTGCTTCTAACATGCACACATTCCTTAGAGACCTACGCTATGCCCTAACCCCTGCTAACTAAAAGTATATAATCATTCACTCCTCACAAGCCCAGGCCAGCTCTTTCTGCCCATGAGTCCTGTCCCTGAGCTATTTAAAAAAAAAGAAAGAAAGAAAGAAAGAAAGAAAGAAAGAAAAGAAAAAAGAAAAAGCACCTTTGGGCGCAAAAACATCTCAAGAATTCTTTTATGACTGTTATTATTATTGTGAATCATGTGGGGCGTTGCATGGTGGTGGGGGCTGGTGACCGAGCATGAAAGAGTTCCCCCAAGGCAGAACAAAAGAGAAGTTTATTGAATACAATGCCAGGCAGCAGGCAGCACAGCAGAGGAGAGGCCGTCTGCCACAAGGCAGTGGCCACAGTTATACAGTGGAGTGCGAAGTTATGGAACATACAGCATTTTCCCCTTTCTGGTATTCTTAAGAACTGTGCCTAGGGGCACAGTTCTGGGTTAAAGCCTCTGCCTTCAGCTCAGGTCATGATCTCAGGGTCCTGGAATGGATACCTGCATAGGGCTCTCTGCTCAGCGGGGAGCCTGCTTCCTCCTCTCTCTCTGCCTCTCTGCCTACTTGGGATCTCTGCCTGTCAAATAAATAAATAAAATCTTAAAAAAAAAAAAAAAAAAAAAAGAACTGTGCCTGGTTGTAACTGGTCGGTGAAGGCTTATGTCTATTTTGAGATGGGTCGATTTACGAGCCTGTGGGCCCTCCTGCCTCGCTCAGTTTCTAGTGCTGAAGCCTGTTGCCTAAAAGTGACCTCTATAAGTGAGGCTGAGCATCCCACCGAGCGGCATCCCACCTGAGAGCTGCACAAAATGGAAGATTTTTAAAGCAAGGAGGGTGGAGCAAGGAAGTTACTAGCAAAAGAAACTAAGGATTGTCCCAGGCACAGTCACCTTCCCTTAGGGGCAAGAGCAGGGGGGTGGACCCGGCAGATTCGCTCACCATCTCAGACTGATTGGCGTAGAATTTGCCCGCTAGGAGAGCCGGATGCTGCTGTTCGGTTGGACTCCAAAGACTGTTTCTTTGTAACACAAGCAACACACTGAAGTTAAAGGAAATTGAAAACAGAGATCAAAACCCCATTTCCAGCCTCAAACAATGAATTCATGGAAAAAGACCTCTCTGCTCTCTTTTGACTTGCAAACTTAGCTCCCCTGGGGCGGGTGGGGGGGCCCTTGTGGGCTGACTTCCGGTGTGTGAACATACATATTCAGCACTCACTTTCCCAGGCTTTCTTGGGAAGGGTTTCATTTTAGAGGACCACAAAAACTAGCTTTTATACATAAATTTGTTTTTTTAATAATTTAACACCACTTTAGATGCTGCCTCACTTTTTTACATAAAACTTCATCTTTATTTAAGGAAATCCGTTCGATAAATATCAAAGTTATTTCTTTCTTGCTATAACATATCATGCATGAATCACAGTTGGAGGCTCATGGAAGCAGAGCTGCTGGTTTGCAGAGGGAACAACCATGCCAGAGAAACATGTGCTTTTGCCCCAGGTCCCACAGCTGCAAGACTGTGGAGACAGGAGCAAGCCAAGATTTTGCACTGCTGTTTGTTGTCTAAAAGTCAAGTCATTGAAGGTGGAAGGGGAAACTAGTCATCATCAGAACACCTTAATAGGCATTAAAAAAGGGGGAATGTGTGCCTTTACTCACCACCCAGGGTTTCTCCAGACAATACAGGAAATGGGGAAGGAATTCCAGAGAAGGAAGCTGTTAGTAAGGACCAACACAATGGGCACATGCATGAATCTCTTGTTACTGGCTGAGTTGTATCCTCCCGAAACTCCTATGTGGCAGTCCTAACACCCAGGACATCAGAATGTGACTGTGTTTGGAGATAATCTTCAAGAGGTGATGGGGGCGGGGGGGGGGGGGGTGGCACTGGGTGGCTCAGTCAGTTAAGCACCCAACTCTTGGTTTCGGCTTAAGTTGTGATCTTGGGGTTGTGAGATGGAGCCTTGAACCGAGCTTGAGATTCTCCTTCTCCCTCTACCTCTCCCCACACCCCCATTTGCTTTCTTTCTCTCGCTCACTAAAATAAATAAATCTTCCAAAAAAGATAAAATAAAGAGGTGCTTGAGGGTAAAATGAGATCATCATCATTGTCCTAATCCAATGTGACTAGTGTCATTATAAGAAGACATTAGGACATAAGTACGCAGAGAGGGAAGATGGTGTGAAGACACAGGGTAAAGATGGTGTCTACAAGCCAAGGACCAACGCCTCAGAAGAAACCCACCCTGCAGACACCTTGATCTCAGACTTTCAGCCTCCAGAACTGTGAGAAAGTCAAATTCTATTATTTAAGCTACGCTGGCCTGGGGCTTGGTTACAATAGCCTGCAAATAAGCCAGTGTCTGTGACTCTCCTACCCCTCAAATTTATATGTTGAAATCCTAATCCCAGTGTGGTGGGAAGGCCTTTGGAGGGTGATCAGGTTGGAAAATGGAGCTCTCATAAATAGGATCACACCCTCATAAGAGGCCAAATAGCTCGCTCACTTCTTTTCTGCCATGTAAGGATACAAAGAGAAGTCAACCATCTGCAAGCCAGGCAGAGGGCCCTCGCCAGAGCCCAGCCTTGCCGGCTCCCTGATCTTGGACTTCTAGTCTCCAGAACCATGAGGAATGGCTATTGGTTCATAAGCCACCCCATCGGTGGCCCTTCGTTAAGCTGCCTGATCTCACGGAGACACTCGGCCACATACAAGGTGGAGGGAGCACGTGGAGCTCTAGATCAAACCATCAGCCCGTGTGGCCTGGCAGGGAGACACACACCAGCCCCACCCCCACCCCCCACCCCACCCCACCCCTGTGTCATCCTCAGGAAACAAGGACAGGAAAATTCTTTGCATGTCACCAATGGGGAAGTGACCCATGCCACAGCAAATGTGGCACTTCTGTCAAGTTAAGAGGCTGGGTGACAGGGGATACTTGGAAAAATCAGCTGCCAGCAGTACTGGGTGTTGTCTTCCTTCTGACAAAGCAGAGGAGACTCGGACTGTGGCCACTGCTCTCAAGCAGAGAAGGCAGAGGCCACCTGTTTCCTGTAAGAGACACACAAGTCTGCTCCAGGGAGAAGGAATAGCCTGTGCCAACCCTGATGTAGAGCCCCTTTGTCACCAGTTAGACCCCCAAGTACACCTGCTTGGACTTACTAACCTTGGTCTTATATTTTCCCTTAAGCTCTTCTTTCTGGCTTTCCTCTTAATTCAGGCAAAGGAAACCCAAAATCACTCTTCAGGTGACAGCTCTGTCCACCAGCACCTGGGTGGCTCAGTCGGTTAAGTATCTGCCTTCAGCTCAGGTCATCATCCCAGGATCCTGGGATCAAGCCCTGCATTGGGCTCCCAGCTCAGCAAGGAGTCTGCTTCTCCCTCTCCCTCTGCCAACAGCCCCCACCCCGCTCATTTCACTCACTCACTCTCTCTGAAATAAATAAATACAATCTTAAAAAAAAAAAAAAGACCTCCCTCCAAAGGCCCAGACCACCTGACTTTTGAGCTAACCAATGCCCCAACTCATTGACCATGGAATGACCCCCTAGAATGACCTACCATTACCTTTACCTCATTATAATACTAAAATGTCTACCCAGGGAGGAGCCTCAACCTCATTTATATAACATATTGTGTATGCATAGACAGGTTTCTTTAAGGCACATGTGCTACCTCATGCCTACCTCTACTAGGATGGCAAGGTTTCCTACCCAAGTAGCCATCCTAACCCTGAACAAAAGGAACCCATTCACCCTCTCCTGGGGAATCACGGCTTTGGAAGCCATTGCCTGTGATCTCCTTATTTGCTGCAAATAAAGTTTGCTTTGGGCCACGACTCATCCTGGTGCAGTTTCTGAGTCACCCAGGAGGGAAGAAGTCCCGTTGCCTCAGTTACACCGTGGGCTTAGGACGCCCTTCTCTGCGGCCTCAGATGTCCCTTTCTCTGTAACTCAGTATGGGAGAAACCTCACAGCACCCAAGACCAAAGTTAAAACTGGACCTCAGCACAGATGGAAACTGTTTGTGTTTCATGTGTCTCTGCACCAGAGAAAAAAAATATTAATTTTTAAAAGTGGTGGGGAGGGAAGTCAGAACACCCTTTCCCTGCTGGAATCAGTGTGCAGTACTTCCTCCAGAGGTTCTACCACCCATGGCACAAAGGCAAAAGCCGTTGTTACTCCTGACCTCCCCACCTCCACTGGCTGAGCAAGACCAGCTCAGGGGTCCTGGACACTTACCAGCATTGAAGCTTCACACCCTCGTGTACCCACTTTACCGGTGAGAAAGTGGAGAGAAGCCCAGAGAGATTAAGATTTTTTTTCCCCAAAGGGCAAAGCTAGAAACTTTCCAGATTGGGATGGAACAGAACTTTGGCTTTGCTTCGGTCTCTGGATTGCTATCATCAGGACCACCAACCACCTGGAGTTGGCGCCTGAATGCTGGGCATCCCTCTGATTGCGCTGTTCTCTCCCTAGTGAGTCCCTGCTCCCTCCACCTCCCCAGCTCCAGCCCTCCAGGCTTGCTCCTTGTGCTAGAACCCGCCTCCCACCACCCTGGGACTCGGAGAAGCAGAGTCGGAACACTCACTGTTCTCGCTGCCTCAGTTGCCAAAATTTAGGGAGCATCTACGTCAGCTGGACTGAAATAGCTTCCATTTTTCTTACTGCTTCCTTATGGCTCTTTTTTCTACACTTCAGTTTGTTTTCCCATCATATCAAAATTTGGGAAAATACAGTTTTTCTGAAAGAAAACAGGAAGGAAATCTATTAACAGTGACAGAAATGCTGTGGCTTTGACTCTCTCAATAATTAGATTCACAGGGCACCCAACTTCTACAAAGAATCCCACAACTTCCCAAAACAGATAAGTCACATTTTTATTTTTCACTGTGTCCTCAAATGTACCGACCACACAGATTTTTCCGGAGTCAGGACTGAAGCTGGATCTTTGCAGAACAAATCTTATTAGGACTGCTGACGTGGGGGCACGTTGGTGGCTCAGTCATTGAGCGGCTGCCTTCAGCTCGGGTCATAGTCCCACAGTCCTGGGATCCAGCCCCACATCAGACTCCCTGCTCCTCAGGGCGCCTGCTTCACCCTCTCCCACTCCCACTGCTTGTGTTCCCTCTCTCGCTGTGTCTCTGTCAAATAGATAAATAAAATCTTTTTTTAAAAAACTGCTGACATGGACCTTAACACATTTTATTATTATTAATTTCACAACCATTAAATGAGCATCTGCTAGGTGTCAGTCCCTGTGGGTACACAGATGAGTAAGAAATGGTGCATCGGCCAAGATCTTGGTAGCAGGTAGACGGCGCAAGCAAAATGGTATGATTGAGGATAAAATAATGAGGGGAATATTTACAATGATCCAGGAAGGAGTTAAGGGAAATCAACAAAAGGGCCAGCAGCAGCAGAAAGCCCTTACCACCTCTAATTCTAAAGGAGGGCAGAGAGGGGATAAAAACCAGATCCCAGCAGAGCCCTTGTATAGACCTCCCAGGAGTTGAGGGTGTGGACCACCCAGCAGGAGTGGAGTGGAGGGACACAGATGCTCCCAACTTAACAGAAACAACTTTCCTTCTGCCCTTCTACCTCCCACTGTCCACTAGCTGAACCCAACCAGAATTTAGAGAGTGAGGTTATGCCTCCTCTCCAATGAGACCCCCTCCAGAACAGGTACCATGTATGATTCATCTTAATAGTCCCAGGATTTAGTATAGTGACTGGCTCCTAACAGGTGCTTAGTAAACATGTGCTGTGTGAATACATGAATGAATGAATGTCCATCTACCTGGCGACCAGAGGCAGGGTTCAGCATCCATCTGATAATAGCCTTCCAAAACGATGTGCAATGGTACAATGATCCCCAAGCATGCCCACAGAATTAGTTTGCAACCCAGCTGCCCAACAGAAATAGGCCATCCAGACATAGTCACCCAACCACCTCATATAAACATGACAGGTGTCCCAGCTCAGGTTGTCCAGAGACAACGCCAGCCAGGTCTGATGAACCAGAAGGCAGGCAGACTCCAGGTGGACTCCAAGGGTCCATCTACATTGGAGAAGGGAGCTTGAGATCAGAAGAAGCAGGGGAGGGGGATGACAGCCAAGGATCTCTCAAAGCCCTTCTTCCTGTACCTGATCCTGGGAGGAGGGTAGCTACAGGTGGCAGCTGGTGAAGCTGTCCTCACCAGTCCTCTGTGACATATGGAGGGACAAGGAACATTGCCTCCGGGGCCTCATGCCAAAGTGTGATTCAAAAACAGAAAGAAGGACACAGCATGGCCACTCTGGGACCCCAGGGCCCAGCAGATCTGAGCTTGCCTGGAGACACTGACCCTGGTGTCCAGGGACATGCCAGCTGCCTTGGCAATGGTGATTCACTTAGGCAACTTCAATGAGCAGGAGCAGAAGATGACCCAGGATCTGCTAACTATTGCTGAGACATGCCTGGGGCACTGCCAGAAGAACTGAAACTTGTCCATGTTGGTTTGATCAAGCAGAGCCTTAGAGTCTTACACCAGAGTCATCCCATATCGTCGTCCATATGGGAAGTCGTACCACTGCCTCAAGCACAAGATGGTGGTGGTTTGATCTTGGCCATTCACCAAGGGCCACAGGTATAGATGAGTCATCAGCTCTGACTACCCTCTTAAGCCCATCAGAAACGACTGAGTGCTAAGGGTCAAAAATTTGGCTCTTTTAAAGAACTGGCCTCAGAGGAATGTGATAAGGAAAGTTTCCCAAAGGGAGCAGTCAATAATATCAAATGGGACAGATGGAAAAGTTGACCTTCAGGTCTAGCATGAGGATGTCACTGGAGATCTTGACTGCCAGAGGTCAAGGTAAGAGGGGAAAATTGAGATGAATACCAGAATGAGGTTTCCCTGTTATTTTCTTCTTTCTTATCATGGGCTTCAGGTGCTCAGGCCCCACCACCTTCTCTTACACTTGGAACTTCCCCCCCAGTCAGGAACACAGAAGCGTTTTAACTGGGTCCAGACAAGCCTCTTGCCCTCCTGTCCCAATATCCACAGTGTTCCAGCCCTAGTGAAGTAAACCCCACTCTGTCCCACCTTGAAAAGTCTTGTACTGGATAGTGCTACCATTGGCTCCTGCTCTGCCTCTGCTTCTGTCAACCCATCATCACTGGACAAATTGGAACATTGGTACCTGCCTCTGCCACCCAACACCATGACTTAACTTATCCCCATAGGAACCTAGCAGAAGAGGAACTCAGAAATGCTGAGATGAGAAGGGCGCATTCCCATAATCTGGCTTCTCAATGAGTGCTGGAGGCCATCACAAATACCAAGAGAGCGCAAGGAAAGAAGAGCCATCAGAGACACTGATTCAAGCTTTCCCTACCAAATCATGAATGCCAGCCTTGCGGAGTTCACTCCCTGACAATAAATCTGGGTCAGGTAAGCTCAGGATTAGCACTGTTATTATTTTTGAGTAAAGACCAGATCAAATAAGTGTCTTGTTTAGAAAAAAAAAAAGTATCTTCTCTCCTGACCTCCCTACATCCCTACATCAACCCACACTTCTCCCTCCAGTTCTCCCTCCAGAAGAGTTCCTGTAGAGTATCCCACCATAGCCTGGAGGGGTGGAGGCTCACTGACCAACAAAGGAGATCAAGAGCCATCAGAAGTGGTGCCACATACAGCATGGGTCCACCTGAAATTAAGATGGACATTTATGAAAAGTTGCTCTCAGGTACTTGCTGTTGCCAGACACTGCTCAAAGTGCCTCTGAGCGCCATCTTGTTTAATCCTCTCAACTCTGTGAGCAACCTCACTTTAAGAGATAGAGAACCGGGTTCAAAGGAGTGGTTCTCTCAGGAACTCACAGCTCATGAGGGACGAGCTGGGGTTTGAGTTCAGACCTGCCAGGGTTAACCTGCATACCACACTCCCCTTCTCTGCAGCTTCTTTCCCACCTTCTTATGCAACCAGAAGTGGATGACATTCATGATGGTCACCATAAGACACATGGTCACCACACGCTGCAGGGACCCAAATTTGTCAAGAAAATGGGTAATAGAGGCAATGCCAATAGTTCTTCTTTCCATGCGTACCTGCTGAAGACCACCTGCCCAAAAATTACTCTAGAGAGAGAGGAAGAGAGAATCAGATCCCTCAAGTACTTTTCTATGGTGTGCCGGTAAGTGTCAACAACACCAACAGTCCTGAAGATTCTCCATGGTGACAGGGTAGGTGCGCTGACTGTGATCATCTGTAATGGAGACCTGATCTCTCTTCTCTTTGTCTCCAGTTCCTTTGGTCTTAATGATGGAGGAACAGGACTCCCAAGTGGCTCTTCAGTACCAGTGCTCCCCAAACAGCTCCCAGCCCAGCCATGCTGGCATTCCGTTGACCCTTCTTCAGGCCATTCTCCTAGCCACAGCGTCTCACTAAGACCTGACCTGAAAAACAAATGCCCACATATCTTCTCGATCCTCACTGTGGTCCAGAAATGCCACACTCTGACACCAACACACACACACACACACACACACACAAATTAAACAGGAGGGATGGTAACTTATGAATGGAAAGAGAACCAACATTTGTTGAGAGCCTGCTATATGAAAGACCTCGAGGCAGCTCTCCATGAGAGATATTGTAACTCCGTTGTACTGATGGAGAAACCGAGACTCAGGGAAGTTGTATGACACGTCCAAGTTCACAGTGACCCACAGTGAAAGAGGAGGCATTTGAGACAACTTCTGCCTGACTTCTTGTTTTGAACACCAGAGTTTATCATGGGGCCAAGGGACAGGAGGCACCTGCAGCTGCTGGATGCTTTAAAATCAATGTGCTTAGTAAATGCTCATTAATAATTATAAAAATGACTCATATTTATTGAAAGTTTGTATCTATTATCTCACTTCTTTCTGACAATAGCCCTATGAAGAAGGAACGATTATTATCCCCATTTCACAGATGAGGGAACTGAGTCTTAGTGAAATTAAGTGCTTTATCTACAATCAAAAAGCTAAGATGTAGCAGAATCAGAATTCAAATTCGCTTTCCTTTCTTTCCAAACCTTGTGCTATCAGCCAGTTTATTTTCAACCTCTATTGGTCAAAAAAGGCCCGTGAAGATAAAAGAACAGCCATTCCCCTCCCAACCTTTCTCTGAGTAACCACTCTGAATTAAGGGTGCTGTCAACAACACCTCAGTTCGTCGCCTTCTTTTTAGAAACCCCAAAAACAAAGATGGGACTCCAAGGATCACAATGGTTCTGCATTTCTTCAGGCACATGTGCAAGCTTCTACCCACAGACCCGAGTTTCCTAGTTGGTGAACCCCATAGTAGAACACATACCAACACATACAGTCAAATACAAAGGACTGCCACATATGCTCACTTACTAGTCCACACTAGTCAGCAAGAGAAGAATAAAAAAAACAAGCGTTTAATCCAGAAGCCACAAAGATCTACACAAGTGGTAATTTAGGAACTATTCAACATTGCACAGTTGCTTCTATATCTGGTCTATGTAAAGTTTTTCTGGCGAGATAAACACAACACCCGGCAAAGTGGGTGCAAGGCAAGATTTATTAAAAACACTCCAGCGAAGTTTCAGGGCCCAGGAGAAGGGGAGCCAGGAAAGTTGTGCCAGGAGGAGGTGGGCACCCTCGGGCGAAGTTCCACAACTCTGGAAAGCAGAGTGGCAGAAGTCGTGCCCAAGGCAGGGAGGAGGGGGCTTTTAAGGGGTCTCGAGGGGAGCTCAAGGGTCTTTTGGCAAGTTTCCCTTATTCGGATATCTCGCCTGCTCATCAGGGTCCCATTGGTCCACTGGAGCCCAGGGCAGGGGTCTCAAATTCCTGCTTGGGCCTTTGTTCTCCTGTCCGAGTTCAGGTTTTGTGGCGGGAACTTTCGCCATCTTAAGTAGCCCTTTCTGCCAGCCCAACAGCCTACAATTTTGATTCCCAGAGTCCATAGTTTCAGTGTGAGCTCATGTTGGGGAGCAGAGGAAGGGGACACATGAAGAAGGCATCCCCGAGGAATGCCTTGGGTAAACAATGGTGAGATGCAGCCACAAAAGCTACTTGGGGCTTTCTCTGCTCATTGTTTAGGAGGTTGCAGACTTAATTCTTTGTTGTCACCCTAAATCACCAGGCAGCATCTTTCTAATAGATCCACAGAACTGTGTAGACTCCCAAAACAAACTCACATATACATGGCCAATCGATTTTCTATCAAGACACCAAAAGCCGGCAGAACACCTCGTAGTCCTGCAGATATGTCTCTTGCTTCAACTGTGTTTGGACAAAACAGACCCAGGGATGCCCCTTCAACCAGCCAACGACCACCCTCCAACCTTTTTTCCAGTCGCAACCTTGGGAGCCATCTTCTTGGCCACCCGCTGACTACAGGACCAGACATCAGCCAATTTCACGCTTACCTCAAATCAACCATGAGCTCCCAGATTCATCAGAATTTTTCCACCAAGGCAGAGGTTGCCATCAACCACCCAGTCAACGTGCATCTGTGGACCTCCTACATCTACCCCTCTCTGGGCTTCTATTTCCACCATGACGATGTGACTCTGGAGGGTGTGGGCCACTTCTTCCACAAGCTGACTGAGGAGAAGTGCGAGGGTGCCCGGCATCTCTTGAAGATGCAAAATCAGCGTGGTGGCCACACCCTCTTCCAGGATGTCCAGAAGCCATTCCAAGATGAGTGGGGGAAAATCCTGGACGCCACGGAAGCTGTACTGGTTCTGGAGAAAAGCCTGAATGAGACCCTTCTGGATCTGCTTGCCCTGGGTCCTGCCCGCACAGACCCCATCTCTGTGACTTCCTGGAGAACCACTTCCTAGATGAGGAGATGAAACTCATCAAGAAGATGGGCGACCACCTGATGAACCTCCACCAGCCCCCAGGCTGGGCTGGGCCAGTATGTCTTCGAGAGGCTCACTCTCAAGCATGACTAGGAGCCTCCAGAGACCAGCAGCAGCCTTTGAAGGGGCCTCTATGTCATCCCCCTGCTGCCAGAGCTTGCGCCTTGGCCTCTCCCTACAACCCTGAAGCAGCTTTTTAACCACCCTGGAACCCGCTCCCAAGCCCTGGGCCAAATGGAAACAATAAGGCTTTCTGCAGAAAACAAACCCAAAACAAACAAAACAAACAAACAAAAATAAATAAATAATTCCATGCAAAAGGAAAAAGTGCTGGAACAACAGAATATTCACGTGGAAAAAAAAAACCTTGACTTCTACTTACTCCATACACTTGAATTAATTAGAACTAACTCGTTAATTAATTTTAAAATGATCACAGATTTAAACATGAAAGTCAGACCTGCAAGGCTTTTAGAAAAAAAAAAAGGCATTAGAGAATATCTTTGCAACCTTGAAGTAGGCAATTACCCTTTTAGGACACAAAAAGCACCACCATAAATTACAGGTTGGATTTCATCCAAACTAAAATTTTCTGTTCATTAAGTGACATCACTTAGAAGAGGAAGAGGCAAGGGAAGCATATAAGCAAGACCTGTGTCTCGCCACAGACGGTAGACATTGAACATCAAGAATATATAAAAAAAACCCCTTATAAATCACCGATAACAAAGGCAAACAACTCAGTTTTTAAAAATAAGCCAAAGACTGGAACAGATGCTTCACTGAGGAAGATGTATGAATAGCTAATGAGCATATGAAAAGGTGTGCAGCCTCATTAGTCATCAGAGAAATTGGATTTAAAGCCACCTTGGGAGATGCACCTAGGTGTCTCAGTTGATTGAGCATTCAACTCTTGATCTCAGCTCAGGTCTTGATCTCAGGGCTGTGGCGCCTACTCTAAAAAAATAAAATAAGGGGCTCCTGAGTGGCTCAGTGGGTTAAGTATCTGCCTTTGGTTCAGGTCATGATCTCAGGGTCCTGGGATCGAGCCCTGCATTGGGCTCCCTGTTCAGCATGGAGCCTGCTTCCTCGTCTCTCTCTGCCTGCCTCTCTGCCTACTTGTGAGCTCTCTCTCTGTCAAATAAATAAATAAAATCTTAAAAAAAAATCTTATATATATATTGATTATATATATATAAGATATATATATCTTACCACAATTTTTTTAGAAAAGGACAGGAAATGGGCACATACCTGCTTAAGAGATTACCTCTGTTTGAAAAATCATAATCTTCAGAAAAATGACTACACGCACACATGCAACACATGCAACCTACTCCTCCTGTCTTTCTTCTCAGCTATTTGATCTTTAGTGTCATCACTAACTTCAATAATTTTATATATTTATTTCACAGACAAGGTAGGGACATAAATAAGCTATTAACAGATAAGATATTAATATTAATTTCAACAAAAATTTCAAATGTATCTCCCCCACACACAAAACCCCACAACAAGAGACCATTTCACAGCCCCTTGAGTGACAACGAAAACTCAGGCTTCCTGTGTCCTCATCAATAAAGTGGGTGGATCCTTATCTCAAGGCTGTGAAGTCCTGTCCCATGAACTCCTACATCATAAAATTAATGGCCATAGAAATCAATCCTCAATTTCCTCCAAGCGATGACGCCCACAGCTCATTGTCTCATGCCATGATCTATGAAGTTCAGTTGCCTCCTGATATGTTGCCAGGAAGTAGCTAAGTGAGAGCAAACATAATTATCAGGAAAGATAAACAACCAAGAACTGTAATGGCAGAGCATTTGCAGGAGGTCCGACCTGGGGCTTACACACTATCTTATTCAGTCTTCACATCTGCCCTATGGAGTTCCTTTCTGACAGTGCACAGAACCAAATCAATCACAAAGTTCAGCATGAGACTCTGACTTTGGCTTTTTTTTAAACTCTTACTTTGTTTTCTGTCTTCTCCTCTAACCTCATTCCCCCTCCCTTTGACTCACACAAACGCCCTATCTTGAATATTTATTTTACATAAATTTGGAATTGGTCAGCATCACATCCCATGGCTTTTTCAGCCACCCACCAAAATTCTAAGTTTTTTCCAGGAAGCTGAAGATCATTCCGCCATCATTCCAGATCCCATATTTTATTGGTTCTTCCTCTAGTAACATGCCATCATAGTCCGTGCTGGGGTTATCCTTGTTCTCATCTCAGCCTGTGTCTGTGGCCAACAGCCACCAAGAACTTCCCCGAGAATAGTCTCAGCCCCAATTACAGAAGAAGTAGGGGGTAATTGTCTACATGAGTCAAATGCAGAGCACCAGATTGCTGAATGCTCACCCTTCTCATCCCCAGGCACTGTCTCCAAGCCATGAGGTTGGACTTGGCTGGACAATCATATCTAATAACCAGAAAAGAATCCAGAACAAATAGTTGGGAGTAATGACATGTTAATATCTCACCAGCAGACCGTGAAGTACACCATTAAAAAACAGAGCAGGCTGAATGAGCTTAACATAAGCGACTTTTGACGGTACCCATTCCTGGTTACTGATTCAGTTTTCATCAAGCAGTGTTCAGACTGATCATCTGGTCTCCTGAATAGACCTTCCACCTGGTAAGTAAATATAACCAGTTATCAAGCCATGAATATTTCCTGTTCCAAATAAATAAATTAGAAACTGGCTTATAAATGAATCCCTCTGGGGATATGGATGAGGTGAAATATTCTCATCGTTGTCACTGATCAACTCTTCTCATTGAGAGTAAGTCTTACCGCCTTTTTCTCTACCACAGGACTGAAGACTTAGATGAGCAGATTTTTGCTGAAAGGAAAAACAAAATTGATTTCTCTTCCATCGAAGTCAAGCTCTGCCCAGAAGCATGGTGGTGTTCACTGAACAGAGACTATCCCATAAAGCCCCGCCTAAAAGCAAGTTGGCTCTTGCCCATCCTTGTCTACCACTTGCTACCTCTACCTGAACACCTTCCTCTGGGCATGCCCCCCTAGATGCTGTCCTCACCACCCACTCACCCCCACCAGTACTTTCACTTTCTTCACTTGCCCCTGGCCTCAGGCAGTTGGGAGGAGCACTAGATTGGGAGTCAAAACCCCTGTGTTCTAGTCTCAGTTCTGCCGTTCACATGCCAAATGACATTGGGCAGGTCAAACACACTCTGAGCCTGAGTTTTCTCATCTATAATGGCTTTGAGAGTTAAATGAGTTGATGAATAGAAAGTTCTTGGCAAACTAAAAAACGTCATTATTATCTAAAATTTCAAAATGAAAAAATTTTTAAATGCCACATACAGGTGAGGATGGTTGGAATTAACAGTCCCCAGGATAATACAGTTGATATTATGAGTTCCTCTACTAGCACCTATGAAAGGCTGCAGAAATAAACAGAAAGTCTTTGCCATTTCAATTGTTCCCCTGATACTCAACATGTTTACTCATTTTTCCATCAACACTTCTGCCCCAGCCACTTGGAAGAGAGAGGAGGAAGGTGGCCACAAACAGGTTCGTGGTTCTGACCACAAAACTCACTTCTTCCCCCTACACAGCCCAGCCATGTCAGACTCTATCTGGGTCAAGTCCACAAAGACCAGGACTGTATTCTCTTACTTCTGCTTTCATGCCTATCTCTCATCATTGTGGCTTCCATTCACAAACCCAATCATTTTTTATTCTGCTGCCTTTTTTTTTTTTTTTTTTTTTTAAGGAAGAAACTGAGAAACAAGTGTCAGGCAAGCCAGTGCTAGAAAACAATCATATGGCAATCTCCTTCTGTTCTCAGAGCCCAAAAAGCTCCCAACAACACTGTGGCCATGGAAAGGAAATCAGTGTGCCCCAGGCCCCATGCGCTGGTTGTAAGGTCTCCTTGAAGTGTTAAAAGAGCACCTTGAGGGGCGCCTGGGTGGCTCAGTGGGTTGAGCCACTGCCTTCAGCTCAGGTCATGATCTCAGGGTCCTGGGATCGAGCCCCGCATCGGGCTCCTTGCTCGGCGGGGAGCCTGCTTCTCTCTCTGCCTCTGCCTGCTTGTGATCTCTGTCTCTCTCTCTCTCTCTCTCTGTCAAATAAATAAATAAATAAATAAATAAAAACCTTTAAAAAAAATTAAAAAAAAAAAGAGCACCTTGAACACAAATGTCTATAGTGGTTTTGTTCATAATTGCCAAAAATTGGAAGTAATCAAGATGTCTTTCAGTAGGTGTATGGACAAACAACCTGTGGCCCATCATGCAAAGGAACATCATTCAGTGATCAAAAGAAATGCAAAAGACCATCATAATAACATCTGACCCCACTCCATTTTATCTCAACCCCTCCCATTTTTTAAAGACTTTATTTATCCATTTAAGAGACAGAGAGAGCACAGGCAGGGATAGGGGCAGAGGGAGAGGAAGAGGGAGATGCAGTCTCCCCGCTGACTCGGAAGCCTGACATGGGGCTCCATCCCAGGACCCTGAGATCATGACCTAAGCCAAAGTCAATGCTCAACCAACTGAGCCATCCAGGCACCCTCTTAGCCCCCCTTTTAACAACTAAAAATTAACATCTATCCAAAAACAGTAGTGCCTCTGTGGAAGTTGTGAAATCCAGTACCATATACCAAGAGACCCAGGAGGAATCTCACCCACCCACCCTGGGTAAAAGGCAAACAGACCTCTGTAAATTCTGCAGAACCAGCAGTATGAACTGGGCCCCACCCTCTCCAGCTGCAATTGGGGAACATCTGGAGAGTGCTAGTGGGCAGATACCCACAGATGAGAGAGCTTTGTAGAAGTCCAGTCTTCCCAAGGACAGATGCCAACTCCACTGAATGAAAAAAATAAATAAATATATATATATATATATATATATATATATATATATATATATATATGCAAGTTTGGACCCATTGAAGAGGATGAGGAACTTTGTCAGCAGAACCCCTCCCTCAAGACAGCACAGCAGTCCAGCTGAACTAGCCTACAATGACCTCTCTCGGGGGGATAAGGGAGACAGGGAGTGAGTGCCTGACTTCCCCAGCTGTGTGGGACCCTTACTGGAAAAAAACACATTTCTTTACAGCAGCAACCAAACTTTTGAAGCAGGTTCTCTGTGACAGGGTGAAGAAAGAAACCAGGAAAGAAGCAGATAAGAGTATCAAAGAGCATGAAAGGGATGTGGTTCTTGCTTGACTGTCTTCAGGTCTCCAACAGGAAACTCTGCCCATAACCTGATGAGAGAACCTCATGAAGGAACCTCCAGCCTGGACTGTGGGAACCCTAAAGACCCCAAGTGTTGGGGCACTTGGGTGGCTCAGTGGGTTAGGGTCTCTGCCTTCGGCTTGGGTCATGGTCTTGGTGTTCTGGGATGGAGCCCTGAGTCAGGCTCTCTGCTCTGCGGGGAGCCAGCTTCCCTTCCTCTCTCTCTCCACCTCCCTCTCTGCCTGCTTGTGATCACTGTCTGTCAAATAAATAAATAAAAATCTTAGGGAAAAAAAAAAGAGCCCCCAAGTGTTAAACCCACACCTCCCTGCCCACTCTGCAGCCAGCTCCCTGGACACATCCCCAAGTGTAATGGCAAGAGCAAGCTCTGGCCGACAAGGAAGGAGTGGACTCCCAAAACAGGCCAGGCTCTTTGGGAAATGAAAACTACAAACTTGAGCTATAGCGCCAGCTTCTGGAAAAGAAGAGAAGTTTCCAAAAGCCAGTGAGTTTTAAGATAGAAGACACACAAACCTAATTCTGCCACAAAAGGGAGCAAGAAGCAGGAAGCAGGTGTAACCGTACAAAATTGGAGAAAGCCCCTAATATAAGCAGAACTAACAAAAAATATCTCCAACCTGAAGCCAACTGATAAGATTGGAGGAGGTGATTTCCACTTCAAATGTGAAAACAGCAACACAAATCTCCAGGGAACATGAAGAATCAAGGACACACCTCTTTAAAAAAATACAATAATTCTCAAGTAACCAAACTCAGACACAAAATTCTGAATTCTACCTGATAAAGAATTTGAAATAGCTGTTTTGAGGTCTCAAACAAGAAAACACAGGAAAGCAATTGAACAAAATCAGAAAAACAATACATGGACAAAATAAGAAATTTAAACAGGAGATAGAAATAGTTTTTTTTTAAAGGCACCAAATAGAAATTCTGGAACAGAAGAATTCAATGAATAAAATTTTAAAATGCAATAGGAGAACATCACAGCAGAGGAGACCTAACGGAAGATAAAATCAGTGATGTACAGGCTAGGAATTTTGAAATAATCTCAGAAGAGAGCAAAGAGATAAGAATGAAAAAGAGCAAAAAAGTCCACATGGTCTATGAGACCCCATCAGAAGTACAAACATCAGAATAATTGGAGTTCCATAAAGAGAAGAGAGGTAGTCAGAGGCAGAAAGTAAATTTAAAGAAATAATAGCTGAAAACTCCCCAAACCAGAGGACAGACTTAGACATACAAATTCACAAAACTAATAAATCATTTTCTCAATACAAAATGAACTTTCCCAAGACACATTATAATAAAACTGGCAAAATGCAAGGATAGAGAAATTTTCCAGAAACAGTGAAAGAAAAAAATGATTATAACCTACAAAGGAACCCACATTAACTTATCAGCAAATTTCTCAGCACAGATTCTACAGACCAGAAGAGAGTGGAATGATACATTCAAGGCATTTTATTTATTTATTTATTTATTTAAAGATTTTATTTATTTAACAGAGAGAAATCACAAGTAGGCAGAGAGGCAGGCAGAGAGAGAGGGGGGAGAAAGCAGGTTCCCTGCGGAGCAGAGAACCTGACGCGGGGCTCGATCCCAGAACCCTGGGATCATGACCTGAGCTGAAGGCAGAGGCTTTAACCCACTGAGCCACCCAGGCGTCCCCATTCAAGGCATTTAAAGAAAGACTTTATCTGGTGAAATCATCTTTCAGAAATAAGGGAGAAGTAAAGACATTCCCGGCAAAAAGCTGAGGCAGATCATCACCACTTTATCTGCCTTACTAGAAATGCTGAAAGGAGTTCTTTAAGCTGAAATGAAAAGATGTTAATTAGTAACATGAAAACATATGAAAATATACAACACACTGGCAAAGATAAATACACAGATTTAGAAAACTGTAATTCTGTAATATGATAGAGTGCTAGCCACTATGGTATAAAAGTTAAAGTGAAAAAAGTATTAAAAATTACCATGACTAGGGACCCTGGGTGGCTCAGTCAGTTCAACATCCAACTCCCGATTGCATCTCAGAATCACGATCTCAAAGTTGTGAGATCAAGCCTGGTGTCAGGCTCTGCACTGGGTATGGAGCCTGCTTAAGATTCTCTCTCTCGGAGGTGCCTGCGTGGCTCAGTAGGTTAAGCCTCTGCCTTCAGCTCAGGTCATGATCCTAGGGTCCTGGGATAGAGCCCCACATCGGGCTCTCTGCTCAGCAAGGAGCCTTCTTCCTCCTATCTCTGCCTGCCTCTCTGCCTACTTGTGACCTCTGTCTGTCAAATAAATAAATAAATAATCTTTTTTTTAAAAAAAGATTCCCTCTTCCTCTCCCTCTGCCCCTCCCCCACTACACTCCTACACTCTCTCTCAAAACAATTGTTTTAGTTTTTTTATCTATGTTTTACGAAGATCTCATGGTAACCACAAAGCAAAAAACTCTGGTAGGTTCACAAAAGATAAAGAGACAGGAATTAGAGCATGCCACCATGGAAGATCACCAATTCATAAAAGTAGGCCAAAAGAAAAAACAGAAGAATGATACAACAAAACAGCCAGAAAATAATTAATAAGATGGCATTATTGAGTCCTTACATATCGATAGTTATTCTAAATGTAAATGGATTGAATTCTCCAATCAAAAGGCACAGACTGGCTGGATAGATAAAAATAAGATCAACTAAGTGCTGCCTACAAAAGATTCATTTCAGTTTTAAGCACACATATAGGCTCAAAAGTGAAAGAGTGGAAAAAGATATCCCATGCAAGTGGAAACCAAAAGAAAGCAGGGGTAGCTATATTTATATCAGACAAAATTAACTTTATATCAAAAATGGTAACAAGAGACAGAGAAGGTCTATAATGATAAAGGGTTCATTCATCAAGCAGATACAACAATCATAAATATATATGTACTGAACGTCAGAGTACCTAAATATATTAAGCAAATACTAAAAAATATAAAAGGAGAAATAGGGAACATAGTAGAGGACTTCAATAATAGGAGAAGACTTCAATACCCCACTTCCAACAGTGGATAGATCATCCAGACAGGAAGTCAACAAGGATATGTTGGACTTGAACCAAATGGACCTAACAGACATACAGAACATTCCATCCAACAACATCAGAATATACATTCTTTTATAGTATACACGGACCATTCTCCAGGATAGATTGTATGTTAGGCTAGTCTTCAGAGAACCCCTTGCTTCAATTAAGATAGCTTCCAAACTAAATTTCATTTAAACAAGAAGTTCAGCAACAAAAAGTAGACTATTAAATATTTTATACAAAGTATTTTGTATAAATATATAGTATGTGCAACCTATAAGTAAATGATAAAGAACAATAATAAAATGCACACTTGTGTGCCCCCACAGCTAGTGAAGAAAATTTCCTTAGTTCTTTTTTAACTCTTGTTTCTTGATTTAAATGTAACATATATTCACCACAGAATTTTTGCAAGATCCAGAAGGTAAAAAAACAAAATCCCCACAATCCCCTTACCTCACTGCTGATATTCTGGTAACAATGCTTCTCTGTTTATTCTGGTTGTGTATTATTTTTTCTGAAATTGAGATCCTACTGTACAAATTGTCTCCTTTTTTCCATCATGACCATTTTCCTTAGAACACCTAAGTTCTTACTATCCTTTCATTCCCAAGATTCCAAGAAACAATCCCTAAATATGCTTACTTTTGAATTGAGAGTTGCTTTTTCCAAAAAGAAGTAGAAGCAGGAATTGATAGATGGAGAAAATCTTTCTTGTCTGGCTTCTACCTGAAATGTAAACTAAATTAAGAGGTTGATAAAATGCATCCTGTGTGTCTGGCACAGGGCGGTATCTGGAGAGTAAATGTTGATTGATGATTGAGTCTCAGGAGGCTGAAAGCATCTCTGGAGATAAGAGCAAAAACAAAAACCAGCACTTCCATGAGAAACAAAAACACCCAAGAAGCCTTCTTTAAAGTCCAAACCAAGTTCTGGGTCCAGGATGGATTCTCAACATGTACCAAGAATACGTGCCTTGTCATTGCATCTTATTTAATCATTATTTACCCAGAGGATAAGACACAGTTCTGAGTGCTTTGATGGAAGCAATGAAGAAACCAGCATGGGTATTGCTCTAAAGGAGTCAGCAATCTGGTGGGGCAGGTAGGGCATGCAGACAAATGACTCTATACCATGTGGCTCCCTGAGTACAGTAGATGCTCAAGGACACAGTGATAGGAGACTCACAGAGCTTTACTACTGGAAGTATCTTAGAGTGGAAAGAGACCTCAGAACAAGTGCTATCTCATACTTTTACCACCTGCCTATGTAATGGGACCAATAATATGTGTCTCCCTTGATTTTATGAGGACTAAAGTGACAGTGAGCATAAACTATAAAGGTGTTACAAATGTAAGATATAATTGTGAAGATTCTCCTCATCTCACCTCACTTCCAATTTGAGAAACAGGGAAACTGAGACTCAGAGGAGAAATAACGTGTCTTGCCCAGCAGGTCAGAAGCAAAGTGAGGACTGGAATTGTGGTCTCTAGATCCCAAGTCCAGAGTGAATCACCGGGTGTGCTTGCTAAGAGCAGCAAATTATCCTCAGCTCCTTCCTAACCCATCCCAGATTCAGGTGTTCTTTCCTTCTTTCCACTTTTTCCTATGGATCTTGGTCATGGCCCTTTGGATTTGCTGTTGTCCCATGGAAACCTGAATAAAGTCCTAAAGTGGAGTCAGGAAGTGCTTCCATTAATGAGGTTTGGATTCTGGGTCTCCCACCACCTCCATGGCTTCTAAACATTCACTGCAGATTCTGACCCCATTGACCATGTACACTCTACCCCAGGGGATCGATGTTATTAGCAAAAACCTTACTGCTCTGGGTCCACATTCATGCAACTGAGCTGCTGGAAACAAAATGGAAATTCATGCTAAGAATGCAAATGATGGGGTGCCTGGGTGGCTCAGTCGGTTAAGCATCTGACTCTTGATTTCAGCTTAGGTCATAATCTCAGGGTGGTGAGATTAACCTCTGCATTGGGCTCTGCACGGGGCATGGAGCCTGTTTAAAATTGTCTCTCTCCCTTTCCCTCTGCTTCTCTGTCTCTCAAAAAATAAAAAAAAAAATAAAAATGTTTTCTAAACGTTTTCAAATAAATCCTGCACTTTATAAACTTTACATTTATAGGTGTTTTATGATCTCACTGGTTAATCCCCCTAGGACTATGTGTACCAGGTAGGCAGATTTTGTTGCTCCTCATTTTTTTTAAACATTGCCAATTTTATTTATTTATTTGGAAAAACTGGTCATTATTTTCTGTTTATTTTATTATTCACTCTGGTCTCTATTTTATTTATTTATGATTTTTCCTTATTTCCTTCCTCTACTAAATTTTGTTGCTTCTCATTTTATGAAGAAACTGACTCTCAGGGTCTGGGATTGCTCAAGTTTTCACGGCCAGTGAGTGCCAGAGTTAACTCAAATCCAATTCTCCTAACCCTCAGCTGGGGTCTCTGTTTCCTTAGACTCTACCTCTGGCAGAATCTATTTCAAGTACAGATCTCAGAAACTGTTCTAGAACATACTTAGGCAAAAGGGGGCATGTATTAAAAAAAAATACTAGGATATTATATGTAATTCAAAGATAATCCATCGGGAACGCAAAGATGCAGCTCAATCTTGGGGACAACTGGAACCAGACAATCAAGTATGCCTTGAACCCTCTCTCCCTGCTCCTCTGTGGGCTCTAGTATCTCTCTTTAACAACAGCGTCCTTCAGGAGGAGGGACATATGGCCACTGACATTTCTCAAGTCTACCATCTTATGGGTTTCCCTCCCAGAGAAAGCCCTACTCCCTTCCTGAGTCTTGGTTAAAAGAAAAGGAAGTCCAGAAGAACTGAGATTGTCCTGGTTTTCATCAGGTATCCATTTGTGGACCATTCAATTATGGCCAAGTGGGCAGGGTCATTTAAAATGGTGCCACATCCCCCTTCATTATAGACATGCATCTGGGGGATAACTGAGACTGAAAGTAATGATGATTCTCACTAAGAACAGGGGACTTGTACCTGGGTGTTTACCCCAAAGATACAGATGTAGTGAAAAGAAGGGCCATCTGTAACCCAATGTTTAGAGCAACAATGGCCACGGTTGCCAAACTGTGGAAAGAACCAAGATGCTCTTCAACGGACGAATGGATAAGGAAGATGTGGTCCATATACACTATGGAGTATTATGTCTCCATCAGAAAGGATGAATACCCAACTTTTGTAGCAACATGGAGGGGATTGGAAGAGATTATGCTGAGTGAAATCAGTCAAGCAGAGAAAGTCAATTATAATATGGTTTCACTTATTTGTGGAGCATAACAAATAGCATGGAGGACATGGGGAGTTAGAGAGGAGAAGAGAGTTGGGGGAAATTGGAAGGGGAGGTGAACCATGAGAGACTATGGACTCTGAAAAACAATCTGAGGGGTTTGAAGTGGCGGGGGGGTGGGAGGTCGGGGTACCAGGTGGTGGGTATTAGAGAGGGCACGGATTGCATGGAGCACTGGGTGTGGTGAAAAAATAATGAATACTGTTATGCCGAAAATAAATAAAAAATAAATTTTAAAAAAAAAGAACAGGAGAATTGTAGGCATGAAAGTGGCTGAGATCACCCAGTGAGTGTATAGAAAGAAAAGAAGGAAGGGAGGGCAGAACCCTGGGGAGTGGGAGCGGTGGGAGGATGAGATTTCAAGAGTGAAAAGACAGGAACCCAGGAAGGAAAGAGGAAATGAATGGCAGAACATATAGATGGAAAATGAGGAGAACCCAGACGGACAGGAGCCAAGTGAGTTTGAAGGAGGAAGGAGAAATCAGCAATGTTGAGGTCGAATAAAATACACAAAGAGTGGCCTTGGGATCTGGCAGAGCAAGGATCATTGGTGATCTACCCAAATGCCATTTCAGTGGAGGTGGAGGAGTGGAAGCCAGTTGAAGATGAGAGAATGCAGACTCTGAGTGTAGTTCTTGAGGAACTTAGATAGGAAGGGTGGAAAAGGATTAGGAGATGAAGTGACAGAGGTGAGGGGACAGTCCCCTCTATCTTAACCACATGGGTTTATGGAGCAGATATTCCTGGACAGTAAGCCCTATGCATGAAACTCCCCATTAGGCAACCAAACATCACATCAAATGCTCACACTGGGCAATGTAAGAAACTATTTCTAATAATAATGACTAATTTTATTGTCATAAATCACACAGATCAGACAGACTCAAAGTTCACATTCTCACCCATTCTTCCCACTACCTTTCCATTGGTAGATAGAATGTCAAGGTGTAAATTATCCAGAGGGAGATGATAGATCAACAGATAAGCCCCTCTCAACCAACCCCCTTCTTGAAGACTTTCCCTAAGCGGGAAAAAAAATGGTCTCTTCTATGTCTACTACCATCTACCTCCATTCCTACCAAGACTCTCTCCTATCTCTCTAAAAGAAACAAAGCTCTATTCAAATTATAGTTTCAGACAAAACCATTAATTGTGGACCAATCAGCAATTCCAGACAACTGAAAGATCCAGCGGGCGGCTCTCTATCCTCATGACCCCTCCCCCAAGTCTGGATCTCCCCTTCTGCATGCCTTGAGCTGTGGAAAACTTTAGGGCAGGCAATGAGGTCATGTGAAGACTGACTATACATCAGACATAGGCAGAGCTAGACTCTGTGGATTTTTCCAGACTGACTTCATTTAGTGTGTCTCACAGCCATCGATCTCCTGGCAGACTGTGATGGCATGGAGAATAGGACTAAACAAAATACCTCAAACACCAACATTGGCCTCCTGCAAATGGGAAGAATGTGAGACCAAAGTCGCCTCCTCCAATCTCTCATAAAAATAGGTTCCCCCTAGTTCAGACACAGCCAAAGCCTGTGACCTCACTTCAAATATGGCTGTGAGGTGTCAGGTTGCTGACACTCACCTGACTGTCACACGTCCCTGCCCTTTGTCACATCCCCCCCCCATTGAGTTTTTTCATCAGTGTTTTTCTCTCAGTCTATCCCTGATTTTTACAGCAGGTAGATGAAATAAGACCTTCCATCTGTTGCCGTTAATAAAATACCAAGCATGAAGAAATATCCTCTCTGAATGAAAAACTTTCCATGTTGAACTAGGATCTTGAAGGTTACTTTTTTCCTTCCTTTTCCCCTTTTCTCTTTAACTTCCTTCTATGATTCCTCTCTGCCCAGCCCAGCCTACTCTCTCTTCTCTTTTTTTTTTCTAAAGAAAAATTATACATATCTTATTCTTTTTTTTTTTTTAAGATTTATTTATTTATTTATTTGACAGAGATCACAAGTAAGCAGAGAGGCAGGCGGGGGTGGGGGCGAGGGGGGGGTGAAGCAGGCTCCCTGCTGATCAGAGATCCCGATGCGGGGCTCGATCCCTCCCAGGACCCTGAGTTCATGACCTGAGCTGAAGGCAGAGGCTTAACCCACTGAACCCCCCAGGCGCCCCTACATATCTTATTCTTAAGTAGAAATATATGCATCTGTTACTCTGTTTCAGGAGGACTCATTTTATACAGCACAGAGCAGGACACTAGGGGACTGGGGGTCAACCCCATTGTAAGGTTCTCCCTAGAGCGACCTCATGTGGCTATATGGGGTTATGTCCCCCCCTCCTCTCCTAAGAAATCTAGACGCACCTCATAATTCCACCCAGTATCCTCCTCCTGCTCCAAGGAAATTCTCCTAAACTCTCTTGGGGGAAGTGAAGTCCTTCTGAATAGTTTCCCAAAGCACAAGGGTTGAAAGGGATGTGAGAAGCCACTAATCCAGTAGTTTGTAAAATCTGTCTTCATGCCAGGGTCACCCACAAAACTTTATAGTCATGCAAATTCCCAAGTGTCACTCCAAGAGATTCTTATTCAGAAAGTGTGGGGACATCCATATTTCTGATAAGGGCACCCAACCTCCTCAGTCCTATGGGAGCCCATCTGAAGTCTCTATTGGGAAACATTCATAGACCACTTCCCTCCAAATTCAGTATTTGAGTCTCCTCCATGGTGTCCGGGCTCAGTGGACACTCAGCTTATGCAAGGAGCTCACATTATATCCCAGGCTAATGACAGCAGCTGCCATCTTTTGAGCACCTACTGTGAGCCCAGGCACAGCACAAGGAGTTATGGATTATCTCATTTATTCCGCACAAAAGCTTCTGAGCTCAGTATCATCACTAACCTCCACATGGAAACAGAGACTCCACAAATCAAGTGTGATGCCTGATGTTATAAGCTAGCAAGTAGAGTGTGCTAGTACCGTGTGAGCCCTGATGTGCTGACTCTGGGGGCACACTCACAGCAAAGCTTTGATGTCTAATTTTTCCCTTTTTCTTCTGTGTTACCCTCCATTTCCAATTACAACTTAAATTCCTCTAAAATTGAGAATTGCATGCTTTAATTCTTTATTATAATAATTTAATACAGTATGTGTCATATATATGGTATTGTATAGTAATGCTAGCATGGGGGGGATCAACATAAATGAAGCATGTAAAAATGAGCATATAGAGACCACCAACTGTATGCTAAGCATCCTTTTACCCATTTATTCCTCATGACTCTGCAAGGAGGCACTAATTGCTCCCCATTTTAAAAATGAGAAAACTGAGGGGCGCCTGGGTGGCTCAGTGGGTTAAGCCTCTGCCTTCAGCTTGGGTTATGATCTCAGGGTCCTGGGATCAAGCCCCGCATTGGGCTCTCTGCTCAGCAGGGAGCCTGCTTTCCCCATTCTCTCTGCCTGCCTCTCTGTCTACTTGTGATTTCTCTGTCAAGCAAATAAATAAGATCTTTTTTTTAAATGAGAAAACTGAGACTTAAAGATGTCAAGAAATAGTCCAATTCACACACCTGGTAAGTGGCTCAGGTGGGTCTTGGATGAAGACTGTCTGAATCAAAATCCCAGGTTTGTTTCAATAGGTCTCACCCTTTTCCAGCAGAAAGCCTCGTAGCCCTATCCCCCAACATGGTTTGGGGATTTTTTTAAAGAACTGATTTATTGTTTTCATCATTTTATTTTTAGAAATATCTAGAACCTATCACCCCAAGATGAAAATTCCCATGCTCTACCAACTGAGCCAGCCAGGCACCCCCCCCCCTCAACATGATCATGGTCAGGGTTGGGTGTCCTTATCAAAAATATGGATTTCTCCAGACATGAGGAATGCCACACTCTCCACCAAGACCAAGTCAGCACATGCAGTTGGTTTGAATAAATGCCTCAAAGATGGAGAAATAAAGATAAATGTTTGCACATGTACAAAAGACACAAAGGAGAAGGCTCCTATGTGTCTTTTGTAGAACAGTGCTTTTCACAACAGATTAAAACCAGGGACAGCCCAGGCCCCCAGCAGTGGAAGAACAAATTTAAAAAAAAATTGTCATCTATTTACTCAACCAAACATACACAGCACTCAAAGAAACAACCTACAGCAACACGCAAAAATAATGACGACTCTGAGCAATATAATCTTAAATTTTAAAAAAACTAAACTAAAGTGGGGACCTGGGTGGCTCAGTTGGCTAGCTGTCTGACTCTTCATTTCAGCTCAGGTCTTGATCTCAGGTTTGTGAGTTCAAGCTCTGCACCGGAGGAAAAAAATTATAAAAGATGTATTTTTAGAAATGCATGCAAATGCAACAGAACAACCTAAAAAAAATTGGAGTAATGGACCCAGGAATGAGGACGATCACAACCTCAGACAGAGAAATGGGAGGAGTGGGAGGTGAAAATACGGTGAAATAGAGATTATTGTCAAGGCCTTAGCTTTTGTTTTGAGATTCTTATTACATAATAAGGAGGGAGGAAGGAAGGAAAGAAGGAAGGACCATTTGTGGATGAGTCATGAATGTGTCAGACTTCTATTATTTTGATTATCCCAATGCAATGCACCCTGAGGTCCAATTTTTTTAAAAAATTGGCTATTAGATACATAAATGGTTTGGTACCCTTCTATTATGAGCTCTCAGAAGGAGGGATTGAATTTTCCTTTCCCAGTTTTGATACTGAGTTGTGTGCCTTGAGGAGAAAATCGCAAAAGCTAGCACAAAGGAACCCAGAGTACCTTCTGCTTCTCCTGGAAAATACGTGAAATTGACTACACTGCTCCGTGCAGGCAGGTGGCGGGCGGTGTGAGAGGCCCGGCCAGAGTCAGACCATGGCCAAGGGTGACTCCAGCAAAGACAGATCCTCAAAAGTATGTCCCCCCGCACAGAGATGCACACACACACACACACACACACACACACACACCCCTGCTGCTGACTATAGAAAAAATCATTTCTCATGTGGAAAAGGAGTTAAGCTACACAGAGAGGAGATAGAACAGAATGGGGCAGCTGAGAAGAGTGTAAGTAAACTTTATTGACTTTCTCATTTTGTCTGGGCTCCCCTCTCTATTGGGCAAAAGAAGCTCATCTCCGGGGGCTATGAGCTTAGCAGTTCTCCAATGCCCAGTTGCCAACTTCTGAGACCCCGCCAGGCATAAATGTAAATGTCCACAAGGAGGAGAACATGAGCTGCAAAGACCTTTGAGCCCAGTAGAGGGGCGGTGCCTGCCTGATTGTTGGGTTGGTCCCACGGTCGGCAGTTGCCAGCCTGTGTGTAAGGCAAGAGAGAGCTCAGTACTAATGACCATTCCAAGGACCACCAGTGCATGGAGTCCTAACCCCTGGGGGCTGTCCTACTTCCCCAGGTTCCTGGTAAGGCAGGCGCTAGAACATCGCTCTGTTCTTTGTGGCATTCACATTACGTACCAGTAATTGGCACAGATATGGTGATAGCACCAGGCACTTCTGTACCTCTGGAGAGGAAGACCCCTGTTGCTTCTCTTCTCTGCAACCCTGACTGAGTGGCAGAGAAGATTGAAATTTAGAATTAAAAAAAAAAATCCTGTAGGCCAGGGAGTTTTTCCATCTATAGAGCTAAAAACACTGGGTGAATTTCCACAGTCCCTTCCTGAACCACAGTTCCTGGTTGAGGAGTCCACGTGAACAAGGCAGCTGCAGGATGTGGAAAGCCTATCGACTTCAGGCCACACTGAGGGGGACTGAACCTCAGCTCTGTCTGCCACCTGCATGATCTCCGTGATGGATTTGATGTCTCTGAGCCTGGCCTCCCCCATCCGTATGATGGGAGGAAGAGTAGCCTTCTCCAGAGGATTACTGGGTAAGGTTAAATTAGGCAATACATTCAAAGGAGTCTGGCACATAGCGCACATAATAAAAGTTCATTCACTCATTATTCATCCCTGTCTCTCCCAGAAAGCATCCAATAAAGAAGTTGGGAGAAGACAAGGCAGCAAGAAATCTGCACAATCTTTTTTTTTTTTTTAAGATTTTATTTATTTATTTGACAGAGAGAGATTACAAGTAGGCAGAGAGGCAGGCAGAGAGAGAGAGAGGAGGAAGCAGGCTCCCTGCAGAGCAGAGAGCCCGATGCGGGACTCGATCCCAGGACTCTGAGATCATGACCTGAGCCAAAGGCAGCGGCTTAACCCACTGAGCCACCCAGGCGCCCGAAATCTGCACAATCTTAAACAGCTGCTTTTGCTCAGGTCATGATCCCAGGGTCCTAAGATCAAGCTCCATCGGGCTCCTTGCTGGGCAGGGAGCCTGCTTCTCCCTCTCCCTCTGCCTGCCTGCCTACTGCTTCCCCTGCTTGTACTCTCTCTCTCTCTCTCTCTCTCTCTCTGTCAAATAAATAAAGCCTTAAAAAAAATAAATAAGACACCTGGGTGGCTTGGTTGGTTAATAAATCTGCACAATCTGTTATTGTGGAGAGCTGCCCACTTGGCCTTATAGAGAATCTCCCTTATCGGAAGCTGTTTGTCAACTCTCAACAATGCGACTCCTTGGGGTGCTGGGACAGGGGAAGACACCATATGGGGGCATTTCTCTGGAAAGAAAATTTGGTGCCAAGAGGCCTCTTCCTAAGTAAAACCCTCCCTGCCTCCCCCCTTCCTCCTCATCTCCAGGTGGACAGAGCTGGTGACCCCCTTCTCCAGACTTGGAGCATGCTCAGTCCATATTATCCAGAGTGATAACTCCCCATATGAAGCATATATACCAGGCACTGGGATGAGCACTTCCCATGCCTTATGTCATTTAATCCTCTCATTAACCCTATGAAGGAGGAAAATGAAGGTTAATGAAGTGAATTAATATACTGAGTTGCAAAGACAAAAGATGGCAGAACTAGAATTCAGACCCTTGTCTGCTGGTTCCAGTGTTTTAAGCCACTGCACCACACCGTCTGTCTCCCTTGTACCCCATCATGGTCCTTATCCCACGGTGTATATATCTGTTAGTCATGCCTAATAGGCTGTCAGCTCTTCAGAGGCAGGAACTGTGGCTTTTTTATCCGTTTACCCCAGCATCTAGCACAGTGCCTGGCGAAGAATGAATGAATAAATGAAGGAAAGAACCATCTTCTCCTAAGTCAGGAAAGAGACAGCACCAGTGTTCTTCCTAGGAAGTTTTGTAGGGTGAGGAGAGGGCAGGTGTCCAGAAGTACAGGTTACACCTTCCCTGAAGTGCACTTCTCATTCACATTAGGAGCCCAAAGCTTAGCCATGAGAGGGATGCCAAGCCCTTCGCTAGAAGAGAGAAGTTTACTGGATCTCTAATGCTAGAAAACCCATCCCATCCCTCCATTTCACAATTTTTGTAGCATTAAATCCTCATAGAACTTATTCTGGATATTTTCTTCAAATCCATTGAACTGAGCCATTCTCTTGTTTCATATTCATTACTGTGGTTTATAGATTATTTCCTTAGTGATCCCAAATGAAACTGCCACTTAATCCCTACAAGAGGTTCTGCTCAAAATTTCAGAATGAAAGTAGTATATTGGTTAAGAGTCTGGAACCTGAAGTCACATATTCCTAGGTTCAAATTCCAACCTGCTATGTAAGTTTCTTAAAATTCTCTAATCCTGTTTTCACTTCTATAAAATGGATACAATAATAATTTCATAGAATTACCATTGAGATTAAATGTGATATGTATAAAACATTTAGCATAGTGTCTGGCACGTAGTAAATGCTCAGTAAACAATCATTTTTAAAAGTTGTGTCTAGAGGGCGCCTGGGTAGCTCAGTGGGTTAAGCCTCTGCCTGCGGCTTGGGCCTGATCTCAGGGTCTTGGGATGGAGCCCCACATCAGGCTCTCTGCTCAGCAGGGAACCTGCTTCCCTTCCTCTCTCTCTGCCTGCCTCTCTGCCTACTTGTGATCTCTGTCTGTCAAATAAATAAACAAAAATCTTTTTCAAAAATAAATAAAAGTTGGGTCTAATGCAAATGATCAACAGGCACATTAAAAAGCTGCTCCACATCACTCGGCATCAGGGAAATACAAATCAAAACCACAATCAGATACCACCTCACACCAGTCAGAATGACTAAAATTAACAGCTTCAGAAACAACAGATGTTGGTGAGGATGTGGAGAAAGGGGAACCCTCCTACACTGTTGGTGGGAATGCAAGCCAGTGCAGCCACTCTGGAAGATAGCATCGAGGTTCCTCAGAAACTTAAAAATAGAGCTACCCTGCTACCGAGAAATTGCACTACTATGTATTTATCCAAAGAATGCAAACAGTGATTCAAAGGGGCACATGCACCCCAGTGTTTATAGCAGCAATGTCCACAATAGCCAAACTATGGGAAGAGCGCAGATGTCTACCAACAGATGAATGGATAAAAAAGATATAGTGCGTGTGTGTGTGTAATGGATTATTATTCAGCCGTCAAAAAATGAAATCTTGCCATTAGCAACGACATGGATGGAACTAGAGGGTATTATGCTAAGTGAAATAAGTTAGTCAGAGAAAGACAAATATTATGATTTCACTTATATATGGGATTTAAGAAACGAAACAGATGAACATAGCGAAAAGGAAGGAAAAATGAAACAAGACGAGAACAGTGAGGAAGACAAACCATAAGAGACTCTTAACAATAGGAAAAAGCAAACTGAGGGTTGCTGGAGGGGAGTAGGGTAGAAGGATTTGGTATCTGGGGGATGGGCAGTAAGGAAGGCACTTGGTGGAATGAGCACTGAGTGTTTATATGCAACTGAAGAATCATTAAATTCTACCTCTGAAACTAATAATACACTATATGTTAATTAAATTGAATTTTAAAAATTTTTTAAGTTGGGTCCAGTACAGGGACAATTAAGGTGGTTCCAGAGGTGCTGGTACTCCCAGGATAGAGTTCAGCCCACTCTGACATTAGGGTTCCCTCCGAGTACCACCAACTCCATGACCAACGGTCTCGAAGTTTCACTTGCAATCAATCCTGCCCACACACAGAGCTCTCAGAGCCATTCTAATGCCTCATTCGTAAATATGAAGGTGACCAAGAATCCTTAGGCACTGTTTTTAAAATTCTGCAGCATGAAAGAGAAAAACTAAAATAAATAGCAAAATTGACCTAACAAAGCAGAGACAATTTAAGGAACAAGAGAGAAATTTTTAAAAAGAAGACTTGAGAAGATACGGCATCCATAATACAAAGGTATAAAAAGGAATTGAGCATAGTAGTTCCTCAAAAAATTAAAAATAGAATTGCCACGTGATTCAGTAATTTCACTTCTTCGTATACACCCAAAAGAATTGAAAACAGGGTCTCAAAGAGATAGTTGTACACTGATGTTCATAGCAGCATTATTCACAATAACCAAAAGGTAGAAGGTACCCAAGTGTCCATCAGTGGGTGAGGGAAATATGGTATGCACCACTATGTTTACTGCAGCAATATTTACAATAGCCAAATTATGGAAGCAGCCCAAGTGTCCATCGATAGACAAATAGATAAATAAGTGGTGTGTGTTTCTGTGTGTGTATACATATGGCGGTGTGTATATACATCTATAATGGAATATTATTTAGCCATTAAAAAATAATGAATCCTTGGGGCACCTGGCTGGCTCAGTGGGTTAAAGCCTCTGCCTTTGGCTCGGGTCATGATCCCGGGGTCCTGGGATCGAGCCCCGTATCCGGGCTCTTCACTCAGAGGGGAGCCTACTTCCTCCTCTCTCTCTGCCTGCCTCTCTGCCTACTTGTGATCTCTGTCTGTCAAATAAATAAATAAATAATCTTTTAAAAAAATAATGAATCCTTCCCATTTGTAACAACATGGATGGAGCTAAAGAGTATAATGCGAAGCAAAATAAGTCAATTGGAGAAAGACAAATACCATATGACTTCTCTTTATGTGGAATTTAAGAAACAAAACGAACAAGTGAAGAAAAAGAGAGCGAGAAACCAAAAAACATGCTCTGAACTATAAAGAACAACTAACAGTTACGAGGGGAGGAGGGTCAGGTGATGGGTAGCATAGGTGATGGGGATTGAAGAATACAGTTACCATGATGAACACTGAGTCATGTATATAAATGTTACATACTATTTCGTACACCTGAAACTAATACAACACTGTATGTCAACTACACTGGAATTAAAATTAGAAACTTAATTTAAAAAAAAAAAGATTAACAGGGGTGCCTGGGTGGCTCAGTGGGTTAAAGCCTCTGCCTTCGGCTCGGTTCAGGATCCCAGCGTCCTGGGATCGAGCCCCGCATCGGGCTCTCTGCTCTGCGGGGAGCCTGCTTCCTCCTCTCTCTCTGCCTGCCTCTCTGCCTACTTGTCTGTCTGTCAAATAAATAAAATCTTTAAAAAAAATTAACAAAAAGTCGGAGAGAAAACAAGAATATGTGGCATGTACATACAATAGAATATTATTCAGCCTCTAAAAGGGAGGAAATTCTGACATATGCTACAACATGGATAAGCCTTGAAGATACTATGCTAAGGGAAATAGGCCAGTAAAAAAAGACAAATACTCTCTGATTCCATCCCAATGAGCTACCTAGAGTAGTCAGATTCAGATCCTGAAAGTAGAGTGGTGGGAGCCAGGGGCTGGAGTGTGCTTCATGTATACAGTTTCCTTTCAAAGATAAAAAGAGTTCTGGAGATTGGTTTCATAACAATGTGAACACACTTAACACTACCAAACTACATACTTAAAAATGGTTAAGGTGGGGATCACCTGGGTGGCTCAGTGGGTCAAGCCTCTGCCTTCGGCTCAGGTCATGATCTCAGGGTCCTGGGATCGAGCCCCACATCAGGCTCTCTGCTCAGCGGGGAGCCTGCTTCCCCCCTCTCTCTGTCTGCCTCTCTGCCTACTTGTGATCTCTCTCTGTCAAATAAGTTTTAAAAAATGGTTAAGGTGGTAAATCTTATATTGTGTGTATTTTATCACAATTTAAACATGTTAATTGGGAACAAAAATAATTGAAAAAAATTGAAAGGAATGTTGCTAAAACTTTAAAATGCAATGTGCTTAACGATGAAGTTGAGGAAATGTCTTCGCTCATAGAACAAGAGGACAACGAGATTAAAAATATGCAATTTTTTAAAAGGGCAAAAGGAACAGGGGCGCCTGGCTGGCTCAGAGCATGTGACTCTTGATCTCAGGGTCATGAGTTCAAGCCACACGCTGGGCATGGAGCCTATTTAATAAATAAATAAACACACACACACAAAAAAAGGAACCAACCAGAAGTGCAACATCTCACTCCATGTCACTTCAGAAAATTATTAGTAATAATAATTAAGGAGAGAAAAAAAGTTAAATCAAGAGACTTTCCCAGATAGGAAAAATGACACACATCTTCAAATGAAAAGGATCTACTGAGTGCCTAGCACAATAGACATAAAAAGGTATACAATTAGATAAATAACATAAAACTTCAGAAAACCATGGATCAAGACAAGATCCTAAAAGCTGTCAAAGAAAAATAAATAATAATACAACTTATTCCCAAAGCTGAAGAATTAGTCTGACAACAGACCTTCTGTTAGCAACACTTCCAATCAGCAATACACTAACCTCCTGTTAGTGTACAGAAGACAATTCAGTAATGTCTTCAGGCTTGCAGGAAATCGCCTTCATTGTGAATTCCAAACCCAGATGAAACTGAGTAAGAATAGAACAGGAGCATTTGCAGATATGCAAAGACGCAGAAACTCAACCTCCCATGCCTCCTTTTTTTAAGAAGTTATATGAGGGTGCCTGGCTGGCTCAGTCAGCAGAGCATGTGACCTGAACCCAGGGTTGTGAGTTCGAGCTCCACATTGGGTGTAAAGATTACTTAAGAATAAAAAATTTTTTAAAAAGTTATTTGAGTACATTCTCAAGTAACTTCCTCAAATACTTTCCATGAAAAGTAAACCAAGAAAAGTGCACCAAACTCATGTAAGAATAAATGAAGAAAGAGGAAGTTAGGGACAACATGGAACACTGAACCCACATAGGAATGAGGTTGAATAAAGTTTATGGCTGTGTAGCAGGCCCAGAAAGCAACCAGCTCAGACTGAAGCAGGAAAATAAAGTCCTATAGCAGAGAGGTTTATGAGACTGTATAGGGAAAAACTTGGAAAACAAGACTTGAGTGTGTGATGAAGCCCCAGCATACAATCTTTAAAAGCAATTAGAAATTCAATAGGGAAGGAAATATAAGAAAGTCATTATCTAAATAAAAAAAGAAAACGAAACAAACAAAAAAAAGAGTTCAGGGATGCCTGGCTGGCTCAGTCAGTAGAACATGCGACTTTTTATTTCAGGGTTGTAAGTTTGAGTTCCACATTGGGTGTAAAGATATTTATCTTTAACAATCTAAATAATCTAAATTCAGATCTAAAGATCTAAATATCTTTAATAATCTAAATAATCTGAAGGTGGTTTAAAAATAAAATCTTAAAAAAACTGTGTCAGAACAGGAAGTGACTGAGATTCAAGAAAAGAATTAAATGGTTATCAAGGGAGAAGGAAAGTGAAGAGATGGAAGGTATAAAAGATACAGTGAAGAAGGTATGCATTTCCTCTCCCAACAAATAGAAAGGCAATCAGAAACTTCAGAGAAAACAACATATATATAAAATGGCAATGTACAGATTAAAACAGTATATGATTTTAGCAATGGGTTTTTATTTTTTAAAAGAATATTTTTTAGGTTGGTGATATAAGCCTTTGAAAATGAAACACAAACAATCATAACATGCTATTTGGCCCTGCAAGTAAAACTGTGTTTGTCTAAGGATAGCAATTTAAATACTGAAGGTTTGGGAAAGCGTCCAAACTTTAGAATAAATCTATAAAAATTACAGAAGATACAGGGAGCCTGGGGGGCTCACTGGGCTAAGCCTCTACCTTCGGCTCGGGTCATGATCTCGGGGTCCTGGGATCAAGCCCCACATCAGGGTCCCTGCTCAGCGGGGAGCCTTCTGCCCCTCCTTCTCTCTCTGCCTGCCTCTCTGCCTACTTGTGATCTCTGTCTGTCAAATACATAAATAAAATCTTTTTAAAAATTAAAAATAAATTAAAATCTTAAAAAATAAAGCAAAACAATTCAAGGATGTCAAAGAGGGGGGAAATGTCAGTAGATAAATTCAATAAACACAACTTCAGTGAGGTGATCCAGGTTAACAACATCAGTGATAAGTCAAACACATCCTCTTGATATGCTGTATTGATAAGGAAACTTTACCTCCATGGTCTTCCTCTCAAAAAATACATAACATCAGTCTAACTATGAAAAAAAAATTGGACAAATCCAAACAAAATACCTCACCAGTACTCCTTAAAACTACCAAGACAATCAAAAACAAAGACAGTCTGAGACATTGTCATAGCCTTAAGTTGCTTAAGGAAACATAACACTTAAATGTAATGTGAGATCCTGGATTGGGTCCTAAAACAGAATAGAGATATTAGGTAAAAACTAGGGAAATACAAATAAAGTATGGATTTCAGTTGATAATAATGTATCAATATTGGTTCATAGTTGTGACAAATGTAAAAACATTAATAGTAGGAGAAAGGGGGTGTGGAGTATACAAGAATTCTTTGTACTATTTACGCAACTCCTCTGGAAACATAAAATAATTCTAAAACAAAATGTTTATTTTTAAAACACGTATCTGACAAAGTTTGAGAGATACAGCGGGAAAGAAGTGAAAGGAGGGATGGGTGCTAATAAATGATAGTAAGGGGGCCTGGGTGGCTCAATGGGTTCAGCCTGTTCTCAGGGTCCTGAGATAGAGCTCTGCGTCGGACCCTCTGCTCAGCAAGGAGCCTGCTTCCTCCCCTCTCTCTGCCTCCTTGTGATCTCTGTCAAATAAATAAATGAAATCTTTAAAAAAAAAAAAGACAGTTGGAGTAGCTATATTAATTTCAAACAAAGAAGACTTGAGAACAAAGAAAATTATCACCAGTAAAGGTGGCACTATATTATGATCAAGGAGTCAGTTCTCCAAGAAACGTATGCATCTAAAAACAGTGTCAAAATACACAAAGTAAAAAACAGAACAAAAAGGAGAAAAAGATGAATCCACAGCTATAGCTGGAGACTGCAAAACCCTCTGTCAGTAACTGATACATCTAGCATGCAGAAAATTATAAAGATATAGTTGCCATGAAGAGCACTATCAATCAACTTGATCTGCTTGATAATTGTAGAATACTCCATCCAATGACAAAATACACATCCTTCCAAAGTTCATCTGCAACATTCACCAAGATAGATCACAAAACACACCTTAGCAAATTTAAAAGAGTAGAGATCACACAAAAGATGTCATTTTAAATTAATATTAGTTATTTGAACATAAATAGCTCTAGAATGAAGAAAATTTATCTTTTATTCTATTACATCTTATCTTTTTTAAGATTTTATTTATTTATTTGACAGAGAGATCACAAGCAGGCAGAGAGGCAGGCAGAGACAGAGGAGGAAGCAGGCTCCCTACTGAGCAGAGAGCCCGATGCTGGGCTCAATCCCAGGACCCTGAGATCATGACCTGAGCCGAAGGCAGAAGCTTTAACCCACTTAGCCAACCAGGCGCCCCATTCTATTACACCTGAATGGACATATTCCTTAAAGAATATCTACTTTCCTTTACTTTTTCAAAGTTTTTTATTTTAATTCCAGTATAGTTAACATACAGTATTATATTAATTTCAGGTGTACAATATAGTGACTATTTTCCTTTGCTTTCTTTGCTTGCTCAACATTAAGCCTTCTGATATCCTCTGCCTGGCCAATGACTACTTATGATCAGTCCAAACTTAAAAATTAAAAACTTTAATATAGTATAACAAAAGCATAAACAAAGTTAGTAGATGAAAAAAGTCTATAGAACATAATGAAATATTTATGACATAAAGGATTGATGTCCTTAATATATAAAGAGCTGTGTAAATCAATAAGAAAAAAATGAGCACATTTATTCTTGGCTCTTAGCCCACACAGCAACAAGAATAGTATCTTTAAACCCCAAACTCCCCTACTTAAAGTTCTTCAGTGACTCCTCATGGCTCTTAGAATAGAATCCAAAACCCTTCACACAGCCCACATGATCCGGTCCTTACCAACCTCTCTAGACTCTTCTCCCACCATCCCTCACCCCTCCCTCTCTGGACTCCAGTCAGGTTGGTCTTTTTTTCAGCTCCTTGATACCATAACATTTTTGTACATGCTGATCACTTTTTTTAGAGTCACACCACCACTCCCTTCCCCTGACTGATGCCCACTCTTTCTTCAGGTCTCAGCTTAAATATCATTTCTCAGGGAAGTCTTCTGTCATTGAGTCCATATCATTTTGGATCCTTTATTGTATGTGCTCTTCCTAGCCCTTAAGCCAACAGATGAAATCGTGTTTCTGAATCCTCAGAGCTCAGAGCCATACCCTTACCCTTCCCAGGAATGTGAGGCTTGGGACAAAGCAACCATTAGCTTCTGGAACCTTCTTATCCACAGCAGTCATGGATGATGAGGAAGCCCAGGAGAAAGTTATGATAAGACTTTCTCCAAGCTATTAGTCCTTAAGTTCTTTAGAATAGATAACTCTGGGAACATAATGAAATCTGTGGGACTTCTCCCCAGAAAAATGCTCATAAGGGAACTTTTCATAATGTTTTCATCGGTTCACAATTCCCTAAAGTCCATCTATTCACCTCAAATTAAGAACCCCAATTGTAGGCCTAGTGAAAATCTCATACACACAAGCACACTGGTTACCTGTCTTTGTTCATGTAAACACTATTTACTATCAATAGTATAGTGATTCCAGTGGTAATAACACTTTATAAATGAAATTTTATTTTATTTCAATTTATGGTTTAAAAGAAAAGACATATTTTATGTACATTTTCTCATTTACTCTTCATAAAAACCGAGTGAGATAGGCACACATTCCTCTACCTATTTTACAAATAAGAAAACATAATCCCAAAGACATAGTGATATAGCTAAGGCCACTAGCCAAAACGGAACTAAAATCCAGAAGTAAACTACACCCTTTTAACCTTAGGCCTGGCCCTTCCCCTCCATATTGATCAATGGCCAGTGGTAATAGGACTTGTACCTAGTGATATAGCTGCCTGCTGAACACCAGGGTCATCATATGAGGATAACCCCCAAGAACAAAATCTCAGCTCCCATTCCCATGGTCTCCTATTCTAGACAGTGGTGTAACTGCAAATGGGGGAGGAGGAATCCCAGCAGAAGAACTCCCCTAATGCTTAGAGGAAGTAGCCAAAGTTTCCCATCTCCCCGCCCAGAGTGCATAACAGCAAACATTCTTTGTGTTCTTAATTCATGCTAGACATCCTTCCATGCTATTTACATGAATTAACTTAGTAAATCCTCAGAACGACACCAGTGTGTAGGTACAATTATTATCTCTATTCTGTGGACACTTAGGGAAGGTTAAGTAACTTGCCCCAGGCTACACAACTAATAATTTTCAGAGCTCACATTTGAACTCTGAGCCTGTACTCTTAATCACACCGCCATTCTGCCTCTCCTGAGCCAATTGTTCCCTACTTTTGTGGGTCACGCACACCCTGGAGAGTTTCCTGAAAGCTCTAGACCCTCTCCCTGGGAAGATGCGGTTAAGCAGAATGTTGCAAAGTAACTCAGGACTTCAAGGATTTGCAAGCCCCATCATCTATGAACCTCATACATACTGGAGGGAGCTGTCCAGGGACCAAAAGAGAATCTGCACCGGCGCCGCAAGACTTCGCCCCTGCAAACGCGGGAGGAGAGCTGAGCGGTGCGGTATGACGGGGATGCTCTTTCATTGAGAATCAGGAAGAGTGAGCTCCCGGGACCGCAATGCCCTGGGAACGCAGCCGGACGCTGAGCCTCCGAAGTCCGGTAGCTGAACCAGAAACGCACCCACCACCGGTGAGACTGAAATCTTGCGTCTCTGCCAGCACCTTGGAGTCACAAGACAGGCATTTTGAGCGGACAGGATCTCAGAACGCGGGTCCCAGGCCGAGAGGGACACTATCGCTGTTGCTGGTGCTGAAACGCCATGGTTGCGGAGGGGAGGGGCCGCCTGTCCGCCCACCCCCACCCGCGACCACGTCCTAGGTACCGCGCAGCCACCGCCGCGGGAGCTGTCCAGTGCTGAACCCGGATGCGGCCCGGCCCGCGGGGCTAGACCCGAGGCTGCCGCACCCAGCCGACCCTGGACCGAGATTCTGGGAGCGCTGACGCAGATCGCTGGGAAGGCGAGAAGCAGTGGACTCCACGCCGGGCATGGACCAGCAGAGACTGGACTCCTACCAATGGGGACCTAGCCGCGACTTCAATGAGCACGTCCTGCATAAGGTAAGAATCTCCTGCAGTCCCCTGCCCCCATCCCAACGCTGGGAGAGGGCGCCGTCAACAGTTCTCTCCGCTCCCCCGACTTGGCTTTGGGACTTAAAGAGAAACTAGCCGGTATCTGTGAGCCTGGAACGCTTTCTGTCTGATCCTCTTTACGGCTCAAAACACATATGCGTAAACACTGGGGGAGGGGCCGACGCCAGAGGCTCCGATTATCAGGAGCTCCGTTCAATTCTTTTAAATCACCTGTATCCTGTTCTCATTCGCTTCCTCCTGCCTCTCATCCATCTGCACTCCTGTGTCGCCTGAGCACCCTGGCCGTCCATGACCCTTCTGGGAGGCTGTTTGCCCTCTCACCCCAACCGTGCCTCCCAAGCTCCAGCCCTGTCAGGTCTGGCCGTTGTGGTCAGAGACCTGAATTCTGGGGTGAAATTAGACATCAAAATGATCTACAGCAGAAACAAACTGTTATTATAAAATTAGACTGCCTTCTGGTTCCGGAAAGCTGCCCTCCAGCCTCGACTCGCTCACAGCCTACCAAAAGTGTTTGCTTATTTCAAAGCTCTAACTCATCCCTTACTTCCCTCATTCAAATTTCTTATGCAACTCAAGTCTCAATAATGTAGGTTTCCTCTTGAAGTGCTTGTTGGGGAAAAGTAGCAACCTCTGTCTAGACAATTCTTTGAACCCAAAATCCATCACTTCCGAAGAATCAGAGCCTTGTACTCCCATAAGAAATCGTGGATTGCTCCCCATCCCTTGCGTTGTCCTCCTCATTGAGCCCTTAAATATCCTGCTGTGCTAATACCAATTTATCTGTTAGTCCCCTGAAAAGCTGTACATGGTCATATACTTGGAGATTATTTAAATCAAACTATCACTTTAAAAATTCCATGACTGCAGGGCACCTGGCTGGTTCTGTCAGAAAAGCATGTGACTCTTGATCTCAGAGTTTGAGCCCCTTGTTGGGCATAGAGATTACTTAAATAAATAAATAAAATTTTAAATAATAACAATTCCATGAATGCAAGCTCTTAAGTAACCCGATTCACCCTCTTCCCCTATTACACAGTTTATATTTGAGGAACCAAAAGTCCAGAGAGGGGAAGTGACTTGTCTAAGAAAACAAGGTAGTAAATGGCAGAGCTGGTACTAATTTAAGCCTGTAATTCTGACTCCAAGTCTAATACCTTTTTTCTCTCTATAAGTGTGGTCCACAGGCCAGCAACACTGACATTATCTGAGAGCTTGGTAAAAATGTGAGGGCACCTGGGTGTCACAGTCACTTAAGTAACCAACTTTCAGTTTCAGTTCAGGTCATAATGTCAAGGTCATGAAATGGAGCCCTGCATTGGGCTCTGCGCTGAGCACGGAGTCTACCTGAGATTTTCTTCCTCTGCTCCTCCTACTCACACACACACTCTCTCTCTCCCTCTGTCTTTAAAACAAGTAAATAAATCTTTATTTAAAAATGTGAAATCTGGGGCGCCTGGGTGGCTCAGTGGGTTAGGCCGCTGCCTTCAGCTCAGGTCATGATCTCAGGGTCCTGGGATCGAGTCCTGCATCGGGCTCTCTGCTCAGCAGGGAGCCTGCTTCCTCCTCTCTCTCCCTCTGCCTGCCTCTCTGCCTACTTGTGATCTCTCTCTGTCAAATAAATAAATAAAATCTTTTAAAAAAAAATGTGAAATCTAAGGCCCCACCCCAGACCAAATCTGAATTTGTATTTTAAAACGATCCCTAGGGGCACCTGGGTAGCTCAGTGGGTTAAGCCTCTGCCTTTAGCTCAGGTCATGATCTCAGGGTCCACATCGGGCTCTCTGCTCTGCAGGGAGCCTGCTTCCCCCTCTCTCTCTGCCTGCTGCTCTGCCTACTTGTGATCTCTCTCTCTGTGTCAAATAAATAAATAAAATCTTTTAAAAATAAAAATAAAGTAAAATAAAAATAAAATGATCCCTAGAACATAAATATGCACAATAAAATTTCAAATGCATGGGCTTGTCACACTGGCTAATTCTGACACAAATGAAGGAAAATCAACTACTAAGAGAAGTATGTCTGTAAATTTGAATAGTCTGTGTGACTTCTCCCTCCAGCTCCCTAAATCCCCGAGGTATAAAGAAAAAGAGAAATTTATAACAATTGCTCCAGCCAGGAAGTTTTAAAATGGTTGCAGTTTGAAGTGAACTAGAATAATATCTGTGTTCTTTGAGGTTGTGAATCTAGACCCAGTAGAAAGTGCATATAAGCAAAGGAATATAATTACAAATCAGTTACAAAAGCATCCTGGTAATTAGATATCTGGGTTTCTCCAAGTTTAAGCTATCTTATAAAGATGTAGATATTTGTTTTGGCACCTAAAGATTTGCAGGTCAAAGTTTTCAAATTATTGATAAAGGTGGTCTTTCCTACCTCAGTGACCCACATATGAAATACAGGATGTAGCCCACAAAACCTTCACTTCCTTTGAGTTTATTTATCACCAAATTGAGAAAGAGCCTGCTTTCAACAACTTCCAATATATTGAAGACAAGTGTCTCCTTACTGCTAGTGAATGCCGGGTTTCTTCAGTGTGGTTGTGAACATCTTGAGAGCAGAAGCTGGACTAAAACCTTCTGTGGTGCCCAACAGAGGAACATGTGTATAGAAAATTTTCTTTTTCATGTAATGTTGATCACCTCCTTTTAATATTATTTTATTATTGTGAATGACTTTTTCTTTAATTTTTTTAATTTATTTTCAGCGTAAATGTGAATGACTTTTTAATGTGATCCATCTAAGAACTTTTATGTAAAAGGGTAGAGTGTCAATGTATTTGTATTATTTTTAAGTTTGCTATATAATAGAATCCAAGAAATTATTGTTGATTCACTTGAACATATTGGCCATGAGAATTAGGACTCCCCTCCAACATTCACTGCTAGGAAGAATGATCTTTTAGATCAAGTTTTTATTGAAGTATAACAAACACAAGAAAACCCCAAATCATATGTGCATACCCTGATTATTATCACAAAGTAAGCACCTCTGTGCAACCACTACCAAAATAAAGAGAAAGAATATTGCCAGCTTCCCAGGAACCCCCCCACATACTCCTTTCCACACACTACCCCTGCTGGTCCCCAGAGGTTACGTTTATAGAGGAGGGAGTACCATTTAATGTTTTGATAGGGCTACCAGAGTTTTATGTAGACTAGTTTTAAGAACTTGCTAAGGATGAAACTTAGCTCTATGGTGAGCTAATACTCTATGGTGGTTAGAAACCCCAGGCTGGGAATCAGACAAAACCTGATATAACGTTGAATGACATCTATGAGCCTTATTTTCTTATCTATAAAATAAGAATAATATTATCTGGCTTATTGTCTTTTGAGGGAAGATGTTAGATAATATAATGTAAATATGTAGATGTAAATATATGTTTGTCTGATATATAGAAAGCATTTAATAAATGGTGGTTGTTATTAGGGCACATATCTCCATCTTCGGGGCAACTTCAATAGGTGTCACATTGAGTGTCACCTAAAATAATGAATTTTTGTGAGAAGAGCAGCAGCTTTATACACAGACACACATGCTTACATGCATCCATTCTTCATGGGCACAATCCCATGAGATTAAGCCCACACACCCACCATCAAGACTTCCATGTGAACATCCCAACTCTGATATCCTCAGTAGAATACTCCTTTCTCTGGGAGGTGAAGCATGGGACCCAATAACACCTCTCATTAAAGTTCACTTATTTGAAAAACGTATGACAAATATCCTCAGGATTGGATGTCATTGGCACTTTAGCTAGTCCCAAGAGTTAGAGGGTGACCCAGATGAGCCTGAGTAACTCTTAGCATATCCCTGGAGTGTGGGCTGGAAGCTGGGAACTGCTTGGAAACATTGAGTTCATCCATCACATGCTTGGAGTTTTTAAATAGAGCTGCTGTTGTTCTCACAAATCTGAATATTTGATGCAACTAAATAATTTAAAACATGTGAACAACCTTGCTGCTCTTTTTCTAAGAGAACTCCTAGACCTCTCTTGCTACCAGTATAGTCTTGAGAGCCATCAAGGGCAATGGTGTGACCTGGAAGTTCAGGAATAGCCCACAGACTGAATTCTTGCGGTGCCAGGACCAGACCATAAACTCTAGGAAAAATGAGGCACAGAATTTTGCCCCAGATGCTAGTGAATCAGGACACAGAGACTTCAGTCCAAGAGCTTACTTCCTAATTCACCATCACCAGCACTCTGATGCACACCCACATGCCACTGTTTTTCCAATAGGGACAAATAATTACTAAACCAAAGTCACTCTCCTCTGTAGCATCTCAGAAAGACCACTGACCAGGGGGCAAAAAAATGTGGCCTGTCCATCCATTCATTCAGGGCTTGGTCCTTGTTGAAAAAAAAAAAATTGAATTATCAAGGTCTCTGTACTACAAGGGATTTCCATTCCCTCCGACTCTACTCTAACACCTCTTTTAGCCAAGTAAGAAAGGCTAGAGATCATCTCTAGTACTCCCTCTTGACTTGCACTGCTTCTTCACCTCCTCTGTCTACTGGTCATCCTGTGATTTCTGTACCTTTAAGTGGTACGCACACCTTACCTGTTTATTCAGCAAACATGTATTGAGCATGCTCAAAGCATAAGAAATTGTGCTGGGTATTATAGAGAAAACACACACACACACACACACACACAAATTGTTCCCACTTTCAGTAAGTTTGTAGCTATAAGACATGCACATAAGTTGCTATAATACTGTGTAGACTCCCACATGTGCCCTCAGAAAGATACAGGAAGATACAGAGGGATAACCCAGGAAGAAAGGGTTACTTCTAACCTCAATTTGAAATGGCCTCTGATTAAGAGTTAATAGCTAAGAGAGCCAGAGTTCCACACACCCACCAACCTTGCTCTCCCACTGGGCCATTGCCCACTGATCCTGGAGAAAGCTCTGGATTCAGCAGTATTTTACTTCCCTGACAGAAAACTTTACCAAGGATAGAGCCATCCTTGCAAAGGCCATACCCACTACTCTGTCTCCCTCTACCATTCTTTATCCCTTGGGAACTTTTTTTTTTCAATTAAACAATGTTCATGGAACACAAATTTGTGGTAAAAGAATCTAATTCCACAGGAAAACCTGTACTCCATAGGTGAAGAGATTTTACCTTCAAGTGAATTCATCATACCTCAATAAACCAGTTGTGGGGTTTTGTTTTTTGTTTTTTGTTTTTGAAGAAAACATATGGGGCACCTGGGTGGCTCAGATGGTTAAGTATCTGCCTTTGGCTCAGGTCTTCATCTTCAGGTCCTAAGATCAACCCCCACACCGGGCACCCAGCTCAGTGGGGAGTCTGCTTCTCCCTCTCCCTCTGCCTCTCCCCATCCTTGTGCTCTCTCTTTCTCTCTCCCTCTCTTAAATAAATAAATATAATCTTAAAAAAAGAAAGAAAGAAAGAAAGAAAAATATGTAAAACCAGAGTGAGAGCATTATCTCCAGGACTGCCAGATTTCCATCCTCAGCTCAGGAACAAGCAAAAAAAACGAGGAAACACTAGCTGCCCACTGTCGAATGTTTCCATTTGCTTGTTTTCCTTTCTTGCTTGCTCTGGAGGCTTTCAGATAAATAAATGAAGTGTGTGTTACGTCACCGAGGATCTCAGGCCGTCTGGGACTCTTTTGACTGATCTGTGCGTCCTGCCCAGATCCCAGGGCAGGCAGCTGGCTTGGGGTGTGGTGCTGGTTGGTTCTCCTGGGTAACCTCAGCAGGAAATGAAGGTGACTCGGTGCAACATCCCAAAGTCCGTTTCCCAGATTCTTCAGGCTTTCCACCCCAAGCATTCGTCGCTCTAACTTGGGGTTCCTGGGTCTTTGGGGAGAAAATGTCTGAGACTCACTAGTGTTGGTCCACTAGTATTTCCTCCTATAAGCTGTTCTGGGGAGTGGCTTTGACTTCCTTCATTTCAATGGCAGGAAACCCAGCTTTACTGGAAGTAAGCAGACAGTGGCAAGCCCCAGGCTGGGGAACTGTTAAATGGGAAATCTGAAGTGGCTCTAAACCTATCCCAGGATGCTCCTTGCTTGCAGCCTCCCCTTCTCAGGCAAGAGAAGCAGTCCCTGGAGATGGCAAGTGGGAATGGAGCTCACAGCTCCTTTGCCAACTCACAGAGCTCTCAGGCAATACACTTCCGCAGCTAGGAGCAGCCCTGGACCTTTCTCCCACCCGCCAACCAGGGGAGGTCTTCTGAGGCCAAGTGAGAGAGCTCCAAGCCAGCAGCAAACAACAGTTTTGGAAATGTTAACCCCTCACTGGCCCTACCTGTCAAAACCTCTCCAGACCTCACCCTAATCCTCAAGGCAGCAAGGTCCTATAATTGTTAAAACCGGCAGAGCTCGAGAATCCCCTAGCAGGGGCACCTGGGTGGCTCAGTGGGTTAAGCCTCTGCCTTTAGCTCAGGTCATGATCTCAGGGTCCTAGGACTGAGCTCCGCACCAGGCTCTCTGCTCAGCTGGGAGCCTGCTTCCTCCTCTCTCTCTGCCTGCCTCTCTGCCTGCTTGTGCTCTGTCAAATAAATAAATGAAATCTTTAAAAAAAAAAAAAAAAGTTCTTAAAAAAAAAAAAAAGAATCTCCTAGCAGATGCTGGCTGTTGCACTGACCTTGATGCCAAACTCTGCTCCCTCCTTTCTTACTTGTGTTTCTGCTTATTAGCAGATGGTTTTGACCCATCCACATGAAGCTGTTATTTAATACTCTGTGCTTCTGCAAATGGCCTACTTTTTTTTAAGATTTATTTATTTATTTGAGAGAGAGAGAGAGAGCGAGCAAGGGAGAAGCAGAGGGAGCAGGAGAATCTCAAGCAGATTCTGTTCTGGGTGCAGAGCCTGATACGAGGCTTAATCCCACCACCCTGAAATCATGTCCTGAAACTGAGAGTCGGGTGCTTAACCAATTGAGCCACGCAGGCGCCCCTGGAATGGCATACATGTAGGTGTCTTGAAGCACTCGTCCTCTGCCCTTGGCTGCCACACACACATACACACACACACACACACCCTCCTCTCACAAGCTATAAACAGAGCCAGTGATGATGATGTGTTCTTGGTCTCTATCCCTCCTTATCTTTTGTTGTTAAGCACCTTTTAAAGGCAATGCAAACCTTTCTCTTCCTCCTCCTCCTCCTCCCTCTCTCATTTGAATTTTGCATCCACACCCCTCCCAGAAATCCTGCCTTCTAAAAAGCACATCTCCCCAGTATCAGAGCAATACCCCCAGGGGACAGTCAGGAACCCGTAGACCAGCTTCTTCCGGCCCCTCCCAACTTCTGACCCAGAAGCCCTTAACCTTGGAAAGGAATGGTGTTGCTGGTAGAGACTCAGCCCAAAGGAGGCAGAGCCCCTTTCAGCCCTTCAGGATGCTGCTTCCTCTGTGGGGGCAGTCTGCACCCAGATTCTTCCCTGGCCCCCTTCTCAGGTTTTATTAGGTTGTGAACCGAGATGTATAAAATCATCTCTGTGCTATAATCTAGAGGGACCCAGTGAGACTAATAATTGTTAGTAATAAATGATAAAAATTAACACATGGTTCATCAGTGGAGGATTTTATAGTTTACAGAACACTTTAATATATGCTGTGACACTTAACACTTACCACATGCTTTTTCCAGGAGATGTTATTATCAATTTCATATTATAAATAGGGAATAGAGACCGGATAGAAAAAAAAAATTAAGTTACTTGCTCAAGGTGACAGCAAGTAGGTATTGTGGGAATTTAAATAATAGCAGCAAACGCCTAAAAGCAATTAAGTGCCAGGCACTGTTCTGAGCCCTTTACCGCATCCAATCCTACAACAACCCTATTTTAATCTCATTTTAAAGATGTAAAGTCAACAAGGGGTCGCCTGGGTGGCTGAGTCAGTTAAGTGTCCGACTCTTTATTTCAGCTCAGGTCATGATCTCAGGGTCGTGAGATCCAACCCTGCATTGGGCTCTGTGCTCAATGCAGAGTCTGCTTGAGTTTCTTTCTCTCTCTTTAATAAATAAATAAAATCTTATAAAAAAGAAAAAAGATGCGTAAACAAGCCACAGAAACATTAAGAAACTTGCCTGAGGTCACCCAGCTCGTAAGTGACAGAGCCCAGACTTCAACCCCAGGCAGCTGGAGATCCGACGGGGCAGGGTCAGGAGAAGGCCAAGAGCTTTGCCAAGGGGGTCTCATGGCCATGGTGGGGTAAGGGTGGGGGGGTCACAGCATCACATGTAGGGTGTCGACAGCAGCCCGGTGTGTAGCCCCCAGCTCTGTAGGACTGTTGCCTGGTTTTGTTCACTCACACAAGAGTAGATCCATCTCTCCAGGCATGCTTGTGTTAATCAAACTCGCAAGACTGATGCATTGCTCTAGATGCCAAACCACATTATAATCAGGGGATTGTTTGCTAAGCATGAAATCCAGAAAAAGAGAGACATGGGGGATTCAGATGTCTGATGAAACCAGGCTGATGTGGTGTGATGTTTAGCTACATTATAAGCCCAGCTTGGATGTGCAACTCCTGTAGCCGCCCCTTCTACCTCGGGGCCTCTGTACCCTGACCCCTGCCTCCCCAGCTGTACTTAACCTTAGTGTCAGGGAAAGGGAGTGTGTGGTTCTCTCCAGATTTCATTCCCTGCACCCCTTTAGGAGCCAGTTGCCTTTGAGACTGAGAATGCCCAGGACTTGACCTGGTTGGGGGAGAGGAGATGGGGATGCTCCCTCTTCGGGAGCCTCGATCAGATGCACTGACATTTGTTATCTTATATCTCTGTCTCCATTTCTCTCAGTGCCCTTGTCAGGGCCTTAGGGATCTGGATTTCAAGGGAGAGAACCATGAGGGAAGAAAAAGGTGATTGGGCCATTTTCTCACATCCCACCACCAGCCCATAACACATGCCCTCCTTGAAACCGGATGTTGCTGTTAAGAATCTTGAGAATGAATTCAGCCAACTTCTGCTGGGTACCGTGTGCTTCTGAGGGCCTGGAACAGGGCCCATTCCCTGCCCGAAGGAACTGAATGTGGCAGGCTGGGTAGGTCCCTGGGCTGGCATGTAGATGACTCAGGCCACATCTGACTTTAGGCCTAAATGACACATGAACTTCAGTGTCTAGAAAGATGTCTTAAAGGTCATAGGAAGTGGTAAGTGGGCCCTTGGGAACCAGGTCAACTGTTTGCAGCTCCCTCAGGCTACCAGGTTCTGAGTGATGACTCAGGGACTGATCTGAAGGGCTGTAAAATCCACAGCTCCAGAAGGGGGTCCCAGCACTGGAGGTCAGAATGGCTCTGGGCCCCCAAGGTAGGAATTCCTTTAAGTCTGTGTCCAAGACAAGGAGGAACTCTCCAGTGGACTACTGAGAAGTGCCTGAAATAAAGAAATAAAGACTGATGACCCAGACTTGGCAGATTTGGATAAGTAGAAGTAAAACTGGCACCACCTCCCTGAACATCTTCAAAGGTCTGAGATGATGAATGTCCAAACCCAAAAATCCCAGGGTTCTGATCCCTGCAGATTGACAGATTGACCAAGGAAGAGACTCTTGGGAAAGACAAAGGCAAGGGGCCAGGTGAGCTCTGCAGTCATGCCCTCACTCCTTCATGCCCGAAAAGCCAGCTCTCCTCCAGACATCATAGTGCAGCACCACAAACACATGAGAGGACCACACAGGGTAGTCCCTGACCACCACCTGTCTGGCCCACCCCTGTTCTGTCCACTACTTATCCTGTCCACCCCTGCTCTGTCCATCCCCTGACTTGTCCACCCCTGCCTTGTCTATCCCCTGTCCTGTCCAACCCCTGCCCTGTTCACCCTCTCCCCGCTCATTGATTTGCTTAGAGCAAGAGGCAGCTCATTAGCTAAAGAAGAGAAGGGACTTGGGTGTTAAAAAGACTAGGCTTCTCTCCTGGCTGTGGTCCTCGCCAACTGTACTTCCTTGGTTATTCCATTCAAATAGCGCTTTACAGTTTGCAGACACTTGCATATACGCTGTCTCCTCTGATTTCCACAGCACAGCGCAAGCAGACCAGACATCACTGTTGCTTATAAAAGGGGAACTCTCATGGTCAGGACCCTTTTGGTTGTCAGTGACAAAACCCAAGTCAAACCATCTAAACCAAGAAAGAAAATTCATTGGCTCCTGTAACTGAGAAGCCTGGGGATGCTGTTCTGTTGGATCCAGGGATTCAAACAATGACATCTGTCTCTCTCTGTCTCTCAACACTCCTCCCTTTAACTCAGTGTTATACACAGGAAGGCCTCTCCTGAAGGAGTCACATGACTGCCCGCCGCCCCAGGTCACAGCCCCAGGGCTGGTAGTTTCCACTAAAGTCCTAGATTTAATGCTTATTGGACTGAAATGAGTCATGTGCCCACCCCTGGAGGAGAAGTCGGTCCCACCCAAGCCCTTCAGCCACAAGTGGAAGGGAGTGTTTTCCCAGGAAAATGAGGGTGTGTTAGCTGTAAGCTAGTCATGCAAAAACAAGAGGACCCCACGGTAATCCCAGGGGAAGCTGGGTCCTGATATAAAGATATAGATTAGATATAGATATAGATATAGATATAGATATAGATATTTTAAATAGGCTCTCCTCCCAGTGTGGACCAAGACCTGGGCTGAGATCAAGAGTGGGTCGCTGAACAGAGCCACCCAGGTGCCCCCTCCGTTGTTGTTGGGTTTTTTTTTCCCCTTTTTTCAGTATTTTTAAATCTGAAGTGACTGTAAAAGAACTGAACTTGTCACTCTCCCACTGGGCTAGTTGTGTCCCATACATGGTGTCACTTAAGACTGGATACCCAAACTTAGATAATTAATAGCCAGACTTAGGTAATGAACTGATGTCACCCTATAAAGCTTATTGGGGCTGTGGAGCCAGGCCTCACCCTCTGGGTGGGAGTAGACTTTCCTATAGAGGAAACAGATGACCCAACTTTCAGCCACCCAGGAGGGAGGTCAGTGTGGGGGCGCTGGATGAGGACACAGGTTGGAACGAGAAGAAGCTCTTCCCCTGGTTTTGGGACCAAGTTCAGTTGGTGTGAACACACCTGAATTTTTCCAGTGGGGGTAAGGCATGAGCATTCTAGGGCCACATGAAGGCAGTGATAACTGAGATGGGAGTCTCCCGAGTAAGTCCAATTTCGTGGTTGGACAGTCACCTTTGGTCTCCACCTTTGGAAGGGCCCTATGATTGTTTCAACACCATATTGTCACTGTCTTGGGATCTTCTCAATATTTTTGGACAAGGAGTCCCATGTTTTTATCTGGTGTTAGACCCCAAACTGTGTAACTCTTGCTGCTGTCAAATAAGCATACTTAGAGGATCTGGGCACCTGGTGGCTCATTGGGTTAGGGGTCCAACTCTTGATTTCAGCTCAGATCTCCATCTCAGGGCCATGAGTTCGAGCCCTGAGTTGGTTTCCATGCTGGGCATGGTGCCTATTTAAAAAAGGAAAAAGAACCCTTGTGGGATCCGAACCTAGGTCTGGGCAGTAATTCTGAGCTATTCTCTTGGGCACATTCCCTTCTTTTGATCTCACCCCAAGCCAGGTTTCATATGAGCCATGAGGAGCCAGAGAAAGATTATCTCGTGCTCTGGGCAGAATGGCAAAGGAGTGATGCTTATCTCCCCTCCCCCCAATGCTGTCACTGTGTCACCAGTGATGTTCCCTGGCCGGAAATGGTTGTGCCCAGCACAAGAGCAATCTGCAAGGGTCATGGGCAGCAGGAAGCATGTCAGGGAAGGCAGATCAGAACACCCAAAGGTGGACAGGCGAGACCTCAACCTCATGGGTACATGCCTGCAGTGTAGGGCTGGGGAAGAAGTTAATGAGACTTGTCTTTGTGACTTGAGAACTGTGCTGGTCAGTCAGCTTTTGTTGGTTATTAGTTAATCATAGGAGCCATTATTATTTTTTAAGATTTTATTTCTTTATTTGACAGAGGGAGAGAGAGAGATCACAAGTAGGCAGAGAGGCAGGCGGGGTCGGGGGGAGCAGTCACCCCACCGGTCAGAGAGCCCAATGTGGGGCCTGATCCCAGGACCCTGAGATCATGACCTGAGCCGAAGGCAGAGCCTTTAACCCACTGAGCCACCCAGGCGCCCCAGGAGCCATTATTATTAATACCTAATTACAAATTTGGGAAATGCAAAACAGAAAAATTACCTGTGGTGCCACTGTTTCAAAACCCATATCTTGAATAAAAATGGAGTTGCTCTCTAAAAATATACATACCTCTGACCTTTGAACAGTATGGGTTTGAACTGCACAGATCCACTTGTATGCAGATTTTCTTTTTTTTTTTTTTTTCAGTAAATACCATACAGTACAGTATGGTATTTCTCTTCCCTGTGATGTTCCTAACAACATTTTCTTTTCTCTTCCTTACTTTATTGGAAGAATACAGAATGGATTACATGTAACATGTAAAATATGTGTTAATTGGCTACGCTGTCAATAAGGCTTCCAGTCAATAATAGACTAAGTAGTTAAGTTTTGGGGGAGTCAAAAGTTATATGTGGGTTTTCAATTGTGCAGGGGTCAACACTCCTAATCCCCCGACCACTGTTCAGGGTGGGCTGTATATATTTATACCCACCTCATAGGCATTTTGTCATCCATATTTTACCCTCATTATTTTTTTAAAGATTTTATTTATTTATTTGACAGAGAGAGATCACAAGTAGGCAGAGAAGCAGGCAGAGAGAGAGGAGGAAGCAGGCTCCCGGCTGAGCAGAGAGCCCCATGCGGGGCTCGATCCCAGGACCCTGGGATCATGACCTGAGCCGAAGGCAGAGGCTTAACCCACTGAGCCACCCAAGTTCCCCAACACCCTCATTATTTTTAATAATTGCATGGTATCTCATTGTGTGAACACATGAAAATTAACAGTAAATCTGAAATGTTGAAGCTTATCAAAAGGTACAGATAATACCGTAACAAAAAAAGAAATGCCCCTGTATCCACTACCCGTATTTACTAAATGCTAGCATTTTGCTTTAAAAAAAAAAAATGCCTTAAAGGAGCCTTCTATGAGGCCTGTGAGTGGTAATTCCAAGGGACCTCTCAGAAATAGATGGGATCTGCTGGAGAGATGTGGGTGCGGACCCAAGCTATCACAAATCGGGAACCAGAAGGTTACCGTGGTTGTTTTGAAATCACAGGCCAGAGGGTGTGGCACTTTGGTGAAACTCCATTATGCAAAGGAGTCAATGGACCCCAAGAGACAAGGCCACTCAGCAAGAAAATAAAGCACAGAACCCCACCCTAGGGTGTCTGACCCCAGGTGCTGAACTCTTCTGAATTAGCATGCTGACATCACCCTCCCTGGACCCCCGGGGTTCTCAGGGAAAGCAAGGCTTGACCTGGAAGCTGCCCCTTCTGATGTTGACTTCCCACAGTTCTAGTGCAGCCCTGGTGACAATGTCAGCCTGGCCCAGGACACACACTGGAGCAGAGTCAGTGCCGGTGGAGGACATTCATTCGCAATGCAGATTCAAGACTCGCCTCCAGAGCTGCCCAGATGCCACTGGAAAGGAGCTTACTGCAGTGAGTCACCAGTAATTGGGTCTCAAGGGCAAAGGAGCCTAGCAACATTACCTCCTGGGGATTTGCCTCCATGAAACCCAACTTCAGTATAGCAATCCCAGGAAAGAAAGCCTAGATTTAATTGACACCAGCACCACCCTGGGGAAGATTCGCCTTCATTTTACCTCCACTTCCTCTCTTCTGTTCTCATGTCTCACTGTGTTTTAAGAGAAAATACTTTACCTCTCCACAGCTCCTACTTTTACTTGCCAGAAGTTTCTGGGGAAGGTCACAGGGTCTCTGGGATTCAGTCCTTCTGCTTTTCTGGCTTATTATTAATCTTGCAGAGGCAGTGTGAAATTTTGAAATGAGGTCATTGTCTGAACTTTGCAACTCCTTCCAATGACCAGAGGGCTGGCACCAGGCTGAGTCTGAGACCAGAGGCCATGATCTTTTACTTCTTTGTCGCAGAAACTCTCACCATCCTTGACAGAGGGCAGCACTCTGTGGGGGAATGCCAGAAGGAAACTCTGTGTGACTGCTTTTCAAATGGCAAACCAATTGCCAGATCCTGAAATAACACAAAGTCACAACTGGGCATTGGTTGAGAATGAGGCTGAGAATGAATTAAGGGAGGAAAAATAATACTAAAATAAGAAGAGTTGCATAGACTTGTCAGTTTGGTACAGAATGCCCCATGATGCAGACCAGCTCGCTTGATGACCTTGCTAATTAACATGAAGCAAGGAAAGTGGGTCCAGGGTTGTGAGGGACCCCCAAGCCACCTTATACAAGCATATCCCTCCTTGGGAGGAAAAAAAAAAGGCATATAATGAGCTGTGTAGCTTTGATAGCACTGGTAAAACTCCATTTCTTCAGTAGAGTGACAGGTACATGGGTGTTTGTTTCATTATGTTTTATAACATATCCACACATTATATAGACTCATCAAATATTTTATAACTTGAAAGAATAAGCTAAAAGGGGGCACCTGGGTGGCTCGGTGGGTTAAATCTTCTGCCTTCTGCCCAGGTCACGATCCCAGAGTCCTGGGATCAAGCCCCTCATGGGGCTCTCTGCTCAGCGGGGAGTCTGTTTCCTCCTCTCTCTCTCTGCCTGCCTCTCTGCCTACTTGTGATCTCTGTCTGTCAAATAAATAAATAAAATCTTTAAAAAAAAGAATAAGCTAAAAAAAGGACAGGATTGGGGACATCTGTGTCTGAAACCCAGAATACAGGAAGGTGATGGGAAGGGATGTGGGAGGCTTCAGAAACTCCCCAGGATGGAATTTTTATGCTGGTAACTGTAGTAGACACCTGCTCTCTGCTGAGTGGATGTTCTACCACACAAAGGTCTAGAATGTCTCTTCTGCATCTGTGACCCTTAGGAGCAAAGTGTCACCCCTTCTTTAATTCTGAACCTGTCCTCCGGGATTCCTTCAGCAGAACTGAGTCCTTCACTCTTTCTTGATGCGAGAACTGCACACCCTCAAGACGGGGCCATGTGAGTTTGTGGTCACAGTGGACTAGTTGGGGGAAGGGCTTGTGCTGGGGAGGGGGAAATCTGATTGAAGAGGCCCTTTTCCCAACTGATGTAGGGTCATGGGTCCCTCGTGAACCACAACCTTAGTCAGCATCCAGATGCATTTGATTACTAGAGGACTCTGCGGGACGCTAGGCCACAATAGCTGGGATGTAACAGAGAGAATCCATGTCCAGAGAACAGCGTAAATGAAATCAGTGGCTGCCAGTCCTTGGTCCACGTGTGAGTACAGCCCTGGACAAAGTATCAATCAATTTGTAGGAGATTACACAGACATCCTAAGCCATACTGGCAGAAAGCCATCAACTGTCCTTTCTTAGGAAACCTGCCCACTATGCTGGCTTGGGCATACTCAAATGTCCTTTCTTTTATGAAATTAGGGTCATAATACATAGATTAATAGAAACGTTCTTAACCAAACCCTCTCTTAACCAATGTGCCGGATTAGCCAACCCTCTTCAATCTTTTGGTCAATCATACACACTAATGATAATTATGTCAATTAATCCATATATAAAGTAATCAATTAAAAGTGCAAACAGGACGCCTGGGTGGCTCAGTTGGTTGGACGACTGCCTTTGGCTCAGGTCATGATCCTGGAGTCCCAGGATGGAGTCCCACATCAGCTCCATGGGGGGTCTGCTTCTCTCTCTGACCTTCTCCTCGCTCATGCTCTCTCTCACTGTCTCTCTCTCAAATAAATAAATAAAATCTTTTTTTAAAAAAAAGTGCAAACAAAGGAACACCTGGGTGGCTCGGAGGGTTAAGCCTCTGCCTTCAGCTTGGGTCACGGTCTCCAGGTCCTGGGATCGAGCCCCGCATTGGGCTCCCTGCTCAGCGGGGAGCCTGCTTCTCCTCTCTCTCTGCCTGCCTCTCTGCCTACTGTGATTTCTCTGTCAAATAAATAAACAAAATATTTTTTTTTAAAAAGTGCAACAAAAAGGATATTGACCAATGTCATAAAAGGGTAAACAAACAAACAAACAAAAACAGTCATTTCTACAAAAACTAGATTGAATGCTTTGGAAACACTCAATAAAAGCATGTCATTAAAAAAGTTGTCCAGGGGCGCCTGGATGGCTCAGTGGGTTAAGCCACTGCCTTCGGCTCAGGTCATGATCTCAGGGTCCTGGGATCGAGTCCCGCATCGGGCTCTCTGCTCAGCAGGGAGCCTGCTTCCCTCTCTCTCTCTGCCTGCCTCTCCATCTACTTGTGATTTCTCTCTGTCAAATAAATAAATAAATAATCTTTAAAAAAAAAAAAGTTGTCCAAAAAAATGCTAACCAAGTTAGGAATGAGTGAGAGAACTGTAAAATATCAGGAGGAAAAACATAAAAATTAAGCAAGGTTTTGCAATCCGATTGCTTCACAAGTGTCTAGAGTGTCTTGCTCCATGTCAGAGAAACTGGAACAAGACAATACCACATGGCCGGTTTGTGCAAAAAACAGTGATGAGCTCTTCCTTCAGCAGACCCGTAAGCAAAGAAAAGGCTTACGTCTACATCTGACCACTAGCAAATTACTACACATTTAGATATTTTTGAGTAGAATGAAGTCACTTAAAGAAAGAACATACCTCTTTTCCAGTGCCCTCATTTCAGCAGCTTTTTCAATGATCTGACCAATTCTCAGTTCCATTTACATTGGAAAAGAATACACCTACTTGGTAAAAGAAAAGGCTGACCCCAATAGCAATCCCTCCCAATCTAAAAAACTATTGGTACAGGATATCAACTGATTCCAGCAGTCTGGCCTTCTCAAGGCTAAGTGGCTATGAACTCTATTTCCAAGGTGTCAAGGGAAGATAGGTTATCAGTCTCACTTAAGTGCAACATTTATCTTAATCACGTATTTTGAGATTACTGGCTCGGTATATTTCTCTCCCTCCACTAATTCTCAAGAAGGCTCCATCTTTGGGGCACCCGGGTAGCTCAGTCAGTTAAGGGTCTGCCTTTGGGTTTAGGTCATGATCGCAGGTTCTGCCCCCCAACTGGGCTCTCAGCCCAGCAGAGAGCCCACTTCTCCCTCTGCCTGCCGCTACCCCTGCTTGTGCTGTCTTGCCCCTTCTCTCTCAGTCAAATAAATAAATGAAATTTTGGGGAGGCTGGGGGTGGGGGGGAGAGACGTCTCCTTCTTCTGGAAGCCAATACTATGTTGAAAGGACACTGCCCAACCCTACAATTTTCATAAATGAGATCTTTAAATATTAATAATTTAAAAAACAAAGGAGGGAAACCCCAGCAACTTTAGACAGGCTATAAATAATTAGGCATTCAGTCAGAGCTGAATCGTAAAATATCTTGGAACTTGTCTGAACAGAATGTGCTTTCCTAGAACCCCATACAGCAAAATCGCCCTTGCCACTCTCACTCAGACCAGAGGAACCATATCTGAACGTCCTCATTCTTACAGTAAAGGTGCTAGTCTGGTACTTACAACCTGCCTTCGTAAAATCTTTACTGAGTGGCCGGATAGGACCAAGACCACACCAAGATACCAATCTATAAACATTATGAAACCGTTTCCTTTCAAACAGCTTGCTTGTGTGTGTTTGCCTCCCTTCCCCTGGCCCCGACTACTTCCTCCCCAGCACTCTCTAAATTTCAGTTCAAGCTTGAACAAACTGGGCTGGATGCAGGGTGGTGGATCCCTACAGACATGACCCAGACCCAAGGAACCCAAACGCTTCCCATGAGGACCACCAGTCAGAAGTCTGCTCAGTCCAGCTGCCGAGTGTAGAATGGGCCGGACAGCTTTCACAAACATCATGAGCAACAACCCCACCTCTCAGGACATGAAAAGGTCCCTTTTCGGACAGCCACTAACCCAGGTGGCTGGCATTTTGGATAAAGACATTATCTCCAGTGATATATCCAGCAGACAGCTTTTGGAAGCTTGAACAAGGCAACCAAAAGTGATCAGAGTGGATCTTTCTTTCTAAGTGGATTCACCTTTCCTCAGTTCAGCTAGGCTGCCAGAACCTTCCATCTCCAGTCCATATCCACCATTGAGATAAAGGCAGAATCAACCAGACTCTTCCAACCAAACCAAAATGAGCTAAATTCTAGTCTTCCCTGTTTTTTCAGATTTACATCAGAACTCTCAAGGCACTAATTTTCACTAGTGTCTGTGATAGATTGCCAGAAAAGATAAGTTCCTCACTATCCAGAATAACCATGTACTTACAGGTTCTGTTTGGTGCTAGCTGCTTAAAAACTCAAAAATAAACTACTTTATGCACAATAGCTAAAACAGCACACGATACACTGGCCCAAGGCTTTCTTTCTTTCTTTTTTTTTTTAAGATTTTATTTATTTATTTGACACAGAGAGAGAGATCATAAGTAGGCATAGAGGCAGGCAGGAGAGGGGGGAAGCAGGCTCCCTGGGAGCCCAATGTGGGGCTCGATCCCAGGACCCTGAGATCATGACCTGAGCCGAAGGTAGAGGCTTAACCCACTGAGCCACCAGGCGCCCCCCAAGGCTTTTTATTATTCGTATACTTCAACTCACTCTAGTCTTGCTCTGCTTTGAGCTTTTTCACTTAAAGACCCTTCTAAAGCCACTTCTTGCTCTGGATCAAAACAGTCTCACTGACCCCACCAGCTTAAATGACCAGCACGATAATATTAAGTTTGCCTAGGCTCTGCAAATTTCCCCAGGATGGTAGAGCGCTTGGGGTTCTAGGGAATCATTTTTCAGGGATTGGGAGCAGGAGCAGAGAACAGCTCATGCTAGGATGGACATCCACCAAGGCCACCTCCCCCAGACCACCTGGGGTGTCCATAGCTGTGAGAACTCAGCAACCCTAGGACACACTAACAGCCACCCATAAACACGATTACCGCCCTGTACCTGCTGGGGCACCTGCGTGTAGCCCAAGGCTAGCTCATCATTTCTTCCTAAGCCATGATTCCTTTCCCCAATGCTTCATCCAAGTCCCCACCAGAAGAGACCTAAGTGAAGTGATAGACCTTTGTCCTCCAGTCAGGAGGAATCATGGCCCTTTCTGTCTCTCCTGGCTTTGGGAAAGGAGAAAGAAATTTCTCCACTTTGTGTTTCTGGGAGTTTGAGGCTGAAATTCCTTAGGTTGTCCAAGTGGCCCAGGACCCTTTTCGTAGAATGACAGACACAGGTGTCCCTGCTCCTGAAAGTCTGTCCTGTGTTCCCATGCCTGGACTCTCACGTTATTTATTCATTCAAGGCAACATAAAAACATTCAAGAATCCACAGCGTACAAGACCTCAAATCTAGGCACGGGGAATACAGCAGTAAATGAGACTAAGTCCTCGCCTTCAGGCAACCTACAGCCTCGTGGAGAGGGGGAAACAATAAACCCACGTTCCAATAAACAAGTTCATAAAGCTGGGCCTGCTATGAAGGAAGTAAAACAGGGCAACAGGACAGAGAGAAACTGGAGGTGGTAGCAGGAGCTACTGCCATGAGCGTGGTCGGGGAAGTCTACTCTGGGAGGGGCCATTTGAGTTAAGATGTGATGATAAAAGGAAGCTAAATGGTCACACATCTGTGGGGAGAACATTCCAGAAAGAAGAACCAGCAAGTGTCAATGCCCTGAGAAAAGAGAAATCTTCATTTTTCTTTTTTTTTTCTCTCTTAAGCTTCATCTTTTCAAAAAGAGAGTAGCTAGAGCTGGGATCATAGGGGCAGGCAGGGACCCGTGCATCCCCAGGGATGTCCTGGGCTACAGAAGAACCCATCTGAAGGTGAAAAGCCACAAGTGACCGGTCTGTGCCTTAAAAAGATCATTCTGGCTGCTGGAAGGAGAATGGTCTCTGGGGCCGAAAAAAAAAAAAGAGGGGCAGCAGGCAGGGGACTGGCTGGTTGCTTGGACTCGGCTGGTAACCACGGAGACAGCGAGCCATGCCACCACGCTGGGATGCGGGACATACTCTGGAGGGCGGGCTGCCAGGACTCTAGAACAGAGGTGGTAAGCCTGGCACCCTGTGAATACCCGTTAATGATCCCTGCACAAGTAGCCCACAGACCCCCTCTTCCTTAGACATGTCGTGCAGGACAGTGGCCCAGACACCGGACTCAAGAGCCCAAATGCCCAAGTTCAAAATTTCCACTCATCTGCTTCCGAGCGATAAAACTTGGTACGTCACTGAACCTTTCCAAACCTGATGCTTCATCCGTCAAATGGGGGCAATGATTAAGACACCCTCGCAGGGTTGTTGCGAGGATTCAGCTGGTTACTGCGGATAGAGCATTTAGGGAAGGAGCCTGCCACACAACATGTCTGTTTCCTCTTGACGCCGTAACAAATGACCACACGTTTACTGGCTTCATTAACACCACATCAGTTTATTCTCCTACAGTCCTGAAGCCCAGCAGGACAATCTGTTTCACTGCACTAAAGTCAGGGTGTTGGCAGGGCTGGTTCCTTCTCGAGGCTCCAGGGGACACTCCATCACTTGTCTTTTCTGGCCACATCACTCCAGCCTCTGCCTCTATCATCGGCTGCCATCTCCTCTTGTGACCTTGTCTCCTTACAAGGACCCTGGCGATTACACTTAGGGCCCCGCTGGAGAATCCAGGATACTCCCCCATCTCAAAATCCTCGAGGTCATACACCCACGTGACTCCTTCTGCCATATTCACAGGTTCTGGGGATTGGGACACAGATAACTTTGGGGGCCATTATTCACCTCACCACATATGGTAAACAATAAATAAAGGTTAATTATTATTATAATCATTATTATTATTACTCCCTTGGCAGCTGCAGAGTATATATCCCCAAACCCCTTCCAAGCTGTATGGGAGAAAAGCCAGCTCCCTCCCGAAAGCCCCCTGAGACCAGGCTTCAGTCACCGGTTGGTCCCCGTGAAGCGACTGGGGGCAGGAAGCAGACAGAGCAGGAACAGGCTCACAGGCCTTATGTGGGGTGGGTGAGGGGCGCCTGGAGCCCAGGCTTAGATCTCCTGATGCTGCTGTATGCCATGGATTCCTCTTGGCTCCTGCTGGGAACGTGGGCAACGTGGAAGCTCATGTTGCAATAGGTTGCGTCCTGATTCAAAAGCTCCCAAGAAAGATCTGCATAAGGAATCTCCTCCTTCTGGAGGGGGGCCTGTAATGAAGAAGCCCAAGGGGTCAGAGAGGCCGGCGAGAGGCTTCACCCATCAAAGAAGGAGGCCTTGGATGAGGTGGGAGCACAGAGCCTTCAGGGAAGGCTACACCCACACCCTCCAGCTCCCGCCCCCTTAGCTCCGCCAGCTCCCAGAGTCCAGCCGCAGCAGGAGACCCTCCCTCCCCTCCACGCGAGGGCAGCATCCTTCACATGGAATTCCAGGCCAGTCCAGGTCCCTGCTGCCATTACAAGGGCCGTGTCTACTGGGACTCAGGGCCCCCAGTGCTGAGACCAAAGGGGGACCCTCCCAAAAGCCCAAAGCCTGGGGGAGTTGCACAGGCAAGTCTTTCAGTGGCTGTGGCTTGGCCCAGCACCCGCCCCTCCTCCTCTGTGCCCCCGCGGGCGGGCGGGAGAAAGCCCACCCTCAAAGCGAGGACAATGGCAGATCTGGCTCCAAACCCCACAGCAGCCCCACCAAGAACACACCATGGTGACATATTCCACTTCCGGCTGGTCATCCGGGGCAGAGGAGGAGGACTTTGTGCAGCCCTTCTTCTGGGAGGACTCGTGGGAGGTGCTGGTTGACTGCAGGGCCAGGTTTGCATAGCAGATATCCCCCTCCCCTTCCGGGGGCTGGACCACCTTGGAGAGAAAGCCCAGGTCCTCTTTCCCGCTGGGTCACAGACCTTGTGCTTCCCTTTGTCCCCCTCTCCCAGCTTCCTCTGAAACCCCTACACCTGCCCCCTTCTGGCTGTTTCCAGGGTCCACTACCACCCACCCCCCGTGCCCCATCCTCCCGGGTCCTGCAGCTGGGCCGTGAGACACTTGGGCACATAGTTTGTGTGATACATTTGGAGCCCAGTGCTTCTGGGAGAAGGAAAATGAAGATGGAGAAAAAGGAGCTGTTTGGGGTCTCTGGTCTGACCTCGGGGACTCTCTTACCTGCTCTGGGGATACCCCAGCAGCTAAAAGACAAAAACAATCAGAATTAGAAAGCCCATCCCTAGACTCTGAGGACTCCCCCAGGCCTGGGGAAGAGAAATCTGGGGGGAAAAAAAAGTGAATTAGGTTCCAGGCTCAGAGAGATGAGACCTGGTTCTAATTCGGACCCCCAGATGACACACTGGGTGACATTGCTCACTTCACCCCTCTGAGCTTCCACTTGAGAAACAAGGAGACCTCGCCCACCCCCCACCCCCCACTCCCCCCACCCCCCCACCCTCCCCCTACCCCACCCACCCCCCTACCCACCCACCCCCGTCACAGAAGGGCGATCAGCTGATTCAGTGGCCCTGCCACCAATGGGCCCCCGTGGGGTTAAGTTTCTTTCTGCACAACTGCAGACTCAGACCGACTTCCCTCCCTGGTATGCCTGCATTTCCCTACTGAGCTGGTCATTGGGGAGTCAACTCAAAGTCACACCTGCCTCCCCAGCTGCCCAGGAGCTGCATCCCTCCCTCCCCATTTCCATGGTGTTTGATTTATATCTGTCTCATCGCCTTTGTCCTACTGAATTCCAGTTAGTCCTCCGGTGGGTTGCAGGCTGCTGGGTGGCTGAGCCCATCCCTCCTTGCATCACTGGTTCCTGGCCAGTCCTAGAACACAAGTGTCCCCTCCAGGCTGTCCCCTGAGTAGGGTGCACAAGCTGGGTCAGCATCTTATGGACCAGCTTTCAAGTGCCTGTGGTTCCTGGTTCTCTCTGCCCACCACCCCCTCCAATTTTAGAGCCAACAGAAATAAGTGCTAGCTCTGGTTTTTTTGTTTCAAAGGCCTAGATATTGAGAAGCACAGAAAGTACTTAAAACTTAGGTCTCAGACATACACTGGGGAGGAGGCGTGATGAGCAAGAATGAGCCCTCCCCCCCTCCTTGACTACAAGAGTCCCCAGGCTGTGGTGGGGGAGGGGTGCTGGAGAGCACCCCAAAAGAGCTGAGACCCTGGTGAGTTCTGAGGAGGGGGTTACATTTTCCATGAGGATGTGGAAGCAGAGCCAGCCATCCGCCCCACACTCAGACCCACACTCCAGCCCCTATGCCGCGTCAACCGTATCTGATCACCTTCGTTCTGTTGCCTCATCTTCCTCAAAGCCAAGAATGAGGCCGCCACCAGGAGAAGCAGCAACACAACCACAGTGAGGGGAATCAGGATGCTGAGCTTCATGGAGTTAGAGCTGGAAACGATAAAATAACACCATGCGCCCCACCCCACCTCCTGTTTCTGGGCCGCACCCCAGCCACCTGGTAGCAAGGAGGGCTACAGACCTGGGGTTTCTAGCTTGGGAACCCCATTCCTGGGTGCCCTCAGAGATGGTTAAAAAAAAAAAACAGTTTCCTCCTCTATAAAATGGGCAGGAGAGGAGGGTTCCACAAGGTTTCTTTGGGTCTAGACACCTAACTGAAATTGCATGGCAACAGGGTGTGGAAAGGTCTCTCTGCTTCTACACTTGCCCCTGCTGTACTGGAGTAAGGAGTGTCCCCCACCCCCCACAATTCAGGTTCATTCAGAACCTGTGAAGGTGACCTATTTGGAAATCAGATCTTTGCAGATGGAATCAAGTTAAGACGAGGTCCTACTGCATAGGGAGGGGTCCTAATCCAATGGATGGTGTCCTCACAAGAGGGAAGGTAGCCACACACAGATACACGAAGGAGGAAGGCCGTGTGACAACAGAGGCAGAAATTGGGGTCACGGTGCCACAAGGCAAGGAGCCCCAAGGATGGCCAGCAGTGACCACTTTCTCCCTTTAAGCCCCAAGAAAGAGCCAACCGTGCTGACACCTTGATCTCAGCTTCTGGTCTCCAGACTGTGTGTAAATAAACACCTGTCCTTGAAGTAGCCTGGGATGGGATGCTTTGTTAAGGCAGCCTGAGTCTGAGTCTAATGCAAAGGCTATCTCTTACTCATCACTAGTCACAGTATTTGTAGAATAAACTCATCAATCAATGAATTAAGTAACTCTATCTGGCACCTGAATTATCTCTCCACTGTAAGTATCTGGAGGGCAGACAGACACCTTGATCATTCTGTTCGTCCTAGTATCCTCTCGTACTCCCCAAGACAGTGAGGGCATGAGCGAGAGCTCGATAATTATTTGTTGAATGAATGAATGAAACCATCTCATGCTGATCAAAGACCTGAAAATACAGCTTTGATTAATAAAAAGAGGAAGCTCCTTAACTATTGCTTATTGAAAGCAGGTTAGTAAAAAGGAACTTTTGAAACAGAGGGCAAATGGGAGAATGGAAGAGCAGGGGTCCTGGGTGGGCATAGAATAACTGGGGACCTCCCATCCAGATTCTACAAGAAGGTCCAGCAAAAAGAGATCACAGCAGTTCTAGACAAAGTCAAGAGGGCCAAGGAGGAGACAGAAGAGGTCTCTCAGCTTCCAAAAAGCCACTTCAGCTGCACTGGCTGGGCAGAGTGCTAAGAAGCATGAGAGAGACTCAGTTTCCTCCTCTATAAAATGGGCAGTTGTATCTGCCGACCTGTCCTCATGAAGCAGGTCCAAGAGACACTGGACAGAAAAGCCCTCTGTGAGGTGGCAGATGAGCTGGCAGGTGTTCTCGAGATGGGGCAAACCAGGACTGCTGCTCTTGTCGTAATGGTAATTAGGGGAAACAGGATGTCCCCAAGCCCTTCCTGTTCTCCTGATATGTGAACCAAGAGCCATCCCTGTGGCCCCACGATGCTGGTGCCCCCCCCATTCCCACCCTGCACTCTGAGCTCCTGGGGAGAAGCTCCCTGTCTATGCCTCCAGAGCTTAACAAGGGGCTGGCCATGGAGAAGTTAACTCAGTAAAAATGAGATAGAAGAATGAATACACCGGGGCGCCTGGGTGGCTCAGTGGGTTAAAGCCTCTGCCTTCGGCTCGGGTCATGATCTCAGGGACCTGGGATCGAGCCCCGCATCGGGCTCTCTGCTCGGCAGGGAGCCTGCTTCCTCCTCTCTGTCTACTTGAGATCTCTGCCTGTCAAATAAATAAATAAAATCTTAAAAAAAAAGAAGAAGAATGAATACACCAACACATCTACAAACCATACTGGGCTCCAGGAGGAAGGATCTGGGGGGCTCCAAGGACAATGTGGGGCCTGATAGCAAATAGGAAGGCTTGCCGTCATCCTCACCTTCTCAAAGGAGGCGAAGGGGCTAGGGACAAGCTCTGACTGGCTGGCACCTGGGACTACGAAGTGTTCCTCCCTCCCACCCCCACCCCCGCAACTGGAAGAATTTGGGCCAAGTAGACCACCGGAAACAATGCACCGGAACTGGCTTACCTGTCACTGGACTGGTAGCTGGCCGCAGTCTCTGCTGTCCCAGTGGACATGGTGGTTGAGGGGGTGATGGAGGTTGGTACTGTAGTTGGTGCTAGGCATACAGACCAAATTATACACTGTTCAGCCTGCTAACCTGTCCACAGCCCTGCACATGGCTTTGAACCTGCCTGGGGGTGGGGGAGCGCGGGGGCCCTCTAGCTGGGCCATGGGAAGAGCCTATAGCCTGGACTGTTCATATCTCCCTGGCCACTAGGAGACTCAGCCTCAGAGGCAGGAAGGGCTGAGTACAGGTCCAGGGACGATGTTGAGCAAGCCCTGGAAGGGTTAGAGGGGGCCTAATGTTACCTGGGGGCAAAGGCAGCTGGAGCTGAGCTGGACTTAAAACCCTCCCACTGCCCATGACAAGGCCTCTGCCAAGGTCTCCCCCAGTGTCATTTATCCAGAAAGGACAGAAGCAGAAGGGGGTGCTGGTCCGGTGGCTAACACTCCCAAGATCTGTGACTCCTAAGGTCAGGACCACCCCTAAACAAACTCAAAATGTCCTTTGCCTTTGTTTGGGCAAGTTATTAAGCTTCTATGGGGAGAAGAGTCACTTCTCAGGAACATTTTCCAGATTCAATAAGACAGTGAATGTGCTGTGCTTTGCGACGGTCACACGCCTCACAAGTTCAAGAAGGGTGGGGCTCTGTGGACTCTGCGCTGTCCCCTTGCCACAGGTCCCTGTGATCTGGTGCTGCCTGTCCAGAGGTCAGAGAAGCAGAGCCCAACAGACCAACTCATTCAAACCAAGGCAGTGGGACCTCTGAGCTGTACTTCCCAGGAGTGTCTGCGTTCTAGAAGTACTGAGGAAGAGAACATCATTAAACCCAGATGTGTATATGGCTTATAATGAGATTTCAGGCACCAGAAATGCAGCCCTTTGAATGGGGATGCCTTTTCGGACCTCAGGAATCAACCACAGTATCCTGACTGTGCTGGGCCTCTTCCCTCTCAGCCTGGGTATGGAACAGGAGGAGGTGGGAATAGTTACTCTCAGGTCCCAGCCCCAAACTCCAGAACAAGCAGGGACACGCAGGCACCAGAGGTCCAGGAAAACACTGACAAGAACTGTGGTCTCTGGGTCACATAAAAGAAGATCCCTTTGGTCCACAGACTGAAAATGGGACCATCACCTTGACCTCTATGGACAATGGATGCAGGCGTGGCGCTGTACAGCAAAACACCTGCCCAGAAAGGCTGAATCCCATCCTACAGGTGGTGCTGGGAGCCATGAGGGCATCTAAGAAAGGCCCTGTGTCTCCCAAGCCATGGGGTCCGTCGGGCTTCTGGGAGTACTCAGGACTCAACTCCCCTGTGTGACAGTTCACTCTGAGCGACACTAAGTTATGAGAAAGGAACCTCAGGGTCCAGGACAAAGAAGACCCTGAAGAGAGCCATCCACACTCATATACCAACTCTTACCTGGGTCAATGGCCACTTGAACAATGACCCCAGCGTCAACTCCAGTCCTTTCAATCCCACACCAGTAAGCGTCTGTATCGTTCCACCTGAGCTTCTCCATGGTCACCGTGAACATCTGCGATTTCCAATCGTCCTTGATGGATACTCGGTCACGCTTCGCTTCCCGCTCTGATCCGTCGGTAAGAACGAGGATATGGCAGTCACTCCACACGGCTCCTCGACACCACCACTTACGGTAGGTCTCCCACCCGGGGCCATAGCGACAGTGCACGGCCAGTTGGCCCCCAACGGGGCCTCTGACTGCTGCTGGACCTATGATGTCAGCTGAGCCTGGAAAATACAAACCCACGTGCCCGTCATATCCCACCCCACCCACGGAGGGCAGCGGCACAGACTCCGGATCACAAGTAGCCCCAGTAAACCCAAACGCCTGATGAGTTGAGTGACAGTCAAGGAGGGAATACACCTTGCACAAGTCCTTCCACTTTGTCCTTCAAATCTCCACTGGGTCAAAGCCATCATGGAAAGCACAACTGATTTCCACCATGGAAAGCACAACTCTACATTTCAGAGAAATAAGAATGTCCCCACAGAGCAATGACATCTTCTGATAATCCTCCCCTCCCCCTCCCTGTGGTCAATGTCATCTGGAAGCAAATGACCCAAGCGAAGGCATGGCCCCAGTCCACTTCGGCCCATTGTCCTCGTGCGAGATGTGGGCTCTGTGGTTTCAGACCTTTTCGTTTTTCTAGAGTCGCCAGGAATCTGGATTTTGTGTGGAACCTCTCAACTTGAAAACCCTGGTGACCAGCACAGAAACAGAGCGAAGGAATTTCTGCGTCTTTAGAATCCTAAAAATTATCTACAAAACTCTCTGGAAAATTCATGATTGGGACATACACTTTGATGACCGGAAATTGTTTTCCCCTGAATATTGACTATTCAAGGACTTGGATGGTTCTTGAATCTGTTCTTTTTGTTTTGGTTTGTTTTTCCCAGAAAGTTAACCTCTTTCATGGAGTATGTATTAGCATAAAGTCCTCCATTTAGAAAGTATCCTTTTATAATTAAAATGTCCGTATCTGTTATTATTACACGTTCGGACCACATAAGGTCTGTGAACTGTGTGGATCACACTTACTGCAGGATATGCCCCTTCTGTTTCTCCTAACCTCCTTCTTGTTTTTTCCTGCATTAAACCACTTTTGAGATTAGTTTTTATTGTTTTTATTTCCTAAGTTCTTAATTTGTCGTATGTGTGATTTTATTCCTCTTCTTTCTGCGAGATTACTACTTGCCTTCTTCCAGTTTGCTAAGTTAAAGGCAGTGATAATTTCCTTCATTTCTAAAATGAACTAAGGTGTGTTTAAGGCTAAGAATTTACTTCCGTCCATTTAAAAAATCGAGATATAAATCATGTATCATGAATTTTACTCTTAATTTTTAAAGCATCTATCTGGGGTTCTTGGGATATTCAGAGAATTGTACAGCCATCACCTCTAATTCCAGAATGTTTTTGTTACCTCAAAAGAAACCCTGTGCCTGATTCACCCCCCACATAACCCATGTCCTATCTGTAGATTTCTTTATTCTGAAATATACATTTCATGACCACATAGTCATACAATGTGTGGCCTTTTGTATCTGGCTTCATTCACTTAGCAGAATGTCTTTTAAGTTCATCCCTATTGTAGCGTGTGTGGGCACTTTGTTCCAGGGTAAGGACAGGGACATTTTGTTTACGCATTTGTCAGTGGAAGCTATTTGGATTAATTTCCCTTTTTGGCTATGTCGATTAATGCCTCTCTGAACATGTATGTACTACTGGTATTTGCATGGAGATGTGTTTCAGTTCTCTGGAGTATAACATACCATAGGACACTTAAAATGGTAAATGGGGAGGGGAAGGGTTTCCCACAAGCATGGCTGGATCCTGTCTCCTCTCGCCATGCTCCACTTAGGTCAATGCAAGGAAATTAAGAAGGCCAACATAAAATAGCAAATCACTTCTTAAACTAGAAGGACATAGAAGTGAGCCTTGATAACATCTCTGAATGAAAGGGAGCACTTTCAGGGTGCCTGGGTGGCTCAGTGGGTTAAGTCTCTGCCTTCAGCTCAGGTCATGATCTCAGGGTTCTGGGATCGATCCCCGCATCAGGCTCTCTGTTCAGCGGGGAGCCTGCTTACCCCCCTCTCTCTGCCTGCTCTTCTATCTACTTGTGATCTTTCTCTCTCTGTCAAATAAATAAATAAAAATCTTTTAAAAAAAAAAAAAAGACTCCATTTAGGTTAAGGAGGGCATGTATTGCATGAAGCACTGGGTGTGGTGCATAAACAATGAATCTTGGAACACTGAAAAAATAAAATAAAAGTAAAAAAGAAGAAAGACTCCATTTAGAAAGTTGGTAAGGGGCAAGAAAAGAAAAGGCACAAAGAGAAAATTCAGGTGGATGATGAAATTGGAAGTGTTCCATTTAAACAATCTAGCAAATGAAAACATTTTAAAGTGATGTCATTTTCACATATGAAGCAAACTTAAGTTTTTGTGACTACTATATTGCTGACATGGGTGACGTGACATGGACAAGAGGAGAAGCTGCTGTTAGGGATGTAACCATTCAACCATTACGGAAGGCAATGTGGCAATTATGTATCAAAATAATCATGCCCTTTGCTCCAGTGATTATATGTCTAGGATTTGGTCCTCAGGAAGTAATCAGAGAAGCTAATAAGAACATATGCACCAAGATTCATTACATAATTATTTAAACGGTTTGTCTTTTGTTTTTGTTTTTTAAGATTTTATTTATTTATTAGAGAGAGATCACAAGGAGGCAGAGAGGCAGGCAGAGAGAGAGGGGGAAGCAGGTTTCCTGCTGAGCAGAGAGCCGGATGTGGGGTTTGATCCCAGAACCCTGAGATCATGACCTGAGCCAAAGGCAGAGGCTTTAACCCACTGAGCCACCAGGCACCCCTCATTACGTAATTATTTAAGGAGCAAAACTAAACAAGGTTAACATCCATCAATTAGGATAATAAGTAAACAACAAAATATAATGCAGACACTGTTAATTATGCTTAGAAATATTGTTAATTATGTGGAAAATCCTATGAGGTGAAAATATTTTTTTTAAACATCATATACAGCACAGTGTCAACTAACTTTTAAAATATGCATAGAAGATGGGGCGCCTGAGTGGCTCAGTCATTAAGCGTCTGCTTTCGGCTCGGGTCATGATCCCAGGGTTCTGGGATCAAGCCCCACCTCGGGATCCCTGCTCGGCGAGAAGCCTGCTTCTCCCTCTCCCACTCCCCCTGCTTGTGTTCCCTCTCTTGCAGTCTCTCTCTCTCTCTGTCAAACAAATAAACAAAATCTTTTTTAAAACTTTGCGTAGAAGAAATAGATTAAAAGGAAACCAGTAAATATTAAATGAACATCAGGTTGCCTTGGGCATTAAGATGAGGGACATAGGATTTTTTATTTTTCCTAACTCTTCATTTTTTCTGTACTTTCCTAAATATCAACAATGAGCATTTACTACTTTCAAAATGATGGAGCGGAGGGGTTGGGGGGGAAATAATGCCTGGACAGGGCTGTTTCCTGGCATGGTAAGCAGAATAATGGCTTCCTAAGGATGTCTACATCCTAATCCCCAGAACCTATAAAATACTGTAAAGCATCCTCCTACTTCCCCACCATCTTGCGGAAATTGGAAGGGGAGGTGAACCATGAGAGACTATGGACTCTGAAAAACAATCTGAGGGTTTTGAAGGGGCTGGGGGTGGGAGGTCGGGGTACCAGGTGGTGGGTATTAGAGAAGGCATGAATTGCATGGAGCACTGGGTGTGGTGCAAAAATAATGAATACTGTTATGCTGAAAATAAATAAAAAATAAAGTTTAAAAATACTGTAAAGCAGCTCACACGATCAAATGGGACTTTGCAGATGTGACTAAATTAAGGGTTTTGAGATGGAGAGATAATCCAGGAGCATGGGGCGGGGCCAAGGACCTTATCAGAGGGAGGCAGGAGGGTTCGAGTCAGAAAAGAAGGGGCATTGAAGGTCAGGTGGGGCCACACGCCAAGGACGCAGCAACCTCTGGGCCGTGGAAAAGTCAAGGAATCTGATTCTCCCTCAAAGCTACTGGAAGGAATGCAGCCCTGGTGATCCTTTAAGACTCTGACTTCCAGACTGTAACATTATAAATTTGTGTTCTTTTAAGCCACTAGGTGTGTAGTCATTTGTCCTGGCAGCCTTAGGAAACTCCTAAGGTGACATTAGCCCATCTCACCTGAGCGCAGACGTTGGGCCTGACTCTTGAACCATCTGCTCCACTAGCTTCCTGGAAAGGTCTGTCCGGGGGCCCACTCCCCACCAACGTCGGCAGAGCACTACCCTGCTGTCTGAACCGTCCTGACACCGGAGGCAGCCCTGATGGGGCATCTGGGGGGCTCCGTCACTGACGCGTCTGCCTTCGGCTCAAGTCATGATCTTAGAGTCCTGGGATCAAGCCCCCACGTCCGGCTCCCTGCCCAGCAGGGAGTCAGCTTCTCCCTCTGTCTGCTGCTCTCCCTGTTCCTGTGCCCTCTCTCTCTCTCACTCTCTCTCTCAGATAAACAAATTGGCAGCCCTGAGCCCCAGGGAGCAGCACCCCCAGCAGGCATGGTTATTTCCAGACTAGTCGATCGGGAGTAACCCTAGTTGAGGAAGAAGATGAATGTTTACGGGCTCACCGTCAGGGAGGCACAGGATGGACCCCAACTCCAGCATGGCACAGGACGTCAGCCAGTGACCCCTCCGGGCCGGCACACGTGGGTCTTGTCCACGTCTGCTGCCACCACTTAGGGTGAAACCAAATGTGGACAAAGCAACTAATATTTCTCTGAAAATACCAGCCACAAATCTCTTCCTTTCTCACAAAAAATGAAGGCTGTAAAGCCAGTGGGAGCTCTGGCTGGTATTTGTTTCTTGTATAGCTTGGAAACAAGGAACTCTTTAGAGTGAGAAGCGGTGCGGGGTAAATGGGCGTCTTGTTATGGGAAGTTCCCTGGGAGAGGCTGGTGAGGGGGCACAGGTTCACAGCACAGACCAGGTTCCTGCTGAGCACACAGCTGTGCCTGCTGGCTTCCAACTGACATTTCCACTCTGCCTCGGTCACACCCATACACGTGCACATGCACACACACACCAGCATTATTCTCACATCTGCTCACCAACTTCCCCTGTTTCCAGATGTCAGGGGAAAAAAGAAGCAGTCCTTTACGTGCATTCGCTGCCCTGCTGAGTTGCCCCCTAATGGCTTGCCCAGAATCGGCTTCTCTATCCCCACGACCCATCCTCAGCTTTGCCTTTACAAGCCTTGCGGTCCTGGACACGTCACTTTCCTCCCCTAAGACTTTTCCCCCAGACACAGTGATATCCTCCCAATCTGCCCCTCGGGGCTGCTCTGAAGCATGTGAGGAAGCCACACGGCCCGCCCATCTCTCAGGCCCGCTCCGGGCCAGGTCAGCAGGCTCGGGCCCCTATCACAGCCTTTGTGCTCGCTGATGTGCGTGTCCGAAAGTCCGCCTGCGATCCTAAGTGCCTGCTCCTTCTCATCCCCCGGGCCTCTGCTCAGGCATCTGCTCCCAGAGGCTCCTTGCAGTAGCCCCCCTCCATCAACAGCACCACCCCCCTGCCTGTGTCCCCCGAGGCTCACAATGTCAGGTCCCCGAGCTCAGCTCTCCTCACAGCACCTACCACTTCTTGGAGGTATCGTTATCATTTCTCTAACCGATGGAATGAATGATCAAATTCGACCACAGAAAGGACCGTCCACTTGCCATGAACACCTGCTTCCAGAGCCTCAGAACCCTACAATGCCAAATGCTACGCAGAGACTTTTCTACCAGGAGAAGTCGACTGCTGCCGATTCTCCCCTCTGCTCCTTGATGACGTTCATGCTGACATACGATTCCCTTACCGTACAATTCGCCCTTTTATAGTGTACAGCTCTGCGGTTCCTGGACATTCACAAAATTCACAACCATCACTACACCGAATTCCTTTCTATCACCCCAAAAAGAAACCCCTTACTCATTAGCATTCACTCTCCCTTATTCCTTCCACCCAGCTCCTGGCAACCACTAAATGTACTTTCCATTTCTATGAATTTAGGTATTACGGATATTTCGTAGATATGGAATGGTACAATAGAGGGGCTCTTGTGTCTGGATCCTTCCGCTCAGCATAATATTTCCCAGGTTGGTCTGTGTTGCAGCATGTGTCAGCGTTCATTTGTTTGTATGGCTGAATAATGTTCCCTGAATGGGTATGCTGTATTTTTGAAAAATATTTTATTTATTTATTTGACAGAGAGAGATCACAAGTAGGCAGAGAGGCAGGCAGAGAGGGGGGAAAGCAGGCTCCCTGCTGAGCAGAGAGTCCGATGCGGGGCTTGATCCCAGGACCCTGAGACCATGACCTGAGCCGGAGGCAGAGGCTTAACCCACTGAGGCACCCACGCGCCCGGTATGGTACATTTTATTTGCTCATCCGTCAGCTGATGTACATTTAGGTTGTTTCCAGTTTTTAACGATTATGAATAATGTTGCCATGAACGTCTGCATACAAGTTGGTTGTGGTTTTTTTAAGATTTTATTTATTTATTTAATTGTCAGAGAGAGAGAGTGTGTGTGCACAGGCAGGCAGAGGCGGAGAGAAAAGCAGGCTCCCTGGTGAGCAAGGAGCCTGATGCGGTCCTCGATTCCAGGACCCTGGGATCATGACCTGAGCCGAAGGCAGTGGCTTAACTGACTGAAACACCTAGGCACCCCTGCATACAAGTTTCTACATGAGCATATGTTTTCAGTTCTCTTGGGTATACACCTGGGAGTCAAGTGGCCGGACCATGTGGTAAACATGTGTTTAACATTTTGAGGAATGTCAAACTGTTTTCCAAAGCAGCTGCCCCATTTTACATGCTCACAGACAATACATGTCCTCTGTAATTAATGGCAAGAGTTCCTGGTGTTCAGTTCTTTTTTTTTAATTAACATATAATGTATTATTAGCCCCAGGGGTACAGGTCTGTGAATCATCAGGCTTACACACTTCACAGTATTCACGATAGCACATACCCTCTGCAATGTCCATATCCCCACCACCCTCTCCACGCCCACCTCCCCCAACAACCCTCCACTTGTTTTGTGACATTAAGAGTTTCTTATGGTTTGTCTCCCTCCCGATTCCATCTTGTTTCATTTATTCTTTTCCTGCCTCCTAAACACCCCCATGTTGCATCTCAGTTTCCTCATATCAGGGAGATCATATGATAGCTGTCTTTCTCTGATTGACATATTGCACTAAGCATAATACCATCTAGTTCCATCCCTAGTGTTCAGTTCTATGGAAAAGAAAAGTTGGGGAATATGGCAGTCATATTCTTTTCCCTCTCCATGAGATACATTCACTCACTCAACTAATACTCGCTATTTGTAATCTATACCTGGTATGTTTGTAGGAACAAAAATTCCTGCCTTCCTAAGGCTTATGTTCTCTCAAGGTGGGAGAAGGGAGGAGTCAGACAGTAGAGAAAAATAATGCAAGGGAACTGCCATTTTAATGAAGTTTCTTATCAATGAAGGCCTGAGTAAAAATCAAAGACATGCAGGGTATGAGGGACTGGAACATGTGGTTATATGAAGAAGAGCGTTTTGGGCAGAGAACGGCAAGTGCAAAGGCCCTAAGGCAGAACTGTACCTAACATGTTCAAAGACCATCTAAGAGGCCATTCTGGCTGCGGTGGGTTGAGCTGAGAGAGCAGAGTAGAAGAGGTGATCGGGGAGGTGATAAGGTGAGAGAACCAGGTGGTAAACCTTTTAGCTTCTGTAAGGACTCTGTGTTTCTACCCTGAGTAAGATAGGAAGTCATTAGAGGGTTTTTTTTAAGATTTTTTTATTATTATTATTTATTTATTTATTTGACAGAGAGAGATCACAAGTAGGCAGAGAGGCAAGCAGAGAGAGAGAGGAGGAAGCAGGCTCCCTGCTGAGCAGAGAGCCCGATGTGGGACTCGATCCCAGGACCCTGAGATCATGACCTGAGCCGAAGGCAGAGGCTTAACCCACTGAGCCACCCAGGCGCCCTCATTAGAGGGTTTTAACCAGAGGAAGGACAGCATCTGGCTTGCATTTCCCAGGGATCATTGTAGGATATGAGAGATGAATGCCCCCAGTTTTTGCTTGAGTACCTAGAAAAGATGGAGTTGCTAAACACAAAGATGGGAGAGAAAGGAATTTGAGGGGAGAAGATATGCTGAGGTCACATCCAAAATGCCAACATCTTAGTGGAGAGTTGAGTGGGCACTTGACTAAAAGATTCTGGGGTCCCGGGTATGTCCAGGCTGATGATACAACATCAGGCATCATCTGTATAGAGGTAGTATTTAAGCCAAGAGAGGAGAGGAAATCAATGAGGGAATGGCTTTAGAGCTCTAGAAAGAAAAGCCCAAAACTGAGCCCTGTGGCCCTCCAGCATTTCAAGGTCAAGAAAATCCCTTAATTTTTAATCCAAATGGTATCCATCCGCTCACAGTTTCCTTCCACCACCATCCCCATCTTAGCCCCTCAGCAACCTCTACTACTGCCTTCTACCCCAAGTGCCTAGAACCACGTCTTCCTCCCTGTCTGGCAAACCCCCAGCTTTGCTTCCTCCAAAGCCACCTCCATACTCACTCCTTCCCTTCCTCTAGGACATTCTCGAAGGCAACAGCTCTCCCGAGCAACCAGGGTTCCTCTGCTTCTCCTACACCGGGGGGGGCCCTTAGTCCGAGTCCCTTCGGAACAATCGGCCCCTGGGTGGTCAGGAATTACACCCTGTGCTGGGTGAGGAATGGGGTGGCCGACACACACAGACTCACTACTTCGAGACACTGCTTAGAAACACAGCCCGCTTCCCAGCAGGACCCACGGCTAGGCCCCCTCCTCCCTCCACCAGCCGCTTCATCCCGCCCCAGAAGCTCTTCTCCAGTACAGACCCAGGCCCCACTCACCTGCGAGCCGGAAGAGGAAGAGGAAGGACAGCAGCAGGTACATTCTCTCTTCGCACAAGCCCCCCTTGGTGGACTGAGTCAACTCCGACTCAGCCCTGGCATCTTCCACCCTTCTGCTCGCCCCACTCTGGCACTTCCTCCTTCAGCCGCTTCCCATTGGTGAATAAGCAAAAAAGAGGAAGGATTGAAATCTCAAGGCAACAGGCAATGCAACGAGTCTCGGTGATCAAGAATAAGCTTTTGAGAAATGCTCTCCTGTCTGCAGCCATGAAGAAGTATCTTAAAAGAGGACTTTGCCACTCCTTCTAGGCCTTGGGGAAATTTGCAGACACAGACCCAGGGAGTGGGGCTGGCTCTTACTCAGTCCTTCTCCTCTGGTGGGAAGACTGGACAGAGGGATGCCAGCTCCATCACAGAGGTCTTGCAGAGCCGAGGTTGAGGGACACAGTACTAGACACAGGGGATGTCAGGGTGTAGTCTTGGGAGTCCAAAGGCCAGGAGTGTGGCTGCGGGGGGAGCTTGGGACAAAGCCCGAAAGCCAGAGGAGCGATTCTAGACCAGAGTGGAATGAGGAGGAAGAGAGTATCAAACACCAGACAACAAAGAAAGGCGCTCAAAGAGTAGGGATATGTGAGCAGGGACCTCCTGGTCCGATGGGCAAGAGGGGCCTCTGTCCTCAGAACATACTGGAAACTCTCACTGCTGTGCCCCAGACCACCAGGTAAGAGCCTGTGGATATTGATACCGGCCGGAATCCTCCAGAAACTTGCCGGTTAGACCAGGGCCTCCTTCCTGAAGAAAGCTGCTCCTTGCTCATGGCGACTACCCCCTTGTTCCTCACTCCTCACCTTATCATAACTACTTACAGAAGTAGGGAGAAGGTCAGCCCCAGCTTTGCCCGTCTTACTCCTTCTTTCTGCCAACTTTGTGCCCATCCCCCATCCCTCCCGTCAGGACCCCAGCAAGCCCCAGGGTGGAGCACAGAAGCCAGGACATGTAGGGCCCTTTCTAAAATTTTGCCCCTGGAGCCACTTTTGCTAAGTGTCACACACATACCCTGTGACATCTTGAGAAGCAAGTGAGTCCCAAAGAGGGACATACACCCCTTACATCCTGATCAGGAATGAGTGGGTGTGCAAGCGGCCTATTTGCACACACACAAAACCACAATGGCTGATCAGCCAAGCTTTTCCAGGATGTGGCCAGAGACAGCCTTCCACTTTACATATCTCCAGACCATAAAGTAAGGTCAACGACTGGGGCTTAGGGCTCAGTCAGCCCTCCGTCCCCACTCTCAACAAGCCCATAACTGCACAGTTATACTGAGAGACATCGGCCTCTGCTGACAAGGACACTATTTGGCTCCAGGGGAAATGACCTAGGAGTTAAGCAAGCTGGGACATCCCTGAAAACCAAGGGGTCAGATGTTTTGAGAGTTGTGGGTAAACTTTCCTTTCTTTTTTTTTTTTTTAATTTTATTTATTTATTTGACAGAGAGAGATCACAGGTAAGCAGAGAGGCTGGCAGAGAGAGAGAGAGAGAGAGAGAGAGAGAAGCAGGCTCCCTGCTGAGCAGAGAGCCCGATGTGGGACTCGATCCCAGGACCCTGAGATCATGACCTGAGCCGAAGGCAGCGGCTTAACCCACTGAGCCACCCAGGCGCCCTAAACTTTCCTTTCTTGAGAATAGGCGGTAAGGAATGACAAGCATCTGAGCAGCTCAAGATCCCTCCTGGAGCCCAGCCCTCTGCTCCTGGGCCCAGCTTACCCAAGTGTTAGGAGTTAGTTGGACAATTAGGCAGTCAGGGCCAGTGTCCGCACAAGAAAACAGGACAGCTAAGACGAAACCGTTCCAGCATCCTGTCTTACAGTTTAGACAGGACCATCATGGCCTCCTGTCCCAGCCTCTCTGCAGGAGTCCCTTTTGCAAAAACATCCTGAAAAATTAACCTTAAATCATTGGTCACTATCACAAGTTGAGGCAGCCCATCTCCAGACGTCTGCCCAAAAGATCAACACGTGAACAATAAGCCAGTAGGTAGATGGGTGCCTGATCAGAGCCCTGATTCACAGGGACCCACAGTCAGGATGCCCAAGATACATCTGTGGAAGATCTTAGCACAATCCCAAGATTTGAATGCCCGAGCAGCAACCCTCTCGGGTCCCCTCCCTCTCCGGGAGCTTTGTCCTCTCACTCAATAAACTCCGCCTCGCCGCCCACCACTCTCCCTCTGGTCTACCTCTTCACTCTTCCAGCAGCGTGACCAAGAACCGTGGGCTCTGTGGGAATAAAAATCCTGTCATACAAGGAGGATTCCCTTTAGGGTCAAGAACAGTATTATCTGAGGGTCTCTGAATGGTGGCAAGACAGATCCTTGGAACAAGTGCCTCTGAGCACTACAGGAAAGTCGGGCTGTTCTGTGGGTCCTGCATCCTCCAAAACCTAGTGGAGGTTTTGCATAAGTCAGCTCCCTCCCTGGGCTCCCGTGTCTCCATCTGTGAGAGAAAGGACTGGATGGCTCATCTGAGGTGCCCCTGCCCTAAAACACCTGTGTATGTGTGTGTGCATAGACACACACGTGCTCTTGTGTGGGTTTGAGTGCTTGTGGAGATGTGTGCGTGCATGGACGAACGTGTGGCGTGTTCATGTTTGCATGTATGCATGTGTGGGAGCTGTGTATACATGTGTGTGTTTTACTGCTAGAGCGATGTGTGCACACATGGATGTGTTGTGTGTGTGTGTGCACTGTGTGTGCTGTAGTGCTTTATGTGTATACAGGTTGTATGTATACATGTGTATCACACATGCATTGATTGGGTTCTCCTGGTTACAAGGGGCAGAAATTTGTTCAAGCTACTTCTCTTGGTCACTTTGGTCTTGCAAACTGCCATATTTTCAGAGCTTGATCTATTCATGGGGGAAGGAGATCTTGTTCTGAAAGGGCTGGTTTTGTTGGGTCTCTCCCCCTCGGGATTAGAAGATCCATGAGGACTGTATCCCCAGTGGCTAACACCACCTCTGGTACATAGGAGATGCTCAATAAATAATTTTTGGAAAATGAATACACAAATGAATTGTTTTCAATGCATTGTCATTCTTCTCCTGGCCCTGGAAGCTCCGTCATAAACCACAGCTGTTCTCAGCAACCATCCTGAATTCAGTCTGCTTGGACCCAACCACACACCATCTTTTCTACCCCCTGCATGCTACGCTCCATATTTTACATAGTTTTCACATGAAATCCTCACTACAAATATACAGGAGAGGCAATGTTATTCCCATTTTTCAGACAAAGAAATCTAGGCTTAGAGAGCAAGTAACTAACTCATCCAAAGTCACATGCTAGTAATGGGCAAAGCCAAGATTCAACCCTGGGTCTGGCTCATAAAGCCGACCATCCTGCCTCTGGCTAGAGAGGCTGAGACAGAAACCAGCTGCCCTTTGGTCCTGCTCAGTGCTCGCAATGAAGAGGGAACCTGACAGCCAAGAGTTAGCAAGACAGCACATCCTTGAGCTGGCTGTCAGCCGAGTATCCACTCCACGGCTATTTCTAAAACAGGTTCCCCCAAAGTGAAAGAATGTCATGTTGTCTTGAACTGGAAATTGGTTTTGAAAAGCAAGTCACTGATAACACCAACCTTAACCCTTTCCAGATCTAATGCCACTTATCCGCAGTCTATGGAATGGGAAACTGGGTCTCAACCAAGTTCTCATCCAGGCAGACGCAAAATGTGTTTTTGAGGAAAACACAGGTCTCCAAAGTGTGGGTTAACCCTCTGGAAGGACAAGATGAAAGAGCTCTGTGGTTTTCGGGTCAGGGTGTGAGCTGCTTTGCCTCCTACCCCTCCAGTATCTAAGGTAACACTCGCTGAAATCGACAAAGTGAAATTGGGGCTATTCAGGCTCCCTCTGTGCAGAGGACCTGATCTTTTCTTAAGCACTGTTTAGTGGGCTGGCTTTATTTGGAAGAAATAAAATTAAGCATTTGTTCAGCAACAGTTAGGCTAGACATTGGCCTTCCTCTTTGCTTTTACCTGAGTTACCCAGCATGGCATGCCTCCCCAGCACATATATAGACATATTTCTTTTTTTTTTTTTTAAGATTTTATTTTATTTATTTATTTATTTATTTAGACAGAGAGAGAGATCACAAGTAGGCAGACGGAGGTGGGGGACGCAGGCTCCCTGCTGAGCAGAGAGCCTGATGCAGGACTCAATCCCAGGACCCTGAGATCATGACCCGAGCCGAAGGCAGAGGCTTAACCCACTGAGCCACTCAAGTGCCCCATATATAGGCATATTTCTGAATTACAAAGGAATGTGTGTTCATTACCAAAGGAGAATGGAATATAAATGAACATAAAGAATCCATTTTAAATCACTCCCAATCCGCCCCCCATGCAGAGACAACCACTGTTTAATATATGTATGTGTCCCCAAAACCAGTGTTTCGCTCTTTTCTGTGGAAATCCTATTTATTCCCATTTAAGCAAAGGATCACTCATGAGTTTACTTCATCAACCAGTTTATTACACGTATTAGGGATTTTTAATACAGAAAAGTACAAAAAGAAAACATGGCCCATGATGCCCACTCTCAAATACTCCCAGCTAACACCTTTTTTTTTTTTTAAGGTAATGCAAGCAAAGTTTTGGAGAAGAAGGGGAGAAGGAAGGATGGAAGGAGGGAAGGGAGGGAGGGAGGAAAGGAGGGAGGAAGAATAGTAAGAGATAAAGCAATAAGTGAAAGTCTTCTCTTCATTCCCAGAACCTCAAAGGTAGTCACATGGGGCGCCTGGGTAGCTCAGTGGGTTAAGCCTCTGCCTTCAGCTCAGGTCATGATCTCAGGGTCCTGGGATCGAGCCCCGCATCGGGCTCTCTGCTCAGCGGGGAGCCTGCTTCCTCCTCTCTCTCTGCCTGCCTCTCTGCCTCCTTGTGATCTCTGTCTGTCAAATAAATAAATAAAATCTTTAAAAAAGAAAAAAGCTAGTCACAGTCAGTCTCTGCTGCCTCCTTGAAAAAAAATTTTACGCATAATCAGTATATACACCCAAGTGAAGTCAACATAAGTCAGCACAGAAGCATACCTCTCTGCCCCTTCTTTTACTCCATGATTATCATTTTTCCCAAACAGCACATAGAAATCTACCTCATTCTTTTCTTTTTTTAAAAAATAATCTCTACACCCAATGTGGGGCTTGAACTCATGATCCTGAGATCAAGAGTTGTGTGCTCCAGGGACTGAGCCAGCCAGGTGCCCCTACCTCATTTTTCTATGGGTTCCACAGCATTTCATCACATGGATATTCTACAGTTTATTTAAGCAGCCCCAGTTGCTGAATTATTGGCTCTTACACATGCTACCATGAACATCCTTGTACACACATCTTGGTGAAATCTTGCAAGTAAAACCATAGAACTGCTGAGTCAAAGGAATTTGCATTTGTAACTCTGATAGATATTGTCAGTTGTTCTTCAAAATGCCCCAGTGGGGTGCCGGGGTGGCTCCGTCAGTTAAATGTCTGCCTTCGTTCAGGTCATGATCTCATGGTCCTGGGATCAAGCCCCACAGTGGGCTCCCTGCTCAGCAGGGAACCTGCTTCTCCCTCTTCCTCTCCCTCTGCCCATAGCCCTGCTTGTGCTTGCTCTCTCTCCCCCTCTCTTTCTCTCTCTCTCAAATAAATAAAATCTTAAAAACAAAACAAAACAGGGCGCCTGGGCGGTTCAGTGGGTTAAGCCGCTGCCTTCGGCTCAGGTCATGATCTCGGGGTCCTGGGATAGAGTCCCACATCGGGCTCTCTGCTCAGCAGGGAGCCTGCTTCCTCCTCCTTCTCTCTCTACCTGCCTCTCTGCCTACTTGTGATCTCTCTCTGTCAAATAAATAAATAAAATCTTTAAAAAAACAAAACAAAACAAAACAAAACGAAATGCCCCAATGTATCCTCTCACCAACGGTGCATGTAGGAGCACCTATTTCCCCAAATCTCAACCAATATTGACCATTATCATACTTTTATCAAAGCATTAGGTGTTATAATATATCAGAGAAACAGTGCCAGTATATAATATATCAGAGAAACAGTGCCAGTATAAAATACATTGGGAGAGATTTCATTCAAGGAACTGACTCTGGGAACGTGGCAAGTCCAAAATCTGCAGGGCAGACTGGCAGACTGGAAATTCTCAGGCACAAGCTGATGCTGCGATCTTGAACAAAATTCCTTCTTCCTCAGGGAAACCTCAGTTTTGCTCTCACTTCCTTCAATTAATTGAACGAGGCTCGCCCAGGTTATTGAAGACTTACAAGTGAACTGATTGTAAATCTATAATAATATCTGTAATGTATAATCTATATACCCCTAATATACCTTCATAGCAACAGATAAACTAGTGGTTAATTAAGTAACTAAGTGCTACTGCCTCGCCAAGTTGACATATAGAACTAACCACATTTACACACACACACAAAATATACCTGTTCATATTCTTTGTTCACTTTCCTATTGAGATAATCTATTGAGAGCTCTTTCTATTACTACATATATTAACCCTTTGTCTGTCTCGCAAATATTTCCTCTCTGTCATTTCTCATTTGATTTTGGTATGTTCTGTCATTATTTCTGTGCAGTCAGATCCACTCATCTGAATTTGTCCTGTTAAGAATGTCACTCAGAGCCACTTTTGGAGCCATGGTAACTACCCCGTTCACCTAGCCCTTCTAAATGTTCCCCCCGAACCACAAAATCACAGGAAAGCCGGGTGCTGAGGCAACATTAGCCCAGTTCCCATTAAGAGGTGTTTGCTAACAATTTAATGTCAGGCCCTGGTTTTAGCAAGGGTCAATAGAAAACTTAGGATGCAAAGAACTTATCAAACTCAACACCCAGGGGAAAAAAAAAAAGAAAGAAAGAAATCCAGTTAAGAAATGAGCTGAACACATGAACAGACAACAGACATTTTTCTAAAGAAGATATCCAGGTGGCTAACAGACACATGAGAAGATACTCAGCATCACTCATCATCAGGGAAATGAAAATCAAAACTACAATGAGACATCACCTCACACTGTCAGAATGGCTAAAATTAACAACTCAGTAAACAACAGATGTTGGCAAGGACATGGAGAAAGGGGAACCCTCTTACACTGTTGGTGGGAATGCAAACCAGTGCAGCCACTGTGGAGAACAGTATGGAGGTTCCTCAAAAAGTTAAAAATAGAGCTACCCTAGGTCAAACAATTGCACCCCTAGGTATTTACCCAAAGGATACAAAAATACAGATTTGAAAGGGGTACATGCACCCCAATGTTTCTAGCAGTATTATCAACAATAGCCAATCTGTGGAGAGACCCCAAATGTCCATCAACTGATGCATGTAAAGAAGATACACGGTGTGTGTGTGTGTGTGTGTGTGTGTACATGTACATGTATGATGGAATACTACTCAGCCGTCAAAAAGAAAGAAATCTTGGAGTTCCTGGGTGGCTCAGTCAGTTAAGGTCCAACTCTTGGTTTCAGCTCAGTCCATGATCTCATGGGTCGTGAGATGGAGCCCTGCGGCAGGCTCCATGCTCAACAGGAAGTCTGCTTGAAGATTTTCTCCCTCTGCCCCTCCCCACACTTAAGCTCAACATGCTCGCACTCTCTCTCAAATAAATAAATAATTTTTTAAAAAGAATGAAATCTTGCTATTTGCAATAACATGGATGGAGCTAGAGTATATTACGCTAAGTAAATAAGTCAGTTAGAGAAAGACAAATACCATGATTTTACGCAAATGTGGCATTTAAGAAACAAAACAGATGAACATGTGGGAAGGAAAGAGAGAGAGAGAAGCAAACCATAAGATACTCTTAATAATAGAGAACAGGGGCGCCTGGGTGGCTCAGCGGGTTAAAGCCTCTGCTTTCGGCCCAGGTCATGATCCCAGGACCCTGGGATTGAGCCCCACATCGGGCTCTCTGCTCAGTGCAGAGCCTGCTTCCCTTCCTCTCTCTGCCTGCCTCTCTGCTACTTATGTTCTCTGTCAAATAAATAAAATCTTTAAAAAAAAAATAAAAATAATAGAGAACAAACTGAGGTTTATTGCCCATTTTGTCACTTAAGGTCCTTTATATAAGAATCCACATAAGACATTCCTCTCTGCATCTCAGGAGAAAATACTCACTGATTGAAAAGACTCAACCAGTAAGTACTACATACCCCATCTGGTTTCCCATTTTATCTTGGCTGCCAGGAAATCTAGAAGCAAATGTAAGGCTCAGATATAGGTACAAGCCAACTCACTGTGGGGCAGAAGATTTCCTCAGGCAGCATCTTTATTCACCCTCTTGTTATAGTTTTGTTTTAAGCCACCTCAAATTCCTTTTGGAAGTGGATGAAGCCCAAACAGAAACAATAAACAAAATGACTTAAGACATAACATCAAACTGAGGGCTGTTGGAGGGGAGGTGGGTGGGAGGAAGGGGTAACCGGGTGATGGGCATTGCGAGGGACACTTGATGCAATGAGCACTGGGTGTTCTACACAACGGATGAAACATTAAATTCTACCCCAGTAATTAATAATGCAGTATATGTCTGAATTCTTTTTAATTTAAATTTTTTTAAAAGAACAAACACACCTGTCTGAATGGTGGCAAAGTTGGTACAAAAGTTTCTGCTAGAACCATGATTAATTAACATTTTCACAAATGCTCCAAGGGAGGGAAGGTACAATGGAAAATCTGGATCTGAGATTGACATTCAGCTTCCCTAAGCAGGAAAATGTGAAGGCAACCTAGAGAAACTTCAGGAAAACCCTGGCAGCTGTTGTGGAGAGAGTAACTCCATTGTGTATCTAAGGTAATGGATTTAGGCAGACTCATCCCTAAAATTTGGGGGACCAAGGCTAGAATACAAATGGCTAGACCAAGACTAGAATACCATATGTCTCAATAGTTTAATGTTCTAAATCAAGCTTAAAAAAGCTATCAAATCAAGTGTTGTCCTCTCTTCCTACTCTGACAAACATCTTCCTACTGACCTAGAAGCCAGGTTTGAATACAGGATTTTCAGAAGTTCTGCACCAAAACATGGCAGCAGCATCCTGCCCCTGCCCCCAGGCAGGATTCAGCAGGACCTGGAATGCTAAACCCTGTCACCCTGGACCTTGGCCCCCCAACAAATCAAAGAAGGTCCCAAGAAGATGGAACTATTTTCACATGATGAGAGAAGAAAGTGAATCCTTCACCCTGAAAAGGAAAAAGATAAAAGGGAAAAGAATGTCAATGGGGTATATTTTCTAGTAAATGGAAAAGGTGGACATGGAGGGACTGACCTCTCACCTTCTGGAATAGTCTGTCTAGGAAGCACTTCTTCAAGCCCAAGGAGGCTTGATTTGAGATGTAAATTATTAAAGCCACTGCACACAACAAACAAATGAAGCCCTTTAGCCCAGAAGGAAATAAAAGCAGAATTGAATTTGGTTTGGGAAGTGGAGGTGGGGAACAACAGTCAGGGGACATCCAAAGTCAACATCACAAACAATCTCATGTCTACCCTGCTGCCTGTTCAATGCCACTGTCAGAGCCAAACAGTGTTGGGGCCATGGGTCCAACCTCAGGAGACCCTGTCAATCACTACGCTTTTACATTTTTGGTGTTTTTTATCTTTATGGCTTTGTAAGTCCAGCTAAAGTTGGCATCTCTTGATTGAGATGAGCCTCTCCAATGACTCTGAATGCTTGTCTTTGGAAAGTAGTTATTGTCCATTTTGAAACTATGGCATTTACAACTCATTCATTCATCCATCCATCCACCCATTCATTCATTCATTCATTGAGAGCCTGCTGAGTACCAGCTTCCAGGTATATGTATATTTCTTCTCCATTGCTTATGATTTTCTTCCAAATATAGCACCTGACCTTCCCAACTAACTCTCCCCACTACTTCCTCCAGGTACAGAAGTAGCCATTCCCTTCTTTCCCAAACTGTACTTCTCTTGAAATGCTGTCCTCTCCAATGTTCCAGGGCCAAGTGCCCACTCTTCCCAAGGCATATGTCCAGACATTCTGATTTTTTTTATTTTTTTTAGACTCTCCCATACAGGAGACCCATTGTGTTACTCTCTCAAGAATCTGGTGCCAAGGGTGCCTGGGTGGCACAGTGGGTTAAGCCTCTGCCTTCGGCTCAGGTCATGATCTCAGGGTCCTGTGATCAAGTCCCGCAACGGGCTCTCTGCTCAGCAGAGAGCCTGCTTCCCCCTCTCTCTCTGTCTGCCTTTCTGCCAACTTGTGATTTCTCTCTGTGTGCGTCAAATAAATAAATAAAATCTTCAAAAAAAAAAAAAAGAACCTGAACCTGGTGCCAAAGAGAACTAAAAGTGCAGGGAATTTATTAAGGGGAATACCTATGAAAAAAGTGGGGTAGGAGCACCTGGGTGGCTCAATTGGTTAAGAGTCTGACTTTGGCTTAGGTCATGATCTCAGGGTCCTGGGATTGAGCCCCACGTGGGGCACTGTGCTCAGCAGGAAGCCTGCTTGTCTCTCTCCTTCTACCCCTTCCCCCATTCTTTCTCTCTCTCTCTCTCAAATACATAAAATTTAAAAAAAAAATGAAGAAGTGGGGTAGAAGCCAGGAAAGGCAGGGAGATCCCACAGACCATGAGGCAGGTCTGACCCCAACTGAGGGAGACCGCCATGCAATCTCTAGTACGATCTGTAAAATCGTCCTCAAGCCAAATTCAACCATAAGGGGAATCCTGTGTCGACCAGAAACAGGCCTGCCTCAGTGTCCCTGCCACACTCTGCCTTTGGCTGGGAACTGCCCGTGATAAGGATGGCCTTGATGCAAACACATCTATGGGGGACTCAGGGGACACAGTGGGGCCTCTCAGTCAGTTATGCCCCTATGGTGGGAAGTCTGAGAGGCAAGTTCTCATGGTCACCTCAGATATTCATTAACAGGGGGTGAAACAGGGTCCCTTCTATGTCTCCTCAGTGACTTCAATTAGGGAGTCAAGAGTTCGGGGTGTGTGTCTCTGTGTGTGTGTGTGTGTGTGTGTGTGTGTGTGTGTGCTGAGAAGGAGCTCCCTCCCACAGCCACAATGGCGTCTCTGAAGCCCAGCTCCCACTGCAGACTCTCATCCCTCTCTTGCTCCCTTTCAGACCATCCTGGTGGGTGACAGTGGCGTGGGCAAGACCTCTCTGCTGGTTCAGTTCGACCAGGGCAAGTTCATCCCAGGCTCCTTCTCGGCCACCGTGGGCATCGGATTCACAGTAAGTGACCCCAGACTCTGGGGCCCTGGTGTGTCTCTGTCAGGGTCCCAGCAGGAAACAGGTGGACGCTCACGCTGGATCATTCAAGGTTTAATATGAAGACTACTTACCAAGGTGGAGGCAGGGTGTTGGGGAACGGGGTGGGGGGCGGTGGTTTGGTGCAATGTCCGTGCATAGTGCAGGGCCTCGGGTCCAGTCCTAGCCTAAAAAACAATAACAAACAAACAAACAAACCAAGAAAAAAAACACAAGAGGAGCGAACTACTGCCAGAATTCAGGGACAAAAGCCTGCATAGGGAGGGCTGGCTACCAGGAGCTCTGACCCTCAGTGGAGAAACACACGCACTCCCCACCCTCCTGGAAGCTAGCCAGGGTGGGCAAATCAGCTCCCTCCCACCGTGCTCCCTTCCTGCTCTCCCATTTCCTCCTGGGGCTCCCCACTGGCTAGACCCAACCAGAAACTGGAAAGAATATCTTGATACAGATTGCTCAGGTCCTCCTTCCAGGGCAAGAAGAATGTGGAGAGGCAAAGGGATGACTTCAGATTTTAAGTATAGTCCAAATTTAACACTGTTGTGTGGGTCCTAGGGAACTGGCAGGCCAAGAACTAAAGTTTTATTCTTAGCACTCTGTCTCTCCCTGGATATCCTCGGGATCAGGATGGAGCAAGAACACAGGGCCGGTGGGACCACACTTAGGGCTGGGATGCAGCAGCATCACACTTGGTGGGAAGAAGAGACCCAGAGACTGGGCTTGCCCATTGGATCACAGGAAGGAAGGCAAGGACACCTAATGGCCAGGGATTCAGAGTAAAGCAGAAATGAAAGCCTGGCCAGCGTGTGTGCCAGGGGCCTGGAATCCAACCCGAGACACCAGCGCCCAGTGTTTGTTCATGACCAGCCTCCAGAGTGCTGGGAAGGGCAGGGCTGAGTCCCAGGAAAGCAAGGTTGCCCAGAAAATTCCTGAGACCTGGGACCAGGCTGTCATGCCGGGCATTCCCCCCACTAGGGGCCTGTTCCCCATCTGCCCCTCAGCACATGAGGTCACAGGGGGCCCTCACAGCCACCAGCCATCTCCCCCAACTCCACACCCATCCCCCCACCTGTCAGACTCGGAGGGCAGACAGTGGGGTGGACGTGGGTGTGGATGTGGTTGGGAACACTCTGATTCACACTCCACAGACGCATAAGGGTGGGGCCTCCAAATTTTGCCACTAGCCTGATAAGAAAAATGTGGCACCTGGCCTCTAAGAAGGAAGAAAGAATGTGGTCAAACAGAGAGCCTGAAGCAGGCTGACACAGGACAGGCCTGGCTCCCCCAAACTGACCACAAGACATAGGATGGTCTCGGTCAAGCCGACAACACAAACCAGAGCTGGAAGTCAGAAGCCCACCTTCCCCTCCGCAGGCTCTAGGAGGGGCTCCTTCCTGGCCTCCTCCAGCTTCTGGCGGCTCCCGACAACCCTTGGTACCTCTTGGCTTGTAGATGCAGCACCCCAGTCTCCAGCCCTGTCTTCCCAGAGCCTCTCCTCCCTGTGTGTCCGCTCATCTGCTTACAGGGACACCAGTCGTACTGGATTAAGGACCCACCAGACTCCTGTACGACTTCATCTTAACTAGTCACATCTGCAAAGACCCCTCTTCCAAATAAGGGTCCCATTCTGAGGGACTAGGGGCTAGGACAGCCACAGATGCTTTAAGGGATGTAATGCAACCCTTGCAGGGGAAGGGGAGCGAGGGTCACGCCACCCCCTCGCTCTCATTTCTCGTGGTCCATTACCCTCTTGCTCTGAAAGCCACTGCCCCTGCAGGGTTCCAGTGTGAGCACTTAAGAGCTCAGAGTGGGCTGGGGTGCTATTCGCAGCGGGTGACTCTGGCATCCAAACAGCAGGCGATTACACACATCTGCAGGGTACCTGACAGCTTCTCGGCTCCCATAGCTGGCTCTCTGAGGCCCGGCGCCGGAAAACAGCTCCAGCCGCTGCCCAAAATCACAGGGCTAGGGGCACATGGACTCACAGTCCCCACCAGGCCTATAGTCTCTGATAAGCCACCCCCCAACACCTAAGTCAAGGGGTGCAGGTGCCCCTCCCCCCATGCACCCCCAGTCAGTCCCTTTGTAATATGGCCACAGAGCCCCTGAAGCCTACTAGGAACAAAACCGCCCACACTCCCACTCTCTGTCACCAGGAGCTGCAGGATTGCTGGGATGTCCTGCTTAAAATGATCCGCGACTTCATGAATTCATTTAATACCAAACATTTAAGGCCTGCTTCAGGCCAGGGGACCAGGGCCTGGGGGCCCGGGCCAGGCTGCATAAGGCCAGCCCCACCTTCAGGAGTTTCCAGATTGGGAGGGGGGGTGGGGGGGTGGGGGGGGGGGGGGGTGGAAGAGGGGGGTGCTTTCCCAGGATGGCTCATTCTGGGCGCAGCCCAACAGGTCAGAGAGAAATGAGAGGTGATCTACACTATAAAGGGTCAAAGTCCTAGCACCCCCCTAGGGACCGTAAGAAACCACAGTGTAAATGTGGGGCAAGGTGAATTTCAGTGGGTGAATAAAATCATATTCAGATGAGCTCGCGCTGGGGTGCATTAGCAAAAGCAAAACTGCCTGAGCGCCTTCCTCGCCGTGCACGTCTTCTCTCAAAAGCAGCGCCCGGGGGTACCTGGATGTCTCAGTGGGTTAAAGCCTCTGCCTTCGGCTCAGGTCATGATCCCAGGATCCTTGGATCCCGAGCTGCATATCGGGCTCTCTGCTCAGTAGGGAGCCTGCTTCCTCCTCTCTCTCTGCCTGCCTCTCTGCCTACTTCTGATCTCTGTCTGCCAAATAAATAAATAAAATCTTTAAAAAAATAAAATAAAATAAAGGCAGCGCCCGGCCGCTCTCTAGAGTCCCTGGCCCACAACCGCCACCCAGGAACACCCGTCGGCCTCCAGCTGGCCGGGGCTCCGGCGCCGCCTGCAGGCCGCGCTGTGCAGCGGCAGCGAAAACCGGGGCGCCTGACCGCGGGGCCCCACAGATGCCCGACCCTGCGAGTCAGACCGGTCCTGGGCTGGATTTGGGCCCGTCTCCCCAGAGCGCGATGCCCGGTCAGTTTGCTCGGGGGCCGCCTGTCCTGCCCCCGAGGCGCTGACCCTGCGGTCGTGCGCGCCTTCGCGAGCCAGCCTTCTAGGGGCAGGTGTCGTCTGGGTGCCGGGACGGAGGGAGGAGCCTGTCGGGGTCTGGGCCGGGGCGGTGGAGGGTGGGAGGATGAGGTGGAGCCTAAAGCGGGGCGGTCCCTGCGCTGTCCCTCGCCCGCCACCAGCCCTAGCTCACCTCTGGTCCAGGGGACATGACGGGCATGTCTGGCGCCGCTGTCACTCGGGATGGAGAGGCCCTCGAGGACTCCCCGCCCTGCAGTCCGAGCTACGATGTCACGGGCAAGGTGGGTGGGCACTGCGCCCAGCGCTGGGGACTCCCCAGCCTGCTCTGAGGGCCACCCCTTCCCCACGCCCTTTGCCCTGAGACCCCGGTCCAACCCCCTTTCTGGCTGCGTCTTCTTTGGACTCAGCCCTTCCCCCAAGGAGCCGGGTCTCCCCGAGCAGGGAGGAAGGGTGGAGACAGCCCCCGGCTCTACGCCCTAGTCTAGGGCTCCAGGCTGGCTCAGCAAGGGTGAGGAGAGGGGGGGTTAGAAGGACTGAAGGACATCCCACACGGCGGACCCCATCCCCATTTTCTTTTGCTGCACCCTGATTGCTATGATCCCCCGGAACCCCATGCTTCTCCGTACGGGTTAAGTGCACAATCCTCCTGCGCCCAGGCACCCACAAATGCTGGAATATGGGGATGCCTGGAGACGAGGAGGGGACGCCCCCTGGCGGCGGAGCAATTGTGGTCAATGCCTTTTCCCCAGCTAAGCTCCCCGCGGAGACTCTTAGGCCCCAACCTCCGTAGGTCCCCGGGTGCCCCCAAGCCCCACCACCTCCTTTCTGCTCCCGCAGCCATTTCCTCCCGCCTTCTTCCAGGAGGGTGTTGCTAACCAACATGCAGCCCTGCCTGAGAATTTTTAGAACCTGGGAAAGATTCTCTTGGTTAGTCCCAAGTGCCCTGTGGGCTAGCTTCGGTCCCCTCTCTGGGGCTGGATCCCTCTGAAGGGGGCAGCCATGGACAGAAGCAGGTGAGGGAGGCGATGGACTCTGGTCTGTCTGACCTCCCTCTGGGCCCCTGGAGGAGGCAGGGACCAGGAACTCTGAACTAGGGGCTGAGGGAGCACAGAGCTTCCACTCTTCCTCTGAGGCTGGGGAGGAGTGAGGGGCTGCCCTGTGACATGCTGCGGGGCCTTGAAGGAGGCTGGCCTCTTCCTGTGCCTCGGGGCCTCCGCCACCCCCACCCCAGGCTCTCTCTCACTAGGAACTGGGGCCTCTCCCCCCCAGTCTTTCAGGGGAAGCCACTTTGCAAGTCACCCACCCGGAGCCGTTGAGATAGGCGTCCTGTGTGGGCTGGTGGCAGGAAATGGGCCCCTGTGCCTTCAGGGGAGGGGGAGCTGCTAAGGCCCAGGCCCCAGGCTGGTGGGGACGGCCTGACCTCCTGGCCTGAGAAGCCAGCTGGCCTGTTTGTCTAGGAGGTGGCAAGGCTGGGTAGTTGTGTTTGGTGGAATCGCCTGGCTGGGGGGCTGGGGGGCTGGTGAGCATCTTTTGCTCAAGACAGCTGTGATCTGAAAAGTTTGCAGGAGTTCACCCTCCCTCCTTCCTCCTCAGGGGCCAGGACACAGGAGCCAGGGAGAAGTGCTGGCTCCAGAGGGCTGCCCGGCCACCAGCCCTCCATCTCCCGTGGGCCAGGCAGCATCTGTAGGAGGAGCCTGGCAGAAGCTCCTTGGGCCAAATTAGAGGGAATGGGAGCCGCAGGCAGGGAGTACCCAGACCCCCCAGACCCAGGCCACTCTTCCCTGAGTCTCAGGCACTTGACCTTAGCATTTTTGGTCCAAGTCATTAACAGACTCCAGAGAGACCTCGGTGAAATTATCCTTCCTCCCTTCTAGCCACTGTGGAAAGCATGCCACAGAACAGTTAAGGAATCTTCCCAAAGTCCCCCAGTAGCCATTTACAAGCCAGGACCCCAGCCTTCACTGCCTTTTGCTCAGTCCCCTTACCTTTCCATCAAAGTTAGCTAATCCTAGTACCCTGTGCCCACAGCAGGAATGCCTTTGGGCTCCACTGTCAAGGTCAGAGCCTCAAAAATAACTCAAACCTAGTCCCTGCTCAACCCATTAAGTATCTAACCAGCCAACTGGGAAAATTCCAGCATTAGGTCCAGACTTCTGTTCTCCAAGCTTGAGGAATGACTGGACAGAAGGCTCCCTCTCCCTGTCCCCGCTTGTCTTGTCCCTGAAAGAAGATCATGAGCAGAGACTGACCAGACAACACGAGGGCAGGGATACACCCCACCCCACATTCCCTCCCCTAAAGTGACCCAGAGATGCTAATTTGCATCCATCTGACCCACCTGGGAGGTTTCTGCAGAAGAAACTTTAGACTCATCGTCTCCCCATTTCGGTATAAATTTCAATCCTCCCTAGTTTATGCAACACTTTTATAAACATAAAATGTCATTAGAGACTTCCAGATAAATTCTGTGACCAGAAAAAGAAAAGAAAACAACAGCAGTGGTAATTTTAGAACGTGCCTTTGCATACAACCGTGTCCGCCCCATCAGATCTGATAGCCTCCCTTGGGTGATAATCCCTGTCCACGGTATTAACACTTCCTTTCTGGAAGAGGTGGTTCTTTGGGGCCACTGAGCACATCTGCTGACTTGTGAGTGCTGAGGTCTCAACGCAGGAAACTGGGTGAGGACAGGAGAGTCAGAGGGAGGGCCTGAGAAATGAGCTGAGCCAAGGAGTCGAGAGGAAAGAAAGGGTGAAGGCAGCATCGGGCTTTCTAGAAGCAGGTGGCCCTCAGTACTGACAGCAGCCTTCCCTGGCCCTCTGGCCCTCTGGCCCTCTGGCCCTCTGGCCCTCTGGCCCTCTGGCCCTCTTTCCAGGGTTTCACCCTGGAAGCCCAGAAATTTGCCCCAACTCCCCAGTAACTGCCTCTGCACCCCCCCCCATCTCCTAGGTGATGCTTCTGGGAGACTCAGGCGTTGGCAAAACCTGTTTGCTGATCCAATTCAAAGACGGGGCCTTCCTGTCCGGGACCTTCATAGCCACGGTCGGCATAGACTTCAGGGTGAGGTGGCGGCAGGCTCTTCCTCTCAGCAGCAAACCGGGGCAGGCCAGGGCTCAGGCACAGCGTGCTGTCCTCTCTGGCCCTGGCTCCTCAAAGCCGCTGTGGGTCATTCCCCAGAGGGCACCAGGGGTGCTCCCCCTTGGGACCACAGAGGGGGCCAGGTTCAAGGAGTCCAGGCATGGTGGAGGGGCTCTCTGCCCACCTACAGGATCTGAGCAATGACACACTGAGTCTTAAAATTCTGCCCCGGAGCAGGGCAGACACACCCCAGGGTGGGAGCTGAGTTTCCTGGCCTTCCGCTATCTTGCTCATGGCCCTCTGAGCTAGGCCCTCTGGCAAGGCCTCAGAGGTCAACAGGTCTTTCTGGAGTTCCTAGAAGCACCCCACTGCACTGCGTTGAAAAGCTAAGCTCATCAGCCTCCCTCCCTGTGGTCTCGAGGAACCCACCCTTACAAACCCACGTCAGGGCTGTATCACGCTCTGCTCTGCCATTCTCCACCCACAGGGTCCAGGACAGTAAGGTCTAACCCAGGTGGTGGGGTGAGGGGGCGGCCATGCAGGGGCCGGCTGCCTCCCTCCCAATGGGAAAGAACCCAAGCTTCACTTAGGAGAACTAGTGAACAGCTAGAGGGAAAGACCACCCTGCAGACCCATCCTCTGCTGTGCCCAGGATGTGCGGGGTGGAGGAGGCGGGCATCTTATCTCTAAGGGCTCGGTTCTGCAGGCTGGGGCTGAGCTCCAGGAGGCACCGATGAAAGTGGGAAAGAGGCGGGGCCCCCAGTGTCCAGCCCTGAGTCACCTTCTGAGGTCAGGAGAGTCAGGCCCTGGCATGTTGTAAGAGGAGCAGATGAGTTCCCAAAAGAACTCTGCCATGGGGCGGGGTGGGGGGGAGACGGGGTCCTGCTGCCCTGAAGAGGAAATCTGACTGGAGATGTCTAGGGGGCTCACTGCACCCCCTCGAACCCCGGGAAGCAACCAGAACAGAACGTCTGCCGCTCTGTAGGACGTCAAGGATCCAAGCCTTCCCCGCCATCCAAACCCACCCTCCCCCTGCCCCTGTCTCTTTCAGAACAAAGTGGTGACCGTGGATGGTGTGCGAGTGAAGCTGCAGGTGAGACCAAGTCCAGAACAGCGGGGGAGCGGGGAGGATGGAGGGCCCCGCCCCTGCTCTGCACCCAAACCGCAGGAGGCCTGCAGCCCTGCCCTGAGCCTGGGGCAATTTCCTGTGGGGCGCAGAGGAAACAGCTTTTGTGCTTTTGTTTGTTCAAGGAGGGCGAGGGGGGCGGCCCAAAAAGCAGTTCCCAGGCACACTCTCTACCGTCAAAGGCTCAAAGGCCACTCGCTCCACGTGCCTGCGGACGGGCCTCCTCTGCTCCGGCTCTTCTCCAGTTTCCCAGATCTCATCCGCTCTGGGAGACTGGACGCCCCCAAGCCCTCGGCTAGGGAAGAGGCCGCAGCCTGAATGAGCTCGTGAGCTCCGTAACAGCACCCCGGACATCATGGGTTGTTCGGAAGGCCCTGAGCCCCTAGAGCAGGAAGCGTCCCCCCTACACACACAGCTGTGGACTCCGCGTGGGTTCCCTCCGCGCAGCCCGGTCCCGGCACACTGCCTCCCTCTGACCGTCTGTCCATCCCTTCCTAGATCTGGGATACAGCCGGGCAGGAGCGGTTCCGCAGTGTCACCCATGCTTATTACCGAGATGCCCAGGGTAAGCCCTTCCCCAGCCCACCCGGGAGACCCATCCTTCTGCCCCACGTCCCCTGTGTGATCTCTCTCTCCCCCTGCAGCCTTGCTCCTGCTCTATGACATCACCAACAAGTCTTCTTTCGACAATATCCGGGTAGGTCCCCTTCACACGCCCGCCAGCAGCAGCCAAGGCGGGCCCTCCGCGAGAGAGGACTGCTTCCTGCTTTGTGCGGAAGGGGACAGAGCAGGGAACACTGCCGCCTTTTTCAAAACACCTGCCCTGTGACTCAGAAGGAATAAGCTGCCGCTGGGCATCTGGTCGGCCTGTGGGCGGGGAGGCCAGGCAGGCCGCTGGGTGCCTGTGCCACCTGCTCAGTCCTGGCTATGACTCGTGAGTGCCGTTCCTGACAGAGTTCGCCCAGTACCCAGCTCCGCCCTGGACAATTACCCAGGTGGCAACGACAGAGATTCAGTGAGCAGGTCTGTCCTTACCAAACTATTGCAGAGTAGGGATAAGAAGTCAGTAAGTACAAGCACTGAGCGCGTACGGCACCATAAGGGTTTCACATCTCCCTGATCTCAAGGGATTGGCAAGCGCATGGGGGGCAGGGGGCGCTCGGGGACCAAAACACGTAGATATAAAGCAGCTTATACAGAGGATGGAAATCCACAGCACGTGCATTGCCACCTCCAACTCCAACTCCCTACTCCTGGTAGACATCACTAATCCATCACAATCTTTCCGATCACTAAGCCCTTACGTGTCCCTAGAATCCTCCATGAGTCACTCCGGGAAATCGCTGGGGACTCCCAGCTGATTTCGGAGATAAAGCTCTGCCATCTGCATCTTCCATAGAACAGGGAGTTGCACACTTGGGGTTGGGTCAAGGAAGGCTGATCCGGACCAGAGAGGCCAGAACAAAGAGGCAGATAAGAGAAGGCAGGGGGCCTGTGAGTCGCCCAGTGAAAACCTAACGAGCAGGAGAAGAATGGGCAGAGGGAGGGGAGAAGGCCTGGTTCTCGGGCACAGCCTGGCTTAGCTCACCCTCTCCCACAGGCTTGGCTCACTGAGATTCATGAGTACGCCCAGAGGGACGTGGTGATCATGCTGCTAGGCAACAAGGTGAGCGAGCCCATCCCTGCGCCTCCCCTCTCACGAGCCCCACACAGGCCCCAAGAGGGTTCGTTGCATGCCTTCTTCCAGCAAAGGATTCTTCCCAGACTCCAGGTCAGGGGTCAGACCTATTTGGCAGCTTCAGCCTATCTCATCTGCCCTCTTAACGCTTTGGAAATGGCCCCCTCCAGGGAAAGCCCAGGCTGCCATCTGAGAGACCCAGGGTGGCCAAGACGCTCAGCCCCCACTAGATCCCAGTAAAGTAGTCACAGATGAAGAGCTAAAACCCAAGTCCCAACTACGATCACCCCTCTGAGGCTGGTCACCACACCCCTCCAAAGGAGAGTTTCCCATCTCCCCCAGGTGGCAGTGGGATCCCCTGGCTGGGAGTTGGGTAACTCAGCCTCTGAGCAAGGCGGAAACCCTGGCTCCAAGCCAATCATACCACCCGCAGTCCCACAGGCCACCAGCAGAGGGCAGGCAGTGGCTGCTCCTGCAGGTAAAGGGGCCAGCCCAGGCAGGAGAGGGGCCGGCTGGGGTGGAGGTTTCCTTCCCCAGAGTGACCCACCTGGGCTTGACAGGCGGATGTGAGCAATGAAAGGGTGATCCGTTCGGAGGACGGAGAGACACTGGCCAGGGTAAGTGACTGCCCGTGGGCAGGACGAGGGGTGGGGGCAGTCAGAGGCTGGCCCTGAGGACATTCTTTTCCTGGCAGGAGTACGGAGTTCCCTTCATGGAGACCAGCGCCAAGACAGGCATGAATGTGGAGTTAGCCTTTCTGGCCATTGCCAAGTAAGAGCTGAGCACGGACGGGAATCATGTGGGATGGGATGGCACCATCTGGGAATCCAGTAGGGCCTGGCCCCTGGCCCGGCCCCTGGCCCTACAGGCACTGCGCCTCCTAGGTCCAGTAGCCCCGGGTCATGGGAGTAGGGAGGGTGCAGTTCCTCACTCCCTGCCCAGCCCACTGCTTCTTCCTCTTCAAGGGAGCTGAAGTACAGAGCCCTGTGGCAGCCCGATGGGCCCCACTTCCAAATCCGAGACTTTGTGGAGTCCCAGAAGAAACAGCCCAGCTGCTGCTCCTTCTTATGAATCCCAGAGGGGCTGAAAGGAGGCTCCAGAGGCCCTCACGGATGCAGCCTTCTCCCCCAGAGCTGGTTTATTCTGAACGTATGGGAATCGGGGGGACCCAGGGCACAGCCCCTTCCCAAGAGGGAGCTGTACTCCCACTCTTACCTTAGTTCCTGTAGCTTCCCTACATCCTGGGGGAGGGTAAAGTATTTATTTCACTTTAATGATACATAATGTAATACAAAAAAGGAGGGGTGGGCACCAGAAAACCACGAGACAGAACGGGTGGTCCTTTCGCCTGCTGGTACTAGGACTTAGAGGCCCGAGGCTGCCTCCTTGCCTTGACAAGGGTGGTATTCTCCAGCTCAGCAGCAGAGGGCAGTGATGCACTTCTGCAGTAGGAGGGCAGGCCGTGACCCCGCTGGGGCTCCACCTCAGCTGGAGAGGTGCAGCAGACCACGGCTTTACTTCCTCCAGCTCCCCCGGAATGGAATGTCTTCCCCAGTAAGATGCGCCCCTGTGCCAGACCAAGGCTCAGGGAAGATAATCGATGTGGAGATTGGGCCGTGACGGAGCTCTGTGGGTAAGGGAGAGAGGAGTAGCACAGACTAGGTCTGTATTGGCTGCCTCTGGCCTTACTAGCCCCACTCTGGAATGTATGTACCCCTTTTCCTCCAGCCCACAGACTGAACACATTTGGTTCCTGTTCTCTAGACCTCAGGTGGCAGGAGCAAGCCCCTCTTTTCCCCCTCCCCCAAATCCCTGGTGGAGGGCTCTCTACCTTTTTGCTTGTGCCCTTAGACTCCTAAGGTCAAGCTAGGGAAAGGTTTTTTTCTCCTGTCTCGACACTTTGGAGATAGGCAGCCCCACAGGCTACTGCAAGCAGCTCCAGTGTTTCTACTGAGTTAAGAATCCGATAAGGAGGAACGCCTGACTCTCGGAGCAGGTGGGAGGCGGAACCAGGCAAACCTTACCCCACATCTATCCCCACCCCCACCCCGCCCACCCCAAGCGTGGTCTCCTCCCTGACCACCATGCCTTTTCCCCTCAGACACCACCACAGTCAAAACTGCTTTGTGTCCCTTCCTACTGAGCCAGGTTAGGAGTAAGAGGTCACCCATTTCTAGGTAAATCAACACAATGTGTAGAAAACAAAGTCACGCGGGTTAGGTTGGGTTAAGGAGAGAGGCGGCAAGGAGTTTATGTGGGGCCAAGGTCACCTGTCCCACAAAACCCTGACCCTGGACATCGGAGGTGAACAGGAGACATGTGGGTCATGACCTGGAGGAGAAGAAGAAGTACACACTGCACATTTCTAAGGCTACTGCATTTGCTTTTGAGGCAGAAATCTTGCTCTCTGAGCAGAGTCAGCAGCTCCGACTTGGGCCTGATAAGGAAGCTCTCCAAAGCTTCTTCCATTCGGAGCAGGGAGGAGCCTGACCTTGCTGGGCTCTTCTGGGGCCCAAGGCAGGTCGCAGGCATTCCAATCACATGGGCTGGCTCTGGGCCTCTAGCATTTGTGTTTTCCGAATTAAACTGCAAAATTGGGAAAGCACGCCCTGTCCATTGCTTCTTTGAGGTGCACTTGGAGAGGGGGCAGGGGAGAGAATGTTGACTGTTACTGCATGTTGGGGGAACGGTCATTGACTGCCCAAATCATTTGATCTTCATCAATGCTCCCAACTGCTCCCCTCACCCTTAAAAGACTGCTCCCCAACTTCTGTGAGCAGCCTTTCATCTGCAAGAAACTGAAAGAAGGTTTGTCTTAAGGTCCCATTCGGGCTTTTTTTTCCCCCCTTATTGAAAAAAGCCAGGGCTCCTTTCCCTCTGCCCTGTACTCAAGAGATTGGTTACCTGACTCTGTTCTGCCTCTCTTCCCCCACTTACTGGCCAAACGCGGAGGCCAGTGCTCACACCCTTGTCCTAGCTGGCCTGTGTCCAGTGGACAGCCCCGGGAAGCCTGGGCTCCCTACTGAGCCCTCATACTGTCCCAGCGAGGATGAGAGCCCGCACCCCTGTAAGCGTGCGTCCTTGGACAACGCAAAACCCACGAACGGGAAAATATCGTCATTCAAACAACCTTACTGGGTCGGAGGTGGACCTAGTCTTACTCGTAAGGCTTCTGGGACCCCACCGCCCCGGAGCTGTTACCCGGCAACAGCCGCTCCCCAATCCCTACCCTCCCAACCCCTCACTCGAGTCCACAAGAGGATTTAGCTAAAGATCGTTAAAACGTTAAGAGTCCTTTATCCGTGGATTGGCTTGTCTCGATCCCCGCCAAACCGAGAGAAAACCAGAAGCCTAAGCGCCCCTCCGCCCAGTACCGGGAACTCGCCCCGCCCCCCGCCTCAACTTCGGCCACTTGGTAACAAACACTTCCACTTCCTGAGCCCTCTTTCTTCTCGCGCCGCGGGGCGCCGCGCCGAGCACACGACCCCGCCCCCGCGCGTTCCCATTGGCCCTGCTCTTGGTCTCTGATTGGGCCGCGATGTCCACACCTTCGGTGCGGCCCCGCCCCCGGAATAAGGGGCTGGCGCGGAGTCGCGAGCGCTCAGTCGCCGCGCTGGGTGGGGATTGGTCCGCGCTTTCCGGCTTGGACTCCTCGCAGTTACGCGGCCGCAGTTCGCCGCACACCTGTTCGCTCAGCCCACCGGCGGCGCGGGGGTTCTCAGCAGGGCTTCTTCCCGCCTGCCGGTCCGAAGAGCGGGGAGGTTTGGGCCGTCCCGCCTCCGGCTCTCAACGGGACCCCAAGTCGCACCACTGAGCCGTCGCAGGGCGAGATGAGCGCGGACGCGGCGGCCGGGGCGCCCCTACCCCGGCTCTGCTGTCTGGAGAAGGGCCCGAACGGCTACGGCTTCCACCTGCACGGGGAGAAGGGCAAGCTGGGCCAGTTCATCAGGCTGGTGGAGCCCGGTTCGCCAGCCGAGAAGGCGGGGCTGCTGGCCGGAGACCGGCTGGTGGAGGTGAACGGCGAGAACGTCGAGAAGGAGACCCACCAGCAGGTGGTGAGCCGCATCCGCGCCGCGCTCAACGCAGTGCGCCTGCTGGTGGTCGACCCCGAGACGGACGAGCGGCTGCAGAAGCTGGGTGTCCAGGTCCGCGAGGAGTTGCTGCACGCCCAGGACGGGCCCGGGCAGGCCGAGCCCCCCGCCGCTCCCGAGGCGCAGGAGGCTGGTGGCGAAAATGAGCCGCAGGCCGCCGCGCCGGAGCCGCGCGAAACCGACAAGAGCCGTCCGGAGCGGGTATGTGTGGGCCCTAACCCGGCGGCGACTGGATGGGGGGTGTGAGGGGGAAGCGAGAGGAGACCCAGCCGCCCCTCGGACGTCCAACCGCGCGCCTGCCTCCTCTTTCAGAAACTGGATCCTCAAGGGGGAGACTGCTTCCGCCTCCCGACAGGTCGCACTGGCTTGGGGCTGCGTCCCGTTACCCCCACGCCCCTTCCCAGACTGGTTTAGGACCCTGAGCGCCTTGCCTCCTGCACTGCTTCTCTCTTGGCTTTGGGGAGCGGGAGTGAGAGAGGGCGGCTCAGAGGAGCGCGCAGTCCCCTTTCTTCGGCTCTGTTGGCGGTGTCTGTTCCCGTTCTTCAGAGTCCCCCAACTCTGCCCCTCCTCGCACATCCCACTCCCTGCCGCCCCAGAGGTGCCAGCTTCCTCCCCGGCCCCTTGAGGATGGTAGCTGCAGCTGGGGCGAAGCAACCGCCACCCGACTTCAAAAAGCTAGAGGAATAATAATAACTCCCAATTCTGTGCGGAGCCCCCGCACCGGAGGAGAGGGGTCGCCGACAGGGTTCTCCAGGCAGCGCCCCACCCCCGCGGGCGGGTGCGTGTGTCATTAACCTCAGCCTGGCGGGACTTCATTCTCCTGAAGTACGGTGTGACTTCTAAGGAGAGGGAGCCCCACCGGCTCTGGGCGATGTGTGGGGGTGGGGTCCGGGGAGGAGGTGCAGAGGCGTCTCCGGGGGTGGTGGCGACTCTGGCACCGGGAGGATTTATGAGTCTCAGGAATGTGAGGCGTAAGCTGGCTTGTATCTGGGAACGGGAGGGGAGGCTTCAGAGGAAAAGAAAGGGCTGGGACGAAGGTGGGGAGAGAGTAGCCTGGTGTCGCAGGGCGCTGCAGAAGCCAACAGAACTCACCAGGGACAGGTGTCTTGCCCTGTGATTGCCTGTCTCACTTCAGTCTCCTGGACACCAAGCTGACTGGTTGCTCTTTGCCCATCTTTGGTGTTTCCCCAAACGGTCCCAGTTTGGATCAGCTGCAGGAGGGGCAGTAACAAAACAGGAGTTGTGATGAGAGCCCTGTGTCCCCAGAGAGTGAAGGAGGGGGAGGCCGTAGGGTGCAGACTAGGGGGAGCAGAGCCTGGGCCTCCCAGGGCCCGCTTGGCTTGGGCCAGCTCTCCACCTGGTGGCAGCGTGTGGCAGGGGCGTCTGTGATGCCAGCAGAAGACTCTCTGGACAGAAAAAAGGCACCTTTCAGCCTTAAGGTAGAAGGTGGAGCCCCAGAGGACCAGCTGGTTTGGTGGAAGCGAAGGAAGTGAGGTCGCCAGAATCCCTGTCCAGCCAGAGCTGGGCGCTGGCAATACTAGGGCTGCTAGGCTCGCGCTTCCTGCCACTGCCAAGCGGGTGTTGGCAAGGAAGGGGGAGGGGCCGGGGCATCCCTGGCAGGGGTTTGATACTGGGGAGTTGGAAACCATGACCTCTGATCCCAGGCAGGATCTCGTTTGAACTTTGTGCTGAGCTGAGTGTAGCCGTTTGTCATTCACTCTTTTTTTTTTTTTCTTTTTTTTCTTTTTGGACTTTGTCACTGGCACAAGTAACCACCTCCCCGCTCCCCATCCCCCGCCCAAGATGCCGTTATGTTCAGCTCCTCCCCTTGCCCTTTTGGTTTTTTGTGGGGGTTGTTTTGGTTGGTGTGGTTTTGGTTTTTGTTGGTCTTTCTGCTGCTGGGTGAGGAAGGATCCGAGGGGAGTTGGAGGATTGCCGGGGCCTGGTGGCCTGACCCAGCCTGTGCTCTCCCACCATGCCATCTGGAAAAGCAGTGGAGCTTGACTTTCTGCTTTCTGGGTGACCCTCAGAATCGGATTCCCCCAGCTGGTGATGGGACATCTGCATTTGCACGTATTTCTCAGGCCAGGAGAAGTAGTACCCTCCAGCTGGTCCTGGGGACACCATCACCAGGCCTCTTGGGGTTTCACGTCCACAGGCAAGTCACAACTTCTCTGAGCCTTGGTTCTCCCTTCTGTAAAGTGGGGAGTGTTGTCATACAGTGATCCCTATTTCCTCTAGGATTTTACGAATAGTGGGAAGTACTTGAGCCCCAGGTGGATGCTGAATTGAGCACCTTCTGCACGGGCATTTGTGCCAGTCCCTCTGGTAGGAAATGCCCATGAAATCTGGTGTGGCGGCCATGCAGGTGACCTGCCCTGTCATTGCAAAAAAAAAAAAAAAAAAGTCAGTAAACACAGTAAAACTGACATTTTTCCTAAAGACATCTCACATAAGGAATTTGAGTTTTACTAATTAGTTTTAGCCTGAATTTGTTTGCAAAGTGGGGACTGTTAACGGTATCTTCATTGGTTCTCACACGTCAAAAAAGCGTTCAGTGGACAAGTGCCACGCAGAGATTGGGTGGCAGGTAATCTCATTGGGAAGACCACCCTGCGTGGAGAATCCTATAGACAGAGGGTGTGGGATGCTCGTAGTACTGTTGGAGGAGGAGGGGGAGGGATTTGCAGCTGTGCCCACCTGCTCCATTGGTGACTTTCCCCACCCCCTCCGAAGGAGGAGCAGCAACACCGCTGCTCAGGGCACCACCCCCCCGCCCAGTGCTGATGGGCCCCAAGGCCTGAGCTACCTCTAGCAGGAGTGACTTAACCTCCCAGGTCTCTGTCTCCTCCTGTGTAAGTTGGGAGCATAGGGGCGGCCACACTGGGTGGGGGTTATATGGGGAGGTCCATAAAGGCAGTAGCTCCATGCCTGGCATGGAACCTGTCACTTCCCTTCTCCATGAGGCACACTGCAAAACCATTCACAGCCCGCAGAGCCTTTTCTCGACCCCGCAGGCAGAACGAGCTTTTTCTTTGCTCTCCTCCTCCCTGTCCTCTGCATCTTTTATGGCTATGAGCGCGCAACAATCAAATCACCTGTTCATGATCTTGACCCACTGCAGTGGTGAGGAGGGTGAAGGTTGCGGCTGCTTTGTGTTTACATCCCTGGTGCTCTGCCTGGCGCACAGCAGGGAGGGGCTCACATCATTTTTGAATGAACAAGTGCATAGTAGCCATCAGGCACTTTTATCCTAATTGATCTCGGTCCAACACCCCCAGAGATCGAAATTCCAGACAGAACCTACCTACTCCTTTCTCTTGCCTGCTAGCAGCTTCCGTTTGGGGAGTAGAAAGGTAAAATTGTCCATTGTTCCCTGCAAACCTCAGCTCCTACTTCTGTGAAATGGGAACACCAGGACCCACCTTGCAGGGTTTTGGGGAAGTTTGATGAGATGATAGGGGTGTGTGTGTCAGTGCCTAGCTTGAGTTGCATTCTTGCCAGACCTGACTGACTCTGATCCCAGAGGCAGAAACAGTGCAGGCTGGGGGCCCTGGCTGGCTCAGTCCGTGGAGCTTGTGACTCTTGGTCTTGGGGTCGTGAGTTTGATCCGCACGCTGGGCACAGAGCCTGCTTAATAAATCCAGGGCATCTAGATGGTTCAGTCAGTTGAGTGACTGCCTTCAGCTCAGGTCATGGTCCTGGGATGGAGCCTCAAGCCCTGCATCGGGCCTTCTGCTCAGTGGGGAGTCTCCTTCTCCCTCTCCCTCTGGTCCCCCTTACCCAGATCAATCATACTCACTCTCAAATAAAATCTTAAAAACAAATAAATGAGGGGCCTGGGTGGTTAAGTGGGTTGGGCCACTGCCTTCGGCTCAAGTCATGATCTTAGGGTCCTGGGATCGAGCCCCGTGTCGGGCTCTCTGCTCAGCGGGGAGCCTGCTTCCCTCTCTCTCTGCCTGCCTCTCTGTCTACTTGTGATCTCTCTGTGTCAAATAAATAAATAAAATCTTAAAAAAAAAAAAATGAAAATTAAAGAAAAAAGGAACAGTGCAGGCATCCCAAGTAGCAAGGTAGGTGAGTGGGTGGGCACAAGGCACTGGCAGCCTCCCAACCTCCTGCCCAGGATAGGCGGGCCGTTTCCCACTGGCAGGTTGGAGTTTGGGAGGGCAGAACGGAGTCTGAGCTGTAGGATGTTTGGACTTGAAGCAGACAGGGTATGTGATGGTGTGAGTGTGGTTCCTTCTCTAAAGCCACAGATACGGGATTTTTTCTCCCCTGTTTTCCTACCTTCAGCTTCCTATGAAGTTAAATCAATAATTCTGGAGAGAATTCTCTTGGAGACAGAATGGGGCACACTCCGTATGTCTAGTTGTGGGCTGTTCTCTTCCTCTCCAGAGTTCCCATCCCACGGGGCCCTGGGGAAGTGAGGGACCACTTAGGAATTAGAGATGCAGGCCTTCTACAGACAGACGCCAGAGTTCTCAAGGCCAGTAGGAGATGCTCTGCATTTTGCTGCTCTGAGATGAAGTCAGCCCTGCAGGGAAGGAAATTCAGTTCTAGTGCAGCCTTGGGTCCTAAAGACACTGATAGATTTCCGTGGTTCCCCTATGACAGCCATGCAAGTTAGGTCTTAGTTTCTCCATTTTGCGAGCGGATAGTGATTGCTCAGTAAATGATGACTATTGCTAGTGCCCGGCAGTGTGCTCTGCTGTGTACTAGACATGCTTTGTGTCGGGGCACCTGGGTGACTTAGTCCATCCGAGTGGCTCACCCACTCGGACGCAAATCAAGCATCCGGGTCTTGATTTCCACTCAGGGTCATCTCAGGGTCGTGAGATCGAGCCCCAAATCTATCTCTCTCTCTCTCTCTCAAATCTCTAAAAAAATAATATGCCTTATGTCATACAATCTACAAAACTACGGCATGAGGTAGATACTAGTGCCCATGTCCCCCTGGAAACGAAATCTTGGTCAGTTCAGGTGGGGCAGCCCCACGTGGATAGGGTGTTACCCCAATTCTCTCTGACTCCAGTGCCTGCATAGCCACTCAGCCATGCAGTTGGATTGTACTTGAGGGCCCGACTGTCCAGCTGGGGCTCTCTGACCATCACATTCTGGGCTACAGAAGAGCCATCATAGTGGAATATATTCACCAGCTCCTTGCAAGGAAGGGTCCTGGTAGCTTCTGTCTCTTGGGGGTATCCTTTGTGGCATCACCAGGAAAATGCGTCAGCGCAGAAGTGTCCTGACTCCTGGCCCCACCCGTCTCTGTGATGGGCTGGGATCCGGAGCCCACCCACCAAGTCTCTACCTTACACCCCCCCACCCACACCCCACCCACACCCCCCACACCCCCCACCCCCACCCCCACACCCCCGTCCTAAGAACCCATCCTTGCTGGCTCTGGGGCTTCCCTGCAGCACAACCCCCACCTTCCCGCCCCTGCCACCCAAGGCCAACCTTGACCTGTTGGCCTTAGCCTTGCCTCACCCCTGAAGTAGGATAGCTCACCATGTCCCCAGCCCTCTGGGCAATGTTTAGGTTCCTATGCCCTACAAAAGGGCCACTCCCTCATTGCTGTGTTGTCTTGAGGCTAAACCTCTGACTTCCCTAGTCAAAGGCTCCTGCCCTCCTGGGTGTGTTACAAGGTTGTGGTGCCCAATTCAAGTGGGGGGGGTGATGTAGAAATGTGTTTGGGGGCGGCACCTGAGTGGCTCTGTCCGTTGAGTATCCCACTGGTGATTCTCCACGCTGCTCACAATCTCAGGGCCTTGGGATAGAGCCCTTGGGGTGGGGCTCGGTACTCAGCACAGTCCGTTCGAGATCCTTGCTCTCCCTCTCCCCTTTCCCCAACTTGCGCATGCACCCCCCCCCAATAAATAAGTCTTAAAAAAGATTGGGGGGCGGACAGCTTGAGGGTTGAGAGTGAGACCTCTAGAATATCAGCAGGCCCTGGTGGCAGCCCCTGGCCACGTATGGCAGCCACTGGCCACGTATGGCTCTTCTGAGCACTTGAACTGTGCTGGTCCCACTGGGGATGTGTTGGAAGTTAGAAATGCACACGATTTTGAAGGCTTCCTACAACCCAAAAGACATAAAATAACGCTGTTAATAATTTTGAAGTGGATTACCTGTTGAAATGATAGCAGTTTGGGGCATATTATGTGAGATAAAGTCATTGTAATTAGTTTCTAATTACTTTTTTCACTTCAGTGTGACACTGGGAAATTTTTAATTGCCTCCCTGACCGATACTGTGTTCCTATTGGACGTGCTGTTCCCCATCTGAGTTCAGAGCCTGCCTTCTCCTCCCCTCCTCTGTGTACTTGAGCGGTTGATGTGACCTTTTTGAACCTGAGTTCCCTCATCTGGGAACGAGGGCAATAATACCTTCTTCACAATATTAGAATTAGGTTTGAATGAGAAAATGTACATAAAATCGCGGTGTGGCCCTTGGCCCACAGTACGTGCTCAGTAAACAGTAGCTTCTATTTGTTATTTTAATAGAGCCGCAGTTACACAAGCTCTCTGAAGGTCTTTGTCCCTTCAGGACGGCCCTTAAATCCAGTGACTTCTGGGAAGGAGGGTCACAAAGAAGGGGGGATGAGGGTACGGTGGCTGCGGAGCGGTCGGGCACGGGGCGGCCAGCCTGGAGGGAGGCCAGCCAGGCGGCAGCGCACGTACCAGCCTGCTCCGTCCCAGGCTTGCCCAGCCCTGGGGAGACCTGAGCCAAACTCCTTCGGGTGGGTCTCTGGCCAGCACCGGGAGAAGAGAAGCTGGCGCAGGGCCCCTGCGCGGGGCGTGGGAGAAGCAGCTCCCACTTGACCGTAGGTCTCCCTCCCAGAGCCCACCCAATCCACCCAGTCCACCCAGATCACCCTGCTGGGCTCCTGAGAGGGGCCGTCCCACTGAGAAACAGGAAGGCCAAGATCAAGGGCTAGAGCACTCCTTTCTCACAAATGGAGATGGCCAGCATCCCTGTCTGCACAGACCTGGGTGGGGAAGGTCCTGTGGGCACGGGTCAGTGGCCGCCGAGCCTTTTCTGTACCTCGGGTGAGGGGAAGATGCCTCTAGCCTCGAGCTCTGGCCACTGGCCAGCAGTCTGAGCTCCTGGTCACTTCCCAACCTGCCCTGAGGACAGTGCCCCCTTGCTGCCCAGTCACATGTCCCCCTCGGGCTAGGCCAGCTCTCGCCATCCATCATGGCTTCCTTGAAGAGCTGGCACCAGACCCGAGCTTGTCTCTAGAGTTCTGTGGAACTACGGACCTGCCTCCCAGGGCAGCTGCTGGGCTCTTCCTAATGCCCAGCATCCCCCCATCCCACCCCCGCCAGAAGCACCAGAGCTCCTTCTGCCCACTCCCCGTCCCCTCGTTGTTGGGGCTGATCTCCCTGGGGCAGCAGACTTCAATCTTATCTGCGTAAACAAGAGCCCTTGGCTGGGCTGGGCTGGGCTGTGTTGGGGGAGGGGCAGTCTGGGAAGGTGAGGGTCACCTCTGTTGTTCCTTAGCCACCCTGGTGGTCTGCGAGCTCTAACAGCCCATTCCTTCTGGGGCCCAGAGCTGCCTGGCCTTCTGGAAGGAGCCTGGCTGTTTCCTATAGGGCCCATCACCATGACACCGGCCAGGGAGGGGCCGGGCCCATTGGGGCGTTGGCCCCCAGCAGCCCTCCCCGAGGAGGAACAGGGAGCGGCCCTGGGCCTGCTCCCCAGAGACGGGCACTGGGATTAGGGTATCGACTTTCCTTGGCTTTCCAGGTGGTTGCTGGTGGCGCCTATTGAATTCCGTGCCCGCCGTCCGCTCCCTGGGCTGCGTGGGTGGAGGTGATTGGGCGGCCACTTGGGGCCAGGCTGGGCTCCCTGGGAGAGAAGGAGGAAAGGAGGGGATGGCCACGGGGGCCCGTGACAGGATTTGGGACAGCCTGCCAACCTGAGGGGGGGAAGGGGCTCCAGGAGAAGAGTCTGAAGGCAGCTGTCCTGGCAAGATCTTTTCTGGAAAACTTGTCTGGTATTGTCTGGAAGACTCAGTCCCACCCCCCAGGCACCCCATCTCATTTGCACTGTCCTTTGGCCACCACTGCCTCTTGTTCCTTCCTCTTGCTTCCGAGTCTCCCCCAGGTGCCTCATGAGCAGGTCCTGCTTTCTGCTTCTGACCTGTCATGGTGTCTGGGATCCCTACCTGGCACTCTGAAGGCTCTGAGGCCATGCTCCCCTTGAAGTCCCCTCCCCACCCCCAGCTCTGGACCCTTCCTGAGCCCCTGGGGGCCTCACAACCAGGAGCAAGATAGGCTGGACTTTCCAGCTACCCCCTTCTCCCCAGAGGCAAAACCCAGGTCCTACTTCAGCTCTGGGGGTGCAGGCCCAGGAGCAGCAATGGCCAGGCTCTGCCCGGGTCCCTGCCCCCTTCCCACCAGATCCCCAGGGAGGCTGCTCCCCCCCCCTCCTACGGGACAGCCTCCACCCTGGTCTGCTGGGATGGGCTGCTTTGATGGGCTGACTGGGCTGACTCGACATCTGGCAGGGACACCTCCTGGAGACAGCTGGGGGAGGGGTGGAGAAAAACAGCCTGGTTTCCTGGAAGAACGAAGAGCCCCCTCCCCTCCCTTGGGAAGGAGGGTGCTGGATGGGGCCCTGTAGGTGTCTGAACATGTCAGAAAACCACCCGGAGCTTCCTGTCCCCCTCTTCAGACACCGCCAGAGGGTCAGAGCAGGTCCCAGTACCAGGGAAAGGGAGCAGTGGGGAGCTGAGCCCCATTTCCTCCAATCCCACGGCTTGGGACTGGCGGAGGGGAGCGAGGTTCAAAGCACGCCCTCCGGCCTTAATGACGGGGCTCCGGGAAACATGCCCATGTGGGGGATCGGGAAGAAAAGCCTGCAGCCCTGAGCCCCAGGCCAGACTGCTCTGCTGGCCAGGAGCTCTCCCCAAACCGCTAGGCTGCCCCAGCCCAGGCCTGCCCGCCGCTGCATCGCTTATCCCAAGCTCGGGCTGGAGCCGTGGCCGCAAGAGGCCTTGAGTACCCGGAAGGAAGGCTGTGGTTTCATCAGCGGCCGGCTGCCTCCCAGCAGAGCCTGCGCCGCCGTGGGAGAGCAGCCCATGTTTATGACTCCTGCTGAGGCCTCCTCCCAGTCTGGACTTGGGTCCTTCGGAGCCAGCCCGTGGATGGTGGGAGGAACACGGGGTCCAAGTCAGAGACCTTGTGAGCGCTCTGGCTCCTCCACTGTGCAACTCGCTGGGTGACATGGGGCCGTGGGCTTGACATCTGGACTCTCGGTTTCCCGGCCTTGAGAATGGGGGTGCCCGGCCCCAGCCAGGTTGCGATGGGAAAGAGGACTCTTTGGAATGAGAGGAGGTGGGGAGGACAGGATGCCAGAGCTGCACAGTTCTCAGGGTGATTGCGGGCTGGAGCAGAAAGCTGAGCCTGCCTGTGGTGGCAACTGGTCAGACCTGTTCCTGCTCACCTGGGCCTGGGGGAGGGCTGGGCTGGCAGCTTTGTGGCGGGATTAGCTGGAGGGGAGAAGAGCCTCGCTTACTTTATCAAACAGGATCCTGTGGGGGCTCCCTGGGGATAAGCAGCCGCTGGGAGGAGGGGGGGGCCCCTCCTGGAATTGGACCCTCTTGACAGGGAGAGTTGGGGAGAAGATGCTTTGCAACCACTGGGGCTCTCCTCTGCCCCCCTCCCCACCTTTCTAATGCTTGCCTCTCTGGCTTTGCTACTATACGGGATGAGGGAGCCTGCTGAAGGAGAAACCAGGGAAGGGCCCACGGCCTCTGGCCCAGATCAGGGTGAGCTACAGGTCCAGCCATCCCCTCTTTCCTGTCTTCCTCTCCACACACCCCACCAACATCCTGAAACACAGAAAGACCTGCCCGGGCAGTTAAAGGAAGGCAAAGTCACCCTCCGGCCACCCCCGCCCCCCATGAGACTGAAAGGGTGGAGAAGCCCCACATGGCAGCTGCCTGCAGGGACTGGCAAGTCGGGGCAGGAGGCCCCTAAGCCCTCTTCTCCTTCCCTGGCCAGCCCTACTCCCAGCTGGGGACTGGCGACTCAGAGCAGCCTGGCCCGCACCCTACCCCTCAGAATCTCCCTTCCCGGCTTAATGTGACTCATCAGTAGGGTGGCCAGCGCTGGGAAAGTCTGCTCGGGCACAGGGATTTTGAAGTTGCCAAGCGCTCCCACCTATGTGAATTCTCTCACTTGGCCTCCCAGCGACCCTGGCACCCTATAAATGAGGAACTCGAGGTGCAAGAAGGAAATTACTTGCCCCAGGTCGCATAGCTAGTAGGTGGGGAAGCTGACACTGGGGCGGGGGCCTTGACTCCAGCCTCTGCTCATGGCCTGGGGGTCACTGGGCACTAGCAGACTGGCTGCTGCAGCTCCAGGCCTGAAAGGAGAGGGAGAGGGATCCCCAAGTCAGGCCTTGGGCTCAAGTTCAGTTGCTTGGCATGTGCACACCCGGATTCCCTCCGTTGTGTAAATGGGTCCGAGGGCTGCAGCGTCTAAGCTAAGCCGCTTAAGTTCGGACCAAGGATGGTGAAAACCATTCTCAGCCGAGTGTCCAAGCGCTGGAGAGAACTCTGCCTGGGCCCTTTCAGTCCCGACTCTGGCGGGGCCGTGGCCACAGCCACGCTGGGCTGCTTCTCATGGCCCTTTCACCATGCAGGCTTCCCCAGCAGGGTCTTTGGGGTTCTGCTGCTGCCTTCGCCCCCAGCCTTCTGCTGGCGGGGGTCCCTGTCCTGTCCAGGACTCCTTACTGTGTTTCCCCCAGGTCTGGGGTCATCTGGCTGCCTGCTTCCTTTTTGCTGGGCTGTTTGGCTTGGATGGGGAAAGGCTTTACTGTAAACACACTGACCAGCTTTCAGTAAACACCCTGTCTCTGCTGCTGCAGAGAACTGGATACCAAGGGGCTCAGAACCCCCAGTCACCCAGCCAGGCTGGCAGCGGTGCCACCCCAACCCCAGAGGGGGCCAGACAGAACTTCTACTGGGGAGGCATAAGGTAGCAATCAAAATAACACAATTAACCTCAGAATGTCACAAGGGAAGGGACTCGAGTTAATCTGGTCCCGCCTCCCATTTGCCAGAAGGGAAGGGACTCGAGTTAATCTGGTCCCGCCTCCCATTTGCCAGAAGGAGGTGACTGGCTTGGAGGGGCCACCTGGGCAGTGTGCGACAATGCCAGGTCTTCTGGGTTCCAGCCCAGCACTCTCTCAGATTGCTGTGTGGGATCCTCCAAACTTGCCTTAGTCCCATGTGTTCCTTGTGGGGGAGGGGAAGGGGTGGGGCACCGGGCTGGGAGGGCGGGACCTAAAAGGATGGAGAATGGCCACGGTTCCTCCTCTGTCCCCACAGCGGGAGCTGCGGCCTCGGCTCTGCACCATGAAGAAGGGCGCCAACGGCTACGGCTTCAACTTGCACAGCGACAAGTCCAGGCCGGGCCAGTTCATCCGGGCAGTGGACCCAGACTCACCTGCCGAGGCCTCAGGGCTCCGGGCTCAGGACCGCATCGTGGAGGTAATGCTTCTCAGCCTCTTTCCAGGCACCTGCTTCCTGCCTACCTGCACACAGACAAGCAGTTCCTGGGGCAGCCATCACACCGCCTGCTCCTTGGTTAGCGCAAGGGGTCCAGAGAGCCCAGATGGAGGGAGGGAGGGAACCAGAGAGGGGAGAATCATGGTGGGTGGGTGGGTGGGCAGGAGGGAGGGCAGGAAGGGCGATGGATGGCCGATAGACTAATTTCCTCCCCCCACCTTCTCTGGGTTCTTATTCACCAAGAGAGACACTCAGTAGCCCAGGATCCACCCAGCCCTTCCAGTGGACATGTGGGGTCACCTACAGAGTGTCCTACTGCTTGAGGCCTCCGTGGTGGCAGGTGCACTCAGAACTCTCTGTGTGGTGCTCGGGAGGAAAGGAAACGTGAACCCTCTGCCATGGGCGAGCCCCAGAATCTCAGTCTTAGAACCTTAGAGCTAGAAGAAGCGCTCTCCCAAGACTTCTCATTTTACACGTGAGCAAACCACGGCCCAGAGCGGGAAGTTGGACACGAGTACATAGAAACGCTCGGGCCCATCCCAGGCCTCGCCGATCTTTCCTGTCTTTCTGTCACAGCTGTGTTTGTTTAGTCTTCTCTGGATATTTTCTTTGGCTTTTTTCACGTGTCCTGCCTCTTCATTTGATTGTCAAGTGGGAGGACCACTTGGCTTATAGTTCAGGACTCCCAGGCAAGGGGGGTTTCGTGTCCCCAGACTGCCAGCTGGCTGAGGACAGGAAGAGGACCATTCACACCACCTCCACCTGCCCCCCTAAAACTGTGCCAGTAACCCCTGACCTCCCCTCCCCCCACAACAGGTGAACGGGGTCTGCGTGGAGGGCAAGCAGCACGGGGATGTGGTATCTGCCATCAAAGCTGGTGGGGATGAGACCAAGCTGCTGGTGGTTGACAAGGAGACTGATGAGTTCTTCAAGAAATGCAAAGTGATTCCATCTCAGGAGCACCTGAACGGTGAGCCGCGGAAGCCCCGGGGTCAGGGACCTTGTTGGCCAGTACTCTGGATCTCACTGGGTCCTGGCTGATGGGTGGACAGTTTCCTGTTTAATTGCTTCCTCCCTCTCCCTCAGGGGAGTTTGGGGAAAAAAGGGGGCCTGATGTAGGGAGAGGAAGCGGGGATGGCAGTGGTTTCTGAGGATGGCGAAGGACGGGGTTAAGTCATCACGAGGGATGGTGAGACGGGACGGACGGAGGTACTTATTCCCAGACCAGAGCCTCAGCACTGAAGGGAGGCCTCCGTCCCAGCCCCTGCACCCCTAGTAGGTTCTCCAGGCAGCGCTCATGCAAGGGAAGGGTTAACTCCAGCTTTGCTTGGTCAGATCAGAGTCCAGTGACAGGGGCCCCCTGCCTCCCCTCCCTTCTCTCAGGTTGTCTTGGAAACCCAGGCTCACTGGCTCTAGACGCCAGTGGGTGCCTCCTTGGTCCCTGGTTCCCGGGCCCCTGCCCTCCCCACCCCACCCTCAACACGCTGCCAAGCCTGGCACCTCCCCCTGCCCAAGCCCCAGCCAAACGGGGCCAGGCTGCTGCCCGAGGGCAGGAAGGAGTTAAGCAAAGCTCTTCTCCCCGGTCTGGACTTTCTCCCTGGAGAGATGGCTCCTGGGGAAGGCGAAGTAGGGTGGGTGGGACCTCTTTGGACTTTGCAGTGGGCAGGGCCTCCCTAAGGTTGTCGGGGGTTTTTATTTGTAGGGGGTGATCCACCTAAAGGTCCTGGCACAGACTTCGCCTCTGGGTGGAGGGGTCAGGTGGACGCAGACTCCAGGCCTGGGAGGTAGGGCACCACCTTATCCTTGTTTCCCGAGTTCACAGAAGCTAGAGAACTCAAGATAGTGGCCTTCCTCGGTGAGGGGGAAACCGAGGCCCTGAGAAACTCCATCCTTGCTCTTGGTGGAGATTCGGATTCACAGCTGCTGAAATACCTTCCCCTGAGGCCTCCAGCTTCCTTCCCCCACCTACCCCTAAGGAATCAGCCCTCAGACATTCCTTCCTCTTATCTCTGTGGCTGGGTGGGATGGGCCGGGAGAATCTGGGTGGTGATTGTGGTGATTGTAGCCTCTGGCCTGAGGAGCTACACAGGGAGGGGCCTGAGGGTAAATACCCTTCCCAGGTATGGGGGGGTGTCTCCAGGCTGCCCTCCACTCCTCCCAGCTGGGTATACCTGCCCCCCACAGAGAGGAATGCCCTCCCAGCAGCTGCCTCCTGACCACCCAAGACAACGGGGGGGTGGGGGTGGGAAGTGGGTGAGGGTCCCCATGTCCCAGCGATCCCGTGCTCAGCCACTATGGGGAGAGGGTGGGTAGCAGTGGGGAGGAAATGGTGAGTCAGGTATGCCTGAAGTCCAGGCCCCAGGAAAGATGCACGTTGTCTGACCAGCCCCAGCGGTGGAACAATCCCACCTACAGCCAGGCGGGGCCCTGCCTCAGCCCAGCGAGGGGGGACCCCAGGCTGGTGTTCTCTCCTGAGCACCCCATCACCTGCACATGGGCAAGCAGGAGTGGGGATGAATTTCTCTTTTAGGTGAGGCAGCTGCTGCCCGGAGTCTGGGGTGTGTTTCCCACTCTGGTGCCCAGGCCTGGGGATCTGCATTTCTGACACGCTTCCCAGGTGATTCCTAGGCAGCCAGCCTGGAATTTCCTCCCCCTGAAGGACAGCAGTTTTTCCAAATTGTTCATGACCCATCTGTGGTTCGCAAGATCAACCTAGCAGGCAAAGACTAGCGCACTACTTGAAACGAAACTGAATTGAAAATACAGGAGAGCATTACGAGGTGGTAAGAGTGTGTGTTGCTTTGTGAAGCTTGTTCGCTGAGGTCTGTGTGTGCCGGGTCACCAGGATGGCAGCCGTACTGCAGGAGGGTTGCAGTCAAGGGACTCAAACACTCACGTAGGGCACAAGGTCTAGTTACGGGCCAAACCCGGCAGCTGTCCCTCGTCCTCTCCGGGCGCCGCTCCAGCCACGTCCCCCAAAGCTTCTGGACTCACTTCTGCTGGTTTCTTGTTTTTTCTCCCCTTCTCCTAGGTCCCTTGCCTGAGCCCTTTACCAACGGGGAGATTCAGAAGGTAAAGGCAGACCCCCTGATGCTCCTCTGGCCCGCAACAAGCCAGGGGCTGTAGAAGGGTGGAAGGCGGCATGGCTGGGACGGGGACGGCCGTTGGGCTCAGGTTGCAGCCCCCTCCTGAGCCCTGAGCTGTGGAGCTGCCGGCGGTGCCCCCCTCAGCCCCTGTGTGGAGCGCTTAGGCAGGAGGGAGAAGAGAGGCCCGGCGGGGCCCCTTGCAGCCCGCTATCCTGGTGACAAGCCCCGCCTTCAACTCCCCACCGTACAGAAGAGGCCATTCTTCCCCCCAAGAACAGAGCTTCAGTGTCTGGACGCACGCTGCCTGGGCCCTGCCACTTCCAGTCTGGGTTGGAAGAACAAAGCCCCTCCTCCCCTCCTCCCTGGGCAGAAGGGAAGAGAAGGCCGTGGAGGCTGGGGAAGAGATGGTGGGGCCTGGTGCCAGCCGAGGCCGCAGAGGAACCCAGGCAGAGGCTGAGCACCAAAGCTGAAGCCTTGGCCAAGACCTTCACTCTGGGACAGGCTGACTCCGAGGCAGACCACAGAGCTGGAGCTTTCTACAGGGCCTGCTCAGAGGGTTCCCATCCCCAGGGGCTACTGTGGGGGAGGGAGGGTGGCCTTGGGTCACCTGAACCTTCTGTCACCCCATCTGTGGGCCTAGAACTCTCATCCCTCTTATTCCTCCAAAGCCCTTCTTAGCTGCTTTGGGGTTAAGGTTTTCCTGGGGTCAGGTCCAAGGAAGCAGGTGGGCTGCAGGAAATTCAGGGAGTATCACAGTTCCCTGGGCCAGGCAGAGGTCCCCGGGATCCCCACACCCCCCTCAAACCCCCTCCACGGTCACTGGCCCAAAAGGCTAGTCGACGCTGAAGGCTACTTTGGGAGAGCTGGGGGGTGGGCGGTGGGGCATGTGAGCAGTTTAGCTAATCCCACGGTGGTCCCTCCCACTCGGGTATAGAACCAGCCTGCCCTCTGATCCTTAGAGGAATGTGAAATGTCAATCCCCAAGGCTGGCCAGCCAGCCCCCCCCAACCCCCTACACTCTCCTACGGACTAAGGCAGTGTGGCTTCTGGGTCGATGGGAAAGGCTTGTGTGGAGCTTCTCAGACCAGGGCACCTGTCCTCCCTGGAACACACTTCCTTGTTGAGGACCTCCCCACCCCATCCCTTGCCAACCCACACTCCTCTCCTCTGTGCCAGGAGAACAGTCGTGAAGCTCTGACCGAGGTGGCCTCTGACAGCCCCAGATCAGCCCTGGCAAGATCCACCTCCAGTGATAACAGTGAGGAGGTAGGCTGTCGGCTGGGCGGGCAGGGGGTGGCACTGGGTTACAGGAAGCCCATTCCCAGGCCACGCTTGTTCCTGGCACACCAGCCTGCCTTGGAGGTCACATGCTGTGCCACGTTCTGTCCTTGTGACCTGGCTTCCCTGGGCACTGCCCCAAGGGAGCCACCTTGCTGAGGCTGAGGACCGGGGTGCCTGGCCGGGCACTGACTCCCTCCCTCTGCTGCCACCTCCTCTTCACAGTTGAACTCCCAAGACAGCCCCAGGAAACAGGACTCCACGGCCCCCTCGTCTACCTCCTCCTCCTCTGATCCCATCTTGGACTTCAGCGTCTCCCTGGCCGTGGCCAAAGAGAGGGCCCATCAGAAGCGCAGCAGCAAGCGGGCCCCGCAGATGGACTGGAGCAAGAAAAATGAGCTCTTCGGCAACCTCTGAGCATCCTCCTGCCGGTGCCCAGGAAAGCTGGGCGGGCCTGGCCAGCCCCCAGGCCCCAGCCCTGCTCCCTCACCCTCCTCCTCACTCACTCCCTGCTCCTCCTCCAATCAACACTTAAATCAGCACCAGCACCCTCCCTGCCCCCACCCCCATCGGTGAATCTGATTTTTCTAGAGAACTATGCTCTTCCCTTACCTCTGGGAAGGTGAATGTGTTTCCATCCTGCCCTGACCAGAAAGCAGACTCTTTCCTGCTCCTCCTCCGGGAGTGCTCCAGCCCCTTGCCACTCCCCAGGGACCTCACTGGAACGCACACCAAGCAAGGATGGGGGGACCTGGCGAGAGGTCCCATTCCCTTGCAACCCCAAGTGATGACCAAGTCCGGGGTTGGTGAGGATCCCCAGTGACAGCAGTGACACTGCGGAACGGACAGGGGTCCATCTTCCTCAGAGCCATGGCTTGGGCATCTTACTTTCGTTCATTTGATTTTTTGAGTGCAGTATCAGAATTTAGAGGGATTTCTGTGTCCTTAATTAACATGATTTGTCAGGTTGTTGCATCCAGGACATAGCCATCAACCTCAACCTTGAACTTCGTTCCTGCCCTGGAGCTCCGGGCAGCATGGGGCAGGTCTGGCTACCCCCTGCCCAGCCACCCTAGTGTAAGGAAACTCCATCAAATTCAGCTGGCTTCCATCCTGCCTCAGCCTCCGTGTCGTCTTTTAGAGCTCTGGGTGTCCCCAGGGCAACCTCTAGCCAAGGGTGGTGTAGTCCAGGCTTCTGGAACTCTGACGGGGAGGTGCCCACATGGGCGGCTGTATGCTGAGGGCTGTAGCTGCCTGCCTGCCACCTGTGGGAGTGGGACCTGCCCAGCTCCTGAATGGATGCAAAGGCTGCCTGCCCCCCCCCCCCGCCCGCCTCCAGCAAACCTTCAGGTAGAACGTGGGAGGGGAGGTTCACATGCTCCGAGGACCTCATGCACTTTCTGATTCAGGAGCACAGAAATGGTGAAGGCCCCAGAGGAGCTGCATGTAGAATGCAGAGAGGGGCTTCAGTCCCTTCTACTTGTGGCCAGCGGGGTGCAGGAGCAGCCGGGGCTGGCAGCAGATTTGCAGATTTACCATCTCATCTGGCTGTGGACACGACCAGAGGGCAGCTGTCCAGGACAGGCTCCGTGGCAGGTGGGGTGGAGGGGGCTTTCCAAGGGCAAAATACCTGCTGCTCAAGAGATCAGGTCTCTCCCACCACTGGCACCTGAGGCCACATCCTGGATGTCTGCTAAGGTAGCCCACAAGGGCTGAGGCTGCCAGGCTGGGAGGTGCTTGGGCGGAAGGGAGGCTGATGCTCAAGGAGACCGCTAACCAAAGAGGACCCAGGGAGCCCCTGGGGTTCAGAGAAAGCTGGGGCACATCTGGTCACCTTGGCCTTTTGAGTTTATAGGTTCCCACCAGCCTTAAGAGAAACCATTCAAAACCTTTTCATAGGATCCTGGCCTTAGACCTGGCCCACGCCCTCCCAGCTTTGCCTCTAGCCTGTGACTCCTGGTAGAAGCCCCCTGCCAGGTTAAGTAAGGCCTGAAGACTGCTCCACGGGGCAGCAGAGGGGACCCTCCCCCAAACTGGGGGCCCCTGATACAGCAACAAACTATCACTGAGGGACCAGACACACTACAAACCATCTGTGCTCAGCAAGCAGAGTCAGACTCGAGTTTCCCACCTACACGGAAATGTTGGAATACACACCTGCATGGGGAGGGGGCAAGGGAGGGGTGCTGGGAGCCGAGGGCCCCAGCCACATTCTGGCTCTGCTACCTTAAGCAACGTCACTGCAACTCATCTGAAGATTTCCTCCCTTCGAGATTATGGGGTACCTTTAAAGGTCTCTTCCCATGGCCACGTTTTGAAACGTGTTTGGCCTCAACAGCCACCGATATGACGGGACAGGTGGGAGTTGAGGGATGTTCCGCGTCCTGCTGCTGGGCGGCCCCTGCCATCCGAAACCTGTGCTTCTGGCGCCCCCTTCTGGATTTGTCAGGCGCAGCTCCTCCCAGAGGCGGAAGAGCAGAGTGTGGGGAGGTCGGAGGTCCCTTTGGGAAGGTACACAGAGCAGCTTCTGCTTTCTCCTGCAGCCCTTACAGCTCAGCAGAGGCTCCAGGGTTCACCAGCAGAGGGAGCTCCAGCCACAGGGAGCTGCGCCCACAACACTCCCGGGTCCAAAGAGGAGGGAGGATGTCAAGGGTTTTGCCCACATTCTAAGCCACCGGTCGTTCAGGGCCTAGCTCATTCCCTTCCCAACTTCTGGGACCATGCTCCGCGGGCTGCTGCAGGATGCAAGCAGACTGCGCTCCTCCCACCCTGACCCCACCCTGCCGGCCCGGGATGCTGCACGCTGGGCCTTCTGGAGGCTCACTGCACCTGGGCCCAAAGAAAAAGCCAGACAAGGTGCCGTGCAGTACGGTTTACTCCCAGCCAGGGCCGCCCCCAGTCGCCTCTGCTCCCACCACCACCCTGCCTCCTGGGGATTCACGCTGTCCACTCCAGGTTCCAAGTCCAGGGCTGGCCAGGAGGATGGGCTGTTTCGGAAGTCACTCATCCACACGACCAGCCTGAGGGAGGCCAAAGCTGGTCCAGCCCAGAGTCCGAAGCGCCCCACAGGAAGAGTCACAGGCTACAGAGGGGCCGGGCGCACTGTGCCCCGAAGCCCCCAACAGTTCACCTTCTGTTATGGAGCTCTGCTGTTCTGTGTGGTCCCAGCACTCCCATTCACACGGGGCGGCTGCTGACAAGGCCAGCTGTCACTGGGACTGTGGCGACCCATCTCCATAGCACCTCTCTTCCACGTGGCTGGTCTGCTCCAGAAGCCACTGCCGCTCATGCTCGTTCACTGTCAGCCTGAGCGTCACCTCTTGGAAGACGCTGCTCACAGCCACCTGTGTGCGCAAGGGGGGGGAGGGGGGTTACAGCCACAAGCTCCAGCACCACCCGGCCCCACCACCTGCCTCAGGCCTTGCCCTTCCACCAGCAACATCCTTACCTGCTCAAAGTGAAGTTTCTGGAACATCCGGATACTCGGCTCATTTCCTTGCCCAATTTTAGCCTCAAATTTGGTCAGACCTAATTTGGTCACTCCTCCCAGAGAAGATGGGGGAGAGGGACGAGCCACAGAATGAAGCAAGCCCCTCACAGCCCCTGCCCTTCCCCTCCCACTTTGCAGTGCAGGCACCTGTCCCCTGGTCCCCACCCTCAGGCTTGAGGAAGGCCCCTCCCAACGTGCCCCACCCCCCAACCTGGGGCCTGGCCACGTCCCCGCTGTCTCTGAGGCTTCCTCACCATAAGACATCATCATGAGAACAGCCTCGGTGCCAAAGCCTCTGCGCCTGCAGCTGGGCTCTAGGAGAAACAACGGCAGTCACTGGCGGCGTGTGCCGGGCTCCACGGCAGGCATAGCCGTGAGGCAGCCCAAACTTGGTTCATCCTCAACTTGGCCCGTCTGGTGCTATTGCTGCCATTGAGCAGACAGGGAAATAGACAAAGAGAAGTCGAAATGACTCGCAAAGGGCTCCCAGCAACTCGACCCCAAAGCTGACCCTTTAACCTCAGTGTCCTGCCTCATTAGGACTGTCTTGGGGGAAGGCTGTGGACCAAGGAAGACACAGACTAGAGGGGCTCCTCCCGCAGCATGGGAAGATCTTGGGAGGGTCCTCAGCACTCAGCCCCCCAGCAGAAACAGGGCAGAAGGAAGTCTGGAGACCACCTCCCTGCCCCCCGCTCCACAAACCAAAGGTTAAATTCACCCCTAAGCAGAAGGTAGAAATAAAGCTGCCGACCAGGGGGGGGATCACTGCACTGAGAACCCTACGCAGTCCTGGCCAGCTCAGGGTGCAGCAGCTCGGCGGGCCAGAGGGAGGGAAGGCAGGGCCAGGCAGAACCAACCTGCAATCATGACCTCAATCTCCCCCAGGGAGGGGTCCCCCAGATCTGTGAGAAAGAGGTTTACGTCTCCCGCCATGCAGCTCTCTTCAGTGGTGCTCGGCCGGGCCCGCCACTTCTCTGCGTCCAGCACGATGAACGTACACTCTGAGGATGAGGCGACACGGTTATCTCCTCCTCTCCCCGAGGAGACGATGGGACCACAGTCTTCCTACCCAAACCACAGAACTGGAGAGCACAGTGGGCCAGGAGGAAAACGAGCCAGGCTTCCCTCAGCTGATGACAAAGCCCTAAATCTGTCTTATGCGGGAAAAAATGGAGCCCCAACAGCAAGCTGTGTTCTCAGAGAGCAGGAACCACAACTGTGTTTGAGCAAGACCCGTGAGGGGCAGGGCCTCCAGGTACAGCCAGAGCCCTACACACACTACTTTCTCCAAAATCATTCCAAGTCTGACGCTGTGAGTGGGGGCAAAAAGACAGAAGCCTCGGTCATGGGGCCTGGCTTCCAGGAGCATCAGAGTAGGATGGTTTCTGGCACCTTCCAGACTTTTCCGGAAGGGTTTCACAAAGCTTCTGGGGCCCAGAAGGCTAGAGAAAGGGAGGGAAGCCGGAGACCCCCTCGCCTCTGGAGCCAGCCCTCCCGCTGCCAGCCCGGCCCAGGGCCCGCGCTCCTCACTGTCCGCGTCCTCTCGCCAGCTCCGCTGCATGGAATGTTCCTGCTCCAGAGTCAGTGGCTCCGAGGCGGTCAGACGCCGCAGCTCCTCTGATCTCATCCACTCGTGGTACCTGCAGGGACAGGGGGACGGCCTTGGGCATGTGGGACTGACTCAGGAGTAAGGTCTGACATTTTCTGAGATGAAAAAGTGGATGGTAGGAAGCAGCAGCCCGCAGGGCTAACAAGGGTCTCATGAAAGATCCAAGGAGGGGCGTGCGGGTGGCTTAGTCGGGTAAGCGCCCGACTCTTGATTTCAGCTCAGGTCACAATCTCTGGGTTGTGAGATGGAGCCCCGCATCAGCCCAGAGCTGGGGGTGGAGACTGCTTGGGATTCTCTCTCTCCCTCTGCCCCTCCCACTGCTCGCAACTTGGCGCTCATGCACGCTCCCTCCAAAAAAAAAAAGAAACAAAAACAAAAACAAGGAAAGGGTTATAAAAGCTAAGGCAAAGGGCCACAAGCACTTGCGCTAGAAGCAGGGGTGCCTGGGTTGTTCAGTCATTAAACATCTGCCTTCAGCTCAGGTCATGATCCCAGGGGTCCTGGCACTGAGGACCGCATTAGGCTCCCTGCTCAGTGGGAAGCCTGCTTCTCCCTCTCCCACTCCCCCTGCCTGTGTTCCCTCTCTTGCTGTCTCTCTCAAATAAATAAGTAAATAATAAAATCTTAAAAAAAAAAAAAAAAAAGAAAGGAAAAAGGTCCTAGAAGCAAGCTAGTCTTACAAGAGAACAGTAGGAGGGGTCCATTCTGTCTCTCCAGCTTCCCATCCTGTCTCAGGGGTCAGCGCGGGAGAAGTTGTATTAAGTCAAACATTCCTCAAATTCCTGAGCAAAAGTCTACGGCAAGCTGTAAAGACAGCTGGACATAACTCCACAAAGGCCTGATTGGAACCCCCAAAAAGAAGAACTACCGGAGTGCCTGGGTGGCTCAGTTAAGTGTCTGCCTTCAGTTTAGGTCATGATCCTGGGGTCCTGAAATAGAGCCCAATCGAGCCCTGAGTGGGGTCCCTGCTCAGCAAAGAGCCTACTCCTCCCTTTCCCTCCGTTCCCCCTCCACCCCCCACTTGCGTGCACATGCTTGCTCTCTCAAATAAATCTTTTTTAAAAAAGAAAAACTACAAGGAGAGCGTATACCCCTCCATCACCACCATCCCAGGCTAACAGACGTTTGCCAGCTGCCCGGGCAGGAGTCCCACCCTGAGACTCAGCTCTGGCCTTTCAGAACAGCAGACGCCAGAACAACCCATCAGCTCTTATCAGCCTTTATGACAAGATACAGTCATGGCTTCAAGAACAGAGCATACCGGGGCCCCTGGATGGCTCAGTCGTTAAGTGTCTGCCTTAGGCTCAGGTCATGGCCCTGGGGTCGAGCCCTGCATCTGGCTCCCTGCTCCATGGGGAGGTTACTTCAGGATTCTTTCTCCCTCTGCCCCCTCCCCCAATCCCACTCTCTCTAAAATAAATAAATCTTTAAAAAAAAAAAAAAGAGGGGCGCCTGGGTGGCTCAGTGGGTTAAAGCCTCTGCCTTCGGCTCCGGTCATGATCCCAGGGTCCTAGGATGGAGCCCCACATCAGGCTCTGTGCTCCGCGGGGAGCCTGCTTCCTCTGCTATCTCTCTCTGCCTACTTGTGATCTCTGTCAAATAAATAAATAAAATCTTAAAAAAAAAAAAAAAGAACTAAGAAGAGAAATGTCACTAATTTACAATTATGCAGTTTCTTTTCTTACACCCATTTAGTTTACATAAAATCATTCTCTGAAGAAAGTCCAAAACGGAAGCTGAAAGGATGGAAGGGAAATGCCGGGGGAGGGGTAGCTGAAGTCCTCAACCTCTGCTTCAGTGCTGGCTTCTTTCTGTAATGACTTCTCGCAGCAATGTTCCTGCTTCCCAGAGCAAACAGCCTCTGGGATTTGGGATGAGGAAGGCTGACCCTCCTCGCTACATCCTGGGAGAGGAGTTTGCATCCCATGTTAGGTGGACTGTTACCTAGGCACGTGCTCTGCGGTGTAAGGTACCAGCACCACCTTCTTCCCCAGCAGCAAGGTGTTCTCATTTAACCTCATGGTAGCGACCTGCAGGAGGGGAGGGCAAACACTTCAGGACCCTGTGTTTCCCCCGCCTTAGGGTGGGAGCCACGGGCCTTTACTTCGCTAAATGCCTCCCGGAGCGAAGTTGTCAGAAGAACCCTGGTCCTTCTTTCTTTCCAAACATCGCAGAGAACACGGACTCTAGTCCCCTTGCGAGAAGGGGGAAGACGGCGGTTTAAAGAAAATTACAAAATCCTTGCGTCGCACCTCAAGGGACTAAGCCTGAGCTGCCATTTCTGCGTACCCCCTTCCATCCCAACTCGCTGAACTACGAAGCCTCAAACCCAAGCGCCAAGACTTAACCCCAAAGCGCCCATCACGTGCCCCTGTCCCGAGGCTCCACCCCAGGATCAACCTTTCGTCCCGCTTCAAGCCTATTTCCAGCCCCTCTTCCCCGCGACCAGCCCAGGGGCCGGACTCGGACCCTCTCTCCTCCCCACCCACCATTCAGGTCTAACCGGGCCGCTCCGGGGTGAGGCAGGCTTAAGTCCTCAGTCCCCTCCCCTTTGTGTGGACAAGCAGGCTGCTCTCCTCGATCACCCCCACCGCCGGGGTCCCGGAGCGGTTCAGCTCACACCCACGCCCCGCAGACGAAGTAGTCCCCAGCGGACCCCGCGAACCACCTCTTCCGACCTGCCCCGATCGCCCTCCGACCCGCGGCCCCCTTCCCGCACGCGCCTGGGAGTGCCCCTCCCCCGCTTCCGCCACGCAGACGGCAGCCGCCCCGGCCCAATCCCGGTCCCGCCTCCGCGAGGCGCCCAATCAGCGCGCTCCGTCCCGCCCAGGGCGCGCACGGGCAAGGTGGACTCCGGGCGCGGGCGCATGCGCGCTGTGGGCGCTGGTGCGGGACAGCTGGAGCCGGCGGCGGCGGTGAAGGGGCCGGTGGCGCCGGCCGCGGCGGCCGGGAGCGAGCCGGGTTGCAGGTGTCCGGCTGGACGGGAGGGTGGGATGGACTTGGACGGCGCCAGGTTCGGGGCTGCTCCAGGAGGGAGGAAGAAGTTGGGGAAAGACCCGAAGCGGGGCCCTTGAGAAGAGAAGGGAGGCTTGAGGCTGGGGAGCCCGAAGGCAGGGCAGAAAACAGGTTGGGGGGTGGGGAACGGAGGCCCCGTTAAAAAGGAGAGGTTTAGAAGCAAGGGGTTGGGTTGGGGAGCGACCTGGGCAAGCCTAGCCCTAAGCAAACAAGTTTGTTGCCCTAGGCGGAGGAGACAGTTAGTTGGACTGCAGTGTGTGGTAGTGAGCTCGCCGTTCCTGGCGTGGAACGTGGACGCTCCCACAGAGTGTACAGAGGGGACGCTCTGTGGCGAGGGCGACTTAGTGGCTTGCGGGTCTCCTTCTGTCACTTGGAGTCTGAGGGGCATTGAATTCCTTCATGCACCGCACAGCAAGGGAAAAGTTAGAGGAAACCACCCAGGTCTGTCTTCCAGGACTGTCTCATGGCAGGCATTGAGGCCATGTCTGTAATAAAAGTAGCGGGCGGGGGGCGGGAGGCTGCTCTCCAGAACTGGCCCCCCACGCCAGCGACACCTGTCAGAAAGTTGGAAGTCTGCTTTCTCTCCCCCTAGGGAGCCTCAGCAGCCGCCGCCCCAGCAGGGAAGGAACCTGAGGAATCCCGGCTGCGCAGCGACCCTTCTTCACTTTTGGAAATGGCCGGTGAAATCACAGAGACTGGGGAGCTCTATTCTCCCTACGTGAGTTTTACTTTTAGAACCTGTTTTATCCACGTCGTTGCCATGGTCTCCTAGAGAAGCACCGTGCTTCCTGGACCATACTACAGAGGACAGCTGCTTTGAGACCCTGGTGAAAGCCAGGGAGGGGAAGGCCATTCCGCTACAGCCATATTGCTGCTGTCCTGGCTCAGAGCATGTGATGAGAGTTTGTTCACATGTTGGATGCTGGTCAGAGTGTGTGGTCAAGGAAGCAAAGCTGACTTGCTGATTCCTTGTGATCTTGATGTCGGGGCCACCAGCACTTGTAAACTGTGCTGCCGCTCAGGGATGGTGATTGACAGCGGTTGAGTCTGGGTTTGCCCGTCTCAGCAGTTTGAAAGCACTTTGGTTGCCAGCTGAGTTGTCAGTTGTGCAACTTTTATGGTCTTGGATGGCGTAAGAGGCAGAGAAAGCTTGCAGAGACTTCCAAGTACAGTTTGTGGAGTCTGTAATTAGAACAATTAGAAGGATTGATTTCTTACTGTGTTGGGTCTGTGTCCCCCCCACACACACACACACACCCCACCTCCCACAAGCGTGCTCAGTGTATCTTCTTTGTGTAATGAAAGATTGGTCCTGGTTACATCACAGAGTTCTCTTGCCGGATACCTAGCTGGAGGATTAGAATAATCAAGTGATTGACTCACGGTGCTACTAAGTATCCCAGGGTCACTTAGCAGCACTGCCTGAAGTAACAAAAGCCCTCTTTCTAGAATTTACCTAACCTTAAGCAGCTGCCCCACTATGCACTTAGTTCCTAGTCTGGGAATCCCTGCTTTGTCTCTGCTGACCTCACAGACTCTGGAGCTGCGGCGCAGTCGATAAGAGAGTCTCTCAGAAAACAGCTGGCGGAAAGCCTTTCTGACATCACGGTCTTCCAGCTGGGTCTGTGTCTTGTGTGGATAGCCCGGAAGGAGACTCCCTTTCTCTCCATAATTTAGCAAGGGAAAGTGTTTCTCGAACTTTGGACTGAATCTAATTGTGTTTCTCTCATCCGAGGAATTGTCTAACAGCTCACAGCCTCCTCTCGGGATCAGCCGTGAAATGTCCCCACCGTCCGTACAAGTCGCTGCCCTCTCTGCTGCTGCTCAGAGCGTGTATTGGTTTAGAGATGAGAAGATGAGTTATTTCTGTAACTGGGTTTTAGAAAGGAAAAAACTTTGACATGCACGGTTTTCTGGGGTCTCCAGTTATTCGCATAATCATTTCACACACGTACCCACAGGAAATTAGGCAGTGAGGCCTAAAAGTTTCAGTGGGTTCTGCTCCCTGCCCCCAACTTCCCTGTGTATTTGGTTTCGTTTGACGTCTGTGTTTAAGGGCATAGTCTGGGCATTTGCCATAAACAACTGCTTGCGTTCTCTTTTCCTGCCCCTACCCGTGGAGATGTAGAGAGGTTGGGTGGTGAGGCGGCGTTAGCTGAGAGTTAGCGGTCAGGCTTTGAGGCGAGCCTTCTTCCTGAGGTTTCCCTAGGGAGAGTGGTTCCCGATCCCTCGTGAGACCAGGAGAAGGGCATATGTTCACCCTCCGCTGAGCCCAGGAAAGCGGTGGAACTCACTTCACTACAGACACTGCTCTGAGTCCCCTGCTCCGTGCAGTGCAGCCCGGACCTGCTCTCCAGGTCCTGGGAAACCGAGACACTGAGCACTTACTTGGTTCATGGAGGTGCATCAGCCCATGACGGGGGTTATTCCCAACGCAAAGCCCCTCTCCTGCCTCAGTGTTGCCCTGTTGTCCGCTCTTTTCCTCCTCAAGGGCGTCTGGGATGTTTGCCTTAGCTTGCATTATTCTGTGTAAATGTGTGCAGTGGGCAGGCCAGTCTCCTGGGACTCTGGCGACAGGCCCTCTCAGTGGTGGCACTGGGCTCACAGCACGGTTCAGGCCCGCACGTCCCCCTGGAAGTGATCCCAGAACAGGCATGTCTGGGTTCCCTGTGTACAGGGACCAGGAGCGGCTCAGGGCTGCAGGGATTATGGGACCCAAATAGAGGACGGCGTGGGCTGCCGAGGGCCCTGCCAGCCCAGTCTTGTCAAAGATCGTTGCTGTTGCTTTCGAAGGAAAGGTCACTCTTTCATAGCCTCAGATCCTAGTCATTGCTTCCGCATCTCTGCTGCCTTCTGTTTCCTTTGACAACTGTCACTGGGGAAGCGGACGAAAACCGCCCGTGCCGCCCGCCTCGTGCCCATCTGTGGGGGAGCCCGCTGGGTGGGAGGAAAGGCAGCAGGAACACTGCACTGAGCTCCCTAAGCACGGGGCGCAGGTCTGCCATCCATGGGAGTGCGGGAGAAAGGGAGGAGGCACTTCAGCCTGCAGAGGGCTTGCTTCTTCTGCTCTCGGCCGCACCTTCCAGGAGTAGTCCCCACAGAACTGGCAGGCGAGACTGTCTCCTTCCTCCCCCTCCTCCCGCCCCCACAGCTGCCTTTGACCTGCTGTGGCTCGGCTTTGACTTGCCTCCTGCTCCACAGTCCTCGTAATTGGTCCGCACCAGCACCATTGTTGAAGGTCGAGCGACTTTAACTCTCACCAGGGAGGTGAAGAAGTCTCACGTTACCCTGCAGGGTTCCCAGAGCCCCACTAGGCCCTGAGTTCTTACTTTGAAACTAAAAAAGAGCGACGGTATAAGACAAATGTGATTATTCATTTCTGCTCCCAACTCTCCGTCCCCAGTTAGCTTCTTCATCAAGCTCTTGAAGGATCTTTTGCACTGAGACTTACCTAAGGTGTCCACTGAGAGTATGTTTATTTCATTGTTTATCCCCAGTGGTTCTCAGCTGGTGGCAGTCTTGCCCCCCCCCACCACCACACACACACGCACACACGCACACCCCACCCCAGGACATTTGACAGTGTCCAGAGACATTTGTGACCGTCACAACACAGGTGCAAGGTTGAGGGGTACTGGAACCTAGTCAGTAGAGACCAGGGATGCTGCTAACATCCTACAGTCCACAGGACGGCCCTACCACATCTGGCCCCAGATGTCAGAAGTGCTGAGGCTGGGCTGTGCGATGGACCCTTGACCTTTACATCGCAAGACCTTTAGGCATCGCCGCATTCACAGATGCATCTTGTACTGTTTCATCTCCTTATAAAACTTTTGGCTAAGAACCGTCACTTTCTCCTTGCTTGGATCACGAGAACCTTCACAGGGGCCGTTTTCCATAAAGAGAAAGGGTCCACCCTTCTTAAATGTTACTGCTCAGAAAAGTGATACGCAGAGAACAAAGCTGCAGGGAGCTGTAGGGACACGGTTCAAACTTGTTTTAATCCTTTTGGGATCTGTCTGTGGGATCAAACGGGGACTGTGATGTTTAAAACGGGACAAAGACTGGGACTTACGTCAGAGAAGACCTGGCCAGGTCCAGTCAGCTCGGCGGAGGATTCCTAGCTGGAGACTGTGTGCCACACACCCTGAGAAGTGACACACGGGCCACGGGGAGCCTCACGGGGGGCACTGGGGAAAAGATAACACTGAAAACCCAAACTAGGGCATAAGTGTTCTTGTTCCAAGGTTCAAAAGAGGGGAGCAGGACTGGAAGGGTTTTGTGGTGGAAGCAGCGTTAGAATGTGTCTGAGTGTTGGATGTGCTTTGAGGGGCTGGGCGGGGGGCAGGGGGTGGGTGCCCTCTGCCGAGAGTAAACGGACAGTGGGCAGAGCTCTTTCCCGTCCCTCCTGTCCAGCACTCAGATGCGCTCTCAGCACCTGCCTGGGAGTCTGGTCCTCCCTAATCACTTCTCCCCCCAGCTCTATTTAAAATAAAAAATTTCTGACTGAGGTTAGGAAAATGGCCCCAATTTGTGTGTTTCTGATTTTTAAAAAAAAGTCAGTACATGGTTATTTTAGAAATTTTTTAAAAATATATGAAAGTGTATATTTCTAAGACTGGGGAAGTGGAAATGAGAGATGGGTAGGTGTTCCCAAAGATGAAGTGTTCGTGTTGTTGTTTTTAACAAAAACAGGTTGTTTTTGTTTTGTTTTGTTTAAAGATTTTATTTATTTATTTGACAGACAGGGATCACAAGTAGGCAGAGAGACAGGCAGAGAGAGAGGAGGAAGCAGGCTCCCTGCTGAGCAGAGAGCCCTATTTGGGGCTCAATCCCAGGACCCTGGGATCATGACCTGAGCCGAAGGCAGAGGCTTTAACCCACTGAGCCACCCGGGTGCCCCACAAAAACAAACAAACAAACAAAAAGGTTCCCTTACCTGTGCTCTGCCAGCATCCGACTGTTTTTAACGGAAAAGCCAACTAAGTCAGTCGATGTCATAGAGCACAGGGAACCCAGTTAAGAAGTGGCTGTCCCAGTCCAGGCTGAAGGCAATTGAATGGGAATCGGACAAGAGATAGCCAGAGAAGCCTCTTCTGAAGGAGAATGGCTAGCGCTGAGATACGCAGAAGGGAGGAGGCGGGGGTGGCTGGCAGACAGGGGGTTTGCGGTCTGCAGGAAGGCCGGTGCCTCCGGAGAGAGGTCCAGTGGCCCTCTGTCCAGCCGTGGTGGTTAAAGCCTCAGGACTTTAGGGGGGAAATGAGAGAAGAAAAGAGACTGCTTACGTCAGAGTATAGGAAGGAATAAAGGCTACGAAAGCCATTGGATTAGGCAAATAGGAGGTCGCTGGTGATTTTGAAGAATGTAGTTTCAAAAGAGCTGTGAGATGGAAACCACAAAGTAGAAACTTGGAAACGAAGGCAGGGGAAGTAGGTAGCTACTCCAATGAGTTTGGTGAAGAGAAATAAGAGAATTGTGTTTCAAAGGTGTCAAGGACACTTGGAGGCAGAGGGGAAGAGCTGGCAAGAGGAAGATTCCAGAAAGAAGGACTGAGCCCAGAAGTTTGGGTGCAGGGCTTAGAGTCCCCCAGGAGGAAAGACACAGCTTCCCTCACGGGCAGGGAGGGGGTTGGGAGGATGCAGACACTGATTTTTGAGTATGTGGGGAATGGGGCAACGGGCAGGGCACATCAGATGGCCTCAGTTACCCCCATAACATGGGACACAGCCTTCGGCTGAGAGCGGTGGGGTCGGGGGCTGGGGCACGAAGAGTGAGGTTTGGTGGTTTCTTGTGGGAGATGCCGAGAAGTCTGGGGTGGAACAAGACAGTCGGATGCTGGCAGAGCACAGGTGAGGGAACATTTCATTTGTTGTGGGACCAGTCATTCTAGTTTAAAAAAAAAAAAAAAGAAAGAAAGAAAAAGAAAGTTTCCAGAACTTTTAGCATCTTTGTGTAGGGAGCAGAGGAATCAGGTGCCGGGTCCATCCAAGGCTGGGGTGGGGGGGCGGCGCGGGGGAGGGAGTGAGGCAGGGGTACACCGAGCTTCGTGGATCTAGCCCATCGCACATGATGCCAAAGAACACAAGTGACACCAGAGTGGACGGGGTGGCCTGGGGTGGG